>NC_134507.1:36145796-37413296 GCF_027942865.1 Odontesthes bonariensis | reverse complement strand
GCTGACCTCCCTGACAACAACAACAGAGAAATTCCTACATTCATCATCACAGCTGCAAAGTCATGCTGAAAAAAACTTACTTAATTAAAGACCAGTCAGCTAATGCCTCACTATGCCAAAAATGTTGTAATTTAATCAATTTACCAGAAAAAATACGTCATAAATACCAAAAATGTATTAAATGTATTATTACTATAGGCCTATATAGTATTTTGGTAATGTTTTAAAACCTAACAATCAAAATAACTTTACATAATGTCACCTGACAATAAAAAGTTACCGGACTTTAGTGAAATGATCACCTTAATTACCTCACGTTAGCCTCCGTTACTAAGCTTTCAGTTAGGTCCCTAAATCCATTACATTTTTAACATCAACATCGACATTTCATGCTAACCAAATGTAAAAATAACGATGTCTAAGAGTATACTTCTGATAGATAAGGCTTAAAAATGTAAAAAACGTTTAACATGCTGTTATTTTATTAACTTACCAGTAATTGTTCTTGAGAGTAATTGAGGTTAACGGAGCTGCGTCTCTTGTTTGGAACTCTGGCGTCTCCGTGACCCACGTGACTTCCGTGGGAGTGTCGCCACTCTCTCTCTTACCACTCTGCTCTGGATGAGTACTTTGAATTGGAACAGTACTTGGTCCTTCGGTGATGACGTTTCAGAAGTACACGAGTACGCAAGCACAGACAAGTACGCATATTGAGAAACGGCCCTGGTCTAGTGCGTAACCTTTAAAAATATAACATTTAAAAACGTTTAAAAAGATGTGCTTCTGGTACACTCGCTTTTATTTTGAAAGGCTTCGTATCAACTTCCGGTTCTCATGCGCAGGTCTGCAGACTCTCTCGAAGTTACTGGACACGCGCTTCAGAGTCAAGACCCTGTTGGAAACATCACTACAGACAAAAACGCACATTGAGAAACGGCCGATTACCCGACACACACTGCGAAGCCTCGGCTCATCTCGGCTCATCTCGGAACATCTGGTAACAGCAACAGAAAGCTGCATGCAGGTGAGTCCAGAAAATAATGAATTTAGCGGTCAGACGTTAGCAGAAATGTCTTCAAAGTGCTCTGTGTCATTGGTTTGATTCCTGCTCCTGGATAGCCTGGGAATTCCCATGCTGCTTTGCGCTCGATTTCATTCTCACTGCAAAGTCAGCCTGGAAACCACCGCCCTTATTTTTGCTAGAGTTTGGGAACCAATCACAGAACGGGGGGCAGCAGCAAGACGATGACGAAGTCTATGCGCTACACCGAAGCTTGTAGAGCGTTAATCCAACATGACAGCGGACACAACGTTACCGTTCAATGCAGCCTTAGAAAGTGTTTCGGAGTAGATTCACCCTAAGGTCATTTGAACCGTGACATCCAGCCAAGTAGCCCACCCGAACTTTTTCCGATATTGGCTGAACATCAGCTGAGTTACCGAGTTATCCCGAATAGCTTAGTACAAGCGCTAACGGACCCTGGCAGTATCTCCAAAATTACCACACTAAAATCACATGTCATGACACCAAACTTCTACAGTTGTACAAATATGGTCTGTACTCACAAAACGATGCATTTGGAAGTTTGTACATAGTCCAGGAGTTTATTATTATCATCAACACAAGCCTGATAGCTTTTCTGCTGCTAAAGCTTCGTTGACGTCACTTCAGAGAGCTGGGAGCTTCAAAGTAAGATGAGGGTTGATCTACTACTGTAGACAACAAAGCAAGGCTGCTCAATTTCTCCATTATTAAAATAAATTCACAACTCTACAACATAAAAATTCATGTAGAATATAGCATATATGCCTACTTTGTTGTCAATTTAAGTAGCTTAGAGCGCAAGTTTACTTTTATTTTCCTTTTTTTTCTTCTTCCTCGTCGAATTTCTGTCGTCATCTGGTATAAGTGATACAATTGGCTATGAATCGCGCGCAAAGCAGCATGGGAAGAACCTGACGTCATTTGATAGACATTCGTAGCGCCCAATAAACGGCTCTAGACATTCGTAAACCACGCCTCAAATACGAGAAAATGCACACCTAGTTCCCAGACCACCATCTCATCGAGATTGTGGACGCGTCAGCCAGGCTAGCTCCTGGACACGGGCAGTCAGAACATGCAGCAGAGAGTAAAAAGTTCAGATAACCTGGCTGCTATTCACAGTTCGCCCGACCTGCTAATGCTAATGCTAACCGTTAAAGCGTTAAAGATCCCAGAAACACAACCTCAGCTATAGATTTCAAAAAGCCGGCCAGATGGCCAAATAAAATGGAGCTTTATCCTTTTAGCTGTGTGTGAAACATACTTCTGGGCCCTTTTCTTCCTCTTTTCTAACCTTTTGGGGCACTTTTTGACCATCCTGTCACATTTCCCACTAAAGCTGCAGTTTTCTTAACTTCTTTCTGTAGTTTTGCTGAACTCTTTTGTGATTTAAAAAGTTTGATGATCAATGTCAAATGTAGAATGGTTCTTTCCAGACTTATCTGAGTATCATTTGGCTTTTTGATAGAACCGTGCGGTGAAAACATGTGATTTGATGTGTTTAACGTACACAATATGCCATATTTCATGATTAGATCTTAAAATGACTTAATTATGGTCAATATAAATACTTTAATTACATTAAGAGTTTAAGTTGTGTGAAGAGGAGTCATAGCATTATAATAAAGACTTGTGGGTGATCCAGGAAAGTATCACAGGAGCAGTAGAAATCCAGTTCTCCTCAGTATCAGTGTGTGATTTCTCAGATTTACACTCAGAAGCCCATTAAAAGTCAGTCTGACTGTCCTCTTCAGAAGTGTCTCATGAAAGCTTCATTATTCACTTTCCTTTACATATCCAATATTTTCTTTTATCCACGAATCAACAAGGACTGAGCACATGATAAAAAGGTTCTGGAAATGAGAACAGGTTTAGAAACGGAGAGAATCTGAGCCTCAGTCTTTGGGATGATATTGGGACCCTTTCCTCAAACAGGATCATTGTCTTAATGTAGTAAAATGATTTAAGTTGATGGTGTTCCACTGACTCGGATGAGATTTATGGGATATTGCACACAGTGGGTGTCGGTCTACAGAGTTATTATTACATTTTTTTTCTGAATTTGATCAAAAAGCTACAAATATTTTGAACTGTGACCTTAGTGGGTCTTTAAAGAAGCATTTTAAAGTTCACAGGGATTTAAATAAAAACCCACAGTAATGAGTTTAATGGAATGTGACTGGATGGTTAAAAACTGTGCAGAAAGGTTATCAAGAGAAGAAGAAAAGTGGGTGTGGTTTAATACGCTGCACGCCACAGCTGGAACTTATCGTCTGTGCTGACTGTTGCAGAGTCCATCAGTCAGAGAACCAGAATGGAGCAGCAGAACCAGGAGCAGAAACAGGAGCAGAAACAGGAGCTGAACCAGGAGCAGAACCAGAACCAGGAGCTGGAGCAGGAGCTGAAGCAGGAGCAGAACCAGGAGCAGAACCAGGAGCAGAACCAGGAGCTGAACCAGGAACTGAACCAGGAGCTGAAGCAGGTGCTGGAGCAGGAGCAGAACCAGGAGCAGAAACAGGAGCTGAAGCAGGTGCTGGAGCAGGAGCTGAACCAGGAGCAGAACCAGAACCAGGAGCTGGAGCAGGAGCTGAAGCAGGAGCAGGACCAGGAGCAGAACCAGGAGCTTAACCAGGAGCAGAAACAGGAGCTGAAGCAGGTGCTGAAGCAGGAGCTGAAGCAGGAGCAGAAACAGGAGCTGAAGCAGGTGCTGGAGCAGGAGCTGAAGCAGGAGCTGAACCAGGAACTGAACCAGGAACTGAACCAGGAGCAGAACCAGGAGCTGAAGCAGGTGCTGGAGCAGGAGCAGAAACAGGAACTGAACCAGGAACTGAACCAGGAGCAGAACCAGGAGCTGAAGCAGGTGCTGGAGCAGGAGCAGAAACAGGAGCAGAACCAGGAGCTGAACCAGGAGCTGAACCAGGAGCTGAAGCAGGAGCTGAAGCAGGAGCAGAAACAGGAGCAGAAACAGGAGCTGAACCAGGAGCTGGAGCAGGAGCTGAAGCAGGAGCTGAACCAGGAGCTGAACCAGGAGCTGAACCAGGAGCTGAACCAGGAACTGAACCAGGAACTGAACCAGGAGCAGAAACAGGAGCTGAAGCAGGTGCTGGAGCAGGAGCTGAAGCAGGAGCAGAAACAGGAGCAGAAACAGGAGCAGAAACAGGAGCAGAAACAGGAGCTGAACCAGGAGCAGAACCAGAACCAGGAGCTGGAGCAGGAGCAGAACCAGGAGCAGAACCAGGAGCAGAACCAGGAGCAGAACCAGGAGCAGAACCAGGAGCTGAACCAGGAGCAGAAACAGGAGCTGAAGCAGGAGCTGAAGCAGGAGCAGAAACAGGAGCAGAAACAGGAGCAGAAACAGGAGCTGGAGCAGGAGCTGAAGCAGGAGCTGAACCAGGAGCAGAAGCAGGAGCTGAACCAGGAGCTGAACCAGGAACTGAACCAGGAGCTGAAGCAGGAGCAGAACCAGGAGCTGAACCAGGAGCTGAACCAGGAGCTGAACCAGGAACTGAACCAGGAGCTGAACCAGGAGCAGAAACAGGAGCTGAAGCAGGTGCTGGAGCAGGAGCTGAACCAGGAGCAGAACCAGAACCAGGAGCTGGAGCAGGAGCTGAAGCAGGAGCAGAACCAGGAGCAGAACCAGGAGCTTAACCAGGAGCAGAAACAGGAGCTGAAGCAGGTGCTGAAGCAGGAGCTGAAGCAGGAGCAGAAACAGGAGCTGAAGCAGGTGCTGGAGCAGGAGCTGAAGCAGGAGCTGAACCAGGAACTGAACCAGGAACTGAACCAGGAGCTGAACCAGGAGCTGAACCAGGAACTGAACCAGGAGCTGAACCAGGAGCTGAACCAGAACCAGGAGCTGAAGCAGGAGCAGAACCAGGAGCTGAACCAGGAGCTGAACCAGGAGCTGAACCAGGAGCTGAACCAGGAGCTGAACCAGGAGCTGAAGCAGGAGCAGAACCAGGAGCTGAACCAGGAACTGAACCAGGAGCTGAACCAGGAACTGAACCAGGAGCTGAACCAGGAGCTGAACCAGGAACTGAACCAGGAGCTGAACCAGGAGCAGAACCAGAACCAGGAGCTGAAGCAGGAGCAGAACCAGGAGCTGAACCAGGAGCTGAACCAGGAGCTGAACCAGGAGCTGAAGCAGGAGCAGAACCAGGAGCTGAACCAGGAACTGAACCAGGAGCTGAACCAGGAACTGAACCAGGAGCTGAACCAGGAGCTGAACCAGGAACTGAACCAGGAGCTGAACCAGGAGCAGAACCAGAACCAGGAGCTGAAGCAGGAGCAGAACCAGGAGCTGAACCAGGAGCTGAACCAGGAACTGAACCAGGAGCTGAAGCAGGAGCAGAACCAGGAGCTAAACCAGGAGCTGAAGCAGGAGCTGAAGCAGGAACTGAACCAGGAACTGAACCAGGAGCTGAACCAGGAACTGAACCAGGAGCTGAACCAGGAGCAGAACCAGAACCAGGAGCTGAAGCAGGAGCAGAACCAGGAGCTGAACCAGGAGCTGAACCAGGAGCTGAACCAGGAACTGAACCAGGAGCTGAAGCAGGAGCTAAACCAGGAGCTGAACCAGGAGCTGAACCAGGAACTGAACCAGGAGCTGAAGCAGGAGCAGAAACAGGAGCAGAAACAGGAGCTGAACCAGGAGCAGAACCAGAACCAGGAGCTGGAGCAGGAGCTGAAGCAGGAGCAGAACCAGGAGCAGAACCAGGAGCAGAACCAGGAGCAGAAACAGGAGCTGAAGCAGGAGCTGAAGCAGGAGCAGAAACAGGAGCAGAAACAGAACCAGGAGCTGAAGCAGGAGCAGAACCAGGAGCTGAACCAGGAGCTGAACCAGGAGCTGAACCAGGAGCTAAACCAGGAGCTAAACCAGGAGCTAAACCAGGAGCTGAACCAGGAACTGAACCAGGAACTGAACCAGGAGCTGAAGCAGGAGCAGAAACAGGAGCAGAACCAGGAGCTGAAGCAGGAGCAGAACCAGGAACTGAACCAGGAACTGAACCAGGAGCTGAAGCAGGAGCAGAAACAGGAGCAGAAACAGGAGCTGAAGCAGGTGCTGGAGCAGGAGCTGAACCAGGAGCAGTACCAGGAGCAGTACCAGGAGCTGAACCAGAACCAGGAGCTGGAGCAGGAGCAGAACCAGGAGCAGAACCAGGAGCTTAACCAGGAGCAGAACCAGGAGCTTAACCAGGAGCAGAAACAGGAGCTGAAGCAGGTGCTGGAGCAGGAGCTGAAGCAGGAGCTGAAGCAGGAGCTGGAGCAGGAGCTTAAACAGGAGCAGAAACAGGAGCAGAAACAGGAGCAGAAACAGGAGCAGAAACAGGAGCTGAACCAGGAGCAGAAGCAGGAGCAGAAGCAGGAGCTGAACCAGGAGCTGAACCAGGAGCTGAACCAGGAACTGAACCAGGAACTGAACCAGGAGCAGAACCAGGAGCTGAAGCAGGTGCTGGAGCAGGAGCTGAAGCAGGAGCTGAAGCAGGAGCAGAACCAGGAGCTGAACCAGGAGCTGGAGCAGGAGCTGAACCAGGAGCTGAACCAGGAGCTGAACCAGGAGCTGAACCAGGAGCTGAACCAGGAACTGAACCAGGAACTGAACCAGGAACTGAACCAGGAGCAGAAACAGGAGCTGAAGCAGGTGCTGGAGCAGGAGCTGAAGCAGGAGCTGAAGCAGGAGCAGAACCAGGAGCTGAACCAGGAGCTGAACCAGGAACTGAACCAGGAGCAGAACCAGGAGCAGAACCAGGAGCAGAACCAGGAGCAGAACCCCTCCACCAGGAACAGAGCCGGCTCATCCTCTGGGTCCACCGGGCCACAGGTCAGTGTGGAGGAGGCTTTTATTTTATTTCTTATTTATTGGGTTAGGACTCTGCACATTAATCAACATATCAGAAGCCAGAGTAAAGATTTTAAAGCTGCTGTGATGTGTTCAGATCTCTTAGTTCGGGTTTAAACTCCAGGGTAAAAAAGTTGGCAGATTTGTTGCATTTCTCAGTGGAGAGGAGGTCTGGGTTTGACTGTTTAGGAGGATTTGTGAGTTTTTCCACCATAGCAAACAGAGTTGGAGAGTTGTTGACATTCTTCTGAATCATTTCAGATAAATGCAGCTGTCTGGCCTTGCACAGCTCATTGTTATAACAACGCAGACTTTCTTTGTACAGCTCAGAGTGAATCTGAAGCTTTGTTTTCCTCCATTTACGTTCAGCTCTCCTGCATTCTCTTTTCAGGTTTTTGACCGTAGTGCTGTTTCTCCATGGGGTTTTCTGTTTGATCAAGGTGCTCTTGATTCTTATCGGTGCAACAGTTTCCATTACATTCAAAATGTTCAAGTTAAAATGATCCAGCATTCCTTCAACCGACTCTGTGCTCAGTGTTGGTAACATAGCTATGGCCTCCCTAAACTGAGCACTTGTTTTCTCATTAATGTTCCTCTTCTTAACTGAGAAGCTGGTTGTCTGAACATTCTGAGTGATCAATAAATCAAATAAAATACAAAAATGGTCAGACAAGGCCAAATCAGTAACCACAACAGAAGAAATATCAACACCTTTAGAAATGAGCAGGTCCAGAATGTGACCTGGAAGGTGGGTAGGTTCTGTTACATGTTGCCACAAAGCAAACATAGCACAGAAGCCAAGTTTATTTATACAGCACAATTTAACTACAAGGTGATTCAAAGTGCTTTACAGAGACATTGAAACAGCAGAAATAAAAAGCATGATTTAAGTTTTAAACAAAAAGGAAAGAAATAAGAACAAGAGTTAAAATCAATAGTTAAAATGTGATTAAGTTTTGAGCTTTATTCAAACGCAGCTGAAAATAGGTGTGTCTTCAGCCTGGACTTAAATACACTGAGTGTTTCAGCTGCAGGGCTCCAGAGTGCGACCAATTTGGTCGCATATGCGACCTATTTTCTCAATGGTGCGCCTAAAAAAAAATCTCAGGTTGCACCGGTGCAACCACTCGTTCGAGGAAAAAAAAAAAAAAAAAAAAGTCTACGCGACTCTGAAAATCTCCCTTTGGTTCAACAACAGACACACGTTAGACCAATATCGTGGTCTTAACCAATCAGAGATAGTGAAGGGCGGGACCCCCCTCTGATTGGCCCGTGTACGTTTGAACAAGTGCTTGCTCAGACAGAGAGGTGATGAACCTCGGCTCGTCAGATAAACAGTGGATGTAGCCGCAGGTGATAAAATGAAAAGAACGGTTGACAACTTTTTGCTAAGTTAAGGCCTGATACGTCCGAAAATAACCACAACCAATGCTCTGACACGGAGCCATCAACCTCCCACGTTATGTCAGGCACAGGTCCAGAGCTAGCATCCGGAGCTAGCATCAGATAATGAGCCACATACGATCGACTCCGAGCCAGAACCAACTGAAATTAAAAGGGGTAAAGTGTATATATTTCTAAGAGAGTGGCTTGACCAGTTTCCCTGGCTAAAATACAGTAAAGTCGATTAATGCACTGCATTTACTGTAAAGTGTGGCAATAGTGCATTTGTGACTGGTTCTAATACATTTCGAATTGAAACGCTGAAAAAGCACAACGCATCTATGAAACACATTACCTGCTCAGTGTCCCCTCTCCCCGCTGCCTTTCAGCGGCAGGCAGCAGCAAACAGAGATGATAATCAAGTTTAACGTTGCCGACCATATTGCAAAAGTTCCCTTCACTAAGTTCAAGTCCGAAATAATTCTTCAGAAGAAAATTGGCTTGAACATAAACCCGATGTACAGCAATGATGTCGCGTGCGCAAAATTTATAGGAGTCATCGCAGATACATTGAAAAAAAAAGACGTCTGTGCTAATTGAACAGTGAGTACATGGCATTCCTGATCGTTCAGGAATGCGTCATTCTGTACGGCCGTATCTTGAGGAGAGGAAGACCGGTGAATATACTGATATATATTTATATGTATTTAACCCAACTACAGGAGTTGGCCATCCGAGGGGCATGTGACTGCAATGGAGGATAGTCCATAAGACATTGAGATGTTCAGTTTGAAGCCCTTAAAACACTTCAATCCAATCAATTTTAATTTAGATTTTCTTTTTATTTAATTTATCTTGAGATTTCAGGCCAGTGAAGCACTTTAAGCACCAGCACTTTTTCAGTAAGTTAAATTCAGTAAGTTTGTAGAATTGTGCTTCAAATAAAGAACTTTATTTTTACCAGATTGCTAGTTGATAGACATATATGGACAGCGATTTTAAAATAAATAAAGTGAACCTGTAAAACTGCGGTGTTAAATGCAATGCGTTTGAAAATTTGGGTGCACCTAACTTTTGTGCTGGTGCACCTAAGAAAAAAAGTTAGGCGCACCAGTGCAACCAGTGCAAAAGTTAGTCTGGAGCCCTGAGCTGATCTGAGGCTTTCTGGGAGTTTGTTCCAGACATGTGGAGCATAGAAGCTGAATGCAGCTTCTCCATGTCTGGTTCTGACTCTGGGAACTGATAGAAGACCGGATCCAGATGAGCTGAGGGGTCTGGAAGGTTCATACTGGGTCAGGAGGTCACTGATGCATTCTGGTCCTGGACCATTCAGAGCTTTATAGAGCAGCATCATAACTTTAAAGTCTATCCTCTGATGGACAGGCAGCCGGTGTAAAGACCTCAGAGCTGGACTGATGTGCTCCACTTCTTTGGTGTCAGTGAGGACTCGAGCAGCAGAGTTCTGAATAAGCTGCAGGTGTCTAACTGACTTTTTAGGTAGACCTGTAAAGATGCTGTTACAGTAATCAAGCCTACTAAAGATGAATGCATGGACTAGTTTTTCCAGGTCCATCAGATCCTTTAACCTTGATATATTCTTAAGTTGATAGTAGGCTGACTTTGTTACTGCCTTAATGTATTTTTCCAAATTTAGGTCTGAGTCCATCACTACAACCAGATTTCTGGCCTGGTTGGTAGTTTCTAGGTGTATAGATTGAAGTTCTGTGGTGACCTGTAATCGTTTCTCTTTGGCTCCAAAGACAATTACCTCAGTTTTGTTTTTGTTTAGCTGGAGAAAGTTGTGGCACATCCAGTCATTAATCTCCTCAATGCATTTACCAAGAGCCTGTACAGGGCCTCGGTCTCCTGGTGACACTGTAATGTATATCTGCGTGTCATCTGCATAGCTATGGTAGTTTATTCTGTTGTTTTTTATTATCTGTGCCGGGAGCATGTAGATCAGGGGTGGCCAACCGGTCAGAGACTAAGAGCCGCATTTTTTACTGTGTTACCACAAAGAGCCACATTTTTTGAAAAATGACCGAATTCTCTCCGTTCCATCCGTCTGTTCTTGACTCGCTCTCGTCTCGGTCACGTGACGCATCAACGCTGATATTAAACCCATGATCCGAGCAAAATGAGTCAAAAACAGACGTGTTTGGAAAGCTTCTTCCCAGTGAGGAGACAGAAGAGGCTGTGACCACTAAGAAAAAGAAAGCTGCATTTTGAAGGCATGTTTAAGCGTTACCGTAGCGACCAGAGAGCGTTAGGAGGTAGAGAGGATGTTACGTCAGGAGGACGCTGCTAATAAAGTTACACACAAGTACACAGTGGATTCAAGTTTATTATTATTATATTTACTAAATACCACAGAGTCTGTGTTAGTTAGTGATGGGAAGTTCGGCTCTTTTTCGAGAGCCGGCTCTTTATTTAGGATCTTTTGTAACCTATATTTTACCTTAACTTTGCAAAAAAAATAAAAATCATGGTTTATGTGTTGAAAACCCTTTTGCTTTCAATGTTTTTATGAGAGACCTTATAATTGCCTAATTCTTTGCATTTATTCTGTGACAAAACCACTTTTACATTTGTTTATTTCAATTAAACTTTTTTATTGCACAAATTAACAATAAACTTCAAACAAATACACAGAACAGAACCAAAACCAGAACCAAACTCCTTAATTCTCACATGAATACCACGTGCTGGTCCCATGCTGGCCAATCATAACAAAGCTCTGTGTTATGAGCTCTGTGTCTCAGCTGGGACTGAGCACTGAAAGTGAAACCTAAGCAGCGAATGGAAAAAAACTTGGAGTCGGCTCTCACTTGATGCGAGCCGGCTCTCAGAGCCGATGCTTGTGCGCATGGCCCATCACTAGTGTTAGTTGTATTATTTTATTTTGTAGTATTTATCCGCCACACCTGAAAGGCCGGTCCGTGAAAATATTGTCTGACATTAAACCGGTCCATGGTGGAGCAAAAAAGGTTGGAGACCGCTCCCGTATTGAACTCAAACGAAGCGGGGGAAAAAAAAATAAAAAATTTGGTATGAACGTAAGAGCCGCATGAAACCAGACAAAGAGCCGCATGCGGCTCGGGAGCCGCGGGTTGGCCACCCCTGATGTAGATGTTAAACAGAAGAGGTCCCAGGATGGAACCTTGGGGAACTCCACATGTGACTCTTGTGTGCTCAGATGTAAAGTTACCTATTGACACAAAGTACTTCCTGTTCTCTAAGTATGTTTTGAACCAGTTTAGTACAGTTCCGGAAAGACCCGCCCAGTTTTCCAGTCGTTTCAGTAATATATTGTGGTCAACTGTATCAAATGCAGCACTGAGATCCAGTAAAACTAAGACTGACATTTTTCCACCGTCTGTATTCAGACATATGTCGTTAAACACTTTGGTCAGAGCAGTCTCAGTGCTGTGGTGCTGTCTAAAACCTGACTGGAAGGTGTCATAGCAGCAATTTTGTTTTAAAAAGTCATTAAGCTGTTGAAAAAACGCTTTTTCAACGATCTTACTTAAAAATGGGAGATTTGAGATAGGCCTGTAGTTGTTCATTTGTGTCCAGATTGTCCTTTTTCAGCAGAGGTTTGATTCCAGCTGTTTTTAGTGGCTCTGGAAACACACCCGACATTAAAGACAAGTTCACCATCAGTCAGCGTCGGAAATTAGCGAGGGCCACGGGCCATTTGGCCCCCAATTTAGCCTAAAATGCCCCCAAAAATCATGCTCGAGGGGCCAAAATTGCCCCCAAGTTTTTGAAACAAATATTTGTACATTATTATAATGTCACATTAAACTACAATTTTTATTTTCATTAATTTACCGCCGCGTCTCTTTATTCTCCTGATGGAATGTAAATAAACGATTATTAAGCGAGCGGCGGGAGTAGTTGGGTTTCCATCCAAGTCGTATCGAATTTAAGAGCGTATTTTGTGAAAATGCTCAAAAAGCAAAGGTCAAAAAATACAATGCACACCGTCACCAGACTACGAAACACCACCGTTTCGCTTATGGTAAGTGACAACAGACGCTAACTTTTAAGACTTCATCACATCTTTTGTGTGGCTCGTTAGCTAAGGTGTCGAGTTGATAGCTATGGTCACCGTCTACATCCTGCAGCAACATATGGCTCTTAGGCAAACACTGAGAGCCGTATGTTGCTGCAGGATGTAGACGGTGACCTTAGCGTCAGGCTAGCATCAACTCGACACCATAGTTGAGTTGTGTTAGTTTGGACTGTGTCACTTCTCGTGTTCCTCGTGCAGAATGTGCAAAAAAAACGACCTGTAATCTCGCTTTGTCATGCGCATTATATCCTGCTCCGCTCCCGAGTTTTAGCTCTGGTTTTAGTGGTAGGCTATTCATGGGAAACGCATGAATGGCACGTTAAGGTCTCGGCCAAGTCGTAATTAAAAGCAGTTCTTCATTATTTAAGTAAAGAACGTGTAATCTATAGAGTCGATTTGGAGTCGGAGGGGGTGCTCAGCCCTATAGGTTTTCAGCTTACTTTTATGTTTATGAGGGGCCAGGCAGCCTACCAGTATTGTTCTCATTCTCATAGAAGGCTAAAATTGTTTAAATCAAACCTATACTGATGTCAGTTTGCTTACGGCTTTCTCCTGTTTTCTGTCTGTAGCTACTACTTCCACACTTCTCTCTGTAAAATAAATGGCAAGTTTTACATTTATTTGGGTTGGCAGACGGCAAAGTAATGATGACGTTGTGCATTTAAATCTAAAAATAACATGAAGATCTAAGTTTTTTTTTTTTTTTTTTTTTTTTTTGATGGCCCCCAAACATTTTGAAAATGCCCCCACTTTTGGGACTGTGGGGGCCAAAATTGCCCCCAAAATATTTTCTTAATTTCATACCCTGCCATCAGTAACAGGTCTGACTCCAAAACCTTTGAGACCCTTTTGAAAAAAGCTGTTGGCAGGATGTCTAAACAGCAAGAGGAGGAGTTCAGCTGACGTAAGATTAGAGACCGACCGATATGGGTTTTTCTAAAGCCGATACAGATATTTAGCGGTCAGAGTCAGCCGATGGCCGATGTGACCTGCCGATTTTTTTGGGCCGATATGCTATCGTATTATCCTTAATTGGCATGCAAACAAACATACTAGTAAGAGGAGGCACAACACTTGTAAACTTCACACGATTTATTGAAAATTGAACAACTGTTGAACAACTATTGTTGAAAAAACAACATATGAATTAAATATAAAATAAATAAATACCAACTATAATAATATAGTTATATATATATATATATATATATATATATATATATATATATAACTATATATAATCAACATAAAAATAAATATGAAAAAAAATATATATTAGTGCTGCAAACACACTAGCAACATAAAAAATAATGTAAACAAGGAGGTTCAAGTTTTACAATTTCAGTTTCACAGGCATGTTTTATGCTTCTCGTTCTTAATACTGCCAGGAACTTCCATGCCTTAAACGTTCCTATGTTTGCACATACACTTTCCTGTTTCAACAATATAAAACTCCGTCTCCCAGCATGCTGTGCAGGAAACCGGAAATAGGAACTAGAGAACATCCGTTTGATCGCAAATTCACAATAAAAAAAAAACAAAACAAAAAAACAATTATTTATTTATTTTAAGAAAATCGGCCGATGCCTATTGATTAAAAAAAATAGCAAAAATCGGCCGATTAAATCGGCTGGCCGATTAAATCGGCTGGCCGATCGATCGGTCGGTCTCTCCGTAAGATGTCCTCCAGGTCTTTGCTGTTAATGGGCTGGAACTGTGTCATGGTGTTTAAACGGGTTTTCGGTGGAGACGGTACATATGCTGAACCTGCTGCTGATGGACCAACTGCTTGTCTAATATTTTGGATTTTGTCTGTGAAGAATTAGGCAAAGTCATTGCAGGCCATGGTGGAATGAAGTTCAGTTGCCACTAACACAGGAGGGTTTGTTAGCCTGTCAATTGTAGCAAATAAGGCCCGAGCATTAGGACTGTTTTTGGTGATGATGTCAGAGAAGTAGGACTTTCTTGCATTCCTCAGTTGTAAATTATAAGAGTGAAGTTTCTCTTTATAGATGTTATAATGAACCTGGAGATTTGTTTTTCTCCATCTGCGCTCAGCTTTCCGACGAGCTCATTGACTGAAGCCCCGGACAGGGCAGGTGTTAAAGAGAAGACCTGGTTAAAGATCTCACTACTGTTTTCAGTTCTACACCGTTTTGAGATCACTGCTGCTGAGACATTTGTGTGCAGTGAAATCGTACTCTCAGAGAAAACACAGGAATGATCCGACAGGCCCACATCAGACACAGTAACCTTTGAAATGCTCAGACCCTCAGAGATCAGTAAGTCTAGAGTGCGCCCCCTATTGTGCGTGGCCTCTGTTACATGCTGAGGGCTGAGGGTTGTCCACATGGATGTTAAAATCACCAACAATAATTACACAGTCAAAATCAACACAGATCATAGAGAGCAGTTCACTGAGGTCATCAAAGTCTGCCCAGTATTTGGGGGGCCTGTAAACATTCAGAAACAGGACTCTGGATGAGGCCTTCAGCTGTACAGCCACATATTCAGAGGACTGAAAACTTCCAGGAGATAACTGCTTCCATTGAAATGATTCATGAAATAATACTGCCCCCCCCCTCCTCCTCTCCTGCTCACTCTGGCCTCGCTGATAAAGCTGGAACCAGGAGGGGTCGACTCAATGAGAACAGCAGCTCTGTTATTTTGCTCTAACCAAGTTTCAGTTAAAAACATAAGATCCAGGGTGTGCTCAGTGATAAAATCATTCATTAAAAATGTTTTCCCAGCTAAAGACCTAACGTTTAATAAAGCCAACTGGAGTGTTTTAGAGGTATTATTTGCCCCCTGGTGTTTGGGGGCAGTCTGTGGCACACAAGGTATGTTTACTTCATTTAAAGGATAAGACCGTTTTTTTGACATTGGGCCCTTGATTTCACATTATAACATGATGTTCTACTCACCCCTGCTTGTTGTTGGTCATTTGGAGCCGTTCCGAAGATATTCGCGAGGCGTCTGGCTGCTCTCTTGAGATATTCGGCCATGAAACGGGTTCATATGGGCAAGTAAATACAGGCACAAACTATGCTGTTTATAATTTATTAATTACTGTACACTAGCACTGATAACGTGGAGGTGCGTCGCTTACTTAAAAAAATCCGGGTTACTGTCATTTTGAATTTTTGTCGTAAAGTGGGTGTTACTGACGTCCTCGTCGTGCTACTACCACAGACAGCCCACAGACCTGCTGCCTGCTGCCTGCCTGCGCTGCTCATTCGGCTAAAATTCAAAATTAGTAACCCGGGTTTTTTTAAGTAAGCGACGCACCTCCACGTTATCAGTGCTAGTGTACAGTAATTAATAAATTATAAACAGCATAGTTTGTGCCTGTATAAGCTTGCCCATAGGAAACCGTTTCATGGCCGAATATCTCAAGAGAGCAGCCAGACGCCTCGCGAATATCTTCGGAACAGCTCCAAATGACCAACAACAAGCAGGGGTGAGTAGAACATCATGTTATAATGTGAAATCAAGGGCCCAATGTCAAAAAACCGGTCTTATCCTTTAAAGATTTTTCAGAGTGCAGCTCTCTGTGTTCTGACTGGGCCACATTTCTCCCTCTGCCACCTAAAAGTACAGAAATGTTAAAAGCTTCTAACAAACAGGGTCCCAGCTTGTCCTGGGAAAAGTCCCAGCTGCCATAATCCTCGCAGCCCGGACCCTCCACACATCACACATCAGACTGCAGAGACAGAACATGATGGCGGCGTGGAGGGGCAGGAGGGGGCGGGGCTCGGTGGGGGGTTTATGGGGCACAAACGGGGATTGGGCTGGGGGGCAGATCTGAGCCCAGCGTTGACCCGCTCCATCATCTGCTCAGTGAATTTCAGGTGAGGGGAGGAGGGAGAAAGGGAGGGTGAGGAGCGCCATGACCTGTCAGGGCTTTGGGGGCCTGGGGAAGGTCCTGGGCCCTGCTCCTGCTCATTGGTGCCGTTGAGAGGGTTGGGGGCAGATAAGGACCCTCTTCTTGCCTCTGATGTCTCTCCTTTCCGAAGCTGTTCCCGGGTGGGGGCAGATGGAGTTCCTCCTCAGGGTTTCTGCTGGGCTGTGTTTGTTCCTCTCTATGAGATAACTCCTGGTTTATCTCAGTCTTGGCACCGAGCACAGATGGAGGACGTAGGAAGTAAAATAAGTTCACCACTAACCAAAAATCTACGTATATAAATGAACTTAAAAATAAAATAAAAATGCCCTACCCACAGAAACATTTAAATAATTATAGCATTACAGTATATTCAGATCATCAAATTAAGTTTGAGCTGGAGATGCCATTTAACCCACATATGAAAAATAATAGGACCACTTTTTGTTGTACTCATTAATTCTATTTAGCAATCTGTATGATAATCTTTCTAAGGCAGGAAGTTTGCCCAGGGATCTATACCAATGAGTCAGAGAGGGGATAGATGGACCCTTCCACTCTCCCACCAACAGCTTTCTCCCCTGCATAACAGCTGTCTGCACCCATTGCGACAGGGAGGAGGGCAAGTGGACCAGTGATGACGAGTCCCCGAGAATATAGAGCTTGCTACAAAAGGATAAATTCTGGCCAACGATTTTTTCTAAAACTTCGTGAACTGATGACCAGTACTCTTGAATTTTTGGACACTCCCAAAGCTCATGTACTTATGTGCCATTATCTTCCTGACATTTCCAACACACTGGGGTATCTGACAAACCAACCCTATACAGTCTATATGGTGTCCAGTATACTCTGTGTAAAATCTTAAATTGAACCAGTCTCGTTCTTAGTTCCCTTGACATTTTTTTCCCATTCCTAAGAATCTAATTCCATTCCTCATCTGTGAGACTGAGGTTCAAATCTGTTTCCCATGATTTCTTAAGAGACATAATATTAGAGTCCAAGGCAGTCAACAACATTCTACAGTAAACGGAGGCTTCATGCCCTTGACCAAACACCTTTTTTATCTCCTCCAGTGTAGTGCATGTTGCAGGAATAGAAGTGGAGGAACCAAAAGTCTTCACCAATAAATGTCGTAATTGTAAATATTTCCAAAAGTCTTGTCTGGATAATTTAAATTCCACCACCAGTGTTTCAAAGGACTTTAATGAACCATTCTCATATAAGTCGCCTATTATCCCTTTTTGATACCAGGACTTCCAGAAAAAGGGGGTTCTACCTATGCGAAGTTTAGGATTATACCAAACACTGGCAGATTTATGAAGATGTGGGTCAAATTTAAAAAATTTAGATATCTTTTTCCACAACCATTTCATATGGGAGAGAACCGGATGTGACTGGTTCTGAGGAGCAAGGTTAATTGATAGACAGCTAGACAATGCAAGTGGCAGACACGCTACTGTCTCAAGAGTGAACCAAGGTGGAGCTCTTTCAGGGGGCAAAAACCAATGTGCCAAATGTCTAAGAGAAAAGGCGTAGTGATAGTTAAGTAGATTAGGCATACCTAGGCCCCCATTGTCTGTCAGTCTTTCACCCCTATCTTGTTCAAATTAAATCCATTTGCCTTAAAAAGAAGAAAATTCTTTGGCATTACCATCCATCATGTTATCTATGTGAATGTTAAAATCCCCGGTCAAGATAAAATGGTTCAAATCAGTTGAAATAACAGACAATAATTCAGAAAATTCATCAATAAAACTTGCACAGTATCCTTGAGATCTGTAGATGATTAAGAACAGGATTTTAGGAACACCCTTTAAAATAAAACTCAGATATTCAAAAGAAGTGAATTCACCAAATGAGATCTCTTTACACTGGAATGTATCTTTAAATAAGGCAGCTTCTCCCCCACCTTTCTTACCATTTCGGCATTTATCCATAAAACTAAAGTTTGGGGGGGCTGCTTCATTAAGAACAGCAGCACAAAAAAAAAAGAAAAAAAAGAAATGACCATATAGGGTGTTCATATCCTTAAATATGAACCATAATACACTCCTGCAAAGTACCACCTCAAAGTGTCAATAGAGAAATGTGACCCATGGATGTTTCCACATAAAGGGAGATATAATATTAAAGTTTTTCCATTAACAAGCCCAAAAAACCCCTCAAAGGTGGTAGGAGGCAGTGTTGCTGGATGGCGCGGTTACTCTGTTTTCCATCATTCATGCATCCCTCGTTGGGTTTAGGTAATAACATTTCGCTAGGGTTAGACATCAAGATGACTTCGTTAAGGTTAGAAAATCATCATGGTTGGGGCTGAAAAACATTCTTTGTACTACATGACCATTACCACAATGGTAACCATTTTTTATAATTTACAGGCTCTTATTATTACTTGGAAGTTGCATAGTCTTCAAAAATTTAAAGGTAGTTTTGGGGAAGTTTCTTGGCGTTCTATTCAATTGATTATTTTTTTTTGGGTTTAAAAAGTTATGTATTCTATAAATGAAGACTTTCCAAAGGTAGGTAGGGAAATGAATAAACAACTAATGTAACTTAATCAAAACTAAACACAGAACTTTAGTTGGCATGGAGTTAAACAAAACCCTATGGCAAACAACAACGACAAATTGGTATAGAAAAAAAGGAGACCCAGGAGAATACTGAGAGGCGTTTTTAATCTTGGAAAGGTGCTGTAATATGTTAACTCCTGTTAACATAAACTCCTCTCGCATGCTAAATAGTTCAGTGTGCAACTTTTGTGACCGCACAGACAGGTGGTCTTATAATAGTTCCCTTCCCCTCAATGTGTAAGCAAAGCAGCTCACTTAAATTGTTGTTTCTTATCTTGTCAAAGATCATGGATGTTGGCACTTGTTCTGTGTTCAATTTTGTAACATTCCGTCCTCTGTTCTTTAATATAGTCAGAGAATAACAAAACATGTGTGCAAAAACATGCAAAAAGAGGTATTTGCAAGGTTAGCGCTGGAGTTGTCTTGCTGGTGTTTCCTGTTGCCTTGTTATCAAAGAGGAATTTGTGTGTACATTAACATGAGATGAACATCACATCGATTTTGATTGTCAGTGGAGAAAACAACTCAATCCCATGCTACTTTGTGACTTCATCAATAACTTTGAAAATTGTTTTGACCAGAGTGGCAGAGATTGTATAAGGTGTGACTGACATACAGTGGATTACCTTTGTTTTATTCTTATACTAAAGTTATGACTGAAATTACAAAAAAAAAAAAAAGAACAGCAGCACTTGTGCTCTCTGTTAACCATGTTTCTGTCAGAAAAAGGAAATCTAAATTGTGTGAAATTATGAAGTCATTAACTAACAGTGACTTATTGGACAGAGATCTAATATTAAGTAAGGCTAGCTTTGTGGAGTTTACACTGGTCTCTGTTGTAATCTGAGTTGTACGTGGTACCGTTAACAGATTAGATAGATTCACCCAGCAGGCTGACTGTTTTCCATTCCTTCTTTTACTAACTAATACAGGAATCCTATTGTAGGCCGTAAGGTGAACCCTGTTTTCGTTTAGGTTCGCTCTGTGCTCTCCGAACTACATGCCCGTTAGCTGATAAAAATGACCAACTTATTTTGCACATATAAAAAAAGTTTCGCGTCACAGAATCCTGTACTTTTTTTAAACCGAGACGTTTTCTGAAGATATTTTCCGCAGGGCTGAATGACGATTTTGACATCACAAGACACCACGTGACCGCGCTGGACCAATCACGTTGCCGATTTACGACAACAAACTGGAAAAATGACAACCTGCCTGGTGCTGTCAAAACTAACCTACAGAAAGGAATCTCGCAAAATATCATTTTAAAGTGAACATAAAATAATAATTATCAACGATAATGCTCATTCATGTATTTCTGAATTGAGCCAATTTAGCCATTTACCATTCAGGTATTCATTTACTGATTTATTCACTAATAACTATACAACACATAACAAAATCAAAACAAGTAGGGCATACACATCAACCGGCATAAACTTATATACATAACCATAATAAAAGGAAATGGAATAGAATAAAGGTAAAAAAAAAAGCAAAACGAGCGCGCACACACATACACTATTCCTCACTGTCAGTGTCAGGGCAGCTGTCATCTTCTTTATCCTCTGTTTCCTTTGTGGTGTTTGAACAGCTGGAACACCTGCACAAGTCTACTTTAATAATACTTTATTAATCCCAATTTGGGAAATTGTTTTGTTGCAGCAGCATACAGTATATGAAAACAATTAAAGTAGTAAAAAACAAGCAAATAGAATAGAATAAAATAAATATAAAATAAAATAAAATAATATAAAATAAATAAAAATAGTGAATAAACATTTGCTATGTACAAATCTACAGTATTTTTTGTTTTTTGTTATTGTTTTTTAGGAGAGACTTCAAGCCTATTGAGGTTGAAGTTCTCTTCCAGCCAGAGGGGAGGTGTTGTATATGGTGATGGCTGCTGGTAGGAAGGATTTCCTGAAACGGTCCTTGTGACAGTGGAGCTGGATGAGCCTGTTGGAAAAGGAGCTCTGCTGGTTAACCAGCAGCTGGTGGAGAGGATGGGTGGGATTATCCATGATGGATAACAGTTTGTTCAGTGTCCTCCTCTCCACCACCGATTCAAATGAGTCCAATCTTTTGCTTTACACATGACCTCATTATTTTAGCCTGATAATTTGCCCTTTTGCAGTGCTGGTGGAGGGCATCACTTGTTGGGGGGATAGATAATTCTGGCAAGGCTGATGATGCCACACAGAAAGCTTTGTACCTAGCCTCATTGATGTTTTCTGCCGTTGGCTGATGGTATAAATGGCATACATATTTGCAAAGTAATGCAAATGTAGAGTGGTCCAAGTTAAATTCAGTCCCCAGATTTCTGAAAGTTCAGGTAGACATCTTTCTCGCATGCCACGGCAAATGTCTTCTTTTTGCCTTGTGGTGTCACACCCAGTGAATGTATGGATCCCAATCAAGGCTGAACACACACTGGCTCCGAGAGCTGATGACACCTTGGTAATGTCCATTATGCGTGTTCTGTTGCCCGTCCCTGTGAAAAAGTACAAGCTGCATGGCAAATCTTTCTGCAGACTCACAGCAATGACTGCTACATCAGTGTCAGGGCTCTTAATAATGACAGTCTTATGTTCCTGTGCAGCATGTTGTGCATGCAAAAACACCAGTGTCACATTCTTCGTGGTCACACTGCAGGTCTTCCACAGCACGAACAGACTGCACACCTTCCAGTACAGTCACACAGTGACATGTTGCTGTGCTATGTAAAGCTGAGGTTTCTTCCCACTGCTGTAAGATCAGCATGTGGCCACGCATCGTATAAGAACTCAGCAAGTGCTTCTTTATTTGTTCCTTCTGATTCCTTCCATTCCACCTTGTGCAGGTGAAATTCTGTGTTTCCTCATGCTTAACAGAAGATATGTGCATGTAACAAATATTACGTTTGGAAGATTTCTTTTTTATAACATTTTCAATCGAAATTTCGTCTTCTTCGGTACTGCTGGATGATCGCGCTTCCACTGCGGTACTGCTTCTGTTTACCAGCTCAGCTGACATACCAGCTATCGGATTCGTCCATTCTGATGACGTCTCAACCGTGGCACCTCTCGCGAGCCAAACTGTTATTACGCCTGCCGAATATGTACATACGCCTTGCCAGGCACTAGTTATTCCTTTAAATGTTGCGAACTAAAAAAGTACTATGTTCTGAGCGGCGAAACTTTTTTTTAAACCTCAACATAACTCAAATCTTTTTATGAGCTGAAGCGTGTTTGGTTCGGAGAGCGCGGAACAAGCCTGGTGTTCTGAAGGAGTTTTCGAGGTTCACCTTACGGCCTATTGGGCCCCAGCTTGTTCTCAGAATAGCTGTCAGAAATCAGACTTGTATAGCAGGGACCCTGAACGCATCATGGCATTGTATCTTTGTTCTGAACTCTGGATGTTCTCCTGCTCCTTGAACATCCTGCACATCCCCCCTGTGTGTGTGTGTGTGTGTGTGTGTGTGTTTGTGTGTTTGCCTCGCTGCTGTGGCCTTCAGTCTAATCTGTACAATCATGTTTGGGTTTGCCTTCCCAGCAGCATGACGTAAGTGTGCACCAAGTAATCTGCATCCAGCTCGATTGGGATGCACGCCATCAGCTCTGAACATATTAATATCTGAATATTAGATCAGGTCCTTACAGTTCCAAAAGATATTAAAGTTATCAGTTCATTTAATCCCATGGGCGATGCATGCATTTGACAACCATGTGTTCAGGCCAAGAAGTCTGCTGAAAAGTTCAATTCCTTTACCCACAGTTGGAATGGGGCCTGAAATGGAGACCCGGTGTGCTCCATAGTGACACAGTCTCTCCAACAGCAGAGAAAAGTCTTTCTTCAGGATCTCAGAGCCAGTCTTCCTTCTCAGAATATCAAAATATCCTGTGTGGACAATGATCCTCGTGCCATCTGGATGAGTAGACAGAATGGTCGGCAAAATATCTATCACTTCCCTGATTGATGCATCAGAAAAAGTTATATTTTCCGTCTTTGCCATTCTGACATGCTGTGTTATAGAGTCCCCGATCAGAATGGTGTCTATTCCTTTCTGTGTGGAGGTGTCGATCGCTTCTGTAGTCCTCACCTTGGTTGTGGGATTGGGGCTTCTCCTGATGATCTGGTTAGCCCTTGGCTGAGGTTTGGGGCCATTTCCCTTGTTTGTCTTCATGTTTGGGTTACATTCATCATCACAGACTCTATTTTGAGTCAACAGATCGTATCTATTATGTACTGCATATACTCTCATGCTGAAGACCAGCATTTATCTGACTATTTTGCCACTTTTAATTGGAGTGTGAGTACATGCTATTGAACATGTTTTTTATTTATATATTGATTTAGCAATAAGCACATCATGATTAATGGTGTCAAAAGCACGCTTTAAATCAAGAAATACAGCAGCTACAAAGCCACCCTGATCCAACAAGCTCTTTAAGTTTTCTAGGAAATAACAGGGAGCTGTCTCTGCTGAATGGAATTTCCTAAATCCAAACTGCATTGGATGAAGAGTGGCATGGCCATTATTTCAGAGTTCAGTCAGTTCTGTGGTAACCCATTTCTCCGCTACTTTGGAAATTCTAGGAAAAATACTTATGGGTGGATAGATTTTGTCAGCCTTAAAGACGGGGGTGACCCGAGCAATCTTCCATGTCGATGGTACCGTTCCTTGTTTTATGGATAGATTTACAAGATGTGCAACTGGGTCAGCAAGAGCCTGTTTATTGGTCTTTAAAAGGTCACTAGTAAGACCAAATGAATCTCTGGCCTTTTTAGAGATGAAATATGTGAGCATTTAAAGGGCTTCGCAAGTTCCTCAACTGAGCCAATGAAAATCTATTGATAACTCACAGTAATCCCCAGATTGTCAGTTAGCTCATCATTTACCTGGAGCTGTAGATCACTAAGATGGGGAGATAACTCATTTAGATTGTTCCATATTAGCTTTTAATCACCATTTGCCCCATTTATGGCCTCAAAATAGAATCTGCTTTCACCTTACGGGTCATCCTTAAGACTTTATCTCTATTTTTCTTTCATTTTATAATTTCATTGTTACACCAGGGCAGATTATTTCTATGTTGCTTGGATTTACATGACATTTACATGATTATAGGGAAGTAGTTGATGATTTTGAATTTGTTTGAAGCCCTGATGAAGGCCATTGCAGGCCGAAACATGTTGGCAATTCTAATCTGTTCTACTATGAACTAGCTCAGTTTATTAAAAGCTTTTTAACAAAGAAGAAGAGTGCCTTGGATATCTTCATACCTTTGTGACAAGTAAGTCTAACCAAAGAGCACCTTCGCACAACTAAATAGGAGGGTTTTAGTTACGTCATCACGGGAGCGCGCGAAATTCAGTTGGTGGGCAGGAAGCTTGACTACAGCATAGCAACAACATGGAGAATATGGAGATGAGTGAATATTGTAGTGATTTGGAGCCGGCACATAGGGAAAGGTATTTAGCGTTAGTTGAGAAATACATTGGGTGTGACACATACTTAATGAAAATGTCTGAATTTTCGCAAAACCGGAACGATTTGCCGAAAATAGAGGCTGTGGACATAACGAGCTACCTGGTTCTCCAGACTTCTTACTACACCAAGCAACAGATGAAGGCGCACAAAAGTTTGGCATACAACTACTACCACAGCGGATGGATCAGCAAACTGGGAGTAAAACGTCTACAGAATGATTGTGTTTTGGTGTTGGCCAGGGTAAGTTTGTTTTCTGTGTTGTTTATGGTGTATTATCCCAGTGGAAAATGCAGTGTGTAGTGCAGGGCTGGGCAGTAAAGCAGAACTTAACATGTTGAAGGCCGAGCTGTGAATATTGGCACTCAAATAACAATAAAAAATGTTTATGTTTTGATAAAATGCAGAGATCCAAATATCCAAATGCTGACATTGTGTCTTTGTTAGCCTAATGCACGAGGCAGAGAGAGCGAGAGATTCTGTTGGCAAGAACTTGGGAGCTAATGTGCCCTGTTAGCACTTAAGCACTTCGTGGATACTACTGAAACGTGAAGATTGTGACGACGTGACAAATTTGTTTTGTTTAGATCAGCCACTCTCAGAGATCGCATTAAACACACGGTGACTTTAGCTCTGTGTTTGGGTAACCCAGCTTGACCGTCGGAGCCCAGTCCACTGACTCAGTAGCTAACAACACGCTTCAAAACAAAGCCCAAACGTAGCCCGTATTACATTACTGTTGATTGGCATTTAACAACATAATACTTTACTGCACTACTACAAAACAGTTAGATTTCGCACATACCTTTGACGAGCATTTGCAGATCCAGCTCCTCCAGTCTGTAAACGTAGGTTAACTATCCACTTTTTGCGGCGTTGTTCTGGGAGTTTTTTCCATTTCTCACCTCTATGGGCGATTACCTTAGGTACTCGATAGTAACCCTTTCCCTTCTCTCGGTTAGACCGATTGCTACATCCACAAAACTGAGGCATTTTGGGCAAAAAGTGGCAGACAAAACACAGTGTTTTCAATGGGCTCCAGCTCAGGTTGCCCACCACTTAGGTTCGCGCGCTTAGAAAAATACGGAAGTGACGTCATGTGAAACCCTCCTATTGAACGCCGAAGCCCTCTGACCTACCTTCTTTGTCAGATTATTTCTATGTTGCTTGGATTTACCTTTTTTTTGTGAATCGTTATAATATCATTGACTTCTTTAATAAGTTACCTGAGCTAGCCTCAATGTCGTTATTTTCCAGAATATTAGACCGTCTAGGTTTTGGATTTCCTCATTCAGGAATTGTTTCTGGCTTTTGGGTATGAAGTAGAACTGGTGACCTCTGGTGGATGCCATTAAATGCTTCCTCTTAATTTTCCATGAGCACAAGATAAAATTTTGATCTGACAGGCCTGATAATAGATTAAAAGTTTTAGAGATTCTTTCAGGATTATTAGTAAATATTAGATCAAATGTTGTATTTGACGTATTAGTTATTCTTGTCGCTCCTTTTATAATTTGTGTCAAATTGTACTTTGCTGAGTTGGATCCACACAAATCGCAGTAAAAGACATTGCAGAGCAGAGTGATGCATTTAGACCAATACACTCAGCGTTAACGTCTTTAGGCCACCTTATTAGTTCACGTTGAAACTTCTCTCTGACATAGATTAAAGGCGCTAGCATGGTTGCCGCGTCTGTCACGGCGGTGTCGCACCGTGACGTCAAAATGACGTTTCAGGCCTGGCGCTTCGCTTGAACAGACGGCGCAGCGCGTTGTCGTGCACCAGTCGATTTTTGTAACTTGGCGGCGCCGAGCACAACGAACCGGATGGACCGATGTGAGACCAGGCTCAGTCAGGAGGTGCGTTTGTACAGACAGCTGTACGAAACTGCAGTGAAACAGCACAGGGAGCACGTAAACTCCCAAAACTGGTGCACAGAGATGGGCAGAACTTTGGGGAAAGAGGGAGAGTTCTGTAAGAATGTGTGGAAGAAGCTACGGGACAGATACGTGAAGGCAAAGAAGAGGGCAGAGACTCAAAGTGGTGATGCCGGGGGCTTCAGACCTTCACCTCTATTAACTGAATTAAAAAATTTAAATGATCCGAAAACTGCAGCAGTATCATTAATTACAGTATTCTTCCTCTTGACAGCGGCATTGTTTTCTTCTCCACTTTCGTGGTTGTAGAGTAGCGGTAACCTTAACGTAGCAGCGCCGCCTCTGTGACGGAGAAAATTGCAACGACTGGCGCAACGACTTGCGCCACTATACATGGTGGGCACGAAATCGTGACGTCATCAACACCGCTCGCGCTAGCAGACGCGGCAACCATGCCAGAGCCTTAATACTCCCCCACCTCGCCCTGCTTCTCTAGCCTTTCTAAATACATTATATCCTGGAATGCTGGTAGCTGCTGTAGATGATGATGATGAATGTGTCAACCAACTTTCAGATATTCCAAGTATATCAATATTAGAGTCACTTAATAAATGTTCCATTAGCTCAGTTTGTGTTTTTCCTGGTTAAAAACAGCAAAGTGTTTCCTGGTTTCATCTCCTCTCTCTGAGCTGCAGATCCAGATGTGCTCAGACTCAACATGTGCTGCAGGCTGAATGATCTGCTGGAAGAAAATCAGCGGGCAGATTGTTGTGGTGGGACGTTTTCTGGCTCTGTCTGCAGATTTGAGAGGTTCAGGAGCTAATCTTCATTATATGTGTTTAAAGTCTCTGGGTTACATGAATTGAACCTGGTGGTGGTAATATTCTGGGTCTTTAATGGTTAGATGACAGGTTTGTAGAGTTGTTTTATCAAAGAGAAACAAAGGTTGAGTTAAAACGGACTGTGTTTCCCTGATGGCTGTTGAGCTGAACGGCTGCAGACCTCTGAGTTGTAAGCTGGAACAGAGGGTTAGTGTAAAGAATGTCATGTATTACCACCGCTGTTACTTTTATTCGTTTAAACCAGCGGTCATCAACCTTTTTCAGCCCAACCTCTACATGGTGTTTAAGTGAACAACTTGGACAAGACTCTGGTTCCTTCCATCATTAAGAAATATTGTAGCTCAAGTTCCTTTTCAGAGTTTCATCATGACAAAAATAATTAGTAAAAGAGCAAAAAGCAAGAATTTACTGCTTAAAAAGCTGAACGTATGCAGAACACATCAGAGCACAGTGCTGATAGCTGAGGGCACTTATAAACGCACCCTCAGGTTTCACGTTTGATCTGAGATATTGAGACCTGTTTGGCTCGGTCTGTCCAGGTCCAGTTAGAATATGTTGGTTAGCGTAGGTTAGCTTAGCGAAATCTTTTGTGTGAACTTCAAAAGGATCTAAGGCCCAATCCCAATTCACCCCTTGGCCCTACCCCTTACCCCTTCCCCTCCGTTTTGCGCGTTCACGTGAAGAGGTAGTGTTGTCCCAATACTCTTCCAAAGCCCTTCCCCTTAGCCCTACCCCTCCGTTGTAGCCCTTCAAACGGAGGGCTTCGGCCAGGCAGACTCCGTTTGAAGGGGTATGATATATTTCCCAGAGTACAACGCGACTACCGGGAGATCGCGAGTCTTTTTAATCGTTTTAGGTTGTGATAACTGGTGTATTGTGTGAGTTTAACATGGTGGCAATGTGTAGTTGTTTTCTGCTATAAACGCACATGGGAAAAGTCGCTATTTTACATGGAGTAATCGGTCAATGCATGTGAAGGTGCTGCGAAAGAGTTGTCGTTTTTTATATCGTAACACGAGTATTTACAAGCAATGTAGTTGGTTAACCATAGAGAAGTTCCTTTTGAGTGTCATTTTGCTACCTATTATCACAAGTATTCATATACGTGACTGATTCACAGGGACTCAAGCACAAACAAAGAGCCTGATCAGGTTTAGCGCCGAAAACGAAGATCGGTTTCTAAAGTCATCCCCATCCCCAAAAAGAAGTAGGAAGTCCAATCCCATAATGGATTACCTGCTACAGGGGAGCCTGAAGGAGCAGAAGCGCCACGAGCAGAAAACGGAGCGCTTTTTAGCTCTGTTTGAGCGCATGATAGACAAACTTTACGGTGAGTTGATGCGCCATGCACCTATTGTACACACAGCCACCACTACCGCATTCTGAAACACCTTTTTAAATTTTTTACAATGGATGAAAGTGCATGCTATAATGTCATGTCGTGTCTTGTTCCCCCAGAACATCACTGAGCCCATGCAGCACCTCCGATGTGCCCTCCGCTGTTCCTGCTCCGGTCATCTCGTTCTCGATGATTGCACTGTTGCCCGTTTATGTTCATATTGTTTATATTCATACTGTTTATTGTCCATATTTGCACCACACACTTTAAGCTGTTATTTCTGAAAATGAGCTGCCTTACCAGTCTGTAATGTGAGCCTAATAAAAGAAATTAAGGACAAAAGGTTTGCAAAGGTTTGAGCATGATTATCACATCAACATCATATGAACGACTGGAACGGATATTGGTATGAAGAGATTTATTATACAAGGGATAACAAAAAAATTGGGGTACACGTTGTGGTCCAATAATTTGTAGGATGACCCGTCTGCTGGAAAGAAAAACATGGAAAGATCAGGCTTTCATCCTCCCAAACCAACACATTGATAGTACACACAATGCAGTGCATTTATTTATGTCATCAAATCTGAACCTGGTACAAAGAAAACCGCTTCAAAAACGCATGAGCTGCATGTTTATTCCAAACGGAACGAGGCGAGTAACAAAGGCTAAACGTTAGCTTATGCTTTCAGCTAGGTTAGCCAGGTTAGGATACTACTCCAATCAATAAATCCAACGAGACAAGCAAATTGTTTCTATATTACACGATATCACAAATGTACAGTTAGAAGCACTTTCAAACACAAACACACGTTATCATATTCACACGCCGGCTCTGGAAGCTACCAGCTGCTCACTCACAAGCGTTATTTGCATTCATTTCTTATTGTACATACCGTAACAAGATCCAGCAATGCTCCCAGATGTCGAAGACGCCTTCGCCTGATGGCACTCCGTCGATTCGACGCAGATATTTCTAAAAATATCCGAATAGCCCAGGACAGCGCGAACACCACAGCACCGGTCATGTTTGTTTACTTCTGGCTAAAGCTGTCGCTTTTGGTTACGTAACAACTGACGGCGCGGACTTATTACGTTCGTGAGTGTGAAGTGCTGTCCCAATTCGAAGGGGTGACATTCATAGCCCTTCGCCTACCCCTCCGTTTGAAGGGGCGAGGGGTAGGCGAAGGGGTAGAAAATAGAATTGGGATTGGGCCTTAATCGTTTTAGGTTGTGATAACTGGTGTATTGTGTGAGTTTAATATGGTGGTAATGTGTAGTAGTTTTCTGATATAAACGCACATGGGAAAAGTCGCTATTTTACATGGAGTAATCGGTCAATGCATGTGAAGGTGCTGCGAAAGAGTTGTCGTTTTTTATATCGTAACACGAGTATTTACAAGCAATGTAGTTGGTTAACCATAGAGAAGTTCCTTTTGAGTGACATGAGCGTCGTTTCGCTACCTATTATCACAAGTATTCATATACGTGACTGATTCACAGGGACTCAAGCACAAACAAAGAGCCTGATCAGGTTTAGCGCCGAAAACGAAGATCGGTTTCTAAAGTCATCCCCATCCCCAAAAAGAAGTAGGAAGTCCAATCCCATAATGGATTACCTGCTACAGGAGAGCCTGAAGGAGCAGAAGCGCCACGAGCAGAAAACGGAGCGCTTTTCAGCTCTGTTTGAGCGCATGATAGACAAACTTTACGGTGAGTTGATGCCCCATGCACCTATTGTACACACAGCCACCACTACCGCATTCTGAAACACCTTTTTTTATTTTTTACAATGGATGAAAGTGCATGCTATAATGTCATGTCGTGTCTTGTTCCCCCAGAACATCACTGAGCCCATGCAGCACCTCCGATGTGCCCTCCGCTGTTCCTGCTCTGGTCATCTCGTTCTCGATGATTGCACTGTTGCCCGTTTATGTTCATATTGTTTATATTCATACTGTTTATTGTCCATATTTTCACCACACACTTTAAGCTGTTATTTCTGAAAATGAGCTGCCTTACCAGTCTGTAATGTGAGCCTAATTAAAGAAATTAAGGACAAAAGGTTTGCAAAGGTTTGAGCATGATTATCACATCAACATCATATTAACGACTGGAACGGATATCGGTATGAAGAGATTTATTATACAAGGGATAACAAAAAAATTGGGGTACATGTTGTGGTCCAATAATTTGTAGGATGACCCGTCTGCTGGAAAGAAAAACATGGAAAGATCAGGCTTTCATCCTCCCAAACCAACACATTGATAGCACACACAATGCAGTGCATTTATTTAAGTCATCAAATCTGAACCTGGTACAAAGAAAACCGCTTCAAAAACGCATGAGCTGCATGTTTATTCCAAACGGAACGAGGCGAGTAACAAAGGGTAAACGTTAGCTTATGCTTTCAGCTAGGTTAGCCAGGTTAGGATACTACTCCAATCAATAAATCAGCAAATCCAACGAGACAAGCAAATTGTTTCTATATTACACGATATCACAAATGTACAGTTAGAAGCACTTTCAAACACAAACACACGTTATCATATTCACACGCCGGCTCTGGAAGCTACCAGCTGCTCACTCACATGCGTTATTTGCATTACATTACATTGCATTTCTCATTCTACATACCGTAACAAGATCCAGCAATGCTCCCAGATGTCGAAGACGCCTTCGCCTGATGGCACTCCGTCGATTCGACGCAGATATTTCTAAAAATATCCGAATAGCCCAGGACAGCGCGAACACCACAGCACCGGTCATGTTTGTTTACTTCTGGCTAAAGCTGTCGCTTTTGGTTACGTAACAACTGACGGCGCAGACTTATTACGTTCGTGAGTGTGAAGTGCTGTCCCAATTCGAAGGGGTGACATTCGTACCCCTTCGCCTACCCCTACGTTTGAAGGGGCAAGGGGCAGGGGCGAGGGGTAGGCGAAGGGGTAGAAAATAGAATTGGGATTGGGCCTAAGTCTTCTTCCCCTCTGTCATTGCAGAAACATGGAGCCCAAGAGGGATCCAGATGGCACTGCTGTAAGGACTGTGGGAAAGCTATCAAACGATCAAATCTGAGGTATCATCAGAGAATTCACACAGGAGAGAAGCCTTACAGCTGTGGTCAGTGTGGGGCAGCTTTCACTAGATTATCTAGTCTAAAGACACACCAACGTATTCACACAGGAGAGAAACCTTTCATCTGTGGTCAGTGTGGGGCAGCTTTCACTAGATTATCTAGTCTAAAGAGACACCAACTTATTCACTCAGGAAAGAAGCCTTACAGCTGTGGTCAGTGTGGGGCAGCTTTCCCTAGATTATCTAGTCTAAAGACACACCAACGTATTCACACAGGAGAGAAACCTTTCATCTGTGGTCAGTGTGGGGCAGCTTTCACTAGATTATCTAGTCTAAAGACACACCAACGTATTCACACAGGAGTGAAACCTTTCATCTGTGGCCAGTGTGGGGCAGCTTTCACTCAATTAGGTAGTCTAAAGAAACACCAACGTATTCACACAGGAGAGAAACCTTTCATCTGTGGTCAGTGTGGGGCAGCTTTCACTAGATTATCTAGTCTAAAGACACACCAACGTATTCACACAGGAGTGAAACCTTTCATCTGTGGCCAGTGTGGGGCAGCTTTCACTAAATTAGGTAGTCTAAAGAAACACCAACGTATTCACACAGGAGAGAAACCTTTCATCTGTGGTCAGTGTGGGGCAGCTTTCACTGAATTAGGTAGTCTAAAGACACACCAACGTATTCACACAGGAGAGAAACCTTTCAGCTGTGGTCAGTGTGGGGCAGCTTTCACTAGATTATCTAGTCTAAAGACACACCAACGTATTCACACAGGAGTGAAACCTTTCATCTGTGGCCAGTGTGGGGCAGCTTTCACTGAATTAGGTAGTCTAAAGACACACCAACGTATTCACACAGGAGAGAAACCTTTCATCTGTGGTCAGTGTGGGGCAGCTTTCACTGAATTAGGTAGTCTAAAGACACACCAACGTATTCACACAGGAGAGAAACCTTTCATCTGTGGTCAGTGTGGGGCAGCTTTCACTAGATTATTTAGTCTAAAGAAACACCAACGTATTCACACAGGAGAGAAACCTTTCATCTGTGGTCAGTGTGGGGCAGCTTTCACTACATTATCTAGTCTAAAGACACACCAACGTATTCACACAGGAGTGAAACCTTTCATCTGTGGCCAGTGTGGGGCAGCTTTCACTAAATTAGGTAGTCTAAAGAAACACCAACGTATTCACACAGGAGAGAAACCTTTCATCTGTGGTCAGTGTGGGGCAGCTTTCACTGAATTAGGTAGTCTAAAGACACACCAACGTATTCACACAGGAGAGAAACCTTTCAGCTGTGGTCAGTGTGGGGCAGCTTTCACTAGATTATCTAGTCTAAAGACACACCAACGTATTCACACAGGAGTGAAACCTTTCATCTGTGGCCAGTGTGGGGCAGCTTTCACTGAATTAGGTAGTCTAAAGACACACCAACGTATTCACACAGGAGAGAAACCTTTCATCTGTGGTCAGTGTGGGGCAGCTTTCACTGAATTAGGTAGTCTAAAGACACACCAACGTATTCACACAGGAGAGAAACCTTTCATCTGTGGTCAGTGTGGGGCAGCTTTCACTAGATTATTTAGTCTAAAGAAACACCAACGTATTCACACAGGAGAGAAACCTTTCATCTGTGGTCAGTGTGGGGCAGCTTTCACTACATTAGGTAGTCTAAAGACACACCAACGTATTCACACAGGAGAGAAACCTTTCAGGTGTGGTCAGTGTGGGGCAGCTTTCAGTCAATTAGGTCATCTAAAGAAACACCAACATATTCACACAGGAGAGAAACCTTTCATCTGTGGTCAGTGTGGGGCAGCTTTCACTAGATTAGATCATCTAAAGAGACACCAACGTAGTCACACTGCTGAGAAATGACTGGCTTAAATCAACATCAATTTTTATGGCAGATAAGCAAACATTCACCTGAGAGCAGCAACAGGAACTACCAATCAGAAGCCTTGCCTTTGTTCAGATTAAAAATCTTTGTGGATTACCACCTTCTCTTGTTAGGACTTTAGTTCTGAATGTTCTGTGGGGAGCACATGTTTGAAGAACGATTGAAAGTGCTTTATAATTTGTTGGGATTGCTTTAACTGGGGACGGATCTCCCGACGTTCAAGACAAACATGGCATCAATTGTGAGTTGATGGACAGAACAAAATGCAGTCTGTTTGAAAGTATAAACATGTTTATTCTGTTATACTGAACATATTTGTTTTGTTTAAAGTTAAGATCCACAAAGTAGCTTTGCACCAGCTGTGGGTATTTATGTAAACATCTGAAGAAGCAATATATCATTTCAGTTTGATGTGAAGTCGCGCTTTACACTCGTCTGTATTTCATTGTTCTGCATTTCATTAAAGGTCAGATGTTAACTTTTCTCGTGCTTTTCCTGTTCTTGCTACACAGATATTTTTGAAGAAAACGTGTGTTTGGTTACGAGGTTAAGTTGACCCATATCATCTTCCCCAAAGACTCAGAAATCTTTAACGCAGTCTGAAAAAGGTTTGGAGTTGTTCCCTGTACTTGCCAGACAGCTGTATGATGCTCATGACTGAAGCTGAAAGTTAAGGCTGTTCCAACACTAAAAGGGCACGAGGCTCAACTTCAAGCTGTGAAACTCTTTCAAATGTCTGTTGTGTTGGAATCAGATGTGTGAACGCATTTTAGTCCAAACGTCATGGCTGCACTGAGGGAAAAGGCAGCTAAGCAGGCTAACGGTACTTTAAATTGAACCGTTTAACAGGAGAAAACTGAACTGATCTGTTTGTTGCTTCTACAACTGCTCAGTTACTCACACAATCAGGTACTGAGCAGATTTACCAAACAGACATTCTGCTGTAATCTCAGATGCTCTCAGTCGCGCTGCTCACGTTGTTTTAGTCCACAACTCTTCTTCTTCTTCTTCTTCTGCCCCGACGGCTACACAACTTACCCAGAACACCTGGTGGCAGAGTGTGCACACGACACCCTTATACTTTTTTGGATTGTATCTACAAACTCAAACGCTGATGATTTAAACCTGCTTCAGGCTGTTTTTGTTCCCTTTAGTTTTAAGCTGACTGTGTTTGGCGTACCCTGAGCATTTCAGTGGAAAATGTTCAGCACAGACTTGGAGTTGTATTGTGTTTTTGTGGTAACTACGTCCCCACAGCTATTATGTCCTTAAGAGTTTCTTAGAAAGCGCTTTCTGCCGCTCACAGTGGGAGAATCTCACTGACAAATCCCACTTTGTCCAAAAGATATGATCAGCGGTGACTTTTGTGTGTTAGCGACTGGCGCTACGGTCCTGGCTGAACAGGAAGTAGCCACCAGAAATGCAAGACAGTCGCTGTAGCGACTGAATGTTACGCAGGGCTGTCAGACAGAGACTGCAGACAGAGCGGTAACAGGAAAGGAGGAGGATCACAGAGCTGGTTAACAACAGATGTTGTAATCCTGGACGTGTCACTGAGAAGGAGCGTCTCTGCACCCCAGATGTTGAACTGCTGGCTGTGAGTTTCTGTCCATGTTGTCTGCTGACAGAGTTCACCTGAGTTACCTGCTGACGCTGTGTGTGACATCATCAGCTGAGCTGTTGCTAAGCTACAGAAACAACAGCCCAGCCCACTGATGGAGACCTCTGAAGGTTTCTACCACACCTTCCTCTCTGCTACACTTCAGCTGATTACATTTTATTTAGTTCTCTGTAACAGCAGCTGATCTTTAATAATAACTAATCCTGCAGGGATATAATTTACCTTCAGGGATTAATGAGTATTGTTGAGTTGAATTCAACTGAGCTCATTTACAAAACTGATTTTGTTTGATTCATTTAAATGTTGATAAAATTTTAGCATAAAATCACATTCACCTAGTTAATGATAAAGTTTCCCGTCTTATGGCCTCCCCGTCCCAACGAGATGCTGTAAGGTGTGGTTGAGGTGCAGCTTTGAGCTTTCTTTCTGAGGGAGAAACTGAACTGTTTTACCTTCTGTCAGTGTGAGGTCCCAGCCTGGAGCCCTGAGGCGCCCCCGAGTGTGAGAGTCTTTCCCCTCGCCATCCTGGACACATGCCTAAAGTCTCTGAAGGATAGGTGGAGGCTCTAAGTTATGGGGAAATGTCTTCATTTGTAACATTTAGTCACAAAAGAAACTCCTCAAGGCTAAAATAACTTTAATGATTACAAATCAGTGGAGGTCTGCTCGGGGCCCAAATGCTAATTACTCCTTTCAACAGCGGCATTCCTCATCAACTGTGACAAACGGGCATTTGTAAAGTCATTAATAAAAATGTAGGAGGATCTCCGGGTGAGAAGGAGCAGGAACAACGAGCGCACAAAGACAAAAGGTGCTGGAACAGAGCTGATGACCTCCAGGTGAACTCTGAGGGATGGCAGAGAAGATTAGCGTAGAACAGTTAGCATAGAACAGCGCAGCATAGCATAGCATAAAAGGGCAGATAGCATAGCATTGAAGAGGAGCGTAAGGGCCAAGTAGAAGGGAAAGGTATATAGAAAAATACCTCAATGTAAGATTAAGTATTTAAACCATAACGTAAGGAAAAAAACTTATGAAAAAAGGTGAACATTTATGAGACCCTGTGAACAATGGAACCCTATTATCCCAATAGTGTAGTTTCCAGTGAACTAACTCAGTTAATCCACCAGTGTACAAAGTAATAATAACCCTGTAAAAGTGAATTACCTGTACTCAAAATACGCTGACCTCAGGGTTAGAGCTCTGGTCTTGTGACTTTAGGCTCAGGGTAAGTGGAAGGGAAAGGTATAAAAAAGAAAAGTATGATGGTATTGTGATGGGAAAATTCTTAGTTGTAGTATTTTAGTAGTAAGTACTAGTTGTATTAGTTGTCTCATTTGATCCAAAGTCTGTTGCTTTCCCTCTGACCTATTCAACCTGTGACCCCTTCTGTATGGTCAGTGAGGGAAAACAGATTTTTACTCCATTGGGGGAAAGGTTTATGGTTGATACTTTCTGGGGGGATTAACTAAAGGGGATCATAAAGAGGGGCCTCGAAATCTATCCTATCTCAGATATAGAACAGAGCACAGAGCGAGGGGGCCTTATTTGTTCTTTGAAGATAGCCCCCCACCCCAATTGGAGTATAAAGGAAAAATGTGTATTTCTCCTCGTCTCTCTCTGTCTTGACTTTTGCAGACAAGGGACTATTCAAATGCTCTATTCTGCCTTTGAATAAATATAAGGGAAGACAAAATCTGGATTTTGTCTTGTTATCCACTTCTTCTTATCCACCTTGATAAAAAAATCCACTACAACCTTGGCGTCACGAACAGGATTCGACGTGCCAGAGGAACGCAGCAGGGGATAAGGACGCTTGGCCAGCCTGGAGACCCAAAATTGTCCTCAGTCCACCTACGTTGAAAGAGGGGAGTCCTAGAGCCTGCTGGCGGTTTCTGGCCGATCGAATCCAGACCATAGATTTACAAATATATCTGGGTGAGAAGTTGCTCTAATATATATGTATATATGTTGTTGTTTTTTTTTTTTTAAAGTTTTCTTGTTTTACTTTTTCGCATTAACCATCACCTCCTAATTAATTGATTCAGCTGCGGAGTGAGAGAGGAGGACACCGGCTGGATGGCCAGTTACCCTGTAAGGAATACAGAGAGGGTCCTGATTGGTAACAATAGGACATAGCAAAACAAAGAGTTTTGCGGGTGGTTTTTGTACTTCCTACACCTAATAAAGGAGGAAGCCAGACGACGGACGCGTTGCTGAAATAAGGGTAAAAAAAAAAAAAAAAAAAAATGGGTTCCGGAACCTCAAAGGCATCAGAGGTGCCTTCTTCTCCAGACTCTGCAATTTATAAAATGATGAAAGAAAAAGGTGGAGATGATTGTGTTAAATGTGCTTTAATTTGGGAAAATAGGTTTTCCACAGGGTGGAAGTTTGAGTGTGAACCAATTAAACAAAGTAAAAGAGTTGATGGATGGAGATTCGGAGAAAAATAAAAATAAGAATAAAATTAAAAAACAAGATTTAGATCAGAGAAATATGGGTAAAGTGTTGGAATGAATGGATTACAGAAGCCGTACATAAGAAAGTCTGAACTGAAACAGATGGCAGGGGGGGAAAGATTTGTCCGGGGACGTGGGTAACAGACATGACAACGCTGGTCATACTGTTGATGATCCCACGTTTCCACCTCCATATAGACCTAGTGATTCTTCACCCTCTTTTGCTTATGCTCCATTACAAATGTATTTGCAGGCCCTCCAGATGGCTGACCTGGATCTAGACTCCCGTCCCCCTCCACAGCCCGTGCGTCAGCCTGGAAATCGGCCTGGAAGTCAGCCCGCGGATCAATCCGCACATCAGCCCGAAGTACAGGAAGAAAAGTCTGCAGATTGGCAACTACCGGGATCATCGAAGGGCCAGAGATCAAATGTACGCTCTTCTCCTAAACTTACCTTGGCTTCATGGCTACGAAATGGAAAAAAGCGAGAAGTGGAGGAAGCGGTTAATATTTTCCCTATGCTGGAAGTGGCCGGAACTGATGAACCTCAGTTGGTGTTCAGACCATGGACTGCAGCTGACATCCAAGCCAGCGCTGCCCTCCTCCCGGATCCTGTGGAGGACGGTAGAAAGTTCGCTGCAGAACTTAAAGCTTTATGCCATGAGATGAGACCTACGGGGACAGAAATTCGCCGGCTCCTTGCAGCAAAAATGAAACCTGGAGATTTATTTGGACTGAGGTTGCCAAATCCTGCAGTACGTCTTTTCCTGGCTACAGGTGGTGAAGATGGCGATTTAAATCATCGAAATGGCCCATGGTATGCTGCCATAGAACATCTGTGTGCTGATTTGATCACAACATTTCCACAGAGGAGTGATTGTGCTGTGTTACAACAAGTGAAACAACGTCCTGATGACACTGTCTCTGATTTTCTTCATCGCATGGAAGAAGCGTTCAATAAACACTCGGGTTTAGAACGCCCCGCTGATTTTACTGTTTTGGGCCCCTGGGAGAAAATGCTGTGTGGGTACATCACGGAAGGACTTCTCCCCGAGATCGCTGCGCAAACCAAGACTTTTTATGATGGATGGAGACATGGAGTACGGTTTGAGGAACTGAGAAGATATGCTTTACACAGCGGTGACGTTATCACCGACAGGAAGAAGAAAAAAGTAGATAAAAGAGAGACTGAGTTGCATAGTGTTGCCTTGACTTTGTATTTTGGCACCAATCAACGTGGTTCCCGAGGACGGCGAGGCAGAGGTCGCGGAAGAGGACAGTGGTCCCGCTCCGATGCTTGCCATAATTGTGGACAGTTGGGACACTGGAGGAATGAATGTCCAGAGAAATTGCAGCAACCTGACAACGGCTACTGACGGGTGGAGGACGGGACCCTGGATCCGGCTGCCACTCGCATTGAGGAGAGACCTCTCAAGGGGCGTGAGGTTTCACACACACACACACACACACACACACACACACACACGATTGCATGATGATTCTGATTCACATAGGTTGCTTACAGAGGCCATCATACATTTAGAAGGTGCCACCGCTGTTTTATCAGGCGCGTATCTTCATACACAGACCCCTGCTTTTAAAAGAATGCCTATGTTTTCTATGATGGTGATGGGTGAAGAAATTTCTTTTGTTGTTGATTCAGGAGCAACTCACTCCGTTTTATCAGCTAAATGTATCAACGAGAAGCCAAAAGTTAGTGGTCGCTATGTTCATTCTGTCTCTGCTTCAGGTGAAACAGTTACAGAAGGCTTCTCGGTTTCCTTAAAATGTTCCACGCATCACGGAGTGGAATTGAAACATTCTTTTTTGGTGTCTCCTTTGTGTCCTTTAAATTTGATGGGTAGAGATTTGGTGTGCAGATTAAATATAGCTATTACTCTGACTTCTGATGGACTGACAGTTCACACCCAGGACGACTTTGACTACACCGCAGCATATTGGACTCAAAATCAATCTTTCTATTGTAAGGGAAAAATTAATTCCTATATACATTGTATGAGTGTTACTCTGTATCACCCGGTAATAACTCATTTAAGACACTTGTTTTTCTCTTTTCTCCCTCTTTCAATGAGGGTATTGTGCTCTTATGATTTAACAACTTTAAGGAGTTTGACAGGGAAGATGGCACGATACTGAGGCGCCTTCGCTGTAGAAAGGGAGGAAAGATAGATAACAAATGCTTGAACATATCAAAGGAGCGATTACGTAATAACCTGTATATTTAGGGACCGAGCAGGAACTGCAAGGACCCTATTGTATCTGTAAGGATTATTATTATTCTTCTTCCGATTCTTTGCAAAAGGTATGCGAAAACTCAGGAAATTTTGCGAGCGCCACCTGCCAGTCGACGACATGAAAGAATCTAAACTTTATATTTTTGGGAGTCGCTCATTGACTCTGTAGCGCCCCCTACAATGCTTAAAAATGGTGCCCGCAATGGGGTTAGTTTCGCGTAGGACAATGAAATTTGGTACACTCATTCATCATTCCCAGACGCACAAAAAAGTCTTTTGCCGCCATGGTCCCACGTCCACAGGAAGGCGGCCATTTTGGATGGAAAGTGCGTTTTCGTGCCATTTTTGGCCAATTCCACGTCTTGCATAAGATTGAACTTGTCCTACAGATTTCATGCTACCGACTTAAAACTTGGCCAGGTTACTCTTAAGACATGGGGGGATAAAATCATGGAGAAACTTTTTCAAAACTTAAAGGGCGTGGCCGTGGCGACGCCTAAAAGTTTGATGACTCGCCATCACACGCCAAAAAAAATTAAGTCGCTTATAACTCCCACATACATTATCCAATCTGTCCCAAACTTCATACGGTGAATGCTGGACCCAGCCTGAACGCGTACATATTATCATAACGACATCCACCTATACCGCCACCTGCTGGGGGTTGGAAACATCTCTTTTTTTCCACATCTCGCATTTGATCGAACTCGTCCTACAGATTTAATGCTACAAGCTTCAATCTTGGCCAGATTACTCTTAAGACAAGGGGGAAAAGAGTCATGGAGAAACTTTTTCAAACCTCAAAGGGCGTGGCCGTGGCGACGCCTCAAAGTTATGACTCGCCATGAAGAATTAAGTCGCTTATAACTTCCACACTCATTATCCAATCTGTCCCAAACTTCAAACGGTGAATGCTGGACCCGGCCTGAACGCGTACATATTATCATAGTGACATCCTCCTATTGCGCCACCTGCTGGTGGTCGGAAACGTCTTTTTTTGCCACGCCTCACATTTTATAAAACTCCTCCTACAGATTTAATGCTACAAGCTTCAAACTTAGCCAGGTTACTCTTAAGACATGGGGGCAAAAATTCATGGAGAAACTTTTCCAAACTCTGAACAATGTGGGCGTGGCCAGGCGGTGAAAATCGTGTGATGGTGTTTGTGATTTGAAAGCCTTATCATCATCACAACGTCATGAAACTTGGCACACACGTCCATCCTGACAACCTCGTACGTATGTGAAGGGTATCGTGTGTGGGCGGAGCAAAGTGGCTCAGTGGCGCCCCCTAGGGTACTTAAAAATGGTCCACACATTGGGGTTAGTTTTGCGTGAGACAACGAAATTTGGTACACTCATTCATCATGCCCAGACGCACCAAAAAGTCTCATGCCATCACGGTGCCACGTCCACAGGAAGGCGGCCATTTTGGATGGAAAGTGCGTTTTCGTGCCATTTTTGGCCGATTCCACGCCTTGCATAAGATCGAACTTGTCCTACAGATTTCATGCTACAGACTTCAAACTTGGCCAGGTTACTCTTAAGACATGGGGGGAAAGATTCATGGAGAAACTTTTTCAAACCTCAAAGGGCGTGGCCGTGGCGACGCCTCAAAGTTCGATGACTCGCCATCACTCGCCACAAAAAATGAAGTCGCTTATAACTCCCACATACATTATTTAATCTGTCCCAAACTTCATTCGGTGAATGCTGGAACCAGCCTGAATGTGTACATATTATCATAGCGACATCCACCTATAGCGCCACCTGCTGGGGGTTGGAAACATCTCTTTTTTTCCACACCTCGCATTTGATCGAATTCGTCCTACAGATTTAATGCTACAGACTTGAAACTTGGCCAGGTTACTCTTAAGACATGGGGGGAAAAAATCTTTGGCCAACTTTTTCAAACCTCAAAGGGCGAGGCCGTGGCGACGCCTCAAATTTATGACTCGCCATAAAAAATTAAGTCGCCTATAACTCCCACACACATTGTCCAATCTGTCTCAAACGTCATACGGTGAATGCTGGACCCAACCTGAACGCGCACATATAAGATAGTGATATACACCTACAGCGCCATCTACTGGTGATGGGAAACGTCTTTTTTTTCAACAACTCGCATTTGATCGAACTCCTCCTACAGATTTTATGGTAACAGCTCCAAACTTGGCCAGATTACTCTTTAGCTGAACGGTGTGGGCGTGTTCAGGCGGTGAAAATCGTGTGATGGCGTTTGTGATTTGAAAGCCTTATCATCATCGCAAAGTCATGAAACTTGGTACACACGTCCGCCTTGTCGACCTCGTACGTATGTAAAGAGTATTGTGTGTGGGCGGTGCTAAATGGCTCAGTGGCGCCCCCTAGAAATTTTCATAAAACCCCTCCGCATTGGGGTTATTATGTGCTCGTACGTACGCAGAGGATATCGTGCGTGTGGGCAGAGCTACAGCCCCAGCGTCCAGCGCATGCCCCAACGTACGCACATCCCAACGTACGCACACTCGGTCCCGCTCACAGCTGCTTGCAGCTTTCTAGTATCTACTTGTTTTCGCCTAAGATTCTCAGAGCAACTCTGAACTCTGATCTGTGTTGTTCTCTCTTGCAAGATATTATTAAAAGCATCTTATCTCCTCAGAAAATAACTGACTCTGTGCCTTACTAAAATTTCCACAATGGCTGAATTCTTTCATTGGAAGCCAAGCTGGAGAAATCCAACTGAAGTTTGGTGGATTAAAGCCTGCTCTTTAAAGCACAGAGCAACGTCACCTCCCAAAGCCAACCCTGTCACTGGCTCTAAAGGAGAGGAGCCTGTTAGCGGAGGGCCCTGCTCAGAGTCCTGCTTTAGTGAACTACAGCAACCAAGTAAACCTGCGAGACTTCTGTTGGGATCAGACTGATCTATGAGGGCTTAAAGATTCCACAAAGAGAAACATACAGCTGAACCTAAATAAAACTTGAACAGAGAACTTACAGGAGAGCTTTTTAATGCTTTTATGCATCAATCTTTACTTCATTGGCTCCCTCCATAGGATTCAAATTTGGAACATTTTCCTAATAAAAGAAAAAGATGTCAAGGCTCAGAAAGCACCTTTATCATTGTTTTACTGTGTAATATGTAGGATCCATGAACTCATTTATTACCAGCTCTATCAGCATGGAGAGAATCCCCTTCTCTCCCAAAAGATCCCAGGTGCTGCTCCTGAGGTGTTTCTGTAAGTTTCTCACACCAGCTGGTGAAATGATATGAGTCCCTCTACAGTTGTTGTAGATATCAGCTGAGATTCAAACTAAAAGACACATTTTGTGTCTGAAACTGTGAGAGACTGTTCAAGTGGGACTGAAAGCAGATTCAGAGGGTTGTGATGTATGTTTTTCCACCCAAATGATCTGATAACTGTCAGAGATGCAGCAGTGCTATGAAATCCACTTTAGAAGCTGCAGTTATTGGACACAATGAGAGCTGACCATCTCTGTGGCTCAGAGGAAAACTGAGCAACAATGTATTTTATATAACTTATATTTTTATATATATTATATATATATATTATTTATATATTTATATATTATTTATATATTTATATATTTATATAACTTAGAAATGAGGATATAACGATGCAGCTAACAACAAAGCTAACAATAAGCTACATAGAAGGAAAAGCATCAGCCAGGCTCTGTCAGAGGTGACAGTGCAGAAACAGAGTGCAGGCATAGAGGGAAGTACAGGTTAAGTGGGAGATTACATTTCTACACCTGAACAGGGACTTGAACCCTGGATCCTCAGATTAAAAGTCTGATGCTCTACCAACTGAGCTATCCAGACCCTATGAAAGTGTGTCTGAGTGACAGTTGACATCTGAAAGACTTCCTGAGTCCAAAGCTGTGATGCTGTTTTCTGAACAAATGCCTGGTTGATGTGAACTTGTGTTGCAGCCACTGAGCATAAAGAAGAAGGCCTTCATGGAGGGAAACAGGGAGTTAAGGAGGAGTGTGAAGAAAAAAGGAAGAGAGCAAGTCGGTGGGAAACTATCTGCAGCAGAACAGTGTGAGGGCTGTGTGGTCAGGAATGGAAAAGCTCACAGGCTTTGGGATAATGTGGGATCAGACAGATGGAAGAGTTCAGACAAACTCAGCATGCTGCTGCCTCCTGCTACAGACCTCACATCCTCCATGTACCAACAGCTTCCCTGCCACACCTCAGCACATCTACATGAAACTATCACATCTATAGGAAAATAAACTATGGCCTCATCTGGAATACAAACAAAAGAGATGATTGTGGATTTTAGGAGGAGCAGCAGTCAGCTGAACACCGTCTCCATCCTCGGTGAAGAGGTGGTTGAGGATTACAGATACCTGAGGGTTCACCTGGACAGCAGACTGGACTGGAAATGCAACACTGAGGCTGTCTACAAGATGGGACATTCAGTAAACTATTCCTATAACTGTATATATGCTAACTGAGCTGGCATGGGTTGGTGCACTAAACACATGTTACAGAGTTTAATATTTCTGCATCTTTTAGTAAAAACAGGAAAGAATGAGTGTATATTTCCAGCCAAATTCCCAATAAAGCTGCTCTCATCCACACATTTTTCTTTTTCTTCTGTCAGACGGCTAAACTGAAAATCAGCACATTAAGACTACGTGTCAACTCGTGGTCACTTAAAGCATGTCCAGACTGTCGCTCTGCTCTAATAAAATCCTGATTTTGTAACCGCAGCCTCATGTGAGAAAATCACCCTTCAGGTGACTTAAAGACAACATGTTGGCAGCGATTTCAGCTGTGCTTACATGCAGCGTGATGTCCCACAGAGAAAGTTAGAGGCAGCAGAATGTCAGGAAGGCTTTCTGCACAGTCTATCCCGTGCATGTACGCTGGGACAACATGGTGGTCCAGTTAAATGGACGAGTACACCTGGAACTGAAGCTGGACTTACCTGTGCATGCAAGCGTTCTGAATGTCCTGATCAAGATAAAAATATGTAACATACAGAACAAAAAGCATACATCTCCAGCTGAAAACATGAAACCTGCATCCTACAAATAAAATGTTCCACTGGGGAGACCCACCCAAGTTGGTTATTAGGAGGAAATTTCAGAAATATCCTCAAAACCAGTTTTTCTCAGTGTGCAGACTTCAGCTTTTTGTTTTAAGTTTTGAACAAAGAAAATAGACTCAAATGTAACTTCTCTTCTATGCATATTCAGAACTTATTTAAATCTCTTCCAGAAAAACTCTTGTTTTGATCGTTTTCTTTAAAATAAAGATTTTTAAAAAGCTAACTGACCATGTGCTCTGTTTTACATATAACACCAGTTATAGAGGTAAACACACAAAGTTAACATATTGACAGGTTTCAAATATATGTTTCAGTGGCGGCCGTGCTTTGGCTCACTGGGCCTTCAGTGCGGGTTTACCGTCCATTCAGAGTCGCTATTTAAATCCGTCCTGAGTGCCCACATGGATCTGGATCTCACTAACCGTGCTGTATGCCAATAAACACAGAGAGACAGCTGTTAGAAGACTTTCTTCTGCAGGTTTCCTTCTGATTTATTTATTTTTAAACACATATTCAGCAGCAGGATGTTTATTCATCAATTAGCCTACTAATAATGAACTATGAGAGGCATTTCACGTGTTGAGAGCGACTTCCATTGTTATTGTTATTATTATCACGTATATCAGCAGTTCAGAATATTTGATCATTTATATTTATAATTTAATATTTATACATGTTAATAAAATACATAACACTCACAAGAGTTCCTGATTATAATATATTTATTGACATAACACTGAGATGCTCCATATGTTAGTCCATTGTTGCCAGTTAACTGCAGCCTTGCACCTTTCAGCAGCAGCTGTTACCGCTGAGCAATCAGTTCCCTCTGCACTGAGGATCATATGAAAGCAGCTCCTGCAGCTTCAGGTTAGTGTCACAGGACTCTGAACTTTGTGTTAGTGCAGTTTGTCAGGAGCAGGTCCCAGGCAAGCTTTAATTATATTGCACCAGAATGAGGTGAGTAACTTCTAGTCTATCCCAGTGCTTCTAAGTGGTGGCACTGAACCTCTGCTGCCTTAAAGCGACACTCCGGAATTTTCGACATTGGACCTCATTTCCGAGTCAACCAGAGTGTAAGAAATGTGTACAGATGTTTTTTTTTTTTTTTTTTTTTTTAAATTCCATGCAGCCCTTGTAAAACCACTGGTCGCTGTTGCTAAGCTAGCGCAAGTGATCCACTTTTGGTAGCCTGCCACAAGAAAACAGTCTTGCCCAATTCAATAAACACTCAAAGCACATCAATTGTCTTGCCAGGCTATCGATGCAAATATCTACGTTGATAGAGAGATTTAGGGAGTAAAACCAACCTTACAATTATATTTTATCACCCGCAGCCATTCGTGCTTCCTGGTTTGAAAGTTTGGCAGCCGCGGACTAATATCTAGCACCAATCTTACCGGCTCTCGCCAATGCTTTCTGTCCAGATATAAACTGTCAAACTATCTGGGAAACATAGATGTCATGTCATGTCAATGTTTGGTCATTTCTAGATGACTCGTGAGTGTACAGTGCATTGTAGAGGTTTGTGAACAGTGTACGCATCTCTTCTAAAATCGCTTTCATTGCCCCATTCCATCTCGTCTAAAAAATCACAATGTCACACCAGAGCACTAGCGTTACTACTACATGGGCATTTACGGTTTAGCAAATACTTTCACATAACTTCTGATACCCATTCTTACAGCAATTACACAAACCAACAGTAAATCACTATAGCAGGTAAATACAAAAGCATAGCAAAGGTTATAGGTAACGTAAGCTAAGTCATCATCACTGAACCATGTGCTACCATCATGAAAGCCTGTACCAACCTGTTCTTCAGAGACTGTTTGCACCACAGTGGCTGTCCTTGGTATACCTGGGAAGGCGGATGGCACTGCAGACGGTTTCAGAATTTTCTTTGCGGACTTTCTGGACTTTATGAAATCATCGGAGCTGAAGTGATCACTGCAGATGACCCGGATACGCAGCGTCTCCATCGGAGTTTGTACGTCTAATCCTGCAGCTAGGAGCCAGAGTTTTGTTCTTTCCGGATCTTTTAATGGAAAATAATGAGAACTTTTCGGAACCCATCTATGGGCTCTATTGTTGCAATTAGCAAAGGCACACTGGTTTACCATGTTGCCACGTTGTTGGTTTATAATCCGCTCGCAGCAAACTCGCTCGATCCAAACGCAGCTGCCGAGAGTAAGGTAAAATTCCGCTGACCACTAGAAACTAGTCCCTCATATGATAAAAATCCATGTAATGCAAGGTCAGTTTTATTTCAAACATTACTCTATCACCACAAACCTTTACATCCACTGCCTGACATAATAATTGATGTGCTTTGAGTGTTTATTGAATTGGGCAAGACTGTTTTTTTTTTTTTGTGGCAGGCTACCAAAAGTGGATCACTTGCGCTAGCTTAGCAACAGCGACCAGTGGTTTTACAAGGGCTGCATGGAAAAAAAAAAAACATCTGCACACATTTCTTACACTCTGGTTGACTCGGAAATGAGGTCCAATGTCGAAAATTCCGGAGTGTCGCTTTAAATGTCTGAGGCAAGCAGAACCTCATTTGGTCACAGCATTACACTATGAATATGCAGTTAAAGCGATACTCCGGAGTAAATTCAACCTGGGGTCATATGAACGGTGATATCCAGCCAAGTAGACCACCCGCAGTTTTTTCGATATTGGCTGAACATCAGCTGAGTTACTGAGTTATCCCGAATAGCTTCGTACAAGGGTTAATGGATCCAGGTCCGTATCTCCAAAATTACCACACTAAAATCACATGCCATGACACCAAACTTCTACAGTAGTACAAATATGGTCTGTACTCACAAAGCGATGCATTTGGAAGTTTGAAAATAGTCCAGGAGTTTATTATTATCAACACAAGCCTGATAGCTTCTCTGCAGCTAAAGCTATGTCGACGTCACTCCAAGGCGCCGGGAGCTTCAAAGTAAGATGAGGGTTGATCTACTACTGTAGACAACAAAGTATATGCTATATTCTACATGTTTTTTTATGAATTTTTATGTTGTGGAGTTGTGAAATTATTTTATCAATGGAGAAATTGAGCAGCCTTGCTGCCACCACCTCCCCATGTTAAGGGGAGGTGGTGGTTGGACCCCACTGGTCTCTAAATGTACTCAGAACTTCATATGAGATGTCCCTGTTTCTGCAGGGTTTTGTGGATTTCTTGTGTGCTGATTGGAAGCATCACCTGCATTCCTGCACAAAGCGGTAAGCTGATCCCAATCAAATCAAAAGCAGTTTAAATTGACTCGGGGTATAAATGGAAGGCTGATCTTAATTCTCTGTTTCCTCACCCATGTATTCAGTTTATGGACAAGATCTATCTAAGCCAACGTATCAGAAACAAACTGGAGCCAGTGGTTCTGGAGCACAGCAGCATGGCGCTCAGGGAGGTCAGTCTGGAGCTCCTGGCAGCAATTACCAGTTTGAAGATGGGAGCTGGAGCCTTTCATCTGACACCAGCGGCGAGGACGAGCCAGTCTTCACTCCTGTGGCCGACGAGGATCAAGTCTACGCTTACAAATCTCGGTCCCGCTACAACAAGAAGCGTGTGCTGTTCAGCCAGTTCCGCTACAGCCCAACAGAATCTGAGCCAGACCACGGCAAAACATCTCAGCACAAGGTTCAAGTTCAGAGCGGCTTCTGAGGATCTTTCTGGTGAGGCTCACTTTACTCTGCATGTGTGCTCTCTGTAGCTGCTGGTAGGTGACTGACTTTCTTTGTCTTGCAGATCTGCATATTCTAGAGGCATCGCTGCTGCTACCGCTTGAATAAATGGCTTTAACATGAATACCTTGTTGCACCATCAAATGGCTCCTAGCTGTCTCTGGGTCATCCAGTTGTGGGTTGGAGGGGATAGTTGAGGGCCTGACAGGTTGACATGACTTAATCCTATAAATAAGGTGTTGGCATTAACTTAAGGACAGTATCTGCTCAAAGATGAGCTACTGAAGGTCTTGACGGCTTCAGCTTGGAATGCATTCCCAACTAAAACTGGCTGAAAAGCCAACTGCAGCTCTCTGACAGCAGTGGGTAAAGGTGTGGCCTTGAGCTCTATCAGAAGATTCCACTGCTGCATATTGTGCTGAGGGGGAAACCTTTACACTCTGTAGCAGTCCTCACCCTACAGCTCTGGGTAAGGGCAGACCCATCAGATGCTGGGGCCATGTGAAACCTGGACAGTATTTTCTGCAAGTCCATGACCGAGGATGGCTTCATAACTATCTTCTGTGGTTGCAAAGGTCTTGTACTTTGAATACTTGTAATGAAGCTTGTGCTACACAAATCAAAAGATGTGGCAGCTACTTTTAGTGAAGTGGCTTGGGAACAAAATGTATTGGCTCAATGTTGTCACTTACTCACTACCTGGAAGTAAGTTGGCTCAGGTGGTGGGGGCAAACATCTAGTGGAGGACCCTGTTCATGACATCTTAAACACAAAGCTGAGTATTTTTATTAAATGTATACATTACCATTGAGGTTGGGTCATGGAAACTGAAAGGAGCCTCTCAGCCTCAATTGCAGAGGTGTGGCCAGAAGGTCATCATTGCCTATCAGGACCGTAGCATAGGACCTGCTTGTGAATATTGGCATGTAGGGAAAAAATTAAAGCTGAAGAAAAAGGCCTTTTGTGTTGGGTTGTTCAGGAGGTTGACTAGCCTGGGAATTCCCATGCTGCTTTGCGCTCGATTTCATTCTCACTGCAAAGTCAGCCTGGAAACCACCACCCTTATTTTTGCCAGAGTTTGGGAACCAATCACAGAACGGGGGGGCGCAGCAAGACGATGACGACGTCTATGCGCTACACCGAAGCTTGTAGAGTGTTAATCCAACATGACAGCGGACACAACGTTACCGTTCGATGCAGCCTTAGAAAGTGTTTCGGAGTAGATTCACCCTAGGGTCATTTGAACCGTGACATCCAGCCAAGTAGCCCACCCGAAGTTTTTCCGATATTGGCTGAACATCAGCTGAGTTACTGAGTTATCCCGAATAGCTTAGTACAAGCGCTAACGTACCCTGGCAGTATCTCCAAAATGACCACACTAAAATCACATGCCATGACACCAAACTTCTACAGTAGTACAAATATGGTCTGTACTCACAAAACGATGCATTTGGAAGTTTGTACATAGTCCAGGAGTTTATTATTATCAACACAAGCCTGATAGCTTCTCTGCAGCTAAAGCTGCGTCGACGTCACTTCTGGGAGCTGGGAGCTTCAAAGTAAGATGAGGGTTGATCTACTACTGTAGACAACAAAGCAAGGCTGCTCAATTTCTCCATTATTAAAATAAATTCACAACTCTACAACATAAAAATTCATGTAGAATATAGCATATAGGCCTACTTTGTTGTCAATTTAAGTAGCTTAGAGCGCAAGTTTACTTTTATTTTACTTTTTTTTCTTCTTCCTCGTTGAATTTCTGTCGTCATCTGGTATAAGTGATACAATTGGCTATGAATCGCGCGCAAAGCAGCATGGGAAGAACCAGACGTCATTTGATAGACATTCGTAGCGCCCAATAAACGGCTCTAGGCATTCGTAAACCACGCCTCAAATACGAGAAAATGCACACATAGTTCCCAGACCACCATCTCATCGAGATTGTGGACGCGTCAGCCAGGCTAGAGGTTGACCTGCATTTTTGCAGAAAACAGGTGATTCCCTGAGATGAATCTGGACCTTCAGCTGTTCAATGAAGCCTCATCAGAAATGGTCTCCATGGAAGGGTGGCTGTCAAGAAGCCGTTCTTAAGGAGGGGAAACGGGGAGAAAAGGCTGAGCTATGCCAAATGACACAAGAAGTGGACTGAAAATCAGTGGCAACAGGTCTGATGGAGGGATGAATCCTCCCCAGAGCCCGGGGAGGGTTAGAATAAATATGTTAAATGAATAAATCAAACATCTCTCATGGATTCTGTCCATTACATCAGAATTTACAGATCAAACATCTATTTTGTTCTACATTTGGATGCAAGAAGACGAGCCAGGTGTTGGAATATATTCAGTTAAGTCGTGAGCTGTACAACCACACAGTGGACTGTGCACAAAAGCATTCACTATCCTGTCTGGAACATGAACAAACATGTCTGATTAATACTGGGCATAATGCAACATCAAATGTTCCATCTATATGTGAGAATCAGATGTCTTACCTGGTCGTCCCTACAGCAAATGTCCCTAATTGACATAATTAAAAGAAAAACTTCTGTGAACTTGTTTCCACACTTTAAGTCACTCACATTGTTAACCTGCAGGTTGCAGTTTAAATATGAACATGATAAAGTCTGGTCTTTGTTGGATTTTATGAAGGTAATTATGAGGACAGATGATTCTGAAAACTAACATTTGTTACAGTAGTTCACACTGTAACAAATGTTAGTTTTCAGAATTAAAACAACCTGGGGATATAAATATTCTCATTTTCATAAATAAATATGAAGTTCAGGTGTGACAGTCAATATTAAAGTCATATTAAAAAGGAGCATTATTCAAATAGATGCATTTTCCCTTTTAAATGAGTTAAAAATGTAGCTTTAACTTCAGTGTATTTTCAGTACAGTTCCACCTCACTGATGGCTGGTAAAGCCTCCACAGTACAAAGAACAGAAAACAGTCGCCTACAGACTATAAAGTGCTCAAATGTCACATTTCCCATGTTGGAAGTTTGCTGTGTCACAGGGAGTCTGTGGGAGTCTGTGGTTGTTCTCACAAGGCAACAAGTTTTCAGGAGGAATGATGGAAATCCACAGAAATCGTCAAGACAAATTTGAGAAACACTTCCAGATATGAACAAAATGATGGCACAAGGTGCTTTAAACATTTAACCTCCGTTATGTCCTGTTTAATCAAGTTCATCTGAAATAAATCTAAGATCTCCTCCATATCACTTAATAAAAGAGCAGCTCTGCATCATGTTGTCTCACGTTTCTACATCTCAGCTCAGATATTAATCTGAGCTTTAAAGGAGCCATGGCATGAAATTTTCACTTTTTAAGGTTGTTTAAAGGTGATAGAGAATGGTTGAATGGGGTATTAATCCTTGTTCTGTGATGTGATATGTAGCCCCAAAAAAATTGGTTGGGTCTGTAATGGCTCAGAACCTCCCTAAAAGGCTCTCTGAAACAGCTGTTACTATGCTGGGTTTAGAATGCGTCTTTTTCCCTTATTGGCGTCGTTTCAGAGCTTATCTGGCAACCAGTGGCGGCTGGTGATTCAATTTGTTGGAGGGGCGCAGTTGCGCGTGACGGGTCAAATAGCACCTCACAATCAGAACACAACACACAAATTCTAAATACCACCTAAACTAGACCATTGTTCAAGTATTAATACAATTAGAGAGATACTTTGGATATTGTTGACCTTAAATAAAGAGTTTTGGGACAGAATAGATAAAAGAAATATAGGCTACTGTAATTAGAATAGACCACATGTTACACCATCTAAACACCAATCAACTAGATCATTGTTAAACTATCAATACAGTTAGAGACAGACATTGGGTTGATCAAAAATGAAGAGTTTTGGGGCAGAATAGATTCAGAAAGTAGGCTACTTTAATGAAAATAGACCATATGTTATACCATAACCACAACATAATAGTAGGGAGGGATGATGGTTCTGAATTTCCTATTCTATTGCAAAATGTACAAATATTCAGGAAAAACAAAGACCACATTAAAAGGTAGGTGTGTCTAATGTTTTGAGGACTAATATAGAAGACTGGATCAATTCTGATGTTTTTAAATGTGCTATATAAATAAAGCTGACTTGACTTGACTGCACTGAAAAATGGACAACAACTAATTTCTACAACAGAGACTCACCTCTGCAGCAATCCTACTGTCTGTGGTCTATTTCCCCGAGAGCCCGGCGCTTCCTCGGATGCTTGCTTGATGGACGTGATTGATTCGATGAATTGTCCAATCACGTTAAGATTAAAAATAAGGAAAACTCTGCCATTGGTCTGGGGCGCACAGAGCTGCGAACTAGAATAAATTTTTCATGCGCCAATGAAAAGCTGCCTCTGCTTGTTCGCGGTAAAAAAGTTTGCTAGCTCTCATAGACTCCAGTGTTACCGGCGACCACCTGGAGGAGGGCTTTATATCCAGTAGCAAATAGCAAGCCTATCTTAAAGTCGAAAGCATTTAATGGTTGCTGGCAGTGGCATGTAGCCTACAGCAGAGTCTATCACACCACTGCACGAGTGAAAAAGGAATGTACAAATGTATAATTAATTTCATATTTGTTATGGTTGATTCACGGGAGGGGCGGCGCTCTAGCGCCCTCTATTGACCAACCGCCACTGCTGGCAACCTCATTATGAAATGCAGGTAGGTGTTGGCGCTATTCGGTTGCCGTTGCTTGATTGGCTGCCCTTGCTCTCACTGAAAACAGAGCTATAGAGTAATACACTGACTGAAAAGAAAGCTCATTCCCTTTAGATGAACAAGCCAGAGCTAACGTGCAATTCTTACAACAGGAACATGGCACAACACACATTTAAAACAAAATAAAATGCGATACTTACAGGCTGTACTGATTGCTGGGGTTGATTTTGTTCAGAATCAGAATCAGAATTCGTTTTATTGCCATTGTTAGTGAACAGTGTTCACTAGCTAGGAATTTGCTGCGGCGTAAGGTGCAAACATGTAACATAGGATATAATAATAAAAAATAAAAATATATGAATATAAAATGTACAAGGTGTGTACAACAATACACAGTATCCAATATACAGAGCAACAACAGTGCAGCTTCATTAGTGCAATTTTAATGATGGTAAAGTGACTGGGGCAGGTTATGAGGTGATTATGAAGTGTTCATAAGTCCAACTGCAAGGGGGAAAAAACTGTTTTTGTGACGGGAGGTTCTGGTCCGAATGGACCGAAGCCTCCTGCCCGAGGGGAGTGGTGCAAATAGAGAAGGGTCAGCTGTGATCCGACCTGCTCGCCCCATAGTCCTGGAGACGTGCAGGTCATGGATAGATGCAGCCGATCACCTTCTCAGCGGAGCGCACAGCGCACACCTCGCTGCAGTCTGTGTCTGTCCCTGTCGGAACTGACCATCTACTCTGCTGCTCGGAATCGTGCAAGCTTTGTGAAACTGTACTCCGTGAAATGCGCAGCGCAAAGGAAAAGTCGGCGGTTGGGGATGCTGTTAAAAATAAATAAAAGCCATTGATCGCGAACATTGCTTTCCGGGGGAAGAATATGTAACGATCGTAGTCCGCTTTCACAGCCTTGGAAGGCACACCTGTTCCTGTTTCACGCCGAAGGGGCGTGTCTGAAACGGAGTGGCTGTGGACTTGGGTGCGAGGGGGGGGGGGGGGGGGGGCGATTGCTGAAAAAGTGACATCACTTTTTCACAAAAACGGATTGGGGGATATTCTGGGTGCTATTCAAAAAAGGGGAGTACTTGAAACAGAGGTTCTGACACTTGCTGGCACTTCGTGTGTACTCCCCACAGCGGGGAGACTCAGAACTAACACCAAAAACGGGAAAAAGACGATTTTGATTCTCTATCCCCTTTAACATTAATATGAGTTCCTCTTGCCTGCCTGCGGTCCCCCAGTGTATAAAAATGACGATAGACCTAAACTATGCAATGGAAATTATTTTCCGCCTTTGGTAATGTGACCATGCAGATGGCCTGATCGGGAAAGCCGCCTCTTATGACGTGGCGCCTCATATGACGTTGAGGTTGTTTCCCCCCCAGAGCCCATATATGGCTATGCCAAAACTGCCTTTCCCCGCCCACAGCTCTTTGGCCAGCTCATTGCTCTGTATATGGATGTAAAAAATCTGTTTAGATCTCCTGCATCAGAACCTCTAAAGAGCCAGTGGACAGATTTAGTTTTTTCTGGGAAAGTGACGACAGAACCGAAGAGATTTGTGTATGTGTGCACCAAACATTTCACCAACGAATGTTTCCAGAACTTGGGCCAATACCGAGCTGGCCTTGCGAACGTCTGAAAATTAACCCTGGATCAGTACCAACTCTCTTTGGCCCAACTACAGACCTCGGACAAGTAAGTAATTTAACGCTCTATAATTGTGTTGCTTTTAACTATGTACAGTATAGTTACATAGCTTGTTACCACAAGAAAGGGTTTGTATCGTTAGCTATGCAGGTAATAGCATCTGCAAGCTCTTATCTCTGCCAACTGGGCTGTTGGAGGTGTTTGCATGCCCATGAGATGGTTAGCTCGCTCATTTTAGACCAAAACCCCCTACTTCAAGCTTCCTGAAGAACAATGAATTCGCAAATTCAGTGCATTTCATCAGGATAATGATTCATTCATGGTTCCAGCGCTAGCGCTACGTGCATCTTTGCAAACCAGAGCAATCAGATGAGAATGTCAAAATCCTCACTCCTGCTTTCCCCTTCACGCCCGCCTTTTTTGTCGTTTTGCTGTGTCTTGTGTAGCACTTGCATGATGTTTGACTGTGTTAGGAGAGTTGTTCACAAACTAGTTTGTCATATTGTCAAAGTAAGCTCATTTCAAAAGGTTTCGCTAGTTTTACGGCATAGGGCTGCCGTGCCATCTACGTGCCATAGCGATTCACAAAACATTTGCGCATGGTACCACGGGCGTAAGTAAGGCCACACCCCCACCCTCCACTTTGCCCCGCCTTTCTCCCCCTAATTTAAATTTAAAGCTGCAGACCCTAAACAGCTCATTCTGAGGATCCTAAGGAAAGCTAATTTTTGGGACTGGCTGTAATTCTGCACCAAGGCCACTAAAGCCTTTAAAAATATATAAAAACCTCCATTTATTTTCATGCCATGGCACCTTTAAACATCTCAGAGTGCGCATAAGGCAGTTAGCGTGACTTTAGTAAGAATCCACCCTCTGCTATGTTCCAAACACATCCATGCTTCTAGATCCTCTGGATGAGAGAGCTGCAGAGCTCCTTATTCCTGCCAAGGAGTCAACATTATTTCCAGAACTCAGCAGGTTAACTTACTAAGACTCCAGTCTTATGTCACGCTGAGCTCACTTTTTCCCCCTTGAAACCCAACTAGCAGCTCCCACTAGTGAAGTGGACAAGTGATGTGTTGGACCCCAATTTCATGACTGTGACGTCTTTGTGACGTATTAGAACCGAGGTTATAACCTGGAGTCCTTCAGACCAAATCTCTGTCACTCCCCTCACACTCCCCAGCCAGAGATCTGCAGGACTTTGGTCCAGATGTTTAACACCGTATCTGACCAAGCGGAATTCACCTTCTTTAAAACATCCCATGTTCATTCCTCACATGTTGCAACAAACCTTTTTAAATGAGATGTCAGAAGTGTTCATTTTCCGAGCTGAATTGAATGCAGCACGATCTGACTGGGTCCCAGGTGAGGTTTATGAGTGTAATTAGAGCAGGTAGAGCACCAATATAAAGTCAGCACAAATCTTCTCTCAGCAGTCACTAGATTGCTGTTTTTGACCAGTTTTATCTGAATTGTGTTGCTTCTGTTTTGTCTTGTTCAACATGTTGTTTAAGGTTTTCTTCAGGTGAGTCTTCATGTTTAATGGTTTAGGTTTTTGTTCTCCTATATACTAAAGTTTCTTTCTTTTCTTTTTAAATCCAAACAGGATTTCCTGGCTTTGTGTCCTGCTCTTCAGCATTGGAACATGTTATCCCCCCCAGAAAAGCAAGTATATCAACATTTAGGTGCAGTTTATATAAAGGCAGCCAACATGGGAAGTTGTTTAGTCTGGACATGCTCAACCCATGATGTTGGTAGGAATGACAGGGAAGAGGGTCTGCAACTATATTAATCATGCAGTACCAAATCTTCCAATATATTAGACTTCAGGTTTAATGACCCACTTGAACTGAAGATACTCTTTTAGCTTTGTTTCTTGTTACTAAACATATTGGCAGTGATACAGAGGCTACTGACAGCATGACTTACCATGCTGTCATACTTTACTTCAACTAATTTCTTGGCTCAGGTCAAAACAGTGGATCCTCTGGTAGTAGCACGTCTGGGTCTGGCTACGACAGCGTCTCCTCTGGGTCTGGCTACGGCAGCGGCGTCTCCTCTGGGTCTGGCTACGGCAGCGTCTCCTCTGGGTCTGGCTACGGCAGCGGCTCCTCTGGCTACGGCAGCGGCTCCTCTGGCTCTGGCTACGGCAGCGGCTCCTCTGGGTCTAATGCTGGCTTTACTGCGCAGGACGCAGACTTTGCTCGTTTCCTTGCTGCCCTAATGAACTTGAAGATCGACAGTTCTTTCCCACAGTCTGCCTGGACCTCCGACCAGGTCCCTAAGGACACATCTGAGATGCGCACTGTATACCCTTCATCCCACGTCGTCCAGTCCAGCAATGGCTACCAACGAGCCCGCGACTCCAGTTCGTACGCCAAATACTCCCAGGATGCCTTTGACCACTTTGATGCCAAGACTGGGTCTAAAGGGCAGAAGTTGTACTAAGGTAAAGCTGGACTAGTGTCTGAAGTATTGAGACACCTGTATCAATACTGACCCCTTCTGTTTTCTGCAGGTGACTCTCATGGACACTTCCATGGAGATTCCAACATGTGGCTGAGCTCTGGCAAAATAAACATGACCAATAATACGTGGTCTGTGTATTGAATACTTGATCTCAAGGTTTGTTTTCACTTCATAGAGGATTTGAGTCTTCACCACACCCACTGAGGCTGACTCTGCTTTTGAAGGGCAAACTGAATACTTCTGCTTTAAATTCTACCACTACATGTTTCCTTCTCCTCATGGTTGAATTGCATTACACAAACCCAGACCAAAATAACTTGATGAAGCTCAATACAGTGGCCCTGCTTGCCCTTGCACAATAACGGTGCCTCAGTTAAATCTGCACTCGCTGGCCTTTTCCAAGCTTTAATTGCATGTGACTCATTAGCCTATGCTACGTAGCCTTGCCCCTCCTCTGCTTGGCACCACTTGGTGTCTTCTGTGTGCCTCATCAGAGCCATACATCCCTCTGAACCAACTTTGTCCCGACTTGCCCTCTGTGTGTGCGGCCTTTATTCATCTCACCTGGGACACCAGCTGGAGGGCTTATGACACTGTGCTTCATACAGACTCGGTCCTTAACGTGGCATCGTCACATTTTCCCATGTTGGTTTTCATCCTACACAAGACTTAAATATCTCCTCTGCTTTTGTCTTCCTGATTCTACCACATGCGGAAGATGCATTTTCAAATTCCCTCGAGTGCAAAGCTACATGATCAATTTGTAAAATATTTAACTCCTTCGATTCAGATCACTTGCTATTAAACTAGCAATAGTTGACACAATGAAACTTTCAAAGTACTCTCCCACAGTAGGCTCTCCGATACGGCCCTCTAGAAAAGGTCTCCAAACAGTTCTAGCAGAGTCCCAGTGAATGGAAGTGTGGAAATTATTAGACCTTTTGCAGAGTGATGGACTGGAGAGCTGTCCAGGGTGTACCCTGACTCTTTCAATTGGCAGCAGGGATAGGCTAAAGCAGAGATACTCATTATGCGGCTCCTCAAGCTTTAATTGGTGGCTCGCACTCGCATAGTAGCTTATAACAATATGGTAACAATAACAAATTTTTTCAAATAACATACAGCGAATACTGCACAGTATTAATTAAGGCTTAATGGTGTTTCCTAAAGGGGGCTCTGTTAAACCTGGCAACGCAGCCCGCTTAAACCACCGTCACACTTGACCGCAGTGCACGCTAGCTCCTTTAGCCAGCACGAGATGCAGGCACAATGGATCGGTTTTTAATTAAAAAAAGGACAAAAACCATGCTCATCTTGAATGTCTCACTATGATTACAACAAACTACAAATACAACATGAAGAAAGTCAAGGACATGCATGCCGGCCTCCAGTATTGAGTATTAAGTATTCCAGTATTAAGGTAAATGTGGTCTTAATTGAAAATGTATTGGCTGTGTTGTTTCTTTTTTGGTGGGATGTTTTATATGTAGCAATGCATATTTGCAAAAGGGGACTTAGTATGTTGTCATAAAAGTGGCTCTTCCCTTGATTTTGCTCTGCCAATGTGGCTCTTGTGAAAAAAATACTATCACTGGGCTAAAGGCTTCCACTACCCTAAACTGGATACACTGAGTAAAGTAAATGGATGGTAAGATAGTTCTACAGTGAGGAACCTTGGAGTTATTTTTGACCAGAATTTATCATTCAATGCACATATAAAACAGGTTTCTAGGACTGCCTTCTTTCACCTTCGTAATATTGTTCAAATCAGGAACGTCCTGTCTCAGTGATGCAGTAAAACTGCTCCATGCATTTGTTACTTCAGGATTTGACTACTGTAATTCTTTATTATTGCGTTGTCACACATATTCTCTGAAAAGCCTCCAGGGGTCCGTTTCACAAAGCAGGTTCAACCAACTCTGAGTCTATTCCTGATCTCTGAGTTGCTCTACTCTGAGATAGAAAACCCTGAGTTTTCGGTTCCAGAAACGCTGATTTGAGTGAGGTTAATCAACTCTGAGTAGGTTCACCTTGAGTTTTGCGTGTGCGCCACAACTTTAAAAAGCCAGCATCAATGGAGCCCCGATTCGACGAGTCACCATGGCAACGGGGAAGAGGAGGGACTACGTTTTTCACCAACCTCGAATTGGAAATCTTAATGCGCTCATACGGCGAGTTTCAACACATTTTTAGAAATAAGTGCAACACCGCTGCAGCAGCAAAAGTGTAAGTTTAAATGTAGTCCTTTGCAATCACAATGATATTACAGGGAAACTGCTTTAATGGTAGCCCATTCATTTATTTCATTTAGGTGCAATCCCGCGGGGGAGAAGCACACTTGGCAGCAGTTTAAGATGAAATATAAAAACAGGTGAGACCTCAGCATGGAGGTACCTCATTTTGATCATGTTTTACACTGTAAAATAAATATTAAGTGGCTATTTGACTGTGCAGTTATTTTATCCCCAACATAATGCTGTTTTCACACACATAAACTATGTCTTCTCATCTATATCATGTTCTGTTAAATAATTAAGCCTATTTAAACTAACACAGACTTCTACTGAGCCAACAGAAAGAAGGCAGATGCCCGTAAAACGGGTGGTGCCCAGCACCGCCACCTCTAACAGAAGGCCAGTGGCTGAGGGAGTCCACCCCCAAGAGACAAGTGTCTTTATAAAATATAATAGGCCTATATATATCTTTTTTAAGCCTATTCATACAAATATTTCTTTGTCTTTTTTTTCTTTTGTCCCTCAAAAAGTGCCGCTCAAAAAGATAAGGGTAAGGCTATTTGCATCCCTGGTACAATTAGCACTGTATGCTGATTGTACCCTGGTGCAAATAGCAGTGAATGCTATTCGTACCCCGGTGCACTCAGCAATGTGTTCTATTGATACCCCGTCTGGTGCAATTAGAAGTGTATGCTATTTGTACCCCGGTGCAATTAGAAGTGTATGCTATTTGTACCCCGGTGCAATTAGAAGTGTATGCTATTTGTACCCCGGTGCAATTAGAAGTGTATGCTATTTGTCAGGTCAAAGGTATATGCTTCAAGCAACAGGGCATAAGATATCTCGATCTACTACTCGCATTCAAATTGAACCCAAGGATGATTATGAAAAAATAAACTGAAATGGCAGCTAAAGTTTTGTTTCATGGTTGCTTTGGTTATATAGCTAATAATCATAACGAAAAATGTGAGAGGTGATTTAGCATGAAATGATAGCTAGTTGAACCACTGTCTCCCGTATGGAGGATTACTTCGCTATCCATTAGGCCAGAGATGTCCTCAGCTAAGAGTTAAGAAAGACATCTATATTTCAATTTAAAAAGATATTAGTGCCATCAGAATTCTTCGCTTTCTGATGAAGAAAAAACGAATGTCCGCAATGGCCTTTGTGCTCACGAGCAAGGTGTTTTTGGTGGTAATTCACAGGGTGTGAAGAATCACAGATCTATAAAGAACCTTCTTTATAGATCAGTGGTGTGAATAGTGTAAGGCTATTGTACCAGGGGTGCTAATAGACATTCAGAATAATGTATGCTATTTATAGCAAAGTGTGCTATTTACACCCTGGTGCACTAGCTAATTGTTGCAATCAAAACTTCCGTTTGAGAACTGAATTGTTTTTCAAATTGCGCGCCTTCTCTGCAGAGACGTTGGTATGCGCACTATCACTTCTCACTGCCAAAACGCATCGGGCAAAAATCGAACCCGGGACTCCTGCATCTTTACCCAAATCGCTTACCACTACGCTAGTTGATCCTATAACATATCTGTGGTGTGCAGGTAACTTAATAGTTAATATGCTGAACGTCATGATCGCGAAATTTCTAAAAACTAACAAACTGACGGTTGTAATGTGTTCACTGAACATCGATTATGAAAATAAAACACAATGTTTCCATCTAGTTTTTAATTGGAACAGATATTAGTGCCGAAACCTAGCAGTATTCTTCACTTTCTGATGACGAAAAAACGGATGTCCGCCATGTTTTTTTGTGCAAGCCAGCAGCTTTTATTTTGGTGTTACGTCACGGGGTGTGAATAGCTCAGCTGTGTGGCCAAGGCTATTTGTACCAGGGGTGCAAATAGACACTCCGAAAAGATAATTGTCTGTAAATGCAAAAATCGCGGTCTGATAACCATCTCCGACGAATATTTATTTCTCTGCGCAGTAATGCTGCACCTTCATCCACTGGATCGTTGTCAAAAGGACATGCCATGTTCTGTGAAAAAGTCGTCTCCAACTGTGCCTAATGGACTTCTAGAAGTAGAAGAACTCGCTCTGCTGACTGAATGAATGAGGAAATCAAATGGCGTGTGTGGCTGAAAGAGGGCGGAGACAAAAAGAAACTCGAGGTTTCTTGAGGAAAACCTGGTCCTCAAGAAACCTGCTCTAAAAGCACAGGCGGGAAAAACAAAAAGTTATTTTACCATATATGTCCAATTTAAGACTTTCTCTGAGCATCTCAGGGATTTGCAGGGCTTGTGACTTTATAGAGCGTTTTTCAAACAAAATGTAACTCAATGTTTGATATAGCAATTAAAAAGGACAAACATGGAATGAAACAAAATACAAGGATTGTAAAATTTGCATAAAACAGTAAAATATTAACTTAGCAATAAAAACAAACCGTGCACAAGACATGAAAAGAGCACATTAAAACAAGGCCAGCAGGCCAATTGAGGAATCTATGGAGGCTTAAAATTCAAAAGATAGTTTTTATATTTTCATAGACAAACCAGTCTTCAAATCAAATTTATTTTTCTTAAATGGCATCAGCAACACATCCTCTCGCTGAGAGTTGCTCCAACAACTTTCCTGGACCACTTATGAGCAAAAACTGCTGGATAGAAATTTGAAAGCTAGATGAGGAGCTGGGTACTGGGAGAGCACAATTAGTTCTACCAATACTTTGCTCAGTGAGTTAGAGCAGAATAGCAAATGAAAGATTTCACGTTTACTCAGTAAACCATGTACACTTCCAACTGTACAAGGACTGGATAAAGCTTACCCAGGATACCAACTAGGAAATTTGACTTCCCATTTAGAAGTTGTAAATTCAGAGGATGCAACATCAATAGGCATGTTCTGGCACAACTGCAGAACCTGCCATTACAGAGTGGAAAGGTAACAAGTTGCCTATTAAAGCACAATAGTAGAGTGGTACAGGGTAGGGTTGTCAAAGAATATTCTAAATTTGAACAGGTTTTAAAAACAGACATTCGAAGGTGAAAATTAATATTCGAATGTGGAAAAACATCTGCGCAGCCGCTGTCTGCCTTGCGTCGGCACACTGCATGACGGGGTCAGGGACAGGTCACAGGAGTCGCACTGTCTGGCACAGCGTCACTGCTGAAAGTTGACTTATGTGAAGATGGCAGAAAGTTCAGAACCCAACCACAGGCACAAAAAAAGTGATTCTAACCCCCAAAAATATATAAAGCCCCATCTGGAAGTACTTCAGATTTTGGTCAGTTGATGGAAAAATTTTGGAGCCTTGAGACAAACTTGTATACAAGCTGCAGTTCATTCGACCACCAGCAACATGAGGTTAATTCTTGAAAATGTTAACCCAAATGGACTTGGCATAACATGAAACAAATTGTTAAATGTTTAAACTACCTAGACAAGTAGTGAAGTCGGTTTGTCCCGTTAGACGCAAAGCTGCCGTTGCCTGGCTGATTGAAAGCCCCCAGATGCGCATGCGTGTCATTGACAATGCGCCAATACAGATGTCGGAATAAATTGTTTTAAAAGGAATATTCAATCATTTTTGACAGCGCTAGTATAGGGATACCCAGAGAGAAAAAGAAATCATGTTCATTATCCACTGGCTAGCCATTACTTTAGCATTCCATCTGCAGGGTTTGGGGGGGAAAAAAAACCCAGACAAGGTCTTCATATGACAAGACTGCCGAAGACATAGCACTGGCTGTGGCTTAACTGCAGAATATTTAAGGAGTATCCAGCCAAGTATTTCAAGCACAATGTTTGGCAAGCCTTCAGGTTGGCTACCGTGCACTCAGCAATCTATAGAAGGGGTTGTGTCTGGCTGCCATGTACAGGTGTAGAGAAATGGCTGTAAAGGATGCTGTAGCTGATCGCTATAGTCAATTGAGCAAAGGGTTCAACTATTTAACACCTTCATAGCAATTCCTCTCAAGATGCAGAGCTTTGAGAAGCCATGTTTGAAACCAAAAGCAGAACGTCCGAGTCAAATATGACAGGTGATGCCTGCCATTTGCCTTGAACCCAGATGATGTACACAGGCCATCGTTTCCCTTAGTCAATCATTCTGAAGAGAGATCATTTGACAAGATTTTATTCAAAGACTAAAAAGAATCTTCTTACAACGTTGGATTCAGCTTTCCAATCTGAAACAGAACCAGATTAGTTAGAGCACTGCGATGAAGACATTTGCAGGTACCACTCTCAACATACCCTCTGCACATCATGTTCAGCTCTAGCGGGCACTTGGGAAGAACTTTTTCTGCTGCCCAGAACCATGGCTGTCAGTAATATGCTCCTTCAAGTAGTGGACATCCTGAAAGTAGTCTCTGCCCTTCTCATGCTGCTGGCTGAAGGTGCTGTAGGTTCCAGAGGGGTACAAGCCGTACAAAAGCCTGTAGTCAAAGTTAGGAGATCCACCCACACCAAAGCGTGGCACCAGTACGGTTGCGGATCCTGGTCCAGACCCTTGGCGGTCATCGGGGTAGCCGAATTCCTCCGTCTGCTGCTGGTAATTCCCGAGTTCAGCTTCCTTGGTGACACTGGCGGTCTCCCCTGACTGGAGGACAGGGCCAGGTGGTGACAGAGGGGCTGCAGGGAGAACGTCAGTGAGGCTGAGGGCTTGGGCTGACGCATCCTCAAAGACTGAGGGAGCAATAGCCCACTGGGTTTCTGTGTGGAGACATTTCATCATTAGTCCTTTTCACAGCAGAAGTTCTGATAGCACAGAGTCTTGACATCCCAGTTTCCTAGGACGTAAATCTACAGAGATTTTGAGCAGACTGAATGAGAAGCACAGTTGTAATGCTCAGGTTGCCTTTGGTGCCCCAGTAAGGCTGCTTAAAGTGAAGGGCCTTTCCTCCAAGCAGAAGGGAGCCACTATTACACACCTGAGCATCATTTTGTGTTTTAATACATATGTTCTGAGAAAAAAAAAAAATAAATAAATAAATACAAACACAGCAGGTTTCTGCTTCATAATAGAGCTCAGCAAGGTTTGCTAGTGGCTACATGAAAACACACAGACACCTTTAGGCTTCCAAACATATTTTTGGCCATCTACACTCCAAGCAGAAGATCTACCTTGTGGTCCAGGTTGGGCAGCTCCAGGTTGCAGAGCGCCAGCGTCAGATCCTACGTCAACAGGCACATAAGTGACAGTAGAGTATCCTGTTGCAGGCAGGCCAGAGCTCAAGCTGCTCAATGCTGGACCCGTCTGAACAGCCTGTGGGACACCAGAAGCTTGCACAGCCATTTGCACGGGCACAACGGAGCCAGAGCTGCTGAATCTTGGGTCTGCCTGAAGAGCACCTTGGACAAGGCCAGGAGCTTGGACAAAACCGGGAGCTTGGACAACCATTTGCACTGGCACAAGTGAGCCAAAGCCACTGAGTCTTGGGTTTGCCTGAAGAACAGGTTGACTTTGACCAGAGACCAGCACAGGTGTCGCCATATAAGTGTTACTGGAAGCAGTGTTGGGCACGGTCACCGGGCGGCCAGCGGCTGCTCCCTGGTAAGAGCCAAAATTACTTGCAGCTCTTGTGCCGCTGCTGCTCTGGCCTGCTGATTTTGAACCTGGGTGCATGAGAACAAGTTTAGCAGACGCTAATTCAAGCAAGCATGTAATGTTTTACCACAACAGATGATACCACACCTTTAGTGGGAAAACCCCATGTAGCAGCAGTCAACAAGGCAAAGAGGGAAACCCTGAAATTATGTACAACAAAGAGTAAGAATGCAGTATTACTAATGTTGCCAATCAACCAATCAAAAAACTGTAAAAGGCAGCTTGTGCTTATACCTCAGGAAGAACCCAGCAGCTGTCATGGTGAAAACAAGCTATGAGAGGAAACAGCAAGGGTGAAGGTTTATAAATAATGCCACAGAGCAGCCCAGACCAATCAAAGCTTAACGTGCTAACAACAGACAGCTGCTTGTGAGGGACTATCAGGACAGGTGGACGCTGGAGGCTCATCTGGTTGGTCTGGTATCAGCCTCAGGCCACATTTACACATAGCCGGGTATTTAGAGAAACGAATATTTCCCCCCCTCCGTTTTCAATAATAACATCGTGCACACAACATCGTTTTCAAAAAACTTGTCATTTACATCAACCCGCATAAATACGCCGTCAAGCGCCATAATAACTATGCCAAACCTATTGGCGGCAGTGTAGGGAAAGAAATAAAGCCATGCAAGCCAATCAAAATCCTCAGAATCGAGGACTTTCCTCATGTGAAGGAGGAGATAACGCGAGCAAATATCACAACAAAACTGAAGGCAATAAGAGGGAAATATAGACAGTCAGTGCATACTGGACGCAGGAGCGGCCACAGAAGAGTGGTGCTCCTCTATTTTGAACTGTGCGAGCAGGTTTGGGGTGGCAAATGCAATAAGGCCAGAATCGTTTGCACAAACGTAAAAATTAGTAGAACTTTAACATCATCCATGATAATCCTGATCAGTAGCCAAACATAAGGTGCTTGCATGACGTTAAGCATTTTCTGGCGCATAATGTGACGTTTATGAACCTAAAACGCCGTTTCTCCCAGTTGACACGGCAACACATAACCGGCGTTATCAGAAATCTCCACTTTGGCCGGAGGTTTTAGAAATAATCGTTTTCTGTGATAAAAACGGGGTTTTGGTGTAAATGAGAGGCCAAACCGCAGGAAAATATCTGCGTCTTCCTATCGTGTAAACAGGGCCTTAGGCCTTAGGTCATGCGTAGATTTCAAAGCAAAGCAGAGATACAAGGCCAATAAACCAGGGAAGGGCTCGTCCGGGATTTGAACCCGGGACCTCTCGCACCCAAAGCGAGAACCATACCCCTAGAACGACGAGCCAGGGTTTGCAACTTTGGACGTCATACGAGCGCCGCGGGCCACAGATAGCAAAACGATACCCTCGGAAGGTACGTTCGATCATCGAATAGAAACATCCTACAACTTTCAGTTCAGCTCACTCAATGTCAGTGTTGCTTCCATCTTTTTTTTATTTCAAAGTTCTCTTTTTCTAACGTGGAGATTAGTTGCCAAAAGTATGTGTAAATGAATCTGTAACACTACAAATCACAGCTGTGAGTGTAAACTTGTGGAGGGTCAACGTAAACTCCAAGTAAAAGCCGGGATAACGGTTTGTCTAGCTAAAAAGTGCATTGTAAAAACCAGAAGAGTTGTTCACTTTACTAACAGTGCCTTTAATGTTGGGGATGTTCAGTCTATGTCCTCAATAACTTCACTCATGTTGAGTGAAGGGAGAGCCAACTGCTACAGCTCCAAACAATATAGTAAGACAGGACATTTTTGCAGTTGTTATCAGCACTCTTAATGAACAATTTGGGTGAGCAAAGAGAGACGCATCTGAGATCAAGGAAGGTACCCAAAGTTAACCATCAAGCTTTCCCTATAGGTTTCTTAAAGTAGGAGGACTCATCTGGGATTTGAACCCGGGACCTCTTGCACCCTAAGTGAAAATCATACCTCCAGACCAACGAGCCAAAAGGTGGTCTTTTTGCGTTTCGTGAGAGCGTGCGGACAGCTGACGTAGCCATGGAATCCTGGGAATTTGTGATTGCTTTCTTTCTTCTTTGACTTTTCCAGAGCAATGAGCCTATATTGTTTGGAGTTGGCTCTCCCTTCACTCAACATGAGTGAAGTTATTAGGCACATACACTGAACAGCCCACAAAAACTCCTGAGACCAATGAGTCAATACTCACCGCCAGGTTCCACCAATTCACATCACATTTTATGAAGAAGCCCAACTTTAAGACAGAACAGGTCTATATCTCCATTTCTCTACCATTGACTTGAAGCGTTTCAATCTGGATTTATAGAACAAATACCAAAACTGCTTTAGATAATACAGCAGAGGGTGTGCTTACATGATACAGGTTTTTTATGCGTGGATCTGTCTTTCAAATTCCAGATAAGAAATTCATTTAAGAAGGACTTGAAGCAACTTCAGAATGAGTGATGGAGGTTTGAGCTGTATTTCCCTATTTGTGGCTTTGATTCCAAATGCATTCAATGTTATAGTCATAGACTCAATCATTCTCTGATTTCACAGCAAAGCAGAGACACAAGGCCAGTAGACCAGGGAAGGGCTCGTCCGGGATTTGAACCCGGGACCTCTCGCACCCAAAGCGAGAATCATACCCCTAGACCAACGAGCCAAAAAGAAGCAAAGTGGTTTTTGTGATTTATTTCCGAAATTCACGTGATCTCTGCATAAAACAGAGCTTGATGTCATTCAAATAATCTGCAAATGTGAAAACATTGGATTTAGTCCCAGTTCAATCTTCTGTACCTCAAGAATAGTTTAAGCCATGAGATGAAGTGCCTCCAAGTACAGACTGTTTTAGAAGTCCAGCACTCCTGAAGCACTGCAGTAAACAGTTATGGCACCATGTTGATGTACATAATAACATCATAAGGCACTGCTGGGATTTGAACCCAGGATCTCCTGTTTACAAGACAGGTACTTTGACCAACTAAGCCACAGCACCACATGGTTCCAAAAACTGATGAAAGAATAAAGAGCATGAACTGGATCCACCTCAGGAAGTGGTTTTTGTGTTTCTGTACCTCAAGAATAGTTAAAGCCATGAGTAGAAGTGCCTCCAATTGGTTCAAAACTTCATCGTATCTTGCAGATATTGTTGGGTTTTCAACTCAGACCCTGGTGTTCATGAGGAAGGCACTTTCACCAGTTACAGCCTGATCTCATGAAGCGGTGTACTTATTACACGCCAAGTCATTTACCCTGTTTTTACAAGGCTTTTTTATGCTTTTGTGTATTATTTTACAATTCGTATTTTGAGGAAATGACGTCCTGCCCTCAGCTTTTACTCTAACTCTGACTATTTCACGGTTTGTACGTTCATTTTGATGTTATGTAGTGTGACAGGAGGAGAACCTCCACTGTACTGTACCCTAACCAATTGACTTGTTATGTTAACGGAGTAAAATTACACTCCGAAAGCATAAAATAGGCATAAATGACACTTTAAAAGCATTGGCTATTTATATGCACTTTTATTAAGTAGACCAGTGAGATACATTTAGTAGAACCCTGATAATAAGCTGTTTTATATGTTAAGTCATAGTTAGCTCTGAAGGACCACAGGCACTGCTGGGGTTTGAACCCAGGATCTCCCGTTTACTAGACAGGCACTTTGACCAACTAAGCCACAGCGCCACATGGTTCATATAACTGATGAAAGAATAAAGAGCAGGAACTGGATCCACCTCAGGAAGTGGTTTTTGTGATTTATTTCCGAAATTCATGTGATCGCTGCATAAAACAGGGCATGATATTATTCAAATTATCTCTATATGTGAAAACATTGGATTAAGTCCCAGTTTAATCTTCTGTACCTCAAGAATAACTAAAGCCATGAGATGAAGTGCCTCCAAGTACAGACTGTTTTGGAAGTCCAGCACTCCTGAAGCTCTGCTGTAAACAGTTATGGCACCATGTTGATGTAAATAATAACATCTTAAGGCGACAGCAGCGCGAGGTCCCGCTGTTGAGAAAACACTTCTTTTCTGTCCATGAGCGAAGTGGTGAACCCATCCACGCAGTGAACATGTGGAAGCCTGCCGGGGGACCGAGGCTCGCCTTCAGCTCAGCGGGACCTCGCGCTGCTGTCGCCGCGGTCACCTGCCGGCTGGTGGCCGGGATGCTCTGCTCACTGGCGGACACCAGAAGGAGCTGCCGGCTACAGGGGGCGCGGATGTTTTCTCAACTTATTTCAGGCAGCTGGCCTGGGAGAGGAGAGCGGTGAGCAGCTCACACAGGCTGACCTGTTGGTGGCTGTGAAAACCACCGGGAGGTATCACCGGCAGAGACTGGAGCTGCTGCTGGACACCTGGGTCTCTAGAAACGCACCACAGGTGAGTCAGGCTGGAGACTGCAGAAGCTCTGCACTGAAAACAAATGAACCCTTAATTCACAGCTTATTTGCATAAAAGTGACAGAGCCCTTTAAACGGCTCAATTTGGGAGAGACTGAAACTGCCAAGAATAGAGCTGGTGAAATCTCTTTATGTGAGAGTGATTTTGTGCAAAGAACTTCATGAACATGTTTTGTATAGCCCATAGACCAATTCTAACTTGTTTAAAGAGGTAAAATATGTCTCCTTTAACAAAGCAAACTTTGAATATTTGGCACTGAAAATGCTCCTATCTGTGTATTTAAACAGCGTGTTTCAATGTGATAAAGATGATTCCCATAAGAGGAGAACTGCTTTCCTACATGACTGAGAACAGGCTAATGTGTGTAACATCTGAAATAAAACTGTAGAAAAAGGAGACACCTGATAGAGGACATTTAGAGGCATTCCTTTTTAAATGTTTGGTGAGCTGATCTGTCAGTGTTAAAGAAGCAGAAATGAGAAACTCCTCTGAAGTTGATCAGAAATTGAGGTTTTACGGAGCACCAAAGAAAAATGTTTCATCGATATCAAACGTCAAACTTGATCAGTCAGTCATATTTTGTCAAAATGTTTCATCACTGATCAGACTTTAACATTTAAAAGATGCTTTATTTCGTTCTTCGACAGCAAATTAGCTCGCTGATGACGTCAGGATCAAAAAGCCCAAAACCTGCTTGAATGAGAGCACCTGTCGCCGGGAGCGGGGGCGCGTGCCTGTAATCCAAGCTACCGGGAGGCTGAGGCTGGTGGATCGCTTGAACTCAGGAGTTCTGAGCTGCAGAGGACTATGTCCATCGGGTGTCCGCACTAAGTTGGGTATCGATATGGTGCGCCTGGGGTAGCCCGGGAACACCAGGTTGTCTAAGGAGGGGTGCAACGGCCCAGGTGGGAAATGGAGCAGGGCAAAGCCCCCGTGCTGCTCAGTAGTGGGATCGCACCTGTGAATAGATGCTGTAGAGCAGCCTGAGTAATACAGCGGGACTCAGTCTTTCTACACTCTTTCTGCTCTTCCACACACACACACACTGCACGCGCGCTACAACGACACGCTTTGACATCTTTTAGCAGCTTCCTCGCTGCTTCTCTGGCTTCTCTTTCCCTTACAAACCACAGCTGTTTCTTGCTCCTGCAGTATGGGATCAAATAAGGGTCAGGAAGATTTTGTACTTGTACAATGATGTGTGCCTCCCCTGGAGGCGTGGGTTCAAATCCCCCTTCTGACATTGCAGACTTCTCCTGGAGAACCATTTTCACTGGCAAGGCAACCCAAGTTTACTCCTTGCTTTGCAATGCCATGTCGTATTGCTATTTTGGCACTGCATCATCTAGTTTAAAGATTATTACGGCCGCTGAACCTCCGAAGAGTTCTTGCTTCCAAATGCTATGCCTACTATTTGTTTGCTTCAGGAGCCCTCTTAAAAAACAGCCAAGACACTTGTTGCATGAGAATCTTCTGACCACTGCTCAACTATCTGTGTTGTCACAACCTTCTACAGTGCTTTGGGCAGGACAGAATCATTAGCAAAAGCACATTGTTGATTATAATGTCTTGGTTTGCACTTAACACCACAGTAAATGGGAAAGGGCTTTTGACCGAAGCAACCTGGCCTCATGTTAGGCCATTTGAAGGGGGCTATTGATATTTAGGCCGAAGATGGGTGAGAGTATCAAAGCAATCATCACTTGGTGGCAGGCAGCTGATAAAAGACAGAGCTCTCCCCGTCAGGGAATCGATCCCCGATCTTCCGCGTGACAGGCGGAGATACTGTCCATTATACTAACGAGGAACTTCTGTGTGGCAGATACAGTCGTCAGATGAAAAGACAACTATCGCCAAGGAGTGAAATAAGATTTCCGTGTCCCGTTTCAAGGTCTTGCTTGTTAGTATAAATTCAGATAAAGGAGAATTCCGTGTTGTGAACTGTATTTAATTCTGTTTTCTCTCCACAGCTTGAGAAACATGAAATAATAATTAAACAATTCAACACAACTTGAACTCAAACTTGTCATTATTGTACGGTTCATGCAACGTGTTAGACATTTATATTCACAGTGGGGTGCCATGACCTAAACGTGTGGAAAGTTATAAATCATCTCTGTATATTTAGCCTTCTTACACTTGCTCTGACTTAAACTGCTACTGTGTCAATGCTAAATTATGAAAAGAAGTTCTAACTCAAAGGTCACAACAATAAGGATCAAAGGAAATATGTGTCCCTGTATAGGTCCCTCACTGTGTCAGGAGAAACTGAGTCCTTTCAGGCACTAGAACCTGCAGGGAATCAAGGAGGAAAGACTTGAGCCTGAAAAGTTGTCCACAAGACAAAATGTATAAAATATGAAGTATACTATTAATTTAAGATGGCTCGGTCAGAAGTCAGCCATGGTGCCTGAGAAGTTTAAGCAATGAACCTGTATTTAATTTGGCCAAAGGTAATTTCTATCCGTGCCCTTGTTTTAGCATGTGCATGTGCATGTGCATGTGCATGTGCATGTGCATGTGCATGTGCATGTGCATGTGCATGTGCATGTGCATGTGCATGTGCATGTGCATGCCCTTGTTCCTGGATCAGGATATGGCGTGAGGAGGTACGGCCAGCATGCATAGCCTCTGTTCCCAAGCAGGACACCATTGAACTCTCCTGCAGAATAAGAGAAATGTTGGATGGATATACATGTGTTAAGACTTGGCAATTTGATGCAATATGTACCTTATATGGCTATCTATAATAAAGTATGACGAGCACTTTAAATTCCTTAAGATGACCTCTACACCTGACCTCTCATTACATTACCAAAATTCTGCCTATGCTACACCTTACTTCAAAAGTACACTCCTTCGGGTCAGTAAAATTCTTGCGCCTTGTGCAAACCTCTGTGCCAGTGAGGATGCTCGGAAGATCCAAGAATCATGAACTGATCCCGGCCATTTAGCCTCAATGTTGGAAATGAAATGACCTCCATCACAGATCATCTGTACGCACGGAGGATAGGAGTCAATGATGAGGTTCCACAGGGCATAAATGTAACATTGCTCAGCATTACTCAAAGGGGTTGATGTGGTGTTTTTCAAAATGAGAAATCCAGTTCAGAGTCTATGGACAATTATCCCCAAGTGTACCTGTACATTTAGGATATGGAAAAATGTTCGGTTTACATAGTCAGCCTCCACGGGTCCAGCAGGGGCCTGGACAATGTGACAATGTTTAAATCCAGACTGAAAACAGTTCTATTTAGATGTGCATATGACACCTGAATGTATTTATCTGCACTCTTCACTTTTAAATGACTTAATTAATGATTTTTCTGTTTTTTGGAATGATTTTATTGCCTTCTTGTGATTTTATGTAGCTGTAAAGCACTTTGAATTGCCTTGTGTACGAATTGTGCTCTACAAATTGCCTTGGATGCGTACATGGGTACAGTGTAGTGCACCGATAACATTAGGGAAGCCTGAGGGAGATGATGAACTTAATGCAAATACTTCAGCCAGTAGGTTGTTTTACATTATCGGCTACTGTAAATGTGGAGCAGCAGCCTGAAAGGACAGAGGTCATATTTTTAATATGGTATGATGTTTTAATTCCTGCGTTTTATCTAATATCTTGTTTGTACAGTCCTTGACTAGACAAGACATGAGTTGCGGGAGCGCAGAATTCTTGGTGAACATTTCTTTCCGGAGTCCGTTTCAGCCGTTCGGACATTTTTTGAGTTGCAGCTAAGCTAAGCTTCAACTTTAGCCTGCCCGGGACCAGGCTAGTTCAGCAGCATAAGTTACCATGGTTACTCAGCGGGCGTTCAAATAAGCTACCTTTATGGAACGGAACTCTCGCTAAATTTAGCCAGAAGTAGCGAAATAAGCCAGGCTTTCCGCTAAGCCAGCTTCTAGGAATACCCCCCAGGTTAGGTTCAGAGAGTCTGTTACTACGGTAACTGACCGAGAGCTTAAGTTACTTCTCTTTGTGAAACAGGCTAGAGTTATCCCTCTTACTCGGGGTTGAGTTACCTCCCTTTGTGAAACGGAAAACTCAGGGTTAATCTACTCAGTGTTTTCACTAAACCTGCTTCGTGAAACGGACCTCAAAGCAACTTGTAGGTAAACAACAACAACATACCTAAACAACCTGCAGGTAAACAACAACAACAACAACATACCCAAACAACCTGCAGGTAAACAACAACATACCCAAACAACCTGCAGGTAAACAACAACAACATACCCACACAATCTGCAGGTAAACAACAACAACAACATACCCACACAATCTGCAGGTAAACAACAACAACATACCCAAACAACCTGCAGGTAAACAACAACAACAACAACAACATACCTAAACAACCTGCAGGTAAACAACAACAACAACAACATAACCAGACAACCTGCAGGTCAACAGTATTATAGCATATTATCTTGAGTTCTCTCTTTAGAAAATCTCTGATTATAGTATCTTACGTGGGCAGTCTACACTTGTGAATCAGATGACCTAACTGCACTGACTAAATAACACAACGGCAGCATTCGCCACGATGTTTAGTTAGTGGATGTGTATAATACAAACAAGCAAAACAACAAAATTATCATAGGGAAAACGGACAATGTACCTCAGAAGACATGGTCGCTGTCGTTTATCTGCCAGGTTGCACGAATATGTCAGAGGTCTCATACATTCATTGCGCTTTGGGGGGGGGCATTTTTACGACAGTGTAGAATTTCAGGTTGACCAGTAGAGATCGCTATACTGCCGCTAAATTACCTTGTATCCCTTTAAATCTTCTCCAAAAAAGTTTGAGAACAAACTGAAACAGGACACACAGAAATCAAAGTGACACCTCTGAGAAGGGCGTTCTTACCAATGACGTCACCCTCTTACGCACGTGTTCTGCCTCTGATCTCATTGAAAAAGAAAAAGAAGTCGAATTCGAAGGTGGATTATAAGGCACAGAGCACTCAACTTTTCAATATCATCTCTGGTCTTAGAAAATCAAGCAGCCAAAAGCTTGAGCTATTGTTGCTGAAATTTGGGAATTTATGATGAGGAATTAGAGGGAAAAATACAAAAGGGAAAAAAAAACGGATCCGAGACCTTCCATTAACGCTGTCTGACAGAATCAAGAAGCTCATTTGTTACTAACAAAATGCCCCATTCCAACTTTGGGTCTATCTGTACTGTTATTCTCTTATCGGTTATCCTCGGTTATTGTAAAGATGTTTGCGCATGTTGCATGTAATTTATTAGATATTCGAATCAAGGGAGTAGGGTTTCAGCAGAACCACGGACAGCGCTGTTTGTTTGCGCTGTCCATAGCACTGAAAGCTGAAATTGAATAACCTCTCAGAACGCCGCTGTGAAGCTGCTTTTAAAGACTTCCCACCTATCTGTTTGTTCTGTTAAGTACTGTGTTAAGGCACGTATTGTATGGCATATGTGGTGTAAAGTTGGCTAAGCATTTGAGTGAAGTTCTTTTGATGGGAAAACTCAGTAGTACTGAGTCTGCACTACTGTGTGGTTGTCGCTTGGGTTTGTCATTGTCACAATTCATGCAACACAACTCTTTATCAGCAGTGCATTTCTGATATCTGCTTTACAGTAGCTCTTTTGTCAGCTCAGTGAAATACTAAAAATATTGAACTAAAATACAATCATGACTAGTATTTGTAGTTGTAAAGATCCGGCTAACTTCATTGCAGTGCCAATTCATCATCACGCTTCAATTATTGTTCAGAAGACTCTTAAGTCCACTCTTAAGTAAGACCTCTCGCCTTTTATTTGTCATTACAACAATTATCACTCAAATCAGAGAACTGAGAAAATGAGTCTGTTTTCCTTTATGTTACTTCTTGAATTTAGCTTTGAGCATCTTTATGGTCTTCACTGTTATAAAGTCTTCTATTGTTATAAAGACAAAGCCAAGTATGTCCCCGTAAACTTTGTTTTTCTCTTCATAAAACAACGACCAGCAGGATGGTTTTATTTGGATAGCCGTGTCGTATTAGTATTTCTGTCTGAAGGTGACTGAAAGTGGCTTTTCTTGTACAAAAGCCATTCAATCTGTGATCATTCTGACCGTACCATGTTAGGATACAGGTGGCTTATCATCTCACCTATTTGGTCATGAACTTGTATTCTTTTTCTTTTCTTCTGTCTTGCTATTTTCCACCTAAAAGAGGTCTTCATTGTCCTTGTCTCCTTCCCCTGTCCCCAGGTGCCGCTTCCCTCACTTTTTACATGTTCTGAAATCAGCATGCTTGCATCCACGTACCTGATCATCCCCAGTTGTATTCAAACTTCCAGCTTTCTATCAGTCCTTTGTGCAGTTTCCTCCTGGCTACCCAGTTTTGTATTGAAATGGAATGGAATGCAATAGAATGAAATAGAATAGAATAGAATGAAATGATATTTTATCAACACAAGAGTGAAATTCTAATGTTGTTGTTTCATTGCATGGAATTATTGCTGTTGGCAGGAAACACCGCCCCTATTGTTCAATGTTGCAGCAAAGCTGAAGAAGCCTCTGACAGAACACACGTCACTCTTTAATTACTATGAAGAGAGCGTGTGGCGTTGTTCTTCATGTTGAGCAGCTTTTGCAACATTCTCCTGTGCACAACCAGCTCCAGGGCAGTACCCAGCACAAAGTCAGTCTTCTTTATTAGTTAGTTCAGTTTCTTTGAGCCACTGGCTCGGACATTCAAGAGAAACTAATTGTTTCCATGCCATGTATGGGACGACCAGTTCACAGTACTCAGCCTCTTGTCCATCACCAACACATTCCCATGACTGCAACTTTTTTTGGATTAATGAGCCCTTGACATGATTTCAACGATACATCTAGTATCGTACCTCATCAAGGCATAAATATCTGTCCTCATCTAAATTGAGACTACATTTACCCCTAAGCAGTTTACTCATTATTTCTTCTTCATGTAAACCTTGTTTCAATCATAAAATCTTTTTCATCCACTTTTCAGTCACCAAAATTAGATAAGCAGACAGTGGTAACCAAGCAGCCTGTGGAAGTAAATGAGAGGACGGCAACTCATGCATCTTGGTCATGCTTCTGTAACTAAGATGCAGAAGCAAACTGGAAAAGTGTTTCTTTGTCCACGTTTCTGTTTAGAATGTAACTACTGTTCACTTTGTTGTCACTGCAGTCTGTGGCCGCCAGCATGAACTAGAAATTGACCGCTTCTAGGTCTTTTTTGGATGGTTATAAACAAAAAACAGAGAGGATGTAACTTTATTCCTTCAGTTAGTGTTGTGTGTATCTTGGGCGCATGAAAGAAGTTAAACTCATGTCTTTATTAGCAAAGGTGGAATTGATTGATATGCTCACAATTCTGTAAGTGGGTGACATTCCTTCTTTATCTATTATATTTGGAATTGATATTCTTCAAAGTATATACATATATGTACTGTTTCTGTATGTTTTCAATTAAGTTCCACAGCTCGTCCGAGGTGTCCATAAATGTGATGTGCTGAATTTGAATGAACTGGAATTTTACAGCAGTACCTTTACTTCTACGCAGGTAAAATATCAGCAAAGAAAGATACTGCAAGCAGATGGTTGTTCCAGGTTTGACTTCATGGTGACACCTCCTGACAGGAACTGCAGCTTTCAAATAATCAAAGCCTAAGCGATTATTTTACAGTATAATAGGGACACACAAAAGAGCGTAGATATGTCAATTTTGTTTGTTTATTTCACCAGGAAGCCCAACTAAGATGTAGTTTGTGCCACAGACTGCAGTACTAAGCGCGTCAACAGTAGGTGGCGGCAGAGTACCGCACAATCTGCTGATGAAGAGAAAGAAACTAAACTACAGTACTTTGTTGTCAGTGGTTGGATCAGGTCCTGCATTTGGCAGGGATACAGGTACTTGGCCTCTGCCAAGTGTTCAGTAGTCTTATACTTGGTCCTTTTACTGACCCATCCAAAAAAAGAGATTAAGTTTATTGCTTACTTGCTATCTAAAATGAGTTAAACTTATTTTTACAACTGTAAGTTAAACATTAATAAAAAAAATAACCAATGTTTTAAATAACTGATGAATATATAGAAGTCTTTTACATGAGTTGTACACTTAAACGCCTAAAAGTCATACTTAACATTGGGTTTTATTTTGCATCACTTATCCAAATGTAGCTTTCAGCCTGCATCACAGCCATTTTGTTGAACTATCAGGGTAGGGATTTCTGACACTTCATTTTTGCTTCAGATTTAGTTCAAACAGATTGATTTGAAAGCTTTGACAAAGTGCATCACTTAATCTAGTAAAGTAAAGTAGTGGGCATAAAGGCTTAAATGACAAAACACTTGATATTCAACTGAGATGTGCAATGTGTGTAGAGTCTGCAGTATGAATTATACCCCACATAAACCTCACAAGTTCAGAGGCCCACTGACACATGTCTCACATTCACAGCTCACATGTTGCGTCAATCAAACAAAGCCGGCGTTTCATCTTCTGCAGAGCGAAGCAATGCTGGTCGGTCAGTGAATATCCAGAATCACTGTCTTATAATATGAAAAGATGGTAATTATGTTAACAATCAAAATTGTAAGTTGTGTCCCGTAATGGCTTCTGTGTAGCACCAGAGGGCATCACAGACTCAATTATCAAAGCTGTGTCTTCTTGCTGAGGGAGAATTAAGTCTTATTTATTATGTGTGTGTGTGTGTGTGTGTGTGTGTGTGTGTGTGTGTGTGTGTGTGTGTGTGTGTGTGTGAGAGAGAGATTTTTAGACTTTGTATCATCAGCAAAACCTTAAATGAATACCACATATTGTTCAAATCTATCAGAATGACTGATTTACTGAGTCACTAATTTCAGTCCTTGGTATTACACTGAAATATCACCTCAAAGGAGAAACACACCAGTCTGACCCATAATGGGGGGCACACATTAGCACACTCTTCCACATCCTGTGGCACTGTGGCAGGTAGACATATCCACCACACACTTGCACTGTGCACCGGCAGACCAGCCCGTCTGGCACCAACAATGCCATGCCACGTTCAAAGTCCCTTTAATCCCCGTTCTTCTCCATTCTGATGCTCGGGTTGAACTTCAGCAGGTTGTCTTGTCACCTCTACATGCCTAAATGCACTGAGTTGCGACTGTGGAGGCCATTGGAGTACAGGGAACTCAGTGTTATGTTCAGGAAACCCTGAGCATCCCTGGTGCTTGAGTTCAGGTGAGTGTGCCTGGACCAGGCAGCCTGGTGACTTTAAACATTTTCAAAGTGTTTCACAGTACCAGGGGCGCGGAGCTCCAGCGGGTGCGGACTGGAGTGTATGGCCGGGGAGTGGTGCTTAAGTGTGGGTACACAGGGCCGGCTGGAGGGCCTGGAGCCTCTCGGGCTGGATTTGTGTGCGCACAGGGCACGAGAGCCTGGATGTTGGGAGAGGAGAGCAGCCGTGAAGGCAGGTGCTTATTGGAGTTCCTGTTGCCTTCCTGTCACCTGGAACCAGTCTGCCCATTCTCCTCTGACCTCTCACATCAACAAGGCATTTTCACTGGATATTTTCTCTTTTTAGGACCATTCTCTGTCAACTCCAGAGATGGCTGTGGGTGAAAATCCCAACAGATCAGAAATGAACGCATTCAATTTGACATATCTATAGAACGTGCGCACGTTAGTCATGTGTAAAAAGCTAATTTTTCGTAAAAATGGTAAATTTCAGTTCATTTGTTTTGAGTTTGAGACCCCCCAGTGGTCCCAGCATTGAGCCCTCACACAGTCCTCCACTAATAGGTCTAATTAACTTTTAACATTCACTGTGTCACAAGCTTCATGTAAACCTAGAAAAAGGGCTGCAAAGTGTTGCTTGTTGTCCAAGGATTCTATCCATTCATTCTTAGGCCAGAAATATACCTGCTTTTGATCATGGATACACGTGTTTATCCCGGCTGCCTTTTTGTTTGCAGCATCCCTTGCGCACATCCTCAACAATTAGCGCTACGCGCTTGCAAAGCTCATTTTTATGTAAAAAGGGTAAAAAAAAAAAGGGTTTCAATTCCAGTTATTTTGTTTAATTGAGAGCTACCACAGGGGTCTCACAATGAAACAAACTAACCCGGTAGCTGCAGCCGTCAGCGGAACTATAGCGGAAATGTCATTTTTCCGTTCTGCCACTAAATCGACTGCGACTGAAATGGAGACTCGTCAGGCCAGGCAGCGTTTTTCCAATCTTCTACTGCCCAGTTCCAGTGAGCCTCAGTGTCCTGCTGTCAGCTGACAGGAGCAGCACCCGGTGTGGTCTCCTGCTGCTGCTGCGCAGCTTCTTCTGCCTTCCTTGGTTGGAACGAGCGCTTATTGGAGTTCCTGTTGCCTTCCTGTCACCTGGAACCAGTCTGCCCATTCTCCTCCGACCTCTCACATCAACAAGGCATTTTCACTGGATATTTTCCACGTGGAGTACCCCCCAAAAGATTTGTCTCAATGTTTGAATCTTTATCTAATTAGGCTATAACCTCCATAGTAGACACATGTGCACACGTCTATGATAATCGCTGATAGACGCTCACTTTTCTTGTACTCCCACAGCTCATGTACAAATCTAAACTATCGAAATGGTGCTTGTTTAGCTACTACTGACCATCATTAAGAGAAATAGCATACAAATCAAATAGTGAGACACTTGCAGTGTTTTTTTATAGTTGCGTTTCAAATATGTGCATTGAGAAACTACCTTGAACAGTGCAATTGACAATAAACAGTAATTTGACAAACCAACATTACAAAAAAGACAATGGTGAACAAACATCAAAACAGCTGCAGCGTTCTATATTTCTATAGCAGTAAAGTATACATAACTCAAAATATTTAAATAGTCTAATATAAATACCATAATATATAATATAATATGATATAATGACTCAGTATTATGTGTGATGGAATAACATATGCATGATATAGGCTACATATACATACAATATAATATAATATAATTTAAATATAGGTATATATATATACATATATATATATATATATATATACAATCATGCTCATAAGATTTTCACATCTAAGCAACAGTGCAATTGACAATAAAAAGTCATTTCACAAACAAAAACTTCTGATACAGAAGACAAATGTAAACAAACATCAAAACACCTGCTGCTATTATAAATACCATAATATTTCAATAGTTTAATTCTAATACACATATAGTAATATAAAATATAATATGATAATTTAATATAATTTAAATATGTATGTATATTGTGACGACCCCTCCGCTCCACTAGATGTCCCGGTTCTCTTTAGTGCTTCTTCCCTTCTGCAGAGAGTAAGGAGTGCTCGTCAGACTGATTGAGCACACCTGGGGCTTGTGCTTCAAAAGCTCCTGTCTTGCCAGTTTCGATCCCTCCTGACTTGCCTTTGACTTGCAGGGCGGCGGCTATTTTTGTTGCTTTGTGATCGCTTACACATTCACACACTCAGGCATGCATACACCACTGACAACTGACTTCCACGTTTCTTAGTGATGACAAAACGAGGCTTTTTGAAGCATTGAATCATTTTGAACCATTGTGTCATAAAGTGGTTCACTACCCGAAGCTTCATTCAATTCCCTTGGGTGACATCTACTGGCGTAGCGATTGTTGCACCTTATGAAGCCCTGCGAATGTGATGCATATAATAACACGTATGTATGTGTGTTGTACATATGGGTTTGTAGTACCTCATTAAAGATTGATTAATTTACCCATGAAATAATAATTTGCCCTCTCCGGTTCGGGAATGAGATCCTTCCCCAAGTGGAGGAGTTCAAGTATCTCGGGGTCTTGTTCACGAGTGAGGGACGAATGCAGCGGGAGGTTGACAGGCGGATCGGTGCGCCATCAGCTGAGCCAGAAGGAGAAGCTCTCGATTTACCGGTCAATCTATGTTCCTACCCTCACCTATGGTCACGAGCTGTGGGTAGTGACCGAAAGAACGAGATCGCCAATACAAGCGGCCGAAATGAGTTTCCTCCACAGGGTGTCTGGGCTCTCCCTTAAGGCTGAGTTATACCTCTTTTAACTGCCCTTGCGCTTGCGTCTTGCACTTGCGTTAATGGCTCGAGACGTTTATGCTTCATTTTGCTTTGCCGGCGGTTGCGTGTGCTGCGTGGCGATTCACCGCCAGGACAGTAGGTGGATAGGGTGAGAAGCTCGGTCATCCGGGAGGGGCTCGGAGTAGAACCGCTGCTCCTCTGCATCCAGAGGAGTCAGATGAGGTGGCTCGGGCATCTGGTTAGAATGCCTCCTGGACGCCTGGTGAGACACGTCCCACTGGGAGCAGACCCCGGGGAAGACCCCGGACACGTTGGATCTCTGGCAGGGGAACGCCTCGGGGTCCCCCCAGAAGAGCTGGAGGAAGTGGCCGGGGACAGGGACGCCTGGGTTTCTCTGCTTAAGCTGCTGCCCCCGCGACCCGACCCCCGGAGAAGCGGAAGATGATGGATGGAATAATAATTTAAAAACAATGTGAAAATTTTTGGTTTGTCATTCATATTTTCTTTGGGAGTGTGCTTGGTGTAATAAAGAGGGTGCTTGTGTTACTTCAGGTGTTTTTATTAAAGAAAAGTAGTTTTTGCACAGTAGAAGGACTCAAACAGTTTCTTTTTTTTTAGTCAATTTCTCCAGCTTTGGAAAATACTCTGTCACAGGGAACAGAGGAGGCTGGTGTGCTGAAGGAACTGTTTGGGTGGAAATATTCCCACACTTTAGAACGCTTCCTCGATGGTTGCTCCATGAGAGAATAATCCAAAATTCTGAATATCAAAAAACGAGAGCTGTTCATAACGTATAATACGTGTAGAACGTGGGACATGAACCGGGGCTTCAGCCATCTTGAATACACTGAATCGTGGCAAATTTTCAAAGCTCCGCTATCAACTGGAAGCAGTCAGCTGACTCGGTCTGAATGAAGCAGTGAAGTGGTTCAAACGTCATCAGTGACGTCACATGAAGCAAGCTCCGGCCCACTGCTTCACTATAACTACCCTGTCGAGTTTGAAGCGCAATGCCGGTTTGGCAATGGTATTATCCGGGACCTATCCCGGCCCAAACCATCGACCTGGGCTGTTTGGCCCATGGGGAAAATAGTTGTAACTAATTTTTGTCACTTATCTTATTCTTGCATTAATATCAATTGAACTGTAGTCTGCATAAATTCACCATTGCAGCGCAGCCGCCTGCTGCATCACAGCAGATTAAATAGGTTCTACCATGTAAGGGAATTCTCTCCTCCCAAATGTTTCAGATGGTTTGGCCCATGGCTCGTCTTTTAAATAACAATGGCGCGGAACAGAGCGCATCAGTGATGGAGGGTAGAAAGAGGCCAGGTGGAACAGAGAGGGCTAAGCTCAAAAAAAGACAGGAGGTGGCAGCCAAATGTGCCAAATTGACAGATATCTTCTCAAGACAAGCTGGTAGGTTACTGAGCGATATGGATAATAGGCCGTGTTGTGAATTTGATCAAATAGGCTATAACGTGGCGAACGTTTGCAATGTCAACTCAACTGTCATCTGACAGCTTTTGTTGTTAAATATGTAAAATCTCACAATTTATATGATTTAGAAGTGTATTCCTATATTCAAAGAAGAACCGAACACTTTCTTTACATTCCAGTTCTGATGAACAATTAAGCTTTATCACGCTTTATCTCCTCATCAACTGTAGCCTGCATTCCCACAGGCGCTCACATGTGGTTACTAACGCAATATTAAATAGGGGCGATCACATTTGTTGTTTGATATTTGTTATTAAATGCATCTCAAACATGCAATTAAAATAAATATAGTTATTTAGAAGGGCTGTATGCAAATATTGTACATGGTTTGCGTGCGCAGGGACAGGGGCAGTATGGCAGGGCAGGGGCAGCGCGAGCACGTTGGGGTGTTTAGTTGCCTTTTTTAATTACCGGAGAGTCTGCACGCGCGTTCTATCCGCGGGAATCAGCATCATGTTTCATGTTCAAGCCTTCCCCTCCCATTTATTATAATGTGAGCTGAGCCCGCTCACGCCCGTGCAGGGAATAGACTGTTCTATTTTCAAGTTGCACTGAGCACTTATCCGGACACCGCGCGGGCACGACGCTTTGATGTGAAAGGAAGAATCTGTTTTCTTGTTGATTTCTATCCATTTCGGACTGAACACGAATGCAGATGCAGACCCGTGCTTGCTGTGTGTAAACGAACCGAACACTTGCTTTACATTCCAGTTTTCCATTTTTTGACAAACAGTTTCAAATGTGCTGTCACGCTTATCTCCTCTGCAACTGTAACCTATTTCGTCTCGCCGTCATATCGTGCATTTCCACAGAGGCGCGCACACTGTGGTTATCAACTCACTATTAAATATATTTTTTTATTGTTATCGATTGTTTTTTGTTTGTTTTATCTTTTTTCATGGACTCAAATTCCTCCTCCATATCAGAGTGGCCTGAATTTGAATTAAATTCCCGGACTGAGAAAATGGCCCACCCCGGCCCTGTTGAAGCGTGCTTCGGAGCTTCGGTGTTGGAGGTAACATCACTAGCAATTGGTCTAACCGAGAGAAGAGAAAGGGTTACTATCGAGTACCTAAGGTAATCGGCCATAGAGGTGAGAAATGGAAAAAACTTGTGATATATGTTGTATATATGACTCCGACCTGCTGAGGTGTTCGTAGAAGAAGAACTGGAAGTAAAGTGAACAAGTTTGGTCACAGCCGTGTCTCCGTTCATATATTACGTTAACACAATATTACATGGTGTCAGAAGTCAAAAATGGAGCAGTTAAAACCTCCGAACAGTCTGAGCTTCGAGGGAAATCTGGCAGAAAACTGCCGAACGTGGATTCAAAAGTTTGAACTCTATCTCATTGCGACGGGCATCGAGGAGAAGAGTGAGAAGGTGAAATGTGCGACATTCCTTCACGTGGCTGGAGATGAAGCGATAAAGGTATTCAATACTATGGACTTTGACGAAGATGTGGACGGTTTTAGCGGACTGAAAGAAATGTTCAGAGACTACTGTGAGCCACGGAAGAACATCACTTACCTGAGACACGTGTTCTTTACCCGAGTCCAAGGACCGAATGAAATTGATGCTTATGTGACGGACCTCAAGAACAAAGCAAAGGGTTGTGAGTTTGCACAGCTAACAGATGAACTGATAAAAGATCGCGTAGTCTGTGGCATAAACAACGACGCTGTGAGAGCAAGGTTGCTCAGGGAAACGGATTTAGACCGGACAAGGGCTGTGGGAATCTGTCGAGCAAGTGAGGTAACACAAAGTCACATGAAAGCACTACATGAGGAAGCTGATGTAGCCGTGAATAAAATAAAAGTTACCAAAGTGAAGAAAGAGAGTAACAAGCAGTTTGACACTGACAAAGAGAAAGGAGAATGTAACAGGTGTGTCTACATCCACGAGCCAAAGAAGTGTCCAGCATATGGGAAAATATGCAACCAGTGCAAATTAAAGAACCACTTCAGTCGCATGTGTAGGTCACAAAAACAACAGTTTAAACACAGGAAAACTGAGAAAAAGGTACATGAGATAGAACAACAACTAGAAGATGATGTCATGTTTATGGAATGTATCGAGATCAGACAAAGTGAGCAAACAGGTGCAGAACTGCAACTGGATGCAGTCTCAACAATGAACAATGACAATGAGAAATGGACTCAAAAGCTCAAAATAAACAACAGTGTGCTAACTGTGAAGCTTGATACAGGAGCAGAGTGCAACGTGCTGTCGATGAGAGACTTTGAGAAAATCACAAAAGAGGACGCAGTGCTACAGAAGTCAGGATGTAGGCTCGTCACTTACTCCGGCCACATGATCACTACAAAAGGCAAGGCAAAGCTCAAATGTGATTTCAAAGACAATGAATACGAGTTAGAATTCCAGATCATAGAGAGAGACTCACCTGCTATCCTTGGAAGAGAATCCTGCACAGAGCTAGGATTACTCAGAAGAGTGTACAGTGTAAATGACAAAGACAACGCTGACATTCTGAGTGAATATGAAGATGTGTTCACTGGGCTAGGGTGCGTGCCAGGACTGCACCACATCCAGCTCAACCCAGATGTCAACCCTGTCATCCATGCACCAAGGAAAGTGCCAATAGCATTAAAGGACAGAATAAAAGCAGAACTGGATAGAATGGAGGATCTTGGAGTTATAGTAAAGCAGACTGAGCCCACAGACTGGGTGAACAGCATGGTCACTGTGGTGAAGCCCAACAAACTGAGAATCTGCATCGATCCCCAAGACCTCAATAAAGCTATAAAAAGAGAACACTATCCACTACGCACGGTTGAAGAGATCGCCGCAGAGATACCAGATGTAAAGGTTTTCATTGTAGTGGACGCCAATCACGGGTTTTGGCAAGTACAGTTGGACGAGGAGAGTTCCAAGTTATGTACGTTCAACACCCCGTATGGACGTTACCGCTTCCTGCGACTTCCTTTTGGAGTGTCGTCAGCTCCAGAAGTGTTTCAAAAGTGCATTGCACAGAGACTGGAAGGTTTGGAGGGAGTTGTGAATATAGTGGATGATATCTTGGTGTGGGGTGAAAATGAGGAACAGCATGACAAGAGGCTGAGAGCGCTGATGGACAGGATCAGGAGCATCAACTTGAAGTTGAACAAAGACAAATGTAAAATAAGAAAGAAAGAGATCACATACGTCGGTCACATTCTGTCTGCAGAAGGAGTGAAACCAGACCAGGAGAAGGTCAGAGCTATACAGAGCATGCCCGAACCAGAAGACAAGGCAGGTCTGTTGAGGTTTCTAGGGATGCTTCAGTATCTGGCTAAGTTCGTCCCAAACCTCTCTGATGTGAGCGCGCCGCTCCAGAAACTCCTGGAGAGTGATGTGGCTTGGCATTGGGATGCTGAGCAGCAGCAAAGCTTTGAGAAGCTGAAGATGCTTGTGAGCACAGCCCCTGTTCTCAGATATTTTGATGTGAAAAAAGACACAACGCTGTCAGTCGACGCGAGCTCTGAAGGGCTGGGAGCAGTGTGAATCCAGGATGGACAGCTGGTGGCCTATGGCTCGAGAGCGCTGACTGACTAGAAAAGGTACGCGCAAATTGAAAACGAACTTTTAGCAATTGTGTATGGCTGTGAAAAGTTCAAGCAGTACGTTTATGGCAAGACAGTGCATGTGGAATCAGACCACAAGCCTTTAGAGACTGTGTTCAAGAAATCACTCCAGAAGGCTCCTCCAAGACTCCAGAGGATGCTGATGAGCCTTCAACCTTACGATCTGCGGGTCGGCTACAAGCCTGGGAAGGAGCTCTACATCGCAGATACGCTGAGTCGAGCCTATCTGAAAGAAAAAGCAGAACAACTCCTGGAGGATGAACTACAGGTCCATCTGCTAACAGCTCAACTGCCAATCACAGAAGAGAAATTGAACACATTCAGAACACAAACAGCAGCTGATGAGGAACTGCGGAGAGTCATGGATATGGTCCAAGCAGGATGGCCATCTGAAATACCACAGGTACCAAGAGTCATCAGAAAATATTGGACATTCAGAGAGGAACTCACATGTTTTGATGGTTTACTCTTCAAGAACACACGACTTGTTGTTCCAAGTACACTAAGAGCAGAAATGCTTGCGAGAGTCCATGAAGCTCATCTTGGAGTTGTAAAGTGCAAGGAAAGGGCGAGATACATCATGTTCTGGCCCAACATGGCTAAAGAGATTGAAGATGTTGTTTTAAAGTGTGCTGTCTGTAGTGATGTTACCTCCAACCCCGAAGCTCCGAAGCACGCTTCAAACTCGACAGGGTAGTTATAGTGAAGCAGTGGGCCGGAGCTTGCTTCATGTGACGTCACTGATGACGTTTGAACCACTTCACTGCTTCATTCAGACCGAGTCAGCTGACTGCTTCGAGTTGATGTGTGGAGCTTTGAACATTTGCCGCGATTCAGTGTATTCAAGATGGCTGAAGCCCCGGTTCATGTCCCCGTTCTACACGTATTATACGTTACGAACAGCTCTCGTTTTTTGACATTCGGAGTTTTGGATTATTCTCTCATGGAGCAACCATCGAGGAAGCGTTCTAAAGTGTGGGAATATTTCGACCCAAACAGTTCCTTGTGACACCAGCCTCCTCTGTTCCCTGTGACAGAGTATTTTCCAAAGCTGGAGAAATTGACTCAAAAAAAAAAGAAACTGTTTGAGCCCTTCTACTGTGCAAAAACTACTTTTCTTTAATAAAAACACCTGAAGTAACACAAGCACCCTCTTTATTACACCAAGCACACTCCCAAAGAAAATATGAATGACAAACCAAACATTTCACATTGTTTTTAAATGATTCCATCCATCCATCCATCCATCATCTTCCGCTTCTCCGGGGGTCGGGTCGGGGGGGCAGCAGCTTAGACAGAGAAACCCCGGCGTCCCTGTCCCCGGCCACTTCCTCCAGCTCTTCTGGGGGGGACCCCGAGGCGTTCCCCTGCCAGAGATCCAACGTGTCCGGGGTCTTCCCCGGGGTCTGCTCCCAGTGGGACGTGTCTGATGGCGCACCGATCCGCCTGTCAACCTCCCGCTGCATTCGTCCCTCACTCGTGAACAAGACCCCGAGATACTTGAACTCCTCCACTTGGAGAAGGATCTCATTCCCGACCCGGAGAGGGCAAATTATTATTTCATAGGTAAATTAATCAATCTTTAATGAGGTACTACAAACCCATATGTACAACACACATACATACGTGTTATTATTGCTGGGCTTCTTTTGGTGCAACAATCGCTACACCAGTAGATGTCACCCAAGGGAATTGAATGAAGCTTCGGGTAGTGAACCACTTTATGACACAATGGTTCAAAATGATTAAATGCTTCAAAAAGCCTCGTTTTGCCATCACTAGCTGTCTGTAACACATTCAGGCGGAGCAACACCAAAGAGCCACTCATCTGCCATGACATTCCAGAGAGAGCCTGGGCAAAAGTTGGAGTAGATTGTTACGGTCCCTGACCTCCAGAGGGGGAGCTCTGTTCATGAGACATCCTTCTTATCTCTCCCTGTGTTTCAGGCCTACCTTCCTGCCACAGGTGATTGGTATTACAGCTCGTCAGCTGCTCCATAAAGAGCTTCACTCAACATGTGCCAAGGGCCCTTGCCTTTTCCTCTGGGCCTTGATCTTGTGCTTTGTGAAGGTGTACAGTGTTGGTATTTACTTTAGGTCACTGACAACTAATTTTGTGTTTTGTTTTCACAGTGGAAGCTGGTAGGGGTTCTCTGCCTTTATTTTTGTTCTCACTCTTTTCTCCTGTTTTTGGTCAGGCAGGGAGTTTAGCCCTTGTAATTTTAAGTTGACTCTTAGCCAGAGATCTTTTCTTTTCATAATTAGAGGGGGTGTTTTGTTTGTTGTTTTGGCCTCGGAGACCCTGAAGAGTAAGAGCTTCACTGTGGTTTTGGATGATCTTTTGTTATGTTACCTTTTAACAATTGTAAAATAAATTATACTTTTTCTATGCATATCAACTGACTGAGGTATTACTTATTTTGTTTGTGTTACACCCAGTGCCATGACTTATCATAATTAAGAGGGTTGTAACATAAGTCATGGATATGGTCCAAGCAGGATGGCCAGCTGAAATACCACAGGTACCAAGAGTCATCAGAAAATATTGGACATTCAGAGAGGAACTCACATGTTTTGATGGTTTACTCTTCAAGAACACACGACTTGTTGTTCCAAGTACACTAAGAGCAGAAATGCTTGCGAGAGTCCATGAAGCTCATCTTGGAGTTGTAAAGTGCAAGGAAAGGGCGAGATACATCATGTTCTGGCCCAACATGGCTAAAGAGATTGAAGATTTTGTTTTAAAGTGTGCTGTCTGTAACACATTCAGGCGGAGCAACACCAAAGAGCCACTCATCTGCCATGACATTCCAGAGAGAGCCTGGGCAAAAGTTGGAGTAGATTTATTCCACTATGAGTATGAGCAAGGTGATTATCTGCTGTGTGTGGATTACTACTCGAAGTATCCGGAATTTGCTAAACTCACTGGGACGACCAGCAGACAAGTGGTAACAGCACTCAAATCTATGTTTTCGAGACATGGGATTCCGGACGAGGTCATGTCTGACAACGGTCCTCAATTTTCAAGTGCTGAGTTGCGGTCATTCACAGAGAGCTGGGAGTTTGTACACACCACGCCCAGCCCGGGATGCCCCCAGTCTAATGGACAAAGTGAGAGAGCAATCCAGACTGTAAAAAATTTACTGAAGAAAGCACAAGAGAGTCAGAGTGATCCGTACATTGCTTTGTTGGAATACAGAAACTCACCTTTGGATGGAGTGAAACTGTCCCCTGCACAGCTACTCATGGGTCGGAGACTGAGAACCAAACTGCCAACATCAGCACAGCTGCTGAAGCCCCAGCTGTTTGACAATGTGCACCACAGCATCAAGGAGAGACAGCGGAAACAAAAGCAGTACTTCGACCGAGGAGCAAAACGGTTGCCACTTCTGATGGAAGGGGAGAAAGTAAGAGTAAGAATCAAAGACAACTGGCTAAATAGGACTTGATCTAATTCAAACGCTTCATGATATAAACACCAGTGTTTTTTATTTAGGCAGAAATCACCTTTCATTAACTGTATTTGGTCTTCAATCAGTTTTTGGCAGTGAAAACTGACTGCCCTCGGCGGCAAATCAGATTCTGGCAGACAATCACTTTTTGGCATGACAGTTGCTTCTTTTTCAGCGCCGACTTTTTTTTTTTTTTTTTTTTTTGCTATGACACGTTTCGGTTGCTATGATATTTGTCTGTTAGCCCTACATATTGCTCTGAATTAGCGGATATTATATATAATAGGCCGACTCCTAGCTTTGTACACAAACGTTTCCAATGTTTTGATGTATGCTAAAGCTTATGTTTAGGTATTTAGTTGTCATTTGATTTTAACCCAACGACACATACTGTAGCAGGTTATTGTGTTGGGTGTTGGGGGCTGCAAAGTGAACAAACCAGTTCAGGGTTGGCTAGGGTACTTATGTGTGATTGCAACTGTTTAGTTTATTTAACTTTATTTATTTTACAGGTCCTGCATTCACGGAGACTCTGAGCCTCCACTTACCAGTCCAGTGGTATCACTTCAGTTGTGTGGGGCTTGTGGACAGACCCTCCGCTGACACGCCATGGTTTTGCTCTTCTTGTGCTGAATAGTGTTTCTTTGTTCTTTTGCACTAGTAACAGTATTATTTTATTATTGCTTGTTGTCAATGTTTACATGCTGGAATTTTTTATACTTTTTATACTGAATGCACACATGTTCTTTTGCACTGTTAACTTTTCCTAGAGGTATATTGCATTCTGCACCTTGCGCCCTTATTCTTTTTTCCTGTTCTGTTAATGAACATTGTTAAGCCATATCAAGTTGTTCCAAGCATTTATTTCAAACAAATTAAAAAGTAATGAACAATGAAGAATGAACTCAAACAACACTTTTGCACATGTTCGTTAAGGCACAGCAAACAGTGACAATCTTATCTAAAGGCATTAGGTTTTCACCCTCACATTTGAGCAGCATGTGCACAGGTACAGTTGAATGTAAAAATCTGAATTTGTCCAGTCAGCGTGGTTCTCCAACATCTCATATGATGGCTTACCTACAACAGAATAAATAGTTTATGAAAAAAATCTATGCAATCAATGGCAAACCCATCACAGAACACATGCAAAATAAAGATACAGACTGAGAGGGTAACGCTGCTCATGGTATGACAAAAGGGCTGAAGGGGTACACATTAACACATTAGCCACATTAGCCACATTAGCCACATTAGGGGGTAGTTAACATTAATTTTCGAAGAGGCAACAGTTCGCTAGTTAGCTAGCTAGGCAGCAACGTCAGGTGCACTTCAGGGTTTGCAACAACATAAAGTAACTTCGTAGCTTTAAGAGACAACAATATAAAGAGATTTTTAGAGAACGTACCCGAGTGACAATGCAGAGAACACACTCTCATCGACGGAGGGGTGCAATCGAAAGTAAGGTCCAGCCAGCCAGGCAACCCGGCGTCTCCTCGTCAGGTCAGACGCCTGCTCTCCCTGATGCTGCATCCATTTAGGAAACCGAAAAAAATGTATTTCGTTGTTCCTATGTTTCCCAAACGTATTATGTGAGGTACTGGAACAGTTCTTCACACAGCAGTGATTTCCAGGCATGTTCTTGCAATTCCGCACTGTTTAAACTTACTGATTTAAAAACACACGCGTACAATGTAAACAAACAGAGAGAATGGCGTTTTCTCGCTAGCATTCTGCCAACATGGCGAATGGGGCGGGGCTCTGTACTATGACGACAATTCCTCATTCTCAATAGAACAACACTGCCATCTACTGGATTAGAAAGTAGAGGTAGGCTATTTGTGAATCTGGGTGGCTCCCTCTGCAGCAAAGATTGTCTCAAAAATACTTGCGCTGATCGTGCTGATTCACAAATGCAAAAACGAAACCTACGTGTGCTGTTAATGCACAAATGCAAAATTAGATATCAATAAGGCAATTTTCAGTTTTACAAATGCCATTTCATTTACAAATACACATCTACAATTGTGAAAACCAATTGACAAGTTTCAAATATGTTTTTTTTTCATTTGTGGATATCAAAACACGAATGCAAGTCAAGAAATATTTACGTGTGGATTTGTGCGACTTTCATGCGAAGAACGTCTCAAAAACATGTAACTGTGGAAAGCGAAAAATGTGTGTGCTGGTGATTCACAAATGCAGAATCACATTTCTCAAATGATTTTTTTGGTTTTACAAATGGCATTTTATTTACAAATGCACATCTATATTTGTAAAAATCAATACACGAGTTACAAATATATATTATATATTATATATAACATATATTATATATAACAGGTCTAACACACTCAAATATTTGCTCACATTGCACAGATAACACACCTGATAATTATGCACACGCTTTATGGTTTTGTGCGCCTGTCCAGAAGTTTTGGCTTGAGGTCTGTGAGGACCTATCAACATGGCTAAAGTGTAGTATTCCTGCATGCCCCACACTGTGCATACTGGGTGACTTGGACAACATCAACATGGAAATTAACTCCGCACACATGGTCCTCACAGTGCTCGCAAAGAAAACTATTCTCATGAACTGGAAAGCAAAGAGGAATCTGTGTATTAACCAGTTTAGATATTTTCTTTTAGATTATATTAGCATGGAAACAATGTCTGCCTCCTCAAAAGATCAACTGGCTGAATTTCATTCTCTCCGGTCCCCGCTGATTAGCTTCATCACATAGTGGGGGTGGTGTGTTGCTGTCCCGCCGCTCTGGGCGGTCAGTTGTGTGCTGGGGGGGGCTGTGTGGCTTCGGGTTTCTGGTGGTCTCTCGAGTCGTGGGGGCCGGGTTGATCATTACTGGGGGGGACTGTGTGTCTGGCCTGGTTGACAGTTTGGGGGACATGTGGGTGGAGCTGTCTTGCGGTGTTAGGCGTGGTCTCTTGGTGGGCATTGGGGGGTGGTCGCTGGCTCTGGGTCGGGTGGCCGCGTCGCTCCGGCGTGGGTTGTAGTGCTGGGCCTGGGTCCTGGTGTCTGGGCGCTGCCTTGTGCCCCGGGGGGTCTGGTTGCCCTGCACACGCCGCCGTGAAGGTGGGTCGGTGCGGGTCCTGATGTCGGGCTGGTTGCTCTAGGGTCTCTAATGTGCCTGCAGGCTGTTCTTTGTTAGGGTGGGGTGGCGTGCGGTGGGGTGTGGTGGTGCTTCTCCTCTGTTGGGGGCGGCTTGGGTGGGCCTGGGTGATGGTGGGTCTCAGGCCCGGGCTGTTATGACTGGAGTGATTGTGTGGTTTGTTTGTTGTTTATTTGTTTTTGTTTGTTGTGTTGTGTTTTGTTTTGTTTTGTTCTTTTCTTTATTTGTAGGGGCCGTCTGGGGTGGGGCAGGTGGGTGCCTTTGGGTTGCCAAGGGGCTCCCCGAATACGCTGCGGGCCCCGGACCTGGTGAACATCGGGCCCTCCTGCTCTGTGGCGGATCCCAGGAAACAGGGGTGCCTGTTGCAGCCATTTCTTGGCTGCCCTCTCCGGGGGAGCCTCTCTCCCCCGGTCTTCTAGATCCCCATACCCCTCTCCCTTCTGGCTCCTGTACACAGCACACATTCACACACGTAGGGTCTGAGGGCGGGTGTGTTCTGTGGGGGGCAGCGGATGGGTCCACGTAGGTGGTCCCATTTGCTGCACTCTGCAGCCCCCCGCCCTCGTTTTACTTACACCTTAGACATTACTAATCATGACGCACACACACACACACACATTAGGTTTTGGGGGGCGATAGCACTGAGTGGTATCTGGTGGGCGGGGCTCTTTGGGTATGTAGGCTGCCCAGAGGGCCACGCTCCCAGTTCCACAAGGTTGCTTGCCCCTCAATTTTAAATGCTCAGTTTTAGAAAATATCAAAGAGCCAGAGGGGAGAAGGGAGGGGTCTTCCTGCACCCCTGTTGCCTGGTTGCTGCCGGGGGCGGGGGGGCCAGGAGGAGGAGTTGTCCTGCTGGCACCCCAAAAGCGGAGCCCAAAGCTCGGCTGTTCGTGAGTGTTGGACCTGCAACACTCACCAGCTGATGCAGGCAGACGACGTTTGACCTGCAGAGCGCCCCCTGCAGACCGGGCACAGCACTGCAGCAGACGTCCAGCCTGGCACCACAGATCAAAGGCTCCTGTAACAGCCAGTGCAGAGAGTCACACTTTTCACTTCTTTGAGTGTTGAACAGCGCCCAGGACTTAAAAGCACCACGATAAAAAGGAGGCAACCCACTTAACTTTAGATAATTAAAAATCGGTAAAAACAGATCAGCATCTAGCCACAGGTTGTTAACACGCCTTAGTATGCAGCTTGCCACGTCCCTCCACACCAGATCCTCTGGTCCAGTCAAATAACGCTGAAAGAACCGGAGTCTGAAGGTGGCTGTCTTACTGGCCAGGTGGACCAGGCCCTGGCCCCACTCGTCTCTGGATAAAAACAACACAGATTGAGGCACCCAATGAAACTTATCCCAAAAAAAGTTGACCATCTTAGGCTACGGCTACATGAAAACGAAACTAGGTTTTTTTTTAAAACGGGTATGAAAATTCTCGCAACCACACGGCAACGCGCTGCTGTAAAGGCTCAGGTCCAGACGAAAACGGATGAAAACGATGAAACGATGCAGTACACACGCCACGCTGTGAGACAATAGAGAAGTGTTAAAATTGGCTCACAGCGTCAACGTTAGACTGACGCAAAAAACGTTGACGCTGTAACAATGGAAACGAAACGAGGCCGTTTTCAAACTTTCCCACTCTGGAACCCGTTCTCAAAAACTATCGTTTTGGGGTAGTGGGAATGCCGGCTCCGTGTGGCCGCGACAGCGAAACGATAAGAAAAAGTATCGTTTACAGTGAAAAACGTTTTCGTGTAGCCACAGCCCTAGCCTGAACTGGAGACCTCCAAAACGTCCCGAATGAGGTAGATGTTATCTACCATAGACCTGCCGGGCACACAGTACGTCCGGTCCCGGTGGAGAGCCTGCTCCATGGCGCCCCTCAGCCTATTGGCTAAGACCTTGGACAGGAGCTTGTAATCGGTGCAGAGCAGAGACAGGACGCCAGTTCCTCACGTCCTGCAGGTGGCCTTTCTTAGGCAGCAAGGTGATGACGGCTCTACGGCACAATACTGGCAGTGACCCAGACCACAGGCTTTCGTTAAAAACATCCAATAGATCGTGGGCAAAGATGTCCCAGAAATCCTTGTAAAACTCGGCCGTGAGCCCGTCTATGCCCGGAGCTTTCCTCCCCTGCATGCTCTGCAGAGCTGCCTGCAGCTCCTGAGGAGCCAGAGGCCTGTCCAGCAGGGAGTTGAGCTCCTCAGACAGCTGAGGGAGGCCGGCACAGACCTCGTCCATCAGCGCGTCATTTTCGGTAAAATCACTCTGATACAGTGAGGCGTAAAACCCAGCAGCCCTCTCTCTGATTGGGCCGGGCTCCGTCAGCACCTGCCCCGTCTCAGAGAGCAGGGAGTGGATCTGTCTGCTCTGCCCTTTCTTCTTCTCCAGCCCGAAGAAGTAGCTCGTCGGAGCGTCCATCTCCGTAATGGCCTGGAGCCGGGACCGGACCAGCGCACCCTGTACTTTAGTGTCCAGCAGGTTGGCCAAAGCCATCTTTTTAGAATTGAGGATTTCAACATATCCTCGATTTCCCGTGGACTCAGTTGCACACTCGAGATCCACAATATCAGTCTCCAGATCCCTGACAGATCTGGTGATGTCACGTGTGACATTGAGCGTGTGCTGTTGGCATAAAAGTTTGATTTGCACTTTGCCATGGTCCCACCACTGCCTCAAGCTGACAAACTCGTGTTTCCTCTGCCTAACATCACTCCAGAAGAAACTAAAAGCTTCCCTGAAGGATCTGTCGACAGCTAAAACCGAGTTAAAACGCCAATAGGCGCTTTTGGGTAAAATAGTTTGTATAAAAACCTGACATAAAACCAAAGAGTGATCAGTAAAACCAACAGGTAAAATCGTACACTGTTTTAAAACACCAAGCTCTATGCTTAAAAATATAAAATCGATCGAGTCTAGCTGAGGAGATTCTGTTCTCACAGAGGTGGGACCATGTGTACTGTCGGCAGCCCGTGTGCATCCTTCTCCACACGTCCACCAGGCCATGGGAGGAGACCAGCTGCCTCAAGGCGCGCTGGGATGCTGGATGAGGCTCTGCATGGTTCTGGTCTAAAACTTCATTAACAGTACAATTAAAATCCCCCCCCATGAATAAAAAATCCTCCTGGCCGCAGCCATTTAAAATGTCATTCATGTTCTCAAAGAAGTGTTTCCTCTCTGCACCGTTGTTCGGAGCGTAGATGTTAATAAAAACCACCTTAAAATGCTCAAAGCGAGCTGTGACCCAGAGGCACCTTCCCGCCACAACATGCTGAACATCCAGGTGAGTAGGAGTGAAGCCTCTGGAGAACAGCAACCCTACTCCACCACTGCGGGTGGTGTTGTGGCTCAGCACCAGCTCCCCTCCCCACTCTCTGCTCCACTCTGCCTCATTCCCAGGGTCGCTGTGTGTTTCCTGCAGAAACAGCACATCAATGCGCTTCATCCTGGCCATCTCAGACACAACCGCCCTCTTTGCCACCTCTCTGGCACCGTTTAAATTAAGACTGCCAATGTTAAACTCAGCCATGGGGAAGGAGAAGTGAAAAACCAAACAAAGAACAGACAATGAGAAAATCAGAAATAAAAGCTGTGAGCACATCATTAAAAGTCGAGTTGTTTTCGGACTTTGCCCATATGCTTCTTCAGCCTGAACAGTTCCTGGTCTGTCAGGTCTGACTCAGCTCTGTGTTTCACGGTGTGGCTGGCTGAACGGTAGAACCCCTGCAGGTCAGGGAAGTGCTGCTCTAACAGCAGACCCTTCATCCCCTTGGTTAATTTTAAAAAGGAGTGCAGTTCCTCAGCAGGATACACAGGAGCAGCCTGCTGGCTGTGTGACATCATGCTGCTGTCAGACACCCCCCCCCCTCACTGTCACTGCTGGCAGACACAGCCGCTCTGCCCCCTGCAGCACCCGGCCTGTCCGCCAGCCGCCCGGCCTTGCCACCAACCACCACAGTAGTCACCTTTCTTTTCTTATTGGCTGTGTGCGCAGAGCAGAAGCACCCACAGCCCCACAGGCCTCCATTCCTTCAGCCTCAGCTGCACTGCTCCTCACACACAGCACACCCGCCTCACCCGTCACTACACTCGCCTCACTCTCCTTACCCACTGCACACAAGCCCCCAGCGACCTCAGACCCTCCGCAGAGCCCACCCGCCGCCTTACCTGCTCCCTCCAGCACACCTGCAGGCTCACCTGCCTCTTCCATCTCACCTGGTCCATCTGCCCCCCCCTAACTGACTTCCCATTATATGTGCTCCACTCACCTCCCCAGAACGCCCACCTGACACACCTTGGGCACCTGTAACACTCACATCCTCCACCAGTTTATCAGCTGACTGACCTGAGGTGTTATTACTCACCTCAGCTGCTTCTCCTCCCACCTCCTCCCTCTCACCGTTCCCCTCAGCGCTCTCTGCAACCTGGCTCTGCATATCATCAGCCAGCCGCTTCCCCGCAGCTCCTGTAGCTCTCCCCTTCTCTGCTGCACCGGCTCTGCCAGCCGCGACCGCCGCCCACGACACCGCGGGAGCCGGCGCCTGCGGCCCCGCAGCCGGCCCAGCGGCGGTAATGGCCGCCGCCCGCCGCTCCGCGGGTGCAGCCGGCTCAGCGCGGCTGGGACAGGCCTTAATTAAATGCCCCTCCTCACCACAACCGAAACATTTCACAGTGGACGATGTTGCAAACAAAATATACTCAAACTCATCCACACGAACACGAAAGTGATAGTCAAGATCCTCACTCCGGTTGTTGAGGATCATGAACAGCTGCCTGCGGTGAGACACCACGTGGCGCAGCAGCGGGGACTTGCAGCCGGACAGCACCTTTCTGATGGGCGACACCACCTTACCGTGCTTCGACAGTTCTTTCACCAGGAACTCGTCGGTGATGAAGGGAGGCACGTTGGATAGCGTGACCTTAGTAGCCGGCTGCGTTAGCGGCATCACCGGCTCAAACTGCCCATTAACAGTGATGCCCGCCTCCACCAGGCTGTGCACCTGCTCCACCTTTGCTAAAAATAAAACTACCGCGCTGTTCATGCGGGCAGCGGACTTTACCGACCCGTGCCCGATAACCTGCCCCACGGCCAGTGCAACCTCCTCCACGCTGCACAGGGAACCGGCACCAACTCGGATGCCGTACTTCCGGGACAGCGCGGAGAAGCCGCCAGACGCCATTGCGGCCGGGAAGCGCACCAAACAATTAAGAAAAAAACGTCGAAATTAACCCTACAACACTACACAAAGTACGCAGAACAAACACAACTAATTAAACATTAACCAGAGAAAACAAGGATAGCGAATAAAGGGCAGAAAAACCACTTTCACACTTAGCCTGTCTCTCAGCTCTTCCACTCACACTCCTCTCACTCGAAGAAGAAGAAGAAGAAGAAAAAGAAGAATTGTGGACTAAAACAACGTGAGCAGCGCGACTGAGAGCATCTGAGATGACAGCAGAATGTCTGTTTGGTAAATCTGCTCAGTACCTGATTGTGTGAGTAACTGAGCATTTGTAGAAGCAACAAACAGATCAGTTCAGTTTTCTCCTGTTAAACGGTTCAATTCAAAGTACCGTTAGCCTGCTTAGCTGCCTTTTCCCTCAGTGCAGCCATGACGTTTGGACTAAAATGCGTTCACACATCTGATTCCAACACAACAGACATTTGAAAGAGTTTCACAGCTTGAAGTTGGGCCTCGTGCCCTTTTAGTGTTGGAACAGCCTTAACTTTCAGCTTCAGTCATGAGCATCATACAGCTGTCTGGGAAGTACAGGGAACAACTCCAAACCTTTTTCAGACTGCGTTAAAGATTTCTGGGTCTTTGGGGAAAATGATAAGGGTCAACTTTCCCTAGTAACCAAACACACATTTTCTTCAAAAATATCTGTGTAGCAAGAACAGGAAAAACATGAGAAAAGTTAACATCTGACCTTTAATGAAATGCAGAACAATGAAATACAGACGAGTGTAAAGCTCGACTTCACATCAAACATCGGGAGATCCGTCCCCAGTTAAAACAATCCCAACAAATTATAAAACACTTTCAATCGTTCTTCAAACATGTGCTCCCCACAGAACATTCAGACCTAAAGTCCTAACAAGAGAAGGTGGTAATCCACAAAGAAGATTTTTAATCTGAACAAATGCAAGGCTTCTGATTGGTAGTTCCTGTTGCTGCTCCCAGGTGAATGTTTGCTTATCTGCCGTAAAAATTGTTGTTGATTTAAGCCAATCATTTCTCTGCTGTGTGACTACGTTGGTGTTTCTTTAGATTACCTAATTGGGTGAAAGCTGCCCCACACTGACCACAGCTGTAAGGCTTCTCTCCTGAGTGAATACGTTGGTGTGTCTTTAGACTACCTAATGTAGTGAAAGCTGCCCCACACTGACCACAGCTGAACGGCTTCTCTCCTGTGTGACTACGTTGGTGTGTCTTTAGACTACCTAATGTAGTGAAAGCTGCCCCACACTGACCACAGCTGTAAGGTTTCTCTCCTGAGTGAATACGTTGGTGTGTCTTTAGATAAGATAATGTAGTGAAAGCTGCCCCACACTGACCACAGCTGAAAGGCTTCTCTCCTGTGTGAATACGCTGGTGTGTCTTTAGACTACCTAATTGAGTGAAAGCTACCCCACACTGACCACAGCTGAAAGGCTTCTCTCCTGTGTGAATACGCTGGTGTGTCTTTAGACTACCTAATTGAGTGAAAGCTACCCCACACTGACCACAGCTGAACGGCTTCTCTCCTGAGTGAATACGTTGGTGTGTCTTTAGACTACCTAATCTAGTGAAAGCTGCCCCACACTGACCACAGCTGAACGGCTTCTCTCCTGTGTGACTACGTTGGTGTGTCTTTAGATTACCTAATGTAGTGAAAGCTGCCCCACACTGACCACAGCTGAACGGCTTCTCTCCTGTGTGACTACGTTGGTGTGTCTTTAGATTAGATAATGTAGTGAAAGCTGCCCCACACTGACCACAGCTGAAAGGCTTCTCTCCTGTGTGTATACGTTGGTGTGTCTTTAGATTAGCTAATGCAGTGAAAGCTGCCCCACACTGACCACAGCTGAAAGGCTTCTCTCCTGTGTGTATACGTTGGTGTGTCTTTAGATTAGCTAATGCAGTGAAAGCTGCCCCACACTGGCCACAGATGAACGGCTTCTCTCCTGTGTGACTACGTTGGTGTGTCTTTAGACTACCTAATTTAATGAAAGCTGCCCCACACTGACCACAGCTGTATGGCTTCTCTCCTGTGTGAATACGTTGGTGCGTCTTTAGACTACCTAATTGGGTGAAAGCTGCCCCACACTGACCACAGATGAAAGATTTCTCTCCTGTGTGAATACGTTGGTGCGTCTTTAGACTACCTAATGTAGTGAAAGCTGCCCCACACTGGTCACAGCTGTATGGCTTCTCTCCAGTATGAAGCCTCTGATGATACCTCAGATTTGATCGTTTGATAACTTTCCCACAGTCCTTACAGCAGTGCCATCTGGATCCCTCTTGGGCTCCATGTTTCTGCAATGACAGAAAGGAAGAAGACTTAGATCCTTTTGAAGTTCACACAAAAGATTTCTCTAAGCTAACCAACATATTCTAACTGGACCTGGACAGGCCGAGCCACACAGGTCTCAATATCTCAGATCAAACGTGAACGCTGAGGGTGCGTTTATAAGTGCCCTCAGCAATCAGCACTGTGCTCTGATGTGTTCTGCACACGTTCAGCTTTTTAAGCAGTAAACTCTTGCTTTTTGCTCTTTCACTAATTCTTTTTGTCATGATGAAACTGAAAAGGAACTTGAGCTACAATATTCCTAAATGATGGTAGGAACCAGAGTCTTGTCCAAGTTGTTCACTTAAACACCATGTAGAGGTTGGGCTGAAAAAGGTTGATGACCACTGTTTTAAAGGAATAAAAGTAACAGTGGTGGTAATACATGACATTCTTTACACTAACCCTCTGTTCCAGCTTACAACTCAGAGGTCTGCAGCCATTCAGCTCAACAGCCATCAGGGAAACGCAGTCCGTTTTAACTCAACCTTTGTTTCTCTTTGTTAAAACAACTCTACAAACCTGTCATCTAACCATTAAAGACCCAGAATATTACCACCACCAGGTTCAATTCATGTAACCCAGAGACTTTAAACACATATAATGAAGATTAGCTCCTGAACCTCTCAGCCAGAAAACGTCCCACCACAACAATCTGCCCGCAGATCATTCAGCCTGCAGCACATGTTGAGTCTGAGCACATCTGGATCTGCAGCTCAGAGAGAGGATATGGAACCAGGAAATACTTTGCTGTTTTTAACCAGGAAAAACACAAACTGAGCTAATGGAACATTTATTAAGTGACTCTAATATTGATATACTTGGAATATGTGAAAGTTGGTTGACACATTCATCATCATCTACAGCAGCTACCAGCATTCCAGGATATAATGTATTTAGAAAGGCTAGAGAAGCTGGGCGAGGTGGGGGAGTATTAATCTATGTCAGAGAGAAGTTTCAACATGAACTAATAAGGTGGCCTAAAGACATTAACACTGAGTGTATTGGTCTAATGCATCACTCTGCTCTGCAATGTCTTTTACTGCGATTTGTGTGGATCCACCTCAGCAAAGGATGTGTTTTATAATCATCTTCAGACAATCTTAAATCACTGCAACTCGAAAAAGGAAATCATCCTACTCGCTGATTTTAATATCAACTGGGACATCAAGTCAGGAAAAAAAATTCGATTGTATCACGATTCTTGATAATTGTGATTCTACAAGTATTGCGATTCGATATAATCAGTAGGGGTGGGACTTTTGTTTTGTTTTTTCTTTGTTCCAAAGGCATCTGGTGCAACTGGTGACCTCTGGCATCCACCAGAGGTCACCAGTTCTACTTCATACCCAAAAGCCAGCAACACTTCCTGAATGAGGAAATCCAAAATCTAGAAGGTCTAATATTCTGGAAAATAACGACATTGAGGCTCGCTCAGATAACTTTATTAAAAAAAGTCAATGATTTTATAACGCACTTCACAAAAAAAAAAAAAAAAAAGGTAAATCCAAGCAACATAGAAATAATCTGTCCTGGTTGAACAATGAAATTATAAAATAAATTAAAAATAGAGATAAAGTCTTAAGGATGACCCGTAAGGTGAAAGCAGATTCTATTTTGAGGCCATAAATGGGGCAAATGGTAATTAAAAGCTAATATGGAACAATCTAAATGAGTTATCTCCCCATCTTAGTGATCTACAGCTCCAGGTAAATGATGAGCTAACTGACAATCTGGGGATTACTGTGAGTTATCAATAGATTTTTCATTGGCTCAGTTGAGGAACTTGCGAAGCCCTTTAAATGCTCACATATTTCATCTCTAAAGAGGCCAGAGATTCATTTGGTCTTACTAGTGACCTTTTAAAGACCAATAAACAGGCTCTTGCTGACCCAGTTGCACATTTTGTAAATCTATCCATAAAACAAGGAACGGTACCATCGACATGGAAGATTGCTCGGGTCACCCCCGTCTTTAAGGCTGACAAAATCTATCGACCCATAAGTATTTTTCCTAGAATTTCCAAAGTAGCGGAGAAATGGGTTACCACAGAACTGACTGAACACTGAAATAATGGCCATGCCACTCTTCATCCAATGCAGTTTGGATTTAGGAAATTTCATTCAGCAGAGACAGCTACCTGTTATTTCCTAGAAAACTTAAAGAGCTTGTTGGAGCAGGGTGGCTTTGTAGCTGCTGTATTTCTTGATTTAAAGCGTGCTTTTGACACCATTAATCATGATGTGCTTATTGGTAGACGTGGGAGGGACCGCTGGCAAGCTGCTGCCGCACCTCCCCGCTGTATTCGTTATTTTTATTTTAAGTCTAGTTTTAACGTTGGATTTTAAACCCATCTGCTAGAATTGGCTTGCTTGAGAAGGTCCAGAATGCGGGACCCAGCACTCTGCGACACCGAATCAGTAGCCAACGGTCTCTACCTGTTTGCTGCCACTGCCTCGCCACTCGTTAGCCAGCAGCTAGCTACACCGGTACAGGGCTCACCTGTACGGGACTCCTGTGGCTGGATAAGTCTGTACTGGTGCGCCCCTCGAAGCACACCGGTTTGGGCCGGTGTGTTGCCAGCCGGCTCTCCTGGGAGCCCGCCTGCTCCTGTGGATTGCTGTCAGTGCATGGGACGCCACCTCCCTGTAACACCGACGGTGTCCACCTGCCGGCCGGCTAGCCTGCTGCTAATCCCCAACGCCGCCCCCCATTTCCAGCGAAGCTACAACCAGCACGCCCCACTCCTCTGCCTCCGCTGCGCTGGCTCTGTGGCTTCACCATCCACCGTTGGATTACGTTGCTGCCGATCTCACACCATGTGGATTTTTAATCTGTTCCTCTGGATTGCGCTGTGTTTGACTCTGGCGAGCGCATCTCTAACCCCCCCTCCCCAGCTTGTATCCCATCACTACATTCTCAAACGACCAAGATACATCCACCGAGGCTCTGGACGGAACTTTCACTACACTCAACACAACAGCAATACAAACAGTCGCTCCTTCTGGTCCACTAGGCTGCGCCCCCTTCCCAGGACTGTACGCGTTGCCACGGCGGCCACATGCTGTACACCAAGAGCGACCTACGCTACCTGAGCGCCGGAAATCATTATTTCTCTATGGAAGGTGAGAGAACTGAACGACCAGAGCGGATTCCAGCGATTAAACTCAAGCTAACTTTATGGTAATGAGCTATGACGCGGTTCGGCGAAAACCAATGACAATCCACAGATTGTAGGGGTCCGACAATCCGCGGGGTTTTCGGAAACAGACATGTAAACTTTGGTTCCTATCCAAACAATAGTCATTTAATCCTGAGACTGTTGCAATTGCCGTGTCGAGTGCTTCAATACAATAGTGTAATAACCCCGCGCATACCTTTCTCACTGCAATTAAGTTTTATTTTGGATTTTATTTTGAATTTAGTTTATTTTTCACAGCTGCCTCTGCTCTTCCTGCTCTTCTCAGGTGTACCTAATGTCGTTTTACATAATTTGTAACGTGATGTATATCTTGTATAACAAATTGTAAAAAACAACATGTTTATTCGTGTCCCTGCCCTCTCTGGTTCATCTCCCATTTCAACTTTTCAAATAGTGCCCTCTGCTGGATGAAATCTTACCTCTCGCACAGGAAACAGGCAGTTCAAATTGGTGATTTGCCATCTTCATACCTCACTTCTTCGGCTGGAGTACCACAGGGCTGAATATTGGGTCCTGTTTTATTCAGCCTAAATGTCCATAACTTACCACATGTCTGTAGAAATAAAGATGCAACCATATGCTGACGACACTGCATTATACTGTCATGCCAATTCAAATTCAAGAAGCTGCTGCAATTCTCTCAGGAGCCACGGTGCCAGTGTCCCATTGGCTCCAAAACTGTTGTTTACATTTGAATAAAAAAAATAAACAGTCTGTATGTTTTACTCCCGGCAGCCAACAGAGGGACAGCAACCATCAATCATGGTGGATGCAGAGACACTTGATGTGGTTCAACACTTTAAGTACCTCGGGGTAATCTTTGATTCTAATCTCAATTTTAAGCAACACGTTAAAAAAGTCAAATACAATTAAATTGAACTTATCAAATTTCAAACATGCGAGACCCTTCCTGACTATGGAGTCAGCGAAGACTTCTACGCATGCAGTGATACTTACTCGTATTTCCTACTGTTATACAACATGGTCACATACATCAGAGTGCAAAATCTAGGACTTTGATAGCTATCAGCTGTTTTTGGATGTCTGTCTCATCTTTAAGGTTTCCAAAGGATTAGCCCCTCCACTATTACAGGATTTCATAAAGACAGAATCCTCTAGAGTAAACACCAGGGGCCTCATGTACAAAGACTTGCGTGGATTTCCTACTGAAACTTGGCGTACGCTCAAACCCAAATGCCCTCCAACGTCGGATGTACGAATCTGTGCGCACGCATGTATCCAAGCACATTTCGTTTGTACATCCCAATCAACGTGGAATTGAGCGCACATGTCGGAGCACCCAACTCCTCCCTGTCCACGCCCCTACTTAAATACGCAAATCATATTTAAATGAGCCCTGCACCTGCGATTCCCCTCTCTGCACGATCAGAAAATAAAGAAAAAAAGCATGAGTAAGACGGGAAAAAAGAAAAATTACACTGAAAGTGAATTGGAAATGCTACTGTCCGAAGTGGAGGCGCGCAAAAATGTACTCTTTGGCACGCTGTCATCCGGCATTAGCAGCAAACGCAAGAGGAGTGGGCGGGATAATGAGAGTGGGTTAATGCTGTGGGGTCTGAGAAGCCTCACAAGCAGAGGTGAAGAAGAAGTGGTCCAACATTAAGGTGGATGTGAAGCAGACTGGCTGCCCACTGCCGCAGTGTGGCCAAAACAGGCGGGTGGGGGGGTGACCGACTCTGTTTGAATAGAGAGTCGGCGCAACAATGGGTGACACTGCTCTCTCTTGGGGTGGTGGGAGCTCATGTGGGGGACTCCGATTACCCCCAAGCTAAATACCGATGTTTTTGTGTAACTCACAACAACGTGTTCATACAGTAACGTGCAGAAGTGCGCCGGGGAAAAGGTGAGGCTGATTGAGACATTTCACACTTTACGCACAGGGTTATTAACATTTGCCCACAGAGACGATCAGAGGCTTGTTAGAAAGATCTTAAACTGAAGTTTAACCAGCAAAAAACAGCAAGAAACTAACTTTAACCACCGACTAATATATATAATATAATAATGATGCCGTACGGGATAGAAATTGGGGGCGCACATACTCAATGCGCGTCACGGGAATAATATTAGGACCATTACAAGAATGAAGTTACTCACCAAGAAGCCACCCATCACGCACAGTGCCACCCTGTAGTCTGTTCCCAACTATGCTGTTACTCAGAATGTATGAATCGTGCGTTGAACCAGGGCACCTCGCCACACTTTTGGTTAATTGCATTTATGCATCACATATGATCTGTACATCAATCGAATGAAAATGTTTCCTGTCAACATACAAATTCATCATGTGATTGCGCTTTTATAGCAATGTGTGTGCAGTCGATAGCTCCGATTACAAAACCGGCTCTCGCTTCAAATTGAGCTTTAATGTTGGCCTGTTGGGAATTTGATATACGTGGCTGAGATGCGGATAATTCTGTCCCACACGGCTGGCATGGCTCGGCTGGCACAGTCCCAATCGGTTGGCGACCTGCCCCTGGAATGCTCCGGTTGGAACCCCAGTGTGCACATCACCTGTGAGCACAGGCAGCGCATGCCTCCTCGCTGTGTTGCGCTCCAACGCCGGCCGCAGCTCTGCGCACAGTTCCAGGAGGATTTCCCTCAAAACGGCTAACGAGTAATCAGTCGCCATTAGAGACCGACCGATCGATCGGCCAGCCGATTTAATCGGACGATTTTTGCCATTTTTTAAATCAATCGGCATCGGCCGATTTTCTTATTAAATTTTTTTTTTTTTTTTTTTTTTTTTTAAACTGAGTAATAATGCTCAGACATTAAAAGACACCCGACAGAACGCTATCCGCGCAAAACCCCTGGTCCCGGCTGACGACTCACCACCTTGACTAAGCAATTTCCTGCGGGAAACACTGATATATATAGTAACTATATTATTATAGTTGGTATTTATTTATTTTATATTTAATTCATGTTGTTTTTTCAACAATAGTTGTTCAACAGTTGTTAAATTTTCAATAAATCGTGTGAAGTTTACAAGTGTTGTGCCTCCTCTTACTAGTATGTTTGTTTGCATGCTTATTAAGGATAATACGATAGCATATCGGCCCTAAAAATCGGCAGGTCACATCGGCCATCGGCTGACTCTGACCGCTAAATATCGGTATCGGCTTTAGAAAAACCCATATCGGTCGGTCTCTAGTCGCCATCATATGCCAGCTAATCCTCTCTGTTGTAGTGAACACATGCTCTCTTCGAATTGCACCATTTGCAAAGTCTTCTAATACTTTTAAAGCAGCCATTGTTTTTAAATGGTATGCATTGCACCACTTTGCGCTGCTTTTATATCCACTCGTGTAAATGGAGACACATGGGTGTGTTAATTGTTTATCAGTATTAATTGTTCAAATATCTCAAATGTGCACATCACTGTCTGAGGACTAATTGTTTTCACATTTATTCATTATAACAGTTTCACAACATCACCTTAGGTGTCGCCAAAGAATCAACAGCTGCAGAAACGTGTGTGCGCCAGCCCTGAAGCTGCCGTGAGGCACCGCACATTTCCACGGTCTTTTCGTTCTTGATACATCTGATCGTTGACGTGAAAAGGTGCGTACGCCACTATTTTGTGCGTACGCACGCTTTGTACATGAGGCCCCAGAGCACTAGAGGAGACTGATGTGCAATGATGCAGGACTAAGTTTGGCCAAGTGGTGGAGTCCATCAGAGGAACAGTGCTGGAACACACTGCCAACTCGTGTTAGAAACTGGGACAATTCCACCACCTTTAAAAAGACCCTTAAACAGTGGTTGAAAACAGCCAGAGCTGCTCTCATGGGTTACCTCTCCGTCTTTTCCCTTTTGTGTACGGACTCTTAACTTTGATGTGAATCTTTCTAAATATTTTCTATTTGTTTGTTCTTTAGTTTTTTGTCATGGTGTATTGTCTGTATGTTTTTATGATACCTGCCTGACGACAACGGATGAAATTTAGATACATTGATGCTTTTCTGAAATGTTGATTAATGTGCAGTGTCCTAACCAAATAAATAAGAAATAAAATAAAAACGTCCTTCACACCGACCTGTGGCCCGGAGGACCCAGAGGATGAGCGGGCTCGTTTCCTGGTGGAGGGGTTCTGCTCCTGGTTCTGCTCCTGGTTCTGCTCCTGCTTCAGCTCCTGGTTCTGGTTCTGGTTCTGCTCCTGGTTCAGCTCCTGGTTCAGCTCCTGCTTCAGCTCCTGCTTCTGCTCCTGGTTCTGCTCCTGGTTCAGCTCCTGGTTCAGCTCCTGGTTCAGCTCCTGGTTCAGCTCCTGGTTCAGCTCCTGGTTCTGCTCCTGCTTCAGTTCATGGTTCTGCTCCTGGTTCAGCTCCTGGTTCTGGTTCTGGTTCTGGTTCTGGTTCTGGTTCTGCTCCTGCTTCAGTTCATGGTTCTGCTCCTGGTTCTGCATCAGCTCCTGCTTCAGCTCCTGGTTCTGCTGCTCCATTCTGGTTCTCCGACTGATGGACTCTGCAACAGTCAGCACATACGATAAGATCCAGCTGTGGCGTGCAGCGTGTTAAACCACACCCACTTTTCTTCTTCTCTTGATAACCTTTCTGCACAGTTTTTAACCATCCAGTCACATTCCATTAAACTCATTACTGTGCTTTTTATTTAAATCCCTGGGAACTTTAAAATGCTTCTTTAAAGACCCACTAAGGTCGCAGTTCAAAATATTTGTAGCTTTTTTTTTTAATCAAATTCATAAAAAAAATTTAATAATATACTCTGTAGACCGACACCCACTGTGTGCAATATCCCATAAATCTCATCTGAGTCAGTGTAAGGCTTTGCGGAAAGACGTGTTGCATCACTTCCTGTTACCTTGCTTGTGTACTGTGGAATTTCTTGCTCCGCTTGGACTACTGATAATCACTTTATTTCTACCTATAACTTACACAATTTTGCATAGTTAAACTCTATAGCTTACCGTTCTTTTCTAACACACTCCTACAGATCTTTAATCTTTATTTTCACTTTTAGCGGTGTGTCTGGTTCTCTAGCTTAGCATGGCTACCAGTTCTCTCCCTCCATCTCCTGCTTTCACCCTCTCCGTGTGTCAGATGTTTAGTTACTCCTCTGCCTCCTTTAGCGATAATGCTACATGTAACAAATGTAGTCTTTTTGTAGTTTTGGAGGCGAGGTTATCTGAATTGGATGCTCGGCTCTGCACTGTTGAAAATCAACCGATAGCGAGCCAGCAGGGTTACCAACTCTCACGCATCTGCCGTGACACTCACTCTTTCAGACTTAGTGTCACGCTCTTAACAAAGAAATCTCACGCTAGATAATTTTTTCTTTCTGTGTTGATTTTTTTCACTCGTTCTATAATTTCCGAATGCTTAAACTCATGGACCACAGCAGAGCACGGGCGAAACAAAGGGTTAATTTTCCCCTTCCGCAGTTCCTTCTCTCAAAAAACGGCGCGTCATTGGTGGGGACAGCCTTGCTATCTGTGATTGGCTCACCTTCTGTAGCGCTATGCCTGGCTTGTTGTTGCTAGGTTGGTTGCTAAGCGGTGATAGCGGGAAAACAGCTGACGAGGTGACCGGTCTTTGGTTCGGAGTCATCATGTCCGACTCGGGCGGGAAAAGAAAACTGACGGCCATGCATTTGGCTCATTCATACAAGATATGGCTAGTTAATAGGCTCAAAGCTACAAACTTAATAGTTTTTCAGGAAAAAGTGAGCCGTGGAAAAGTGTTTTTCATGTGACAGTTTATGTCTTTATTTTTAATAAATGTTTGCTGGACCTTAATCTTTTGACTACTGGTTAGAGCCTGGCTCGGGCCGGATTTTTCTGTCCGAGCCCGGCCCTCAACCGACAGTAAAGTGCTCGAATCCGACCCGAGCCCGACATTAATTAAAATATTTGTGTCCGAGCCCGCCGGAAGCCCGAGACCAGTGACCAACGCAAGACGGCGCACCCTAATCAGTGAATACACATAATCCATTATAAAACATACACATTAATGACGGTGCACCATAACAAATGCACAAGGCTATTTTTTTTTAATGTCCTCCATAGCGCTTTCAGCCAACTGAGCTCGGCTGCACTGATCGCACGTGTTTAATGTAAAGTTGTTCGAATGTTCGATATGCGTGCGTGCGCACCGAGCATGCACAGACCAGATGCACACAGATGCATGCTGCACGGCATGAGGCACGAACAGCCTACCAACATTTTCATTTATGCATATTCAATTATTTATGTTTATCACAAAAACTGACGTTTGCACTGAACTGAAACCTGTCCTCTGGCTGTTTATAATTTTCACGATGTCTGCTTGCTTTCGAGCCCGACCCGAGTCCGACAAGACATTCTAATTTTTTGTCCGAGTCCGGCCCGGCCCGTCGGGCTTCGGTCGGGTTGCCATACTCTACTACTGGTGTTTTATTTTTGTGGGAACTGTGCAAAGCTAATAAATGCTTGTTGGTAATGCTAAGTAGTCATCCGCCTACATTTTTCAAAAATTGTACATTTCCACTTTTATTGTTCACACTTTTCACACTTATCTTTGCAATGTGCACTTTCAAAACTTCATCAGTTAATATTTTATACAAAATGCACCAAAACTCATCAACTTACAGATCCGGAAATTTCAGAAACACATGTAACACACATAAAACATCTTACTGTGGCAATGTCTGCCTGGGCCTGTGATGATGTTGAAGTCACCAGAAACTTGAGTGACTTGCATAAAAAAAAAATAAAAAAATCAATTCTTAATCTTGCCATTATGGTTTACATTTAAAAAAAAAAAAAAAAAAAATCAGAGGGCTGTGAATCAGATGGGATGTTCCATTATTCACCCCAGAATTGATTAAAATGCAGGAAATTGCATCCAAGAAATAGCAAATTTTCTGGGGGAGGACACCCAAACCCCCCACAAAAATGAGGTGTCCCTCAACCTTAGGTGGTGGTGGAGTGGCAAATTATGTCCCCACCAATGTCAACACCATTATTATGCCTTTGCAGCAGAGTGTCTAATCCCTCTCTGATTGTTGATTCGCTGGAAACGGCTTGTCATTACGTCAGTGACGTCGGTCTGCCAAGGCAAAATCTGATTGGTAACGCAGCGCTGTCTCACTACAGCAATGTAGTGTTATTCGATTCAAGTGAATTTAGGATTTGCCATGTCTAAATAGTCACCCTAAAATCGACTAGAATGGAAGAAATTGCATTTAAGAAATGCAAAATTTTCTGGAGGAAGGCCCCACACTCTGCACTATTGCATATTCATAAAATGTATACATGTATCTACATCATATCTACACAGATATATATATATATCTGTACTGTGGAACAACTTCTGAGATGCGTGTCGTGAACCGACCCGCTGAAATCTCACTCCAAGATTTTTGGAAAAGTTGGCAACCCTGCGAGCCAGGTCCCTTTAGCCAGTGTGGAGCCACCTAGCGTAGCTAGCTCAATTAGCCTCCCCCTAGCAGAACCTGAGCAGCCGGGATTACAGGGTGGCTGGGTGACTGTCAGGAAGAGGCGTAGCTCTAACGTCAAGCCCGTTGATCACCATCGACCTGTCCACGCTGAGGACAAAACCCTGGTAACTGGCAGCTCTATAGTCAGAAACGTGGCGTTAAGGCGGTAGCATGGTTGCCGCGTCTGTCACGGCGGTGTCGCACCGTGACGTCAAAATGACGTTTCAGGCCTGGCGCTTCCCTTGAAAAGACGGCGCAGCGCGTTGTCGTGCACCAGTCGATTTTTGTAACTTGGCGGCGCCGAGCACAACGAACCGGATGGACCGATGTGAGACCGGCTCAGTCAGGAGGTGCGTTTGTACAGGCAGCTGTACGAAACTGCAGTGAAACAGCACAGGGAGCACGTAAACTCCCCAAACTGGTGCACAGAGATGGGCAGAACTTTGGGGAAAGAGGGAGAGTTCTGTAAGAATGTGTGGAAGAAGCTACGGGGCAGATACGTGAAGGCAAAGAAGAGGGCAGAGACTCCAAGTGGTGATGCCGGGGGCTTCAGACCTTCACCTCTTTTAACTGAATTAAAAAATTAAAATGATCTGAAAACTGCAGCAGTATCATTAATTACAGTATTCTTGCTCTTGACAGCGGCATTGTTTTCTTCTCCACTTTTGTGGTTGTAGAGTAGAGGTAACCTTCATGTAGCAGCGCCACCTCTGTGACGGAGAAAATTGCAACTACTGGCGCGCAACGACTTGCGCCACTATATAGGGTCCTATGGCGGGCACGAACTCGTGACGTCATCAACACCGCTCGCGCGAGCAGACGCGGCAACCATGCTAGAGCCTTTACGAGTCAGCGGGGATTCGTCCCGTCCGGACGGATCGCAAGTCCGGACGGATCAGTAGGGGGCATGGCTCACTTAACCGGCTCGTGACGAACGGGGCGGGAGTTAGGTTTCGTTTCACTCAGTGTGTCTGTGACTGTGTTCGTGACTGAACACCATGCTAGAGAAAGACTGTAGCCTAGTAGGCAACTAAAGAGGGAACACACACACACACACACATATATATATATATATATATATATATATATATATATATATACATACATATATATATATATATATATATATATATATACATACATATATATATATATATATATATATATATATATATATACATACATATATATATATATATATATATATATATACATACATATATATATATATATATATATATATATATATACATACATATATATATATATATATATATATATATATATATATACATACATACATATATATATACATACATATATATATATATACATATATATATACATATACATATATACATATACATATATATATACATATACATATATACATATACATATATATATACATATATATATATATATATTCCGGTTTAATCTTTTTTAAAAAAAAATTTTAAGGCGGATCAAATGCATGCCACCATCCGGTCTGCCCGGGTGACGTATTTATCCGGGTTGAAAACCGGATAACCCGGATTTTGTTACAGCTCTACTTAATGCACGAGGCAGAGCGAGAGAGAGATTCTGTTGGCAAGAACCTGGGAGCTAATGTGCGCTGTTAGCACTTAAGCACTTCGTGGATACTACTGAAACGTGAAGATTGTGACGACGTGACAAATTTGTTTTGTTTAGATCAGCCACTCTCAGAGATCGCATGAAACACCGATGACGCTGTCTTAGCTCTGTGTTTGGGTAACCCAGCCTGACCGTCGGAGCCCAGTCCACTGACTCAGTAGCTAACAACACGCTGGGAAAGCCTTCAAAACAAAGCCCAAACGTAGCCCGTATTACATTACTGTTGATTGGCATTTAACAACAAAATACTTTAATGCACTACTACAAAACAAGTTACATTTCCAACATACCTTTGACGAAGTGGTCACCGCAGGCACGAGCATTTGCAGATGCAGCCCCTCCAGTCTGTAAACGTAGCTTAGCTATCCACTTTTGGCGGCGTTGTTCTGTGAGTTTTTTCCATTTCTCACCTCTATGGGCGATTACCTTAGGTACTCGATAGTAACCCTTTCCCTTCTCTCGGTTAGACCGGTTGCTACATCCACAAAACTGAGGGATTTTGGGCAAAAAAGTGGCAGACAAAACACAGTGTTAGTGATGTTACCTCCAACCCCGAAGCTCCGAAGCACGCTTTAAACTCGACAGGGTAGTTATAGTGAAGCAGTGGCCCGGAGCTTGCTTCATGTGACGTCACTGATGACGTTTGAACCACTTCACTGCTTCATTCAGACCGAGTCAGCTGACTGCTTCCAGTTGATAGCGGAGCTTTGAACATTTGCTGTGATTCAGTGTATTCAAGATGGCTGAAGCCCCGGTTCATGTCTCCGTTCTACACGTATTATACGTTACGAACAGCTCTCGTTTTTTGACATTCGGAGTTTTGGATTATTCTCTCATGGAGCAACCATCGAGGAAGCGTTCTAAAGTGTGGGAATATTTCCACCCAAACAGTTCCTTGTGACACCAGCCTCCTCTGTTCCCTGTGACAGAGTATTTTCCAAAGCTGGAGAAATTGACTAAAAAAAAAAAAAAAAAAAGAAACCGTTTGAGTCCTTCTACTGTGCAAAAACTGTTTTTCTTTAATAAAAACACCTGAAGTAACACAAGCACCCTCTTTATTACACCAAGCACACTCCCAAAGAAAATATGAATGACAAACCAAAAATTTTCACATTGTTTTTAAATTATTATTCCATCCATCATCTTCCGCTTCTCTGGGGGTCGGGTCGCGGGGACAGCAGCTTAAGCAGAGAAACCCAGACGTCCCTGTCCCCGGCCACTTCCTCCAGCTCTTCTGGGGGGACCCCGAGGCGTTCCCCTGCCAGAGATCCAACGTGTCCGGGGTCTTCCCCGGGGTCTCCTCCCAGTGGGACGTGTCTCACCAGGCGTCCAGGAGGCATCCCCACAAGATGCCCGAGCCACCTCATCTGACTCCTCTCGTTGCGGAGGAGCAGCGGTTCTAAAATCGAGAGCTTTGCCTTCTGGCTCAGCTCCTTCACCATGCCGGTGCGTAGCCCGCAGCACTGCTGATGGCGCACCGATCCGCCTGTCAACCTCCCGCTGCATTCGTCCCTCACTCGTGAACAAGACCCAGAGTTACTTGAACTCCTCCACTTGGGGAAGGATCTCATTCCCGACCCGGAGAGGGCAAATTATTATTTCATGGGTAAATTAATCAATCTTTAATGAGGTACTACAAACCCATGTACAAACCTACAAAATATATACAATACACATACATACATAAGTTTTATTATAGTGTTATTATATGCATCACATTGGCAGGGCTTCATATGGTGCAACAATCGCTACGCCAGTAGATGTCACCCAAGGGAATTGAATGAAGCTTCGGGTAGTGAACCATATATATATATATATATATATATACACACACATCAACACTCATCTATACACCCATATATCTACTTATGCCTACACTTTTACATATTCCCTAATATGCCCTCATTTATATACTTTATCTATACTATATTCTATTATATAACCTACACCGTTTTAAATAATAAAAAATTACCTGATAACATCTGTTTCCTGATTCTTTTTGCAATAAATCTACTATATCTAATTTCATTTTCATCCTACTAAGCTTTCTAATTAAATTATTTCTCTGAACCTGATAATTCCTACAATATATCATAACATGTTCTATTGTCTCATCTTCCCCACACTCACATTTCCCTGATTGATGTTTTCCTATCATATAAAGGTTTTTATTTAATCCATTATGTCCAATTCTAAGTCTTGTTATAATGATCTCTTCTCTCCTACTTCTTTCTGTTCTTCTCATTTTCCCTATTTTCCTTTGTATTTTAAACAACCAACGTCCTTTTCTTTCTTCCTCCCATAACTTTTGCCATCTCTCTTCCATTTTTTGTTTTATAATACCCTTTACCTCTTTTACACTCATTCTTACATTAATATCAATCATTACTCGTTTTACACTCTGTTCTGCCATTCTATCTGCCATTTCATTTCCCTCAACTCCTTAATGCGCTGGTACCCATATAAAATGAACTATAAGCCCCATCATATTAATTCTATATAGCGTTTGTTCTATTTCTATTAATACATCTGGTCTACTTTCTGACTTACTATTTTGAATACTAACTAATGAAGAACTTGAATCTGAACATATAATTGATTTTAATGGTTTAACCTCTTCTATCCATTGAACTGCTAAAAGTACCGCAATCATTTCTCCAGTATATACTGATACTCCATCACTTACCCTTTTCCCCACTTTAATTTTAAATTGCGGTACAATCATACCTATCCCTATCCTATCATCTAAAGTTTTGGATGCATCAGTATATATATGTACATAATTATAGTATTGATTTATATGTTCCTGTACAATATATTTATTCAAACTAAAATTATTTCTATTCTTCTTTTCTAATAATGATAAATCTACTTTTGCTTCAGGCATTATCCATGGTGGAACTGTGTGTAATGGAATCGTTTGACATATCTATTTTATCTAAATATTTTTCCCTACTTTTAGCATTTACTTTTGTTCCATAACTTTTAATTTTTCCTTTTTCCCACCCTGTTTCTAATACTTTTACTGTTGGATTTTCTTTTTTCTGATCTTGTAATTTTGACCAATAGTTTAAGGATAATTGTTCCCTTCTCATTTTTAGAGGCATTTCACCCATTTCCACCTGTATTGCTGCTATAGGAGATGTTTTAAAGGCCCCTGTACATATTCTTAAAGCCTGATATTGAATAGTATTTAACTTTTGTAAATTAGTATCTGCAGCTGAATTATACACTATACTCCCATAATCCAATACTGACCTAATTAACCCTGTATAAATAGCTTTCAATGACCTTCTATTAGCCCCCCACTCAGTACCAACTAAACATCTCATTATATTCAAAACCTTCCTACATTTATCTATTATTTTCTTAATGTGTACACCCCAAGTCATTCTTTCATCCAACCATAACCCAAGAAATTTAAATTGCTTAACTCTTTCCAATTCCTGACCATATATTTTCAAATTAATTTCTCCATCCACTCTTTTCCTTGTAAAAAACATTATTTTAGTTTTTTCCACAGAAAACCTAAATCCCCATTTATATAACCACTTTTCCACCATTGAAATTGCTTCCTGTTGCTTCTTTACAATAAATTTTAAATTCCTTCCTCTTTTCCACATTGCTCCATCATCAGCAAACAGTGAACAACCCATTCCTCCTTCTGATTCCTTAAACATATCATTGACTATCACAGAAAATAATACTGGACTTACTATGCTTCCTTGTGGTGTCCCATTTTCTATATTAAAATTTTCAGAATATTCCTTCCCTATTCTCACTTGTATTTTTCTTTCTTCTAAAAATGTTTTAATCCATTTAAACATGTTACCACTTATACCCATTCTTCTAATTTGAACTAATAACCCTTCCCTCCACATCATATCATACGCTCTTTCAATATCAAAAAAATACTGCTACTACACTCTTTATTTACTTGAGCCTTCCTAATTTCATGCTCTAGACATATTACTGGATCCATTGTACTCCTCCCTTTTCTAAATCCACTTTGAACCTCTGTTATATGTCCTTTACTTTCTATATAATATAACAATCTTTCATTTATCATTCTCTCCATTATTTTACATATATTGGATGTTAAAGCTATTGGTCTATAATTTTCTGGTTTTGATTCATCTTTCCCTGGCTTTCTAATTGGTATAACCACAGCTTCTTTCCAACTTTTTGGTAATTCTCCCTCCTCCCAAATTCGATTATACAATTCCAATAAAATGTTTTTAGAAAATTCACTTAAATTACTTACCATTACATAACAAATCTGATCTTTCCCTGGTGCTGTTAATTTATATTTTTTAAGTGCCCTATTTAATTCCATTATTGTAAATGACTTATTCAATACATCATCCGATTCTACCATTTTTTCCAATAGCTCCTTATTTTCCAGAATTGTTTTTTCTCTCCCTTTTTCCCGTCTACACTGATATTTTCAGAACTATGAATTTTAACAAACACTTTTGCTAACATCTCTGCCTTATCTTTATCTGTCACTGCTGCTATTTCTCCATTATTTAATACTGGATATCCATTCCCTCTTTTAATTCCTTTCATTCTTTTAATCATTGTCCATACCTTAGATATTTCTGTCTCCCTCCCTATTGAGTTACAGAAACTCCTCCAATAATCTCTTTTTACATTTTTAATAGTTCTTCTTACCATTGCCTGTAATTTTTTGTATTCATTCAAGTTCTGAGGGTTATGATTTTTTTTTTAATACTTTAAACGCTTTATTTCGTTTCTTAATAGCTACAGTACATTCCATTGTCCACCATGGTACCAACTTCCTTTCCTTTTTCCCGCCTTTTATCCTTATAGTTTGATGCGCCGCTTCTACTATAGCATTACATATATTAAAATTCAAATCCTCAATACTACTATTTAAATCCACTTTTCGTATTTTTAATTCACTATTATTCCTAAAAATTTTCCAATTTGCAGATCTAAAACACCATTTTTTCATCTCATTTATACAATATTTCTCTATATGCATTTTAACTTCTATCATAATAGGGTAATGATCACTTCCTATTGTTGTTTTATTAAGTACTTTCCATAAACTTTTACCTGCTAAAGAATTTGACACTATTGTTAAATCAATGGCTGACTCTGTATTATCTCTAAAATTAATTCTTGTTCCACTCCCATCATTTAATACTTCCAAATTTTTAACATCCATTATTTCTTCAATTACTTCCCCATTATAATCATTATAACTGCCCCATAATGAGTTATGCCCATTAAAGTCCCCACACCAAATCACTTTACCCTCTAAATACTTCCCAAATTCCTCCATTACCTCTAAAGATAGTTTTTTACATGGATTATAAAAATGTATTATTTTAATGTTCCCATTTATTGTCCAAATTTCAATAATAATATATTCTAATTCTTTTCCTTTAGCTATTACTCTAAATTGAACTCCATTTTTTATAAATATTATACAGCCTCCTCCAGCCCCTCCCTCTCTATCTCTTCTAACACTTTCATATCCTTTAATAACAAAATCTAAACTTGGTTTAAGCCAAGTTTCCTGAATACATATAATATCCAACTCTTTTTTAAATTCTTTAATAAATCCCTTAAACTCCTGTCCATTAGCAATTAAACTCCTGGCATTCCACTGCAGGATGAACATTATATTCTGTCTTCCTGTCCTCCTGTCTTCCCTTCTCCCCCCAACTTTTTATTTATGTGCTCCCAAGATATGTCCTTTATCCCAAAGAATTTCTCTGCTCCTTTCACTATTATTTTGATTTTTTCTGTTTTATATTTTACTTGCTCTGTACAGTTAATTACATATGCAACGAACAACATAATCTTCTCAGCTGTCAACCCTGTATCTGTTCTCATCTGTCTTTGTTCTGCTGTTGTATTCATCTCAGCTGTCATCACTGTATCTGTTCTTATCCGTCTTTGTTCTGCTGTTGTATTCCTCTCAGCTGTCATCACTGTTTCTGTTCTCATCTGTCTTTGTTCTGCTGTTGTATTTATAATAGTTTCCCCTGACACCTCTCTTGGCTTCTTCATTCTCTTTGCCGCTTCTGCATAGCTTATATTTTGAGTAACTTTAACTTGTTCTATTTCCACTGCTTTTCTTCTCACTTCGCATCCTCCATAAGTCACCCTGTGTTGCCCTCCACAGTTACAGCAAATATCCTTTTCATTTTTACACTCTTCATAGCCATGCTCCCCTCCACACTTTGGACATCTTTGTTTCCCCTTGCATGCTGCTGCTATATGTCCATATCTCTGACACTTATAACATCTTAGCGGAGGAGAATTGTATGGCCTAACAGGAAAGACCATACATCCAACTCTTATCTTTTCTGGAAGAACTTCTCCTTGAAATTCTAACATCACTGACAGGCTTTCCACTCTCTTTCCTTCCACTGTTCTCATTAATCTTTTAATGTTGCTTATCTCATTTCCACTAATACTACGTTTCAACTTTTCTAGATCTTTATCCACCGGTATTCCATAAATTACTCCTCTAGCTATTTTAGCTTCTCCCAATATCTTTATCTCATTCACCATTTTTATGCAAATGTTCTTGACTATTCATCACTTTGTTTTTCTGCTCTTCACTCCCAACTATAATCAACAGATTTCCATCTCTTAGAATCTTAGCCAGAATCAACTCACCAAACTTCTTTTTTAGTTCCCTTGATAAATTTATTGGACTTAGTTGAATACCCTCATCTTCTTTCCTGAATTTTATAATTATTTTGGTTTCCTCCCTGACAACCTTCTTACACACTATATTATTTTCCTCTGAGCTATTTCCTTCGAGACTTCGCTTACTACTTAGCGTTCCCCTCATATTATCTTCCTTTGTCCTTCTCTCTTTTCCTGACCTACCACTACCACATACATGACTCCAATCTCCATTATCCATTTCATCATCTCCCTCATCTTCACCCTGAGACGCCATACATTCCAGTCACAAATCAGTTTATGCCAACCACCACGTCACTCCAAACCTCCAACTCCTCCGAACTACGAATTCAAATCCACTCCACGTCACGTCCGTCGACCAGCTAGCTCCGCCGACTGTCAGTCCTAACCTGAAGCTGCAGGAGCTGCTTTCATATGATCCTCAGTGCAGAGGGAACTGATTGCTCAGCGGTAACAGCTGCTGCTGAAAGGTGCGAGGCTGCAGTTAACTGGCAACAATGGACTCACATGTGGAGCATCTCAGTGTTATGTCAATAAATAGATAATAATCAGGAACTCTTGTGAGTATTATGTATTTTATTTACATGTATTAAATTATAAATATAAATGATCAAATATTCTGAACTGCTGATATACGTGATAATAATAACAATAACAATGGAAGTCGCTCTCAATACGTGAAATGCCTCTCATAGTTCATTATTAGTAGGCTAATTGATGAATAAACATCCTGCTGCTGAATATGTGTTTAAAAATAAATAAATCAGAAGGAAACCTGCAGAAGAAAGTCTTCTAACAGCTGTCTCTCTGTGTTTATTGGCATACAGCACGCTTAGTGAGATCCAGATCCATGTGGGCACTCAGGACGGATTTAAATAGCGACTCTGAATGGACGGTAAACCCGCACTGAAGGCCCAGTGAGCCAAAGCACGGCCGCCACTGAAACATATATTTGAAACCTGTCAATATGTTAACTTTGCGTGTTTACCTCTATAACTGGTGTTATATGTAAAACAGAGCACATAGTCAGTTAGCTTTTTAAAAATCTTTATTTTAAAGAAAACGATCAAAACAAGAGTTTTTCTGGAAGAGATTTAAATAAGTTCTGAATATGCATAGAAGAGAGGTTACATTTGAGTCTATTTTCTTTGTTCAAAACTTAAAACAAAAAGCTGAAGTCTGCACACTGAGAAAAACTGGTTTTGAGGATATTTCTGAAATTTCCTCCTAATAACCAACTTGGGTGGGTCACCCCGGTGGAACATTTTATTTGTAGGATGCAGGTTTCATGTTTTCAGCTGGAGATGGATGCTTTTTGTTCTGTATGTTACATATTTTTATCTTGATCAGGACATTCAGAACGCTTGCATGCACAGGTAAGTCCAGCTTCAGTTCCAGGTGTACTCGTCCATTTAACTGGACCACCATGTTGTCCCAGCGTACATGCACGGGATAGACTGTGCAGAAAACCTTCCTGACATTCTGCTGCCTCTAACTTTCTCTGTGGGACATCACGCTGCATGTAAGCGCAGCTGAAATCGCTGCCAACATGTTGTCTTTAAGTCACTGGAAGGGTGATTTTCTCACATGAGGCTGCGGTTACAAAATCAGGATTTATTAGAGCAGAGCGACAGTCTGGACATGCTTTAAGTGACCACGAGTTGACACGTAGTCTTAATGTGCTGATTTTCAGTTTAGCCGTCTGACAGAAGAAACAGAAAAATATGTGGATGAGAGCAGCTTTATTGGGAATTTGGCTGGAAATATACACTCATTCTTTCCTGTTTTTACTAAAAGATGCAGAAATATTAAACTCTGTAACATGTGTTTAGTGCACCAACCCATGCCAACTCAGTTAGCATATATACAGTTATAGGAATAGTTTACTGAATGTCCCATCTTGTAGACAGCCTCAGTGTTGCATTTCCAGTCCAGTCTGCTGTCCAGGTGAACCCTCAGGTATCTGTAATCCTCAACCACCTCTTCACCGAGGATGGAGACGGTACTCAGCTGACTGCTGCTCCTCCTAAAATCCACAATCATCTCTTTTGTTTGTATTCCAGATGAGGCCATAGTTTATTTTCCTATAGATGTGATAGTTTCATGTAGATGTGCTGAGGTGTGACAGGGAAGCTGTTGGTACAGGCATTTGTAAGTTATATAAATATATATACACATAATATATAAGTTATATAAACATATTGTTGCTCAGTTTTCCTCTGAGCCACAGAGATGGTCAGCTCTCATTGTGTCCAATAACTGCAGCTTCTAAAGTGGATTTCATAGCACTGCTGCATCTCTGACAGTTATCAGATCATTTGGGTGGAAAAACATACATCACAACCCTCTGAATCTGCTTTCAGTCCCACTTGAACAGTCTCTCACAGTTTCAGACACAAAATGTGTCTTTTAGTTTGAATCTCAGCTGACATCTACAACAACTGTAGAGGGACTCATATCATTTTGTCAGGCCCAGAGAATGGAGGACGCAGATGCAGGAGGTTTAAATCCAAGACTTTTATTTTGAGGCAGCAGAGCGACCAGTCCCTCGTGAGAGAAGCTAAGGAAGGCTATGAAATATTATTCTAAGATTATATAAAAATTATCAAAACTCAAAATCACTCCACTAGTGGAGGAAAAACAAAAGACTATGAAACTTTTACAATTAACTATAAGTCTCTCCTACTAAGGAGGAAAAGAAAAACCTCTCCTAAAAATTGGAGGAAATAAACTATGAACGTATTTACCAAACAAAAGGACCACTCCACCCAGGAGGGAAAACAAAAAGACTATAAGCAAACTTAACTATGTATTTCTTACAGGATCTATAATATAAAACTTATTCTAGGAAAAAGAAAATCACTCTCACGAGGATAATTACCACTGGGAACCAGGAACTCGGAAACAGGCTAAGGAAACAGGTTTGGAAGGTACGCAAGGATGATGCACTATACGGGGACAGATACAACACACTGGCACAAGACAGGGGGAGACGCAGACTCTTAAGCACACCGGGGTAATGGGAAACAGGTGGAATCACTCATACAACAATCAGACTGGAACACGAGAGGAAGGGCAAGTGACCTGGAACGAGAGGGAAGTTAGTCTTTCAAAATAAAACAGGAAATGACGAGACAGGACAAAAACCCAACTTAACCTCACCACGGTGTGACAGAGCCCCCCCTTCTAGGACCGGACCCCGGACGGTCCAGGGAGTTCAGGGTGGGCCTTATGAAAGTCCGAGATGAGGGATGGGTCGTCTATGTAACTTCTGGGAACCCATTGTCTCTCTTCTGGGCCGTAACCCTCCCAGTCCACCAAGTACTGCTTACCCCTCCCTCGATTACGTACGGCTAAAATATTCTTTACTCTGTATAAAACTCCCCCGTCGGCCGACTCCAGAGGCGGCTGGGGCTTGGAGGTCGGGACCATGGGGCTTTCCTTGGCGGGCTTGACTTGGCTGACGTGGAAGGTGGGATGGACTCTGAGGGATCGGGGTAAGCGGAGACGGATGGCGGCTGGATTGATGATTTTGGAGATGCTGAAGGGACCCACGAAGCGCGGAGCCAGCTTCTTGCTGGGGACCTTGAGGTGGAGGTCTCGGGCCGAGAGCCAGACCTTCTGCCCAGGCTGGTAATCGGGTGCAGGGCGACGCTTCCGATCGGCGGCTCTTTTGACGCGATCCCCCTGGCGGGTCAGAATCTGACGGGCTGCAGCCCAGATGCGCCGACAGCGGCGAACCAGAGCATGGGCGGAGGGAACGGAGACCTCCCGCTCAGCGTCAGGGAACACGGGAGGCTGGTATCCGTAGACGCACTTGAAGGGTGAGAGACCGGTGGCGGAGGTGGGCAGAGAGTTGTGGGCAAACTCTACCCAGACCAGGTGGGCGCTCCACGTTGTCGGGTTCTGGGAAACCAGGCACCGGAGGCCGGTTTCCAGCTGTTGATTGAGGCGCTCGGTTTGGCCGTTTGCCTCCGGATGGTAACCTGAGGTCAGGCTGGCTGAAGCACCGATCAGCCAACAGAACTCCCTCCAGAACCGCGAGACGAACTGGGGCCCCCGGTCTGAAACAATGTCTTTGGGGAAGCCATGGATTCTGAAAACATGTCTCATCATAATACTGGCCGTTTCTTTGGCCGTAGGTAACTTAGGCAAAGCTATAAAATGTGTCATTTTAGAGAAACGATCCACCACGGTCAGTACCGTGGTGTTACCTTCAGAGACCGGGAGCCCCGTGACAAAATCTAGCGAGATGTCCGACCACGGTCTGGAGGGGATCGGGAGTGGGTGCAGCAGTCCCCTGCGTGCTCCGGAGGAAGTCTTATTACGGGCGCAGACCGAGCAAGCCTCGATGGACCTCCGGCTCCATGGAAGGCCACCAGAACCGCTGGGAGATAACGAACATGGTTCTCCGGACTCCCGGATGGCAGGTGAGTAGCGAGGTGTGGGCCCAATGAATCACCTGTGGACGCAGATTAGCCGGGACAAATAAACATTGCTCCGGGCATCCACTAGGTGGAGGGGTCTCACCGTTGGCTTCCTTCACCTCCTTTTCTATTTGCCAATTTACCGCTCCAACCACACAGTTCAGTGGAAGGATGGGCTCAGGTTCCTTGGCAACAAGCGCAGGATCATAAATACGGGACGGGGCGTCGGGCTTGATGTTTTGGGACCCTGGCCTGTAAGACAACGTGAAACGAAAACGGTTAAAAAACAGAGTCCACCTGGTCTGGCGAGAATTAAGCCTCTTGGCTTTCCTAATGTATTCTAGATTTTTATGGTCGGTCCAGACAATAAAAGGATGAGCTGCCCCCTCCAACCAGTGTCTCCACTCCTCCAAGGCGATCTTAACAGCCAGCAGCTCCCGGTTCCCCACGTCGTAGTTCCTCTCCGCCGAGCTCAGGCGCCGGGAGAGGAAAGCGCATGGGTGCATCTTACCGTCAGACTCTGCCCTCTGGGAGAGAACGCCCCCGATGCCCTCGCTGGAAGCGTCCACCTCGACCACGAACTGGCGCTGTGGGTCAGGCAAGGTGAGGATGGGTGCGGTGGTGAAGAGATGTTTGAGGCGGCGGAACGCCTCTTCTTGTTTCGGCCCCCAGAGAAAACGAACCTGAGGCGAGGTGAGGGTATGGAGCGGAGCGGCGATAGCGCTGAAACCCCTGATGAACCGCCTGTAGAAGTTGGCGAAGCCCAGGAACTGTTGAACCTTTTTGCGGTTATCTGGGGTCGGCCACTCCGCCACAGCACTGATCTTGGCGGGGTCCATCTGAACTTTGCCGGGGGAAATAATAAAACCTAGAAACGTAGTAGTGGTTACATGGAATTCACTTTTTTCAGCTTTCACATACAAATGGTTTTCAAGCAGTCTTTTCAAAACTCTATTAACATGGGACTTGTGTGTGTGTCCAGATCAGGTGAATAAATCAGAATGTCATCCAAATACACATAAACAAAATGATCCAAAAAGTCTCTGAGGACGTCGTTTATCATGGCCTGAAAGACAGCAGGAGCGTTGGTGAGGCCGAAGGGCATCACCAGATATTCGTAGTGGCCACTGGGGGTGTTAAAACCGGTCTTCCACTCGTCTCCCTCCTTAATGCGGACGAGGTGATAAGCGTTACGCAAGTCCAGTTTTGTGAAGACGACGGCCTGTTGGAGTTGGTCGAATACAGAAGACATCAGAGGAAGTGGGTAACGGTTCTTTATTGTGATGTCGTTTAGTGGACTGTAATCGATACAGGGCCGTAGGGAGCCGTCCTTCTTGGGCACGAAGAAAAATCCCGCCCCAGCCGGGGAGGAAGAAGGGCGGATGAGCCCCGCTTTGAGAGATGTCTCAATATGGTCCTTCATGGACTGTTGCTCCGGCCGTGATAGGGAGTAGAGGCGCCCCTTGGGAATAGTGGATCCTGGGATGAGATCCACGGCGCAGTCGTATGGCCGATGTGGGGGAAGAGACGTAGCTCTGTCTTTGCTGAAGACTTCTCTGAGGTGGTGGTAGCAGACAGGGATTGAAGTCAAGTCGGGCGGCTGGAACTCTGTGACAGGGACAGAAATATTTTTAACGGCAGTGTGAGCCGGTTTACCAGACTTTGTTGACAGACATGTTCCCTCGCAGGTTCTTCCCCATCCCAGTATTTTGCCCGAAGGCCAGTCAATGTGCGGGTTATGTCTGGTGAGCCAAGAGTGACCCAAAACCAGCGCATGAGATGGAGAGTGGAACAGGAAAAATCTAATTTTTTCATGATGATGGGCTGTTGTCATGGCGACGGGTTCCGTGATGTGGGTTATGGAAAACAGGGGCTGCCCATTCAAAGCGTTGGCGTTTATGGGATGTGTAAGTCGTTCCGTCTTAACGCCCAGTTTTTTAGCTACACCCCAGTCCATGAGACTTTCGTCTGCCCCGGAATCAATTAAAATTTCAAGGTTGAGAGTGGTGTTTCTGTGCGTTACCTTGATGTGGAAAGGTTTTCGTGGCGTGGAGCTTGTAATCACAGAGTCTCTCTTTACCTGGGGTGGTCGGATTGGGCATGTGGAGATGAGGTGTCCGATCTCCCCGCAGTAAAGGCATCTCCCTTCTCGGATTCGGCGTTCTCTTTCCGCCTGTGTGAGCCGAGCTCTGCCCAGCTCCATGGGTTCCTCTCCTCCGGCAGGAGGCGGAGTGAGGGGATGAGTGAGTGGAGATCCGTGTGCGGGTGACCGTGGGAAGGGACGAGAGGGTTGGAAAAAGGCGGGCGAGCGTTGGTGTTCTCCCCGATGGGCCTTTAACTCCCGCAGCCGGTTATCCGTCCGAACCGCGAGGGAGATTAGCGAATCCACATCCGCAGGGAGGTCCAGCGGGAGGAGAAGTTCCTGGATGGGGACAGCCAGTCCCTTCAGGAAGACGTCATACAGCGCCCGATCGTTCCAGCCGCTCTCCACCGCCAGAGTTCGGAAACGGATGGCGAAGTCGCAAACAGTCTCCCGGCCCTGTTTGAGACCGCTTAGCTCCCTCGCCTTCTGTCGCTCCGCGGTAACAGGGTCGAATACCTTGCGTAGAGCTTCGGTAAATGCCTGGTGGGAGCTACAAAGTGGGGATTTTCTGTCCCACTCTGCTCGGGCCCACACCTTAGCCCTCCCGGTCAGGTGCGAGATCATGTAGCCGACCTTGTGGAGATCGGTGGGATACTGGAGCGGGTTGAGAGCAAAATGCAACTCACAGTCACTGATGAATGCTCTGCTCAAGCCGACCTCTCCGGAGAATCGCTCTGGGGAAGCCAGCCGAATACTGGCACCGTATTTGGGAGGAGAGGGCTGAGGCGCAGGCGCGGGTGCGGGTGCGGGTGCGGGTGCGGGTGCGGCTGCGGGTGCGGCTGCGGGTGCGGCTGCGGGTGGGGCTGCTGCGGGTTTATCTCTGTCGAGGCGCCCCAGAACTTGGTGCAGCTGGCTGGCAAGTTGGGTCATTTGGCCGGAGACCGTGGTCTGGAAGGCCATCTGACTCTGGGCGAGATTGTCGACCCCTTGGCCAAGCGTAGCCATCTGCTCCTCCTGCCGAGTAAGGCGATCGCTCTGGGAGGAGAGAGCCTCGGTCAAAAGCTCGGAACCTGCTGCGTCCATTCTGGCCAGTGTGTACTGTCAGGCCCAGAGAATGGAGGACGCAGATGCAGGAGGTTTAAATCCAAGACTTTTATTTTGAGGCAGCAGAGCGACCAGTCCCTCGTGAGAGAAGCTAAGGAAGGCTATGAAATATTATTCTAAGATTATATAAAAATTATCAAAACTCAAAATCACTCCACTAGTGGAGGAAAAACAAAAGACTATGAAACTTTTACAATTAACTATTAAGTCTCTCCTACTAAGGAGGAAAAGAAAAACCTCTCCTAAAAATTGGAGGAAATAAACTATGAACGTATTTACCAAACAAAAGGACCACTCCACCCAGGAGGGAAAACAAAAAGACTATAAGCAAACTTAACTATGTATTTCTTACAGGATCTATAATATAAAACTTATTCTAGGAAAAAGAAAATCACTCTCACAAGGATAATTACCACTGGGAACCAGGAACTCGGAAACAGGCTAAGGAAACAGGTTTGGAAGGTACGCGAGGATGATGCACTATACGGGGACAGATACAACACACTGGCACAAGACAGGGGGAGACGCAGACTCTTAAGCACACCGGGGTAATGGGAAACAGGTGGAATCACTCATACGACAATCAGACTGGAACACGAGAGGAAGGGCAAGTGACCTGGAACGAGAGGGAAGTTAGTCTTTCAAAATAAAACAGGAAATGACGAGACAGGACAAAAACCCAACTTAACCTCACCACGGTGTGACACATTTCACCAGCTGGTGTGATGATCTTTCTCTCTTGGCTCTCGGTGGAAGAGGTCGCATTTTCTCTCTGCTCCTCCCTCCCTTTTTTTTGCCCTGCTCAGCCTGTCTGTGTCTGTGTCTTCTGAGCATCTTTTTACATATCAGACGAAGCCAAGTAAGATGGATTTGGTCAGCTGGGGTCTTAATGCTATTGATCAAATTTTTTCAACCGCGAAGATGGCAAAAGGACAAGTGTCTTGCCCCGACGGGACATTCTTCGCTGGATACACGGAGGATGCATGGGGGAAGTGGCGCACCGTGTGTTTGGCGATGCTGGCTGTCGAGGACGCGGAAGACGTCTACATATTCGGATTTATGATACTCGGGTTCCTGCTGTTTGGAGTTGGACGATATGTGGTATTTTGTGAAATTAAGAGATCGTGGAAAGCGTTTGATGGGGTCACAAGAGCAATCAACGCTCAGACTGAGATGCTATGTGAGCAGAGTCGGAAGCTGGATGTGATCCCTGCGCAGGTTCGCAGGCTGGCTGAGATTCCTGGACTCAGAAGAGAAGTGGATTGACCTGGGAGAATGGTTGATTCATCGCTTGGACCGGGCGGAAAGGGTCCACATCCCACAATTCGGCTGAATTTGGGACTTCGCCATGAGATACCAGCAATGGACAAAAAGACAGAGAGCGCAATCAGTTGTCTGTCTGACCTAAATTAATTTTTATTCCAATCCGGCGCCCCACACTGGCCTTGTGGCCAGCTGCAAAATCATTGTCCACGTTTGTTATGATAACATGATGCTCTTTCCCATGTGCCCCCCTCCCTTCCTGCACTCCTGTGAGATTTGTTGTGGAACTGGCTGACATATTCCAACTTGTCAAGGACAATTGCCTGATCCAACTTTCTGTGCAGACTTACTGAACAAACACACACGCATACACATACATGCTCATTTATAACACATGCAACTCCTCACCTCTTCACTGTCCCATTGCCAGACATCCCAAGTTCCAAAAACTCATTTCAGGGAGATGCTTATCGAACCCCTCCCGCGCCTATTTAATTTTGGGGGTCTCTAATTTTGCCTATTTATCAACATATTAAATTGGGGATTTTTTAAAAGGCTTAGACAGGCTGGATATCTAGATAGTTAGATACTGTAGCTGGCTAGTTAGATATAGGCCTACACAATTTAGTAACTAAATGTGTATTGATACTTTAAATAAGTATTTGATACGTTTTGCTTTATTTTATAACATTTTATAACATATATAGCATTTAACCTACAGAAATAAAATGCAGATGATAGCGCGTTCAGCCTACCTCCACATGTTTTACAGTCATTAAGTCCGCCGTGGGCAATACTGAAGTGACTATTGCATACAGTGCACCTCGTCACGGTGTCATCATTCTTCACCTTCACTACACATGGATATACTTTAGTATATTCTGCTGTAAAATGAGTCTTATATTTTAGTTTTTTACTCGAGGATTCACCCTCTGCCATTTGGCAGGATGCACAGTTTTGAGTGGTAACTTAGGTGACTGTCAGAGAGTAAATCGAAGCCCTCCCACACCGAACGTTATTGGCTTATTTTGCTGATTAAACCAATCAGCGCCCTCTGACCAGCAGTCGCCCTGAACGCTCGTTGAACAGAGCACCGCTTTGGACACATACGCACAGGTTTCACACCTGTCCCCACACCCCTCTCTCTCGTGCCTGCGCAGTCGAAATGCGCATGGTGCACGAGTTATTGTGTTGCCTGCACGCTCTCACTCGCATTGAAAAAAAAAAAAAAAAAAAAAACTCCCTCGAATAGTCTAAAATCCGGGATATTTTATCCGACTCGCGGGCATCCGTGATTAACTATCAATATCAGGGAGACTCCCGGAGCTTCCGGGAGACTTGGGATGTCTGCATTGCTTAAGGTGTTGTTATGTGTATGTGATGCTTTTTCTGTGCTGAGGTTTTTTTGAGATCTCAGACCGTATCCTGATAAGGGTACAGTGTGAAGTATGATTTTTTTCCCTCCCCTCACCCGATGTTGTTCCCCTTCCTTCTTATCTGGCGGCGCTTGCACAGCGGGCTGCGATGCCTGGTCACACTCTCTCTCCCCTGTCTGTTTCTGTGTTGTCTGCCTGTCTTGACCGAAACTGGAATTTCCCCTTGGGGATTAATAAAGTATAATTGAATTGAATTGAATTGAATAAACTTACAGAAACACCTGGGATCTTTTGGGAGAAAAGGGGATTCTCTCCATGCTGATAGAGCTGGTAATAAATGAGTTTATGGATCCTACATATTACACAGTAAAACAATGATAAAGGTGCTTTCTGAGCATTGACATTTTTTTCTTTTATTAGGAAAATGTTCCAAATTTTATCCCATGGAGGGAGCCAATAAAGTAAAGATTGATGCATAAAAGCATTAAAAACCTCTCCTGTAAGTTCTCTGTTCAAGTTTTATTTAGGTTCAGCTGCATGTTTCTCTTTGTGGAATCTTTAAGCCCTCATAGATCAGTCTGATCCCAACAGAAGTCTCGCAGGTTTACTTGGTTGCTGTAGTTCACTAAAGCAGGACTCTGAGCAGGGCCCTCCGCTAACAGGCTCCTCTCCTTTAGAGCCAGTGACAGGGTTGGCTTTGGGAGGTGACGTTGCTCCGGTCCGCGAGACATTCCAAACCGGGCCGTGAGATTGGGGGGGGGGGGGGGGGGAATATATATATTATAATTTATTTATTTATTTATTTATTTTTTTAATTTTAAATTTAAAAAAAAGACATGGAAATTGGGAATTCTTTCATGTCACTCGCTAGATTCTATACTTGGAAACTGCATAGATTGCATTATAGGAGGCCGATTGTGCACGTTTATTTTTTTCAAAGATGACTGTCTGTCTGTCATCATATCCTAATTATCCTAATTTGTAAAAGCGTCTGCTAAATGTAATGTCTGTTGAACGTAAAGTAAAAAAAATAAAAATAAAATAAATGAACACCCCCCCCCCCCCGACCGGGCCGCAGGAAGAAATTGCAGAATCAAACCTGTCCTTGGTGCTGAAAAGGCTGGGGACCCCTGCTTTAAAGAGCAGGCTTTAATCCACCAAACTTCAGTTGGATTTCTCCAGCTTGGCTTCCAATGAAAGAATTCAGCCAACACAGTTTATTTCTGACATTCAGGTTTTCATAGCACATGATGACTGTGTGTTAAATATGTGCAACAATGTAAACCACCAAGATATTATGAATAATAATTGTATTTATTTTCACTGAGGCTTGTGTAAACCACAGACTGTATATAGTGTAAACTGTGTTTTCATCACTGAGCTTATCTCATTCATCTGATGACACTCCTTAACTGTCACTGTTGAGAATGAGAATAAAGTCCCTCCAATTATTTACAGTTTAGATGGAAATTTTTAGAAATGTTTGTTTTTAACGTCCCTCATCAGGATGTAGAGTCATTGTTGTGCTGAAGGAGTTTGTCCAACTTTGGGGTTGAGTTAATGTCTGAAAACATGGGGGATGGATGGGGACATCAGCGTCCTTTTGTCTTTCAGATCAGTGCAACTGATTCAGGTCTTTGGCTGCATGGATGTGATTATCATGCAGGAGTCTTTAGGTCAGTTTGTGATCTGTCTGAAGCCTCAGTTGAAAGAAACAGTCGTTAGCAGAGATGTTTCTCAGAGTACAGCTGTTTATCTTCTATCACCATCTGGAACCTCCACTTTTTGTCTTCTACACCTTTGTCTGTCCCCACACAGGTTCCATTTCAAACCTTAACCATCTGAGCTGTGAAACATCTTCTGCTTCAGATACTGATCAAAGATAGAATTTCTGAAATGATCTCCCACTCCTCCATTATAAATATACTGAAATCCCTGCGGTGGTTTAGAGTTCAGGTTTTTTTTGCATCAGATGGACTATGATATTGTCAGAGTACCGTCACATTATTCTGCTGTTTATGTTGTTTGTGTTTTCAGTGTGAACAAGAGTGGACAGAACATCAAAGGAACTCCATCTTAAGATGCAGCTTCTTTTATACACAGTGACAAAGAGACAAAGAGGGTTTCTATCAGGCTCAACCTGAAGACGCCAGTCAGTATACAGAACTCGAAAGATAGATGATGATCAAACATGTCTGATGCAGTCTTAAGGAACCTTTAATCAGTAATATCTACATCTACATACGACAGTTCATGTTTCATGTCATGCACTTGAATGCATCAGTCAGAAGATTTAGGTGAGCCTCTCAGCACAAGATCATGATTTATAAATATCAACCTCCGCAGAGCAGGGCTGATGATATAAATATAAATGAAAAGCATGAAAATACTAAGAAACATTTACATTTACATTTCCTGTACAGCTGCCTGCTAAACGTATCTAACAATGTTGGTCTGATAGATGCAGAGAAAACAGATTTTCTTCATGTTCAACTTTCAGTGGACGGTTAATGAATTAATCTTTCCCTTCAACAGAAAACAAATAAGAACAATGCAACAAGCCCTTGAACAATCTTGACTTTACTGCAGGATTGAGGTGAAACCAGCACTGTCCCTTTCAGTGAAGGAAACTTCCTTGTTCCCTCCCCAAACTGATCTGAAGGTGGGAGGATGTGTGAAACCATTGTGTGACAGTAGAAGAGCTCTTAAGTGAAGATCAGCAGATCAGCTGCAATAAAAGGAGGTGGAATTTGTTTTGTAAAGGGCCGTGTATACTTCGCAGCAGTGTGTCGCAGTGAGCTTGTCGCAGGTACGACGCAGTTATTTTTGATTTATACCCAATTTTGAAGCGCGGTCTGCGCTATGTAATTCCACGCCACAACGCAAGAGGGACAATCACGAACAAGCTAGGATTGTGGGTGTGGTGTGGTGGGTGGCGTGTTTCTCTTCCAGTTGGGGCCGTGTATACTCTCGCAGCAGTGTGTCGCAGGTCATTCAACAACAATGGCGACTGGACGAATGCGCACTTTGATTGAGATGCAGCTGATCGATCTAGAAATAGAAGAAAAATTGCTACTACAGGAGCTCGCAGAGAGGCGAAAGAAGCGTGGTCACAGAAGATGGTCTGTACGCCCTTTGAATGTCCCTCGGAGAGAAACTGGGGAATTTGCTACACTGGTTCTACCGATGAGAGACGACGAGGAAACGCACTTCAAATATTTCATGATGTCCGTGTGTCGGTTTGACGAGCTTGTTCACCGTTTACAACCCCTCATCCAACACCAGACGACACACAGTTCACCTGTGAGTGTTGCCGAAAGACTGGCCGTGGCGCTGCGTGTTTTGGCTTCGGGTGCAAACCAACAGACCGTCGCACAGAGCTACAAACTAGCGTCCTGCACGGTGTCTGGGATAGTGTCCGAGGTGTGCCAGGCAATGTGGACGGTACTACAACCAGAGTTTCTGCCATTACCCACACCAGCCATGTGGGAAAACATCGCGGCTGACTACTGGAGATTGTGGAACTTCCCAAATTGTGTTGGAAGTATCGATGGCAAACACGTTACCATGAAGGCCCCCCCACGATCAGGGAGCGACTACTACAACTACAAGGGTGCCCACTCCATTGTGTTGATGGCGCTGTGCGATGCAAGATATCGCTTCACAATGGTGGACGTCGGAGCCTACGGGCGTGAGAGCGACGGTGGGGTGTTCAAGGAGAGTACCTTCGGGTCCTTGCTCCTCGATCACAAGCTAAACCTGCCTCCACCAGCTGACTTCCCCGGGACCTTGGTGAAGACACCCCATGTTGTCGTTGGTGACGCCGCTTTCCCCCTCCACTGCAACCTCATGCGACCATTTCAAGGTATGTACGTGATTTACAAGTCTTGAAGTCGCTTCGGATAAAAGTATATGCAAAATGTAATGCTATGTAACATAATGAAGGATGTGCTGCATATCCTGACGTCTATGTTAAGTGGAAATGCTAGAATATGTTAGCCGTGATGATATATAAACAAAACGTATGTTCTACTGCATTTCTACATGGTTATTATTACAATCTTAATGCAGTGCAATAATGAGTGCTTCATTGTCTCCCTCCCCCGTTTCTTCTCATGCAGGAACTAATCTGCCTCATGACAAGCAAGTCTACAATTACCGACACAGCAGGGGAAGACGGGTTATTGACAACACCTTTGGCATCATGGTTGCACGGTGGAGGATCCTCGGACGGCCAGTTGAGTTTTTCCCCGACAAGGCTGAGGATGTGGTGAAGGCGTGTGTGGTGCTGCACAACTACCTCACCCACACAGACGAGGTGGCAAGCCAAGAGGCACGCTACATACCCCCCAGCTATCCAGACGTGGAAAGAGCTGGATCTGTGAGGCTTGGTGAGTGGCGAGCTGAAGTCACTGGGGATTCCAACATGGAGCCTATTGACCCACCAATGATGTCCAGTTCTCGCGCCACCAGAGCATCTATGGCAGTGAGGAGAAACCTGATGTCTTTCTTCCAGACAGAGCGTGGATCTGTGCCATGGCAGAACGATGTGGTGACTCGTGGTACACTTGGAGCGCTCGAAGAGTGATGGCCCTTTTTTCTTTACCAACTCTTTCACACTGTGTGTGTTTTTTTTAACTATTTTTTTAACTTGCTTGTATGGTTTTTTTAATGGTTTGTTAAATGGTTGTTTAAAGACATTTCTGTAGTTTGGCATACTATGATTGTCAGAATAATAAAAGAGATACATTGTGTCCTTAAAGCTTTGGTTTTATTTCTCAGAGCCACACCAAGGTGGAAAAAAGCAAAAAAAATATGAAAATGTACATATACAAAAATATTCAACAGTGCAGGTAATGTAAACAAACTGTCGTATGTCCAGGTTGGCATGCAGCGATAACCTTTAAACGTCACAGTATGAAAACGATCAAAACCGCATCTAAATGCCAAAGCTTCGAAGCAGTTATAATTACCATCTGCCTTCTGATGTCCGGGGATATACATCAGTGCCCCGGTCCATCTCCCACATGTGAAATGAGAGACCAATATGTAAACGTGCAAAGCAGACGCCATATAGGCTTACCTGAAAACAACATCAGGAGCACTGCTGTGATCCCTCAAGTAAGCTCGGTGGAATGGGGCACTTCTGTCGGGTTTGCTTGCATTTCAACTAACGCGGATATTTCTGCTGTTTTAACATCCACGGGAGATGCGAAGAGAGTGGCCGAGGTCACGCTCGGAAGAGCAGACAGGAGTGAACGTGCTTCTGAAGATTGGCTACTGGGGCCTGGGTGCTCGTGGAGGGGAAACATGGAAGTAAAGGCTGACGCGGCTGCCAGCCTGGACTCGGATGTCAATATCGTTGAAGAGACGTGCAACGACGAGACTGGTGGTCCGAAGAGTGATCTTGGACGGATGACGACTGAAACAACTCAACGCTGGGAGGATATCGTTAATCATGGAAATGTGATAACTGAAGTCCTACAGGCAACTAGGTCTAAACGACGCATAAATAAAGCCATAATTAAGCATCGTAAATGGAAAGTGTTTAAAACTGTGAACAACTCTAGATTAATCTGGGACTCACGTAGCAAACCCAAAGGACTCTTAGGTGGTCACATAAATATAAGAAGTGTTCTTTCTAAATGTGAACAAGTACAACATCTTTTACAAGAATCAAATTTGGATTTCCTAGCAATGTCTGAAACATGGTTAAATGTAAACTCGCCACATGCGGCTATAAATGTGCCTGGTTTTAATATTTTTAGGAATGATCGTAAACATGGAAAAGGTGGGGGGGTTATGTGTTACTTAAAGGACACAATTAGATGTAATGTAATCAGACATGGCATGTGAACTAGAATGTCTGGGTTTAAATATTGTACTCTCTTCAGAAATGTCATTAACCCTAATTGTAATCTACCGTCCGCCCTCATCAAATGTCAGTTTCTATGAACAATTTAGAGAAATGTTGCAACAGTGTGACTTCAATAGAGAGGTGATTGTTATAGGAGATATGAATGTGAATTGGGAAGATAAGTCTGCAAGAAAACAACTGAAACAAGTAACTGACAGTTTTAATTTAACACAAGTAACTAGCGGAGCAACCAGAATTACCAATTCCTCTAGTACACAGATTGATCTAATTTTTAGCAATAAACCTGAAAGAATAATTAAATCTTATAACTTTATAACTGGACTCAACGATCATAATCTCCTATAGAAAAGTAAATGGAAAGAAAGGCTCTGTTTCTGCACAGAGCATGGATTATATGAAGATACCAAAGAATAAAAAGGAAGATTTTAAAAATGATGTTCAGAATATGAAATGGGATGAATTAATGAAATCAGATAATCTGGACTTTACTAGCCAGTATTTTGTGGATAAACTGCACAAACGTATTAAAGAGTTTTCAAAAATGTCTAGAAATAAAAATAAAAGGGCTTCCCTTCCGTGGATAAATGAAAGTATACTTCAAATGATGAAAGAACGAGATCAGATCCTAAAAGCATCATTGAAGTCTAAATTGACAACTGACAGACTTAAATTTACATCAATAAGGAATAAGGTGACAAAAGAACTTAGAAAAGCCAAGGCAAATTACTTCCTTGAGATAATAGTAAATAATAAGGGAAACTCTAAAATGACATGGCAGCAAATAAAGAAACTATCTGGACAAAACAATGCTAGAAAACAGATCGAACTGAGAATTAATGACACACTAACAAATGAGGCAATGGATGTAGCTGAAGGATTAAATCATTATTTTGTAGATTCGGTAGCTACCATTGCCAACAGTTTTTCCTTAAACCAGCAATATGATATCAAGGAACTAATACCAGGACCCATTTTTAATTTTGAAAGAGTCTCTGAAGCGCAAGTATTAAAAGTGATTGATTCACTCAAACCTAAATCTTCAAAAGATGTTTATGAAATGGACTCTGCTATGATCAGGGAGTGTGCAGGTTCATTGATTAAACAAATCACACATATTGTAAATATTTCTCTGACTCAGGGTCGAGGGAGCTTCCCTCAATATTGGAAGCCTGCAGTTGTTGTTCCTATCTTTAAGAATGATGACCCGCAGTTAGTTTCAAATTATAGACCAATAAGTATTCTCCCTGTTATGTCCAAAGTCATAGAAAAGTTAGCGGCGGACCAACTAATTCTTCATCTAAATTCTAGCCAACTCCTACATCCAATGCAACATGGATTTAGGGCACACCACTCAACAGAAACGGCAACTGTTTATTTTATTGAAAGAGTTAAGTCTTTGATAGACAGAGGGGGCGTGGTTGGGGCGATATTTCTGGATTTACGAAAAGCGTTTGATACAGTTAATCATAATATTCTTCAGTCAAAATTTGTTCAGTTTAATTTTTCTCAGTATACATCTAACTGGTTTAAATCATATCTTACTAACCGCTCTCAATGTGTTAAAATACAAAATACAAGATCCTCCTTTAAAGATCTTGTAACAGGGGTACTCCAAGGCTCAATTTTGGGTCCAATTCTTTTCAGTCTTTATATAAATGACCTTCCATCTGTGTGCCAAGGCAGTGAGATCCTTATGTATGCAGATGATACTGTCATTTTTATTAAAGGTAAAAATCACTCTGAGGTTGCAGTACAGCTGACAAAAGTTATGATTAATGTTTCAAATTGGTTGAATAATTGTCATTTACAACTTAACACTTCTAAAACTGTAGCCATGTTCTTTGCTAAAACAAAAAAATCTTATACAGAGCCTGATGTTTTCATTTCAGGGCAGAGAATTCAAATTGTAAATAAAATATAAATATTTAGGCATTATTTTGGACAGTGACCTGACTTTCAAGCAACATGTTAAAAAGGTGAGTAGGATCACAAACTTTACACTTAAAAATGTAGGCATCTTAGAAATTATATGTCAACAGAGGCTGCAAAAATGTACATGTTCTCTCTTATAATGTCACATATTAATTACTGTCTACCAACATGGGCCACTGCAAACTCCACGACATTAAAGCCGATAATATCTTTATATAAACAAGCTGTCAAGATTTTAGATAAAAAACCAAGATCTTTTCATCACTGTCCAATACTTAACAAATATGGGCTTCTAAGTTGGAACAATCTTGTTATGTTTAAAAATTGTTGTCTTGTATATAAAATCCGACACAGCTTAGCTCCACCACCACTCTGCAGCCTACTGCAATTTAGATCATCTGTAACCAGTGTTACTAGATGGGCTGCTAGAGGTGATTGTGTAGTGCCTTACAAGAAATCAACTTTTGGTCAGTCAGTTTTCACTTATAAAGCAGCTGGTCAGTGGAATACAATCCCACAAAACATAAGAGAGTCCAGTTCTTATAGTTCATTCAAATTCAAATTAAAGAAATGGCTGATAGAGAACCAAGTCTGTCAGCATTAGTGTATGAGATTAGAGGGTGTATGAGAGTGTGTGTGTGTGTGGGGGGGGGTATCTTTTGTGGATGTGTGTGTGTTGGGTTTGGGTGGGTTGTAGACAGATGTGTTACACGTCTGTTTTTTATATGTATTGTAATTGTTTTATTTTTGTTTTGCTTGCTTTTTGCTGTAATTTATTCTTTTAATTAATAGGTAACTTTGCCATGCTCCTTCTGGCAGGGGGACTACCAATGGAAACTAGCCTTTTGGCTATAATTGGGTGCATTTACATTTTCTTTGTGAAATGTCAATTAGTGTACACTGTCCCTCTATAACAAATAAAGTTAATAATAATAGTTGGGGTCCTTAGGAAAGACCCCCTTACCCTACCTGTAAGTTGCTTTGGATAAAGGTGTCTGCCAAATATATAAACATTAACAAACATACCTGCAGATGGTCACAAACTGGGTAGTGACAAAGAACTACAAAATTTCTGAAGATATGTTGATGGGTGCCAATTGAGCTACTGCCCGCTGAGAGACTCAGAGGCTGTCATTTTTATTGTCATATTATATTGGGAGCAGACATAACACAGTGGCTGGCATAAAGCTGTTAAAACAGGTCATTCATCTTGGCTGTGCCCTCAGAAGGAGTATCAGCTGTAAGAAGGGACACTCTTTTCAGGACAGTAATGTCCACATTCTGGACAGAGAGGACAGGTAGTTTGAGAGAGGAATCAAAGAACCTATCTATGTAAAACTGAAAAAAAATATTTTTGAACAGAGGAGGTGGTCTCAGGTTTAAGGCTCTAGCATGGTTGCCGCGTCTGCTCGCGCGAGCGGTGTTGATGACGTCACGAGTTCGTGCCCGCCATAGGACCCTATATAGTGGCGCAAGTCGTTGCGCGCCAGTAGTTGCAATTTTCTCCGTCACAGAGGTGGCGCTGCTACGTGAAGGTTACCTCTACTCTGCAACCACGAAAGTGGAGAAGAAAACAATGCCGCTGTCAAGAGCAAGAATACTGTAATTAATGATACTGCTGCAGTTTTCGGATCATTTTAATTTTTTAATTCAGTTAAAAGAGGTGAAGGTTTGAAGCCCCCGGCATCAACAGAGTCTCTGCCCTCTTCTTTGCCTTCACGTATCTGTCCCGTAGCTTCTTCCACACATTCTTACAGAACTCTCCCTCTTTCCCCAAAGTTCTGCCCATCTCTGTGCACCAGTTTTGGGAGTTTACGTGCTCCCTGTGCTGTTTCACTGCAGTTTCTTACAGCTGCCTGTACAAACGCACCTCCTGACTGAGCCTGGTCTCACATCGGTCCATCCGGTTCGTTGTGCTCGGCGCCGCCAAGTTACAAAAATCGACTGGTGCACGACAACGCGCTGCGCCGTCTTTTCAAGGCAAGCGCCAGGCCTGAAACGTCATTTTGACGTCACGGTCCACCACCGCCGTGACAGACGCGGCAACCATGCTACCGCCTTTAACCTTCCCAGCACCTACAATGCAGCATTGTCTCTCCTCCAGAGGCAGTTTCACAATCATTCTCACCTTGGATTCTGTGAACAGAACTCACTCAGGTAGACAATTCGGAGGTGATAAAGACAAACGACATGCACAATGGTGGGTGTTCAGTGACACATGTGACTGTAACGACCCTCTGTATAAGCTGATCCATCTACTTTAGACAAAAGAAGACTTTCGGATGAGAGGTGAAACGTCTTCAAGATCCAAGAAGAAGTCCAGTTGCCCTTATTCAAGCTCTTGTGAATATTTTTATCATTTCAGTTTATTTCTGACTTTCAGGTTTTCATACCACATGATGACTGTGTTGAAAATATGTGTAACAGTGTAAATCACCAAGATATTATGAAAATCTATAACATTTCCTAAGAAATTTTGATGGGTGCCAATGAAGCTACTGCCGGCTGAGAGACAGAGGTTTTCATGCTATGGTCATATTGTATTGGGAGCAGACATGACACAGTGGCTGTCATAAACCTGTTATAACAGGTCAGCCATCTTGGCTGTGCCCTCAGTAGGAATATCAGCTGTGTGATCAGTTGCTGTGCAGACAGCTGAGTGGGTAAGAGGAGAGGAGCTCACACAATATGGCTCCAACTGACAGGGAGACATTGGTGTTCAATACTGATATGTGTGCCTCAAAGAAACAGTTCCTGTTCAAAAACTATGAGTCATATAAAAAATGCTTGAAGCAGGAGTGCCAGAAGGGACGGCAGAAGCCACTGGTGTAAGTTTTATTCTGCTCCTGTGTACAGTATTTTTTTATTGCCAGATTTAAAAACAGACTTTACATTGATTTGATAAGGAGATGAGGTGACCTGGTTGTAATGGCCGTCAATGGCAGCCCGAGTGGTCGTTCTCTCTGCTCAATGGTCATTTGAGAGAAAACTTTGAGGTCAAGCACAATGACAGGTAAATTGGGTGAAAGAGGACCAAAATACCTACATTTTGAAGTATAATTTGTCTAGGTGCAGCAGACATTTTGGATATGAGAGAAGTTTATTTAAGTTAATTTGGCATTAATTTTGAGCTTGTCAAGATAGAGTGTGAGACCCCAGGATAGCAGAGTGAGAGGAGTCCTGATTTTTCCTAAAACTGAAACTGCCATTATGTCAACGCTATAAAATATATCAACAAACCATTTAGTTCAGTTAAAGCCGGGCCTTTCCTGTCCTGTTTAAACTTTGAATGATGTCTGATGTCAGATTGTATATAGTTTAAACTGTGTTTTCATTACTGAACTGTTCTCATTCATCTGATGACACTCCTTAACTGTCACTGTTGAGAATGAGATTAAAATCCCTAAAATTATTTATAGTTTAGATAGAAATTTTTAGAAATGGTTGTTTTTAATGTTCCTCCTGAGGATGTAGAGTCATTGCTGTGGGGAAGGAGTTTGTCCAAGTTTGGGGTTGAGTTAATGTCTGAAATCATGGGGGATGGATGGTGACGTCAGCGTCCTTTTGTCTTTCAAATCAGTGCAACTGATTCAGGTCTTTGGCTGCATGGATGTGATTATCATGCAGGAGTCTTTAGGTCAGTCTGTAATCTGTCTGAAGCCTCAGTTGAAAGAAACAGTCGTTAGCAGAGATGTTTCTCAGAGTACAGCTGTTTATCTTCTATCACCACCTGGAACCTCCACTTTTTGTCTTCTACACTTTTGTCTGTCCCCACACAGGTTACATTTCAAACCTCAACCATCTGAGCTGTGAAACATCTTCTGCTTCAGATACTGATCAAAGATAGAAGTTCTGAAATGATCTCCCACTCCTCCATTGTAAATATACTGAAATCCCTGCGGTGGTTTAGAGTTCAGGTTTTTTTTGGCATCAGATGGACTATGATATTGTCAAAGTAGAGTCACATTATTTGAGGTTAATATATTAAAAAAACTGATTTTCTTCATGTTCAACTTTCAGTGGAAGGTTAATGAATGAATCTTTCCCTTCAACAGAAAACAAATAAGAATAATGCAACAAACCCTTGAACAATCCTGACTTTACTGCAGGATTGAGGTGAAACCAGCACTGTCCCTTTCAGTGAAGGAAACTTCCTTGTTCCCTCCCCAAACTGATCTGAAGGTGGGAGGATGTGTGAAACCATTGTGTGACAGTAGAGGAGCTCTTAAGTGAAGATCAGCTGCAATAAAAGGAGGTGGAATTTGTTTTGTAAGACAGCACAGACGGTGTTTCTGCTCTGAGAGTCACACACTGCTCTGCCAAATGGAGGAAATGGCAAAGAAAATGGTTAAACTGGACCTGGAAAGCTTCTCTTGTTCGATCTGTCTGGATGTGCTGAAGGAGCCGGTGACTATTCCCTGTGGACACAGCTACTGCATGAACTGTATTAAAGGCTACTGGAATGGAAAGAATAAGAAGGGAATTCACAGCTGCCCTCAATGCATGAATACTTTCACACCAAGACCTATTCTGGAGAAAAGCACCATGTTAGCTGATTTAGTGGAGCAGCTGAAGAAGACTGGACTCCAAGCTGCTCCTGCTGATCTCTGCTATGCTGGAGCTGAAGATGTGGCCTGTGATTTCTGCTCTGGAAGAAAGTTGAAAGCCATCAAGTCCTGTTTATTCTGTCTGGCCTCTTACTGTGAGGAACACCTTCAGCCTCATTATGATGTGGCTCCATTCAAGAAACACAAGCTGGTGGAGCCCTCCAAGAAGCTCCAGGAGAACATCTGCTCTGTTCATGATGAGGTGATGAAGATGTTCTGCCGTACTGATCAGAAGTCTATCTGTTATCTCTGCTCTGTGGATGAACATAAAGGCCACGACACAGTGTCAGCTGCAGCAGAAAGGACTGAGAGGCAGAGAGAGCTGGAGGGGAGTCGACAACAGATCCAGCAGAGAATCCAGGACAGAGAGAAAGATGTGAAGCTGCTTCAGCAGGAGGTGGAGGCCATCAATCAGTCTGCTGATAAAACAGTGGAGCAGAGTCAGAAGATCTTCACTGAGCTGATCCGTCTCATCCAGAAAAGAAGCTCTGATGTGAAGCAGCAGATCAGATCCCAGCAGGAAGCTGAAGTGAGTCGAGTCAAAGAGCTTCAGGAGAAGCTGGAGCAGGAGATCACTGAGCTGAAGAGGAAAGATGCTGAGCTGAAGCAGCTCTCACACACAGAGGATCACAGCCAGTTTCTGCACAACTGCCCCTCAGTGTCAGCACTCAGTGAGTCTACACACTCACCCAGCATCAATATCCGTCCTCTGAGGCACTTTGAGGATGTGACAGCAGCTGTGTCAGAGCTCAGAGATAAACTACAGGACATCCTGAGAGAGGAATGGAAAAACACCTCACTGACAGTCACTGTTGTGGATGTTTTACTGTCAGAACCAGAACCAGAACCAAAGAGCAGAGCTGACTTCTTAAAATATTCATGTGAAATCACACTGGATCCAAACACAGCAAACACATATCTGTTACTGTCAGAGGGGAACAGAAAAGTGACATTAATGACACAACCTCAGTCTTACTCTAGTCATCCAGACAGATTCAGAGATCGGTTTCAGGTCCTGAGCAGAGAGAGTCTGACTGGACGTTGTTACTGGGAGGTGGAGATGAGAGGGGGAGGAGCTGATGTAGCAGTCGCATACATGAACATCAGCAGAGCAGGGGATGAAGGTGGATTTGGATTTAATGACAAATCTTGGGCATTAGATTGTTACAAAAACCAGAATGAATTTTGGTTCAACAACATGGGAACCTCCATCTCAGGTCCTCAGTCCTCCAGAGTAGGAGTGTACCTGGATCACAGAGCAGGTGTTCTGTCCTTCTACAGCGTCTCTGAAACCATGACTCTCCTCCACAGAGTCCAGACCACATTCACTCAGCCGCTCCACGCTGGAGTTAGATTTTGGGAATCTGGAGCCACAGCTGAGTTGTGTAAAGTGAAATAAATGTATTTAGTCAGTTTGTTGCTGAGAGTTCATTGCTGTGATGTCTCTGCGCTGCTGTTCTTTTTTTAATTTGCTGCTTTTTCCTGTGTCTGTGCAGCCATGGAGGATATCACTGCTAATGATGAGTTTGATTCATAGAAATATTTCTCCACTTGAAAATCCAAACTTCTCTGAGCTCTAAATATCAGTTGGATCCTTGTGTTGATGTATTTGTATGTTGTTGTTTCTGTTCCACTTCATGGAGCCAAACAGAGAAACCAGCAGACCTTCCTTTATCACAGATTATTTTCAAATCCCATCACTTTGTAAATGTGAAAATAATTCTGTAGTTTGTCTTACTTTGATTTGTTTCAGAGATCAAATGTTGTTGCTGTTTTCTAAATCAACCAACAAATGAGGAAGTCTGTTCTGAGGTGTTCATTTCCAAGATCAGAATAAATCATGAGATCAGTTATCATGTTTAATGTGACAACAAATTAAAGTTTTTATAAGAAATACCACTTTATTGTTCTGACATTTATTCTTTAACAGTGAGGAACTATTTATAGATGGCTCATAACAACAAACTGAAGGGACATTATAAACTAACATGGTTCAACATGATTACAATAAAACACATATTTATGTAGAAAGAATCAGCTCTATAAATATATAGTTATATATGATATTCATGAATGTTTGATGTTATCTAATGAGAGTTGGGGAATAACAAAGATTGCTTTTCAGTTCTGTGTTGACCAAACAAAGGTACGGCACAAATCTGAGGATAAAACTTTTCCTCTCATATTTGCTCATGGCATTAACTGGTGTCCCAAGATGGTTGGCAGTATTAAGCTTTAGTTGACAAGTGGGCTATAGTTCACTTATCCCGGAGATCATAGTTCATCAAATTTATTTTCAACTTGATGCTTTTTTCCAATCTCTGACTTCTTGATTACCTCCATTGTTAGATTCACTTTCTTTGATCCATGATAACTTGCTTGACTCTTCCTAAAGAATCTGGTTCACCAGTGTTGATAGAAATATCAGCGAGGTATTGATTTTCACTTCTGGCTGAAACGCATCAGTCAAGATAAAGAGAGGATTACAAACTCATTGAAGATAGCTTGTGGGTGCAAGAGGAACACAGTATCAGCAGACATGGAAAAAGCATGTCATTATGTAGTGTTCTCCTGTGGGAGATACTTCAAGAAGATGGTGTAACTCACACAATGTTATGAGCCATTCAGTCCCTCCCCAACCAGAGCCACTTGTATACCTACAGGGACTGGATTGTGCAGTGGTAAGATTGCCACCTTTATTGTAGGTGACCTTGGCTCCAATCGCTTGCATGAAAAGGTAATACCTCCAGTTGGGGTCCTTAGGAAAGACCCCCTTACCCTATCTGTAAGTTGCTTTGGATAAAAGTGTCTGCCAAATACATAAACATTAACAAACATACCTGCAGATGGTCACAAACTGGGTAGTGACAGAAAGAACTAGAAAATATCTGAAGATATGTTGATGGGTGCCAATGGAGCTACTGCCCACTGAGAGACAGAGGCTGTCATGTTATGGTCATATTATATTGGGAGCAGACATGACACAGTGGCTGGCATAAACCTGTTATAACAGGTCAGCCATCTTGGCTGTGCCCTCAGAAGGAGTATAAGCTGTGTGATCAGTATTTTTAGCAAAAGCCACTGGTGTAAGTTTTATGCTGTTGCTATGTACAGTATTTTTTTAAAAAACAGCGTTCACATTGATTTGATAAGGAGATGAGTTTACATGGCTATAATGGCTGTCAATGGAAGCCCGAGTGGTCGTTCTCTGCGTTCGGAGGTCATTTGAGAGAAAACTTTGAGCCAAGAACAATGACGGTGACATTTGGTGAAAGAGGACAAAAATACCTACATTTTTAAGTATAATTTGTCTAGGTGCAGCAGACATTTTGGACGTGAGATAAGTTTGTTTGAGTTATTTTGGTATTAATTTCGAGCTTGTCAAAAATAGAGTATGAGACCCCATGACAGCAGAGTGAGAGGAGTCCTGACTTTTCCTAAAACTTTGACTGCCATTGTGTCAAAGCTATAAAATATATCAACAAACCCCTTAGTTCAATTAAAGTTGAGTCTTTCCTGGCCTGTTTAAACTTCGAACGATATCGCTATGCTGAATCATGGCTGAGTTATGAGGCCTCCAAATAGGGCTATTTTTGTCGCATTATTTATTCATTTTAATGCATTTCCAATGGGCCAAAATTCACAGTATTTCCCAATTTTCCGGGAATCTGTTTGAGTAATGAGAGAGAAAAGTCATAGCACACTAGTCCCTCGCGGTGGACATGCAGAGATATGCTTTTTATCCCGGTCGGACCAACCGCGCGGGACTAGTTCAGTGCCGAAATTCGTTATGGGAACGGGAGAATAATAAGTATGCACAATAGTCATATGTGTGCTTTGATGCCTTTGGCATGTGTAAACCACTGACTCTATATAGTTTAAACTGGGTTTTCATGACTGAGCTGATCTCATTCATCTGATGACACTCCTTAACTGTCACTGTTGAGAATGAGATTAAAATCCCTAAAATTATTTATAGTTTAGATAGAAATTGTCAGAAATGGTTGTTTTTAATGTTCCTCATAAGAATGTAGAGTCATTGTTGTGATGGGTTTGTCCAAGTTTGGGGTTGAGTTATTGTTTGAAATCATGGGGGATAGATGGTGACATTCCCGTCCTTTTGTCTTTCAGATCAGTGCAACTGATTCAGGTCTTTGGCTGCATGGATGGGATTATCATGCAGGAGTCTTTAGGTCAGTCTGTAATCTGTCTGAAGCCTCAGTTGAAAGAAACAGAGTCGTTATCTTCTATCACCACCTGGAACCTCCACTTTGTCTTCTACACCTTTGTCTGTCCCCACACAGGTTACATTTCAAACCTTAAGAATCTGAGCTGTGAAACATCTTCTGCTTCAGATACTCATCACAGACATAAGTTCTGACAGGATCTCCCACTCCTCCATTATAAATATACTGAAATCCCTGTGGTGGTTTAGAGTTCAGTTTTTTTATGGCATCAGATTGACTGTGACATTGTCAAAGTAGAGTCACATTATTTGAGGTTAATATATTAAAGCATATTTTTCTCTCACATTCATCCCTCTGTCCAGATAAAAATGATGCTTTTCTCTACCTAATAACTGAGTTCATCAGAGGCACTCATCAGAGATAAAAGTAATCCTGCCTCCTCCGTTTGAATGCCCCCACTGACCAGGATGCATATAGACTTAGCTGCATATCAGCATGATCCTAAAATAAAGACTTTATCAGCACCTCAGACTGCCGCCTAACATGAAATGTTATGAGCAACACATAAATCACTGATCACACTGATCTGCTCATCTGGGTTTTCTCTCTTCTGAACGGATGTTTGCTGTGAAGGTTTTTGTTGTTTCCTGCCAACTGAAAAAGGCTGGAAAAGAAGTCATTCTGCTGTTTATATTGTTTGTGTTTTCAGTGTGAACAAGAGTGGACAAAACACCACAGGAAATCCATCTTGAGATGCTGCTTCTTATATACACACTGACAAAGAGACAAAGAGTGTTTCTATCAGGCTCAATCTGAAGACTCCAGTCACTATACAGAGCTCCACAAATAGATGATGACCAAACATGTCTGATGCAGTCTTAAGAAACCTTTAATCGGTAATATCTACATGTGAGTTAAGAGCTAATATTTGACTCTTCTCTGAACTCTGTTCCAGCCAGCCAGGAGTACAGAAGGTTTGCAGGTTATACAGTCTGTGGTTTACACAAGCCTCAGTGAAAATGAATACAATTATTATGGGTGCCAATGCCAAAGGCATCAAGGAACACATATTTCTATTGTGCATACTTATTATTCTCCCGTTTCCGTCACGAATTTCGGCAAGGAACTAGTCCCTCGCAGTTGGTCCGACCGGGATAAAACGCATATCTCCACATGTCCACCACTAGGGACTGGTGTGCTTTGAATTTTCCTTCTCATTACTCAAACTGATTCCAGCAAAATTGGGAAATACTGTGAATTTTGGCCCATTGGAAATGCATTAGAATTCATATATAATGGGACAAAGGTAGCCCTATTTGGAGGCCTCACAACTCAGCCGTAGTTAATCATAGAGACATCATTCAAAGTTTAAACAGGACAGGAAAGGCCCGGCCTTAACTGAACTAAATGGTTTGTTGATATGTTTTATAGCTTTGACATAATGGCAGTTTAAGTTTCAGGAAAAATCAGGACTCCTCTCACTCTCCTGTCCTGGGGTCTCACAATCTATCTTGACAAGCTCGAAATTAATACCAAAATAACTCAAATAAACTTCTCTCATATCCAAAATGTCTGCTGCAACTAGACAAAATATACTTCACAATGTAGGTATTTTTGTCCTCTTTCACCAAATATTCCCCTCATTGTGCTTGGCCTCACGGTTTTCTCTCAAATGAACTCTGTTCATCTGTTTTAACAGGTTTATGCCAGCCACTGTGTTTTGTCTACTCACAATACAATATGACAATAAAATGACAGCCTCTGTCTCTCAGCAGGTTGTAGCTTCATTGGCATCTATCAAAATTTCTACAGAAATTTTGTAGTTCATTCTATCACTGTCCAGTTTGTGACCATATGTATTTGGCAGAAACTTTTATCCAAAGCAACTTACAGGTAGGCTAAGGGGGTCTTTCCTAAGGACCCCAACTGGAGGTATTACCTTTCATGTAGGGGATTTGAGCCCAGGTCACCTACAATAAAGGAGGGAGGGACTGAATGGCTTTTAACATTGTGTGAGTTACACCATCTTCTTTTGTCTGAACTACATGTATAAGCTTATACGCAGAGGGTCGTTACCGTCACATGTGTCACTGAATACCCACCAATCTGCATGTCGTTAGTGTCTTTATCACCTCCGAATTGTCTACCTGCCTGACAGAGTGAGTTTTGGTCACAGAATCCAAGGTGAGAATGATTGTCAAACTGCCTCGGGAGGAGAGACAATGCTGCATTGTAGGTGCTGGGAAGGTGAAACCTGAGACCACCTCCTCTGTTCAACAATGTTTTTTCCAGTTTTACATTGATGGCTTCTTTGATTCCTCTCTCTAACTACCTGTCTTCTCTGTCTAGAATGTGGACATTACTGTCCTCAAAAGAGTGTCCCTTCTCCTTGAGATGAAGGTGCACTGCTGAGTCTTGACCTGAAGAGGTGGCTCTCCTGTGTTGTGCCATATGCTTGTGGAGCTGTTGTTTGGTCTCTCCTATAAAGAGGTCTGCACAGTCTTTGCTGCACTGCATACATGACACCACCCAGTTTGTGTTTGGGTGTTTAATCCTTTGGGTGAAGCATTCTCTGTCTGAGGGTGTTCTTGGGTTTACTGAAATTAGTTATGAACTCAGGTCAATGAGGCCTACAAGGCATTAATACTTGAAAGAGACTTTAGGTAATATTTATGTATTACGGATTTAAAATAAACTAGGATGTTCTAGTGGCCAGAACACAGGCAGAGTTCAGTGTAAATGAACAGAACAGGAGCTTTGACCTCCTCTGCATCCCTGTGAGCAGGATGAAGGCGCCCTCTTGTGTTAGTTTTCAGATTTCAGCTTTGAAACTGCAGGGAGACATGAGAAAGCTTCACTGAGGCTTTGGCAGCTTCAACAACATGAGGAAAGAGAAGTTTAAATATGTGTAACAAAACACTGTGTCAGTTTGTTCACAGGACTCACAACCTGTAACACTGATGCTGCTTTCAGGGAACTTCTTCCTTTTATTATTATTTTTTTTTGTAAACTTTAACTTATCAATAAGTGGCAGATTAAACAGCACAGTTACCTCTCCATCTGCAGCCTCCAAAGCCGACTGAAACTGAGGAGTCAGCTGGAAACTCCACCTTACTGTTACCTGCTCCACCCAAACTCGTACCTATGACGACCCTTAAACAATACGTGGAACAGAACAACGAGAGTTCATGTTTCATTTCATGCACTTGAATGCATCAGTCAGAAGATTTAGGTGAGCTTATCAGCAGAAGATCATGATTTATAAATATCAACCTCCGCAGAGCGGAGCTGATGATATAAATATAAATGAAAAGCATGAAAATATTCAGAAACATTTACATTTCCTGTACAGCTGCCTGCTAAACGTATCTAACAATGTTGGTCTGATAGATGCAGAGAAAACTGATTTTCTTCATGTTCAACTTTCAGTGGAAGGTTAATGAATGAATCTTTCCCTTCAACAGAAAATAAATAAGAATAATGCAACAAACCCTTGAACAATCCTGATTTAACTGCAGGATTGAGGTGCAACCAGCACTGTCCCTTTCAGTGAGGAAACTTCCTTGTTCCCTCCCCAAACTGATCTGAAGGTGGGAGGATGTGTGAAACCATTGTGTGACAGTAGAGGAGCTCTTAAGTGAAGATCAGCTGCAATAAAAGGAGGTGGAATTTGTTTTGTAAGACAGCACAGACGGTGTTTCTGCTCTGAGAGTCACACACTGCTCTGCCAAATGGAGGAAATGGCAAAGAAAATGGTTAAACTGGACCTGGAAAGCTTCTCTTGTTCGATCTGTCTGGATGTGCTGAAGGAGCCGGTGACTATTCCCTGTGGACACAGCTACTGCATGAACTGTATTAAAGGCTACTGGAATGGAAAGAATAAGAAGGGAATTCACAGCTGCCCTCAATGCATGAATACTTTCACACCAAGACCTATTCTGGAGAAAAGCACCATGTTAGCTGATTTAGTGGAGCAGCTGAAGAAGACTGGACTCCAAGCTGCTCCTGCTGATCACTGCTATGCTGGAGCTGAAGATGTGGCCTGTGATTTCTGCTCTGGAAGAAAGCTGAAAGCCATCAAGTCCTGTTTATTCTGTCTGGCCTCTTACTGTGAGGAACACCTTCAGCCTCATTATGATGTGGCTCCATTCAGGAAACACAAGCTGGTGGAGCCCTCCAAGAAGCTCCAGGAGAACATCTGCTCTGTTCATGATGAGGTGATGAAGATGTTCTGCCGTACTGATCAGAAGTCTATCTGTTATCTCTGCTCTGTGGATGAACATAAAGGCCACGACACAGTGTCAGCTGCAGCAGAAAGGACTGAGAGGCAGAGAGAGCTGGAGGGGAGTCGACAACAGATCCAGCAGAGAATCCAGGACAGAGAGAAAGATGTGAAGCTGCTTCAGCAGGAGGTGGAGGCCATCAATCAGTCTGCTGATAAAACAGTGGAGCACAGCCAGAAGATCTTCACTGAGCTGATCCGTCTCCTCCAGAAAAGAAGCTCTGATGTGAAGCAGCAGATCAGATCCCAGCAGGAAGCAGAAGTGAGTCGAGTCAAAGAGCTTCAGGAGAAGCTGGAGCAGGAGATCACTGAGCTGAAGAGGAAAGATGCTGAGCTGAAGCAGCTCTCACACACAGAGGATCACAGCCAGTTTCTGCACAACTACCCCTCAGTGTCAGCACTCAGTGAGTCTACAAACTCACCCAGCATCCATATCCGTCCTCTGAGGTACTTTGAGGATGTGACAGCAGCTGTGTCAGAGCTCAGAGATAAACTACAGGACATCCTGAGAGAGGAATGGAAAAACACCTCACTGACAGTCACTGTTGTGGATGTTTTACTGTCAGAACCAGAACCAGAACCAAAGAGCAGAGCTGACTTCTTAAAATATTCATGTGAAATCACACTGGATCCAAACACAGCAAACACATGTCTGTTACTGTCAGAGGGGAACAGAAAAGTGACATTAATGACACAACCTCAGTCTTACTCTGATCATCCAGACAGATTCAGAGATCGGTTTCAGGTCCTGAGCAGAGAGAGTCTGACTGGACGTTGTTACTGGGAGGTGGAGATGAGAGGGGGAGGAGCTGATGTAGCAGTCGCATACAAGAACATCAGCAGAGCAGGGGATGAAGGTGGATTTGGATTTAATGACAAATCTTGGGCATTAGATTGTTATCAAAACAGTTGTGAATTTTGGTTCAACAACATGAAAACCTCCATCTCAGGTCCTCAGTCCTCCAGAGTAGGAGTGTACCTGGATCACAGAGCAGGTGTTCTGTCCTTCTACAGCGTCTCTGAAACCATGACTCTCCTCCACAGAGTCCAGACCACATTCACTCAGCCGCTCTATGCTGGAGTTTATGTTTATGATACTGGAGATACAGCTGAGTTTTGTGAAGTGAATTAAAGGTATTTTGTTGCTGGGAGTTCATTGCTGTGATGTATCTGCACTGCTGTTCTGTTGTTTATTTGATGTTGTTTATTTGCTGCTTTTTCCTGTGTCTGTGCAGTCATGGAGGATATCACTGCTAATGATAAGTTTGATTCACAGAAATATTTCTCTATTCTCTAAATAGAGATAGATTCTCTAAAATATTAACTTCTCTGAGCTCTAAATATCAGTTGGATCCTTGTGTTGATGTATTTTTTTGTTGTTGTTTCTCTTCCACATCATGGAGCAGAACATAGAAATCAACAGACCTTCCTTTATTACAGATTCTTTTCAATTCATCACTTTGCAAATGTAAAAATAATTCTGGACTTACAATTTGATTTGTTTCAGAGATCAAATGTTTTTGTTGTTTTCTAAATCAACCAAGAAATGATAAAGTCTGTTATGAGGTGTTCAGAAATTCATTTCTAGGATCAGGAGATCAGTTATCATGTTTATTGTGAGAGCAAATTAAAGTTTTTATAAGAAATACCATTTTATTGTTCTGACATTTATTCTTTAAAAGTGAGGAACTATTTGTATATGACTCATTAGAAAAAACAGCAGGGACATTATGAACAAGAACATTTCTGAAGAAATTTTGATGGGTGCCAATGGAGCTTCTGTCGCTGAGAGACAGACGCTGTCATGTTATAGTCATGTTGTATTGGGAGCAGACATGACACAGTGGCTGGCATAAACCTGTTATAACAGGTCAGCCATCTTGGCTGTGCCCTCAGAAGGAATATCAGCTGTGTGATCAGAGTGGGTAAGAGGAGAGTGCCAGAAGGGACGGCAGAAGCCACTGGTGTAAGTTTTATTCTGCTCCTATGTATGGTATTTTTTTATTGCCAGTTTTAAAAACAGCCTTCACATTGATTTGATAAGGAGATGAGGTTACCTGGCCATAATGGCCGTCAATGGCAGCACGAGTGGTCGGTCTCTCCGCTCGGAGGTCATTTGAGAGAAAACCGTGAGGCCAAGCACAATGACAGGTACATTGGGTGAAAGAGGACAAAAATACCTACATTTTGAAGTATAATTTGTCTAGGTGCAGCAGACATTTTGGATGTGAGATAAGTTTACTTAAGTTATTTAGGTATTAATTTCGAGCTTGTCAAGATAGAGTGTGAGGCCCCAGGACAGCAGAGTGAGAGAAGTCCTGATTTTTCCTAAAAATTAAACTGCCATTATGTCAAAGCTATAAAATATATCAACAAACCATTTAGTTCAGTCCTGTCCTGTTTAAACTTTGAATGATGTCTCTATGATTAACTACGGCTGAGTTGTGAGGCCTCCAAATAGGGCTACCTTTGTCCCATTATATATGAATTCTAATGCATTTCCAATGGGGCAAAATTCACAGTATTTCCCAATTTTCGGGAATCTGTTTGAGTAATGAGAGAGAAAAGTCATAGCACTCCAGTCCCTATCGGTGGACATGTGGGGATATGCTTTTTATCCCGGTCGGATCAACTTTGAGGGAGTAGTTCCTTGCCGAAATTCGTGACGGAAACGGGAGAATAATAAGTTTGCACAATAGTAATATGTGTGCCTTGATGCCTTTGGCATTGGCACCCATGATAATTGTATTTATTTTCACTGAGGCTTGTGTAAACCAAAGACTGTATATAGTTTAAACTGTGTTTTCATGACTGAGCTGATCTCATTCATCTGATGACACTCCTGTCACGATTGAGAATGAGATTAAAATCCCTAAAATTATTTTTAGTTTAGATAGAAATTGTTAGATTATTAGAAATGGTTGTTTTTAATGTTCCTCCTGAGGATGTAGCGTCATTGCTGTGGTGAAGGAGTTTGTCCAAGTTTGGGCTTGAGTTAATGTCTGAAAACATGGGGGATGGATGGTAACATTCCCGTCCCTTTGTCTTTCAGATCAGTGCAACTGATTCAGGTCTTTGGCTGCATGGATGTGATTATCATGCAGGAGTCTGACCTCAGTTATGATCTGTCTAAAGCTTCAGTTGAAAGAAACAGAGTCGTAAGCAGAGCTGTTTCTAAGAGTACAGCTGTTTATCTTCTATCACCATCTGGAACCTCCACTTTTTGTTTCTAAACAGTATAGTTCTATTTTAGAAGTCAGAATGCAATAACAGATTCTGTTTCAGAATCTATAAAAAGCTGATTGAGAGGCTGATGTTGAGCCTGCACATTGACTTCCCTGATGTGATTGTTCTCTGCAGCTGAAAATGGGACTCTCAGATAACTTAAGGCTGATTCATACTCGGCGCAAACGCGCAACTGTTCTGGCTCGAGAACCATTAATGACGTCATCGAAAGCGCCAGCCCCTTCACAGTTCCTTCAGCTCATAAGCGCAGTTTGCGCCGAGAATGCGTCACATTTGCAGTTCTCTCCAGACCAGCGAGCGTCACTGTTGAGGAAACAAGCTGAAAAGCATACGAAGAAAGCATACACAATGCCACCTGTGGTGTCACGTCAGCAGAGGCTGGCACATCTGATGCGGAATGAATTTACTCTGGGTGTAGAACTGTATATGTATCTCAGAGCTAAGCGGCTGCGGCAAAAACAGAAGAGAAGGTGGGATGTTCGTCCTTTGCAACAAGACGAACTTTGTCAAACGTTGTCCCAGTGTAACTTCATAGACGTGTCGTACAGATGTTTGTAGAGGCGCACCCTCTCGGTCACCGCGGTCTCTGCAGTGTTCATGTTTTCTTTTTCTTGGTCAGCTGTTTGGTCAGCGCGCGCGAAGTCAGAAAAAAAGTTGTGTGCGCGCCCTTGCGCCGCGCGAGGATTTTCTAGCTTGCGAAGGGGGGCGTGGCGGAATTTTGTGACACGTGACCGTTTGCGCCATTTGCGACCAGCTAGTATGAGCGAGGTTGCGCCGAGTATGAATCAGCCTTTAGCGCCTCTGTTCTCTGTGTGTAGTTTTGTGTTTGTTGTCATACAGAGAAACCAGGGAAGCTCAATCCCACGACATGCTCATAAACTGCGTCTTCTTTAAACAGTATAAGTATGTGTTGTTTTTCAGGCGCTTTGCCTTTCAGGCTTTTAGAAACTACAGTGATGTCATGTCCTTTGATGACATGTTTCCACTTTGATGTCATGCAAAACTGTGAGGATACCCTCTCTTTTTCAGCTTTATGATCTGAACTGTAAATAATATGCAGCACATGTTCATAGAGCCCAGGCAATGGTGGCAAACATGGGTTGTATGAATGCTGTATGAGATGTAAATGAAAACAGAAGCAGTTATCCTTTTTATATATGTGATTAAAAATGGGACAACAGTAACTGAACCTGAATGCATCATTGTCCATGTCAGTAATAATGTATTTAGAGTACTGGGACTTTTCCCGGTGGGCCGGTGGGTCAGTGGGCCTGTAGAGTTTTAATGTAGTTGGGCTGGCCTTTGATGTGATAACCAATGTTAACAGTTCCTCTAGTGTCCGGCTAATCAACATTGGAGGGCCCAGGGTATAGGCCCCTCCTCCTCTTCATCTGTCAATTCATCAATCAATCAGCGGTGCAAAAATGGAGAAGAAACGTAAAGGAGGAGCGCAAAAATTGGGAGAAAAGAAAAGGCACGCACTACAAGCAGATGTGGCCAAGTGTCAGAAAATTATGTGACAGGGAGGAGGATGCTAGTCAGCTGTAATGTGATGACGGGCGCTGAATGGCTGCCCACCGCTCCAGGTTGGCATCTGTCTCTGAGTGTGTGACCCTGTGCATGTGCATGTGTGTGTCAACAGGTGCCAACCTGGATGGGTTAAAAGCGGAGGACAAATTTTGTGTGTATGCATGTATGCATGACCAATAAATCGGATCTTAATCTTAATCTTAATTATTTTCTAGCTTGCTAACTTTTAGCACAACGCATTTCGGATAGTTTGGCTGTAAAAACGTCATTATCGTGTGTGGACTAGGCCCAGGCGTGAAACATAGATATCAAACAACACGATGTAGGAGAATGTTCAATACATTTAAAGGCATGGTTGGTGATCCTGGAGAGCTAGCAAGATTTGAAAGTAGCACCTCCCCCACAAACTTGAACGCGCATCTGACGGTGGGACTCATGTCTCATTTACCTGTACATATTTCATGAAAACAACAAATCCCCCCCAAAGCAAAAAAAAGAATTACCTGCCCAACAAGTTTTATGTCCTCGGCCAGAGGAGTTTGGATTGGTCAGCTTTTTGTCAGTCCTGCAGCTGTCTTCACACTATTAAGCAACTATTGCAGACTATTCGAAGTAACTATGAAAACTATTATATATTAATTCTAATCAAGGCCTCAGATGAAATTATGTGTCATTATCTCTTCAATAATGTTTACATGCATATTTTTTTGTCTCCCACAATCAACATATTTGTTCCACCTTCCATCATCCGCCTTCCATCATCCGCCTCCAGTATTCGCCACCATGCTCTGCTGCCCCGGCCCCTGAGTGGGCCAGTCAGGTAGTAAATTCCCGGGCCACTGTTTTGCCCCAGTCCGCCCCTGATTGTATGTTACGGTGCTCACAGCTGCTTTCTTCACGCCTCACCTGGAAGTATCTTCGAAGCTGTTTTGTATGTTGTCTACACTGACTGTGAAGCAAAAGTAACACAACAGCCACATCTGCAGCTTGTTCTCAGTGTTTACAGCACAATCATTCAGCTGCTTTCATGCATCAATATAATACAGTAATAACAGTGTAGTCATGCTGGTTTCTATTAAGAGCTGCTTACAAGCAGAATGGGATTATTTCTATGTGTCAGCATACAGTGTATAACATGGATTCTAGTAAGAATCTGACTTTGAAAGGCAGAATCAACATGTAAATGATAAAGTGTCTTCCTGTGGATGTTCTCAGATATGTACAGTATGAACACTGTGATCCTTTCCCACATGTCCCAGTATGTCTGATTGTGTTCCAAGTGAGGGTCAGACTGGAGAAAGTGTCATGAAGCTGCCACCCTTAAAGAATCAATAAAAGCTCTGAATACCAAAGCATCTCAGTGTCATTCCAGTGTCATCTCTCTAAGTAATGATGGAAGAAGCAGAAGCTTCAGCTGCTCCTCCTGAGCTCTACTTTCCATATTGTCCACACTGACTGTGAATCAGAAGCAGCACAACAGCCACATCTGCAGCTTGTTGCTGAAAAGCTGTTCTGACAACATTCACAGCCCAATAAGCAGCTCAGTGACAGCAATGTAGTTGTGTTTGGGAGTCAGAGGAAATCTCATGTCCCCACCATGTGAGTGAAGGACAGACTGCAGCACTGATAAAAATGAATTCCCAGCATCAGTGTGTCAGTGGAACTGAAGGTGAACTGTCTGAGAGCTGAACACTGACAGCACTTTGTTCTCTTCTGGCTCGATGATGACGGATAGAAATAAAGCCTTCATGAGATCTGCCACCTTCTTTTCTTGTGTCTTTGTTGCCTCCTCCTGTGCTGTTAGTCTGGAGGCCAGATTAATATTGGCGGCAGTCTTTTCTTTCAGTTGCTCTTTCCAGCTCTTTGCCTCTTTCAGAACTGACTGATATTCAGTTTCTGCTGCTGCTGCTTTCAGAGTTTCACACAATCCTGCAGGGACTCGGTTGCACTGCTTGAGCTCCTGCTCACACTTTTGACGGAGATGACGCTCACACGTCAAACAGTTTTCCACCTTCTTTAGTTTTTCCTCAGTCATGGAGCAGCCGCTCTCTGCTGCCACTCTTCTGTCTGTTTCTCCTGTCAGAAAGAAATGTTTCTTCAGCAGCTTTGTCCTGAGAATATCCATCCCATGCTATAAATAGCTGATCTAGTCATTCTTCTGTGGGTAAGTGTTCTGTCATTTCTCTGATCCATAATCTCGGTCGGCAGCAGAGGCGTTAGAGGGAATCCCCTCGGTTTGTGAAACTGGAAACTTCCACTTGACGCGAGGAACTACGGAGGCCTGGAGATGATCCTGCAGGAGCTGGACATCCTCTGAGTGAGGAGTCCCAGCTGCAGCACAGACCTGGGATTGTTCTTTTTCCAACAGGTTGGTGGGCTCCTCATAACTTTCCTTACTGCCAAAAGTAATGGGACACGTGTGGAAACCCTCGGGCAAATCGTCGTCTGCCATGTCACACCACTGAAGTGGAGGAGATGATTTCTTGGTTGAACACTGGACGTGTTTCTTCAGATAAACTCCTGACCAACTGTGAAAAAGCAGTGAAAATGTCTGGCCTTTATAAACTTTGTGATGTCAAACAAGATCAGAGAGACATCGATTGTGATGTCACCACAGTGATGACATCACAACTTTGTGAAGCCTTCTGTTCTGTCTCTTCTGGTCTGTGGTTCCAACCACAGATTCTGGATGGAACTGAAGTCCGGATTCCAGAATGCTGATTTGTGTTCTCTGTTAATCTCTGGACGACTTCAGCTGATTACTTCCTGTCACTGTCACGTTGGAAGGTCCACTTCTGCCAGTTTTTCAGCAGCCAGTATCATGTTTTCCACCAGCAGTGTTTCCCAAGGCAGAATAATGTCAGTTTGTTTAAAATGTTGCCAAAATAAACTATTACAATTACAACAAATGTCATCTCAGGGCACTTCAGTAATAAAGTCAAATTCAGGCCAATTGGAGTTCAATTCATTGAAATTATAATCCAATTAATTCAGAATGAATCCAATTAATTCATACAGAGCAATTGAAAAACTATTTCCTAGCTAAGGAAACCAACAGATGGCACCGAACTGGCAGTATTTCTAATTAGATATAACTTTTTAATAGTTCTAAGATCATATCTTTCTGGTTTTATTTGCATTTTGCAAAGAGTCCCGAGTAATTATGAAAGTGGGGTTTTAATTTGAAGAAAAAGCCTCAAAATAAAGTGATTTTTAGGAGTATGCAGGGATTCATTTCCATCTAATGAACAGGTCAGTTATATTAAACAGTGGGCCGTGTGAGCAGCAATCAGGGGAGTAAGGAGTTCACAGATCATAGACAGAGGCAACCGTCCAACTATTCAGAGCTTTTAAAATGAGTAATAAAATCTGACAGGTAACCAGGGAAGGAAGTTCTTTAATCCTGGAAATATTCTCCAGGTGATAGTCGGCTGACTTCCTAACTGACCTGATCTGGCTGCTGAAGTTCAGCTCTGAGTCCATAATAACAGCCAGATTCCTGCTTGCTTTGTGCTTTTTAACATCACAGCCTGAAGCTGAGCTCAGATTTTTAACAGCTGACAATGACCTCTGTTTTCTCTTTGTTTAGCTGCAGGAAGTTCTGGATCATCCGGTTGGTTATTTGTTGGAGGCTCTTTGCTGGGCCAGTTATTCCTCTGTGCCAGCAGCTGAGCACCAGTTCTGCCAAAACTAACAGGAAACATCATCCTGCACCGCTGGATTATCAACAAGTAATACTGACCAAGTCAGGAGATTAAAAAGGATGCAGAGGATAGTCAACCATCTCCTAAACACGGGACTTGTGTTTGACACCAGTCTTTGAACTGCTGTGAGACCGTTGTTTCCTTCATTCCCTTTTCACCTTTTTTTCCAAAACTACTTGGTCGAAAGGTGTAAAACATTAAAAGTACTGGGTTAAAGTTAGAAAAACATCATGTTTAGGAAATAAAATACACTTTTGGGGGAAAAACTTGGCCAATAAGACCAGGAGCTCCTGACCTGTCTCATACATTTCAGTAAAACCTCGGGAAATTGTACCAAAAAGGGCAAAACATGTCTCCTTTAAAGGACCAATAAGAGCTACATCTCAGACTCTACAGGCCTCAGTTAACTTGTTAAATGTGTCAGTGGGTCGGTGTGAAAACTCAACATCTAGGATGTTATTTCCAGCTTCTACGTTTAACTGAAATAGAAAATCTGAGAATTATGACAATTTGGGTAGAGCTATTTTACGACAGTAAAATATTTGGCAGTGACTAAGTTCCTTTAGCGCAGACAGGAGGGTGGAGCTGAGAGGAGACAATGAGGCTGATACCAGACCAACCAGATGAGCCTCCAGCGTCCACCTGTCCTGATAGTCCCTCACAAGCAGCTGTCTGTTGTTAGCACGTTAAGCTTTGATTGGTCTGGGCTGCTCTGTGGCATTATTTATTAACCTTCACCCTTGCTGTTTCCTCTCATAGCTTGTTTTCACCATGACAGCTGCTGGGTTCTTCCTGAGGTATAAGCACAAGCTGCCTTTTACAGTTTTTGATTGATTGGAAACATTGGTTAATACTGCATTCTTACTCTTTGTTGTACATAATTTCAGGGTTTCCCTCTTTGCCTTGTTGACTGCTGCTACATGGGGTTTTCCCACTAAAGGTGTGCTATCATCTGTTGTGGTAAAACATTACATGCTTGCTTGAATCAGCTTCTGCTAAACTTGTTCTCATGCACCCAGGTTCAAAATCAGCAGGCCAGAGCAGCAGCGGCACAAGAGCTGCAGGTCATTTTGGCTCTTACCAGGGAGCAGCCGCTGGCCGCCCGGTGACCGTGCCCAACACTGCTTCCAGTAACACTTATATGGCGACACCTGTGCTGGTCTCTGGTGTAAGTCAACCTGTTCTTCAGGCAGACCCAAGACTCAGCAGCTATGGCTCACTTGTGCCAACGCAACTGGTTGTCCAAGCTCCCGGTTTTGTCCAAGCTCCCGGTTTTGTCCAAGCTCCCGGTTTTGTCCAAGCTCCCGGTTTTGTCCAAGCTCCCGGTTTTGTCCAAGCTCCCGGCCTTGTCCAAGCTCCCGGCCTTGTCCAAGCTCCCGGCCTTGTCCAAGCTCCCGGCCTTGTCCAAGCTCCCGGCCTTGTCCAAGCTCCTGGCCTTGTCCAAGCTCCTGGCCTTGTCCAAGCTCCTGGCCTTGTCCAAGCTCCTGGCCTTGTCCAAGCTCCTGGCCTTGTCCAAGCTCCTGGCCTTGTCCAAGCTGCTCTTCAGGCAGACCCAAGGTTCAGCAGCTCTGGCTCCGTTGTGCCCGTGCAAATGGCTGTGCAAGCTTCTGGTGTCCTACAGGCTGTTCAGACGGGTCCAGCATTGAGCAGCTTGAGCTCTGGCCTGCCTGCAACAGGATACTCTGTCACTTATGTGCCTGTTGACGTAGGATCTGACGCTGGCGCTCTGCAACCTGGAGCTGCCCAACCTGGACCACAAGGTAAATCTTCTGCTTGGAGTGTAGATGGCCAAAAATATGTTTGGAAGCCTAAAGGTGTCTGTGCGTTTTCATGTTGCCACTACCAAATCTTGCCGCGCTCTATTATGAAGCAGAAACCTGCCGTGTTTCGATGTCAAGACTCTGTGCTATCAGAGCTTCTGCTGTGAAAAGGACTAATTGTGAAATGTCTCCACACAGAAACCCAGTGGGCTATTGCTCCCTCAGTCTTTGGGGATGCGTCAGCCCAAGCCCTCAGCCTCACTGACGTTCTCCCTGCAGCCCCTCTGTCACCACCTGGCCCTGTCCTCCAGTCAGGGGAGACCTCCAGTGTCACCAAGGAAGCTGAACTCGGGAATTACCAGCAGCAGACGGAGGAATTCAGCTACCCGGATAATCGCCAAGGGTCTGGACCGGGATCCGCAACCGTACTGGTGCCACGCTTTGGTGTGGGTGGATCTCCTGACTTTGACTACAGGCTTTTGTACGGCTTGTACCCCTCTGGAACCTACAGCACCTTCAGCCAGCAGCATGAGAAGGGCAAAGACTACTTTCAGGATGTCCACTACTTGAAGGAGCATATTACTGACAGCCATGGTTCTGGGCAGCAGAAAAAGTTCTTCCCAAGTGCCCGCTAGAGCTGAACATGATGTGCAGAGGGTATGTTGAGAGTGGTACCTGCAAATGTCTTTATCTCAATGCTCTAACTAATCTGGTTCTGTTTCAGATTGGGAAGCTGAATCCACCGGCACAAGATTATTTTTAGTCTTTGAATAAAGTCTTGTCAAATGATCTCGCTTCAGAATGATTAAGGGAAACGATGTCCTGTGTACACCATCTGGGTTCAAGGCAAATGGCAGGCATCACCTGTCATATTTGACTGGGACGTTCTGCTTTTGGTTTCAAACATGGCTTCTCAAAGCTCTGCATCTTGAGAGGAATTGCTATGAAGGTGTTAAATAGTTGCACCCTTTGCTCAATTGACTACAGCATCCTTTACAGCCATTTCTCTACACCTGTACATGGCAGCCAGACACAACCCCTTCTATGCAGCGCACTCTTGAAATTGGTACAACTTCGTGCCCCCACGTAACTCCGGGCACAGATTGCTGAGTGCACGGTAGCCAACCTGAAGGCTTGCCAAAAAACATTGTGCTTGAAATACTTGGCTGGATACTCCATGTCTTAAAGTGTCCTCGAGTGTTGAAAGGGGCTTTTTTTTTTTTTTTTTTTTGTACAAAGATTCAGGTAAGTCTTTTCTTTTGTTCTAAGATTTAGATTTTAAGAATTTAGCCGGAATGGCATGTTAAAGTTTAAATGGAAGATCAATTGTGTGGTGGCAGAAAGCGTTTTCAGTTCATTGTGACACTCCAGATGTTATGCCCTTCCATATCCTGGAAATTTTTTTTTTTTTAATCCTCTTGACATATTTTCTATTGGATTTGACCTCGACAAGATGCGAGGGGTCTTCCGTTAGAAGGGGTGATTTTGTCCATGTCCTTTATGGCAAGAGATTTCTTAGTGTCCATCAGCTTTAGCCTTTCCTAAGCCTGCTTCTTTCCTTTGCGGGATGTTTAGTTTTCAACTTCTGTTGCATGTTTATTACTGACAGTTGTAACCTTTCTGTCACCTTAAGTGCTCATTTCAAGTTTGTACTGGATGTTCCGTTCATACTTAGACTTTCCGTGGCTGTTGCATAACACTCGACTGTTACTTTCTCTAGCTGGGACTCCATGTTTGTGTGTGCTCGGCTTACATTGAAGCCGTGAGCAAGGTGTTTTATTGTTATAAGGTGATGACCAAGCGCTTCGCTTGGCGTGATCCTTTTCCTTGGATTTATATGCAGCATCTGCTTGAGGAGGCTAATGAAAACGTGTGTGTCCTTGTCCTCGGTGAGATCTTCAACTCCAAAGTGCAGTTTTGGCAGCTCATCTAGAGTCCTTATCTTATCACAAAGGCCCAGATGTGCTTTTTTCCCCGTTGTTTTAACATATTCCGCCGGTGTATTCAGCCTCCAAGAGTTCTGGGCAGTAGCGAACCGTGAGCACTATGGCTGGGCCTTCACCTTAGCCCTCATTGCTGAAGAAGAAAAATCATTGCGGGAAAAAAGGCTATCCAAGCTAGCCACAACATTGGTCTCGTCTTCCGACAAAATTTAATTTCCTTCGGGATTAATAAAGTATCTCCAATCTAATTAATTAAATAAAAAACGAGCACAGACCGCTCATACAGTCAATGGCACGCACCCATAGAAAAAATACACTCACACACATCACACAACCTGACTACCATGATCAGTAACCTACACAAACCCAGACACATAATGGCTCGGCGGCCAGCAATCGGATAAACCAATGAAGTGATCAATCCTGTGAAATAATGAAAACAAGTGAATGGAACCTGCACTCACCCATTATGAAGTTAACTCTGCCAGCCACTCCATAATCTTGCCCCTGCTCAGCCAACTCCTTGACGTCGGGTATGGTTGGTAACGTTACTGCGGCTAGCATTAGCAACTAGGCTGCTAGGCTTGTTAAATCGGTAAGCATTAGGCTACTGAAGAAAGCTAGTCTTTTTAGCTACGTTATATTATCTTTCTTCTAGGCTATAAGTTAACCTTTGTTTACGGCCACTGGCCCTAACCTGACGCTAGCTGTCAAATCACCGGAAGTTTTCACCGGAAGTACTGGCGCACACACAAAAGTTTGAACGTCAACCGCTCCACTCTGCACGCTTTTCGGACTTCACGAAGGCCTACGATCTTTTTTTTTTGTCCCGCCCACTTCAAATCAAACCGTGATTGGTCAATTTTCCCATCACTCTCCAAACCAAAACACATAGCTTGGCCTTCCCCGAGATGCGTGAAGTCCTAACCAATTAATGAGCCGGTTAATCTTGCTTCGATAGAGATGGACGATTCTGATTGGATAGTATGTTTCAGGACAGTAACCCTTTCATTGCCGATGTGAATTTGACAGTAAACTTAACTTTGGAACATAGATTAGCGAGAATGTAGTATTAAATGTATTGTATTAAATTAAATGAGAGTGATTGAGTTTTTTTTATGTATACATATATTATTATTTAATACTAATATGTTTTTGTTCTGAATTTTTTAAGGCCTTCTCTGAAGGCGTAGAAGGCCCTGAGGGTTCCCCTCTGGTTCTGGGTAAGAGTAAAAAAGAGTTCTTTGTCCAATGCTTCATTCAGAAAATCCTTGAGGCATCCCTAGCCACTGCACAATAGCTCTAATGGAACCATATGTGTTCCCAGGAAACAAGTTTTGGCCAATGAACAAGAAGGCCAAAACACAGCCAACAGACCACAAGTCAATACCTTCGTCCATTGGGAGGCCCAGGATGACTTCTGGGGCCCTGTAACCAAGAGCCTGAATGTTAGTTCCCATAACAAGTTTTGATGTATTCCTTGCCAAACCAAAATCAATCAGCTTCACATGTAATGGTTGTGACTGATGGTTGACCAGCATTACATTGTCTGGCTTTATATCTCCGTGAACCATTTGAATTCTTTTCAGTTCCTTTAAGGCCGCCAGCATCTGCTGAGCAATAACGCTGATCTCAGACACATTCAGTGGCATGAAATCCCTTCCGTAGAGTAGGTCCAATAAGCTTTTGTCAAGCTTTTCAAAAACTAAGCAAACGTGACCCATGTATTTGAAATGTTCATGAAAGGTAACCAAGTTCTTTTCAAGATCAAGCTCTCTGACTTAAGATTTTATGTTCTCTTCTTCCTATGTCGCGTCTGTCTCTTCTCTCTATTTTGACTGCCACAACTTCTTGTGTGTGCAGATTTCTACACTTGGCCACTTTCCCATAAACACCCTCACCCAAGAATTGGTCTGACATAACCACCGCTTTCAGTGGGCATAAACATGTTTTTCTCAACGTGTTTTTTTTTTTTTTTTTTTTTTTTTTTTAAACGGGGCATTAAATGATAAATTGAACATTCTGGTCGCCATTTCTGTTCAATGTTGTACGTCTCCAAAAAAAAATGGATTCAGTATAATCAAATTTAAAGGGGCACTAGGTAGCATTTTCACCTAAAATTATAGCCTTCAGGAGTTTACCAAAGGTTAAACAAGTCAATAGTAAGCGAATGAAGCCTGTCTCGCTCCCAACAGGGGTCTGTATGCTGAGAATCCCATATGTAACTTCGGCAGGAGCGACCCGCTTCTGAAGTCTCGCGATGCGCGAGAAGAGTCGTTTGTGTTTACGGCACTTAGCTAGGTACTGTATGCTAGCTGTAGTTGTAGGCTATGTGTTCACTTGTGTTGAAGAGCCAACACCAAGCGTTTCATATTCTGCCTTTCACAGACTGAATATGAAACGTTCGATGTTGGCACTTCCCATTTTTGTGAAATTTCTCCAAGCGTGATCTTGTTCATCTACCATAGTGATCTGCGTTTTTTAGATCTTAAAGAGACAGGTGATGATGGTGCTTTCCTGTAAGTGTCTGCTAATACAAAGGAATCACTCCACGAATACACCATGATGAGGGAAGAATCCCATTCAAAATCAGCAACAGTCCATCCATCCATCCATCATTTTCCGCTTCTCCGGGGATCAGGTCGCGGGGGCAGCAGCCTGAGCAGAGAAACCCAGACGTCCCTGTCCCCGGCCACTTCCTCCAGCAACAGTATTATAGCATATTATCTTGAGTTCTCTCTTTAGAAAATCTCTGATTATAGTATCTTACGTGGGCAGTCTACACTTGTGAATCAGATGACCTAACTACACTGACTAAATAACACAACGGCAGCATTCGCCCCGATTTTTAGTTAGTGGATGTGTATAATACAAATGTGCAAAACAACCAAATTATCATAGGGAAAACGGACAATGTACCTCAGAAGACATGGTCGCTGTCGTTTATCTGCCAGGTTGCACGAATAGGTCAGAGGTCTCATACATTCATTGCGCTTTGGGGGGGAGGGAGGTGGGCATTTTTACGACAGTGTAGAATTTCAGGTTGACCAGTAGAGATCGCTATACTGCCGCTAAATTACCTTGTATCCCTTTAAAGCTGCAGTCGGCAAGTTTTCAAAATAACGAGTCTAAAGTAGGAAAATTCGAACTGATACAACTTTCAGGTCCCTCCCCCAACCTCTAACAAGCTCCGAATCGCCCCCCAAACCCCTCCCCCTCTGTGGACGAGGATTGTGCACGTGAGTTCACACCAGTGTGAGCGCACACAAGCTGGGGCAGACTCACGCTCAGCAGCGTGTGCACAAGCTGTGATTGACAGGTAGGATTCCTCCACCCTAACTTGATTGGTTAAAAACAGCCGGGAGCGCTCGGTTTTTGCAAGCATGATTACAGGCTTCAGAGGGAGCTACAGATTTCGTTATTTTTCCTAAACAGCCTATTTAATATTCTACTTCCAGAATCCCATGACAGTTCAAGCTAATATGACTAAAAAAAAGTTGCTGCCAACTTCCGCTTTAAATCTTCTCCAAAAAAAGTTCGAGAACAAACTGAAACAGGACACACAGAAATCAAAGTGACACCTCTGAGAAGGGCGTTCCTACCAATGACGTCACCCTCTTACACACGTGTTCTGCCTCTGATCTCATTGAAAAAGAAAAAGAAGTCGAATTCGAAGGTGGATTATAAGGCACAGAGCACGCAACTTTTCAATATCATCTCTGGTCTTAGAAAATCAAGCAGCCAAAAGCTTGGCTTTTCAAATCCTTGACAGGATCAAGAAGCTCATTTGTTACTAACAAAATGCCCCATTCCAACTTTGTGTCTATCTGTACTGTTATTCTCTTATCGGTTATCCTCGGTTATTGTAAAGATGTTTGCGCATGTTGCATGTAATTTATTAGATATTGGGATCAAGGGAGTAGGGTTTCAGCAGAACCACGGACAGCGCTGTTTGTTTGCGGTGTCCATAGCACTGAAAGCTGAAACTGAATAACCTCTCAGAACGCCGCTGTGAAGCTGCTTTTAAAGACTTCCCACGTATCTGTTCTGTTAAGTACTGTGTTAAGGCACGTATTGTATGGCATATGTGGTGTAAAGTTGGCTAAGCATTTGAGTGAAGTTCTTTTGATGGGAAAACTCAGTAGTACTGAGTCTGCACTACTGTGTGGTTGTCGCTTGGGTTTGTCATTGTCACAATTCATGCAACACAACTCTTTATCAGCAGTGCATTTCTGATATCTGCTTTACAGTAGCTCTTTTGTCAGCTCAGTGAAATACTAAAAATATTGAACTAAAATACAATCATGACTAGTATTTGTAGTTGTAAAGATCCGGCTAACTTCATTGCAATGCCAATTCATCATCACGCTTCAATTATTGTTCAGAAGACTCTTAAGTCCACTCTTAAGTAAGACCTCTCGCCTTTTATTTGTCATTACAACAATTATCACTCAAATCAGAGAACTGAGAAAATGAGTCTGTTTTCCTTAATGTTACTTCTTGAATTTAGCTTTGAGCATCTTTATGGTCTTCACTGTTATAAAGTCTTCTATTGTTATAAAGACAAAGCCAAGTATGTCCCCGTAAACTTTGTTTTTCTCTTCATAAAACAACGACCAGCAGGATGGTTTTATTTGGATAGCCGTGTCGTATTAGTATTTCTGTCTGAATGTGACTGAAAGTGGCTTTTCTTGTACAAAAGCCATTCAATCTGTGATCATTCTGACCGTAACATGTTAGGATGCAGGTGGCTTATCATCTCACCTATTTGGTCATGAACCTTTATTCTTTTTCTTTTCTTCTGTCTTGCTATTTTCCACCTAAAAGAGGTCTTCATTGTCCTTGTCTCCTTCCCCTGTCCCCAGGTGCCGCGTCCCTCACTTTTTACATGTTCTGAAATCAGCATGCTTGCATCCACGTACCTGATCATCCCCAGTTGTATTCAAACTTCCAGCTTTCTATCAGTCCTTTGTGCAGTTTCCTCCTGGCTACCCAGTTTTGTGTTGAAATGGAATGGAATGCAATAGAATGAAATAGAATAGAATGAAATAGAATAGAATAAAATAAAATAGAATAGAATGAAATGATATTTTATCAACACAAGAGTGAAATTCTAATGTTGTTGTTTCATTGCATGGAATTATTAGCCTAGAAATCTAGACGCCCCTAGTGGCCGCAAATGGAATTTGCTCCGGGGCTAGTCTAGTCACTTGTGGTCGTTTTGCAACGTTCCAAATCAAAAGTTGATCGAGCCAATCAAATCGTGAGGAGCGGGGTCGGAGGCCGGGCTACCTAGTGACGATAGAGGTGCGACGTTTCAGTGTGTAGTTCCAGAGAGAGGTTAAAAAAAAAAAAAAAAAAAGTTCAAGAGAGAGGTAAACAATGGCTGCGCCCGGCGAACAGGCTTTCCCCAGTCGATTGCGAGCATGATGTACCGGAGACAGCGGGCCGATCTTCGTTTCAGAGCTGACTAAACTCTCCGGTAAGGCATTTGAACGGTCAAATTCCGTTAACGGGACAAGAGCAGTCAAAACCGGAAGTGCGTTACTCACTATGGCTAGCTTTTGTAGCGCTGAATTCGTGGGAACAAAATTGTAAATAGCCGGTATTTTGTCAGATTTTCAACACCTTGGGGGTCTAAACGACTACTTTCTCGCCTGAAAATGTTTCAAATGTTGCTAAAGTTTACAGAGTTTAGAGCTTAAGAGAAATCAGCTTTCAAGGCCATAGACTACAAACCAAGTCGCGTTGACTACGTAAAACTTCTTCATCGCTCTGATTGGTTGTTGCGCCATCCTATTGCGTGGCGTTGAACTTGACAGACAGCCGTATATCCCGCCCACACTGCTATCCAGCGTCACTAGACCCCTGTACAGCTTTTTGCTGTACGGGTCTGGCTTGCTAGGCTATGGAATTATTGCTGTTGGCAGGAAACACCGCCCCTATCGTTCCATGTTGCAGCAAAGCTGAAGAAGCCTCTGACAGAACACACGTCACTCTTTAATTACTATGAAGAGAGCGTGTAGCGTTGTTCTTTATGTTGAGCAGCTTTTGCAACATTCTCCTGTGCACAACCAGCTCCAGGGCAGTACCCAGCACAAAGTCAGTCTTCTTTATTAGTTAGTTCAGTTTCTTTGAGCCACTGGCTCGGACATTCAAGAGAAACTAATTGTTTCCATGCCATGTATGGGACGACCAGTTCACAGTACTCAGCCTCTTGTCCATCACCAACACATTCCCATGACTGCAACGTTTTTTGGATTAATGAGCCCTTGACATGATTTCAACGATACATCTAGTATCGTACCTCATCCAGGCATAAATATCTGTCCTCATCGAAATTGAGACTACATTTACCCCTAAGCAGTTTACTCATTATTTCTTCTTCATGTTTCAATCATAAAATCTTTTTCATCCACTTTTCAGTCACCAAAATTAGATAAGCAGACAGTGGTAACCAAGCAGCCTGTGGAAGTAAATGAGAGGACGGCAACTCATGCATCTTGGTCATGCTTCTGTAACTAAGATGCAGAAGCAAACTGGAAAAGTGTTTCTTTGTCCACGTTTCTGTTTAGAATGTAACTACTGTTCACTTTGTTGTCACTGCAGTCTGTGGCCGCCAGCATGAACTAGAAATTGACCACTACTAGGTCTTTTTTGGATGGTTATAAACAAAAAACAGAGAGGATGTAACTTTATTCTTTCAGTTAGTGTTGTGTGTATCTTGGGCGCATGAAAGAAGTTAAACTCATGTCTTTATTGGCAAAGGTGGAATTGATTGATATGCTCACAATTCTGTAAGTAGGTGACATTCCTTCTTTATCTATTATACTTGGACTTGATATTCTTCAAAGTATATACATATATGTACTGTTTCTGTATGTTTTCAATTTAGTTCCACAGCTCGTCCGAGGTGTCCATAAATGTGATGTGCTGAATTTGAATGAACTGGAATTTTACAGCAGTACCTTTACTTCTACGCAGGTAAAATATCAGCAAAGAAAGATACTGCAAGCAGATGGTGGTTCCAGGTTTGACTTCATGGTGACACCTCCTGACAGGAACTGCAGCTTTCAAATAATCAAAGCCTAAGAGATTATTTTACAGTATAATAGGGACACACAAAAGAGCGTAGATATGTCAATTTTGTTTGTTTGTTTATTTCACCAGGAAGCCCAACTAAGATGTAGTTTGTGCCACAGACTGCAGTACTAAGAGCGTCAACAGTAGGTGGCGGCAGAGTACCGCACAATCTGCTGATAAAGAGAAAGAAACTAAACTACAGTACTTTCTTGTCAGTGGTTGGATCAGGTCCTGCATTTGGCAGGGATACAGGTACTTGGCCTCTGCCAAGTGTTCAGTAGTCTTAAGCCCTATTGGGACAGGACTAGTTTAATGGGGGGACCTGGGGTAAAGTAATAATAACCGGGAAATCTAGTCCCGTCCGAACGCGCCATGTCAGTAAAGATAGCGGAGTATGTCGGTAAACTTTGCCGAGAATTCTACCTCCTGTGAAACGGTCCGGAGTATCTACCATAGGTAATACTAATCCCGTGCGAATGCGACCTTCGGTAATAAGTACGGAATATGTCATCACATCCTTTTAAAGAGAGAAACAATTAGGTGTAAAATAGAAAATGACACTTAAGTTTCGTTGTGCAATCCTTTTTTTTAAACTAGGCTATACTTTACATTCAGGTAAAATAAGTATCCTGAGCAAAACTTTTGGTGAACAGTACTTTACATTAAGGTCAAAAATGAATAAATCTTCTGTTCTGTTATACTGTACAATACGTTTTGGTAGTTAATGTTAATATGTTAACGTTTTGGTTAATACTTATCATTCAGGTAAACAAACAAAAAAGTCTTCTGCGTTTGTATACAATAATTTTGGAGCAGAATGCTTTATATTCAAGAAAACTCCTCCCATGTTAGATGAATATTACAGGGATTTCTTGTCCCGTCCGAATTGGTCATTTCTTCTCCCTGGCGTCGTCTGGTTAACCAACATTACCATACGTCCCCCCATTGAACTAGTCCCGTCCGAATAGGGCTTTATACTTGGTCCTTTTACTGACCCATCCAAAAAAAGAGATTAAGTTTATTGCTTACTTGCTATCTAAAATGAGTTAAACTTATTTTTATAACTGTAAGTTAAACATTAATAAAAAAATAACAAATGTTTTAAATAACTGATGAATATATAGAAGTCTTTTACATGAGTTGTACACTTAAACGCCTAAAAGTCCTACTTAACATTGGGTTTTATTTTGCATCACTTATCCTAATGTAGCTTTCAGCCTGCATCACACAGCCATTTTGTTGAACTATCAGGGTAGGGATTTCTTTCATCTTCTGCAGAGCGAAGCAATGCTGGTCGGTCAGTGAATATCCAGAATCACTGTCTTATAATATGAAAAGATGGTAATTATGTTAACAATCAAAATTGTAAGTTGTGTCCCGTAATGGCTTCTGTGTAGCACCAGAGGGCATCACAGACTCAATTGTCAAAGCTGTGTCTTCTTGCTGAGGGAGAATTAAGTCTTATTTCTTATTCGTGTGTGTGTGTGTGTGTGTGTGTGTGTGTGTGTGTGTATGTGTGTGTATGTGTGTGTGTGTGTGTGTGTGTGTGTGTGTGTGTGTGTGTGTGTGTGTGTGTGTGTGTGTGTGTGTGAGAGAGATTTTTAGACTTTGTATCATCAGCAAAACCTTAAATGAATACCACATATTGTTCAAATCTATCAGAATGACTGATTTACTGAGTCACTAATTTCAGTCCTTGGTATTACACTGAAATATCACCTCAAAGGAGAAACACACCAATCTGACCCATAATGGGGGGCACACATTAGCACACTCTTCCATCCTGTGGCACTGTGGCAGGTAGACATATCCACCACACACTTGCACTGTACACCGGCAGACCAGCCCGTCTGGCACCAACAATGCCCTGCCACGTTCAAAGTCCCTTTAATCCCCGTTCTTCTCCATTCTGATGCTCGGGTTGAACTTCAGCAGGTTGTCTTGTCACCTCTACATGCCTAAATGCACTGAGTTGCGACTGTGGAGGCCATTGGAGTACAGGGAACTCAGTGTTATGTTCAGGAAACCCTGAGCATCCCTGGTGCTTGAGTTCAGGTGAGTGTGCCTGGACCAGGCAGCCTGGTGACTTTAAACATTTTCAAAGTGTTTCATAGTACCAGGGGCGCGGAGCTCCGGCGGGTGCGGACTGGAGTGTAAGCCGGGGAGGGGTGCTTAAGTGTGGGTACACAGGGCCGGCTGGAGGGCCTGGAGCCTCTCGGGCTGGATGTGTGTGCGCACAGGGCACGAGAGCCTGGATGTTGGGAGAGGAGAGCAGCCGTGAAGGCAGGTGCTTATTGGAGTTCCTGTTGCCTTCCTGTCACCTGGAACCAGTCTGCCCATTCTCCTCTGACCGCTCACATCAACAAGGCGTTTTCACTGGATATTTTCTCTTTTTAGGACCATTCTCTGTCAACTCCAGAGATGGCTGTGGGTGAAAATCCCAACAGATCAGAAATGAACACGTTCAATTTGACATATTTATAGAACGTGCGCACGTTAATCATGTGTAAAAAGCTCATGTTGCGTAAAAATGGTCAATTTCAGTTCCTTTGTTTTGAGTTTGAGACCCCCCCAGTGGTCCCAGCATTGAGCCCTCAGACAGTCCTCCACTAATAGGTCTAATTAACTTTTAACATTCACTGTGTCACAAGCTTCATGTAAACCTAGAAAAAGGGCTGCAAAGTGTTGCTTGTTGTCCAAGGATTCTATTCATTCATTCTTAGGCCAGAAATATACCTGCTTTTGATCATGGATACACGTGTTTATCCCGGCTGCCTCTTTGTTTGCAGCATCCCTTGCGCACATCCTCAACAATTAGCGCTACGCGCTTACGCTCATTTTTATGTAAAAAGGGTAAAAAAAAAAGGGTTTCAATTTCAGTTATTTTGTTTAATTGAGAGCTACCACAGGGGTCTCACAATGAAACAAACTAACCCGGTAGCTGCATCGACCCCAAAAAAAAAAAAAATAATAATTTAATCCGTCAGCGGAACTATAGCGGAAATGTCATTTTTCCGTTCCGCCACTAAATCGACTGCGACTGAAATGGAGATTCGTCAGGCCAGGCAGCGTTTTTCCAATCTTCTACTGCCCAGTTCCAGTGAGCCTCAGTGTCCTGCTGTCAGCTGACAGGAGCAGCACCCGGTGTGGTCTCCTGCTGCTGCTGCGCAGCTTCTTCTGCCTTCCTTGGTTGGAACGAGCGCTTATTGGAGTTCCTGTTGCCTTCCTGTCACCTGGAACCAGTCTGCCCATTCTCCTCCGACCTCTCACATCAACAAGGCATTTTCACTGGATATTTTCCACGTGGAGTACCCCCCAAAAGATTTGTCTCAATGTTTGAATCTTTGAATGTCGGTAATTAGGCTCTAACCTCCATAGTAGACACATGTGCATATGTCTATGATAATCGCTGATAGACGCTCACTTTTCTTGTATTCCCACAGCTCGTGCACAAATCTAAACTATCGAAATGGTGCTTGTTTAGCTACTACTGACCATCATTAAGAGAAATAGCATACAAATCAAATAGTGAGACACTTGCAGTCAGTCTGTTTTTTATAGTTGCGTTTCAAATATGTGCATTGAGAAACCACCTTGAACAGTGCAATTGACAATAAACAACATTACAAAAAAGACAATGGTGAACAAACATCAAAACAGCTGCAGCTTTCTATATTTCTATAGCAGTAAAGTATACATATCTCAAAATATTTAAATAGTCTAATATAAATACCATAATATATAATATAATATAATGACTCAGTATTATGTGTGATGGAATAACATATGTATGATATATATATATATATACATATACATACAATATAATATAATTTAAATATAGGTATATATATATATATATATATATATATATATATATATATATATATATATATATATATATATACCCAATCATGCTCATAAGATTTTCACATCTAAGCAACAGTGCAATTGACAATAAAAAGTCATTTCACAAACAAAAACTTCTGATACAGAAGACAAATGTAAACAAACATCAAAACACCTGCTGCTATTATAAATACCATAATATTTCAATAGTTTAATTCTAATACACATATAGTAATATAAAATATAATATAATAATTTAATATAATTTAAATATGTATCTATATATAAGCTTGTGTCTAGGCCTGTATCTTGGAGCTAGAACCCTTTAAAAAGTATAGTTTTGCTAAGCCTTTTTCGGCTGTTGCCACTCTGTAATTTCAGTGTACTGAGTTTGGCTATGTGGTGCAGCCTGAGTTTGTGAAATGTGGACACAACCAATGACAACAGTGAAAAGTGGTGGTTGTCTATACCAAACTGTGTGTCCTGAATGTGCTCCTTGACAGGGGTGGAGCAGTGATTTTAAATGTGGGGGTGTTCCAGGGGTGGCACATGAGCACCACATCAAGTCGAAAGACTGTATAAAAAAAGGTCAAGCCTCACAATAGAGATACGGTATCATAATTTACACATTTTTAATCACAAAATGTAACATTTAATCGCTATCACGGAGTTATCACCGTAGATTTACTGCAGGCTACGAAGTTCCTGAAACAAACTCTGCACTTCATGGCTTGATTGAAAACTCTCAAAAAGATATACAGTAATTACCCTCTTAAGAGTAAGATTCTGATCACTATTTTTTTCCCCATTAAGTTCCGATGTGTTGCTTGGGGGGGGGGGGGTCTCACTAATACAAAATTATTATGACTTGATCAGGTGCAGTGACAATGCATCCTTGTTCATATTTCACAAAAATCATTCCTTTCCAAAAATCAAAACCAATCAGATAAACTCAAAAGTCCACTGTCGTAACATTTAAACAAACTATACACTTCTCTATAGCTGAACACTATTCTAGCATACTGTGTTAGATATAAAGTATATAAATATCACTGCAAATATTGAATATAATTTTTTTGGATGAATGTAATTTTAAATCATTCAACAAAACTTGGATTTAAATTCTTCTTTTTGTTTGACAGTCCACAGGTCTGGCCAGTCACTACTGATGTCTACAGAGAAACAGCTAAAATGATGCATGCATCACACATCTCACACACCCACTCACACTATTGTGATGACAATATTCACCAGCAGGACATACGCATCCCCCCTCTTTACATTAACAATCTGGGCAAAGTGAGGCTCCACTTCTATAAACTGGAGATGCATTTAGCTGCCTTTGAATCCTCTGACCTGGTGGTGGTAGCCTGGCTCCTTGTGTCTGCCCACACTGACCTGCTTCAGGTTGGGAGCTGCCAGGGCTGCTGGTTTCATGGCTGGGGCCTGATCTGGGCCTGATCTGGGTCTGACTTGTGCTTCTTTACAAAGAAGTCTTTTCATTGTTATCTGTCCCTACACAAAATAAGACAGCCGGGTTAAACCTCAATATTGTGTTAATCTTAAACTCTTTGTCTCCATTCTTGTGCTTTAACTTACTTTAAAACCAACTCCAAGCTTAGCTGCTATAAAATTAAACTAGATCATGTAGATCAGTCAGTTTAAATACCCCGGCTAAAGTTATACTTTTAGACCTTTATAATAACAAACAAGCTTCATGGACATTGTAACAAATGCCCAAAGATTATATCAGTTTCATCTAACGTTACGGTTATGAAATCCTTATGAACTGTGTTGATTACACACTTACTGAAAACAAGTGCACAAATGCGAGCCCAAAACACGAGATGAGGGATTCTGGCCGGATTCACTCACCAAGCCAACTAGCTGCGGTGTTTCTGAAGCTTCATAACAAGTAACTTAAATTTCTGCTCGTAAACCAAAGCAAGAATTTAAAAAAAATAATTATCTAATAATAATAATAATAATAATAATCTTAAAAAAACTCATATGTCGGGACACTCTTAACTCAAGGTACCACTTTAAAGTGCTACATAGCTTCATGCTAACGTGACATTAGCCTTTCATAACTTTAGCCTACTCGTTTAGCCTAACAATTGGTAACAAAATCTCTTCTCTAAATGTGCAGTCTTTAAAAACAATGACTCATTTGGATATCATATTAAAACTTAACTCAAAATGATGTATTCCACGAAAGTAGGTTCACTCTGACAGTACTACAGGACACTCTCTATGCCTGCCACTCATTTCAAAGACGCCGCGTTTCTCACTCATCTTTCAACGAGACTTGCCTGTCAATCAACTGTAGTGACACCTGAGGTGTCCAATCAGGTTCCAGAGGCGGCCGTTCGGGAGCCGGCTCTTCTTTGGGAGCCGAGTCAAAAGAGCCGAGCTTCCCATCACTAGTTCCGGCTGTTCGTCTCTTTCCCGGGCCGTGCCGCGGACAACAGTCTGTGATTGGGTGAATGTCCGTTCAGTTTGACCAATGCCTTTTCGTGCAGCGTAAGGGAGCTGAGGTGCGCTCCTTTTTTGTATGTTGGTGCACTACGAGGGTGGGCAAACGGGTTTACCTTTGGAAAATGTGGGGGGGATGAAATCACCTTACTGTAAAAGTGGGGGTGTCGAAACACCCCCATCCCCCACGGGTGCGACGCCCCTGCTCCTTGAGCAGAAACACATCATCCGAGCCAATTTCAGCCCGGACAAACTGCTCTCTATCCGACACCCTGACAGCTTGCCCCGATACAGACCGGCGAATGAACCTCTGCTGACCTCACCACCTTCACTGTTCCTTCTGAAGGAATCATCAGCCCTCCTCTGTTTTTCAAAGTCAGCAAGTGGTAGCTCTGGTCAAATGATGCCCGCGCAGCATCTGTCACCAGGCTAGCACGGCACACACCACTGGACAGCTTTCTTACAATCTGCCGCACCACAAACCCTGTGATGTAAACCAGTGCGTTTTCCACCAGGCCACCAAAGCGGGCTGGGAGGTAGCTGTGGTCACATATCAGAGCAGATACATTCACGAAAGGCGATTGAAGCTCTTCCGTCTCAGAGGCAGAGGACATCTCAACCGCTGACAGGGACACGGTCTCATCCTGAGGTGCCACGTTCCCTGAAGCGCTCGGAGAGACACCGCATCGGACCATGAGGCGGCGGAAGGTGCCCTGCAATTGGCCTGCGGTGGGATTATTGTTCCAGCCCCCTAAAAAACAAACGCACACGACACTTAATACAGATATTTGCTCTTTTCAGACATCAAGGACTTTTTTGGAAAGGCAATTTAATCTAGAAACTTCTGAGATCCTTACCTGATGCCCTGATGGAATTGAAAAGGAGCTCCAAGTGATCCATTTCTACATTTCTATGAACATTGCAACAGAAAGCTACAAGCAGATGAGTCCAGAAAAATAATGAATAGGAGGGTTTCAAACTTGACGTCACTTCCGTATTTTCTAAGCGCGCGAACCTTAGTGTTGGGCAACCTGAGCTGGAGCCCATTGAAAACACTGTGTTTTGTCTGCCACTTTTTTGCCCAAAATGCCTCAGTTTTGTGGATGTAGCAATCGGTAGTGATGGCAAAACGAGGCTTTTTGAATCATTGAATCGTTTTGAACCATTGTGTCATAAAGTGGTTCACTACTGGAAGCTTCATTCAATTCCCTTGGGTGACATCTACTGGCGTAGCGATTTTTGCACCTTATGAAGCCCTGCGAATGTGATGCATATAATAACACGATAATAACACGTATGTATATGTGTTGTACATATGGGTTTGTAGTACCTCATTAAAGATTGATTAATTTACCCATAAAATAATAATTTGCCCTCTCCGGGTCGGGAATGAGATCCTTCCCCAAGTGGAGGAGTTCAAGTATCTCGGGGTCTTGTTCAGAGTGAGGGACGAATGTAGCGGGAGGTTGACAGGCGGATCGAAAAAAATCCGGGTTACTGTAATTTTGAATTTTTGTCGTAAAGTGGGTGTTACTGACGTCCTCGTGGTGCTACTACCACAGACAGCCCACAGACCTGCTGCCTTTTTATTCATTCGGCTAAAATTCAAAATTAGTAACCCGGATTTTTTTAAGTAAGCGACGCACCTCCACGTTATCAGTGCTAGTGTACAGTAATTAATAAATTATAAACAGCATAGTTTGTGCCTGTATAACGTTGCCCATAGGAAACCGTTCCATGGCTGAATATCTCAAGAGAGCAGCCAGACGCCTCTCGACTATCTTCTGAACAGCTCCAAATGTTCAACAACAAGCAGGGGTGAGTAGAACATCATGTTATAATGTGAAATCAAGGGCCCAATGTCAAAAAACCGGTCTTATCCTTTAAGCTGCTGCCCCCGCGACCCGACCCCCGGAGAAGCGGAAGATGATGGATGGAATAATAATTTAAAAACAATGTGAACATTTTTGGTTTGTCATTCATATTTTCTTTGGGAGTGTGCTTGGTGTAATAAAGAGGGTGCTTGTGTTACTTCAGGTGTTTTTATTCAAGAAAAACAGTTTTTGCACAGTAGAAGGACTCAAACGGTTTCTTTTTTTTTTAGTCAATTTCTCCAGCTTTGGAAAATACTCTGTCACAGGGAACAGAGGAGGCTGGTGTGCTGAAGGAACTGTTTGGGTGGAAATATTCCCACACTTTAGAACGCTTCCTCGATGGTTGCTCCATGAGAGAATAATCCAAAACTCCGAATATCAAAAAACGAGAGCTGTTCGTAACGTATTATACGTGTAGAACGGGGACATGAACCGGGGCTTCAGCCATCTTGAATACACTGAATCGCGGCAAATGTTCAAAGCTCCGCACATCAACTCGAAGCAGTCAGCTGACTCGGTCTGAATGAAGCAGTGAAGTGGTTCAAACGTCATCAGTGACGTCACATGAAGCAAGCTCCGGCCCACTGCTTCACTATAACTACCCTGTCGAGTTTCAAGCGTGCTTCGGAGCTTCGGTGTTGGAGGTAACATCACTACCTGTTGGAAACATCACTACAAACAAATACGCACATTGAGAAACGGCCCATTACCCGACACACACACTGCGAAGCCTCGGCTCATCTCGGCTCATCTCGGCTCATCTCGGAACATCTGGTAGCATAGCAACAGAAAGCTGCATGCAGGTGAGTCCAGAAAAGAATGAATTTAGCGGTCAGACGTTAGCAGAAATGTCTTCAAAGTGCTCTGTGTCATTGGTTTGATTCCTGCTCCTGGACAAGGGCAGTCAGAACATGCAGCAGAGAGTAAAATGGTCAGATAACCTGGCTGCTATTCACAGTTAGCCCGGCCTGCTAATGCTAACGCTAACGCTAACCGTTAAAGCGTTAGAGGGTTGCCAACCGTCCCTTGAAAAACGGAATCGTCCCGTATTTAGAAACAAAAGCATCCGTCCCGTATTGAACTGAAAAGGGACGCACTTTGTCCCGTATTACTGTGAGAATCCAAAAATAGGCAATATCATGCCAATGGAAATGAATAACGGGGCTTTATATGAAAATATACGGTAAATTTTTCCCAGGCCCTGTCCTGCTCTGTGACCAATGAGCTGACAGCATATTCACACACGAGAATACGCTCATCCCATTGGTCGAGGAGTTACTGAGAAGATAGCGGAAGACAACAAAGCAGCATATATGGCAGTTACGCAGACGCCAACACTACTTTAAGCAGTGGGAGACAAAGTACTCAACTCCAATAATTGAGTCAAAGTATTGATACTCATGGTCAAATCTTACTCAACTACAAGTAAAAGTCGCTAAAAATTTTACTCAAGTTAAAGTACTGAAGAACTTACTTTTAAAAGTACAAACTACATTTTCTAATATCAGTACATTGCTGTATTGTTTTCTGAATGCTTTTACAGAACCATGTAACTCTGAAACCACTTAATGATGAACAGACATGTAGACTTTTTGCACCACTCTGCTACAAAATAACAACAACACGGCAACTATGAGCTAACAGTGCAATAGTACTTTACTCAAACAGGGGGAAAAACATTTTTTCATTCAATTGTCTTAAAGTATTGGTGAAATAAAGACACAGGTAAAAAAAAAACAAATAACTTCTCCTTTAAGAAAGATACTTATTTTATTCAGTTAATTTGTTATTTTATATTAAAGTGAATTGCTGGATAATAATTTGTTTTCCATGTGTTCATGTCACTCAAAAATATGCATCTAATTCAATTCAGGTTCGAGTCAAATAGTTAAAAAATTGTTTCCAGGCCAGGAAGGGTGAAGGCAATCGGTTTCGGCCGACCCTTCTAATGAGGTGTCCCTTATTTATTTTTCGGGGAGTTGGCAACCCTAAGCGTTACAGATCCCAGAAACATAACCTCAGCTATAGATTTCAATAAGCCGGCCAGATGGCCAAATAAAATGGAGCTTTATCCTTTTAGCTGTGTGTGAAACATACTTCTGGGCCCTTTTCTTCCTCTTTTCTATCCTTTTGGGGCACTTTTTGACCATCCTGTCACATTTCCCACTAAAGCTGCAGTCTGTAGTTTTGCTGAAATCTTTTGTGATTTAAAAAGTTTGATGATCAATGTCAAATGTAGAATGGTTCTTTCCAGACTTATCTGAGTATCATTTGGCTTTTTGATAGAAGTGTGCAGCCAAAACATGTGATTTGATGTGTTTAACGTACAAAATATACCATATTTCATGATTAGATCTTAAAATGACTTAATTATGGTCAATATAAATACTTTAATTACATTAAGAGTTTAAAGGCCTACAGAAAGCTGACACTACACCCAATACATAATAATAATACATACACAGAGGAACAATAATGATCATTGGACTCTACACCAAAACATTTCATAAACGCATGAAATTTGCGATTTTGAATTTGCCGCTAGGAAACCTCCTAGAAAATCCGTGTGACGTCACACGTGCCGTGGTTTTTCCTGGCTGCCGTGTTGCCAATTTAGCGACTTTGTCACAAGACAGAAGCACTGTAGCGACCCGACGTGAGTGCTTACCGGATGTGAGTACTCCGGATATCCGGGCGAGTATTTACGTGCGTTTCAAACATCACGAATGCTTTGCGGTACCACTGCTACCCGATGTGAGTCGCGCTGTGAGTCGCGCATGAGCAGAAGTAATCTCACGGTTGACACGAAACAATAACAATATAAGATTAGTACGACGCCGTTTGGTGCTATTGTCTACCATTTACCACTACACACGCGCTGTCAAGCAGACTGGACTGAAAGTCTTATAAACACCATTGTTTTAAAACTTTAGGATTACACTAATCTATGTTGGGAGTCAAGCACAAGACCAACCAAGAGCTGAATGCGCATAGTCAATATTGAAATATAGTAGTAAAAAAAAAAAAAAAAAAAAGAATTTCATTTCAAAATTAAGGGGACATAAACAGTAGACTAACTGGTTTTATACGATTAATTTTGCAAAATATATACTAACTGGTTTTATATGATTACTTTTGCATACATTGGTGAATGACAAAAATATATATAATAATAAAAAAATATATATATATACACACACACACACACTTACTCTCTGTTCCAGCCACTCCATCCAAGGGCAGACAGTGGAGCACGTGGAAGTTTTTAGGTACCTGGGCACCGTCTAATGTCTGTGAGAAAGACCGGAGCCACACCAAAGACAATTTTCTGTTGTTGTGCCACCTGACATTTTTGGGGGCAATCTGTCTTTACTTCTGTATGCTACAAAAAAAATAAAATTAACGCGATTTGAAATTCCACTAACCGTTAAGTATCAACAAGTGTCTAACTTATGAAAACCTGGTGCATGTGTGACCAGGGGATGTTACACAGGTCAAAACTTTGACTACGCCAGTCTCATTAAGGGTGAGGCGTCACTGGGGCTGCTGTACACAAACAATTTCCCCTGCAGGTTTGAAAGAACTTGAGGACACAGTTGTTGCAAAACATATACTTTCCTTTATTTTCTTCTTCTTGTATAAAACATTCTAAATGTGCAGAGTTGCAGAGAGGGCAGGCGAGTAATAAAAGCACAGTGCTACTCTGATATGAACATGTATAGTACACATTGCGAACTTGAAACACAGCAAACAAAGAAAACCAACACAGAAGTTAGTACATGATCTTGCTGTGTTCACAATGTAGAGGTATACATTGAGACAGTCACTAGGTTCAACCTTACTCTGTCAATTGTGCCAGAAGTATATTATATGCAAACCGGAAAAACACTGGCAATTAGATTCAGACAAGGTATAAAATAAAATCCACAAGAGTCAGAAGGCCTAGACCAAAAACAAGTGGTATATAGTCATAAGGAACAGGGTGTTCAGATGCAGCCCCTGGTGGCAACAGGGGTGAGGAAAAACTCCCTTTTTACTTGATTTGATATTTTTCTTGGGATAAAAACTCAGTATAGTCTGAGGAAAAAAAAAAACCCATGAAGTCAGGAAGAAACCTCAGGCAGAGACCGACGGCCACCAAGGGGAGCCCCCTGCCAGGGCTGGTTACGAACAGGTTAAAGGAAGAGGGAGGTAGGGGGGGGTGCAGCAGGGTGACGCAGGGTGACGTTGTCTGGCCTGGGCGACTAAGAATAGGCAAGGGTGAAGAGGTGGGTCTTCAGCTGCTTCTTGAAAGAGTCGATGGAGGTAGAATCTCTGATGTGAAGAGGAAGGGCGTTCCATCTCTTGGGCGCGTAGATTTCGAAGGCGGCTTCACCAATCTTCTTTGGTGGGGGGTTGGGAATCCCTAGTCGCTAAGCATCAGTGGATCTGAGAGCTCGGGCAGGGGCATAAAAAGAGAGCACGTCAGAGATGTAACAGGGAGCAAGACCGTGTAATGCTTTAAACACTGTTAGCAGAATCTTAAAGTCAATTCTATAGGAGACAGGCAGCCAATGTAGGCCTGCCAGAACAGGAGATTATGAACACTAAGAGGTGGACAGTAATTGGAAAAACGAAACAACTACATTGCGAACTTCCTGCACAGCAAACGAAGAAAACTAAAACAAATAAGAAAATAAACAAACTCCAAACTAAGGAAAAAAAATAGCACAGCAATCAAGGCACAGCAAACAAAGAAAACCAACACAAACAAGAAAATAAACAAACTGCAAACAAAGGAAATAAATAATTGCACACCTCTACACAGTAATCACAGCACACAGATGTTTACAGCACAAAGTTCGCAATGTAGAGGTATCATGCAACCATATTAAAAGCATACCATAACCATAAAAGCACAGCAAATAAAACAGACCCCTGACCCCTAAAAACACTTTGTACACAACGGGGCAGGGCGCAGGGGAACTATAGCTTCACATTGATACATTGTGGACTATTGTAGTTTCATGCCAATTTGCTTACCATTGGCATGTTCTCGGCCTCCCTCACGTGGTCCTCCACAGGATCCACAACCAGGTCCTCCACAGGGTCCTTTTCAGTCACCAGGTTGAATGAGGGATCACCGGTCCGAGAGGAAAACATACACACAAATGGACAGTAAAGGGTCAGGTGTGCGCACACACACTTTAGTCTTTCCTTCCAACAGAGGTAACTTATCCGGGTAACCAGTACACCTGTGTATTTGTCTTACAATCAGCTGACTGGTTGGATCAAGTTTGTGGTGGGTTCTTGTAAGGTTTTTAGTGTGTTACAGTAACAGCTATGAAATTTCATGTGCAAGTGTTGTACTTAAACCATGAATTTACTTTTCACACCTCTGGTTTGGCCATACCTTGACTTTCCGACGAGGAAGCCTATAAAGAGGCTCCAGCTTCCCGCAGAGCAGATCTTTAGCCTCCTGCGTCCAGAATGCAAAGCGTTGCCCGTGTCTGCAGAGAAAATCAATGAATACTACATGTAGTGATGTGAAATCAACAAGAAGTTTAAAAATGTCTATCCACTTTTAAATGGTCCTACCCTTCAATGGAGAACCGCTCCATGACCTCCAAACACCACCATTTGCGGATTGATGGCATGTCCTCCTACATAAAACCAATTGTGTGAAACCACTGTGAACATTTGTATCTGTGAAGACTAGACCTATGGACAATGTTAATTATGTCAGCCAATGATGAATATACAACTTACCTCTGAGAAGTTTAATGGAGAGCTGATGCAAAAGCTGAGCGCATACTACAAAACAAAGGGGAAAATATTAAGTGGAAATATTAAGAGACCACTTCGAAAGGATCAAAGTGGTCTCTTAATTTTTTCCGCGGCTGCATGTATATTAGGCAGCATACATATTAAGACGCATCTGAAGTGTATCAGAACCAGCTAAAACTTGTACTTTACCATGAGCATGAAGACTCCACAGTTAACCCCGCTGGTTTGTTGTGGGAAACCCTGAATAACAAAGTATCAGACTGTGAATATGATGGTGGTGTAACTACAGTACAATCGACATGATGGAAACACATAACAACACATGTCAACAACACCTATAAAAGCTTGATTTTAAATATTTACGTCGAAGTCACAGCCAGTCTTCTCAGTCCATTGTCCTGGCTGAATGGACTGTGCAATGTTCCTAAAGTACAATAAATAAAACCAGTTGAGAACAAACCAGTGATTGAAAATGCAAATGTGTTCCTATAGCGATATGAAACCACAGAACAAGGCTCGAAAACCTGAAGCCATAAAAGTGAAAGAACCCAAAGTGAAAGCCCACCTGTGAAACTCCTATTGTCATTGTGACACAACATTGCACAGCACACAGTGCTCCCTTCACACAAAATTACCTCACCCACCCGTGCATGGGGGCAGCCCTAGGGAGCAGTGCAGTGGGACAGGACCCCACCAACTCTCGCGTCAGCAGTCGAACCAGCAACCTTTGGGCTACATGTCTGACAACTTAACCGCTTACCAATGACTGCCCATAGAACAAGGCTTGAAAACCTTTGAAAAGATCAGTGGAACTAGGCCCATGTATAAACCTAAATATTGCTCTGTATGCCTCATCTCCAAAACCTTCAGGAAGAAGAGAGTCCAAGAAGATCATCTGCCTGTCTTGAACTTTTAACACCTGTAGATATACATTTTGTGTGACCCATCAACATGGTTAATTTGTAAATTGTTAAATAGGGCAGAAATGGGTCTGAAAGACTCAAATGTTCACTCAACACATAACAAGTAGTGATCCCCTCGGCCTGGTTGCCTGCTCCAAGCAGGAAAAAGTATGGCATCCCTTGAACGCACGTTGTCCTGTTTTTCGGGATTAATTTCACAGACAGAAATACACACTTACTGTCCTATGGGGCATTGATATGGATAGGTGCATAAACATTGTCAGAATTCCAGAGGAAGTGTATATATATATATATATATATATATATATATATATAAACATACACATACTGCTGCAAAGACACTTACCGGCAGGTTAGACAGGGGGTCCGCATCCGCTTTCCATGTAGGGACAACGAACATGTCCACAATATGGACATCTTTTCCCTACTCAGAGACATACTGATAACCACTTTTAACAAAATACACCTTCATAACACATACACTAAAGATTTAGAAAGGTAAATAAATTAATCAAAACCAGATTTACATGCGTTAGAGCAGCCTCGCGCACCAACTTCAGACAGGCATTTCCAATCTAAAAAGAAAACAAAATCGTCATCCTTGCGGTCTGGTCATAATATAGGCTACCTAAATGATCGAAAGGTCATACTCACGGTCGAATCCATGCACCTGTTGAGACCCAAACTCCAGAAATCCTCACGGAGAAGGCAGACCTCTCCATCTTTGACGAGGAGTTCATTAGCTGGGCGGATGGTGTCCAGGACATATTTCAGCTACAATGCATGTCATACTCACAGTTATGGCAGGAGTAAGCCATAATTAACACACAGCATGACAGTACTATGGGTCAGTGACAAAAAAAACATATTAATAATTAAATAATAATAAATAATCTTTTCAGAAGTCACTTGCCAGGGCATCCTGAAAAGGACCTGCGTCTTTGGCCCATTTGTCACCCAACCAGGCGTATCCATGGTCTTGCTTCAGGGAACAGGAATTGTAACCATGGTGGTCATGATAGACTGACAGCCTCTGACAATCGTGGCCTGCTAACATACCACGAAAACATTAATAAAAGAGAAATTAACTTTAATGTCATACAGATCACCTCCACAAATTAAGCTTCAAAAGATAAGATAACTCTTACTCTCCACTCGATGATATGGCTTGAGACGAGAGATATTGTGCTTTTGCCGTGTCCCCTTCTCTGTAGTGATTGTGGCAACACCTTTTCCCGACAGGCCTACAACTGTATATGGCCCTCTGTGGCGGGCAGACAGGCCTTCTGTGAGGGTCTTGTTCCTCGGGTTCTGCGACACCAGCACCTGATCACCAACACCAATTGGACGGACTGGCAATTTTTTGCCCTTGCGGGTGGCAAATCCCTTCATTTGGCGTTGCTGTGCCCTTTCAATGTTTTGCAAAACCTAAAATACAGTAGTAGACATAATACAATAGTCATTGTAGGCCTGGCTAAAACACACCTATTCTGATCATCACCTATTGTCTTTTAGAACTGACCTTCTCGTTCACCGCTTTCATTTTATTGACCGCACTGTCAATGTCCTCCTCTGGATTGCCCAATTCAAAGTCTGTCAGGGGACAGGCGTTATGCACCTCGGGCAACACTGGATGGCGGTGGAACATCAGATAGAAAGGTGTATGCCTTGTGGATGCCTACACACATAGCACATTTACATTAGGATTATAAATAGACAACAGGAAACAGAAAAAAGCTAGAACGAATAGCCACCTGTGAAGATGTGTTGATGCCATAGATGACAGCATCGAGGTGCAGATCCCAGTCATCATGAGCATCGTTCACATATTTCCTTAAGGCACGCTTGATGTTTTGGTTAGTCCGCTCATCCTTCACATTAATAAAAAGTACAAATTAAAATGCAATAAATTATTTTTTTAAAGCATAAATTCCATGCACGGTATGTACAAAAAAAAAAAAAAAAAACATTATATTTTTTATTACCTGGCCATTCGTCTGGGGGTGATAGGCACTGGAGACCGAATGCTTAATGTGGAGCATGTCAAAAATTCTCTCATTTAACTGTGGACAAATTATGTAAAAAAGATTATGGTTCCATGAATGATTTCATTCATGGAGAAGTATGATGAGCCACAAGTTTGTAAATGGGCCAGAATGACAACAACTGAACTGGATTGAAGGCAGTTCTACTGATGCAGACACCAACACTGTTACTGATGTAAAAAGCTTCTCACCTCGTTTACAAACTCCTTCCCTTGGTCAGTTATTATTCTTTGGACCATACCGAACGTGTACATGATTTTTACAAGTGCTCGGCATACCTCCACTGCTGTCTTCGAAGGAAGAGGGGCGGCAGCAACCCACTTACTGTACAGGTCGGTCATGGACATAATGTACTTATGTCCTCTTTCCGTTTCCTTCAGTGGACCAACAAGGTCCAGCCCGATGACGGTCCAGGGATCTGTAACCTGACAAAAATGCCTCATATTTATGTCACCTACATTTTGCAGATGGATACATAAAAGTAACACACATTGTGTATGTTTTTTCTTGAAAGAATGCAAACCGCCTGCTTGAATTGAATAAAAACTCGCTACCTTTATGGGATGCAGGGCTGGGGCATCCGTTTGGATGGGGTCATTGAGCTGACACTTGTGGCAGCATCTCACCTTAGACAAATAATAACAACACATAGGAGACTTCTTTCCACTCACATTTTTACTGCGTGTGACGACAAAATCAGACACAATGAGGAACTAGGCATACAAGATGATATGAATAAAATTCTGAATAAAAGTAGGCTTCTTACTTACCCAGTTCTCGACGTCCTTTGCCTGGCCGTCCCAGAAATAGCCAGCAATAGTTTTATTTCTAGTACCCCTTACACCTCTGTGGTTGCCAGACCCAGGGAGATTGTGGCACTCGTTAAGGACGGCAGTTTTTTCCGCGTCACTGGTCACCACCAGCCGCATGTACTGCCGCTTTGGTCCGACATAAAATATGCGACGATCTATTAAAACAAGAAAAATTATAGGCCTAACGAATTTAGACTTTTTGATAAGGCTACGTGAGGTTAAGTCCTGATCGCGAATCATCTCCTTGGCTCGCTGCCAAGTGCTAGTCAGCATCAAGCGACAGTTCTGACAAACATTGACATTCTGACAAAACAGAGTAAAACAACAAAATGTAATAACATGACAGGGTGTATACAGGTATAAACAAGTTAAATTTAAGACTTTTTAAGACCTTTTAATACCACTTCTAAATGAAATTTAAGACCAAACATACGATGGAAATACCAAGTATTTCCAAGTTGACACACTGACAGTATGGTAAAATGACAATTGAGTTTAAGAACATCGGCTAAATGTGTGTCATGCGAAAAGATCGCAAAAGTGTCATCACTGTCCTAAATTAAATTTATTACAATATTTTCAGAACATTTAAGTCCCATGAACAAATGCTTATAAAATCAAGTAAATATATATAAAAAAAAAATACTGTTCCTTTAGAGCAAAAAGAAAAATACACAAATATTTAAGACCCATGCAATGTGAATTTAAGACAATTTAATACTTTTTAAGGTCTTATTTTCAGGAAAATTGATTTACGACTTTTTAAGACTTTTTAAGGACCCGCGGCCACCCTGCATGATTAATGACAGTAATAAATGCGCCTCCGCTTCCGAACAAGCGGATAGGTAGGCCTATAATTGCTGACATAAATTAAGTTTATTATTTATATCTCGAGTAAGATTGAAAAAAATGTCAAGTCGGGAATGTGATGAAATTGGGCTTACCTTTCAGTACAAAGCTTTTCGATGCGCGGCGAACCTTCCATCTTTCCTCCTTCCCCCAGAGGGGCAAAACTTGCCCCGTCTCTAAAAAAGTTTTTACATTCTCATAAAACTGAGAGCCTTCCATCTTCTGTCAGGAGTCAGACCTGTCAGGAGTCTGACCACAGATTCTCTCCTCCTACTCAACTAGGTCTGTGCTACTCAAATTAAGTAGCTGAGGTAAAACTGTCGTAAATACGCGCCAAATACGTGGCCGGATATCCGGAATACGCGGACGGATATCCGGAATACGCGGCCGGATATCCGGAGTACTCACATCGGGTAAGTACTCACGTCGGGTCGCTACAAGCACTGCAGGACGGCGGCAACCCGGCATACCGTCATTTCCTGTCAAAACGGCAGTTTCAAGCTAGCTACAACGAGGGTAGGTTCACTTCCTGTTTTCCCTATGATAAAAGGCAACGGGTATTTTATTTTGTGAAAATAACAGGAAGTGCGTTAGCTCACTGCGGCTAGCTTTAGCAGCGCCGAATTCGTCGGAACAAAATATTTTGTCAGGTTTTCAACACGTTTGGGATCTAAACGACTACTTTCTCACCTGAAAAGTTTCAAATGTTGCGGGGACAGATGAAGCAGAGAGACCTGCGGTCTTGTGTCTGTGCCTCCCTGTCCGCCGCCTCCTCTCTGGTGAAATCAGCCGGAGCCATCCCGCCGTGTTCAGCTCCCTGCGGTGCGGACACTCAGGGGGAATCCACCTGGCGGAGAGCGGACACACCGCGGGATGGTTGCCCTGAAATCAGACGGCTGATTTCCACTCTCCACCTGGCAGAGTGTGTCCGCTCTCCGCCAGGTGGATTCCTGTCCGACCGCGGGTCTCTCTGCTTCCTCTGTCCCCGGTGGTGTGAGCTGCTGCTGCTGAGGGCAACACACGCACTTCGTACATCTACTCGCAATAAAAACTGCACTGAACCCAACGTTTTATATTTCCAAGCGACGTCCCGCGGCACACATCGAAATTTGCCGCAAAGAAGCTGTTGTTAAAATTGGCTTTGTTAGATGATGGATAGATGGATGAATCAATACTATTTGCATTATAATCACAGGGCAATGATCACTCAGAGTCTGTTTGGATTGTTGTCACTCAGGGCTGAATGAGAGAGAAAAAAACATGGTTGAGAAAAGACAATCTTAGTGTGTACGCATTTATGATAAAGAGAACAACTATAACCTAAATTGTGAACATTATAGCTCAGTTTGCCAGGTCTGGCAAACTGCTGGCTTCGCTACTGGAACTACTGGTGATTGTTCCAGCAGCTGGCACTTGCGACGTCACGCACCTGTCGTCGGTTTGCCAAAATTCGAATCAAAAGTGGTGATAGTTTATTGGGTCTAATCAGGACTATCCAGGGACCTAAAATTATTTTAAAATCATAAAACAATTCCATGGTATATAAGGAATCAATCTGCCATTTCAGTTTTGTGCAAAAAATCACCTTTCTGTAGGCCTTTAAGTTGTGTGAAGAGGAGTCATAGCATTATTATAAAGACTTGTGGGTGATCCAGGAAAGTATCACAGGAGCAGTAGAAATCCAGTTCTCCTCAGTATCAGTGTGTGATTTCTCAGATTTACACTCAGAAGCCCATTAAAAGACAGTCTGACTGTCCTCTTCAGAAGTGTCTCATGAAAGCTTCATTATTCACTTTCCTTTACATATCCAATATTTTCTTTTATCCACAAATCAACAAGGACTGAGTACATGATAAAACGGTTCTGGAAATGAGAACAGGTTTAGAAACGGAGAGAATCTGAACCTCAGTCTTTGGGATGATATTGGGACCCTTTCCTCAAACAGGATCATTGTCTTAATGTAGTAAAATGATTTAAGTTGATGGTGTTCCACTGACTCAGATGAGATTTATGGGATATTGCACACAGTGGGTGTCAGTTTACAGAGTATATTATAAAAATTTTTCTGAATTTGATCAAAAAGCTACAAATATTTTGAACTGTGACCTTAGTGGGTCTTTAAAGGAATGGTTCGGCGTAAAATGATAATTTGAGCATCACATGGTCATGCTACATAATATATATGGGTGATGAGCTTTTCTACGAAAGACTGCGGCATTCCGAAGTTGGCTATTTTGAAGTGTTTTGTTAGAAACGCAGCCAATGCAACTGTACGGGGCCAATTTGGAAAATATAACAAATCGGTTGTTTTTCCGCGATAAACAAGCTCAAAAGCGCTACATTCTTCAGCTGTGTCATAATAAAGGCCTCGTCAAGCAAACCGAGGCACAGAGAAGTTCATCGGACCACACAACCTTTCACTGGCTTGTGTTTTTTGCAAGAGAGTCTGCAGCCAGACGCCTCTCGTTTTTTGAGGCATCACCGGTAGTTCCAACTCCTAGTCTGACCCGGATGTAGGCCTACTGCTTCAAGTTATCAAAGGGAGGCTGAGACGCAGAAGACGACCATAATTTTTTTATACATTTTTTTTAAATACCGGCTATTTACAATTTTGTTCCCATGAATTCGGCGCTACTAAAGCTAGCCGCAGTGAGCAACGCACTTCCGGTTATTTTGAAAAAATAAAATACCCGTTGCCTTTTATCATAGGGAAAGCCATTACGATAAAAAGGTGCTTTTGTTTTGAAAACAGGAATTGAACCTACCCTCGTTGTAGCTAGCTTGAAACTCAGGGCCAGACTACGACAACCAGTGAAAACACTAGCCAGTGAAAGGTTGTGTGGTCCGATGAACTTCTCTGTGCCTCGGTTTGCTTGACGAGGCCTTTATTATGACACAGCTGAAGAATGTAGCGCTTTTGAGCTTGTTTATCGCGGAAAAACAACCGATTTCTTATATTTTCCAAATTGGTCCCGTACAGTTGCATTGGCTGCGTTTCTAACAAAACACTTCAAAATAGCCAACTTCGGAATGCTGCGGTCTTTCGGAGAAAAGCTCATCACCCATATATATTATGTAGCATGACCATGTGATGCTCAAATTATCATTTTACGCCGAACCATTCCTTTAAAGAAGCATTTTAAAGTTCACAGGGATTTAAATAAAAAGCACAGTAATGAGTTTAATGGAATGTGACTGGATGGTTAAAAACTGTGCAGAAAGGTTATCAAGAGAAGAAGAAAAGTGGGTGTGGTTTAACACGCTGCACGCCACAGCTGGATCTTATCGTATATGCTGACAGTTGCAGAATCCATCAGTCGGAGAACCAGAATGGAGCTGAAGCTGGAGCTGAAGCAGGAGCTGATGCAGGAGCTGAAGCAGGAGCTGAACCAGGAGCTGAACCAGGAGCTGAACCAGGAGCTGAACCAGGAGCTGAAGCAGGAGCTGAAGCAGGAGCTGAAGCAGGAGCAGAAGCAGGAGCTGAAGCAGGAGCAGAACCAGGAGCAGAACCAGGAGCTGAACCAGGAGCAGAACCAGGAGCTGAACCAGGAGCAGAACCAGGAGCAGAACCAGGAGCTGAACCAGGAGCAGAACCAGGAGCAGAACCCCTCCACCAGGAACAGAGCCGGCTCATCCTCTGGGTCCACCGGGCCACAGGTCAGTGTGGAGGAGGTTTTTATTTTATTTTTTATTTATTTGGTTAGGACTCTGCACATTAATCAACATATCAGCAAAGCATCTATGTAAATATGCCGGAGTTAGCACAGTTGCTAAATTTCATCCGTTGTCCTCAGGCAGGTATCATAAAAACATACAGACAATACACCATGACAAAAAACTAAAGAACAAACAAAGATTCACATCAAAGTTAAAGGGACAGTTCGCCTCTTTTGACATGAAGCTGTATGACATCCCATATCAGCAACATCATTTATGAACATGTTCTTACCCCCAGCTGCGTCCTGTGAGCAGAGTTCCAGCCTCGTTTTGGTGTTGATGAAAGTAGTCCGGCTAGTTTGCTAGGGTCCCGAAAATAAAGCGTTTTGCTTCTCAAAACAATATGCGTTCAAAAGAGTAATACATTTGCATCACATCCTCCCTCCAGAAAAAGTCAGACCTCACATTGCTTGGCGCTATTTTCTCTCTCCCTTCGTATCACTGCCTGCTGTGTAAACCGTGCAGACTGAAGTGCAGACCGAGCACTCCCCTGCTTCCGAGCAGCAAACACCGTAACAGGTGCAGCTATCGCTAGGTGGCTGTTAGCATTGATATGAAGGGAGGCAAAAATAGTGGACGTCATTGAGGGATACTCCATCATACTTAGCTGCCTTCCCTCTAATTTTTCATGTGTCTGGGCAAACACACATGCTCCCTGAGCACACTGAGGACCACTGTGAGCAGCATCAGATGTGCACGCTGTGGCCACACACCTGTATCACACCTGTTCAAAACCCTGGATCATAGCCAGTTACATGGCTTATTAAAAGAATCAAATCACAGCAGCAATTTCCATTAGTTTACTTTTCATATAAGTGATTTGGCCCACTTAAAATGAAAAGGACAAAAATCTTGTTGTTCATGAGATGTGTAGTATGTTATCTGTTATATGTGAGAGTCATGCTTGCAGCCTTGTTTTGCAGAGCAGACCTTTCTCACTCGAAAAAGAAAAAATTTGACCCAGTTTCACGGCTTGTTCTTCTGTTTGCACATAGTCAGACAGCCATTCCATCCTAAAAGTACCGCATTTCTTTTTTACTGTAGCTTGGTGAGTGGATGTGTCGCTGGCGCTGCCCGTTCGTTTCGCCATGATAAAGGGTTACGTCTCACTGTTAGCTAGCTAACCTGCACGGCGCGTATGGGCAGGGCACATATGCAAATACCATCAATGCTCTGATTGGCTGCATAGCATAAGTAAGCCGTATCGTATCGTTGGCTGAACACCTGTCACTCACTGCGTTATGTTGAAAAATGGTACAGAAAAACACAGTATTGGTCTAATTAATTAGATTAGGTCTAGTATTAGATATGAATTAATACGTTTATGGTGAATTTTATTTTATTTTTATTTTCTTGTGCGCTGAGACTGTGCGAGCAGCTTAGAGGGAACATTGCTTAGCTGCACAATCAACCTTTCCAGGCTTGCGTGGATGAGTCACTGGGTGATGTGGGAGGTACCAGTTCTTGCTATCGCTGCGGTCAAGTGACGAAGCTGAGACCTCTTCTGCATAACCTTTGTCGATGGTCGACTTCATCGGCTCCACATACTTCTCTTTCAGGTCTGCGTTCTTTCTTAGTCTGCGTTCCAGTAATCGTAGTCTGTGTTGCTAAGTTGATGTTGTTTGGTAATGTCACTGTTTCCTTTTGAAAGGTATGTCTAAGCTATAGTGTGAGCCTTCTTTGGAGAATGAATTTTCCCACAGTTTAATTACTTTGTGGTCATTGATCGATAGATTGTTCTTGTGTGTGGGGTCATCAAGTTTCCAAAACCTTTCTACCTGAGTTTGCAGGCTATGATTGGACTTGAGGAAGTAGGCCCTGGCCTTCCTTCTTTCCTTGTAATCAACTGGTCCATTTATGCAGTGTTTCCCACAGATGTGAAGGCAATGTGTGGTGGTGGGCCACGGGGGGGGGGGGATAAAAAATTCTTCAAAATAATTCCTTCGTTAATAATTGGTCACACAGAACATTTATTGTATTAGCCCATAAGAACCCAGACCCATTTCTACTTAAATTAAAATTAAGGGGGTTATAACAGACTAAATAGACCACATAGAACCCATTTCAGAATTTTTTTTCCAAAATACCACCCCCCACTGTCAGAGATCTGTAATGTGACATATATGTCACATTGGGAGTTAAGAACCTGGATAATTTCTCCATCAAGGAAAATTATGAGGGACGTAAAATGTGTGACACCTGTGTCACGGTGGGTGGCACAGGTGCGGCTTATCTACAGATTTTCACATCTTCATTGTAAACAAATGAATAACATAGCTAATTACACTGGTGGGACTGTTCAGCTGTTTCAGACTGATACCTCCGGTTCAGGCTGCTCCTCATCCTCAACACGCACGTCTCTTTTTCAATCGCGGAAAATATTTTTCAATACTCATCTGGATTGAAGCAGCAAACATTCAGTGTAAGAGTTTAAAAAACCTACTTTATTTGATTCACAGCTGCTAGTGTTTTGACCTCGACAACCCAACTACTTTTTTTATTTTTTTACGGCAAACTTGCGACTAGTTAACTTTATAAAGAAGGCGTAATCGCTTGTTTGCTATGGGACGGGACGGGACAACATTGTATTAAAAATATAAAATATTTTTATAGGACTTTTTAATGTGTGATTTTATAAAGGTGCACGTGATACCAACCTTTCGTGACTTTTGCCAGCCGTCTTCTTTCGGTTGAGCTAATCTAACGCGACGCTGAAGCTAGCAAGCTTCCACGCTTCCAGAGATGATCTCGCTGATGGAGACACGCGGTGTGCACGGAGGGGAGGGGCTGTGTGTGTGAGTAGGCTATGCGAGAGAGACGCATGACTGACAGAGACGGAGGTAGAGCAGGGAAAGGAAATGCAGCTTAACGAATACGAGTATTTTTTTAAATGGCGTTTAAAAAAAAAAAAATAAAAATAATGACGAAACGCAATATGTGGCGGCCGATGTTTAATCTGTGGCGCACCGCCACGAATTAGTCTGTGTGGGAAACACTGCTATGTTTAACTTATTTAGTGTTCTCACACCATTAAGCGTGTACATGCTGCCATCGTGCAGTGAGTCTATCTCAAGGTCCACACTTGGAGGAAATATTCCTTCTCGACTGCCTCCTACTGTATCAAGGTCTAACCTGGCAGGCTTGCCCTTAACACATTGACTACCAGCGGTTTTTACAGAATTATGTCGTAGACTCCCAGCGTTCTAAACCATTTTTTTGACATTTGTTGTACAGTCACAGCATATTATGTGATAGGGCCACTGAAACATGTTATGGCTCGTTTGAAAGCTGAGACTTTAAACTCTTTGTGGGTCAAAACTGCGTGTCTCTAGGTGCCGCCATTAGCGAACTATCCTTAGCTAAACCAAGGCGGGTATCCACCAAAATCAACAACTAACTGAGATCGGGGCTTTTGTTGTGAAACGTGCGCTCTGTCAGCCTGTCGCACTTTAGATACATATCCGGGTCAGAGGATTTGCGTCTCTTTGTGTCAAAGGAGTTTACATGTTCATAAGACCGCCTCCTTAGACTTGTCGTGTGTCTTTTTCTCCTTCTTGTTGTTTGTTTATGTTACTTTACCGTCACCCTCTGGAAACCGACACGTGCGATGGGACAAAATGCGGAAATGCACAACAATCAATGCAGCGTTATCAAAAGAGTTGACGCAAAGCCATTGGCGTAATGATCAAAATGTCCAGATGATGACAGCAGTTTTTGACTGCCATCTATGTCAGTTCTGTTCATCACATAATTACAAAAATCACACAGAATGTGCATTAGAATGTATAGATTTAGAATCCATAAAAAAAACGGAAAAACGTATTTTTACCATGTGGGAGCCAACGCATGGGCAGTAAAAACGTAGTTTTACGTGACTTGGGAGTCAATGTGTTAACCTTGAGTTTCTTTATGAGTTCTTCCGACTCTAAACTGGTGTTGGCTCCTGGATCGAGTAATGCATACGTGACAGAACTGATGCTGCTAGCCTTGCTTCTAACCACAACAGGAACAATAGGTAAGCAAACCTTACCATTTCCAGCTCCAGCAAATCCACAAGTGACATTAGGTGATCTGGTAGGTTGTGTTTGTTGGGTAGGTTTACTGTCATCAGTGGCGTCCTGACTTGCTCGTGTGGTTAGGATGCAACCATTTGTTATGTTTCTGTCCGCAGCCAGGCACATTACATACCCAATAGCGTGTGCAGACCTCAGTGTTGTGCCCCATCATGTAACAGTTTTGGCACAGGTTTTTCTCCTGAATGAACACGAGGCGATCTGGCACAGTTAGTGAGCGGAAAGCTGGACACTGGTTCAAGAAGTGGCGCTCTGAGCACTTCAGACACTTTAGATTAACTGGTTGCTTGGTACGTGTAGACTTGTTCTCCTGAACAGCAGCTGCCTTAACACTTGTGGGGTAGTTTTGAAAAGGTCTTTTGAACCCCTTTGTAGTCAATGTAAAATTGTTTGGTTTCTCCTGTTTTTTATAGCTAACTAACCCACCAAAGACTGGATCAGACCATAGGGGCGGCTGTGGCTCAGTGGTTAGAGTCGGTCGTCCAATAACTGGAAGGTTGGCGGTTCGATTCCCACTCTCGCTTGGTGGAACTGATAGCTGGAGGGCGCTTCATGGCTGCCCACCGCTCCAGGTTGGCATCTGTCTCTGAGTGTGTGACCCTGTGCGTGTATGTCAACAGGTGCCAACCTGGATGGGTTAAAAGCGGAGGACCAAATCTACCTTTGGGTATAAATAAAGTCACTTAATTTGTCTCAAGCCTTGTACTGGTGTAGACGAGTTAACCATTGTGGTGAAAAGCCTCATGAACTTCCAATACTGGAGGGGGTCACCCTTGGTGGGAGCCTAACGGTGCGTTCACACCAGACGCGGTCGCGCGACGCGATTACATACAAAGTCAATGCAAAGACGCAGGCGGCGCAATGAGAAGCGGTGAGGCGCAGCGGTGAGGCGGTGCAGTGAGGCGATTGCTATCGCGCAAGTGAAAATATGCGAGTTCAAAAAAATCCAACTTTGGCGAAATATTCGCGTCAGACAGCCTATCAGCGTCGAGATTCTGGACGACAGTGACGTGGAGACAGATGGACAGGCGCTCCGCAGCTGAAATGGAGTCGTGTCTGTGACATGCAGATGGGACTGCAGATGGAAATTAGCTTATAAACTACAATCTGGTGAATAACTAATACTGTGTGTAATCCTGTGCGCTTGATTCGCTCGGGGTCATTTCCCAGTCTACCACTCGTTTTACTTCACCAATTTCTGAAACACCCTATCTTACTTCCCCCCTTTTTCTACCAGTTGAGATCTGTTTTCTGTCACAGCAAAAATCTCTTCAACTGGCAAACCACCCCCACAGTTTCATTAAAAATAACAAACTCTTTCCCTGTGTCCTTTATGATTTGTCAGTCTGACCACCACTGTGGATAAGTTTACGGACCCTTCCCATGAGGATAACACTTTATTTTTCTAGTCTAACCACCCAACTGCGGACGTTTTTACGGACTCTGCCCATGAGGATACCAATTTAGAAGAAAACCTCTCACACGGTTTCTTTTATTTGTTCGAATTAAACTTTTTGTAGGACACTTATTTTCTTTCCCTATGTGAGACTATGTGTTTTTATACTTTACGTGTGACCACCCAATAAACCAAACAAACAGTAAATTTATGCTTTGATTTTTACTGATCAGGGGACATCTTAATTCAGACAACTTAATTTAGCTTGTCCAATGTGCAGAAATTTTACATATATTCATATATAAGAGGTTTTTCTGCTCACCTTATTTCTCGGGCGCCTCGAATTGTCTGAACAAAGTGACCCCCTCAATCAGCTCCGGCAGTCCTCCCTCGGAGTCAGTCCAATTCACGGGGTCGCGGCACCAGCTGTTAGACCCGATTCTTTATATTGGAAGCCCAAGAACCAGTTGGAGCAGTCTTAAGTTAAACAAAGTATTCATTGGAGGTCACAGGTCAAGTATCAGCGCTGGACTTGGAGAGACAGAGTTCTCGCATGAAATCCGTCCGACCAAGTCCCGAGATCTGGAAACATTTCATATTTCATATTTATGTTCACCCTTATCTCAGAGGTTGTACCTACATTTGACGAAGCATCATTGAATATTTACTCATGCTGTGAGCAGGCCATCCACCGTCTTCATCATGTTCTTTGGATGTGATAAGGTGTGTGTGTGTGTGTGTGTTGCCCCTTTTCCACCGAACATTTTTGTACCAACACAGCTCTACACGGTCCCACTCTACCCTGATTGGGAGCTTTTCCACCGCGGGTTGAAGGTGGGACCCGTTACAATTTTGAGCCCCGGCAAGTACCTGCTTCAGAGGTGGGTCTAGTCGGTACAAGTCGGTGCTAAAACGTCACGTGATCAGTGCTGTCCACTGATTGGTCAGGTGAAATTACGTCATACACGCAACGAAGCTCTGGGAGCTTTATATACAGGTAATCACCCGCCATGTATGAAAACACACCTGCGAGAGCAACAGAGAATAAACAGAATTGCAAAGATGGAAGACCAGAGAAGGAAAGCCAACCCATGGACAGTGAGCGAGGTGCAGACCTTTCTGTGTGGTGGCCGAGGACCGCATACAGAAGGAACTGGACGGAGCGACACGAAATGAGAAGCTAGCCATGGCTATCACCGGAATTCTCAGCAGTACCGAGACCAGCTGAAGAGTGATTACCAGCAGGTAAAGGACCACAACAGCCGGAGTGGCTCAAACCGAAAGACATGGAAGTGGTTTGACCAAATGGACGGAATTTACGGTCACCGCCCAGAGAACGGCGTGGATTCGGCGACGTCTTTGTTGGAGGCGATGGAAAATGGTAAGTGTTGTTCTTATCCCCTTGATGCAACGCTTATATCTTAACAAATACATGTTTTATATCGTAACAAATACATGTTCAGTCTTTAACTTGTGTAAAAAGTTACACAGGAGTCTCATGTAAGTTGTTCTGAGTGAGCTAGCAAACAACGCTGTTATGGAAGGCTAGCACAGTGTCTCACCTATGCGGTTACGTGTATGCGTTTCGTATGTTCACACTTTTTTATTTTTTTTCCCTTAAGACTCGGTTTGTGCAACCGATGAGTGTTCGGTTGCTGAGGTCAGTGAAGATCCTTCAATCCTGCAGGCTTCAGAACCGACACAGAACCGAATCTGCAGCTGAGGCAGCAGCTGCTGCATTCCACCGGCACCAACACTGGCGTCACCGCCTGTATCTGAGACAACTCCTGCTGTTTACTTTTGTGCTGTCTTTTTTTAATAAAGAGCTTGGTTTAACTAAACAATATGGATTGTCAACTGCATTACACATTACACTCCATCTTGTGTTTACTTTTGACTAACCGCGGCGTGACACTTTGTAATCACCTGAAACCGAGGTCACGTTAGTGGTGAACGGGCCGACTCCGCCCACTTCCAGGCCACAGTTTGGGTGGAAAAGAAAATGTTACTGGTGCCGTGTCGTGTAGTGTAGTGTCGGGCTATATCGAACCGAGTAGAGTTGGGCTAGCTTGGCGGTGGAAAAGGGGCGTGTGTGTGTGTGTGTGTGTGTGTGTGTGTGTGTGTGTGAGATGTTTCAGGCGTGCATCTACTGTACCAGACCTATCTGTCCTAAGAGACGCTTTATCTGACCCAGTTATTTTATCCCGCTACGTCATCTTAAAGTGTTGGACATACATTTGCGTTGTATGAGCAGAGTGTACACGTACAACCTAGGAACATAGATTATCTAGAGAACTACAGAATATGAATGCATAAAGTTTAAGAATAAAGCCAATTTATAACACAGGTCATCTCTTTACTTTGTAATTAATGTACTTTGCACATGGTCCCTGACTAAATAAAAAAAAAAAAATAAATCACCGCCTTCTCCAGGAGTTCCGTCTGGATGACGGCCGCCTCCAGCGGCACCCCAGGCCCACCAGGACCCAGCCCGACGACCCGCTCGGTAGGGGTGGGCGGTATGCACGGTATCATACCTTATGCGGTATTTTTCACCAAAGGTAGAGATTTTTTTGCCATACCTTATACCGCAATAGCTCATGAGTCCGGCAGTAATGCAAAGTTTTGAACATCCGCTTGGATATGCCGGGCGACAGTAATCGCAAGACAAGGTAACACGAGTAATTTTGTTTTACCACCTGCGGGCTAACCATGCTCCGGAATATGAAACGAGTCAAAGCCGGTGTTCTGTCGACTTCTCCTACTTGTCGAGAATTGCTACTTTGTGGTTTTGCGCATGCGCCGAGCCGATTTTCTAAGTTTCGTTTTCACGCCCATGTTTTGCTACCCTGCGTCTCAGCTGGTGTGTAACGGTAACATCCTCAAAATCCTGATTTATTTTCTCTTTTTGAAGACATGCAAAGTAATAAAAAACTTATCGTATTAACAAGCAGTTAGCTTAACATGCACAAATGGGGTGTCTGAAACATGACGCATATTTGAGCATGTTGAATAAGTGGAAGACGCCTATGAAAGTTACGTTATCCAAGAGGCAGCGGCTTTTCTCTCACAGAGTTTATTTGAGGAAATTGACCTTTTCTTATTTTTTAAATATAAATATAACGTATATATTTTTAATATTTCCTGTGTTTTCTGTTTTGCACAATACATTTAATTTAATATTGCTGCAAACATCCTGATTGAAAGTGTTTATTTGGTGCTATGGTAACCACTGAGAAACTGTTCTGTTGTAATTTATATACAAAAGTACCATACTGCGATATATACCGTATACCGTCAGTGGCTCAAATTTTACCGGGGTATACATTTTAGGCACTTTTAGGCGAAACACCGCTGGAAGCCCGAGCTGAATGCACCACCGGATGATCTCACTGACCCAGACACGACGGCGTGTGCGTTTCAGACGAATCTCGGACTGCCACAGCAGGTACAAGGACGCGATGGTACATATATCAGCCATGGTTGATGAGAGAATGAAATGGATAGCCCCTTGAGCTATTCACTCGTTTTTTTACTCGCGTGAAAGAGGCGAGTGAATTCAATTTACACCCGCGCGAGTAACGCGGTGCGAGTGATCGCACCGTAAGAGAGTCTACTTGGCCTTGAAAACTCTAGCAATTGTGATATTGAATCCCTAGATATTGGTGAAAGTGACGGTTGTGTCATTGCAGGGATCCTGCCAGCTCTCGGTGTAGAATAGAAATCTGCAGTCAGGGCTTGCTTCTTTTGTTCATTGTGTAGCATCTGTGCATCTAGCTCGGCCTTGTGATGCATTCGCTGGAGTTCCAGCTCAAACTCCTCTTTGTTGTGTTGAAGCAGCACTTCAAAGTTTTCCTGTTCCCTCTTTCGCAGAGCTTGTAGCATCTCTAGCTCTCCTGACACAGAATTTTCATCATTTGTGTCGGCTTGAGGTTCATTGACTAAATCATTTTGGATTGTGACGTCTAACTCTTCATCAACATCTGGATGATCGTCAGCTCCATTTTTCACTTCATGCAGCCAGGCTAGAGCCTCGTGACGCACATCATGAACGCTCATCAAGATAAGCCTCTCATAGGCATCAAACTCTTCTTTGTCAATGTCATCAGTGAGTCTATCATGATAACATCTGTGTGCTTCTTGAAGTTTTGTGAGGGCTAGGTCGAGGCTCACAGCCATTATCATCTTGGTTACAGCTGCTTTAGCTTGTCCTCGCCTCCTTTTCAGTGTTGTACGGTCCTTTTCTCCTGCAGAATCTTTCGCTTCAGACATGGTTGCCACTCGTGTTTAACTTTATGTTACGAATAACATAAGGTAGTCGTTGTTGTTGTTGTTTATTGCCTTGTGAATTACACGGTAAAACCGGTTAAACTGTAAACAAATAAATTTACAATATTTAGCATTTTTTAGCATTCAAATACACACAAATTTTAAACCATACATTTTAAAGCTTCACAGTAAAACATATGAACATATCACAGCCAAAGTTGAGCTGGCTTTAACTCACATTTTACAACATTATAAGCTACATATAATTTCCCTTTGAACACGTCATCCTCAATCTGTTTGGTGAACTAAACAAGTGCTAGCATTTCGCTAACTAGCCGCTAACGTACAAAACCCTTAGAAACAGCTAGTATATTTCTAATCTATAATGCTAATCTGCCAAACAGCCCATGCAGAAAAAACACATTTCCCGATTGTTTACAACGTTCAAAATGAACTTGCCGCGTTGGGCAATGTATCAGAATGTAAGTCAAAGTATTGAGTTTCATGTCGTTGGTATGCTTCTTTTAAAGCGGAACTCACCCTTTAAACAACATCGTGCCCAATCACTATATTTGACCATAATATAATAGTGAATTGTGCTGCCACTGGGTATTATGTCTTCATATTAAATATAAAACCTTTGCATTTTTTAGAAATGGTGATTTGACGCGTCATGAAATCACCGGAAGAAAAAATAACAAACTACAACAATTCTAATAGGAGGGTTTCACTTGACGTCACTTCCGTATTTTTCTAAGCGCGCTAACCCAGGTGGTGGGCAACTGGAGCTGGAGCCCATTGAAAACACTGTGTTTTGTCTGCCACTTTTTGCCCAAAATACCTCAGTTTTGTGCCATTTTTGGATGTAGCAATCGGTCTAACCGAGAGAAGGGAAAGGGTTACTATCGAGTACCGAAGGTAATCGCCCATAGAGGTGAGAAATGGAAAAAACTCACAGAACAACGCCGCAAAGAGTGGATAGTTAACCTACGTTTACAGACTGGAGGAGCTCAATCTGCAAATGCTCGTGTCTGCGGTGACCACTTCGTCAAAGGTATGTGCGAAATCTAACTGTTTTGTAGTAGTGCAGTAAAGTATTATGTTGTTAAATGCCAATCAACAGTAATGTAATACGGGCTACGTTTGGGCTTTGTTTTGAAGGCTGCCCCAGCGCGTTGTTAGCTACTGAGTCAGTGGACTGGGCTCCGACGGTCAAGCTGGGTTACCAAAACACAAAGCTAACACACCGCCATCTGTGTTTCATGCGATCTCTGAGAGTGGTTGATCTAAACAAAACAAATTTGTCACGTCGTCACAATCTTCACGTTTCTGTAGTATCCACGAAGTGCTTAAGTGCTAACAGCTCACATTAGCTCCCAGGTTCTTGACAACAGAATCGCTCTCTCTCTCTCTGCCTTTTGCATTAGGCTAGCGATGCCAAGTTCCAGGATATTACTTTGTTGTTATAGCAGCTAGAACTACGTGCATGAAGTAGAACTATAACTAATTAGAATTGTTGTAGTTTGTTATTTTTTCTTCCGGTGATTTCATGACGCGTCAAATCACCATTTCTAAAAAATGCTAAGGTTTTATATTTAATATGAAGCCATAATACCCAGTGGCAGCACAATTCACTATTATATTATGGTCAAATATAGTGATTGGGCACGATGTTGTTTAAAGGGTGAGTTCCGCTTTAATGACGGCAAAGAAGTTCCCGTTTTATCCCGTTTTTATTTTCTGAACTACATCACTTCCGGTTTTCGTCAAGACCCAAATCGATGCGATCTAAACAAAATATACAACCTCCCGGGAGGAGTGAAAGGAGTGAACACAACATTAAGATTAAAGAAATTAAATATGTGAGCATTTAAAGGGCTTCGCAAGGTCCTCAACTGAGCCAATGAAAAATCTATTGATAACTCACAGTAATCCCCAGATTGTCAGTTAGCTCATCATTTACCTGGAGCTGTAGATCACTAAGGTGGGAAAATAACTCATATTGTTCCATATTAGCTTTTAATGACCATTTGCCCCATTTATGGCCTCAATATAGAATCTGCTTTCACCTTACGGGTCATCCTTAAGACTTTATCTCTATTTTTCATTAATTTTATAATTTCATTGTTCAACCAGGGCAGATTATTTCTATGTTGCTTGGATTTACCTTTTTTTTTGTGAAATGTGTTATAATATCATTGACTTTTTTAATAAAGTTATCTGAGCTAGCCTCAATGTCGTTATTTTTCAGAATATTAGACCTTCTAGGTTTTGGATTTCCTCATTTAGGAATTGTTGCTGGCTTTTGGGTATGAAGTAGAACTGGTGACCTCTGGTGGATGCCATTAAATGCTTCCTCTTAATTTTCCATGAGCACAAGATAAAATTGTGATCTGACAGTCCAGATAATAGTCTTAGAGATTCTTTCAGGATTATTAGTAAATATTAGATCAATTGTTGTATTTGACGTATTAGTTATTCTTGTCGGTCCTTTTATGATTTGTGTCAAATTGTATTCATCCATCAGCTGTTTAATTTTTTTCCTGACTTGATGTCCCAGTTGATATCAAAATCAGCGAGTAGGATGATTTCCTTTTTCGAGTTGCAGTGATTTAAGATTGTCTGAAGATGATTATAAAACTCATACTTTGCTGAGGTGGATCCACACAAATCGCAGTAAAAGACATTGCAGAGCAGAGTGATGCATTTAGACCAATACACTCTAGGGGTGGCACGGATCACAAAACTCACGGTTCGGTGTGCATCACGGTTTGAGGTCTACGGTTTACGGTTTTGTACGGTTGGCCGGACATATTTGAAGTGTTTCCACTAGCGTATGCCACTAGCCCTATGTCATGCTATCACGGCTGAAATGTTTTCTCATACGACACAGACACAACCGGCGGGTGTTTAATAAGTTAAACTTACACTTTGTCTCTTTTGTCTGCGGTGCTCTGCTCTCCTTTCTTCCTTCATGAAATGAAAAAGTATCTCCTGACTCTCTCTGTGAGCTCTTCCAGCCTCGATATTAGCTGATGTGATCGTCCATGATTAATATCACCATCATGCAGACCATGAACACGGTGGCCTCCCCGCTCTCCATATTAGCTTCTTGGTGGTGTTTTTTCTTCTTTAATTACTGTGGAGGGGGCGTGGTGCATCAGCTGCAGGAGAGAGGTGTGGAGAGAGCTCAGGGGAGCGGCACCAGGTGAGTGATTAGTACACCAGTATCCACTTGTCTAATCACTCTCCTTATAAAACACAGTAGCGTGCTGGAACCAGGAGGAGAGGAGAAAGGAGAACGAACCGGCTCGCAGCGCAGGGAGCGCAGGAAGGAGACCGGATGGAAAGAGCTGCAACAAGCCGAGCAATAAGCCGGGCAAACGAAAAAGAAAAGAACAAAATAAAAACCCTTACCCTGACACCCGGTCTCAGTCCTCCTTACCGCTGAAAGAACCCGCAGTGGCTGTAAGAACGCCACATTGGCGCCTGACCAGGGACTCAGCGAAGACAGGAGGGAAAAACTGAGATGACGGAACCGCAACAGCCGATCACCATGCTGGCCCAGTTGCTGGCAGAGGTCGCGGCGATGAGCCGGGACCAGGCGGCTCTCAGCAGGCAGCAGCTGGCAGCACTGCAGGACCAGTCAGAGCGACAGACCCACCTGCTGGAGGTGATGGTGGAGCAGGCCGGAGCGGGAACACCAGCTCCCCCACTCGCAGCAGTCGCACTGCACAAGATGTCGCCAACGGATGACCCACAATCTTTCCTGGAGATGTTTGAGGCAACGGCGGAGGCATGCCGGTGGCCAGAGGAAGAGTGGGCGGTACGGGTGCTTCCCCTCCTGTCGGGGGACGCCCAAACAGCAGCGCTGGGTCTCCCGGCGCGCGCTCGCGACTACAAGGGACATGGGATATGTGCGCCGTGCTCAGCGGTGACGCGAGGTTGTCCGACACTGCAGACGGGGAGGGGGAGCCGGCGGCGCCTTCACAGGAGGCGCCACAGGTTCCCGTGTTTGACTCCATGGAAGATTTTCCACTTGAGCAGTCTCGTGATGATACTCTACGCTGTGCCTTTGACCAAGTGATAAAAATTGATGGTCACATATCCACACTTTTCATTGTGCAGGGATAGGTTGTACAGAGTGAGTGGTGACACTCAGACCGAAGAAACAGTAACACAGTTGTTGGTCCCGAAAAGTCGTCGGGAAATGGTTTTCCAGGCGGCTCATTATAACCCGATGGCTGGGCATATGGGGTATGAAAAAACACTGAACCGGGTTATGGCCCGATTCTATTGGCCAGGCATTCGGGCAGACGTACGCCGCTGGTGTGCGTCCTGCCCCGAATGCCAGTTAGTTAACCAACCGGCCATCCCGAGAGCGCCTTTGTAACCATTACCACTGATCAAGGTTCCATTTGAGCGGATTGGGATGGACCTCATCGGGCCATTTCACCGAAGCGCACGCGGATATCGCTTTGTGTTAGTCCTGGTGGATTACGCAACACGATATCCAGAGGCAGTGCCACTGCGCAGCATATCTGCAAAGAGTGTTGCACAGGCACTGTTTCAAGTGATCTCCCGAGTCGGGATCCCGAAAGAGATCCTGACAGATCAAGGCACACAATTTATGTCACGAACACTGAGAGAACTGTACGGATTATTGGGAATCAAGTCCATTCGAACAAGTGTTTACCACCCCCAAACTGACGACCTCGTTGAGCGCCTGAATAAGACTTTGAAGTCCATGATCCGTAAGTTTGTGCACGGGGATAGTGGTAATTGGGACAGGTGGCTAGATCCTCTGCTGTTTGCAGTGCGCGAGGTACCCCAGGCCTCCACGGGATTTTCTCCCTTTGAACTGCTGTTTGGCAGAAAACCACGCGGGGTTTTGGACCTGGTTAAGGAAAGCTGGGAGGAAGGTCCAAGCCCCAGTAAAAACGAAGTTCAGTACGTCCTGGACCTGAGAGCAAAACTCCACACACTAGGGCAGTTGTCACGTGGGAATTTGCTCCGGGCCCAGGAACGTCAGCAGCGGCTGTACAACAGAGGATCTCAGTTAAGACAAAAAAAGAGGTGAGGCGGTTTTTGGGGCTGGCCGGATATTACCGGAGGTTTATTCCCAACTTCGCGGAGCTGACCAGCCCCTTGACCGACCTCACCCGAAAGGGTGCCTGGATGGATGGAGTCACTTAATAAATGTTCCATTTGCTCAGTTTGTGTTTTTCCTGGTTAAAAACAGCAAAGTGTTTCCTGGTTTCATCTCCTCTCTCTGAGCTGCAGAGTTTACTGCTTAAAAAGCTGAACGTGTGCAGAACACATCAGAGCACAGTGCTGATAGCTGAGGGCACTTATAAACGCACCCTCAGCGTTCACATTTGATCTGAGATATTGAGACCTGTGTGGCTCGGTCTGTTCAGGTCCAGTTAGAATATGTTGGTTAGCGTAGGTTAGCTTAGAGAAATCTTTTGTGTGAACTTCAAAAGGATCTAAGTCTTCTTCCTCTCTGTTATTGCAGAAACATGGAGCCCAAGAGGGATCCGGATGGCACTGCTGTAAGGACTGTGGGAAAGTTATCAAACGATCAAATCTGAGGTATCATCAGAGGCTTCATACTGGAGAGAAGCCATACAAATGTGACCAGTGTGGGGCAGCTTTCACTGCATTATGTCATCTAAAGAGACACCAACGTATTCACTCAGGAGAGAAGCCGTTCAGCTGTGGTCAGTGTGGGGCAGCTTTCACTACATTATCTAATCTAAAGACACACCAACGTAGTCACACAGGAGAGAAGCCTTTCAGCTGTGGTCAGTGTGGGGCAGCTTTCACTCAATTATGTGATCTAAAGAGACACCAACGTATTCACACAGGAGAGAAACCTTTCATCTGTGGTCAGTGTGGGGCAGCTTTCACTGCATTAGGTAGTTTAAAGAGACACCAACGTATTCACTCAGGAGAGAAACCTTTCATCTGTGGTCAGTGTGGGGCAGCTTTCACTGCATTAGGTAGTTTAAAGAGACACCAACGTATTCACTCAGGAGGGAAACCTTTTATCTGTGGTCAGTGTGGGGCAGCTTTCACTGCATTAGTTAGTCTAAAGACACACCAACGTATTCACACAGGAGAGAAACCTTTCATCTGTGGTCAGTGTGGGGCAGCTTTCACTAGATTAGTTAGTCTAAAGACACACCAACGTAGTCACACAGGAGAGAAACCTTTCAGCTGTGGTCAGTGTGGGGCAGCTTTCACTGAATTAGCTAGTCTAAAGAGACACCAACGTATTCACACAGGAGAGAAACCTTTCATCTGTGGTCAGTGTGGGGCAGCTTTCACTGAATTATCTGATCTAAAGAAACACCAACGTATTCACACAGGAGAGAAACCTTTCATCTGTGGTCAGTGTGGGGCAGCTTTCACTACATTAGGTAGTGTAAAGTCACACCAACGTATTCACTCAGGAGAGAAACCTTTCATCTGTGGTCAGTGTGGGGCAGCTTTCACTACATTAGGTAGTCTAAAGACACACCAACGTATTCACAGAGGAGAGAAGCCATACAGCTGTGGTCAGTGTGGGGCAGCTTTCATTGCATTATCTAGTCTAAAGACACACCAACAAAGTCACACAGGAGAGAAACCTTTCATCTGTGGTCAGTGTGGGGCAGCTTTCACTGCATCAGGTAATGTAAAGAGACACCAACGTAGTCACACTGCAGAGAAACCTTTCAGCTGTGGTCAGTGTGGGGCAGCTTTCACTAGATTAGTTAGTCTAAAGACACACCAACGTATTCACACAGGAGAGAAGCCATACAGCTGTGGTCAGTGTGGGGCAGCTTTCATTGCATTATCTAGTCTAAAGACACACCAACAAAGTCACACAGGAGAGAAACCTTTCATCTGTGGTCAGTGTGGGGCAGCTTTCACTGCATCAGGTAATGTAAAGAGACACCAACGTAGTCACACTGCAGAGAAACCTTTCAGCTGTGGTCAGTGTGGGGCAGCTTTCACTAGATTAGTTAGTCTAAAGACACACCAACGTATTCACACAGGAGAGAAGCCATACAGCTGTGGTCAGTGTGGGGCAGCTTTCATTGCATTATCTAGTCTAAAGACACACCAACAAAGTCACACAGGAGAGAAACCTTTCATCTGTGGTCAGTGTGGGGCAGCTTTCACTGCATCAGGTAATCTAAAGAGACACCAACGTAGTCACACTGCAGAGAAATGATTTTCTTAAATCAACAACAATTTTCATGGCAGATAAGCAAACATTCACCTGGGACTCCCAGTGGAAGTCACACGTTAGATCTGGTTCTCAGTGAGTGTTTCCTGCTGAGATCCAGCCGTGTCTGATCAGTGCTGCAGTTTCTTGTTTTGCATTATTCTCTCCTCTTACTCAGACTACACCTGAAACTAATCAAAAGCAGGAAGCAGCACGAAGAACTGTCACATCAGCCAACTCAAAGAAGTAATAACAAGTGCTTGAAAAAGGCAAATGAATGAAGGGACGTAAAAATGAGGAAAATACCCTCAGTCCCCAGAAGTCTTTCTGGGGTTCCTGCTCCCAAAGCACACTGAGCGCTGCTTCTGTGCTTCAGTGTTTTTCAGTAGTTTGTGTTCACTTTTTCCACCTCCGTAATGATCTGTAAAACTGAAGGTTGTTGAAGAACACATTGCTGGATCCAAACAAAAGTGTAATGTTCCAATTTGACCTCCTGGTGGCAGTGTCGTCTCACTGGGGATTTCTCATTGATTCTTTTAAAAGCAGGAATCAATGTCAGATATTCATGATCTGAAGGGGATGAACTCCTGTGCTTCTGCAGAATACCTGAGTTTCCTCCAGTGCCACCATTAAGTTAGTGTTTTTCGCCATATATATTTATATTTACACTAACTTATAGATTTAATCTGCTGTAACTCCTGGTTAAATGGAGGTTTTCTTCTTTCTTTAACTGCAGAATTCCACCGTAATATAATTCTAGTTCAAAAAATAAAATGATAAACTCATATATCAGCTTTAGTTATTTATAAATGTAGATTGATGATACAAATTGGATGGAAGCTTTTGGCTCCGGATGAAATGTTTTGGGTTCAGGTGGAACCGAACCAGGTCAGCACCATTATCCCAGAATTCTTTGCATCTTCTTCAGATTTTCTCTGTGAAAACAGAGACTTCTGAAGCATGTTTCTGAGCTGGTGTGGATGCTGCTGACAGGACTTCTGCTTGTCACTCCGGTAGTTTTTCCACATCTGTTATGATGTGTAACCGTAGCAACGGGAAAGTTGTTCACCTGTTGGTGCAGCTAACTGAGCTTCACAAAAGCCCAAGAAATGGCTGGAAAAATACCCCAAATCTGGATGAGCTGAAAAGGAGACGTCTAGGATGCAGAGCAGGAACAACATGGAGGAAAAGGAGGAGGAAGTTTAAAGCATTTCTTCCCTCGATCATCAGGGGAAATGTGAGGTCACTGGTGGATAAGACAACTGCATGGATCAACTACACACTGAAAGGTTGAATCCTAAAGTTTCCCTTTTCATTTTGGCTTGATAAATCCCAGCCTGCTCTGAGCTGAACAACCTGCCCTTCCTTTCCTAACAGCCATCAGCATCCACAGGAACTGAAGCCCCTCCCTCTGCTTCCAGAAGCTGCTCTGCATCTGCCTGAACCGCCCAATCACAGCTTCAGCCTCCTTTCTGAGCTGCTTCCATTCTTCTGTTGGGATGCTGAACTGCAGACTTTATTTCTTTAGGAGCTTTCATCCCTCATCCTGACAAACTAAAAGCTGCTCAGTACCAGTTTGAGCCATTAAATCAGAGAATGAAACTTTCCACCTTAAAGCTTTTCACTCTTTGCTTTGGCCTCTAAAACCTGGAGACATTTAAACTCTTTGAGCAGCTCTCACAGGACTTGAACATATGATCTCCGAGTCCCAAAGCAGTTTATTGCCCCTCTGAGCGATGCCTCTGCTGCTTTGTGCTGCTTTCTTGGCACTTTTTACCTGAGACTGATGACCACAGACACTATCTTTTAGTCTTCCAACATGTTTCCTGTGAAGCAGCTTTGCTCATCAACTGTCTCTGGTTTGTTCAGCTGCTTGGTGTTCTGTCTCATGCTCTGTATCCCAATAAAGTCTCCGACTTGTTGGTTTCAAACTTTGAAGACTGAGAAAAATTGAGTGGAAACTGGAAAAGGCTTGAACTCAGTCCCTATGAAAAGAAAATGAAAAGAGAAAGTTTAGGATTCAACCTTTTCAGTGTGTAGTTGATCCATGTAGAAAGCTTTAAAGGATAAGACCGGTTTTTTGACATTGGGCCCTTGATTTCACATTATAACATGATGTTCTACTCACCCCTGCTTGTTGTTGATCATTTGGAGCTGTTCCGAAGATATTCGCGAGGCGTCTGGCTGCTCTCTTGAGATATTCGGCCATGAAACGGTTTCCTATGGGCAACGTTATACAGGCACAAACTATGCTGTTTATAATTTATTAATTACTCTACACTAGCACTGATAACGTGGAGGTGCGTCACTTACCTAAAAAAATCCGGGTTAATGTAATTTTGATTTTTTTTTTGTCGTAAAGTGGGTGTTACTGACGTCCTCGTCGTGCTACTACCACAGACAGCCCACAGACCTGCTGCCTATTTATTCATTCGGCTAAAATTCAAAATGACATTAACCCGGATTTTTTTAAGTAAGCGACGCACCTCCACGTTATCAGTGCTAGTGTACAGTAATTAATAAATTATAAACAGCATAGTTTGTGCCTGTATAACGTTGCCCATAGGAAACCGTTTCATGGCCGAATATCTCAAGAGAGCAGCCAGACGCCTCTCGAATATCTTCGGAACAGCTCCAAATGACCAACAACAAGCAGGGGTGAGTAGAACATCATGTTATAATGTGAAATCAAGGGCCCAATGTCAAAAAAACGGTCTTATCCTTTAAGGTGGAAAGTTTCATTCTCTGATTTAATGGCTCAAACTGGTACTGAACAGCTTTTAGTTTGTCAGGATGAGGGATGAAAGCTCCTAAAGAAATAAAGTCTGCTGTCCAGCATCCCAACAGAAGAATGGAAGCAGCTCAGAAAGGATGCTGAAGCTGTGATTGGGCGGTTCAGGCAGATGCAGAGCAGCTTCTGGAAGCAGAGGGAGGGGCTTCAGCTCCTGTGGATGCTGATGGCTGTTAGGAAAGGAAGGGCAGGTTGTTCAGCTCAGAGCAGGCTGGGATTTATCAAGCCAAAATGAAAAGAGAAACTTTAGGATTCAACCCTTCAGTGTGGAGTTGAACAGCTCAGGCTGTCGGCTGAAAGCTCTGAGCCTCCGAGAACGTGGAAACTACGACCAGACGACTTTTAAAGTTGGTATACTTTCAGAAAAGAATTATATCTATATCTACACATATCTCAGAAGAAATTAAAATCTATTTCAAGATTGATTCAAATTGTCTTTATTAGATTTTTCAGAATCTGCCGGACTACAAACCCTGCAAATGTAGACCAGAGCATTTTCCACCAGAGCAGGGGCGGATCTAGAAAAATATTTATGGGGTGGCAAGAGGGGGGCAGGAATTTTTGAGGGGTGGCAACATATGGCAGATGTATATATACTGAATTTAATCAGTTTGATAAGAAATAATATGTACACACTACGCAAGGGCACAGGCTGCCATTTACAAACTCATACAGACAAATTTAGTTTGTTTCCGGACAGTTTTATAATGTATATACAAAAGAGATAACAATAACAACAACACCGTTTACACCAGTGTCACATTTTAAACATTTTTTTCTCACACTTTAGGTTTTATTAAAGGTGATATCAGATTTTCTATGTTTCCATAACAAAGATATAAATACATAAATGTGCAGCTTCTTTGAGGTCATCATTTTAACAGCTTTGTAAAGGCTCACCAGTGAGCATAAAATGAAGTTGTCATGCCTATAACAGTTGAATGCAGCGATTTCCATGTTGCTCAGCAAAACGCTTCACAAACTTATCTAGATCTGATGCTTTTGTGCGTTTTGACTCAACGCTGAGTACAGTCAAACTCAATAGTCTCTTTTCTGTCATAGTAGACCGCAAATATAAGTCTTTATGAGCCTGAGAGATTAAAAACTTTGCTCACAGGATGCACTGCTCACAGGTAAAACAACTGCTATTTTACACAATCTGAACAACTCATAAAAAACATCCTGGTATGGGTCCAAAAACTGAGCAAACTCCATTAGAGTGGTAGGACACTCCTTTCCCCCCTTTTTTCTGTCTAGTTTCTCCTCATCTGATGAACTCATGTTTGAGATCCTCAATATTTGAATCATAAGCTTCAGCCAATAACAGAACAGCCTCCTCCCTCAGAAAAGTTGGACTTGATGGATTTAGTGCCTGGACACCCTGCATAATGTTACAATTTGTGTTCGAAAATCTTCTTCCAATTTGTCCAACCATGTTATCCAGAACCGGATAGTACACAGAGACACAAAACGTGTGTTTGCTATCTGGAACTACATACTGTCCCAAGGTGTGGTGGACGACAGTATCCTGAAGCGCCTTCGCTGTCTGTCTCGGCCTCGTTGGTTTTCGCTGAGTCGTGTCAATGTTACTTTGTTGACATAAATCAAGTGTTTCACTCCACATTTCCTCAAAAGAGGCTTGACTACGGTACTGGACCAGTGTCTCTTTAAGTGCTTCATTAAGTTCTACAGCCTTAGCATGGTCCACTGTTTTAGACTGGAGCATGTCTGATAAAAATGTGGAGTCACTCAGGACCTTTCTGAACAGAACAAGAGATCCAGCTAAATTCAGATCAATTTGAGCCAACATCCCTCTTGCTTCACCAGCTCTCTGTGGATGGTTCTCAGATCTCTTCAGGCACCTTCAAGGCAACCTCTCCAGAACATTGAGACATGCTGTGGGCCTACAGGCCCAACGTGTATTACATTACATTACATTACATTAATGTAATGTATCTATTTAGATACAGGGTATTGGTTACAGGCCCTGGAGCAATGTGGGGTTAGGTGCCTTGCTCAAGGGCACTTCAGCCATGAATGGAGGTGTAGGGAGAGGTAATGGCGGGACTTGAACTTGCAATCTTGATCTTAAGTCCTCCTCCCTTAACCACTAGGCCACGGCTGCCCCGGTGTATCACTTAGCCGTTGGAGTTCCCTTGGTGCACCATCAAACATCTCATGCACTTCCAGCCATTTGTTATGTACATAAGACCCAGAGATGAAAACATTCAGTCCTTCCAATCATGAGAAGAAGTTTCCTGCATCTGCCACACTTTTCACAGCATCTGCTATAACCAAGTTCAAGCTACAGTGAGCATAGAAGGCATGTTTGGCTACTTCTTTTGTTTTTGCTTGAACACCTGCATGTGCCATCGTAGCCTACAAGGTTTTTCTTGTACTCCAGAGGTCCGTTTCACGTAGCAGGTTTAGTGAAAACTCTGAGTAGGTTAACCCTGAAATGAGGTAAACCCTGAGTTTTCCGTTTCACAAAGGGAGGTAACTCAACCGCGAGAAAGAGGGGTAACTCTAGCCTGTTTCACAAAGAGAGGTAACTTAACCTCACGGTCAGTTACCGGAGTAACAGACTCTCTGAACCTAACCTGGTCGGGACCAGGTTTTATTCAAGAAACCTCGAGTTTCTTTCTGTCTCCGCCCTCTTTCAGCCACACACGCCATTTGATTTCCTCATTCATTCAGTCAGCAGAGCGAGTTCTTCTACTTCTAGAAGTCCATTAGGCACAGTAGGAGGCAACTTTTTTCACGAACATGTCCTTTTGACAATGATCCCGTGGATGAAGGTGCAGCATTATTGCGCAGAGAAATAAATATTCGTCGGAGATGGTTATCAGACCGCGCATAGATTTTTGCATTGACAGAATTATCTTTTTGAGCGGCACCATCAGAATGTGTTGGGACAAAAGAAAAAAAAGACATAAAAGACAAATAAATATTTGTATGAATAGGCTTAAAAAAGACATATATAGGCCTATTATATTTTATAAAGGCACTCGTGTCTTGGGGGTGGATTCCCTCCGGGGATTCCCTCAGCCACTGCCCTCCCGTTAGAGGTGGTGGCCACCACCCGTTTTACGGGCATCTGCCTTCTTTCTGTTGGCTCAGTAGAAATCTGTGTTAGTTTAAATAGGCTTAATTATTTAACAGAACATGATATAGATGATGACTCTAAATTGTCCTTCGGAGTGACTGTGAGTGTGTATGGTTGTTTGTCTCATTTGTCTCTATGTGGCCCTGTGATGGACTGGCGGCCTGTCCAGGGTGTACCCCGCCTCTTGCCCATTGACCGCTGGGATAGGCTCCAGCCCCCCCGCGACCCGACTGACGGATTCAGCGGTATAGATAATGGATGGATGGATGATATAGATGAGAAGACATAGTTTATGTGTGTGAAAACAGCATTATGTTGGGAATAAAATAACTGCACAGTCAAATAGCCACTTAATATTTATTTTACAGTGTAAAACATGATCAAAATGAGGTACCTCCATGCCGAGGTCTCACCTGTTTGAACAACGTTTTTATATTTCATCTTAAACTGCTGCCAAGAGTGCTTCTCCCCTGCGGGATTGCACCTAAATGAAATAAATGAATGGGCTACCATTAAAGCAGTTTCCCTGTAATATTATTGTGATTGCAAAGGACTACATTTAAACTTACACTTTTGCTGATGCAACGGTGTTGCACTTATTTCTAAAAACGTATTGAAACTCGCCGTATGAGCGCATTAAGATTTCCAATTCGAGGTTGGTGAAAAACGTAGCCCCTCCTCTTCCCCGTTGCCAAGGTGACTCGTCGAATCGGGGTTCCATTGATGCTGGCTTTTTAAAGTTGTGGTGCATGCGCCAAGAGCCTCTCCAACTCAAGGTGAACTTACTCAGAGTTGATTAACCTCACTCAAATCAGCGTTTCTGGAACCGAAAACTCAGGGTTTTCTATCTCAGAGTAGATCAACTCAGAGATCAGGAATAGACTCAGAGTTGGTTGAACCTGCTACGTGAAACGGACCCCAGGAAGCATATCATCCTGTCACTTAAAGCAGCAGCATCCAGGTGCTCTGCCACTTCAAACTCCAGAAAGATCTCATGAACCACACCGTTGTAAAAATATCTCAGAACATTTGCTCTTTTTTCTGAACATCTTTTCTGACTCAGTCTGACGATGTCATCATGTTACTGTGATCATGTGATGAAAGTTATTTTATCTTTTTCAGGTTGTTTAGACTTGTTGCTGCATCAGTGTTAAAATAAGAATAAATGTTTCAGTAAATGTTCAAATGTACTCATTATTTTTGCACTTTGTTGTTGTTGTTTTGCCAATAAATGATTGTACTTCTAACTCTCTGTGTTGTGTATTTATTTCCATGTTCCTCAGCATGGAACAGGGAACGTTCCCTCCCTGAGAGGAAAGTCGTGTCAGATATCATGTTTTTCTATCATTCTATGAGCTGTGAGGCCAAACAGCAAAAGACTGCAGGTGGTTTTTCTCAGGGTTGAAGGTTGTTTTTGTCACTTTTCTGCCACAAGAGGAAAACGGCACAGCTTCATCCACAGGAACCTCCCTCAGGAAACTGTTGGTGGCCACAGAAGTGCTTTAAATTAAAGGCCAAACTGAAGCTGAAGTAATGATGACAACACTAATAATCTAATGACTTGGATCCAAAGGGAAAGTTCCCATGAGCCTTTGCAGTCAGCATGAAGCAGCCCATGGTCAGAGCCTCCTCTGACCATGGGCTGTATGTGGCCCTGCGATGGACTGGCGGCCTGTCCAGGGTGTACCCCGCCTCTTGCCCATTGACCGCTGGGATAGGCTCCAGCCCCCCCGCGACCCGACTGACGGATTCAGCGGTATAGATAATGGATGGATGGATGATATAGATGAGAAGACATAGTTTATGTGTGTGAAAACAGCATTATGTTGGGAATAAAATAACTGCACAGTCAAATAGCCACTTAATATTTATGTTACAGTGTAAAACATGATCATAATGAGCCTCCATGCCGAGATCCCACTGCTTTATCCACCATCAGTGGATCATTTTCACACTCACCAGGTTCCCAGGACTTGGGATGGGAATTGTTAGAAATTGACCAATTCCGGTTCCATTATCGATGTCGCTTATAGATTCTCATCCAGTTATATATAGTGCAAATATAGTACAAATGTCTTTGGCTGCAGAAACACTTTTATTTCAAGTATGCAGCAACATCTGATGTATTTTGGTCTCAGTCCTTTGACTTTTCCTGCCTGGATGAAAGGGGGAGCTGCAGGTATGCGGGAGCCTCTGATCCTGAACGTCCCAGAGATAATCAGCTTCAATCCTTTCTCCTGGAGTTGTGTTTCCTGCAGCTGGAACTGTGTGTGTTTGTTTTCAGAGTCTCCAGCAGAGCCAGATGTCCTCTACTCTTCACTGAGGTAGTCCACCAGTCCAACCACTGATGTCCAGCTGCTGGGACCAGTTTGCTGCACCAAACCACCAGTTTAGCTTCATGAATGGATCAGAATCTGACAACAAGCCAAAGCTGTTTAATGTCCTCAGAGACTTTCCCGTTATTCATGTTGTATTAATGAGTTCTGGACTCAGCTGCTGTTATCTCAGCAGCACTCTGCTTTCTTTGAAGACGAGCCAGAGAAGAGCTCCTGCCTCGCCACCCAAGGACCCAGCAAAGGATTCAGCCACAGCAGCCACAGCAGCACCTCCAGCATCCCGAACACAGGATTCAGCAGCTCCACCATCGCCTTCACCACAGGCCTGGGACCCACCTGCTGCATCTACACCCTCCAGAGATGTTTCACCATCGTTCTCTTCTCCACCGTCACCCATGAGATTTCCTGATCACCTTGAAAGCTTGGTGAAATCGGGGATTAAAATGGTTCCTCTCACGCCAAACATGGCAAGATCAAGAATTCTATCCTCAAAGAAGCATCAAGCCCCTCTCCCTCCCCAGCCTACTCCATCGACCAAAGCCCCCCCAGCTTGGCCCCCACCACCGGTGCCCACAGCTGTCATTTCCAACAGCGTCAATGCTGTTGTCTAGGACACTAAGGGCCTCTGTGTTGGTAAACACCATCTCAACCAGAGGTCCAAGGATGGAGTGAAGAGAGGGACAATCAGACTGTCCAATCAGAGAAATCTTATCCATATCCCTTGCAAGAACACAGCATCCAGTTCAACTATAACTAATCTCAAACACGCAGTACTCAATGTCAGATCTTTAAGTAACAAATCATTCTTAATTAATAGTTTTATTTCCTCTCACAATCTTGATTTTATGTGTTTAACTGAGACGTGGCTCGACAAAAACACAGCAAATGCAGTCCTGATTGAGTCTAGTCCACCTCACTTCAATTTTGTGTCTGAAACACGAGAAAACCAGAGGGGTGGGGGTGTTTGTGCCATGTTCAGGGACAATATACCCACCCACAAGTTGTCATTTGGGTTTTTTTCATCATTTGAGTATGTGTCATTCAAAATGGAGATAAAACAATCTTCCATACTTTATATCACCATTTATAAACCACCACAGAATTGTTTTATTGATGATTTTACTGAACTACTTTCAATTGTGTGCACTGCTTTTGACTGTTTAGTCATAACAGGGGACTTGAATGTGCATGTGGACGTAGCGCATAACAAGGAAGCTAAAGAGCTCACTGCTGTCCTTGAAATGTTTGGTCTAACTCAGCATGTGACTGAGCCCACCCACAACAGAGGGCACACTCTAGATGTGCTCATTTCAAGGGGAGTTGTTATTTCAAACGTGAATGTCGTCGATGTTGCTTTATCTGATCATTTCTGTGTTTTCTTCGACCTATCTACTTTACCCAAAACACCAGCTGGGTCTGCAGTCGTTCGGGGAAGACTCATAAATGACAGAACAGGGACACAGTTTATGGAACTGATTAGGTTTGAGAACACCCTGTGTTCTGATGTTGATGATCTGTTGAACTCTTACACATCAAGTCTCTTAAATGTTTTGGATACCATTGCTCCTGTCAAGGTTAGAATGGTTAAAAGTAGGCAAAGGGCGCCATGGAGGAAAGAAGAGTCGGTCAGGGCACAGAAAAGGGAGTGCCGGAGAGCCGAACGGAAATGGCGCAAGTCAAAGCTCCAGGTTCATTATGAGACTTACAAAGAAAAGCTATGTGTGTTCAACCAGACTTTGCGTAGAACAAGGGAGAGTTATTTTTCTGAAATCATCAAAAACTGCAGTAACAACTCTCATGTCCTGTTTGCTACAGTAAACAGATTAACAAACCCTCCAGTTTCACTGCCTTTAGAACTCATTTCTACATCCAAGTGTAATGAGTTTGCATCATTCTTTAATGACAAAGTTCAAGGCATTAAAAATGCAATAATTTCCACAACACAAATAACTACTCTGCAGCCAGCTGGACACCTAGAGCTGACACATTTCACACCTGTTACTGACAAAACAGTCGAAGAGACCATCTGCAGTCTGAGTTCATCAACGTGCTGCCTTGATGAGTTGCCCACTAGATTCCTAAAGTCTGTGCTGAGCAGTTTGTTACCACAACTCGCTCATCTAGTCAACATCTCACTCCAGACTGGAACATTTCCAAAGGTCTTAAAAACTGCTGTCATTTAGCCTCTTCTAAAGAAGAGCAATCTTGATGCCACAGTACTGAACAACTACCGGCCCATATCAAACCTGCCATTCTTAGGCAAAGTCCTAGAAAAAGTTGTATACCAACAGCTTAGTGACTTTCTCCTGTCTAACAATGCTTTTGATACTTTCCAATCAGGCTTTAGGCCCCACCACAGCACTGAGACAGCTCTGATCAAGGTGACAAATGACATCCGCCTGAACACAGATGCAAGTAAAGTCACAGTCTTAGTTCTGCTGGACCTGAGTGCTGCCTTTGACACAGTTGACCATGCGATCTTATTACAGAGGTTAGAAGACTGGGTGGGAATCTCTGGTCGTGCTTTAAACTGGTTCAAGTCCTATCTGGAGGACAGGAAATATTTTGTTGAAATTGGTAACTGTGTCTCAGACCAAATGGCTATGACCTGTGGGGTTCCCCAGGGGTCAATCCTGGGACCCGTATTGTTCAATCTGTACATGCTTCCACTAGGCCAGCTAATACGCAGCTATAATGTGTCCTACCACAATTATGCAGATGACACTCAGATCTACGTGTCACTGACGGCAGGAGAACACGGGCCTGTAGATACACTGTGTCGCTGCATCGAACAGATCAGTGTGTGGATGCAAAACAATTTCCTCCAGCTAAACTCAGACAAAACTGAAATCATTGTCTGTGGCCCACAGAAACAAAGAGAAAGTGTTATCAGTCACCTTGAGACTCTCTCTCTAAAACCTAACTATCAAGTTAGAAATCTCGGGGTAATACTGGACTCAGACCTGAACTTTAACAGCCACATTAAATCTGTAACATCAGCAGCTTTTTACCATCTAAAAAACATTGCCAGAATCAAAGGAATAGTATCTAAACCAGACTTAGAGAGACTGATCCATGCGTTTGTCTCCAGCAGGTTAGACTGCTGTAACGGCCTGCTCACTGGGCTCTCTAAACGGGCTGTAAGACAGCTGCAGTACATCCAGAACGCTGCTGCTCGAGTCCTGACTAGAACTAGGAAATACGACCATATTAGTCCAGTGCTCAGGTCTCTGCACTGGCTTCCTGTCGCTCAGAGAATAGACTTTAAAACAGCTCTGCTTGTGTACAAGTCTCTTCATGGTCAAGCGCCAAAGTACATCCCTGACATGTTAGAGCCATATGAACCAACTCGGGCTCTGAGAACCTCAGGGAGGGGTCTCCTGCTGGTGCCCAGAGTCAGGACTAAACAAGGTGAGGCTGCGTTTCAGTTTTATGCTCCTAAAATCTGGAACAGTCTTCCAGAAGATGTGAGACAGGCCTCAACTCTGACAATGTTTAAATCCAGGCTGAAAACAGTTCTATTTAGCTGTGCATATGACACCTGAAAGTATTTTATCTGCACTCTTCACTTTTTAATTAATGATTATTTTAATGGGTTTTAAATTTTTTTAAATTTTTTTTATTCCTTTTTAATGGTTTTATTGCCTTCTTGTGATTTTATGTAGCTGTAAAGCACTTTGAATTGCCATGTGTATGAATTGTGCTCTATAAATAAAATTGCCTTGCCTTCTGATGAGGCTTCATTGAACAGCAGAAGGTCCAGATGCATCTCAGGGAATTTCTGCAAAAATGCTATTTCATGCATGTTGAACTGTTATTTTATAGATGCAACCAAAGAAATGGGAACAGATGAGAAATTCTTCCCATCCCTGAATTTTATCTTGAGGAGCTACTGATGATGCAGCCCTTTTGGCCACCTGGTACCTGCTTCAGGTCAACCTCCTGAACAACCCAACACAAAAGGCCTTTTCTTCTTGAATTTTTCCCTACAAGCAGGTCCGATGCTACTGTCCTGATAGGCAATGATGACCTTCTGGCCACACCTCTGCAATTGAGGCTGAGAGGCTCCTTTCAGTTTCCATGACCCAACCTCAATGGTAATGTATACATTTAATAAAAATACTCAGCTTTGTGTTTAAGATGTCATGAACAGGGTCCTCCACTAGATGTTTGCCCCCACCACCTGAGCCAACTTACTTCCAGGTAGTGAGTAAGTGACAACATTGAGCCTATAAATTTTGTTTACAAGCCACTTCACTAAAAGTAGCTGCCACATCTTTTGATTTGTGTAGCACAAGCTTCATTACAAGTATTCAAAGAAGACCTTTGCAACCACAGAAGATGTTATGAAGCCATCCTCGGTCATGGACTTGCAGAAAATACTGTCCAGGTTTCACATGGCCCCAGCATCTGATGGGTCTGCCCTTACCCAGAGCTGTAGGGTGAGGACTGCTACAGAGTGGAAAGGTTTCCCCCCCCAGCACAATATGCAGCAGTGGAATCTTCTGATAGAGCTCAAGGCCATACCTTTACCCACTGCTGTCAGAGAGCTGCAGTTGGCTTTTCAGCCATTTTTAGTTGGGAATACATTCCAAGCTGAAGCCGTCAAGACCTTCACAAGCTCACCTTTGAGCAGATACTGTCCTTAAGTTAATGCCAACACCTTATTTATAGGATTAAGTCATCTCAACCTGTCAGGCCCTCAACTATCCCCTCCAACCCACAACTGGATGACCCAGAGACAGCTAGGAGCCATTTGATGGTGCAACAAGGTATTCAAGTTAAAGCCATTTATTCAAGCGGTAGCAGCAGCGATGCCTCTAGAATATGCAGATCTGCAAGACAAAGAAAGTCAGTCACCTACCAGCAGCTACAGAGAGCACACATGCAGAGTAAAATGAGCCTCACCAGAAAGATCCTCAGAAGCCGCTCTGAACTTGAACCTTGTGCTGAGATGTTTTGCCGTGGTCTGGCTCAGATTCTGTTGGGGTGTAGCGGAACTGGGTGAACAGCACACGCTTCTTGTTGTAGCGGGACCGAGATTTGTAAGCGTAGACCTGATCCTCGTCGGCCACAGGAGTGAAGACTGGCTCGTCCTCGCCGCTGGTGTCAGATGAAAGGCTCCAGCTCCCATCTTCAAACTGGTAATTGCTGCCAGGAGCTCCAGACTGACCTCCCTGAGCACCATGCTGCTGTGCTCCAGAACCACTGGTTCCAGTTTGTTTCTGATACGTTGGCTTAGATAGATCTTGTCCATAAACTGAATACATGGGTGAGGAAACAGAGAATTAAGATCAGCCTTCCATATACACCTGAGTCAATTTAAACTGCTTTTAGTTGCTGAGCTTTGATTGGGATCAGCTTACCGCTTTGTGCAGGAATGCAGGCGATGCTTCCAATCAGCACACAAGAAATCCACAAAACCCTGCAGAAACAGGGACATCTCATATGAAGTTCTGAGTACATTTAGAGACCAGTGGGGTCCAACCACCACCTCCCCTTAACATGCCCAGTCCTGTTGAGCTTAACTGCATATTCATAGTGTAATGCTGCGACCAAATGAGGTTCTGCTTGCCTCAGACATTTAAGGCAGCAGAGGTTCAGTGCCACCACTTAGAAGCACTGGGATAGACTAGAAGTTACTCACCTCATTCTGGTGCAATATAATTAAAGCTTGCCTGGGACCTGCTCCTGACAAACTGCACTAACACAAAGTTCAGAGTCCTGTGACACTAACCTGAACCTGCAGGAGCTGCTTTCATATGATCCTCAGTGCAGAGGGAACTGATTGCTCAGCGGTAACAGCTGCTGCTGAAAGGTGCGAGGCTGCAGTTAACTGGCAACAATGGACTAACATAGTTGTCCACGAGTTGACACGTAGTCTTAGGCCACATTTACACATAGCCGGGTATTTAGAGAAACGAATATCCCCCCCCCCCCCTCCGTTTTCCAAAATAACATCGTGCACACAACATCGTTTTCAAAAAACTTGTCATTTACATCAACCCGCATAAATACGCCGTCAAGCGCCATAATAACTATGCCAAACCTATTGGTGGCAGTGTAGGGAAAGGAATAAAGCCATGCAAGCCAATCAAAATCCTCAGAATCAAGGACTTTCCTCATGTGAAGGAGGAGATAACGCGAGCAAGTATCACAACAAAACTGGAGGCAATAAGAGGAAAATATAGACAGTCAGTGCATACTGGGCGCAGGAGCGGCCACGGAAGAGTGGTGCTCCTCTATTTTGAAATGTGCGAGCAGGTTAGGAGTGGCAAATATAATAAGGCCAGAATCGTTTGCACAATTAGTAGAACTTTAACATCATCCATGATAATCCTGATCAGTAGCCAAACAAACTGTAAACATAAGGCGCTCGCATGACGTTAAGCATTTTCTGGCGCATAATGTGACGTTTAAGAACCTAAAACGCCGTTTCTCCCAGTTGAAGACGGCAACACATAACCGGCGTTATCAGAAATCTCCACTTTGGCCGGAGGTTTTAGAAATAATCGTTTTCTGTGATAAAAACGGGGTTTTGGTGTAAATGAGAGGCAAAACCGCAGGAAAAAATCTGCATTTTCCTATCGTGTAAACGGGGCCTTAGGTCATGCATAGATTTCAAAGCAAAGCGGGGATACAAGGCCAATAAACCAGGGAAGGGCTCGTCCGGGATTTGAACCCAGGACCTCTCGCACCCAAAGCGAGAATCATACCCCTAGACCAACGAGCCAGGGTTTGCAACTTTAGGCGTCACACGAGCGCCGCAGGCCACAGATAGCAAAACGATACCCTCGGAAGGTACGTTCGATCATCGAATAGAAACATCCTACAACTTTCAGTTCAGCTCACTCAATGTCAGTGTTGCTTCCATCTTTTTTATTTCATAAACAAGGTCCAGAGACTCTCTCAAAACTAACTGTGATTTCTAAAAACGTTTTCATCAAGTCTGACCAAAGAACAGACTCACAATAACCATGATGCTCATTGAAAGGTCCATCATTTGATGAAGAGCAACAATGCAAAGCATTGAGTAGAACCCTGCTAACAACCAGTTTCTTATACTAAGTCATAGCACACTATGATGGACTTGAGGCACTGCAGGGATTTGAACCCAGGATCTTCTATTTACTAGACAGGCACTTTTTCCAACTAAGCCACAGCACCACATGGTTCATAAAACTGATGAAGGAATAAAGAGCAGGAACTGCATCCACCTCAGGAAGTGGTTTTTGTGATTTATTTCCGAAATTCATGTGATCTCTGCATAAAACAGGGCATGATATTATTCAAATAATCTGCAAATGTGAAAACATTCGATTAAGTCCCAGTTCAATCTTCTGTACTTCAAGAATAACTAAAGCCATTAGATGAAGTGCCCCCAAGTACAGACTGTTTTGGAAGTCCAGGGGCCTCATGTACAAAGACTTGCGTGGATTTCCTACTGAAACTTGGCGTACGCTCAAACCCAAATGCCCTCCAACGTCGGATGTACGAATCTGTGCGCACGCATGTATCCAAGCACATATCGTTTGTACATCCCAATCAACGTGGAATTGAGCGCACATATCGGAGCAGCCGACTCCTCCCTGTCCACGCCCCTACTTAAATACGCAAATCCTATTTAAATGAGCCCTGCACCTGCGATTCCCCTCTCTGCACGATCAGAAAATAAAGAAAAAAAGCATGAGTAAGACGGGAAAAAAGAAAAATTACACTGAAAGCGATATGTCGGTGCTACTTTCTGAAGTGGAGGCCCAAAAAAATTTGTTCTTTGACACGGTGTCCTCCGGCATAAGCATCAAACTAAGAGGAGTGGGTGGGAGAGCCTGTGCGAGGCTGTCAATGCTGGGGGGTCTGAGAAGCCTCACAAGCAGAGGTGAAGAAGAAGTGGTCCAAAATTAAGGTGGATGTGAAGCAGACTGGCTGCCCACCGCCGCAGTGTGGCCAAAACAGTCGGGTAGGGGGGTGACCGACTGTTTGAACAGAGAGTCGGGGCAACTATGGGTGACACTGCTCTCTCATGGGGTGGTGGGAGCTCATGTGGGTGACTCTGATTACCCCCAAGCTAAATACCGATGTTTTTGTGTAACTCACAACAACGTGTTCATACAGTAACGTGCAGAAGTGCGCCGGGGAAAAGGTGAGGCTGATTAAGACCTTTCACACTTTACGCACAGGGTTATTAACATTTGCCCACAGAGACGATCAGGGGCTTGTTAGAAAGATCTTAAACTGGAGTTTAACCAGCAAAAAACAGCAACAAACTAACTTTAACCACCGACTGATGCTGTGAAGACGGGATAGAAACTGGGGGCGCACATACTCAATGCGCGTCACAAGGAATAATATTAGGACAAAACAGGAATGAAGTTACTCACCAAGAAGCCAGCCATCACGCACAGTGCCGCCCTGTAAGTCTGTTCCCAACGATGCTGTTACTCAGAATGTATGAATCGTGCGTTGAACCAGGCCACCTCGCCACACTTTTGGTTAATTGCATTTACGCATCACATATGATCTGTACATCGATCGAATGAAAATGTTTCCTGTTAACATACAAATTCATCATGTGATGGCGCTTTTATAGCAATGTGTGCGCAGTCGATAGCTCCGATTACAAAACCGGCTCTCGCTTCAAATTGAGCTTTAATGTTGGCCTGTTGGGAACTTGATATACGTGGCTGAGATGCGGATAATTCTGTCCCACACGGCTGGCATGGCTCGGCTCAGAGTAGACTGGCACAGTCCCAATCGGTTGGCCAGCTCCCTCTGGAATGCCCCGGTTGCTATAGGAACCCCAGTGTGCACATCACCTCTGGAATGCTCCGGTTGGAACCCCAGTGTGCACATCACCCCTGGAATGCTCCGGTTGGAACCCCAGTGTGCACATCACCCCTGGAATGCTCCGGTTGGAACCCCAGTGTGCACATCACCTGTGAGCACAGGCAGCGCATGGCTCCTCGCTGTGTTGCGCTCCAACGCCGGCCGCAGCTCTGCGCAAAGTTCGAGGAGGATTTCCCTCAAAACAGCTAATGTGTCACCATTATATGCCAGCTAATCCTCTCTGTTGTAGTGAACACACGCTCTCTTTGAATTGCACCATTTGCAAAGTCTTCTAATACTTTTAAAGAAGCCATTGTTTTTAATGGTATGCATTGCACCACTTTGCGCTGCTTTCATATCCACTCGTGTAAATGGAGACACATGGGTGTGTTAATTGTTGATCAGTATTAATTGTTCATCCATCTCAAATGTGCACATCACTGTCTGAGGACAAATTGTTTTCACATTTATTTATTATAACAGTTTCCCAACATCACCTTAGGTGTCGCCAAAGAATCAGCAGCTGCAGAAACGTGCGTACGCCAGCCCTGAAGCTGCCGTGAGGCACCGCACATTTCCACGGTCTTTTCGTTCTTGATACATCTGATCGTTGACGTGAAAAGGTGCGTACGCACCCTTTGTACATGAGGCCCCAGCACTCCTGAAGCACTGCTGTAAACAGTTATGGCACCATGTTGATGTAAATAGTAACACCTTAAGGCACTGCTGGGATTTGAACCCAGGATCTCCTGTTTACAAGACAGGCACTTTGACCAACTAAGCCACAGCACCACATGGTTCCAAAAACTGATGAAAGAATAAAGAGCATGAACTGGATCCACCTCAGGAAGTGGTTTTTGTGATTCTGTACCTCAAGAATAGTTAAAGCCATGAGTAGAAGTGCCTCCAATTGGTTCAAAACTTCATCGTATCTTGCAGATATTGTTGGGTTTTAAACTCAGACCCTGGTGTTCATGAGGAAGGCACTTTCACCAGTTACAGCCAGATCTCATGAAGCGGTGTACTCATTACACGCCAAGTCATTGACCCTGTTTTTACAAGGTTTTTTAATGCTTTTGTGTATTATTTTACACTTCATATTTTGAGGAAATGACGTCCTGCCCTCAGCTTTTACGCTAACTCTGACTATTTCACTGTTTGTATGTTCATTTTGATGTTATGTAGTGTGACAGGAGGAGAACCTCCACCGTACTGTACCCTAACCAATTGACTTGTTATGTTAACGGAGTAAAATTACACTCCGAAAGCATAAAATAGGCATAAATGACACTTTAAAAGCTGTGGGCTATTTATATGCACTTTTATTAAGTGGACCAGTGAGAAGCATTTAGTAGAACCCTGATAATAAGCTGTTTTATGTGCTAAGTCATAGTTAGCTCTGAAGGACCACAGGCAATGCTGGGATTTGAACCCACGATCTCCTGTTTACTCACCAGGCACTTTGACCAACTAAGCCACAGCGCCACATGGTTCATAACACTGATGAAGGAATAAAGAGCAGGAACTGGATCCACCTCAGGAAGTGGTTTTTGTGATTTATTTCCGAAATTCATGTGATCTCTGCATAAAACAGGGCATGATGTTATTCAAATTATCTCTATATGTGAAAACATTGGATTAAGTCTCAGTTTAATCTTCTGTACCTCAAGAATAACTAAAGCCATGAGATGAAGTGCCTCCAAGTACAGACTGTTTTGGAAGTCCAGCACTCCTGAAGCTCTGCTGTAAACAGTTATGGCACCATGTTGATGTAAATAATAACATCTTAAGGCGACAGCAGCGCGAGGTCCCGCTGTTGAGAAAACACTTCTTTTCTGTCCATGAGCGAAGTGGTGAACCCATCCACGCAGTGAACATGTGGAAGCCTGCCGGGGGACAGAGGCTCGCCTTCAGCTCAGCGGGACCTCGCGCTGCTGTCGCCGCGGTCACCTGTCGGCTGGTGGCCGGGATGCTCTGCTCACTGGCGGACACCAGAAGGAGCTGCCGGCTCAACTTATTTCAGGCGGCTGGCCCGGGAGAGGAGAGCGGTGAGCGGCTCACACAGGCTGACCTGTTCGTGGCTGTGAAAACCACCGGGAGGTATCACCGGCAGAGACTGGAGCTGCTGCTGGACACCTGGGTCTCCAGAAACGCACCACAGGTGAGTCAGGCTGGAGACTGCAGAAGCTCTGCACTGAAAACAAATGAACCCTTAATTCACAGCTTATTTGCATAAAAGTGACAGAGCCCTTTAAACGGCTCAATTTGGGAGAGACTGAAACTGGCAAGAATAGAGCTGGTGAAATCTCTTTATGTGAGAGTGATTTTGTGCAAAGAACTTCATGAACATGTTTTGTATAGCCCATAGACCAATTCTAACTTGTTTAAAGAGGTAAAATATGTCTCCTTTAACAAAGCAAACTTTGACTATTTGGCACTGAAAATGCTTCTATCTGTGTATTTAAACAGCGTGTTTCAATGTGATAAAGATGATTCCCATAAGAAGAGAACTGCTTTTCTACATGACTGAGAACAGGCTAATGTGTCTACATCTGAAATAAAACTGTAGAAAAAGGAGACACCTGATAGAGGACATTTAGAGGCATTCCTTTTTAATGTTTGGTGAGCTGATCTGTCAGTGTTAAAGAAGCAGAAATGAGAGACTCCTCTGAAGTTGATCAGAAATTGAGGTTTTACGGAGCACCAAAGAAAAATGTTTCATCGATATCAAACGTCAAACTTGATCAGTCAGTCATATTTTGTCAAAATGTTTCATCACTGATCAGCCTTTAACGTTTAAAAGATGCTTTATTTCGTTCTTCGACAGCAAATTAGCTCGCTGATGACGTCAGGATCAAAAAGCCCAAAACCTGCTTGAATGAGAGCACCTGTCGCCGGGAGCGGGGGCGCGTGCCTGTAATCCAAGCTACCGGGAGGCTGAGGCTGCTGGATCGCTTGAACTCAGGAGTTCTGAGCTGCAGAGGACTATGTCCATCGGGTGTCCGCACTAAGTTGGGTATGGATATGGTGCGCCTGGGGTAGCCCGGGAACACCAGGTTGTCTAAGGAGGGGGGCAACGGCCCAGGTGGGAAACGGAGCAGGGCAAAGCCCCCGTGCCGCTCAGTAGTGGGACCGCACCTGTGAATAGATGCTGTAGTGCAGCCTGAGTAATACAGCGGTACTCAGTCTTTTTACACTCTTTCTGCTCTTCCACACACACAACACACTGCACGCGCGCTACAACGACACGCTTTGACACCTTTTAGCAGCTTCCTCGCTGCTTCTCTGGCTTCTCTTTCCCTTACAAAGCACAGCTGTTTCTTGCTCCTGCAGCGCCTCCACCTGGACAACACGACCAATGACCATCACTCACTGCAGCTTCACAGAGACTCATTCAAAGAAGCTGCTCCAGAGGCCACGTGCCAATGAGTTTAATGGGGTGCCATGTAATTCGTACACAAGGCAATTCAAAGTGCTTTACAGCTACATAAAATCACAAGAAGGCAATAAAATCATTCCAAAAAACAGAAAAATCATTAATTAATTAATTTAAAAGTGAAGAGTGCAGATAAAATACTTTCAGGTGTCATATGCACATCTAAATAGAACTGTTTTCAGTCTGGATTTAAACATTGTCACATTGTCCAGGCCCCTGCTGGACCCGTGGAGGCTGACTATGTAAACCGAACATTTTTCCATATCCTAAATGTACAGGTACACTTGGGGATAATTGTCCATAGACTCTGAACTGGATTTCTCATTTTGAAAAACACCACATCAACCCCTTTGAGTAATGCTGAGCAATGTTACATTTATGCCCTGTGAAACCTCATCATTGACTCCTATCCTCCGTGCATACAGATGATCTGTGATGGAGGTCATTTCATTTCCAACACTGAGGCTAAATGGCTGGGATCAGTTCATGATTCTAGGATCTTCCGAGCATCCTCACTGGCACAGAGGTTTGCACAAGGCGCAAGAATTTTACTTACCTGAAGGAGTGTACTTTTGAAGTAAGGTGTAGCATAGACAGAATTTTGGTAATGTAATGAGAGGTCAGGTGTAGAGGTCATCTTAAGGAATTTAAAGTGCTCGTCATACTTTATTATAGATAGCCATATAAGGCACATATTGCATCAAATTACCTAAAGTCTTAACACATGTATATCCATCCAACATTTCTCTTATTCTGCAGGAGAGTTCAATGGTGTCCTGCTTGGGGACAGAGGCTATGCATGCTGGCCGTACCTCCTCACGCCATATCCTGATCCAGGAACAAGGGCATGCACATGCACATGCACATGCACATGCACATGCACATGCACATGCACATGCACATGCACATGCACATGCACATGCACATGCACATGCTAAAACAAGGGCACGGATAGAAATGACCTTTGGCCAAATTAAATACTGGTTCATTGCTTAAACTTCTCAGGCACCATGGCTGACTTCTGACAGAGCCATCTTAAATTAATAGTATACTTCATATTTTATACATTTTGTCTTGTGGACAACTTTTCAGGCTCAAATCTTTTCTTCGTTGAGTTCCAGTGCCTGAAAGGACTCAGTTTCTCCTGACACAGTGAGGGACCTATACAGGGACACATATTTCCTTTGATCCTTATTGTTGTGACCTTTGAGTTAGAACTTCTTTTCATAATTTAGCATTGACACAGTAGCAGTTTAAGTCAGAGCAAGTGTAAGAAGGCTAAATGGACAGAGATGATTTATAACTTTCCACACGTTTAAGTCATGGCACCCCACTGTGAATATAAATGTATAAACACATTTCTAACACATTGCATGAACCGTACAATAATGACAAGTTTGAGTTCAAGTTGTGTTGAATTGTTTAATTATTATTACATGTTTCTCAAGCTGTGGAGAGAAAACAGAATTAAATACAGTTCACAACACGGAATTCTCCTTTATCTGAATTTATACTAACATCCATCTCCAGTTTCATGAGCTCTAGCTTGATCTTTTTTATTTTCAGTTTCTTGTATCTAGTTTGGCGCTCTCTTTATTGGACAAACACATTTCTTCAAAGGCTACTTACCACTCTGAAATATGTTTCTGTACTTTACCTTCACCTGCTGCCAGGTACGCTTTTGGCTGCTAAGATTGCTCCTGTTGAGATGTAACAGTGAAAAATTAATATGTGGGTCTCACACTCACGATAATATGGTCACAAAGTATGATGATGCGTGTCGATTATTGGGTTATTAATAAAGTGAGCAGGGCCAGTATATTTGTGCTGTACATCTCATACAGAGACAATTCAGCATGCTTTATGTAAACACATTATAACACAAAGAGGAGAGTATAAATACATGAGGACAGTAAAATAAATGTCAATGGTATGAAACTTTCAGAACTTACGCGTTTAGTCTGTCTGCAGTTGTTTGCCATGCCGTTTCTTCGCTTTATTGATCGCAGCTGTATTACCATTTCTGGTGATGACACTTTTAAAATCCTCATACAGCTCCATCAGCATTATTTGTTCAGCTGCCGAAAAAATAACAGCACTTGTCTCGCTCTCCTTTTCACACAGATCTCCGTTTTTCCACCATCCACTCGTCAGGGCTTCTTACGTTCCTCGTGCACTCGCACTAAGCTAGGCTATGTAAGCCTCGCTTGGATTAGCCTCACCGAGATGCAGCTAAAATGTCTTCGAGGAACGACTTGAAGCTTAATTGGGAGATGGTGCTAGTTCAAGCGACACTTACCAGGTATAGCCTGGCTTTCTTTAGCTACTTTCTAGGAACACCCCTCAGGGCTTGATGTTATTCAAATTATCTCTATATGTGAAAACATTGGATTAAGTCCCAGTTCAATCTTCTGTACCTCAAGAATATTTAAAGCCATGAGATGAAGTGCCTCCAAGTACAGACTGTTTTGGAAGTCCAGCACTCCTGAAGCACTGCTGTAAACAGTTATGGCACCATGTTGACGTAAATAATAACATCTTAAGGCACTGCTGGGATTTGAACCCAGGATCTCCTGTTTACTAGACAGGCACTTTGACCAACTAAGCCACAGCACCACATGGTTCATAAAACTGATGAAAGAATAAAGAACAGGAATTGGATCCACCTCAGGAAGTGGTTTCTGTGATTCTGTACCTCAAGAATAGTTGAGCGGAAGTTTATCCACGGCTGTGAGGTGGCTAAGAAAATAGTGCGAGCATGAACGAGCTGCCAAATAAAACACGACAGAAGAAACTTTTCGCCACGAAATTTGATATGGATTACCAGTGCACACCAGTAACCACTCCGGTGAGTTGATGATTTTGAAAACGGACGTTTATGGTGCTTTTACGGACCTTTTTGGACATGCACCATGCTTGCCATTCTGAAGCAGGTTGAGATGAATCAAAATTAGGCAAATACCGGAGACAGCAGTAAACATCAAAAAAGCGGTGAGGGGGGTTCTAAAACATTGCATACGACTCAGAAAAGAGGCTTAATGTTGAAAATACCGCAGTTCCCCTTTAAGCAACTATTGCAGACTATTCTAAGTAACTATGAAAACTATTATATATTAATTCTAATCAAGGCCTCAGGTGAAATTATGTGTCATTATCTCTTCATTAATGTTTACATGCATATTTTTTTGTCTCCCACAATCAACATATTTGTTCCACCTTCCATCATCCGCCTCCAGTATTCGCCACCATCCTCTGCTGCCCCGGCCCCTGAGTGGGCCAGTCAGGTAGTAAATTCCCGGGCCACTGTTTTGCCCCAGTCCGCCCCTGATTGTATGTTACGGTGCTCACAGCTGCTTTCTTCACGCCTCACCTGGAAGTATCTTTGAAGCTGTTTTGTATGTTGTCTCCACTGACTGTGAAGCAAAAGTAACACAACAGCCACATCTGCAGCTTGTTCTCAGTGTTTACAGCACAATCATTCAGCTGTTTTCATGCATCAACATAATACAGTAATAACAGTGGAGTCATGCTGGTTTCTATTAAGAGCTGCTTACAAGCAGAATGGGATTATTTCTACGTGTCAGCATACAGTGTATAACATGGATTCTAGTAAGAATCTGACTTTGAAAGGCAGAATCAACATGTAAATGATAAAGTGTCTTCCTGTGGATGTTCTCAGATATGTACAGCATGAACACTGTGATCCTTTCCCACATGTCCCAGTATGTCTGATTGTCCTCAGTCATGGAGCAGCCGCTCTCTGCTGCCACTCTTCTGTCTGTTTCTCCTGTCAGAAAGAAATGTTTCTTCAGCAGCTTTGTCCTCAGAATATCCATCCCATGCTATAAATAGCTGATCTAGTCATTCTTCTGTGGGTAAGTGTTCTGTCATTTCTCTGATCCATAATCTCGGTCGGCAGCAGAGGCGTTAGAGGGAATCCCCTCGGTTTGTGAAACTGGAAACTTCCACTTGACGCGAGGAACTACGGAGGCCTGGAGATGATCCTGCAGGAGCTGGACATCCTCTGAGTGAGGAGTCCCAGCTGCAGCACAGACCTGGGATTGTTCTTTTTCCAACAGCTGGTGGGTTCCTCATAACTTTCCTTACTGCCAAAAGTAATGGGACACGTGTAGAAACCCTCGGGCAAATCGTCGTCTGCCATGTCACACCACTGAAGTGGAGGAGATGATTTCTTGGTTGAACACTGGACGTGTTTCTTCAGATAAACTCCTGACCAACTGTGAAAAAGCAGTGAAAATGTCTGGCCTGTATAAACTTTGTGATGTCAAACAAGATCAGAGAGAAATCAATTGTGATGTCACCACAGTGATGACATCACAACTTTGTGAAGGCTTCTGTTCTGTCTCTTCTGGTCTGTGGTTCCAACCACAGATTCTGGATGGAACTGAAGTCCGGATTCCAGAATGTTGATTTGTGTTCTCTGTTAATCTCTGGACGACTTCAGCTGATTACTTCCTGTCACTGTCACGTTGGAAGGTCCACTTCTGCCAGTTTTTCAGCAGCCAGTATCATGTTTTCCACCAGCAGTGTTTCCCAAGGCAGAATAATGTCAGTTTGTTTAAAATGTTGCCAAAATAAACTATTACAATTACAACAAATGTCATCTCAGGGCACTTCAGTAATAAAGTCCAATTCAGGCCAATTGGAGTTTAATTCATTGTAATTATAATCCAATGAATTCAATTCAGAATGAATCCAATTCATTCATACAGAGCAATTGAAAAACTATTTCCTCGCTAAGGAAACCAACAGATGGCACAGAACTGCCATAGAACCCCATGAATAATTATGATTACAATTAATTGAATTCCAATTGGCTTGAATTGGACTTACTATCTAAGTGCCTTGAGATGACATTTGTTGTATTTGGCGCTATATAAATAAAAATGAATTGAATTGAATTGAATTGAATTGAATTGAATTGAATTGACCTGGCACTATTTCTAATTAGATATAACTTTTTAATAGTTCTAAGATCATATCTTTCTGGTTTTATTTGCATTTTACAAAGAGTCCCGAGTAATTATGAAAGTTGGGTTTTAATTTGAAGAAAAAGCCTCAAAATAAAGTGATTTTTAGGAGTATGCAGGGATTCATTTCCATCTAATGAACAGCTCAGTTATATTAAACAGTGGGCCGTGTGAGCAGCAATCAGGGGAGTAAGGAGTTCACAGATCATAGACAGAGGCAACCGTCCAACTATTCAAAGCTTTTAGAATCAGTAATAAAATCTGACAGGTAACCAGGGAAGGAAGTTCTTTAATCCTGGAAATATTCTCCAGGTGATAGTCGGCTGACTTCCTAACTGACCTGATCTGGCTGCTGAAGTTCAGCTCTGAGTCCATAATAACAGCCAGATTCCTGCTTGCTTTGTGCTTTTTAACATCACAGCCTGAAGCTGAGCTCAGATTTTTAACAGCTGACAGTGACCTCTGTTTTATCTTTGTTTAGCTGCAGGAAGTTCTGGATCATCCGGTTGGTTATTTGTTGGAGGCTCTTTGCTGGGCCAGTTATTCCTCTGTGCCAGCAGCTGAGCACCAGTTCTGCCAAAACTAACAGGAAACATCATCCTGCACCGCTGGATTATCAACAAGTAATACTGACCAAGTCAGGAGATTAAAAAGGATGCAGAGGATAGTCAACCATCTCCTAAACACGGGACTTGTGTTTGACACCAGTCTTTGAACTGCTGTGAGACCGTTGTTTCCTTCATTCGTTTTTCACCTTTTTTTCCAAAACTACTTGGTCGAAAGGTGTAAAACATTAAAAGTACTGGGTTAAAGTTAGAAAAACATCATGTTTAGGAAATAAAATACACTTTTGGGGGAAAAACTTGGCCAATAAGACCAGGAGCTCCTGACCTGTCTCATACATTTCAGTAAGACCTCGGGAAATTGTACCAAAAAGGGCAAAACATGTCTCCTTTAAAGGACCAATAAGAGCAACATCTCAGACCCTACAGGCCTCAGTTAACTTGTTAAATGTGTCAGTGGGTCGGTGTGAAAACTCAACATCTAGGATGTTATTTCCAGCTTCTACGTTTAACTGAAATAGAAAATCTGAGAATTACGACAATTTGGGTAGAGCTATTTTACGACAGTAAAATATTTGGCAGTGACTAAGTGCCTTTAGCACAGACAGGAGGGTGGAGGTGAGAGGAGACAATGAGGCTGATACCAGATCAACCAGATGAGCCTCCAGCGTCCACCTGTCCTGATAGTCCCTCACAAGCAGCTGTCTGTTGTTAGCTCGTTAAACTTTGATTGGTCTGGGCTGGTCTGTGGCATTATTTATAAACCTTCACCCTTGCTGTTTCCTCTCATAGCTTGTTTTCACCATGACAGCTGCTGGGTTCTTCCTGAGGTATAAGCACAAGCTGCCTTTTACAGTTTTTGATTGATTGGAAACATTAGTTAATACTGCATTCTTACTCTTTGTTGTACATAATTTCAGGGTTTCCCTCTTTGCCTTGTTGACTGCTGCTACATGGGGTTTTCCCACTAAAGGTGTGCTATCATCTGTTGTGGTAAAACATTACATGCTTGTTTGAATCAGCTTCTGCTAAACTTGTTCTCATACACCCAGGTTCAAAATCAGCAGGCCAGAGCAGCAGCGGCACAAGAGCTGCAGGTAATTTTGGCTCTTACCAGGGAGCAGCCGCTGGCCGCCCGGTGACCGTGCCCAACACTGCTTCCAGTAACACTTATATGGCGACACCTGTGCTGGTCTCTGGTGTAAGTCAACCTGTTCTTCAGGCAGACCCAAGACTCAGCAGCTATGGCTCACTTGTGCCAACGCAACTGGTTGTCCAAGCTCCCGGTTTTGTCCAAGCTCCCGGCCTTGTCCAAGCTCCCGGTTTTGTCCAAGCTCCCGGTTTTGTCCAAGCTCCCGGTTTTGTCCAAGCTCCCGGTTTTGTCCAAGCTCCCGGTTTTGTCCAAGCTCCCGGTTTTGTCCAAACTCCCGGTTTTGTCCAAGCTCCCGGTTTTGTCCAAGCTCCCGGCCTTGTCCAAGCTCCTGGCCTTGTCCAAGGTGCTCTTCAGGCAGACCCAAGATTCAGCAGCTCTGGCTCCGTTGTGCCCGTGCAAATGGCTGTGCAAGCTTCTGGTGTCCCACAGGCTGTTCAGACGGGTTCAGCATTGAGCAGCTTGAGCTCTGGCCTGCCTGCAACAGGATACTCTACTGTCACTTATGTGCCTGTTGACGTAGGATCTGACGCTGGCGCTCTGCAACCTGGAGCTGCCCAACCTGGACCACAAGGTAAATCTTCTGCTTGGAGTATAGATGGCCAAAAATATGTTTGGAAGCCTAAAGGTGTTTTCAATCTTGCCGAGCTCTATTATGAAGCAGAAACCTGCCGTGTTTCGATGTCAAGACTCTGTGCTATCAGAGCTTCTGCTGTGAAAAGGACTAATTGTGAAATGTCTCCACACAGAAACCCAGTGGGCTATTGCTCCCTCAGTCTTTGGGGATGCGTCAGCCCAAGCCCTCAGCCTCACTGACGTTCTCCCTGCAGCCCCTCTGTCACCACCTGGCCCTGTCCTCCAGTCAGGGGAGACCTCCAGTGTCACGAAGGAAGCTGAACTCGGGAACTACCAGCAGCAGAGGGAGGAATTCGGCTACCCGGATAATCGCCAAGGGTCTGGACTGGGATCCGCAACCGTACTGGTGCCACGCTTTGGTGTGGGTGGATCTCCTAACTTTGACTACAGGCTTTTGTACGGCTTGTACCCCTCTGGAACCTACAGCACCTTCAGCCAGCAGCATGAGAAGGGCAAAGACTACTTTCAGGATGTCCACTACTTGAAGGAGCATATTACTGACAGCCATGGTTCTGGGCAGCAGAAAAAGTTCTTCCCAAGTGCCCGCTAGAGCTGAACATGATGTGCAGAGGGTATGTTGAGTGGTACCTGCAAATGATGTCTTAATCTCAATGCTCTAACTAATCTGGTTCTGTTTCAGATTGGAAAGCTCAATCCAACGGCATAAGATTCTTTTTAGTCTTTGAATAAAATCTTATGAAATGATCTCGCTTCAGGATGATTGACTAAGGGAAACGATGTCCTGTGTACACCATCTGGGTTCAAGGCAAATGGCAGGCATCCCCTGTCATATTTGACTGGGACGTTCTGCTTTTGGTTTCAAACATGGCTTCTCAAAGCGCTGCATCTTGAGAGGAATTGCTATGAAGGTGTTAAATAGTTGCACCCTTTGCTCAATTGACTATAGCGATCAGCTACAGCATCCTTTACAGCCATTTCTCTACACCTGTACATGGCAGCTAGACACAACCCCTTCTATGCAGTGCATGCTTCAAATTGGTACAACTTTGATCCACCACGTAACTCCGGGCAAAGATTTGCTGAGTGCACGGTAGCCAACCTGAAGGCTTGCCAAACATTGTGCTTGAAATAGTTGGCTGGATACTCCTATATTCTTCTGCAGTTAAGCCAGTGCTATGTCTTCAGCAGTCTTGTCATATGACCTTGTCTGGGTTTTTCCCCCATTCCCTGCAGATGGAATGCTAAAGTAATCGCAAGCCAGTGGATAATGAACATGATTTCTATTTTTGTCTCTGGGTATCCATATAGTGGAAACTGCTTAGTGATCACGTTGGTCCAGAGCCAATTTGAACACAATAAGCAGTTGACTAAAACCGAATTTGTTGTTTTTCCTATTTTATTTTTTACTCCCTTGATTCCTTTCTGGACGTCTGCTTCTGCCTCGTTAGCTAACGTAACGAGTTGACACTGGGCAGCAAGCCGAGATGCTGCGGCGACGCTTGGCATTCCTCAGGCTACCTTGTGTAGTCTAATTAAGCAACGAGAGACCGTCATGAATGCTAACGACGGCGCCCGGGAAAAGCACCTGAGGCTTTGCTGCAGCATCTCGTTGGCTCGTTTTTGGTAATTTGTCATACGCCTTGAGACTACGTTTTTCATTCAGAGAAAATGACTTCCTTTTTCCAGCCATGATTCGTGCGCCCGGTGTCAACTCGTTACGTTAGCTAGCGAGGCAGCAGCAGACGTCCAGAAAGGAATCAAGGGAGTAAAAAATAAAATAGCTACACGTAGTTTTAAAATGATTTTTGCACATGTTTACATTCATAAAATGGCCAAAAATGAACATAAGCGGATTTCTTGATTACTATAAACGAATTATTTAAACAGCATTTGCATTAATGATTCTGTCCCAAGCCTTTTGATCTATGTAAGCGGTTGATTACTATATCCGTGACGACTATAAGCGGTTTCCACTGTACTAGGACTGTCAAAATTGCTTATGTTCAAATATTCCCTCTAAAAAAAAAAAACATAAAACATCTGTATTTGCGCATCATTTCTGACGCATATACGCATCTGGGGGCTTTCAATCAGCCAGGCGACAACAGCATTGTGTCAATAGCCTGACAAACTACAAGACATGACTACTTGTATAGGTAGTTTAAACATATTTGACAATGTATTTGAGTTTAATATTATACCATGTTCATTTGGGTGCACATTTTCAATATCCTCATGCTGGTGGTCGAATGATAAGCTAACCGTAGCTTCCATACAACTTTGTCTCGAGGCTCCACAATTTCTGTCAACAGACCAAATTCAGAAGTATTTCCAGAAAGAACTTTTCACATTTTTGGGGGTTAAAATCACTTTCTTTGCGCCTGCAGTCGAGTTGGGCCCTGAACTTTCTGCCATCTTTACATAAGTCAACTTTCAGCAGTGACGCTGTGCCAGACAGTGTGACTCCTGTGACCTGTCCCTGACCCCGTCATGCAGTGTGCCGACTCAAGGCAGACAGCGGCTGCACAGATGTTTTTCCACATTTGAATATTAATTTTCAACTTTGTCTGTTTTTAAAACCTATTTGAATTTAGAATATTCTTTGACAACCCTACCCTGTACCACTCTACTATTGTGCTTTAAAGCTATGGTAGGTAATCCTAGTGAGCTAGCAAGAGAGCTAGCAAGAGAGCTCGCAAGATTCGAAAGTGGCCCCTCCTCTAAGCTCCACCCCCCCTCCCCATTCCGTCAGTGCTTCATCCAAAGCCACGCCCCCACAAACTTGAACGCGCATCTGACGCTGGGACTCTGCCGACATGTCCCACTCGCGCGGATGAGGGAGCCGACAGAGGGGGGCGTAGGCAGAAAGCGCAGAGGCATCTGATTGGTTTTTTGTAGCGCCCCAATCAGCGGGGTGCTGATCTCGGATTGGTCAGCTTTTTCTCAGTCCTGCAGCTGCCACAGAGGTCTGATTATTTTCGTCCCTTTTTCTAAATACATCTTGTATAGATTTCTCTCAGGATTGACGGACCATTTCACCCAGTATTACAAAATGTGTTTCTGAACAGGATTACCAACCATAGCTTTAATAGGCAACTTGTTGCCTTTCCACTCTGTAATGGCAGGTTCTGCAGTTGTGCCAGAACATGCCTATTGATGTTGCATCCTCTGAATTTACAACTTCTAGATGGGAAGTCAGATTTCCTAATTGGTATCCAGTGGTGTCAAAAGTACACATATTTGTTACTTAAGTAGAAGTATAGATACTGCAGTTTAAAAACACTTTGGTAAAAGTTGAAGTATCAACTTGACCTTTTTACTCAAGTAAAAGTGAAAAAGTATGTGCTCCAAAACCTACTTAAAGTATAAAAGTATAAAGTAACCTTTAAATATATATATTTTTTTAAACCCACACACAAAAAGGTATATGCCACTATATGAATTGCAAGCTTAATTTGAAAACTGATTAGTTCTACATGTGGCCCAAGACAACAATCATAAAACCATTACTGTCAAAGACAAAGTCACTCAAGGAGCATGTTCTTTCTCAAACTTTATTGGAATTCAGTCCCATCAAAAAAACAAAAAAAAGTCTTACTGCCTGAAAAAATATATAACTATGCCAGTTGTTATTCCGAAAACATCAGAGAGGCAAGGCTAACGCCTTTGACAATTGTTAGCTGCTAACCGGGCATGTCTTGGCATGTTCCTATGCTAGCCAAGCTGCAGCAAAATATATCAATTATCAGTTCACAGTTCGGTGGTAACAAAGAATAAGCTTACAATTTACCTCTACATGTTTTTTTCAAATTGGAGGGAGAGTTCTTGAACGCCAAAATTACGTGGGTCTTGGGTGTGCAGAGTTTATATTACATTTTCCAAGAGTCATTTTTGCACCCGACTATTTTGAAAAAATCTTTAAGATAGGGCCAAGGATGAGGAAGGTCTCTTTGGTCTCCGTCTGCATCTCCCGATACGCTCTCGCCTGTGTCCGACCTTTCAGACATTTCGGCATCTTTTTCTGAATCGGACATTTTGCGTGGCAGCTTCGCGTTTGCAGTTAGTTGTAGAACACCTGCTCGCTTCTGACGAATGGCGATTTAATTTGACGAATAGCCTAACCGATGAGTGTTTGCGTTATATGATTCATCCAATTACACTCGTTCTCACTAGGTGTGAATGGCGCCACTGATCTGTATTGGATGGCGCACATGACGTGAAATGAAGGCTAGCCGCAAATTCAACATGGCAGACTCACCAGGTGTTGGCAATCGCTCATCAACCATTCAGATCCACATATAAGGCCGATTTCAGACCAGAGCGTGGCGTGGCGGCAGCGAAACCACGGCAGTCTTACGCCGGTTATCAGGCGGTGTGTTCAACTTGGCTTTTCACACCGGACAGTCCGCGGCCGCGGTAGTTCTGCTCCAGCCCTGTCTGCATTTCCCATTCATTTCAACGGCACACCGCCGGCTGCCGCCGGCCGCTGCCGTCCAAATTCCGCTCGAGTTCTATTTTCCAAAAGCAGCGCGGGACGGAGGCGTCTCCGCGCCGCTACCGCCCGACTACCGCCGCGTCGGTGTGCAAGGACAGATCTGTTTCCATGTATTTTCACCTCCGCCGGTGAAAATCGCTTCCGTTCCGCCACGCTTTGCCGCCCTGGTCTGAAATAGGCCTAAGGCGCTCCTGCATGGGGCTTTACCGGTTCATCGGCAAGCTGCATCCCACCACCTCCCCATCTCCACCCGCTGTCTCAAGTCTCGAGATCTCCTTCCTTTTATGACTCCGCCACCAGGTTCGGGTCCCAAGGGGGAAGATATTCAGCATCTATCTCCCTATGCCAGACTTGCAAGCTCACAGCGGTTCAGCTTGCATGTCCTCCGCCGGGGCCCAAGCGCCAAAGAAATATTGACAATAAACCTTGCAATTGTCTCCTATCTCTCCGTCTGAGTCTCTCCAGGTTGAAATACATCAACATTAAACTGAAGCCAAGAGTTAAAAAAAAAAGTAACGAGGCTGTTTGTTTTGAAAATGTAAGGAATAGAAAGTACAGATACTTGTGTGAAAATGTAATGAGTAGAAGTAAGAAGTAGGCAGAAAAATAAGTAGTGGAGTAAAGTACAGATACCTAAAAAGTGTACTTAAGTACAGTAACGAAGTATTTATACTTCGTTACTTGACACCTCTGTTGGTATCCTGGGTAAGCTTTATCCAGTACTTGTACAGTTGGAAGTGTACATGGTTTACTGAGTAAATTTGAAATCTTTCATTTGCTATTCTGCTCTAACTCACTGAGCAAAGTATTGGTAGAACTAATGGTGCTCTCCCAGTACCCAGCTCCTCATCCAGCTTTCAAATTTCTATCCAGCAGTTTTTGCTCATAAGTGGTCCAGGAAAGATGTTGGAGAAACTCTAAGCGAGAGGATGTGTTGCTGATGCCATTTAAGAAAAATAAAGTTGATTTGAAGACTGGTTTGTCTATGAAAATATAAAAACTATCTTTTGAATTTTAAGCTTCCATAGATTCCTCGATTGGCCCATTGGCCTTGTTTTAATGTGCTCTTTTCATGTCTTGTACACGGTTTGTTTTTATTGCTGAGTTAATATTTTACTGTTTTCTGCAAATGCTTTTATTAGTGTGGTCATTTTACAATCCTTGTATTTTGTTTCATTCCATGTTTGTCCTTTTTAATTGCTATATCAAACATTGAGTTACATTTTGCTTGAAAAATGCTCTATAAAGTCACAAGCCCTGCAAATCCCTGAGATGCTCAGAGAAAATCTTAAATTGGACATATATGGAAAAATAACTTTTTGTTTTTCCCGCCTGTGCTTTTAGAGCATGATTTGGCGGTCTGAAGACTTCAGAGCTTTATGTGAGAAGAATCTTAAATTTTATTCTGAATTTAACAGGGAGCCAATCAAGCTAAAACTGGAGAAAAATGATCTCTCCTGTTAGATCTCATCTGAACTCTGGCTGCAGCATTTTGGATCACCTGGAGGCTTTTCAGAGAATATGTGTGAAAGTGCAATAATAAAGAATTACAGTAGTCAAATCCTGAAGTAACAGATGCATGGAGCAGTTTTACTGCATCACTGAGACAGGACGTTCCTGATTTTAACAATATTATGAAGGTGAAAGAAGGCAGTCCTAGAAACCTGTTTTATATGTGCATTGAATGATTAATTCTGGTCAAAAATAACTCCAAGGTTCCTCACTGTAGAACTATCTTACCATCCATTTACTTTACTCAGTGTATCCAGTTTAGGGTAGTGGAAGCTTTTAGCCCAGTGATAGTATTTTTTTCACAAGAGCCACATTGGCAGAGCAAAATCAAGGGAAGAGCCACTTTTATGACAACATACTAAGTCCCCTTTTGCAAATATGCATTGCTACATATAAAACCTCCCACAAAAAAAGAAACGCAGCCAATACATTTTCAATTAAGACCACATTTACCTTAATACTGGAATACTTAATACTCAATACTGGAGGCCGGCATGCATGTCCTTGACTTTCTTCATGTTGTATTTGTAGTTTGTTGTAATCATAGTGAGACATTCAAGATGAGCATGGTTTTTGTCCTTTTTTTAATTTAAAAACCGACCCATTGTGCCTGCATCTCGCGCTGGCTAAAGGAGCTAGCGTGCACTGCGGTCAAGTGTGACGGTGGTTTAAGCGGGCTGCGTTGCCAGGTTTAACAGAGCCCCCTTTAGGAAACACCATTAAAGGTAGGGTAGGAGATCCTGGATTTTGAAAATACACAGGTCAAAAGTCCCAACCCCTTTCTTCAGACTTCCCCCCGAAGTCACGCCTTTAGAGTACATGAACGCGCACGAGCACGAAGGTGCACGAGCGCTGTTCTAACAGCAAGCATCGATTGGTTTGGCTAACTTTTGCTAACTTTATATATACTTTAGTATATGCTAACTATACGTTTAATAATGCTAGGTGCTAGCCAAGCTGGCTCTTGTTTAGCTTCCTGCCAAGCTTCTGGACGCGTAATTCGTTCACGAAGAAGGGTACGCGCACAGGGGGAAGGAGGGGGAGGGAGGAGCAGATTGCGGTTTGATAGACGCATCAGAATCCAATCATCGTTAACAGTCCGTTCAGTATGATTGGATAGTGTTTTTCCTGGATTGTTCGTTCTAGAGGCCACTAAAACTTTCCATTTTTGTCAAAACTTTTAATTAATTGGTTGCAATGGGGGTGTGAAGAGTATTTCAAGCAATATGTAAAAAATGCTCCAGAAAAAGAACCCCTACCCAACCTTTAAGCCTTAATTAATTCTTAGTACTGTGCAGTATTCGCCGTAAGTTATTTGGAAAAATTTGTTATTGTTACCATATTGTTATAAGCTACTATGCGAGTGCGAGCCGCCAATTAAAGGTTGAGGAGCCGCATAATGAGTAGCTCTGCTTTAGCCTATCCCTGCTGCCAATTGAAAGAGAGTCAGGGTACACCCTGGACAGCTCTCCAGTCCACTCAGCAAAAGGTCTAATAATTTCCACACTTCCATTCACTGGGACTCTGCTAGAACTGTTTGGAGACCTTTTCTAGCCTTTTGGAAATTGATCATGTAGCTTTGCGCTCGATGGAATTCGAAAATGCATCTTCCACATGTGGTAGAATCAGGAAAACAAAAGCAGGAGATATTCAAGTCTTGTGTAGGATGAAAACCAACATGGGAAGATGTGCAATGCCACGTTAAGGACCGAGTCTCTATGAAGCAGTGGCCTCACACACAGAAGGTAAGTCGAGACAAAGTTGGTTAAGAGGGATGTATGGCTCTGTTGAGGCACACAGAAGACACCAAGCAGAGGAGGGGCAAAGCTACGTAGCATAAGCTAATGAGTCACATGCAATTAAAGCTTGGAAAAGGCCAGCGAGTGCAGATTTAACTGAGGCACCTTCATTGTGCAAGGGCAAGCAGGGCCACTGTATTGAGCTTCATCAAGTTATTTTGGTCTGGGTTTGTGTAATGCAATTCAACCATGAGGAGAAGGAAACATGTCGTGGTAGGATTTAAAGCAGAAGTATTCAGTTTGCCCTTCAAAAGCAGAGTCAGCCTCAGTGGGTGTGGTAAAGACTCAAATCTTCTATGAAGTGAAAACAAACCTTGAGATCAAGTATTCAATACACAGACCACGTATTATTGGTCAAGTTTATTTTGCCAGAGCTCAGCCACATGTTGGAATCTCCATGGAAGTGTCCATGAGAGTCACCTGCAGAAAACAGAAGGGGTCAGTATTGATACAGGAGTCTCAATACTTCAGACACTAGTCCAGCTTTACCTTAGTACAACTTCTGCCCTTTAGACCCAGTCTTGGCATCAAAGTGGTCAAAGGCATCCTGGGAGTATTTGGCGTACGAACTGGAGTCGCGGGCTCGTTGGTAGCCATTGCTGGACTGGACGACGTGGGATGAAGGGTATACAGCGCGCATCTCAGATGTGTCCTTAGGGACCTGGTCGGAGGTCCAGGCAGACTGTGGGAAAGAACGGTCGATCTTCAAGTTCATTAGGGCAGCAAGGAAACGGGCAAAGTCTGCGTCCTGCGCAGTAAAGCCAGCATTAGACCCAGAGGAGCCGCTGCCGTAGCCAGAGGAGCCGCTGCTGCCGTAGCCAGACCCAGAGGAGCCGCTGCCGTAGCCAGACCCAGAGGTGCCGCTGCCGTAGCCAGACCCAGAGGTGCCGCTGCCGTAGCCAGACCCAGAGGAGCCGCTGCTGCCGTAGCCAGACCCAGACATGCTACTACCAGAGCCAGAGGATCCACTGTTTTGACCTGAGCCCAGAAATTAGTTAAGGCAAAGTATGACAGCATGGTTAGTCATGCTCTCAGTAGCCTCTGTAACACTGCCAATATGTTTAGTAACAAGTAACAAAGCTAAAGGAGTATCTGCAGTTCAAGTGGGTCATTAAACCTGAAGTCTAATATATTGGAAGATTTGGTGCTGCATGATTAATATAGTTGCAGACCCTCTTCTCTCTCATTCCTACCAACATCATGGGTTGAGCATGTCCAGACTAAACAACTTCCCATGTTGGCTGCCTTTATATAAACTGCACCTAAATGTTGATATACTTGCTTTTCTGGGGGGGATAACATGTTCCAATGCTGAAGAGCAGGACACAAAGCCAGGAAATCCTGTTTGGATTTCAAAAGAAAAGAAAGAAACTTTAGTATATAGGAGAACAAAAACCTAAACCATTAAACATGAAGACTCACCTGAAGAAAACCTTAAACAACATGTTGAACAAGACAAAACAGAAGCAACACAATTCCGATAAAACTGGTCAAAAACAGCAATCTAGTGACTGCTGTTGAGAGAAGATTTGTGCTGTAACTCATCTGAGGCTGCAGCTGACTTTATATTGGTGCTCTACTTGCTCTAATTACACTCATAAACCTCACCTGGGACCCAGTCAGATCGTGCTGCATTCAATTCAGCTCTGAAAATGAACACTTCTGACATCCCATTTAAAAAGGTTTGTTGCAACATGTGAGGAATGAACATGGGATGTTTTAAAGAAGGTGAATCACGCTTGGTCAGATACGGTGTTAAACATCTGGACCAAAGTCCTGCAGATCACTGTGGGCCCCTAATCTCTGGCTGGGGAGTGTGAGGGGAGTGACAGAGATTTGGTCTGAAGGACTCCAGGTTATAACCTCGATTCTAATACGTCACAAACACGTCACAGTCATGAAATCGGGGTCCAACACATCACTTGTCCACTTCACTAGTGGGAGCTGCTAGTTGGGTTTCAAGGGGAAAAAAGTGAGCTCAGCGTGACATAAGACTGGAGTCTTAGTAAGTTAACCTGCTGAGTTCTGGAAATAACTCTAAAATAATGTTGACTCCTTGGCAGGAATAAGGAGCTCTGCAGCTCTCTCATCCAGAGGATCTAGAAGCATGGATGTGTTTGGAACATAGCAGAGGGTGGATTCTTACTAAAGTCACGCTAACTGCCTTTTGCGCCCTCTGAGATGTTTAAAGCTCAGATTAATATCTGAGCTGAGATGTAGAAACGTGAGACAACATGATGCAGAGCTGCTCTTTTATTCAGTGATATCAATCAATCAATCAATTATACTTTATTAATCCCCGAGGGGAAATTCCAGTTTCGGTCAAGACGGGCAGACAACACAGAAACAGACAGGGGAGAGAGAGTGTGACCAGGCAACGCGGCCTGCTTTGCAGGCGCCGCCAGATAAGAAGGAAGGGGAACAACATTGGGTGAGGGGAGGGAAAAAAATCATACTTCACACTGTACCCTTATCAGGATACGGTCTGAGATCTCAAAAAAACCTCAGCACAGAAAAAGCATCACATACACATAACAACACCTTAAGCAATGGGACAGTGAAGAGGTGAGGAGTTGCATGTGTTATAAATGAGCATGTATGTGTATGCGTGTGTGTTTGTTCAGTAAGTCTGCACAGAAAGTTGGATCAGGCAATTGTCCTTGACAAGTTGGAATATGTCAGCCAGTTCCACAACAAATCTCACAGGAGTGTCAGGAGGGGAGGGGGAGCACATGGGAAAGAGCATCATGTTATCATAACAAACGTGGAGAATGATTTTGCAGCTGGCCATAAGGCCAGTGTGGGGCGCCGGATTGGAATAAAAATTAATTTAGGTCAGACAGACAACTGATTGCGCTCTCTGTCTTTTTGTCCATTGCTGGTATCTCATGGCGAAGTCCCAAATTCAGCCGAATTGTGGGATGTGGACCCTTTCCGCCCGGTCCAAGCGATCAATCAACCATTCTCCCAGGTCAATCCACTTCTCTTCTGAGTCCAGGAATCTCAGCCAGCCTGCGAACCTGCGCAGGGATCACATCCAGCTTCCGACTCTGCTCACATAGCATCTCAGTCTGAGCGTTGATTGCTCTTGTGACCCCATCAAACGCTTTCCACGATCTCTTAATTTCACAAAATGCCACGTATCGTCCAACTCCAAACAGCAGGAACCCGAGTATCATAAATCCAAATATGTAGACGTCTTCCGCGTCCTCGACAGCCAGCATCGCTAAACACACGGTGCGCCACTTCCCCCATGCATCCTCCGTGTATCCAGCGAAGAAAGTCCCGTCGGGGCAAGACACTTGTCCTTTTGCCATCTTCGCGGTTGAAAAAATTTGATCAATAGCATTAAGACCCCAGCTGACCAAATCCATCTTACTTGGCTTCGTCTGATATGTAAAAAGATGCTCAGAAGACACAGACACAGACAGGCTAAGCAGGGCAAAAAAAGGGAGGGAGGAGCAGAGAGAAAATGCGACCTCTTCCACCGAGAGCCAAGAGCAGAAAGATATGGAGGAGATCTTAGATTTATTTCAGATGAACTTGATTAAACAGGACATAAAGGAGGTTAAATGTTTAAAGCACCTTGTGCCATCATTTTGTTCATATCTGGAAGTGTTTCTCAAATTTGTCTTGACGATTTCTGTGGATTTCCATCATTCCTCCTGAAAACTTGTTGCCTTGTGAGAACAACCACAGACTCCCACAGACTCCCTGTGACACAGCAAACTTCCAACATGGGAAATGTGACATTTGAGCACTTTATAGTCTGTAGGCGACTGTTTTCTGTTCTTTGTACTGTGGAGGCTTTAGCAGCCATCAGTGAGGTGGAACTGTACTGAAAATACACTGAAGTTAAAGCTACATTTTTAACTCATTTAAAGGGAAAATGCGTCTATTTGAATAATGCTCTTTTTTAATATGGGTCTAAGTTTCTGAGAAAGTCTTTTTTACTGTAAAATGTTGACTGTCACACCTGAACTTCATATTTATTTATGAAAATGAGAATATTTAAATTCCCAGGTTGTTTTAATTCTGAACACTAACATTTGTTACAGTAGTTCACATCATCTGTCCTCAGAATTACTTTCATAAAATCCAACAAAGACCAGACTTTATCATGTTCATATTTAAACTGCAACCTGCAGGTTAACAATGTGAGTGACTTAAAGTGTGGAAACAAGTCCACAGAAGTTTTTCTTTTAATTATATGTCGACTATGTGCAAGTGGTCCCCACAGGCAGTGTCCTTGCTGTAGGGACGACCAGGTAAGACATCTGATTCTCACATATAGATGGAACATTTGATGTTGCATTATGCCCAGTATTAATCAGACATGTTTGTTCATGTTCCAGACAGGATAGTGACGCTTTTGTGCACAGTCCACTGTGTGGTTGTACAGCTCACGACTTAAGGTGGGGTATGAGATGTTTTCTGGAGCATTTTTTAATCATATTGTCTGAAAACCACCTCACGACCCCATTGCACCCACTAAAATAGAATGTTTGGGAAAAAAAAATATATATATATATATTTTAGTCCATTGTAGAGGGTGTAGCAAGAGGAAATGTCCGACCAATAGGAGTAATGATGAGAGTTACTTCTATTGGATTCTGACATGCCAATCAACCGTCAGCCCCCCTCACGTTCATGTGTTTTGAAGGCGTGGGCTGAAGGGAGAGGCAAGGTTGTGTATTTTCAAAAATATAGCTTGCAGGAACCGTTTTTCCAAGATCTCATACCCCACCTTTTACTGAATATATTCCAACACCTGGCTCGCCTTCTTGCATCCAAATGTAGAACAAAATAGATGTTTGCCCCACCACCTGATCAAACTTACTTCCAGGTAGTGAGTAAGTGACAACATTGAGCCTTTAAATTTTGTTGCCAAGCCACTTCACTAAAAGTTGCTGCCACATCTTTTGATTTGTGTAGCACAAGCTTCATTACAATTATTCAGAGTACAAGACCTTTGCAACCACAGAAGATGTTATGAAGCCATCCTCGGTCATGGACTTGCAGAAACTACTGTCCAGGTCTCACATGGCCCCAGCATCTGATGGGTCTGCCCTTACCCAGAGCTGTAGGGTGAGGACTGCTACAGAGTGGAAAGGTTTCCCCCCCCAGCACAATATGCAGCAGTGGAATCTTCTGATAGAGCTCAAGGCCACACCTTTACCCACTGCTGTCAGAGAGCTGCAGTTGGCTTTTCAGCCATTTTTAGTTGGGAATACATTCCAAGCTGAAGCCGTCAAGACCTTCACAAGCTCACCTTTGAGCAGAAACTGTCCTTAAGTTAATGCCAACACCTTATTTATAGGATTAAGTCATGTCAACCTGTCAGGCCCTCAACTATCCCCTCCAACCCACAACTGGATGACCCAGAGACAGCTAGGAGCCATTTGATGGTGCAACAAGGTATTCAAGTTAAAGCCATTTATTCAAGCGGTAGCAGCAGTGATGCCTCTAGAATATGCAGATCTGCAAGACAAAGAAAGTCAGTCACCTACCAGCAGCTACAGAGAGCACACATGCAGAGTAAAATGAGCCTCACCAGAAAGATCCTCAGAAGCCGCTCTGAACTTGAACCGTGTGCTGAGAGGTTTTGCCGTGGTCTGGCTCAGATTCTGTTGGGGTGTAGCGGAACTGGCTGAACAGCACACGCTTCTTGTTGTACCGGGACCGAGATTTGTAAGCGTAGACTTGATCCTTGTCGGTCACAGGAGTGAAGACTGGCTCGTCCTCGCCGCTGGTGTCAGATGAAAGGCTCCAGCTCCCATCTTCAGACTGGTAATTGCTGCCAGGAGCTCCAGACTGACCTCCCTGAGCACCTTGCTGCTGAGCTCCAGAACCACTGGCTCCAGTTTGTTTCTGATATGTTGGCTTAGATAGATCTTGTCCATAAACTGAATACATGGGTGAGGAAACAGAGAATTAAGATCAGCTTTCCATTTACACCCCGAGTCAATTTAAACTGCTTTTAGTTGCTGAGCTTTGATTGGGATCAGCTTACCGCTTTGTGCAGGAATGCAGGCGATGCTTCCAATCAGCACACAAGAAATCCACAAAACCCTGCAGAAACAGGGACATCTCATATGAAGTTCTGAGTACATTTAGAGACCAGTGGGGTCCAACCACCACCTCCCCTTAACATGCCCAGTCCTGTTGAGCTTAACTGCATATTCATAGTGTAATGCTGCGACCAAATGAGGTTCTGCTTGCCTCAGACATTTAAGGCAGCAGAGGTTCAGTGCCACCACTTAGAAGCACTGGGATAGACTAGAAGTTACTCACCTCATTCTGCTGCAATATAATTAAAGCTTGCCTGGGACCTGCTCCTGCCAAACTGCACTAACACAAAGTTCAGAGCCCTGTGACACTAACCTGAAGCTGCAGGAGCTGCTTTCATATCATCCTCAGTGCAGAGGGAACTGATTGCTCAGCGGTAACAGCTGCTGCTGAAAGGTGCAAGGCTGCAGTTAACTGGCAACAATGGACTAACATGTGGAGCATCTCAGTGTTATGTCAATAAATAGATAATAATCAGGAACTCTTGTGAGTATTATGTATTTTATTTACATGTATAAATATTAAATTATAAATATAAATGATCAAATATTCTGAACTGCTGATATACGTGATAATAATAACAATAACAATGGAAGTCGCTCTCAACACGTGAAATGCCTCTCATAGTTCATTATTAGTAGGCTAATTGATGAATAAACATCCTGCTGCTGAATATGTGTTTAAAAATAAATAAATCAGAAGGAAACCTGCAGAACAAAGTCTTCTAGCAGCTGTCTCTCTGTGTTTATTGGCATACAGCACGGTTAGTGAGATCCAGATCCATGTGGGCACTCAGGACGGATTTAAATAGCGACTCTGAACGGTAAACCCGCACTGAAGGCCCAGTGAGCCAAAGCACGGCCGCCACTGAAACATATATTTGAAACCTGTCAATATGTTAACTTTGCATGTTTACCTCTATAACTGGTGTTATATGTAAAACAGAGCACATGGTCAATTAGCTTTTTAAAAATCTTTATTTTAAAGAAAACGATCAAAACAAGAGTTTTTCTGGAAGAGATTTAAATAAGTTCTGAATATGCATAGAAGAGAGGTTACATTTGAGTCTATTTTCTTTTTCAAAACTTAAAACAAAAAGCTGAAGTCTGCACACTGAGAAAAACTGCTTTTGAGGATATTTATGAAATTTCCTCCTAATAACCAACTTGGGTGGGTCACCCCAGTGGAACATTTTATTTGTAGGATGCAGGTTTCATGTTTTCAGCTGGAGATGGATGCTTTTTGTTCTGTATGTTACATATTTTTATCTTGATCATGGACATTCAGAACGCTTGCATGCACAGGTAAGTCCAGCTTCAGTTCCAGGTGTACTCGTCCATTTAACTGGACCACCATGTTGTCCCAGCGTACATGCACGGGATAGACTGTGCAGAAAACCTTCCTGACATTCTGCTGCCTCTAACTTTCTCTGTGGGACATCACGCTGCATGTAAGTGCAGCTGAAATCGCTGCCAACATGTTGTCTTTAAGTCACCTGAAGGGGGATTTTCTCACATGAGGCTGCGGTTACAAAATCAGGATTTTATTAGAGCAGAGCGACAGTCTGGACATGCTTTAAGTGACCACGAGTTGACCCGTAGTCTTAATGGGCTGATTTTCAGTTTAGCCGTCTGACAGAAGAAACAGAAAAATATGTGGATGAGAGCAGCTTTATGGGGAATTTGGCTGGAAATATACACTCATTCTTTCCTGTTTTTACTAAAAGATGCAGAAATATTAAACTCTGTAACATGTGTTTAGTGCACCAACCCATGCCAGCTCAGTTAGCATATATACAGTTATAGGAATAGTTTACTGAATGTCCCATCTTGTAGACAGCCTCAGTGTTGCATTTCCAGTCCAGTCTGCTGTCCAGGTGAACCCTCAGGTATCTGTAATCCTCAACCACCTCTTCACCGAGGATGGAGACGGTGTTCAGCTGACTGCTGCTCCTCCTAAAATCCACAATCATCTCTTTTGTTTGTATTCCAGATGAGGCCATAGTTTATTTTCCTATAGATGTGATAGTTTCATGTAGATGTGCTGAGGTGTGACAGGGAAGCTGTAGGTACATGGAGGATGTGAGGTCTGTAGCAGGAGGCAGCAGCATGCTGAGTTTGTCTGAACTCTTCCATCTGTCTGATCCCACATTATCCCAAAGCCTGTGAGCTTTTCCATTCCTGACCACACAGCCCTCACACTGTTCTGCTGCAGATAGTTTCCCACCGACTTGCTCTCTTCCTTTTTTCTTCACACTCCTCCTTAACTCCCTGTTTCCCTCCATGAAGGCCTTCTTCTTTATGCTCAGTGGCTGCAACACAAGTTCACATCAACCAGGCATTTGTTCAGAAAACAGCGTCACAGCTTTGGACTCAGGAAGTGTTTCAGATGTCAGCTGTCACTCAGACAAGCTTTCATAGGGCCTGGATAGCTCAGCTGGTAGAGCATCAGACTTTTAATCTGAGGGTCCAGGGTTCAAGTCCCTGTTCAGGTGTAGAAATGTAATCTCCCATTTAACCTGTACTTCCCTCTATGCCTGCACTCTGTTTCTACACTGTCACCTCTGACAGAGCCTGGCTGATGCTTATTGTTAGCTGCATCGTTATATCCTCATTTGTAAGTTATATAAATATATATATAAATATATAAATAATATATAAGTTATCTAAAATACATTGTTGCTCAGTTTTCCTCTGAGCCACAGAGATGGTCAGCTCTCATTGTGTCCAATAACTGCAGCTTCTAAAGTGGATTTCATAGCACTGCTGCATCTCTGACAGTTATCAGATCATTTGGGTGGAAAAACATACATCACAACCCTCTGAATCTGCTTTCAGTCCCACTTGAACAGTCTCTCACAGTTTCAGACACAAAATGTGTCTTTTAGTTTGAATCTCAGCTGATATCTACAACAACTGTAGAGGGACTCATATCATTTCACCAGCTGGTGTGATAAACTTACAGAAACACCTCAGGAGCAGCACCTGGGATCTTTTGGGAGAAAAGGGGATTCTCTCCATGCTGATAGAGCTGGTGATAAATGAGTTTATGGATCCTACATATTACACAGTAAAACAATGATAAAGGTGCTTTCTGAGCCTTGACATTTTTTTCTTTTATTAGAAAAATGTTCCAAATTTGAATCCCATGGAGGGAGCCAATGAAGTAAAGATTGATGCATAAAAGCATTAAAAACCTCTCCTGTAAGTTCTCTGTTCAAGTTTTATTTAGGTTCAGCTGCATGTTTCTCTTTATTGAATCTTGAAGCCCTCATAGATCAGTCTGATCCCAACAGAAGTCTTGCAGGTTTACTTGGTTGCTGTAGTTCACTAAAGCAGGACTCTGAGCAGGGCCCTCCGCTAACAGGCTCCTCTCCTTTAGAGCCAGTGACAGGGTTGGCTATGGGAGGTGGCGTTGCTCTGTGCTTTAAAGAGCAGGCTTTAATCCACCAAACTTCAGTTGCTTTATGATCTGCTTTTCAGAGGATTTGTAAATGACTAAATAAATAACACCACTGACTAAACCTTCAACTGAACCTGAACTAAGCAGAAGTTTGACTGGTTTGGATATGGTCAGGATCACACTCATTGGACACATAGAAGATCTGATTTACTTCCTTTACTTCTTCATTTGCTGTTCTGAGTGACACAGAAGACGGGATGGTGAATGAAGAACTGCAGCTAACATTCTTCACAGAGCTGGTGTGGACAGGGGAAGATGATATTCACTGTTGAGGTGAATGGAGACGGTTCTGTGTTGGATGTCATGTAAACATTCCTTTCAACACCCCGACTGATTCATTATGGAACTGCTGCCTGTGCAGAAATCAGAGCAAAGGGTTCAGTGGAACAGTTTTTCTGCACAGAAAGGTTCCTAACTGAGTTCAATAACAGGAAAAGGTCAGAAATCATGAATGTAAGGTGATGTGTTTCTGTATTTTATAGGTCAAAGTCCAGAGAGAAGAGCTGCAGGACAGCACATCTGAGTGTCTGGAAGAATAGCTCAGACTGTTTGGTGAATGTTTTCAACCTCAGAGGTTCTGGGATCAAAACTTATGACTCAGTGAAGTTTCAGCTCCAAACACTAAAAATACAAATTGAAAAACACTCCAGAAACATCTTCAAGTGTGAAGGTGGCTTGGTGAGTTTCACAGAGACCATAACTTGCCAGTGGTCCAACAGCTGGTTCAAATCCTGCCCGTTATCTTCAGGATAACTTTACATTCAATGGAGCAAACTCTCCATCCTTCCATTTGCTTTACCTGGTTTCAGGGGGACTGGAGCCTATCTGCCACAGAAACTCATCAACATTTCAATCCAACAAGTCTGAAGCTAAATGAAAAACTGCAGCCCCAGATCAACGTCAGCATGATATAGTCTATGTCAAATGCAGAAACAGTCCCTGTTTCCCTTTTTGGAACTTGTCCTGCTTCTGAAGAGTGCAGACGTGTCTCTGCTTCCTCCTGCTGCTTGTTGCTTTATTTGCTTTTAAATCATTTTACTTCTTTCCACAAGTCTTGGATATAATTTTATTATTTTTCTTTTAAGTGAACCAAGACTTTTTTAACCATTTTTATCAGAAAGTCATCTGGAAACTGTCGTGTGGAAATTCCGTTGCAGCTTCCTGCTTTTGGAGGAGCTCAGCTAACTGAAGCTAATTAGCAGCAAGATGCCTCCCTTTTCCACTGACGATTACCACAAGCTACTCCAGAAGATAGCAATACTGGAAACAAAAATGAATCGGCTTGAAGTGAATGTGGAGATAAATGGACAATATGGGAATGAAACTACTCTGCCAGTATCCCAAAACACTGAAAGGGAGCAGGCTAACAGGAAGCTAACCGGCACCACCCAGACACGGCAGGAGCCTGGTGTAAATGGAAAATATTCAACCAGTCCTCCCTGGAACTCCTTTGGTGCTAAGCCAAAACACTACAAATCGCCTCCCTCAGATGTGGGAAGACGGTTATCAGGCAGAACCCAACACCTGGAGACCCACAATGACTCCGAGTGGCCTGCACTATCACACAGGAATGTCTCTACCCCGATACCAAAGAATAAGCAACGATGGACTGAGACCACCACCAAAACCAGGAGTAAATTGCCAGCAAGAAAAACACCAAAATACTCTGTTTTAGTAACGACATGGTGTCTGATATCTCAAAGAAGATCCTGGACATTGTTGCTGAGCATCCGACACTGAAATCTCTCATCATACACACAGGAGCCCTTGATGTTGTGAAGCAACAATCGGAGGTATTAAAACAAGACTTTATGGACCTGGTAAACTAAGTTCGATGCACAAGTACAGAGGTGTTTTTCAGTGGACCTCTACCAACAGTTTGGAAAGGAGATGAGAGATTCAGCAGACTGATGATGCTAAACAGATGGCTCAAAGATGTGCAAAAACTGTTTTATTTAAACATTAACTGACTTTAAGCACACTGATTCTTTAAGAAAACCAAAAGAGCAGAGTGAAAAAAAAACACAAAATGTAATTAAAACTCACTTCTTACTGTTCCTTACAAACACAAACAGCATAGCCTACATATATACACAAATAAATTTGTAAATAATTACTCGACATGAGTTTTCAATAAATGGCCTCAAATGCAAACAGATTAAGTGAAGGATCCAAAAACCTCTCTCCTCTGATCCTTGCCCTGAATATATTGTTGGGCAATGTCTTTCCTGTTCAGATTGTCCAGCCTTTCTTGATGGATGTGGCACACTGCCATTCCATTCAGCCTTTTTTGGGTCATGGTGGACCGCAACCACGTTTTAAGCCTCCGCAAGCCACTGAAACTTTGTTCTGCCTCAGCAGACGATGCGGGCACTACCATTAACAATCTGACAAGTGCCTCAACTTGCTCAAAAAGGGCACGAACTTCAACGGGCATTGCTTTTAAGATCTGTGCAGCATCTGCAGTGGTTTCGAAACTGTACTGTTCTTGAACATGGCTAACTGAATTTTCAAATCTTCCCACTGCAGCTCAGGGTAACGTATGGCACAGTTTACTTACAGTTGATGCTTTTTGAAAAAAGGATGCAATAGTTTTCTGCTCTTTCGGTTTAGCTGGCCTCATCATGCATGCCGTGTTGGTAGGTTATGGGGTCCTGAACTAGGAGCTGTCCCACTGATGCCTGTCATACGCGTTCTGGGTAACTATGGCAACCAGGCTCGAGATGACGACGTAGCCTGCCCAGCTCAACAACCGAATATTAATATCTGTCTTTGTTTGGTTTTATGTGAGTTGTTGCAAAGCATGCACTGACATGCAATAAACCTAATGTTAATTTATCTTTTGATTTCCCCATGAGGTTTGCCTTAAGCAAAGAAAGAAAGCAGAGGTTTTTTTTTATAAATATGAGGGTTCGGATCGAAGGGGAAGCCAGTTCTGGCTGGATGCAATTGAATACAGGAGTGTAATACCGTTTCTCGCCACATAGCCCATACGCGTCCGGGGAGGCGCTATTTCGCACATTGCAAAATGCGAAGAAAGAAAGCAGAGATGTTTTTCTCCATAAAAGTGAGGGGGACGGATCCAAGTGAATCAAAATCTGCGAAGAAAGAAAGCAGTCCCACCCTCTATATGCATGCATGACCATGGAGGACAGCGGATCCAGAAAGAACCTGCAATGTCATCAGCCTCACCCAAAGATGAGGAGTCTTCACCAGCCCCAACAGCCCAACAAGTGGAGTCTTCACCAGCCCCGGCAGTCCAACAGGCGGAGACCAAGCCCCCCCACCTCCTCTGAATCATCATATCTGTGAGTCTGACTGATATGTGCCGGGTCCAGGCTGTAATACTGATATCAAGAATGCTCTTCCCCAGATAAAGTCAGGGCCCTATGGAGTTCAGACAGCCTTTTCAATCCCTGTGATGACAGGTAACAGAAAAGTGGTCAAAGTGGTGAGAAATAAAAAAGGTTCAGTTAAATCTACCAATCTATTAAATATAGTGTGTCAACCCCGAAACACACCAGTATCACCTGTTGTCTCCACGAGATTAGCCCTACTCAATATCAGATCACTAGCCAACAAATCCCTCTTAGTAAATGACATGATCATGACCTATAATCTAGACTTTTTATTTCTTAGTGAAACATGGCTGACTGAATGTAGCTGTGATACCACTCTCAATGAGGCCGCACCAACAAATTTCAGTTTTATCAATAAGTGTCGAAGTGGTAAGAAGGGCGGGGGAGTTGCCACCATTTTTAAATCAGTCTTTCAGTGCAAAGAAATTTTACTTGGTGATTTTAGCTCTTTTGAATATCTCTGCTTTTTAGTAAAGGGGGATCCAAAAGTTATCTTCCTAATCATTTATAGACCACCAAGATACCCAGGAACTTTCTTTGATGAGTTTGCTGAACTGCTGTTATCTGCACTGACTATAACTTTTTTATGATAACAGGGGATTTTAACATTCACATGGACAATAACATGGACACTAATGCCAAAGAACTCTGCTCTCTACTTGACACTTTTGGCCTCCTTCAACATGTGAATGGGCCCACACATACTCGAGGCCACACACTGGATCTGGTTATCTCTAAAGGTGTTGACATTTCTTCTGTTGATATCAAGGACTTGGCGCTCTCTGATCATTTGTGTGTTCTCTGACTTACAGTTAACTCCAAACAGTCAGTTAACCCGTGTGTCTGTTAGAAAAAGGTACATAAATGAGAATACCAGTGCTAAGTTTATGGAAGTTATAGCTATGTCATCAACTGCGAGTGCAGAGACAGTTGATGAACTCTTAGATAACTTTAACTTGAAAATCTCAAATGTCATGGATACTGTTGCATCTGTTAAAAATAAGATGATCTTGAGCAGAAAGCGAACACCATGGAGGAACACTATGATGGTAAAGGCCTTGAAAACAGAATTCAGGAAAGCAGAGCGTAAATGGTGAAAAACTAAACTTCAAATTCACCATGACCTCTACAAACAAAGTCTTTGTAATTTTAACCACGGGTTACTCCGGGCTAGACAGCAACACTTATCTGAAATGATTAATAAGAACATCAACAACACTCGTGCTCTGTTTGCTATGGTTAATAAGCTGACAACCCCCCCAAAACAGATAGTTTCAGAACTCTGTTCCCAGAGCCGGACAGTAACGGAGTACATTTACTTGAGTACAGTACTTAAGTACAATTTTGAGGGATCTGTACTAATGTACTCGAGTATCATTTTTGGGGAGTACTCATGACTTTACTCAAGTACATTTGAGAGGCAAATATTGTACTCTTTACTCCGCTACATTTTTATCCTTAACCGTGAGTAAAAAAACAAAACAGAAAAAAAAAAAACTCAATTTGTCGTTTCTCTCTCAAACGTGATTGGATGGTGCAGGCACCACTGATTGGGACAGCCTATCAGCAATCACCTTCAGCTTTCCGCCAAAGTCAACTCCATGGTCAGATTAGATGAGAGAAACCCTGGACAAAACAATGGAAGAAGACGCAGCAGGTCCATCCCAGGAATGTGCCAACTCGTGGCCCCACCTCGCCAGACTATTTCAATTTTCTGAACAAGTTAATGATAGTTTTCGCTTCAAGTGTTTGCTCTGTTTACCAAAAGAGAACTTCATCACCGCCTACAAAAATTCATCCTCCAACTTGCGGAAGCATGTCAAGGTACATACATTGAAATAAACTTCCTTACATTTCTAAGCTAGATTCCAGCTACAGAAAACTGCACTAAATGATTGGCTATCTACGATAATGCAGCGTTTTACATTCTCGGTTACGTTTGAGTAGTCAAAGCTAGGGCTGTCGCGATAACCGCAAAATGCAATCACCGCGGTGCTGAGAGGACCTCCGCGGTGCGTGTCCAGGCCACCGCCACCACCGCCCACCGCACGCAAGCTTGCACGCGCAGAACAACTCGAGAAACTGAACGAGTTTTTAAGACTGCACAGTAGATACAAAGCGACTGACAGAACTGATACTTTTTAAAGCCAGCACAGTAATAATGATACATTGTATATTCCCCTCAAGGCAGGAGAAACACATTAACACAGCTAGGTGCCGCGTTTCTGTCGTCATCTTTGCATATAGGCACCGCACACGCACACACGTCTGCATGCTACTCGTTGTGGTCTCATTCTCCCTCGGCAGCTGATATTACAAGAATATGCCTACTCAGTGTCGTAGCAATAGAAGTTAAAATAAAATGCAGTGGCCTACCTTTATCTCGGCTTTACTCCTCTGCCTAGTCCGGACACTTTATGGCTTTGAATCTTCCCTTATTATCCATGTTTAACGTTGTAAATGCGACCGTCTAATATCAACAATAAACTAGCTTCCACAGAACCACAGCTTGGTGTGCACATTTGCTGTTGGGAAATACCTGATCATTTCAACAAAACTGTGTAGGTGAAACTATTAAAAAAAAAAAAAAAAAAAAAAGTTTAAAAAATGTGCCGGGGTTGGTTGGTCGGCGGCAGTCTGTTTAAAAAAAACTGTATCCCGGACACGTGAGCTCAACTGCTGCCCTGATCTGCTTCGTTTTTCTCCGTCATTACTAAACGAAACGTGTCCAGGTCTGCAACAATGTTGATATTTGCCATGTGGCACTGGCAACAATGTTGCAGAACTGGGGTATGCGCTGCTTGATCTCCGCTATGTTGGTCTGTGAGCGAGTAAATGACAGGCAAAGCAAAGTGAAATGTCAGAATCGCTGGGAAAAAAGCCGGATTATGCGCTCGATTTTCATCTAACATTGCATGTCGTGGAAAGTAGCCTAATGAAAAAAAATGCGATATCACCGCATACCGCGCTGTTGAGCGGCTATGAGTCACCGCGGTGGGAATTCCCTCACCGCGACAGCCCTAGTCAAAGCCACATGCACCCGCCAATTTGCCACCTGTAGCTAGCCATTCAGATGGCTAACTTTGGCCTGACAATAGTGAGCATAAGCCGAGACAAGCTAATCGTGTAACACCTGCTGCAAGACAGAAGCCCGTAACATCAGTTACGGTATTTTAGCTTTGTTCCGCTGCACTTTAGAACGCTGGAATTAAGTTACAGCGGAGTTACGGCCATGGTTACTGCACTCTGCCTTTGTTTTACCATGCACCAATGTTAAGATAGGGTTCGAGTTTTGTTTACTGCGCTGGAGTTACGGTGTTATGGTGGCTAGCTGCCTGCCAATCTGAACTCACTGACAGAAAACAACACGAGTGGGTTGCTATGCTGCGTGTATAACACGGTCAGGTTCAGAGGTGTGTCAACTCAGAACACTGCTACATTGCCTTCTTTTCTGGTTTAGGTTCATTGATTTGCTTGATGAAAAAACACATACATACAATTGTTAGCTGAATTTTCTGATAATTTTCTGAAATTACATATTTATGTAAGCTGAGCATTTGTTTTTATGTTCTTGAGTATAGTATGTGTTTAACAATCTGGTTCAAATGTGGATGCAAAAATCCATTAAAACTCTAGCAGAGGTTTGCCAGTGTTGCCATTGTGCTATTGCCTTGCAAGTGAGAAATGTTAAATAAAGCAACATGATGCATCTTCAAACATCTGACTGTAGTACTTTTACTTGTACTTGAGTAAAATTTATCAAGGGGTATCTGTAATTTTACTCAAGTAAGGAAACTGTGTACTCTGTCCGCCTGTCTGTTCCACAGAAAAATGCAATGTTTTTTGCTTGTTTTTTTCAATGAAAAAATCAAATCTATAAGTCTAAATATCAACATAAATCAGCAAAATAATAAAATGATGCAATCCTTAAAACCACCTAGGAATCAATCAACTATGATGTCAGAATTCAATACAGTTGACCAAAAAAACATAGAAGAAACAGTCCAGCATCTTAAACCATCAACATCCTGTCTTGACACAATGCCATCTGACTTCTTTAAAACTATTGTAAGCTCTGTCCAAACAGATTTGCAGCAAATAATAAACTGCTCACTTCAATCAGGCACGTTTCCTAAACCCTTAAAAGTAGCTGCCATCAAGCCACTCCTAAAAAAGACAACATTGGATGCTTCCATTTCAACCAACTACAGACCCATCTCAAATCTTCCTTTTATAGCCAAGATTGTTGAGAAAGTGGTTTTTAATCAACTCAGTAACTTCTTAAACTCCAGTGGACTCCTTGACAAATTTCAGTCAGGTTTCCGACCTCACCACAGTACAGAAACGGCTCTTATTAAAGTGTTAAATGACATAAGGTTGAACACTGACTCAGGCAAGGTGTCAGTTCTGGTATTGTTGGATCTCAGTGCTGAATTTGACACTGTGGATCACAGTATACTGCTGAACAGGTTGGAAACCTAGAGTCACTGGCCCTCATTTATCCAACTTGCGTAAGACGAAAAACGTGCGTAGGTCGTGCTTACGTTCTTTTCTGCGCAAAGGTTGGCATTTATCAAATCCATCGTGAGCGCAGGAAAGATGAAATCGCCACGACAGGTCTGAGGCCGTGTACGCACTTTTCCATTTTGACTTGCAGTGACTGCAATAGCATACCTAAACAGCAGCGTCACTAGTGCGTGCCTCATGAGTCGCAACAAATCCCTAGGTTAAAATTACAGACTTATCACTTCAAAGAAGGCCCATGTTTTATTTGACTTCAACATAAATATAAACATAAACGCAAATTAAATAAACTAAAAAATTAAACAAGTACACCTCCGTAATTGGAAGAGTGATGGCTCATTATTCAACCGCGCACCCTCACACCGCACAGGAGAGACGCTTTACCACTGCGCATTCGCGTGCCACTGTGGAGAGGTGTATAGGGCTCCTAAAGCTGGATCTGTCTCTCGGCTGCGGGGGGAACCCTATATGCCCGAAAAGGTATGCAATATTATTATTGCATGCGGGGTTCTCCATAACATTGCCCAAAAAAATGGAGATGTACATCCAGAGGACCCCGTACCCAGAGATCCCTTCCACCAGCCTGCACAGCCAAGAGCGCTCAGGAGGAGAGAGGAACTTATTCAGCGATTCTGACTTTTGGTAAGCATTCTGTTATTCAAGGAAAAAAGAAAGGAGAACAACGATTTCTTTCAGCATTTATTCTGTGACTTCAGTGTTTCATTTATGTCTTTCAATGTACTGTCGATAGATTGCATGGTGTGTGTTAAAGCCATCATCCACTTCACGATCTCTGTTTGTCTTTCTAGGACCTCTGTGGTTAACACGGCTGGCCGGTGTGACGCTGCAGACCGGGGGGCAGAGGCAGGCAGAGGCTTCGGATGTTGACGGGGCCGCGTATTCGTCGCGCGGGTCAGGTTGCCCGGATGCCACTTCGGATTCATCTGTGAATGAAAAATATTAGTTTGATTAGGAACCTCATTTGTGTTGAATATTAAAGCAACTGTTTTATTTAAACGTCTTGGGTGTGCAGTCATTCTTACCATTCTCGGGCTCTAGCATGGGCGCATCGGTGTCAAGTTTCCCTGGCACGCCCGATGAGGACGTAGCTCCGATCAGGCCAGCCACCCTCTCCTCCAAGGCACTCAAATCCAAACCTGGATCGCCCCCCCTCTCCCTGTTTGTGACATGCTGCGTCGGAGAGCTGCGACCTTCTTTTTTGTGGCCAATTTCATATCGGACCACTTCTTCCTGATCTTATTGGAGAAAAAGTAAAAACATCGTTCAATTTTAGATTTCATTTATGACCATCACAGTAGGGGAAAATACATACCTCGTCCGGTCTGCGATTTACATCGCCAACGCTGTTGACAGCCGCGGCGATCTCCTTCCAAGTGCGCATTTTTTGGGTGCTCTTTATGCCAGCTTTCATACTTCCAAACAGCACCAGGCGGTGTTTCTCCACCTTGGCTGTGAGAGTGTCAAGTTCGGCCTCGTTGTAGTTGCGTTTCTTTGCCGCCTTTCGTCTATCCATGTCGCATGTTCTGTGAATCTCACTTGAGCCTCTGCGTACGACGAGTTCTCCGCTCATATCTACGATGCTTTCTACGACGGCTTGATAAATGAGGGCCACTGTGCGACTGCTTAGAGCAAGTCAAAAAGTGGATGAACCAAAATTTCCTTCAGTTAAATCAAGAAAAAACTGAGGTCATTGTGTTTGGCAACAAAGAGAAGAGGTTTGCTGTCAGTAAACATCTTGAGTCACTGTCTCTAGAAACTAAAGACCAAGTCCGGAACCTCGGCATGCTGATAGACTCAGACCTGACCTTCAAATATCATATCAAATCAGTCACCAAATCAGCCTTTTATCAACTTAAGAACATATCCAGAATGAAGGGTTTCATGTCCCAAACAGATCAGGAGAAGCTGATTCATGCTTTCATCTCCAGCAGACTTGACTACTGTAACGGTCTTCTGACTGGACTCCCCAAAAGAGTCTCCAACAGCTGCAGCTCATTCAGAACGCTGCAGCCCGAGTTTTAACCAGAACTAAGAGATCAGATCACTCCAGTTCTCAAGTCTTTACATTGGCTCCCGGTCAGATACAGAATAGATTTTAAAGTTCTGCTACTCGTCTACAAATCATGGAATGGTTTAGGTCCAGAATACATGAATGACATGCTAGTAGAGTATAAACCCAGTAGAGCTCTGAGATCTGCTGACTCAGGTCAGATAGTGGAGCCCAGAGTTCAAACTGGACACGGTGAAGCAGCTTTTAGCTGTTATGCTGCACACAACTGGAACAAACTACCAGCAGAACTGAAATCAGCCACAACTGTAAGCACTTTTAAATCCAGGTTAAAAACATTTCTCTTTCAGTGTGCTTATGGTTGAGTTTATATTTTTCTTTTTCCCCTCTTCTTTGATTGCTTTTAACTGTGTTTTAAATTTTTATTCTATTTTTTTTTCTCTTTAAATTGCTGCTTTATGCTGTTCTTTTAAATGCCTTGTCTTTATGTAAAGCACATTGAGTTGCCTGTGGTATGAAATGCGCTATATAAATAAAGATGCCTTGCCTTCTTTTAAAAGGGAGCAGTTTAGTTTCCACAGACCACTTCCGGAAGTCACACCCGAAGAGAGTGATAGGGTGCAGGAAAGCATCAGGTGATCAGAAAAGAAAACGGGGGTCAATCTAGCATCGGTTGGTGGGCAGTCCCGTGTAAAAAGGTAATCTATACGAGAGGCTTTGGTGCCATCACCACTGAACCAGGTGAAGCCCTCCTCTCTGGGATGCATGGTTTTAAAACAGTCCTGAAGTTTAAAATCCTTGCATATGCCCTGTAATAAAACCGATGTTTTGTCAACTTTAAAAAATTCCCCTGCTCTTTTTCTGTCACTCCTGCTTAAAATACAGTTAAAATCACCCCCTAAAACTAGTGGTGCCCTACCTAGCATGTGGGACTGCAGGTCTTCTAAAAGGTCATACCGGTCATTTGTTTCGTTAAAGCCATAAATATTTAAGAGGTTAAAATCTTGTCCCATAAAAGTCAAATGTGCTAAAAGTGCCCGTCCGTCTCACCACAGTGCTGCCCTTCACCAGAACCTGAGGGTTTTTGATTAAAATGGCCACTCCATCATTTTTGTTTTGGTTGGATCCACTCCACAATGATGTCTGTGGCCACATCTCCTCCCACTGTCTGTAGTGCTTTAAAAACGGTAGGCCGCATTCCTGTATTAAAAGAACATCTGACTTAAAAGAACTAAGAAAGGATAAAACACTCTGGGCTCTAACTTTCGACTTTACACTTCTCACATTAATAGTTGAGAGAGTGAGTGTCATGAGTATGGTTAAAAACAACAGGTATGACATCTTAAAAGACTAAATGAGGGTTAAAACATTTAAAATGTCTTCAAAGCAGTTATGTAATTTCTTGTGAATGGAGCTCTTCCTTCGAGTGGTCTCTCAGATCGTGAGGGGCGGGTTGATCATTGCTGGGGGGGGACTGTGTGTCTGGCCTGGTTGGCAGTTTGGGGGGCTTGTGGGTGGAGCTGTCTTGCGGTGTGGGGTGTGGTCTCTTGGGGGGCATGAGGGGTGGCCGCTGGCTCTGGCATGGGTTGTAGCGCTGGGCCTTGGTCCTGGTGTCTGGGCGCTGCCTTGCGCCCCGGGGGGTGCCCTGCCTGTGCCCGAGGGGTCTGGCTTGCCCTGGGCACGCCACCGTGAAGGTGGGTCGGTGCGGGTCCTGGTGTCGGACTGGTTGCTCTGGGATCTCTGATGTGTCTGCAGGTTTTTATTTGTTAGGGTGGGGTGGCGTGCGGCGGTGCTTCTCCCCTGTTGGGGGCGGCTTGGGTGGAACTGAGTGATGGTGGGACTCAGGCCCGGGCTGCTATGACTGGAGTGACTGCGTGGTTTGTTTGTTTTGTTGTTTGTTTGTTTTTTGCTTTGTTTTGCTCTTTTCTTTATTTGTAGGGGCCGTCTGGGGTGGGGCGGGTGGATGCCTTCGGGTACACTGCGGGCCCCGGATCTGGTGAACATCGGGCCCTCCTGCTCTGTGGCGGGTCCCAGGAAACAGGGGTGCCTATTGCATCCATTATGTGGCTGCCCTCTCCGGGGGAGGGCGGGTGTCCCCTTTGCTGCACTCTGCAGCCCCCCGCCCTTGTTTTAATTACACCTGAGACATCATTACTCATGTGACACACACACACACACACACAAGGTCTTGGGGGGTGGTATCACTGAGTGGTATCTGGGGCGCCTGGCCCTCTCAGGTATTGAGCAGGGCCTCTGGTGGTGCTCGGGCTCGGTTCCAGCGCACGGCCCATGGGTGGCGGGGGCCTGGCGGGGCTGGTGGGCTCTCACCTCTGTATCACATATACTGTCATTAATTCCCCGTGTGACAGGTTACTAATGGTTCAGCCCGGTGGTAAAACTCAGTGTAGCACCCCACCACTCTATAACCTGTCTGCCCAACTTATAAAGACCGATGGGGTGGTTTGGGTTCTTCTGGTAACAGGTAGATATAATAATATTTACCTTTACAACCAAACTATATTCAAAATAAATGACTCCAGACAACTGCTTTGAAAATAATAAGAATACTCAGTTTTAATAAACAAAAAGTTAACCCTTCCCAGTAAGAACAAAATCCCTTTTTATCTTAACCACTTTAAGTGTCAACACCAATAAAACACTTCTTTCTGTGGTAAATTAATAAAGAAAAGAAACCTTATATACACTTACTATATGAACTTTTACCATGTACAGTATATCAACATCAGTACGTTATTCATGGGCCCCACTCACACACGCATTCACTCACTCACTCACTCAGAGTTACCACGTGGCTGAAAGCGTTGCAGGCCTGATCTTTCTCCGCAGTGCTTTGCAACAAATCCCGGTTGCTCCAAACCGAAACAATTCACTGCGCTGCAACTGAATACTTCCCGGCTGGTTATTCCTCATTGGCTAACAGGAACACAGCTGTGCAGAAGGTCTTTCGGCGTCGTCCTCACCCACATGTAACAGATGGCCAGGCAGTTACGGTTGCTAACCGTCTCGTTGAAGCACCTTCTGTCCTTCACTGACGTCCGCAAACTCCGGCTCACCTTCATGCGCTGAATGGTGCGACTGACTTAGCTTCACAGCTCACTTTACTTGGTTATTTCAGTTGTCTTCAACCTCTCGTTGCTGACTCAACCGATTCTCTTTTCTTCTCCGTCTCCTTCTCTCTCTTCTCTTCCTCCTTCTCTCATGTCCAACCAATTAGTACAGGTGATACTCGATGACCAAACTTTGAACCAATTAAAACCGAGTTAACAGAGAATGGAGTTTAAAGCCCTATTCGGACGGGACTAGTTTAATGGGGGGACCTGGGGTAAAGTAATAATAACCGGGAAATCTAGTCCCGTCCGAACGCGCCATGTCAGTAAAGATAACGGAGTATGTCGGTAAACTTTGCCGAGAATTCTACCTCCTGTGAAACGGTCCGGAGTGTCTACCATAGGTAATACTAATCCCGTGCGAATGCGACCTTCGGTAATAAGTACGGAATATGTCATCACATCCTTTTAAAGAGAGAAACAATTAGGTGTAAAATAGAAAATGACACTTAAGTTTCGTTGTGCAATCCTTTTTTTTAAACTATACTTTACATTCAGGTAAAATAAGTATCCTGAGCAAAACTTTTGGTGAACAGTACTTTACATTAAGGTCAAAAATGAATAAATCGTCTGTTCCGTTATACTGTACAATACGTTTTGGTAATACTTATCATTCAGGTAAACAAACAAAAAAGTCTTCTGCGTTTGTATACAATAATTTTGGAGCAGAATGCTTTATATTCAAGAAAACTCCTCCCATGTTAGATGAATAGTACAGGGATTTCTTGTCCCGTCCAAATTGGTCATTTCTTCTCCCTGGCGTCGTCTGGTTAACCAACATTACCATACGTCCCCCCATTGAACTAGTCCCGTCCGAATAGGGCTTTAGGGTGTACTGTGCATTTCTCACCCAGCTACTAGGAATGATCCACAAGATTGTACGTTCAGTCCACTCAATGGGTACACACAAAGCTCACATACATACATACATACATACATATTTCTTACACAAGATCACAACTTAACTTACTTAACCATGTTATAAGTCTGTGTTAATAAACAGACTTTTCATTCCCCCTTAATTTCCATCTCTTCTTTGCAAAAAATGAATATATTGTATTTCTTTTAGATAATTCAACTAATTACCTTGTTACCAGGGTTACATCAGTCTAAATATCAGTAAAACGCTCTTGTAAAGGTCTGACTGGTCTGACTGCAGGAACAGCTTCATTATGTTGGTGTTTACTGCAATAAATCACTCAGCAGATGTTCAGCTGTTGGTGAGGAGCAGCTGCTGACCTCACTGAAAACAGACTGTTAACAAAGAGGAGTGAAAACAGGCTGAGACAGAGAGCCGCTGAGTTTAAACCAAGGTGTTTGGACCAAAGTCTGCCTGGAAGGTCCCACTCAGAGCTCAGAATTCGCCACCTTTAAGGTGAAGAAAACACTTTGATCTGCGCTGACCTGCACACAGAGTCCTCCCGTTAAGGATCAGCTTGATGTGCTTCAGACTGAACTCCTCCCCGATCCTGCGGCACACAAACATACTTAGCACACCGCCTGCAGGTTGCTGTGGAAATGTGACGCCTGGAGCTGATTACCTGTCCACCACCTGCTGCACCGGAACGTGCAGCCTGGTCTCCAGGAAGTTCTTCATCTTCGGGTCCTGAAAATTAAAAACCTGCTTCATGCCTGCTGTTTTCTGGATTGTGACGGAACAACAAATAAAACATCATTATTTAGGAATAACGGATTCTAAATCTTCTGCTGTTTAACCATCGATCCCTTCAGATTCCTCTGAGAGTTCACCACGCCTCGGTGTCAGCGCCCCCAGCTGGCTAACGTGCTAAATGACAGGTTTCCAGGTCACTGCCAGCTGCTAAATGTTGATATCGGTTGCTGTCGGTGTTCAAACTGTTTGATAGTTACCTTGATGTGATACAACTCAATGACCAAGAGCTGCGTGGTGATCAATGTCGTTAAATATCCGTTAAAGACTCTGTGTCTGCAGCTCGATGATGTTGTTTTCATGAATCAGGCGTTTCTGAAGGAGGTGATGAAGAGGTCTCACTCTGAGTTATTTTCACGATCCGAGGAACGGAAGCTTGTCTGAACCAGGCGGAACAGTCAATATAAAGACATCCTTCTACAAATACACCATCTTTGCTGCAAGACGGTGCCTTACGAGGGTCAAAAGTCACGCGGGTCCTCATTGAAAAAGATATGGCGAAGAGGAGGAAAGAATGACATGAAATAATGTAAAATTTTAAATATTTATGAATATAAAAAGACAGTTATTCAAAGTTTATGAAATAAAAAGAAAATTGAAAAGAAAAGAATAAAATGTAATATAATGGACTAAAATTTCTGAAAATAAAAGACAACCTGATGCAGGGATAGAACAAAGAAATAAAAATCATGACGACAAAAAGGAATGAAATTAAAATAAATCAAGTTTTCTTTTTGAAAAGTCTGCATCCGCGTCCTACCTCACCACCCTATCTGACAAACCTGATGCTGGGATAGAACAAAGAAATAAAAATCATGACCAGAAAAAGGAATGAAATTAAAATAAATCAAAGGGAAATAAACAGAAATGTATTAAAATGAAGATGATCTGACAACAAAATATTAAAATGCATCAACTTAAAAATCATCAAATAGTCAGACTAAATAAAGATAAATACAAATAAAAAGGACAAAAATGGTGTCATCCAGAAAAAAACTTCTATCATTGTATGGATGTATTTACAGTAGATTTTATCATTAATATTGTTTCTAAATGTCATGGTGAGACTGTTTAGACTTTGAAGACAAAAAGATTTTTTCCAGCCATCACACACGCCCATGATGCACAGCGGTGGGTATTTAAAGCAAAAACTATTTAATTAGTATACTATGACAAAATGAATAAGAAATAAAAGCAGAAAACAAACTCTTTGCCACTATCCTGGTGAACTTATTTCATGTTAAATCCTGTCAACCTCTTTAGGTTTCTGCTCCATCACATCTGTGGACCTCTGCTCTTATCCATGCAGTCGATTTTTACCTGCTCCACCATCACAGTCTCACTAAAGCACCCCAAGCCTTACGGGGACCTCATCAGACCAAAAAATACAAAGACCATCAAAGACAGCACTTCAAATGTGACCATGTGAGCTGAGAAACCTTCAGGTAACATTGAACTACTGCCACCTAGTGGTCAGAGCTGGAGATAGCAGTCATCTCACTGGAACTCCAAACTGCATCTGTATACATTGTGTAATACGAGCGTTCTGCTGGGAAGAAGTCAGAAATGCTTCTTCCTACAGTAATAAAACCATTTCTGTTCATCCAGCAAAGCTTCCAGATACAAATAGAAACAGTCTCTCACAGATTCTTGTTATTGTTACACATTACAACTTTCAGAGGAAATGAGTTCTGAACTGTGGCTTTTAAAGTTTGAAGTTTGGACCAGAAGAGGCTCTCTCTGTCCGTTCAGACGCAGCGAGTGCGTTGCAGCCTTTTCATGTTGGGAATTATTCCTGCTCTTGGTGATCCTGCTGATGTTTAGACAGAGCAGATGCTGAGACGAACACTGCAGCACACGGGTAACAGTGGAACAGTTCATATTCAGGGTGGGAGGGCTTCTGAGCAGCGGACCTACTGGTGTCGCGGCCGAGCTGCTCCTCAGTGTGAACACGCTCATGAAGCATGCGCTGACCTGCTGATGGGAAGCTTTTCTCACAGTGTCCACAGCTGAATGATTTCTGTCTGCGCTGGATTGTTTGCTGTCTTCTGAGGTCCGCTGCAGTGGTGAATGATGAGCCACCCTGCTGACAGCAGTCCTGTTCACCACTGGGACGGTGCCCACAGGGCTCAGAACTGGCTCCATCTGAGCCGCTCTGCTTCTGAAACAACAAAGACACAAAGACAGGGAAGGTCAGGGTTTCCTGCTGCTTTTTACAATGAACACATCGGCTCTGAACTTAACCAATACCACCAAAGAAGAAGATAGAAATCTGCCAATGTTGTAGGAAACTGAAAGCTAAGAGTTTTATTTCAGTCTAATATCTGGAGGTTAAAACTAGAAGTTGGGAGCATTCAGTTAGAAAACAGATCACAGTTTGATGCCTGATGAAGTCAAATTCCTTCTTAGCACAAAGAACAAATACTTTCCACAATTTTTCTGAGAAAATGTCCTGATTTCTGCAGTTTGGGCTATGTTTACTTTACTGATTTAGCTAAATGAAAACAAACTGTGGTGCTTCTGCTCTGTTAGTGCCAATAATTTGGCATCAAAATCCTAAACCGAACCAAACAAGCAAACAGAGACCGCTTGTAGAGGTGTTTTAGTCGAGATCGAGATAAGAATGCAGCACGGTCCAAAGACGTCCAGGAATTTAGATACATCTCTAGGATGCGCTGGGATGCATCATCAGTGATCTTCCTGGGGTCACAGTTAGCTCCGACACGATCACCCGCTTGGTGGCGTCTGAGTGAATAAGCAAGTCTGTCTGTCTCGTCTTGTCTGGGTGATGTGTTCAGGGACCTTTATCTGTTTTCCAAGGTCCACTTTCAGCTGCCAATCTGAGGCTGTGGACAGCCAGCATGCATTTGTTTGCGGGCAGGATGGGGGCTTCTCTCCAGCCCTAAGAAAGGGGATGGGATTCTTCCTGGGGCGGTGTCTGCTAGAGAGAGTAGCTGAGGTGACTGCTTCTGCAACTGCCTTCAACACCTGGGCCATTTGTTTGTGGGCGGGAATGGGGCAAACATACAGAACAGATTCTTGATTTTAGACGTCAGTCAGTTCTAAACCTAGGAGCTGTGCTGCTCATTAGAGGTCAGCATAGGCATCAGAACCACATATTATCTTGATTTGTGTCTGTCCAGTTGCTGGATGTGGTCACTGAGTCCATTTGTAGTGCCATCAACAACAGGAAACTCTTCAAACCATCATCCCACCAGATAACATTTATTAGAACAGGAGAACATCCCAGCTCCTCGCAGAATACTCAAGCAGATGCGGGTGGACCTGGGGAAGCAGCTCAGATTTAGTAAAGACATCAGAGAAAAGTCTTAGACTGGACGTTGTGCTTTTTGCAAAAACATCGAAACAGGTGGTCCTGGAGGATGGGGTTTAACTTGAAAGACCCAAAACCCTGTATGACCCAAGGTACCATCACTGATGATGTATACAAGAGTATCAAGAGATGCACGTTACAACCATGATAACCTTTCTTGGCCAGGGAATTCCGGCATTAGGATGGTGGATGACCAAGAATAAACCAGGATCAACTGGAGGGAAAGCTGACAGATGCATCCGGGTCGGAAGGGGCAGCAACTCAACCTGCAGCTTTTGTGTGGGAGGATGCAAACCTTCATTAAAAACTCCCAAAGAAACATAACCCATAGAGAGGCCAAGAGGAGATGAAATTGAGCACCCCGAAAGACAGATAAGCAGGCAACAACCCATGCGATCACACAAATTACATCAAAACAACTTAATGTACGTGGCAAGATCTCCAAACACTCCCAAAGCCTGAAATCCACCAGGCTGAGATTAAATTGCAGGGAAAGGTGACATGAGGAGCCGTGCCGGGAATCTCGCTAGAAAAGCAAGAACCCCCAAGCCCTGAAAACTCAAGCAAAAGGTGCTTTAAAACACCAGCCATGGTTAAAGGGGCTTCCAGGAGGCAAAGGGAAGGAAGGGCACAAATTTGATGATCTGGATGGTATTCTGGAAGCTACCAAGAAGGACATGGCAGACAGAAAATTCCAGGGAACGGCAATCACGACTGTCAGCATTGCCACAAAAAGGTTTGGTTTGGTAGAGGAGGGATCAAAAGACAGAATTCAAAAACAAATACTGAAGATGAGAAATCCGAACTACAAGGCATCCTGAGGAATAAACTCCTGACCCTCCAACGAGCAGGCTGTCATAAGAACCGGACAATGGAAAAAATAAAAACAAATCGGGCTGCTTTTGGATTTACCAAACAAGTGCTATGTCAGTGACATGGGGGCACATCGCCTCACCAGAATAGGGGATGGACAACGATCTCAACACCACCTACAGAAACGAAACTAGGGAGAAAGACCTCAGAGAATACAAAGTCCTGATCAGTCCACCTGCACCAACCACAGACTTTAATATCAAAGGAGTTAACTGAAAGCAAATCCAATCAGTGGCCAAGACTGTTAGAACAAGTTCAATGCCAGGACCCTATGGACTGCTATACCAGATGTATAAGAGGTGTTCTAAACTATAAGTGGATGATTGGGAGGAGGGGAAAGGTGGTCCTTCAGTGGGTAGTCAAGCAGAGGCCATGTCAATGAAGACCTGGAGGGATAACCAGAAGCAGTCAAAAGTTCTGGCCTTCCAGGAAAATTTAAAGCCTGGATATAGCAACATGACATCCTATTCAGGAAATTGTGCCCACTGCTGGTATGACTTTGCACTGTGGATTAACTAAAGAGTGGTACGAGTATGGCCTTATACGGCAACAAAAGCAAGCTGATGCTCCCCCTCAGCAGTCAGGTGGGAGCTGGTCCTTCAAAGAAGAGTTCAATATCAGCAGAAAAAAGGAGGCGCTCCAGTACAAGAAGTCCAGCGATCACAAAGTTTAACAACCTTCCATATAAGTGAGGCCCAGGAGAAAGGGGAGGGCACAGAAGGCAGTGGGCCATTCAGAGTCAAGACTATAGCCGCACTCGGACAGAGCAGTTCTAAGAACAGTCCACCTCGAATTTCGTTCTAAAAACTGCCCTTCCCCAGGGGAACTGTTTCATTTTGCATTCGCACATGAGTCGGGACCCTGATAGGGACTGATGCGACGCAACCGTCTGTGAAGAACCGTCTGTTCTTGGTTTCACGAAGGAAGGAGAGTAGAGTGCCGCAGACAAAGGAGACCACGTGTCAGTTTAACTTATTAAACACGCGCCGGTTGTGTCCGTGTCATATGAGGAAACATTTCAGCCGTGACAACATGACAAGGGGCGGAGCTACCAACCACCAAACACCTCCGTCAGATGTGTTCCTATGGAACCCAGAACAGACCCAGCTGAGGAGAAGGAGCTAAAATGGTTACAGGAACTGAGGGTTAGTTAAATAAAAAGACAGAGAGAGGTGGGATGTGGGATGTGGTCCAGAATATACAAGAGCTGGGGTTAACTCCTGGACCCGTTTGTTCTGTGACCCGACCTCGGATAAGTGGATGAAAATGGATGGATGGTTTGGATTGGCTATTTATGCTCCCTAACAAATGAATTAGTGGTTTTATTTAGACAACACAGGTGTTTGGTCCCAACATGTTGAATTCTCTCCGCCCAGTATCTGATAATGCTCTTCCTTTCACAATTAAACATGACCTTACTTATACTGTTGATTCCCTTTGGTTTTGATTTCACCAAACATTAAAATGACATTGAACACTTCTGACATAGCTGTTTAAGGAGAAACAACTCACTGGATATGTTAGGACTAAAAAACTCCAACATCGCTGTCCTTCTCCAATGGGAGCCTCTTGCCTACCTGCTCAGTTAAATCCTAAACTCATCAGGAGATGGGAAAATAAGTGTTTGATGTACATACCTCACAGTGATTCTTCTTGGATCGTCTCTTTCTGCCGTGGCTTTGTTGGTGACTCTGAAAGCCACGTGGAGTCGTTAAATTTTCATCACACTGGGAATCACTGCATGCTTGTGCTCCATTGCAGACAAGCTGATGTGTTTTTAAAGTAGGGAAGTAACGAAAGGACTTCCCACACTGGCCACAACTGAAAGGTTTAACTCCACTGTGGATACGTTGATGTGTCATTAAGGAACTTTTATCAGTAAAAGCCTTCCCACACTGTCCACAACTGAATGGTTTAACTCCACTGTGGATACGTTGATGTGTCATTAAGGAACTTTTATCAGTAAAAGCCTTCCCACACTGTCCACAACTGAATGGTTTAACTCCACTGTGGATACGTTGATGTTTCATTAAAATACTTTTATCAGTAAACGCCTTCCCACACTGTCCACAACTGAAAGGTTTAACTCCACTGTGGATACGTTGATGTGATATTAAGGCACTTTTATGAGTAAAAGCCTTCCCACACTGTCCACAAATGAAAGGTTTAACTCCACTGTGGATATGTTGATGTATTATTAAGGAACTTTTCCAACTAAAAGCCTTCCCACACTGTCCACAACTGAAAGGTTTAACTCCACTGTGGATACGTTGATGTTTTGTTAAGGTACTTTTATGAGTAAAAGCCTTCCCACACTGTCCACAACTGAAAGGTTTAACTCCACTGTGGATACGTTGATGTGTTATTAAGGTACTTTTATGAGTAAAAGCCTTCCCACACTGTCCACAACTGAAAGGTTTAACTCCACTGTGGATATGTTGATGTCTTATTAAGAAACTTTTCCGACTAAAAGCATTCCCACACTGTCCACAACTGAAAGGTTTAACTCCACTGTGGATACGTTGATGTGTCATTAAATGACTTCTCTGATTAAAAGCCTTCCCACACTGGCCACAACTGAAAGGTTTAACTCCACTGTGGATACGTTGATGTGTTATTAAGGCACTTTTCTTAGTAAAAGCCTTCCCACACTGTCCACAACTGAAAGGTTTAACTCCACTGTGGATACGTTGATGTGATATTAAGGCACTTTTCCGACTAAAAGCCTTCCCACACTGTCCACAACTGAAAGGTTTAACTTCACTGTGGATACGTTGATGTTTTATTAAGGAACTTTTCCGACTAAAAGCCTTTCCACACTGTCCACAACTGAAAGGTTTAACTCCACTGTGGATACGTTGATGCATTATTAAATGAGGTTTATGAGTAAAAGCCTTCCCACACTGGTCACAACTGAACGGTTTAACTCCACTGTGGATACGTCGATGCGTTACTAAGGTTCTTTTATGAGAAAAACCTTTCCCACACTGGTCACAACCGAACGGTTTGACTTGACTATGTATATGTTGATGTCTTATTAATTCATTTTTCTGATTAAAAGACTTCCCACACTCGTCACAGCTGTGTGGTTTCTCTCCGTTTAATGTGGTTGACAGATCTTCATCATTATCCTGAAGGGAATTAGGTTCCACTGTGCTTGGGCTTTTAAACTCCTAAAGAGACAAAAAAAAGAGACCATGAAGAACAAAGTTTATATATGTATTTAGCATCTCAATCCCATGAGCCAACTCCTTCTCACTGCTATTAGAAATAAGCACCTCTGTAATAACAGAACTATGACACAAAATGACTGAAACTGGTAATATCTTTATATAGATTATCAACTGATCCTGTAACAGAGTCAAACTGAATACTGAATGAATTTGTAGTTACACAGTGGGATACTGCACAGATCTCTATTCAGATCTGCCATCAGGAGGACTCTGATGGAACATACAACACTGAGGCAGGTAAACAACCTGTTAAATATTGATAACTGAAGATCATCCGATCAGAAACAGGGATATCAGAGCATCATGGGTTCATCCTCAACTCCGAAACCTAAACATTCTCCCTCTTCATAGGTCCGTAGCACTAACACAGGTGACCGATATGTAATCGACCAGAATATATTTTTGGGAACTATATCGTAATGAAACCGTCTCACCTCTTCTGAAGAAGCCATTTTCCATCCGTAGTGGTTGAGTTGAGAAAACAAAATGTCTGCCAACATTCCTCCTTTGTCTTCTGTTAATCCCACCGAGCACCTGTAGCATCAGATATTCATTAGCCCCCATCATTGTTTCATATTCATCAGCCAAAACAGTATGTTTGACAAAGACAGTCTGGGAGAGGACCTTTAAGTTCAAGACCCTTTGGGACAGATAAGATAAAAGTGAAAAAGCACACTCTCCTTATTTTAAGGATAAAGTACATAAATCCATTACATTCCACTCAGTGGAGGTCAGGTTGTGGAGGGAACATGTCCAGTTGGGACCTCATTATCAAATGATCTATCCACTCCCTTTATTGAGCTGTTAGTGTTCCCCTGATGGACACACAGTTTTCCATATAACACTGGTGTTAAGATCTACTGGTGAAACTAGAGTATCTGAGAAAGATGTTTCATAGGGGTCGTTTTTGGGGATCAAAGGTCAAAGAAGCAGAAAATAAACAAAGTTAGTCCTTAGAATCATAAAAGTCCTCTTTCTGAACCGTAACAACACAACAATCTCGTGTCAAATTAACTTTAGCCTGAAAAAAGTTATACATTAAACAAATTCTTATTTTGACAATTATTAACTGATATTTCAGATTCATTAGTTCTCTGTTCAGAAGAAGGAGACGGAGGATGTGCTCATCCTGCCCCAACCCCCCTTCCTGCCTGGGGTTGTTCAATGGCTTCTTCAACATGACAACAGCTGAGCAAACAGCAAGTGTTTTAAAAAAACAGAGCATCTGTATCAGTTTGAACCAGTCAGACCCTGAAGAAGAAAGAGATCCTGCAGAGGTTCAACCGTCAGAGCTTCAACAGGTCGCTCATTTCCGCCTGGCGCGCAGCTTGAAAAGGTGGCGCGGCGTCGTGCACCAGTCGAAATTTGTAACTTGGCGCACGCTGAGAACGACAAACCGTATGGACCAAATGGAAAACAGGCTCACGGCTGACAGTTGTGTCATGTAAAATACTTTGTGCAATTATTTGAAAAGAAATTACGTCGTTAGGAATTTGCTGTCGTTTCATTCACTGGAAGCGGCGTTGAATATTAAGCGCTATATAAAACCAATCTTTTATTATGGGTTTCAATGCCGAAGGCATTAGACACACATATTACTCCTGTGCTGGACTATTATTCTTCCGTTTCCGTCATGAATTTCGGTTCACTACTAGTCTAGCAGCAAGCTCAACGAGCGCCAAAATGGTCTTTTTTAGAGGCCTTATAACTCAGCCATAAACCATAACACAGGCCTCATTCAAAGTTTATATGTGACAGGAGACTCTCGGCTTTAACTGAACCAAAGGTTTTGTTGATACATTATACTGTCTATCTGGAGGACAGGAAATATTTTGTTGAAATTGGTAACTGTGTCTCAGACCAAATAGCTATGACCTTTGGGGTGCCCCAGGGGTCAATCCTGGGACTCGTATTGTTCAATCTGTACATGCTTCCATTAGGCCAGCTAATACGCAACTATAATGTGTCCTACCACAACTATGCAGATGACACTCAGATCCAGTGGTTGCGCTAGACTTTGTCACTGTCCTTCATTTTGACGGACAGGGTCGTAAAAATTCCGTCATTGTCCATTATTATCATCCGTCATTTTATTTTAAATGGTAATATACAGGCTTTTAAATGGTAGGCTAATATACAGGCTATATCCTAATGCTTATATTTAATAACTCATGTTTTATTGACTTATTTTCATTTAAAAAATAATTTACAGAACAAGCGTGTATTATCTAATATTTTTTTTATTTATGCATTTCTTCAGAGATTGACGTTCGGTCACTTGTGAACTCGTTTTTTTCGCTGCTAAAAACATTGCGGCTGTTGGGCATATGAACATGTTATTTTATAACGTAGTCGAACGAAGAAAATTGTAGTGAAAATACGAACAGTCCACTTAGAACAATTGAAGTGAAATATGAACAGTCCACTTAGAATGGTTGCAGTGGTAATCTGCAATTGACCTGTTGTAGCTCAAACCTTCCTTCTGGCCCGCATTGATTTGAATAGGGAGCTCGCTTGTGTGTAATCGAACGCATCAATTGAGACTGCTGCCGAGGCGATTGTCATTAAATTTTGCGTCCTTGCCTCCGACAGACGACTTCTCATTGAGGTTTTAATTTTATTCTGAAAGCTGAACCCACGCTCAGCTGCGACGCTGGAGACTGGAATGACCAGCGCCACCTCAGCCAAAGCTCTGAAGTCGGGAAACATGTCTCCCAATGAAACGATAAGAAGCCGGCAAGAGCCTCTGAACATGGGATTTCCTGACCCTGCCAGTATCCTGGAGCATGCGGTCTTTCTGTACGAGAGGTGCAGCTGCATCCCGCGGTGTCCCGTAGTGGTCACAGACGCGTTCCAATGCATCCAGTCCATGCGTTTTCAACGCGCTGTCAGCAGTCGGATAGCGCAAAGCGTTCAGTACAGTGTCGAGGTCTGTGATGATTCCCAGATGCTCTGCAGGGAATCTTTTTTTGATCGATTTTGTGATCTCCGCTAGATACTGGGTGCGCAAATTGGAGAAGGCCTGCGCGTCTGGCTGTGTGAATGTGATTCCACAGAATCTGCCGTCTTGTGATGACTCTTTGAATTTCTTCTCCGCCTCACCTGGCTCATTCATCAGGTCATCTAGGCTAGCGAGTGTCATGTTCACCACTGGCTGGATGGAGGAGATGTTAACCTCATCTTTATGGAAAGTGAGGTTCATGCGGTTCACCATAGCTAACACGTCAGTCAGGAGGTGTGTCAGGGCAGGGAACGTGTACTTCTGGAGCTGCTTCCTCAGGCCCTTAGCTACCGGACAGCCTCTCGCGGCTTCCTCCTCTTCCAGCTCCAGCACCAGAGCAACCCAGTTTGCCCGTACGCCCTTAACTGCCCTCTCCACGGACAGCCAGCGCATAGCAGATGGCTGCTTGAGATTCAGCAAGTCGTGTTCATCCATTTCATTTTGCAGTTCCTTTAGTCTGTGTGTTCGAATCGGGGAATTCTTGTAGAATGTGTAGATGTTATTAATGGTGGTGACATATGCATCTATTTCACGCACAGCCTTTGATGTGTCTCGGGCTGCCAGTGCCGTCCTGTGCGCACCACAGTGAATGTTTATGAGGTAGGGACAGTCATTCTGGCGCAACTGTTGTGCGACTCCGGCCTATTCATCCCACCATCACATTCGCTCCATCACTTCCCAACCCAACGACCCGAGACATCGCTACACCACGACCCGATAGCACATCTTTTATTTTACTTGTGATGCATTCGGCGGTACCAGAGGGAATTACATAGTTGCCAATTAACACAGTTTCAGGCTCCCCGTTCTGTTGAATTGTTAGGTATGTGATCAGCATTTTCTCAACAGTTATATTAGTGGTTTCATCCATTATCACCCCGACATATCTGCTGTTTGCGATGCTGTCATCGATGGCGGTGGTTACAGTCGCTGCAATCGCTTCCTCCATCTGATTGACTGTGTCATGGTGAGTGTATGTGTGTGCACTGTACAAGTTGGCACAACCAGCAGACTGTAAAAGGTGTATCAGTTTGGGGTATTGATGGCCAGGTGTGTTTGTATTTGCCATGTGTAACACAACCTTAAGTTGTATTTTTAGTGCCTCGTTACAGGCAACCTGCGATTTCTCAACGTGCTTTTCCATCTGCACACTCTGTCTTGTCACTGCGCAGGCTTCTATGTGGCTGTAGCTGTTTTTGTGGTCATTTAGGGCCGATTTCTGCATAGTCGTGCAGCCCTTAACAAACCCATTTCTTACTTTAGCCCTCCTGCAGATGTCACAGAACATTTTGCCCCCTTCTGCCCTAAGCCAACTGAACTCCGTCTCCCACTGAACCCTGTACTCTCGCCTGACCTCCTTCCCGCCCGTTGCTTTCCCCGTAGTACTCGCTGCTGGTGCCGCTGGCAGAACAGCCTGCCTTTCTTCCTCCTCCATCGCATCGCATCGCTCCCTCTCTTCTCTCCTCTCCTCTCCTCTCCTCTCTCAACAAGACCACTGGAGATGGGCTTTTTAAAAAATCCCTTTACACTGAGCTGCCTTGACATCTTGCTCCATTGAATGGTAATGCTGCTGTGCTGATCGTAACTCGTAATGCTGACCGTATGCTCGAGCCAGATAGACAACGAATGCACGTGCGATGAAAGAGATGACAGCTAATCAATCGCTAATAAATTGCTAATTAATATGCACGCGCTCGCCACCACCAGGTCGGGCGTGAGGTTACCGGTAGGCTACTTTTATGATTCATCATCTGTCAAAGTTACAGACGGGCGGCTATCAGAACACCCTCGCGCAGCTGGCTACAATGTATCGGCCCACTGAACACCAAAGCTGCGGCTCAGATTGAAAGTTGGTGACGGCAATTAAACTTATGTAGAGTAAGAAAAATGTCATAACTTGCCTATGATTTCAATTGTGTGTTTTATTGTTATTTTTTTATTATTGGTAATGGTAATGGTCAAATCCGTCAAAATGACGGAAGGCCTTCAAATTTTTCCGTCATAGCTGAAAAAAATCTGTCAATGACGGACAATTGTCAGTTAACGCGACCTCTGCTCAGATCTACGTGTCACTGACGGCAGGAGAACACGGGCCTGTAGATACGTTCTGTCGCTGCATCAAACAGATCAGTGTGTGGATGCAAAACTATTTTCTCCAGTTAAACTCAGACAAAACTGAAATCATTGTCTGTGGCCCACAGAAACAAAGAGAAAGTGTTATCAGTCACCTTGAGACTCTCTCTCTAAAACCTAATTATCAAGTTAGAAATCTCAGAGTAATATTGGACTCAGTCCTGAATTTTAACAGCCACATTAAATCAGTAACATCAGCAGCTTTTTACCATCTAAAAAACATTGCCAGAATCAAAGGAATTCAAATTCAATTCAAATTCAAAAATACTTTATTTATCCCAGAGGGAAATTAAATGTTGATGTAGCTCAATTAAATCAAGGAGTTATTATAGATGCTGATGGCTGTGGGCAGGAAAGATTTCCTGTAGCGGTCCGTTTTGCATCCAAACTGAAGAAGCCTTTGACTGAAGAGACTCTGTTTTCCGATAACAGTCTCATGGAGAGGATGTTCAGGGTTGTCCATAATTCTCTTGATTTTATGCAAAATCCTTCTTTGCATTATTGTCTCCAGAGGTTCCACAGTCGTCCCCAGAACAGAACCAGCCTTCCTTATCAGGTTGTTGAGTCTTTTTAGGTCCCTGGTTCTGATGCTGCTGCCCCAACAGATGACGCAAGAGGAAATGACGCTCTCAACAACAGACTTGTAGAATATCTGCAACATCTTGTTGCAAACCTTAAAGGACCTTAGCTTCCTCAAGAAGTACAGTCTGCTCTGTCCTTTCTTGTAGATGGCTTCACTGTTGTGTCTCCAGTCCAGTCTGTTGTCCACATGAACACCAAGGTATTTATATTCCTCAACCACCTCCACTTCTTCTCCCATGATGGAAACAGGGTTTGATCTGACCCTGTTTCTCCTGAAATCTACAATCATCTCCTTTGTTTTGTTAACATTCAAGATGAGATGATTGTTCCCACACCATGCCACAAAGCGGTCCACCAGCTCTCTGTACTCAGCTTCTTGTCCATCTCTGATACACCCGACAACTGCAGAGTCATCTGAATATTTCTGTAGATGACAGGAGTCTGACTTGTACTGGAAGTCTGAAGTGTACAGAGTGAAAAGGAATGGTGAGAGTACAGTCCCCTGTGGTGCTCCTGTGCTGCTGATCACCTGGTTAGACACACAATTCTTCAGTCTGACAAACAGTGTCTAAACCAGACTGAGAAAGACTAATCCATGCGTTTGTCTCCAGTAGGTTAGACTACTGTAACGGCCTGCTCACTGGGCTCTCTAAACGAGCTGTAAGACAGCTGCAGTACATCCAGAATGCTGCTGCTCGAGTCCTGACTAGAACCAGGAAATACGACCATATTAGTCCAGTGCTCAGGTCTCTGCACTGGCTTCCTGTCGCTCAGAGAATAGACTTTAAAACAGCTCTGTTTGTGTACAAGTCTTCATGGTCAAGCGTCAAAGTACATCTCTGACATGTTAGAGCCATATGAACCGACTCGGGCTCTGAAGACCTCAGGGAGGGGTCTCCTGCTGGGGCCCAGAGTCAGGACTAAACAAGGTGAGGCCACGTTTCAGTTTTATGCTCCTAAAATCTTCCAGAAGATGTGAGATAGGCCTCAACTCTGACAATGTTTAAATCCAGGCTGAAAACAGTTCTATTTAGTTGTCCATAAGACACCTGAAAGTATTTTATCTGCACTCTTCACTTTTAAATTAATTAATTAATGATTTTTTATGTTGTTTTTTTGTTAATGATTTTATTGCCTTCTTGTCATTTTATGTAGCTGTAAAGCACTTTGAATTACCTTGTGTACGAATTGTGCTCTACAAATAAAATTGCCTCGTCTTGCCTTGCCTATACAGCTTTGACACAACGGCAGTTTACGTTTTAGGTAGACTACATCTCAGCTGAGGTGTCTCTCCCACTCTGCTTCTCACTCAAAAATTGATACTGCACCAATTCCTCTCACAAATGTCTCTCATGTCCAAAATATCTGCCCGATCTGGACAAATGTTACTTCAAAACGTAGGCATTTTTGTCCTCTTTCACCCAAAGTCACACTCATTGAGCTCTGCCACACATATTTCTTACAAATTGCCTCTGAGCCCAGAGGTCGCCTCTCCATTTCCATTATAAAGGCATAGAAAACGAGCCACACATAGTAGCCGCTGGCTTCTGCCGTCTCTTGGGGCGCCGACGGTTCAAGAATTACTCGGATACGACTTTTACTTTTAGAACAGCGACCGTTTGTTCGAGACAGTAAGCTATAGTCAAAATTATTCTAATTTTAAGAAGCCATATGCTGCGTGTACACCAAGAGCGACCTCTGCTACCTGGTAGCGGAGGTCGCTGGAGAAGCTTCGCTTGTGAATTTGCTTTGGTAGCTTTGGTAGCTCGTGACGTCACATTTAGAATGTTCAATTCTTAAAAGCCCCACGGCTGTGCAGCACCCCCGCGGAAAAAAAAATGAGGAAAGTGAGGTCAGGGACACAAATAAACGTGTTGTAATTTACAATTTGTTATACAAAATATACATCACATTACAAATGATGTAAAACTACATTAGGTACACCTGAGAAGAGCAGGAATAGCAGAGGCAGCTGTGAAAAAGAAACTAAATTCGAAATAAAATCCGCAATAAATCCGAAATAAAACTTAATTGCAGTGAGAAAGGTATACGTGGGGTTACTACACTATTGTATTGAAGCACTCGACACGGCAATTGCAACAGTCTCAGGATTAAACGACTATTGTTTGGATAGGAACTAAAGTTTACACATCTGTTTCCGCGAACCCCGCGGATTGTCGGACCCCTACAATCTGTGGATTGTCATTGGTTTTTGCCGAAACGCGTCATAGCTCATTACCATAAAGTTAGCTGGAGTTTAATCGCTCGAATCCGCTCTGGTCGCTCAGGAAGCTTTGCCACTGGAGAATCCGCTCTGGTAGCCCAGGTAGCTCACCCTCCATAGAGAAATAATGATTTCCGGCGCTCAGGTAGCGTAGGTCGCTCTTGGTGTACACGCAGCAATAGTGTGTGCGCATATGTCAGTTTGCTCTCTGTCTAACACAGACGAGCCGCAGCTGGTTCCGTCTCCATAGCGACGCATTAGGAGCCTGCTCTGTTCTAAGACTGCTTATGAGGGCAGAGCTAAGATGGATGCCCTGTTATAACAGCTTAATGTTATAAATCTGATCTGCGTTTTTCCTTTAAACTGATAGTGGAAAGATGGCGGAGTGAACGGTTCAACTTCTGTGGGCTCCGGTGTTCAACTCGATAAAAAACCTTCTTAAGGGCCTGGTCTTAGGTCAAGTTAGCCAAGTCTGTTAACTGATGCAACTTGATTTCATCGGACATTGAAAAGTAACCTTCCCTTCAGTGTTTTCTCCGTTCTTTTCCAAACTATTTTACCTACGGCTAAATGGCTAATGCGTGCGATGACGAAGACATAGAGTGGATGGAGCAGCAGGGGGACGCCGCACAGGAACAAACGAAAACAGGTAGACATCACACACCGGTTAAAAGCCCCAACCACAAAAAAAATGAAAACGAATTCAGCACAGACGCAAAATGAAGTGTCTAATACGGTGCTCCTTAATGCAATTAATGCAACAAACCCTGACGTGTAAATTTGACACCCAAAGTGAGCACCTTAAAGCTGCCGTCGGCAGGTTTTCAAAATACCGAGTCTAAAGTCGGAAAATTCGAACTGATACAACTTTCAGGTCCCTCCCCCAACCTCTACCAAGCTCCAAACCGCCCCCCAAACCCCTCCCCCTCTGTGGACGAGGTTGTGCACGTGAGTTCACACCAGTGTGCGCGCACACAAGCTGGGGGCAGACTCACGCTCAGCATGGATTTTCAGCATAGAAGATTTGGGTTTTTCGGCTGCTGCGCCATTTTCGCTAAGAAGCCGATATCAATCTGGTCTCTGACCGGGAGAACTTTCGTGCACGTGAATGGGGGGAGGGGGGCGGGCTTGATAGCAGCGTGTGCACAAGCTGTGATTGACAGGTAGCGATTCCTCCCCACTAACGTGATTGGTTAAAAACAGCCGGGAGCGCTCGATTTTTGCAAGCGTGATTACAGGCTTTAGAGGGAGCTACAGAATTCGGGATTTTTCCTAAACAGACTTTTTAATATTCTACTTCCAGAATCCCATGACAGTTCAAGCTAATACGACTAAAAAAAAGTTGCCGACGGCACCTTTAAGTCATGTGAATTCCAACTGCCAGAGAATACAGACACTGTGAGACAAGTTAAGGAATCTGTGGACACCATCACGGCAGCTGTAAAGAGTATCGCAGAAGATGTTAACCGACTTAAGTTACAGACGGCAACGCTCAAAAATGAGAATGCGTCTCTTAGCGAAATGTGTCTGGAGCACGCAAGATACAAACGAAGATGGTCTTTGCAGCTCATTGGTGTTCCCGAGAGGGATGGGGAGAACACTAGGGAAGAAACAATCAAAATCCTGGCCAAAGTGATCCCGATTAGTGAGGAACAACTGCATAATACCATCGATACAGTTCATAGGCTTGGTCAAAGGAAGAACGCTGACAATCACAGAGCATACAAATTAGCATACAATTTGCCATGAGAACTGTTCGAGACCAAGTCTGGAAAATGTCCAAGGATGCCAAGTTTTGCAAGGAGAAGAAAATTCTCTTTAAAGAGGATTTCTGTAAGGAAGACCGCGAGTCCCGTCAGCGCCTATGGCCACGAGTTCAGGAGGCGAGGAGCAGGGGACTCAAGGCTTTCCTCAAAGACGGATATGCGGACTTCCGGTTTGCCATGTGGACAGGGTAGACATAGCAACGGACTGCTCCGGAAAAATCCAGCCTTTTAACTAAATTCACCCCACAGATAGCTAATTTTACGCCACCCATCAATACAAAAACATCTTGGCTAGTGCTTTAATTATTTACCCACTAGTGATGGCCTGTAAGAGTGCGAAAGGAAGTAAGAAGGAGGACGCTAGCTTAACGCTAGAGGCTATCACCGCACTGCTTCAGCAGCACGGGGAGGATTTGACATCTGAGTTCAAATCTTTGGCCAACATGCTTAGCTCCAAGCTAGACCAGGTGCGGCAGGCCCTGGAGGAACAGGCAGAGCGAGTCTCCTCTTTAGAGCTCGCAACAAAGGATCTGGGCCAGCGAGTAGCTAGCCTCGAAGACTCGTGTGCTGCTCTCCGTGAAGACAACGCCAAGCTAAAAGACAAAGTGACGGACCTGGAGAGCCGCAGCAGACGACAGAACATCCGCAGTGTCTTCGGTCTGCCCGAAGACACTGAAAGTGGGCGCCCTACTCAAAGAGATGCTCCCAACCCCACCAGAGCTTGATAGAGCGCACCGCTCTCTGGCAGCTAAACGGCCCGCGGGTCGTCCACCTCGCCCGGTGATCCTTCGCCTGCATCAATACCTGACCAAGGACCTCATCATTCGGGAAGCCAGGAAGAGAGGAAAGCTCGACCACAAAGGTGTGTCTCTTCGTATTGTGCAGGACTACAGCCCAGATGTCCTGGCCCAACGTGTGGAGGATAAGGACATCATGGCGGAGCTTTACAAGCAGGGCTTGAAGCCGGCTCTTCTCTTCCCGGCCCATTTTCGCATTACGCAATCCAGCGGTGCCAAAAAACTTCTCGGTTCAGTGGAGGAGGCTCAACAGTTCATCAAGAGGCTTCCAAAACAGTGAACAGAAGGAAGGTTTTTTCCCATATTAAATGATTTAATATAGATGTGGTGTTTCTGCAGGAGACTCACATCAGGAGCTCGGACGGGGGTCGTCTCCTGGCATGTTGGAGGGGACAATGTTTTCACTCCCATTTTCAGGTTAAGGCACGAGGGGTCTCCATACTGATCAGCCAGAATACTTCGTTAGAGCCCCTCGCCATTGCACTTAAAACCAGTAAGGAGATATCCGGCATTTGGAGGAATGACATGGAACATAAGGTGTCGCTCTATGGAGATGACCTTTTACTTTTTATTTCCAAACCATCAACCTCACTGCCTTTTGCTCTCGATATATTTAGCCAATTTAGTCAGGTTTCTGGGTATAAGCTGAACCCTAGCAAAAGTGAGCTTTTCCCCATAGGTAACAAAGCTGATATGTTAGATTTAGCTAATTTACCGTTCAGAATTGAAAGACAAAAATTCACATACCTGGGTATCACAGTGACAAAAAAACATAAAAACCTCTTCAAAGAGAATTTGATTCAACTGTTGAACCAAGTGAAGGGATCCCTCACAAAGTGGACGCCCCTTTCCACGTCTCTTGTGGGACGTATCAACTCAATTAAAATGAATATACTACCCAAATTTCTATACCTCTTTCAGGGATTGCCTATTTTTATTCCTAACACTTTTTTTTAATGAGCTGGACTCGATTTTTTCATCCTTCATTTGGCAGGGTAAACGCCCAAGGCTTAATAAATTACAACTTCAAAAACCTAAACAGCAGGGGGGGGTTTGCCTTCCCCAACTTCCGGTTTTATTACTGGGCCGCCAACCTTAGATCTTTAGTGTTTTGGTATTTCTACCATAACCTGGACGGCTGCCCCGACTGGGTGGCTTTGGAGCTACGCAGTGGTAACAATATATCCATCCCGGCCGTGCTCTGTTCCCCACTTTCACTCGCTTCATCTTACCTTATTTCAAACCCTGTGGTGAAACACTCGCTGAAAATATGGGGCCAGTTTAGGAAACACTTTAAACTCCATGATTTTTCCCTTTTGAACCATTTTTTAAACCATCTGTTCAGGATGGGGTGTTCTTAGAGTGGCACCGGAGGGGGCTTATTCATTTTAAGGACCTTTTCATAGAGAAGAATTTGGCATCCTTTGAGGAACTTAGCAACAAATATGGTTTATCTAAATCCCATTTTTTAGATATTTGCAAACCAGAAACTTTATTCAGTCTCACTCTTCAGGCTCAGTTTCTCTACCAGAGTGTACACTGTTGGAAACCATCCTATTATTGAACCCGACTCGTAAAGGGATGGTTTCGTGGCTTTATAATAAAATGTTGACCATGAAAGAGACCTCCTCATCTAAACTTAAAACTTCATGGGAAGAAGACTTGAATATGACTATACTAGATGAGACATGGGCCTCTATACTTAAACTGGTGAATACAAAATCTCTGTGTGCGCGCCATTGTCTCATTCAGTTTAAAATAGTACATAGAGACCATCTCTTCAAAAGCAAACTATCTCGTTTCTATCCAGAAATCACCCCATACTGCGACAAATGCAAAACTGCTGTAGCCACATTGGTTCATATGTACTGGTTCTGCCCCGCTCTTGGTCAGTTCTGGACAGATGTTTTCCGTAAGATGTCCAGGTTTGCCTGGGTCGCAGTAACACCTGGCCCTCTCTTGGCTCTTTTTGGCTTCAGTGATGAGGGGTTGCCTTTACCAGCCTCTAAAAGACAGGCACTGGCATTTTGCTCATTGTTAGCGAGACGTACAGTTACAGTTAGCTAAATGGGATTACTTTGTAGGGATTCATTTTCTGTATATCATTTTATGTCTGTGCCAGATAAACACTTCTTTGTATTCACAAACTGTATGCATAAAAGGAAAAAAACAGTGATTAAAAAAAGACGGATATGCGGTTATCGAGGGCCGTCAAGTTACTGAATAAAAAACATTTAATGATCAAAAAGGTATAACTACATTGAAGTAGGGATGTTAACCGATGACCGCATGACCGATGGTTGACCGAATCAACGTCGTCCGGTTAGAATTTTTCTGCCGTCGGTTATTAAAAAAAAAAAAAAAAAAAAAAAAAAAAAACCTAACCTCACTATAAAAACCCTTACTATATCTTTAGAAATGTTATGTGAGCATGAGACATCCCACGATGGAAGAACAACCGCAGCAGAGCTCACGTAGCGCCCTCCTCAGAGGTCCTCTCTTACACCGGTTGCTATGACAACTTGTAACGCCGTACATGACGGGTCCTGTCAGCGCAGTTAAAAAAAAAATCGCCACTATTAACCTAAATAAAGCCAATGTGAAGCACGTTAACCATTATGTGGAAACAGTTAGAACATATAGGCCTAATAAACTTTTATTGTTATTAAAAATGAAACTAGACAAATGTTGCAAATATATAACAGACAAATTGATCAAAATGAATCTATGTGATAGGCTAGGGCCTATTTGGCGCGAGCTTAGAATGCTCAGAACGTTAACAAAAAGTACAAAGCTGACGTATTAGCAGACAACCATGAAAACAACAATGAAAGGGAAAAGCGCAGTGTGGGAACACTTCATTAAAATTAACGACAGCGATGTCAAATGTACGCTATGTGACACCACGTTGAAGTACAGCAGCAGCACATCAACGATGTTGTACCATTTAAAAATGCGCCATCCTCAAGCCTCAACCAGCGGTGACCGGAGAACAAGCCAACCAACGGTGTTAGCTATGCTAGGAGGTAGCTCTAGGAAGTGTGACCAGCAGCGGTCACAAATGATTACAACTAAAATATGTCAGATGGTGGAAAAGGATTTGCTTCCTGTGAGTGTGGTGAGCGGAGAGGGCTTTTTAGAGCTCTTTAAATACCTGGAGCCAAATTTTTCTGTCCCATCACGTCAGACGATCACATCCAGGATCGAGCATCGTTTTGCCAGCAAGAAGGGTGAGCTCCTCGCTGAGCTCTCTGCTGTCAACTATGTGGCCATCACCACAGACTCATGGACTGCGCTCACCACCGAGTCTTACGTGACGGTAACGTGCCACTGGATTGGCAAGGAGTGGCAAATGCAATCTGCAGTTCTTATGACAAGAAGTATGGCAGGCAGGCACACAGCTGACAACCTCGCTGCATCGCTGAAGGAAGCTGTGGACCAGTGGGGCTTGACAGGGAAGGTTGTCGCGTGTGTCCACGACAACGCGAGCAACATAGTGGCTGCCAACAACCGGGAGAGAGTGGACTGGATGTCGGTGTCTTGCTTTGCGCACACTCTGCAGCTGGCAATCAACGACGCATTCAAGATTTTCGTCCATAGAGTGATATGTGCTGCGGGAAAATTAGTGCGCCATTTCAGCCACAGCACCGTAGCATGTAAGGCATTGGAAGAAAAGCAAGAACAGATGCAGCTGCCGAAACATAAGCTCATACAGTCCTGCAAGACTCGGTGGAACTCGGTCGTAGACATGTTCGAGAGGCTGCTGGAGCAGCGGTGGGCGGTGACGGCCGTCCTCTCCGACCGCACCGTGACCAAGCTCCAAGATGCCAGAGTCTTGGAGCTCACTGATGAGTACTGGGCAATAATGGGCGAGCTCAAACCCCTCTTAGAAACCCTGAAATGTGCTACAACGGTAATTTCATCCGAGAAGACCGTAGCAATCTCCCACATTTACCCCATCACCTTCAGCATCATCAGGAAACACCTGCTCGTTGCTGCAGATGAAAGGCCTCGGGTGGCGGAGTTTAAGAGGACGGTTCTACGATCACTAAGTGAACGCATGGAGGTAAGTTATTTTGTCTATAGGCCTAGTATTTTAATTAAGTAGCCTAAGGTCATATAGCCTATATAGTCAATCATTACATATTTAATGATTAATAAAACCACGCCAGGCCTATATTTTATTAGCCCATTATATTTTTGTAAGCTAGGCCTATATGTTGTTATAAAGAAAAATGATTAATTAATCGCATGTGTTCTGTAGGCATGTTGCCTATGCCTACATGTTATGTGGCTATATCTCATTAACAATTAGGCTAATTACATACATTTTATTTACATTCTTCGTCAGGTTGACAGCGAACGCTTGGTTTCAATGCCAGCGCTGATCGCTTCAGCCCTCGACCCACGGCACAAACACATCCCGTTCCTGTCACCAGCAAAAAGAGAGGCAGTGTTTGAGAAACTCAAGCAACTCTGTGCTGACGTGGAGCACGCGATGGGTGAGGACGTGCCTGGTACTATAGGAGAAGGGGACGGTGCGGTGACAGCAGGCCCGTCTGAAATCAGCTGCAGGGAGAGTGCGATGGCTATGTTACTGGGGGACGACTACAGCACAGCCGATGCCGCGGATCCTCAACTGGAGGTGGACACGTACAGAAAAGACAGCCGCCCTTCACTCGACAGCAACCCGCTGGAGTGGTGGAGGGCAAATCATCCGCGCTTTCCCCGGCTGGCGAGCTTGGCAGAGCGCTACCTCTGCATCCCCGGAACCTCTGTACCATCGGAGAGAGTTTTCTCTGCTGCGGGACTTGTGGTGAATCGCCTGCGCACACGTCTAACTCCGGAGCATGTGGACATGCTCGTGTTTTTGAATAAGAATAATTCATAGCCTAATATAAATAATGGGGTGGTGGGGTGGGTAAATTGATCAGTTGATCAGGCCTATTTCACACGGTGTTTATGTGTTCATGTTTGCCGTTTTTAACATTGTTTCAGTTCAAGTTCACCGTTATGTCTTTTGGAAAAAACAATAAAAAAAAAGGTAGAAATTGTTCTCATCGTTATTGCACCATTCTCACCCATTCTCACAGTCATTTTGACGTCAGAAGTTAAGTGTTGCGTGTAGGCTAATGCAAATGTACCCTGACGGTAATATTGTGACAACCTTCACTGCCAGCTTGTTAGTGGCTGCGTGTGGACTACGACATAATGATAATTGTAACACTGTAATGGCAAAAGACACAAGACTAACTTAGCCTACTTGTTGTGATATATTCATCTGTACTTAAATGGCATGACGACAAGAAATGATTGCAAAGGATTTTGTGCAGCATAGGCTACGCCACAGAGGCTGTTGGCATTCGGTAAGTTTTTTTTTTAACGAAGTCATTGGTTAACCTACTCTCCTGTAACACCGCCAAATGCACCGTTCTCTGTTTGTGACTTTGTAACGGGGGCTTTTAAGAGCCCGAGTTCGGTGCCGCGTTTGATTCGTGTTTAAAAAGTTCCGTGACTGGAAGGGCGCCGTTGCGCGTAATGTGTGGCTGTGCGTGTCTGCGCAGGCACAGCAATTATTTTTCTACCCAAAACCCTTATTCCTCCACAAGTACGCCTAGAACTAGTGGTCAATGATTGGGGAAAATGTATAATACCAAGGGCACGAACTAACATTGATTGTGTGGTGGGAGCCTAACCAGTCTAAAACGGGGGCATAACTTGTTCCACGCGGCAGAGAAAGACGCGCGATAGGACACAGATATCATAAATGGCACTTATAGAATTTTCGGTGACCGACTTTAATCGACTAATGAGGCTCAGTGGTCGGTTAAGACTTTTTTTAAATTTCGCCATCCCTACATTGAAGTAGCACAAATTTGGTTTACAGTTGGTACAAGATGACCTTATTGATATTTGGCGTAAACTTAATCCTGGGAAACTTTCTTACACCTGGAGTAATCTAGAACTTTCTCACAAGTCAAGATTAGATCATTGGTTGATTCCCAGTAATCTGCTCCCCCTAATATCCAGATGCAACATACTTCACTCTCCTCTTACCGACCACTGTGCTATAACACTTTCAGTCTCCCCAGATAATACATTACCAGAATCAAGAACATTACTCTGGAAATTTAATAACAACCTTTTTAAAAAATATTTTTTTTGTAGTAAGATAAAGTCACTTATTACAGAAATAAAAACTATGAATGACTTTTCTCCTTCCAGTAAATGGGAATGGTTCAAATTTAATATCAGGAAAATTGCCATTGAGGAAGGAAAACTAATGGATATTAAAAGGAGACAATATCAGGTTGAAATCATTTCCAAATTAAAGTCATTGTGCAACTTATGTCATTTAAATGAGGAAAAACTCACTTGAATTAAACCAGCTCCAATCCTGCCTCGATGAATTTTACACAGAGAAAGCAAAACATGCCTTTTTAAAAACTTGAAAAGGTTTTCCTTGATAATAAAGGGTGTGGAAAGTACACAATGAGTTCACGAACACATCAGAAGTTGTTTGGTGTTGATATCTTTAAAAACAAGAGCTATTACAAAATAAAAGTCTAAAATGGAATTAATTATGCTCAGAGTACATGTTCTACCTAAAATGATTTTCTGGAAACTAAAAGCTGTGAAAGCTTTATAGTGAGTTCACAAACACATCAGAAGTGGTTTGGTGTTCATTGGTTGAATTTCCAGTGAGTTATTAAAAAAATAAAAACAAGGCGTTGCACTTTTGCGATGGTCCCTAAGCGCTCCGGCTGCCGTAGTTCACTTAGAAGTATATTCGGCGCGGTTACTCTGATCTTTCGCCAGACTTGCTTATTTTGGTGAGCTGATAAAGCCTGTGGACTGTTAGTCTTAGTTTTCTGTACAAAATAATACCATCCTGAGGCTAATTGGTGCGGTTTTTGTGACGCTACTACAGTTACACCGCCGGGAAATAGGCGAATGTGGAATATAAAACCAACTTCACCCCGGTGCCGGAGCGGTACACAGCGGAACTCGTAGTAATGCATGTGTACCGTTAATTACTGCCTTTAAACATTTTGGATATATTAACCTCATTAAACACTTGTACTCGGAGACCTCCATCTTTCTCAGAAACATGCCGATAATGGAAGGTTAACACAGCGCATTTATTGGCTTTGGCGGTGTTTTTAACACTGCTTCGTGTGGACCGTGTCGGTCCAAACAGGAAGACTGAACCGGAGCCGAACCGTCCTAACGATGAAGATGGAAAACTTACCTGCGTCGCCGACTTCCGTCGCTGCTTCAAAGCTCCATAAAAACCAAGAAGACAAAAGTCTCTGGTGGTCTTCTGCTCTTTAGACCAGAGGGGTGTAAAACAGAGAGCAGCGACCCCCCCAGACTTCTAAAGAAAGGAAGGAATGCGGAAGTCACGTGGCTCACGGAGCCGCACAAGAGAGTCTGGCTGCAGAGTCTGCAGTGCAGACCCGCACTGAGGACCGGAAGTTGATTCGAAGCCTTTCACAATAAAAGCGAGTGTACCGGAAGCACGTATTTTTAAACGTTACGACCACTTACAGGTTTATTCTACAGATAATCAATAGAGACTAGATGTACAGCTGTTATGATCCCCTTAAAACATTATTGGCCTACTCAAAACATGCATTATTTTACTCCAGTGTTTTGTTTTAATTTAATTTGCAAAAACAACAGCTGTTAGTTTAGTTTGCTCTACAAATTCATTTTGAAACAATAAATCTCTGTAAGTACACCTTAAAGTATAATGCTTCTACTGTTGGGCCCATTTACATATTGATTTACTCAATTCTTTTATATAGGCATATTTTATGTGTGTTTACAGGTCTAATATTATATTATTTATATTATATTATTATATATTGTAATAATATTCTATTAATATTGTTTGTGCTGTGTTCTTACCTTGTGCTGTCGGACCACATTGAGGGTGTATGATTTTAAATGAACTTAGCTTTGTGTATTCAAAGTGAAAATACTGAATACCTAGTTACATGACCCAGATAGCCAATAACCTCTGTTACAGGAGAAAACAGTAGACACAATACAAACTTTCAATCGTCTTTTTTGTAAGTGTTTTAACTCACAGGAACTTTTCTCCACCATTGATGCACAATGATGCATCGATGATGCATCTTGGACCACCGCACTGGTCTAAAGAAAAAAAAAAAAGCTTTTTTGTCAGAGCATGAAAGGTCATTTCACAAAATTTAACAACATGGAATGGAGATGATGGAGATCAAGCCTACCTCTTCTTAAGTTTTCCCCACCTCCTGCACAACTGGAGCAGCAGTTTGCTGCCACTTATTCTGCTTCTCTTCAGCCTAAATAAGTATTATTTTGCCTTAAATACAAGGAAAACATCACAAAGTCAGTTCTCAAACCATGTCCTGGGAGGGAAAACTTGACATAAGATTTACTGAAAACAACTAATAAAGATTGAGAAAAAAGGAGTGCAAACTGACCTCAGTCATGTCATCAAGCTTTGGCTTCTTCAGTCTAAAAACTGGTGGCACCTCACCTGCCAGAAGGGCTTTTGAAGCCTTGGTCCAATGGGCAAACATTTTGCCATGGCTATAGTAATTGGTAAAAAGGGTAAAACAATTCAAATTACAGCTGCTGCTGCGGTACAGCTGTACAAATGTTTCTTTTCAGGGCTACATTTAGAGAGTTAGAGACCAATGACAAATAAGTAAGTACACACTATAAATACTGTTTATACTCTCTTTCTGGGCGTGAGTGCACACACACACACACTCTAAAGTTTTCAACTTTTCACTTAACTTTTCATTTTCTGCTATTGATTTGTCTCACATAGCTCATACATTTTGACTTGCAGAGCAGAGAATCTGATTCTAAACTTTTTCTTTTTTGAAAGTGACTGTCTAAAACTGTACATCATAAACATCATTTCAGAACAGTAAGACACACAGAAAAGTGAGGTGTCAGATGTTCTTCACTGCAACCTACATTCCCTTCATTTTCCTTTTACCCTTTTACTAACCAAACCACAACCTGCAGAAGTTAGTAGCGTTGGCTCATACTTATGTACAAACAAACAGACAAATACATTATGCTTACCTTTAAATAAAATGCCACCTTTTCTATGTGCCTCTAAGTGGCTCTGCAGCTTGGACAACTTTGCTGCTTTAAATTGTCGGCACAGAGGGCTGTGAAACAGTTTGCAACAAGACGTGCAGCGTTCGATTTTGGGCGTAGTGCCGGCGGTTGTTATTGAAATATGCATCTGTAAGAGACAAATAATGTCGTAATAAGTAAAACAAAATTATATATATATATATATATATATATATATATTATATATATACTATCGATGCAATAACAACGCTAAAGACTAGCCAAAGGTAAAAAACCTGATTCTTTAAAGTTAATATAACTTTACAGTAAATAGTGCAACGTAATGTTCTAGTGAATAATAGTGAATTATATCTTCGTATAAAAGAAAGTTGTTTTCACTCGACTTTTACTCACCTCGTCGTCTCCACAGTTCAAATGGGGAACGAAAAATACGTGTTTCCGGTACACTCGCTCGTCGCTTCCGGTCCTCACAGAGCAGGTCTACAGCCAGACCCCTCTCCACAGACTCGAAAGAAAGAAAGGAATGAAAATAACATCATCATCATCACTAAATATTATATTTTTTTTATTATTTTTCACTTCACCTTGTTTTTTATTAGTGAAGTGAAATTAACATTTATAACGAGTGCACAGACAGCCACAGAGCGAACTGCGGCGGCGGGCTCTGTTTGCTGCAGCTCATCATCACAGGGCAACCTCACAACTTCAGATTCAGGAGCCAGATTACACCATTCATCCATCACATGCTCTCTGCTCTCCCTAAACTCTACAAGTGCATTCTCAATCTCCTCAGTGTGTTTCTCATATTAGTCTCTGTGTGTTTGTATAATGTTTTTCACGCTCTCAGGACGGTTTGAGCCTGGGAGCTGCACCCAGCCAGAGTTGTACAAAGACTCGTAGGTTGGAAGATGGGCACTTGGTATTTCATACTCGGATCGGTGAGGAAGGTACAGTCTCAGTAATCTGGCATAAAACTGCTCGGGCTGTTTCTCCTTGGAACATTGGTAATATCTGATGACAGAGGGCTTATCATTTTTCCGCCTTTGGACAAATCCCAGCTCATTCAGAAGTGGTGAAACACCATCACGCTTTGAGTGGTCTGCACTGACAAACCTGCAGCTAGCAGCAAAATCAGCCGAGCACATCTCCTCATACTCTGGGGTCTCGGGTCTGGCTTTGTATTTGTCACTCAAACTCGTCATCCAGACATTACAAGACTCTGACGGGGTGTCCTCCAAGAATGACATGGGGCGACTCATTTTCACTGGACTGTCATCAGTAGGAATGAACACAACACTAGGTGAGCACTTCTTCATCTTTATTCCACATGCACGAGTCACACACTCCTGAGCACTGATCTCTCTCTTTCTGGAGTAAGCCTGCATGACAGCTCTCATCTCATCACACTCATTAACTCTGTCCATGTTGGAATTCTCCATGACAGTTTGCAGGTACTCTGACAGACCACTTTCCTTCTTTGGGATGTATTTAGTCAGATACTGTACACACGAGTAAGCAGCTGCCCTGCAGTGAACATCATGTGCTGATTGGCTGCTTTATCTGTCAATCACTGACATTGCCCACAGGAACAGGACAGTATATTCAGCAATAAGGTAATACTTTCTGCTGACATGGCAGACTCGGTTTAACTGGAAACACTTGAGATATTTATATTACATGTACATTATATTACAACAACAGATATTTAGATATAAATATAAATGTATGTTTATCCGTCAAGTTAAGCAGTTATAGAAGTTTGTTGAAATTTTGTTAATAGTACAAAAAAAAATTGTGTCTTACAATGAAATCAAGTGACAGGTTTAGGATTATTACAACTTCCATCTTTCAAAGTGTTTTTCAGCTGAAATCCTGTCAGTTTTAGCCCTGTTATATGTGTAACCTGGACGTCTTGTAGCTGTTATACTGTTATTTAAGAGTCGTAACCTTTAATTTTATCACAATAACATGGTATGTTAGACTTAAATGTTATAAAATGTAATCTCAGCAAGAGACATTCTTAAAACTTTAATCAGAGTTCCCCAAAATGACTAATACGGTGCATGATTCTATCATAAGTTCAATGGATACAGTCAAATTTGCATGAGCTATATACTGACCGAGGGATCGGACCTGTCCTGCATAATGTTAATCTCCCCCTTTTGTGTAAATGGCAGAGCAGAGCCTTCCGTTATCAGGCCCCTCTCTGTGGAACCAGCTGCCAGTTTGGCTTCAGGAAGCAGACACCCTCTCTACTTTTAAGATCAGGCTTAAAACTTTCCTTTCTGATGAAGCTTATAGTTAGGGATGGCTCAGCTGAGCCTGAAACATCCCATAGTTCTGCTGCTATAGGCCCAGCCTGCTGGGGGAGCTCCCATGATGCACCTCTCCTCTCCATGTACATGTGACATCATTGTTGTCATTAACTTGTTCCTCTCTCAGCAGGTGTCCCTGGCCTGGTGTTACGCTGCTTGTTGTCCCCTCTTTTCTGTCCTCTCAGCCCCAGCTGCTCCAGGCAGATGGCCGCCCTTCCTGGTTCTGGTTCTGATGGAGCTTTCTTCCTGTTAAAACTCAGTTTTTTCTTCCCACAGTTCTGTGCATGCTCGGGATTGAACAGAAGTTACGGTGCATTTTGTAGGATTCCTTAGCTAAGCTACTTCTTTTAATTGTGTCTGTGTTAATAAAACTGAACTGAAATGACAAATAAATGAACATGTGCATCTGTACTGTTATATGTTACGTTAAAACAGAGTACTGAAATATATCTTTATTGAATAGATGAATAAATCTGAAGTCTGATTGTGTCCAGGGTTTCTTCCAGGTGTCCTCCCTCTGTCACCATCTCACATCTGAAATTCCTGTCAGTAGTATTTCAGAGCTGAGCCTTGGTTGGGAGAGTTTTTATCTTCACTTCATCTTCACAGACTATATTACCACAGCAATACAACTGAGCCAAATGCTGGATTTAAATTCATTTTTATTATATTTTCAAAGAAACGTCATTAATAAAAATAGAACATAAAACAATATTAACTATGTGTAAACTATATACATATATATGAAATTTATTCTGCCAGAGGGCAGGGTCTTTCCACTGCCTCAATGTTAATGATTTTTTTCCCAATATATTTTATATTTAGAAAGACTTTACCCTTTTCCAGGGCTCCCACAAGTCCTGGGAAATATAAAAGACTTCGGTGCTGGATATGAGGAGCTCCAGCACCCCCCTTGTGCTGCTCTCCATCACGCCCATCACCTCCACTCCAGCTGCCTCATCAGTCACAATCAGCACCTGCCAAAACAAACAGCACCTATGTCCCATAATACCTTGCAGCTAGATATTAAACCCCTTTCTTACTCCTTGTTTATTTCTTTAATCTCTTTCTCAATTGTGTCAGATCATTTGCCATTTTATGTCTGTATAATATACACTATTGCCAAAAGTATTCACTCACTCATCCAGATAATTAAATTCAGGTGTTCCCATCACTTCCATGGCCACAGGTGTAGAAATGCAAGCCCCTCGGCATGCAGACTGCTTCTACAAACATCTGTGAAAGAATGGCTCGCTCTCAGGAGCTCAGTGGATTCCAGCGTGGTGCCATGATAGGATGCCACCTGTGCAACAAGTCCAGTGGAGACATTTCCTCGCTCCTAAATGTCCCACAGTCAGCTGTCAGTGGTGTTAGAACAAAGTGGAAGCGACTGGGAACGCCAGCAGCTCAGCCACCAAGTGGTCGGCCACGTAAAATGACAGAGCGGGGTTTGGAGGTCTGTAGCAATGGACTCTGCAGAAGGTTGGCGACCTTTCTGCAGAGTCCATTGCTGCAGACCTCCAAACTTCATGTGGCCTTTTACATGTTTAAACCAGAGAAAACAACTCCTTGTATGTGCCTACCGACTTGGCAAATAAAGCTCATTCTGATTCTGATTAGAATGTGTTTTTAGATTAGATGAATTAGAATGCTTTTTACTTCTACATTGCTGTAGGGTGTTGTGTGCAGGAAGTCCCCTCCTGCATCCATGTTGGACTTTAAAGGGGAACTCCGGGACATTTGAAGCGCGTTTCCATTGCTAGAGGTTGTCAAATACTGACAGTAGGACACAGAGAGGTGCAAATCTGCGCTCCCTGTGTGGAGATCGCGCTGTTCGGACACCCTGTCATGCGAGGCTAATACGTGGTGGCTAAGGGGCAAGAGCTAACCCTTCCACGTAAAACAACAACTTGCACACTGCAGAAACGTCACACCACTTTATAACCCATCCGACAATAAAGTCACAAGCCTTACCATCAAAACCATATGCATGGTTCTCACGTTACTGGCATGGGGACGTTACAAAACAACTTTATAAACAGCATGTCACTTACCTCTTGTTGGTAGGCTCGCGCATGTGAAAGCCCAAAAGAGTCGATGGACGATAATCTCATAAACAAAACAATTATCTTCTCTAGAAAAACTGCGCTCAAGTATTTAAAACATTACAACAATATTACTGGGCATGTATTTTTGTAATGTGGATTCAGCGCGATCTCCACACAGGGAGCGCAGATTTGCACCTCTCTGTGTCCTACTATCAGTATTTGACAACCTCTAGCAATGGAAACGCGCTTCAAATGCCCCGGAGTTCCCCTTTAAGTGGGTAATCCTGCACTGGCTGCCGAGGTCCAGCTCCTGGACTGCAGCTTCCCGCCACAGCGTGAGGGAGGCAGAAGCTTTATCCTGTACAGAACACAGTATGAGATGTCAGAACTATAAAGGCACCAGAGATTACTCTGTAATGTGCAGCCTACAAGTGACCACAGTAAACATATAAACAACCAGCGCCGCAGAAAGAGACAGTTAGCACACTCCCATAGACTACTAAGGTACTCACAGAATATGAAAGTTATCTTATTTTATCTTCCCTTATCTAGAAACCACAGAGGTTGTCCCTCCTCTCCAATCCTCCCGTTCTCTGGTCTTACCTGCTGCAGCTTCACCTCACGCAGCGGGACCTCCTCTCTCCCACTGCGGACCTTTTTCACAGCTGAGAGCTAAATAAGAACAAGTTCAATCACTTAGTGATCTAATTAGACCTAAACATGTCATTGCAACAGCTTTTCTGTAATAAAACATTTCAAATACTGGTCATTAGACAATAAAGCTGCAAAAAGTCTGTTGTTTACAAGAAAATCACAGATTTTTACTGCATTACTTTGTCTACCTAAAATGTTTGTATCTCTGAATTACAATTAAGCACGGTAATTTATCTGAGTGTATTAGTGTGTTCTTCTGATGAAGACAAATCAACATACCTGAACAACTTTGCCCTCCAGTGTGAGGAGGCCCTTTGTCCCCTTCACATTCTTTATAGTTGTGTGTCGGGACGGGGGACAGAGGAGGGCTGTCCTGCAAAGGGGTCCATCCTGCAAACGTTGCAGCACCAACCCCGCTCCATGCTGTCAGAGGTGGAGAAGATCATTAGGCTTTCCCTGGCCCTGCCCATATCTGTCACAGCATCTGAGCGCTCTTTCTCAGCCTGAAAACCTGGCTGCGCAGCACCATGACGCAGGAGAGACTCACACATTTGGCCATTATGAACACTCACAGTGACCTTACGGATAAATTGGCTTAAACAATTTATCAAGAACACATCTTCAATTTGGAACTTCATACCGAATTTAATTTTCTCTAAATTAGGAGGCCTAAATTTCTTTTTACTTTGTAATTATAATGTTGAAAAAATCCCCTCAAAACTATCCTACTTTCATAAACAGATGCTTCTTTCTTGGTCATTGATCTACAAACATAATTTTCCCCCACATAGATACTACATATGGAACAATATTGGTATGAAGTTCCAAATTTAAAATGTGTTCTTGATAAATTGTTGCCAATTGCCAATTTATTTTGAAAATAGTAATACCACCTCAAACCAACTAGGTTATGTGTCGCACACGGAGCAAGACACCTGAGCTCAGCCACTCTGCTGGGAAACAATATGGGCACGGAGCGCAAAAAGAGCGAGATGAGGAGGTAACTGGGCTATATAGTCCATCCCACCTGCAGTAAATGGCTATTTACCCTTATTGCGGTGTGCAATTAGGGCCGTCATGACTCATAGGGTGCGAAAGCATCTATGCTACTACACCAGCCTTCACCATTTCCCCAAGGAAAGACAGCGCCAGTGCATTATGAACCTCATTTATCCTCCTCGCTGCATCAAACACATTCATGCTGCCTTAAAGTGATACTCCGGAGTAGATTCAACCTGGGGTCATTTGAACCGTGATATCCAGCCAAGTAGCCCACCCGCAGTTTTTTCGATATTGGCTGAACATCAGCTGAGTTACTGAGTTATCCCGAATAGCTTCGTACAAGGGTTAATGGATCCTGGTCCGTATCTCCAAAATTACCACACTAAAATCACACGCCATGACACCAAACTTCTACAGTAGTACAAATATGGTCTGTACTCCAGACATCCCAAGTTCCAAAAACTCATTTCAGGGAGATGACTCAGTCTCCTCTCCTCTCCTCTCCTCTCCTCTCCTCTCCTCTCCTCTCCTCTCCTCTCCACCACCAGGGTTGATCTACTACTGTAGACAACAAAGTATATGCTATATTCTACATGTTTTTTTATGAATTTTTATGTTGTAGAGTTGTGAAATTATTTTATCAATGGAGAAATTGAGCAGCCTTCATTTCCACGTTGCAAATTTGAAAGTCAGGCCAAAATGCCATCGCTGTCAATTTGGGGAAAACGGAAAACTCATGCTACAACATTTCAAATGTGAGACTTTTAAAGTAATTAGGCTTTGGAACTGTTCAAAGGTTTTAAGATAATCACAGGACTATGGTGGGAAACCTCCCAAACTCGCCTTAACCATGGCCTGAACAGGCTAACGTTATGCCTGTTTGGTTCGTTAGCTAGCTAACTAATGCTAACGTTAGCTAGTGAACGCTAACAGTCAGAGCAGTAATTAAAACATATTAACAAACATACTTGCTTGATAACTTACCTTATTTATTCTTCTTCAAAAGAATTAAAAAAAGTGGACTCAGCAGGCTGCCCTCAGTGCCCCGGCCTGTGTGCTGGACTGCTGCGTTGCTGACATAGACCTAATATACTTTGCTGAGCGGGAGAGACTGAATGTCGCATGCATGCACACTTCTTCTTCTTTGAATGCGCAGTGGGAGTGAGACTGTGTTGCTCCTTATTGTTGAATGAGCTTCACTCTAAATAAAGTCATCTTCACTCTAAACACTAAGTTTTTTGCATTTTTCACCATGCAACTAACTTTTACTTCATAAAAATCAGTCATGAGTGCATATGGTAATTAACCTAGTAAAGTTAACGAATGTATGTATGTCAGGGCAGCTATTGGACTTTACAGTGAAGATGTATTGTATATAGATAATCCATGAGCCTAGTCAAGCGGTGAATTTGTAAAACAATGAGATTGCTGAGATTTTCCCATGAGAATGAGAAAAAAGTGATCAGAGCTTCATCCTCTGTGGCTGGTTTACTGTTAGAGCTTCCAGCTGCCTCTACTCCCACACCTCAAAAAACAAATGTCCCTCACAGGGTAGACATCTCAGGTGATGCTCTGACTGGGGTGGTTTATATAATCTGTGTGTATAAGTGTTTGTGTTCTACCACCCAGGTATAGGCAATAGTGATCCATCAGCTACTATTTATAAAACTCTCATGCTCTCTCCTTCACAGTGACGGTGCTGCTGTCAACACAAATAATTATTAACTTCCGTCACAGAAATGGATGTTAATACGTACTGCATGTCTTTTGTTGAAAAATCTGACGATCACCCTGTGACACACACACACACACACACACACACACACACACACACACACACACAGACAGACAGACAGACACACAGACATGAGGAAGTTAACCAGCTTCGGCTGCCGCTGATTGGTTGGCAGACACCTCTGTTTCTATTGGCTCTCAGTCTCCATGTTTCTGATCCTGGACCTGCTGAGATGTCCCATGCCATTGTTGGCTTTGATCCTCATACATTTCACTTTGTCCTGAGCGGGCGGGAGTGCAAAGTTGTACCATCTGAAACGGCTGAAGAGTGCTCACTGCAGCGGGTGGGCGGAGGTGCAAAGTGACGCTTTGTAGGCAAAAAAAGAGCAACGCCACAAGTGCGCATTGTGCCAGGAAGGGCGCTCGGACGTGAAACAGTGGAGGGTTATCGCTTCTCGGCCTTTTGGCTAAGACTGCGATCGCCTCCTTTGGGTGGACTATTTTATGCCTTTTCGGCATTAAATTTTTCTCGCTTTGGAGGTTCTTTTTTGCGTTCGATCAAAGTATTCCAAGTCGTTTGTAGTTGGAGTTCTTTGTCTTTAAATTTTCTTGTATTACCCTTTTTTTTTCCAGGTTTTTGCTTTTTGAACGAGTTTCAGCTGAAACAGGGTCGGTGTCGGTGTTCCATTTTTTTAGAGGAAGGTAAGTATCCATTTTTAGTACCTTTTAATCCACTTTTTACTCTTTTATTGGGCTTTTAGTGTGATATTTATTTTTGTTCTTTTAAGCATTTTATTTAAAAACTGTTTGTGGTGCCTCCATCATGTCGGCAAACTATGCTGGCATGAGGAGGCACCACAGCGCTAGATTTTTATTTAAAGAAAAAGAAGGAAAGCTTATAGAGATGTCCAGATTGGACTTCTCTCGGAAGCTAATTCAAAACATATTGAACTTCAAGCCAGACGATTTGAATTGCATCCTGTCATTGCCTTTTAACAAAGGTTTCAATGTAAGTTTTCGCACTGCAGCTTTGCTGCAGGAGTTTTGGATGAGATTTGGTAATGTGCAAGCCCAGTTTTCTGCGTTTACTGTTGAGAAACTTACTGACAATACTCTGAAGACAGTAATTGTCAGAATGTTCAATGAAATGGTGAACGCAGACGATATCTGTATATGGTTGGGAAGATTCTGCACTGTTAAAGGCCAGGCAATGAAGGTGAGGGATGTTGACGGCATCTGGAACTGCGCCTGGAGGGTCCACATCCAACAATGGCAAGACCCCCAGGGCTTCCAGGGCCTGAAACATCTCCCATCAATGATTGTCTTGGGAGAAAACAGAGGCTACATCCACTACCAGGGACAGCCCAAACTCTGCCGCAAATGTGGGGAGCACGGGCACCTGGTGGAGGCCTGCACGAAGGTGTTTTGTGGCAAATGTAGAGGAATCGGTCACACCTTCGAAGAGTGTACGAATGGCAGAAAGTGCAATCTCTGTGGAGAATCAAACCACCTCTTCAGAGATTGCCCAAAATCCTTTGCCAACAAATTGAAATCCAAAAAAACGCGGGAAGGAAATGGAGGGCAGACCGAGGCAGTTAACGAGCTACTTGAAACAGCTGGGCTGGAAAATTCAAACTTCCCGCCAAAATCCCTGAATGGTGGACAGCAGTCAGGTGAGGCCGAGGAGGGGGAGGGGCCTGCTACACCCCCACCAATGGAGAGTTCTGGAGAGGAGGAGGAGGTGGTGCAGGCAGAAGGCGGAGCTAGTTCAGAATGTGAAGAAGTCCAATCACAGGATGATAGCGAGGATGCCTCCCTCCCAGATGCCCAGCAAACAAAGAGGCTTGCATCAGAATTGTCCTCTGATTCTCCTATAGTCTCAGAGAAGAGGGGAAGAGCTGGGACTACCTCAGACAGTTCATCTGTGGAGGAGCCCAGAGTCTTCCCCTCCAATTCACCAAATGAGGTCTCTTTTTTAAATGTAGTTCTGCAATCAACCCCTAGAGACTCAAAGTTTAACAAAACCTTGCAACAGAGGCCAACCCCCAGAGTCCGACCGGGGAATAGAGCTCAACACCCTCGCCTCTCACCTGTAGAAGTGAAGGAAGAGCTCCGTTCACAAGAAATTACATAACTGCTTTTAAGACATTTTAAATGTTTTAACCCTCATTTAGTCTTTTAAGATGTCATACCTGTTGTTTTTAACCATACTCATGACACTCACTCTCTCAACTATTAATGTGAGAAGTGTAAAGTCGAAAGTTAGAGCCCAGAGTGTTTTATCCTTTCTTAGTTCTTTTAAGTCAGATGTTCTTTTAATACAGGAATGCAGCCTACCGTTTTTAAAGCACTACAGACAGTGGGAGGAGATGTGGCCACAGACATCATTGTGGAGTGGATCCAACCAAAACAAAAATGATGGAGTGGCCATTTTGATCAAAAACCCTCAGGTTCTGGTGAAGGGCAGCACTGTGGTGAGAGACGGACGGGCACTTTTAGCACATTTGACTTTTATGGGACAAGATTTTAACCTCTTAAATATTTATGGCTTTAACGAAAAAAATGACCGGTATGACCTTTTAGAAGACCTGCAGTCCCACATGCTAGGTAGGGCACCACTAGTTTTAGGGGGTGATTTTAACTGTATTTTAAGCAGGAGTGACAGAAAAAGAGCAGGGGAATTCTTTAAAGTTGACAAAACATCGGTTTTATTACAGGGCATATGCAAGGATTTTAAACTTCAGGACTGTTTTAGGACCATGCATCCCAGAGAGGAGGGCTTCACCTGGTTCAGTGGTGATGGCACCAGAGCCTCTCGTATAGACTACCTTTTTACACGGGACTGCCCACCAACCGATGCTAGATTGACCCCCGTTTTCTTTTCTGATCACCTGATGCTTTCCTGCACCCTATCACTCTCTTCGGGTGTGACTTCCGGAAGTGGTCTGTGGAAACTAAACTGCTCCCTTTTAAAAGAAGATGAAATAGTTAGTCAGTACCGGGAGCAGTACCACGAGTGGCAGACCCTTCAAGACTTTTACGATACACGTGCACACTGGTGGGAAATGGTGAAGGAAAAGACCCAGACTTTCTTTAGACAGGCAGGTAGGAGAAAAAAGAATAGGGAAAACAGACGCATGATGGGACTGCAGAAGCGACTACAGCGCTATTTTAAATTAAACCAACCAGGGATGGATTTTAATGATGAAATTAAACAAGTGAAAACAGAGATGTCGATTTTAGCAGATATTAAAAGTAAGGGTGTCATTTTAAGAAGCAGGGAACGAGAAATAGAGGAAGGAGAGAAGTGCACAAGGTATTTTTTTAAGAAAATTGTGAATAAAGGGGGGGCCATTTTAAAGCTAACAAAAGAGAACGGGTGCACAGTTGATTCAATGGAAGAAATTAAACAAGCTGTTGAACAATTTTATCGTGAATTGTACGAACAAAAACCTGTTGAAATGGACACCATGACAGAAGTTTTAAATTTCATAGAAAAAACAGTAAAAGACAGTGTGCTTTTAACCCAAGATTTTACAATTTCAGAGTTAAATAAATGTTTTACAAATTTTAAGAAAGGGAAGTCCCCAGGACAAGATGGACTTCCCTTGGAATTTTATTTGACCTTTTGGGATATTTTAGCACCTGACTTGTTTACTGTTTTTATGGAATTTGAGCAACTTGAGCGACTTCCTGACAGTTTTAGAGCAGGGATAGTGACTCTTCTTCACAAAAAAAAAGACAAGACTGACTTGAAGAATTGGAGACCGATTACACTTTTAAACTTTGACTGTAAACTTTTTAGTAAACTTTTAGCTTCACGTATGTCCTTGTTTTTAGAAGACCTGATTCACCCGGATCAAGCCTGTGCCATCCCGGGGAGGAAGATAACCGACAGCCTCGTACTGATCCGAGACACCATCTGTTATGCGAGAGACAGAAACATTCGGCTAGCAGTCCTAAATTTAGACTTTGAGAAAGCCTTTGATCGGGTCTCGCACCAGTACCTTTTCCAGGTACTGCAAAAAATGGGGTTCCCAGAAAGGTTTATAGCTTGGGTGGGTCTGCTGTACCGGGGCATTACCAGCAAATTCCTTGTTAACGGGCATCTGACAAAAGCAGTAAACATCCACTGCGGTGTCCGTCAGGGTTGTCCGTTATCTGCCCTCCTCTACATCATCTGTGTGGAACCACTGGCACAGAGCTTGAGAAGGGACCACCGAATCAATGGGGTGAGAGTCCCGGGGAGCGGGGGACTATCAACAAAGTGTGTTTTATATATGGACGACGTGAACATTTTATGTACAGACCTAATATCCATCAATAGGACTCTGGACTTGACTGACTGGTATGGACGGGCCTCTGGGGCAAAACTAAACAGAAACAAGACCCAAGCCCAATTTTACGGGCCATGGACAGCGACTGAGACTGCAGGACTCCCCGTGACTATAACCCAGACAAAACAGAAAATACTGGGGATTAATTTTGACAAGGAAGGGGGAGGGACATCAAACTGGCCAGACGTGGTAGGGAAAGTAAAGCAAAGACTAGGATACTGGGGACTTAGAGGACTGACCATTGAAGGAAAGGTTTTAATCATCAAAGCCGTGATTTTACCTTTGCTTTTACTAATCAGTTCTGTTTTTATCCCACCTAGAAAAGTGCTTTTAGACCTGGACCGAGCCATTTTTTATTTTCTGTGGGGCTCCAAGTGGGAAAGACTGAGGAGAGATGTAATGAAGAAACAAAAAGAGAAAGGAGGAAAAGGAGTGCCTGATTTTTATTTGTTTTTAGGAAGCAGATACACTACACTGCACATCCTACAGGCCACAGACCCATCCGGAAACCCCAAAACTAAAGCAATGACACGATTCTGGATGGGTTCTTACCTCAGAAGACTGAAGATTTTACCCACCGACCTAAAAGTGCATGTGTCTTTTAGCCTGCCACCATCCTATGCTTTTATCCAGACGTTCTTAAAGCATTTTAACTTGGAGGCAGAGGAGTTGCATGTTTTAACAAACCACCGCTTCCCACCACTGGTTCCCACCAGGAGCGGGAACCAGTGAGTCCAGTGCGTGGACTCGCGTTCGGCGAGCCCTCAACAGTTTGGTGCAACGTCAACCATTCCGCTCTCCCAAACAGACTCCGGGACCTGTCGTGGATGGTGGCTCATGAGATCCTCCCAGTCAGGTCCGTTATGCACTCCCGGGGCATGTCAGCGATCTCAACCTGCCCGCGACCTGGTTGTGGCGCGCCCGAGTCGGTGAGGCACCTGCTCTGGGAGTGCAGCGCTGCTGCAGACCAGTGGGCAACAGCCGGCTCCTTGCAATTCCCGTACTTGCCAGCAAGGGAGGTCCTCACAGCACAACTCGTGCTCTATGGGGTGAGCCAAACAAAAATAAAAAAGAATGACTTTGCCAAGCAGTGGCTCACCCTAGCCGCTATCAAAGACGCCATGTGGACCTCCAGGAACTTGCTGGTGAGGAAGCGCATGCGGATCCCCCCCGTGGCTGTGATCCGGATGGCCGCAGCGGCGGCTCAAGCGGCCGGAGCTGCAGGCGGCGGGCCTAGGACACATCCACAAAGAAGAATCGCCTCTGTGCCCATTCGGATGAAGGAGCCGGAGCTACACACAAAAAGGTCAAAGCAGCGACGGCCTGGCTCTTCTGGGTGAGGCAGGTGGGAAGGAGCAACAGGGTGGGGATCTCCTCTGAGCACCACGACAGGATCCCGAGAGACCTACTGTTTGGGGGAGCGAAATGAGTTTCCCTGGGTAGGGACTCACTACGCTCCTGCACAAAAAATGGACTTGGAAGAGAGCATTTTAACTAATGCACTCCTTTTTAAAGACACTCAATACAAACTGCGACTCGCATGAGAACTACTTCACATGTAACTTTTACCTTAGACAACATTGACCTTATCTGTAATATCCCATGGTAAACTTGTTTTATTGTTGTTGTCTTAAATGTGGTTATACAGATTACACTTATTTATTGATGTTTTTATTCATAGATAAAACATATGTCTTAAATATGAAGTTTTTATGAAAATGTGATGTATTAGTGTCAATAAATTTTTTCAAAAGAAAAAATCTGTTCTTATCAGTTTAATATCTGATACGTCCTCTATATGAGGACTACATATTAAATGGATTTTTAGGCACAGGGGTTGAAAAAGGGGCTTGCTCCGTTCACTCCACGCATCGTCCCGGTACTGCAGTGCCGCTGGGAACGGTGCACTCTTCCCAACTCTTGTGAAATAACAAAACCAGCGGTACATGGTGGTAGTTTTCAGGGAGCCATTGTATTCTGACTTCTAAAATACAACTATAATCTTTAGAAAAGACGCAGTTTATGAGCACGTCGTGGGATTGAGCTTCCCTGGTTTCTCTGTATGACCATGAACACCAAACTACACACAGAGAACAGAGGAGCTTGACAGACACACACTAAGTTATCTGAGAGTCCCATTTTCAGCTGCAGAGAACAATCACATCAGGGAAGTCGACGTGCAGGCTCAACATCAGCCTCTCAAGCCAGCTCTCTGGTAAAATAGGGGAAACGTATGGTTCCAGCACCTATGTAACACATATTTGTCACGAGGACTGTGGCTTACGGCCACACCGCCCTGAACACGCCCGATCTCGTCCGAACTCGGAAGCCAAGCAGGGTCGGGCCTGGTTAGTACTTGGATGGGAGACCGCTTGGGAATACCAGGTGCTGTAAGCATTTTTCTCTCTTCTCTTCTCTCTGCATGTCTTTTCTTGAAACATCTGTTGATCACCCTGAGATCCATCTTGCTGATCCTGGATCTGCTAAGATGTCCCAGGTCATGGTTGCCTTTGATCCTCATACATTTAACTTTGTCCTGACAAAGGAGCAGTTCCAAAACGTCAAACAGGGACTGCCTTTGCATTTGACGCAGTCAAACTGCATGCGCCTGGAGAAGCCAAAAGGCTTACAGCACCTGGTATTCCCAGGCGGTCTCCCCATCCAAGTACTAACCAGACCCAACTCTGCTTAGCTTCTGAGATAAAACTCTGGCTTTTAGTCTGCGAAAAGAGAGTGAAAGTGAACTCCACTTTGAGATGGCTCTGGGATTGGGCCGACTGGGAGAATTGCTTGAAAAAAACCTCTACACCCAATGAGCGGTCAGAACAAAGCCTCAACACCCCTAGTCTTTTGCACAGAGTAAAAGACAAAGCAGCCATTGAATAGGGCCCGATTGTTCCTGCCTGGTCGGCCGGGGAGCGAGCGTCTCAACCAAGCAAAGCTCACCGTGGGGAAGGTGGCTATGCCAACTAGCCTGATGCACTGCTCCCGCAGTGTCAAATACTCGTACTCTGGTTTCTCTTTATAACGTACAAGTCTTTCGCCTTTTACTAAAGACTTCCGTGGAGAGCAGCATTAATGAGTTGTTTCTATTTTTGGAAAGCTTTACCTTTGCGGGTGAAGCCCATTCTGTCTGTGCAAAGGAAATCTTCTTGCTGTGCCAAGTGATTTCTCGGAGTAGAGTCACCTTATTTGTTCAGACCGTGCCCATGTTCAAAGCTGGAGCGCTAAATTGTTGTTTGAATGGTGCTCAGTGGAGCGGGCGGGAGTGCAAAGTTGTACCATCTGAAACGGCTGAAGAGTGCTCACTGCAGCGGGTGGGCGGAGGTGCAAAGTGACGCTTTGTAGGCAAAAAAAGAGCACCGCCACAATTGCGCATTGTGCCAGGAAGGGCGCTCGGACGTGAAACAGTGGAGGGTTATCGCTTCTCGGCCTTTTGGCTAAGATCAAGTGTAGTATCTGTTCTTATCAGTTTAATATCTGATACGTCCTCTATATGAGGACTACATATTAAATGGATTTTTAGGCACAGGGGTTGAAAAAGGGGCTTGCTCCGTTCACTCCACGCATCGTCCCGGTACTGCAGTGCCGCCGGGAACGGTGCACTCTTCCCAACTCTTGTGAAATAACAAAATCAGCGGTACATGGTGGTAGTTTCAGGGAGCCATTGTATTCTGACTTCTAAAATACAACTATAATCTTTAGAAAAGACGCAGTTTATGAGCACGTCGTGGGATTGAGCTTCCCTGGTTTCTCTGTATGACCATGAACACCAAACTACACACAGAGAACAGAGGAGCTTGACAGACACACACTAAGTTATCTGAGAGTCCCATTTTCAGCTGCAGAGAAAAAACACATCAGGGAAGTCGACGTGCAGGCTCAACATCAGCCTCTCAAGCCAACTCTCTGGTAAAATAGGGGAAACGTATGGTTCCAGCACCTATGTAACACATATTTGTCACGAGGACTGTGGCTTACGGCCACACCGCCCTGAACACGCCAGATCTCGTCCGATCTCGGAAGCCAAGCAGGGTCGGGCCTGGTTAGTACTTGGATGGGAGACTGCTTGGGAATACCAGGTGCTGTAAGCATTTTTCTCTCTTCTCTTCTCTCTGCATGTCTTTTGTTGAAACATCTGTTGATCACCCTGTGATCCATCTTGCTGATCCTGGATCTGCTAAGATGTCCCAGGTCATGGTTGCCTTTGATCCTCATACATTTAACTTTGTCCTGACAAAGGAGCAGTTCCAAAACGTCAAACAGGGACTGCCTTTGCATTTGACGCAGTCAAACTGCATGCGCCTGGAGAAGCCAAAAGGCTTACAGCACCTGGTATTCCCAGGCGGTCTCCCCATCCAAGTACTAACCAGGCCCGACTCTGCTTAGCTTCTGAGATAAAACTCTGGCTTTTAGTCTGCGAAAAGAGAGTGAAAGTGAACTCCACTTTGAGATGGCTCTGGGATTGGGCCGACTGGGAGAATTGCTTGAAAAAAACCTCTACACCCAATGAGCGGTCAGAACAAAGCCTCAACACCCCTAGTCTTTTGCACAGAGTAAAAGACAAAGCAGCCATTGAATAGGGCCCGATTGTTCCTGCCTGGTCGGCCGGGGAGCCAGCGTCTCAACCAAGCAAAGCTCACCGTGGGGAAGGTGGCTATGCCAACTAGCCTGATGCACTGCTCCCGCAGTGTCAAATACTCGTACTCTGGTTTCTCTTCATAACGTACAAGTCTTTCGCCTTTTACTAAAGACTTCCGTGGAGAGCAGCATTGATGAGTTGTTTCTATTTTTGGAAGGCTTTACCTTTGCGGGTGAAGCCCATTCTGTCTGTGCAAAGGTAATCTTCTTGCTGTGCCAAGTGATTTCTCGGAGTAGAGTCACCTTATTTGTTGAGACCGTGCCCATGTTCAAAGCTGGAGCGCTAAATTGTTGTTTGAATGGTGCTCAGTGGAGCGGGCGGGAGTGCAAAGTTGTACCATCTGAAACGGCTGAAGAGTGCTCACTGCAGCGGGTGGGCGGAGGTGCAAAGTGACGCGTTGTAGGCAAAAAAAGAGCACCGCCACAAGTGCGCATTGTGCCAGGAAGGGCGCTCGGACGTGAAACAGTGGAGGGTTATCGCTTCTCGGCTTTTGGCTAAGATCAAGTGTAGTATCCATTCTTATCAGTTTAATATCTGATACGTCCTCTATATGAGGACTACATATTAAATGGATTTTTAGGCACAGGGGTTGAAAAAGGGGCTTGCTCCGTTCACTCCACGCATCGTCCCGGTACTGCAGTGCCGCCGGGAACGGTGCACTCTTCCCAACTCTTGTGAAATAACAAAACCAGCGGTACATGGTGGTAGTTTCAGGGAGCCATTGTATTCTGACTTCTAAAATGGAACTATAATCTTTAGAAAAGACGCAGTTTATGAGCACGTCGTGGGATTGAGCTTCCCTGGTTTCTCTGTATGACCATGAACACCAAACTACACACAGAGAACAGAGGAGCTTGACAGACACACACTAAGTTATCTGAGAGTCCCATTTTCAGCTGCAGAGAACAATCACATCAGGGAAGTCGACGTGCAGGCTCAACATCAGCCTCTCAAGCCAACTCTCTGGTAAAATAGGGGCAATGTATGGTTCCAGCACCTATGTAACACATATTTGTCACGGGGACTGTGGCTTACGGCCACACCGCCCTGAACACGCCCGATCTCGTCCAAACTCGGAAGCCAAGCAGGGTCGGGCCTGGTTAGTACTTGGATGGGAGACCGCTTGGGAATACCAGGTGCTGTAAGCATTTTTCTCTCTGCATGTCTTTTGTTGAAACATCTGTTGATCACCCTGTGATCCATCTTGCTGATCCTGGATCTGCTAAGGTGTCCCAGGTCATGGTTGCCTTTGATCCTCATACATTTAACTTTGTCCTGACAAAGGAGCAGTTCCAAAACGTCAAACAGGGACTGCCTTTGCATTTGACGCAGTCAAACTGCATGCGCCTGGAGAAGCCAAAAGGCTTACAGCACCTGGTATTCCCAGGCGGTCTCCCCATCCAAGTACTAACCAGGCCCAACTCTGCTTATCTTCTGAGATAAAACTCTGGCTTTTAGTCTGCGAAAAGAGAGTGAAAGTGAACTCCACTTTGAGATGGCTCTGGGATTGGGCCGACTGGGAGAATTGCTTGAAAAAAACCTCTACACCCAATGAGCGGTCAGAACAAAGCCTCAACACTCCTAGTCTTTTGCACAGAGTAAAAGACAAAGCAGCCATTGAATAGGGCCCGATTGTTCCTACCTGGTCGGCCGAGGAGCCAGCGTCTCAACCAAGCAAAGCTCACCGTGGGGAAGGTGGCTATGCCAACTAGCCTGATGCACTGCTCCCGCAGTGTCAAATTCTAGTACTCTGGTTTCTCTTCATAACGTACAAGTCTTTCGCCTTTTACTAAAGACTTCCGTGGAGAGCAGCATTAATGAGTTGTTTCTATTTTTGGAAGGCTTTACCTTTGCGGGTGAAGCCCATTCTGTCTGTGCAAAGGAAATCTTCTTGCTGTGCCAAGTGATTTCTCGGAGTAGAGTCACCTTATTTGTTGAGACCGTGCCCATGTTCAAAGCTGGAGCGCTAAATTGTTGTTTGAATGGTGCTCAGTGGAGCGGGCGGGAGTGCAAAGTTGTACCATCTGAAACGGCTGAAGAGTGCTCACTGCAGCGGGTGGGCGGAGGTGCAAAGTGACGCTCTGTAGGCAAAAAAAGAGCACCGCCACAAGTGCGCATTGTGCCAGGAAGGGCGCTCGGACGTGAAACAGTGGAGGGTTATCGCTTCTCGGCCTTTTGGCTAAGACTGCGATCGCCTCCTTTGGGTGGACTATTTTATGCCTTTTCGGCATCAAATTTTCTCGCTTTGGAGTTTCTTTTTTGCGTTCGATCAAAGTATTCCAAGTCATTTGTAGTTGGAGTTCTTTGTATATAAATTTTCTTATATTACCCTTTTTTTCCCAGGTTTTTGCTTTTTGAACGAGTTTCAGCTGAAACAGGGTCAGTGTCGGTGTTCCGTTTTTTTAGAGGAAGGTAAGTATCCATTTTTAGTACCTTTTCATCCACCTTTTACTCTTTTATTGGGCTTTGAGTGTGATATTTATTATTGTTCTTTTAAGCATTTCATTTAAAAACTGTTTGTGGTGCCTCCATCATGTCGGCTAACTATGCTGGCATGAGGAGGCACCACAGCGCTAGATTTTTATTTAAAGAAAAAGAAGGAAAGCTTATAGAGATGTCCAGATTGGACTTCTCTCGGAAGCTAATTCAAAACATATTGAATTTCAAGCCAGACGATTTGAATTGCATCCTGTCATTGGCTTTTAACAAAGGTTTCGATGTAAGTTTTCGCACTGCAGCTTTGCTGCAGGAGTTTTGGATGAGATTTGGTAATGTGCAAGCCCAGTTTTCTGCGTTTACTGTTGAGAAACTTACTGACAATACTCTGAAGACAGTAATTGTCAGAATGTTCAATGAAATGGTGAACGCAGAAGATATCTGTATATGGTTGGGAAGATTCTGCACTGTTAAAGGCCAGGCAATGAAGGTGAGGGATGTCGATGGCATCTGGAACTGCGCCTGGAGGGTCCCCATCCAACAATGGCAAGACCCCCAGGGCTTCCAGGGCCTGAAACATCTCCCATCAATGATTGTCTTGGGAGAAAACAGAGGCTACATCCACTACCAGGGACAGCCCAAACTCTGCCGCAAATGTGGGGAGCACGGGCACCTGGCGGAGGCCTGCACGAAGGTGTTTTGTGGCAAATGTAGAGGAATCGGTCACACCTTCGAAGAGTGTACGAATGGCAGAAAGTGCAATCTCTGTGGAGAATCAAACCACCTCTTCAGAGATTGCCCAAAATCCTTTGCCAACAAATTGAAATCCAAAAAAACGCGGGAAGGAAATGGAGGGCAGACCGAGGCAGTTAACGAGCTACTTGAAACAGCTGGGCTGGAAAATTCAAACTTCCCGCCAAAATCCCTGAATGGTGGACAGCAGTCAGGTGAGGCCGAGGAGGGGGAGGGGCCTGCTACACCCCCACCAATGGATAGTTCTGGAGAGGAGGAGGAGGTGGTGCAGGCAGAAGGCGGAGCTAGTTCAGAATGTGAAGAAGTCCAATCACAGGATGATAGCGAGGATGCCTCCCTCCCCGATGCCCAGCAAACAAAGAGGCTTGCATCAGAATTGTCCTCTGATTCTCCTATAGTCTCAGAGAAGAGGGGAAGAGCTGGGACTACCTCAGACAGTTCATCTGTGGAGGAGCCCAGAGTCTTCCCCTCCAATTCACCAAATGTGGTCTCTTTTTTAAATGTAGCTCTGCAATCAACCCCTAGAGACTCAAAGTTTAACAAAACCTTGCAACAGAGGCCAACCCCCAGAGTCCGACCGGGGAATAGAGCTCAACACCCTCGCCTCTCACCTGTAGAAGTGAAGGAAGAGCTCCGTTCACAAGAAATTACATAACTGCTTTTAAGACATTTTAAATGTTTTAACCCTCATTTAGTCTTTTAAGATGTCATACCTGTTGTTTTTAACCATACTCATGACACTCACTCTCTCAACTATTAATGTAAGCAGTGTAAAGTCGAAAGTTAGAGCCCAGAGTGTTTTATCCTTTCTTAGTTCTTTTAAGTCAGATGTTCTTTTAATACAGGAATGCGGCCTACCGTTTTTAAAGCACTACAGACAGTGGGAGGAGATGTGGCCACAGACATCATTGTGGAGTGGATCCAACCAAAACAAAAATGACGGAGTGGCCATTTTGATCAAAAACCCTCAGGTTCTGGTGAAGGGCAGCACTGTGGTGAGAGACGGACGGGCACTTTTAGCACATTTGACTTTTATGGGACAAGATTTTAACCTCTTAAATATTTATGGCTTTAACGAAAAAAATGACCGGTATGACCTTTTAGAAGACCTGCAGTGCCACATGCTAGGTAGGGCACCACTAGTTTTAGGGGGTGATTTTAACTGTATTTTAAGCAGGAGTGACAGAAAAAGAGCAGGGGAATTTTTTAAAGTTGACAAAACATCGGTTTTATTACAGGGCATATGCAAGGATTTTAAACTTCAGGACTGTTTTAGGACCATGCATCCCAGAGAGGAGGGCTTCACCTGGTTCAGTGGTGATGGCACCAGAGCCTCTCGTATAGACTACCTTTTTACACGGGACTGCCCACCAACCGATGCTAGATTGACCCCCGTTTTCTTTTCTGATCACCTGATGCTTTCCTGCACCCTATCACTCTCTTCGGGTGTGACTTCCGGAAGTGGTCTGTGGAAACTAAACTGCTCCCTTTTAAAAGAAAATGAAATAGTTAGTCAGTACCGGGAGCAGTACCACGAGTGGCAGACCCTTCAAGACTTTTACGATACACGTGCACACTGGTGGGAAATGGTGAAGGAAAAGACCCAGACTTTCTTTAGACAGGCAGGTAGGAGAAAAAAGAATAGGGAAAACAGACGCATGATGGGACTGCAGAAGCGACTACAGCGCTATTTTATATTAAACCAACAAGGGATGGATTTTAATGATGAAATTAAACAAGTGAAAACAGAGATGTCGATTTTAGCAGATATTAAAAGTAAGGGCGTCATTTTAAGAAGCAGGGAACGAGAAATAGAGGAAGGAGAGAAGTGCACAAGGTATTTTTTTAAGAAAATTTTGAATAAAGGGGGGGCCATTTTAAAGCTAAGAAAAGAGAACGGGTGCACAGTTGATTCAATGGAAGAAATTAAACAAGCTGTTGAACAATTTTATTGTGAATTGTACGAACAAAAACCTGTTGAAATGGACACCATGACAGAAGTTTTAAATTTCATAGAAAAAACAGTAAAAGACAGTGTGCTTTTAACCCAAGATTTTACAATTTCAGAGTTAAATAAATGTTTCACAAATTTTAAGAAAGGGAAGTCCCCAGGACAAGATGGACTTCCCGTAGAATTTTATTTGACCTTTTGGGATATTTTAGCACCTGACTTGTTTACTGTTTTTATGGAATTTGAGCAACTTGAGCGACTTCCTGACAGTTTTAGAGCAGGGATAGTGACTCTTCTTCACAAAAAAAAAGACAAGACTGACTTGAAGAATTGGAGACCGATTACACTTTTAAACTTTGACTGTAAACTTTTTAGTAAACTTTTAGCCTCACGTATGTCCTTGTTTTTAGAAGACCTGATTCACCCGGATCAAGCCTGTGCCATCCCGGGGAGGAAGATAACCGACAGCCTCGTACTGATCCGAGACACCATCTGTTATGCGAGAGACAGAAACATTCGGCTAGCAGTCCTAAATTTAGACTTTGAGAAAGCCTTTGATCGGGTCTCGCACCAGTACCTTTTCCAGGTACTGCAAAAAATGGGGTTCCCAGAAAGGTTTATAGCTTGGGTGGGTCTGCTGTACCGGGGCATTACCAGCAAATTCCTTGTTAACGGGCATCTGACAAAAGCAGTAAACATCCACTGCGGTGTCCGTCAGGGTTGTCCGTTATCTGCCCTCCTCTACATCATCTGTGTGGAACCACTGGCACAGAGCTTGAGAAGGGACCACCGAATCAATGGGGTGAGAGTCCCGGGGAGCGGGGGACTATCGACAAAGTGTGTTTTATATATGGACGACGTGAACATTTTATGTACAGACCTAATATCCATCAATAGGACTCTGGACTTGACTGACTGGTATGGACGGGCCTCTGGGGCAAAACTAAACAGAAACAAGACCCAAGCCCAATTTTACGGGCCATGGACAGCGACTGAGACTGCAGGACTCCCCGTGACTATAACCCAGACCAAACAGAAAATACTGGGGATTAATTTTGACAAGGAAGGGGGAGGGACATCAAACTGGCCAGACGTGGTAGGGAAAGTAAAGCAAAGACTAGGATACTGGGGACTTAGAGGACTGACCATTGAAGGAAAGGTTTTAATCATCAAAGCCGTGATTTTACCTTTGCTTTTACTAATCAGTTCTGTTTTTATCCCACCTAGAAAAGTGCTTTTAGACCTGGACCGAGCCATTTTTTATTTTCTGTGGGGCTCCAAGTGGGAAAGACTGAGGAGAGATGTAATGAAGAAACAAAAAGAGAAAGGCGGAAAAGGAGTGCCTGATTTTTATTTGTTTTTAGGAAGCAGATACACTACACTGCACATCCTACAGGCCACAGACCCATCCGGAAACCCCAAAACTAAAGCAATGACACGATTCTGGATGGGTTCTTACCTCAGAAGACTGAAGATTTTACCCACCGACCTAAAAGTGCATGTGTCTTTTAGCCTGCCACCATCCTATGCTTTTATCCAGACGTTCTTAAAGCATTTTAACTTGGAGGCAGAGGAGTTGCATGTTTTAACAAACCACCGCTCTTTGATTTCTGTTGTGCAGGAGCGGGAACCAGTGAGTCCAGTGCGTGGGCTCGCGTTTGGCGAGCCCTCAACAGTTTGGTGCAACGTCAACCATGCCGCTCTCCCAAACAGACTCCGGGACCTGTCGTGGATGGTGGCTCATGAGATCCTCCCAGTCAGGTCCGTTATGCACTCCCGGGGCATGTCAGCGATCTCAACCTGCCCGCGACCTGGTTGTGGCGCGCCCGAGTCGGTGAGGCACCTGCTCTGGGAGTGCAGCGCTGCTGCAGACCGGTGGGCAACAGCCGGCTCCTTGCAATTCCCGTACTTGCCAGCAAGGAAGGTCCTCACAGCACAACTCGTGCTCTATGGGGTGAGCCAAACAAAAATAAAAAAGAATGACTTTGCCAAGCAGTGGCTCACCCTAGCCGCCATCAAAGACGCCATGTGGACCTCCAGGAACTTGCTGGTGAGGAAGCGCATGCAGATCCCCCCCGTGGCTGTGATCCGGATGGCCGCAGCGGCGGCTCAAGCGGCCGGAGCTGCAGGCGGCGGGCCTAGGACACATCCACAAAGAAGAATCGCCTCTGTGCCCATTCGGATGAAGGAGCCGGAGCTACACACAAAAACCACGACAGGATCCCGTGAGACCTACTGTTTGGGGGAGCGAAATGAGTTTCCCTGGGTAGGGACTCACTACGCTCCTGCACAAAAAATGGACTTGGAAGAGAGCATTTTAACTAATGCACTCCTTTTTAAAGAAACTCAATACAAACTGCTACTCGCATGAGAACTACTTCACATGTAGCTTTTACCTTAGACGACATTGACTTTATCTGTAATATCCCATGAAAAACTTGTTTTATTGTTGTTGTTTTAAATGTGGTTATACAGATTACACTTATTTATTGATGTTTTTATTCATAGGTAAAACATATGTCTTAAATATGAAGTTTTTATGAAAATGTGATGTATTAGTGTCAATAAATTTTTTCGAAAGAAAAAATCTGTTCTTATCAGTTTAATATCTGATACGTCCTCTATATGAGGACTACATATTAAATGGATTTTTAGGCACAGGGGTTGAAAAAGGGGCTTGCTCCGTTCACTCCACGCATCGTCCCGGTACTGCAGTGCCGCCGGGAACGGTGCACTCTTCCCAACTCTTGTGAAATAACAAAACCAGCGGTACATGGTGGTAGTTTCAGGGAGCCATTGTATTCTGACTTCTAAAATAGAACTATAATCTTTAGAAAAGACGCAGTTTATGAGCACGTCGTGGGATTGAGCTTCCCTGGTTTCTCTGTATGACCATGAACACCAAACTACACACAGAGAAAAGAGGAGCTTGACAGACACACACTAAGTTATCTGAGAGTCCCATTTTCAGCTGCAGAGAAAAAACACATCAGGGAAGTCGACGTGCAGGCTCAACATCAGCCTCTCAAGCCAACTCTCTGGTAAAATAGGGGAAACGTATGGTTCCAGCACCTATGTAACACATATTTGTCACAGGGACTGTGGCTGGTAAGACAAAACACGGGGCAAGACAGCTGAGGCGACGTAGTTTTGGACGGACCGCCCCCTGAACGAACGAGCGACTTGAGAGCAGTGTTGTTGCTGTTAGCCCGGTGCTAAACTGCGGGACAAACTTTCACTTTCCAGCAGTTAGACGCAGGCGACTCAGTTCTTTTTTCTTCCTGCAAATGGGTAAAAAGAGGAAGAAAACTCCTACAAACAGTCCTGGGAAAGAGCCAGAGTCGGGGGAAGGGGAATTAAGTGGCAGTGAAATGGATGACATGGACTCACACCAAGCAGATAGTCAAACGATGCAGGGGCAAGGCAGTAAAACAGTGGAGGCGAGCGACAGTGAAGGACAGGTAAGACCTACACAAGACAGAGAGGTAGCGAATATTGAGGTTAAAGTCATCTTAAGGTTTGGGGAACAGGGAGGGATTAAAACCATGAATCCAGTTTTTTTGACAAAGGTATTAAAGAAAGAGGTTGGGGATATCATCCAAGGAGTAGTGTTAAATGATGGAAATTTGCTGGTGATATGCAGAGATAAGATGCAAGGTGAGCGTGCGTTTGGTCTGAAGACTATAGAGCAACGCAAAGTGGTTAGTACAAGCTATGTGGGAGTGCGTGGCCGATTGCCTAAAGGGGTGATATGGGGAGTTCCACTGGAGATGTCCATGTTGGAGGTGGAGGCCAACCTACAGGGAGGTAGGCTGAGAGGGGTGAAACGTATGCAAGTTTTTCGCGAAGGTGTGAGGAGAGATTGCGAAGGTGTCCTGCTGGAATTTGAGGAAGAAGTACTGCCATCGAGGGTGTTTTTGGGTCTGGTAAGCTATACTGTGCGTGAATACGTGCCCAGGCCGGTGCGGTGCTATAAATGCCAGAGGTTTGGGCACATAGCAAAAATGTGTAATGGAAAGCGCCGGTGCGCTAAATGCGGAGAGGACCATGAATATTCTGAATGTGAGCGTGTGAAGCCGGTGTGTTGCAACTGTGGAGGGGAGCATAGTGTGGCCTTTAGAGGGTGCGAAGAAGTAAAAAGGCAGAAGGAGATACAACAGGTGAGAGCAAAGCGGATGATCACATATGCGGCGGCGGCTAAGATGGTTAAGCCAGTCAGAGGGGGAGGAGAAGTGATTGAGCGTAGCCAAGGAATCAGGACAGAACCTGATAAGTTACATCAGGAGATCTTAGTCGACTTAAAAAAGTTAGTTACGTTTGTGGTGGCGGTCGTTAACTCAACTATGGAAGTGAAATCTAAATCAGAAAGGACACAAATAATAGTGAAAGCTGCGATGTGTAACCTGGGGCTGAAGGATTTGACGTGGGAAGAGGTAAGTAAGGAGTTGTATTATCAGGCTAGATCAGAGAAGCCAGGTGGATAGGTATTTCATGTTCTTTGTTCTTCAATGGAACGCTAGGAGCCTGATCGCTAATGGGCAGGAGTTTAAGAAATTAATTGATGATTTACCTCATAAACCGGATGTGGTGTGTGTCCAGGAGACATGGTTGCGGCCGAACTTGGATTTTAGAATTAGTGGATATGTGGCTGTTAGGTGTGACAGGAAAGAAGGGGGTGGTGGAGGTTGTGCATCGTTTATAAAGGAGGGTGTCTCATTCAAAGAAGTAGGTATAGGTAAGGACCAAGAGTATGTGTCAGTGGAGGTTTGGACAGAAGAGGGTAAGTTAAGTGTTATTAATTACTACAACCCATGTAAGGCTCTGGATTTGAATAAACTATTGTCTATAGAGGGTATTGGGGATAGAAGGGTGGTATTATGTGGTGACTTTAACGCACATGGCACTTTATGGGGGGGCACTAGAGATGAGCCGAATGGGGATGTGATGGAACAGTTGATGGAGGAGAAAGATCTGGTCTGCCTTAATGATGGGCGAGGAACCAGAATTGATGTGCGCACTGGAAATACTTCAGCTTTAGATTTAACGTTGGTGAGTAGCAACATTGCAAAGTTCTGTGAATGGGAGGTGAGGGAGGATTCAACGGTGGGTAGTGACCATTTTCCAGTAGAAAGTAGACTTTTACTGAGGGGGATTGTAACCCAGGGAGGTATTGGTAACAGGTGGATATTTGGTAAGGCTAACTGGAAACTTTTTCAATATATTGCTGAAAGGGAGATGGATAAGATTAAGATTGATGAGGATATTGAAGCCATGGATAAAGGAATAAGAAAAGTTTTAATAGAGGCTGCAGAACGCTGTGTCCCGAAGAGTTGTGGTAGAATGAAGAGACAGGCTGTTCCATGGTGGACGGAGGAATGTAGTAAGGCAATCAAAGAGAGAAATCTAGCACTGAATGTTGTAAGAGAAACTTTGACCTTTGGAAATTTAGTGGCATATAAAAAGGCGAGAGCTATTGCACGAAGGGTTGTGAGACAGACAAAGAGGGAAAGTTGGAGTAAGTTTTGTGATGGGATAGGGAGGAAAACGGCGGTAGGGGAGGTTTGGGGTGCAATCAAAAGTATGAGGGGAATTCGTAGAGAACGGCAATACCCTGTCCTTAAATTACAAGAGGTAGTTGCAGTGGCTGATGAAGAAAAGGCTGAAATGATAGCCAAGGCCCTGGTTAAAATACATAGCTCTGATAATCTGACAGTCTTGGGCAAGCAGGGACGGGAGGAGACAAAAGCGGCTTACCCAGATGTACTTAGATGGAGGGAAGGAAATGGGGGTACAATAGATGTCCGGTTTACTCGGGTGGAGGTGGAAAGGGCTATAGGGAGGTCTGGTAACTCAGCTCCAGGTAAAGACGATGTTTGTTATGCCATGCTCAAGCAGCTGGGGCCAATGGCTATAGCCAAGCTCCTTGGATTCTATAATAAGGTGTGGGAGCTGGGCATTCTCCCCAAAAGCTGGAAAGAGGCTATTATTATCCCGATAAGGAAACCAGGTAAGGACCCTTCGAACCCGTGCAATTATAGGCCCATTGCACTTACGTCACATATGGGGAAGATAATGGAAAGGATGATTGCTGAAAGGCTATTGTATCATGTGGAAAGTAAAGGTTGTATGTCAGTGTTACAAAGTGGGTTTAGAAAGGGGAGAGGAACTATGGACCCAGTTGTTTGTTTGGAGACAGAAATTCGAAAGGCCCAGGCTAACAAGGAGTCAGTCTTGGCTGTGTTCCTGGACGTAGAAAAGGCGTATGACATGGTATGGAAAGAGGGTCTGATGATCAAATTAAGTGAACTTGGCGTATCAGGGCGGGTTTTTAATTGGATTAAGGATTTCTTATTTGATAGACTCATTCAAGTTAGAATAGGAGGGGCCTTGTCAGGGCGATACGCAGTGGAGAATGGGACTCCCCAAGGGAGTGTAATAAGCCCTCTGTTATTCTCTATTATGATTAATGATGTCTTCAAGCAGGTTGATGATGGTGTTGGTTGCTCATTGTTTGCAGATGATGGGGCAGTATGGAAGCGGGGACGAAATGTCAATCATATAGTCTTGAAAGTGCAGGAGGCAATCCGTTCTGTGGAGAAGTGGTCATACGCATGGGGCTTTAAGTTCTCAACTGAGAAAACTAAAATGTTACTCTTTACAAGGAAGAGGAATGTGAAAGTAAAATTGAGAATGTATGACCAGGTAATTGAACAAGTTAAGGAATTTAAATTCCTAGGTATATGGATGGATTCTAAGTTGACATGGAGAACTCATATTTCGCACACGGTTACAAAATGTAAGGGAGTCTTAAATGTGATGCGGTGTCTAAGGGGGATGGATTGGGGGGCCAGTAAATCAGCCTTGAAAAGAATCTATATAGTGTTGATTAGGTCTGTACTGGATTATGGTTGTGTGGTTTATGACTCAGCAGCAATATCAACTCTTAAAAAGTTGGAGGTGATTCAGGCGCAGGCACTGAGGCTGTGCTGCGGTGCTTTTAAGACTTCCCCTGTAGCAGCTCTTCAGGTAGAGGTGGGTGAAATGCCCCTAGCTCTGCGACGAAAGCAATTAATTATGCACTATTGGGTTAATCTCAAAGGGCATTTAGGGAATCTCCACCCTGCAGTTAACACTTTGCAGCAGTGTTGGGAGAGTGAGAGGGCAAAGCAGGAATGTTTTGCATGGAGAGGAAATAGGCTTGCAGAATTGATGCCTTTCACTCGGATGCGGTTTTCCCCCTCTGTGGCGTGGTCGGTAACTCCTCCATGGCTGTTTCCATCTGTTAATGTGGACTTCAGTATTCTGGATAGGGTGAGGTCACGCAAGCCACCCACTGACGTAATTCAGCTTGTGGAGGAGAGGTTAAGACTAGTGTATGGCTCCTGTATTTCTGTATTCACAGACGGTTCAAAGGACCCCAATTTGGGTTGCACAGGCTTCGCTTATGTCATCCCATCTCTGCATGTTTCTGTTAAAAAGAGGACACCAGATAATCTAGCAGTCTTTACAGTGGAGTTGTTGGCAATTTTAGCAGCCCTTCACTGGTTAGAGAGTGCCAACATAAAGGAGGTAATTATATGCTCTGATTCAAGCTCTGCGCTAGAAGCTATCAAATCCTTCAGGTCTACTAGTAGACAAGATTTAATTGTTGAGACCTTTGAGAGCCTTTATAGGCAACATCGTAATACGAAAGTCTCATTTATGTGGGTCCCAGCCCACAGGGGTATTGAGGGTAATGAGGAAGCTGACCAGATGGCTAAGAAAGCAGTGGTGGCAGACGGTCCATTTATGGACGTCGCTATCAGTAGAGCAGAAAGTAAGTCTCTTATTAAAGATTATTTTATTAAGGAATGGCAGGGCAATTGGGAAAGGGCTATGAAGGGGAGGCATCTGTTTATTTTTCAGAAAACTGTGGGTTTAAAGGGAAGGACAGGAATCAGAGGTACTAAGGAGGAGAGAGTAATCACTCGACTCAGAATAGGTCACACTTGTTTAAATAAGAATCTTCAACGCATAGGGAAGCACCCATCAGGCCTCTGTGAGCATTGCAGGGAACCAGAATCAGTGGAACATGCATTACTTCATTGTGGTAAATATGTACTTCAGAGGAGACAAATTCTCCAAGAGATTAGGAGTCAGGGTAAGGCAATCAGTCTAGTTAATTTTTTCACTTGTATTAGACAGAGTATGTTTTTCACCTATCTAAAGGAAACAGGATTATTTGACAGAATCTAGATTGGCTATGCACGCACACACGCCTCACACGCACTTACTTCAGACATACACGTTACCCTCCACAAATACCAGAGACCAAGGGAAAGAAAACTATGTTTCTTATAGGACAGTAGGGGGCGGACATGCGCCTAAACTGAGCGCTACTCGCCCATAAAGCCTCCAAAGAAGAAGAAGAAGAAGAAGGGACTGTGGCTTACGGCCACACCCCCATGATCACTTGTGACAGTCGGTGCCCTGCAGCAATTTGTTTGAGAGAGAGCGTGCGTTTGAAAGAGTGAGTGAAAGTGTTTGGTGAGTGTTTTGACTGATCGTGTGTGAGCTAGATTTGTTTGTATAGTTGTGTGTTTTGTTTTATTCCCCCAGCAGCTTCGCTGTTCGGGGGAACGTCCTCGTTTCGTGTGTTTTTGTAATCGGACTGACAACATGGCAAACGAAACAATGGAACGGAAAATGACAACGATACTGAACAATGGAGAACGGCTGACGGATGACAGGCGAGTGTATGATGGTGGGAAAGAAAGCGAGATTAGGAGAGTAAATGAAGGTATGAATAAAGGAGGAAATGAAAATGGAGGAGAGAAAGTGAGAAAGAATGGAGAAGTGAATGCAGATACTTGGAAGGGAGAAAGTAGAAGTACGAGTTTGAATGAAGAGAATATGAAGAATGAAAGGGAAAAAGTGAAAGATGGTGGCTTCAGAAAGGAGCTGACCGTGATTGTGGAGCTGGCAGGGCCAGACAAAGTGACACTAATGGAGTTGCTTAGAGGCATAAAGGAAAGCTGCGGTATAGTTCTTGCCTGCAGAATGAAGGCAAAGAGCACATTTGAGATCACCATGCAGGACGGGAAAGGCAAGGCGCGCCTCATGGACGGCTTTCTATTAAAGGGAGTGCGGGTAATGGCAAAGGAAGTCAGGAGCAATGAACTAGTTGTATCCTTCCTCAACTTGCCCCCGTACATCACGGACGAGGAAATATGCGAAAAATTAGCAAGGCAACTTCGCCGATTAAAAGGATGAAATGGCCAGGAACTGACGTGGCTGACGGCACGCGATTTTGCAAGGTGCAATTTAACGACAAAGTGCAATCGCTGCCGTATTCGACCAAGTTTGAAACCCTGGAGGGGGGAGAATACTTTCGTGTTATTCACGACAGACAAGTAAAAGTGTGCCGGCTATGCATCCAGCCGGGACACATTCTAAGAGAATGTCCTGAATTTAAGTGCCATAAATGCGCAAAACAGGGGCATTACGCACGAGAGTGCAATGATGGGAGAGGAAAAGAGCAGCAAAACGGAGAACAGGAGGAGGAGGAGCGAGTCAGGAGATTGTTGGTGGAGAGGAGGAGCAGAACGGAGGTGGAGCAGAGAGCCTGGAGCTCGCTGGTGGAGAGGAGGAGCAGAGCGGAGGTGGAGCAGAGAGCCTGGAGCTCGTTGACGGAGAGGTGGAGCAGATGGAGGAGGGAGGCGAGCGAGACGGAGAGGAGGAGGACCTGACGGTGGTGGAGGAGACACCAACGCAGATGAGAGGGGAGAAGGAGAGAGATGGCCACAACGGCAGCGAGCAAAGAGAGGACAGAGGAGAGGAGAGGAGAGCCATGGTGGAGAGAAGAAGACGGCAGACGAGTGGAGCAAGCAGAGGACTGAGGAGGCAGCGGGGAGGGGGGGTAGGGGGGTCAAGGGAGGACTTGCGGGCAGGGCAGGAATGTGAATGGGCAATGGGAGAAGCTACAGACAGCAGTGAGGATAACATGGAGGAGGTGATGGCAACCAGAAAAAGGCCTCTGGGGAAAAGAGAAGTGAAAAGGATTGGGAAGGTGAAAAAGAGTTTAAAATGAAGAGAAAGATAATTGTGTATATACTACTATTATTGTTAAAAATTACATCTTTTAATGTAAATGGGCTGCGTGACAACAACAGAAGGCAACAAGCCTGGCAGGTGTGTGACGGGGATATTATGTGTGTGCAAGAGACACATTGGGATGAGGAGTGCATGAGTGAAGTTAAGAAGGAATGGATGGGAGAAATGTATGAGAACAATAGTGGGGCAAAGTCCAGAGGGGTGGCTATTTTAGTGAAGAGGGGAGTAGTCGGCAACATAAAGAAGTGTGTGGATGATGGGGAGGGACGAATGATAGGGATCACGTTTGATTATGTGGGGAAAGAATACAGACTAATAAATGTGTATGCACCAAATGAAGAGAAGGAGAGAAAGGTCTTTTTTGAGGGAATAGGAGGAATGTGTGGGGAGAACTGCATGGTGGTGGGAGACTTTAACGTATGGTGTGGGAGACTGGATGCATCTGCGAGTGTGTGCTTTAAGAGCGACTCTACAAGAGGTGTGTTGAAAGAGGTAATGAGAGTGAACGGATTGATAGATGTATGGAGGGAGAGGAATCCAGAGAAGAGGGAGTTCACAAGGAGGCAAGTGGTGAGAGGGGTGTTAAAGCAGAGCCGGATAGATTTAGTGCTCAGTACGAGGGACATAGAGAATAAGATCGGTAAGATAGAATATAGGGTAACTGCACTGAGCGACCACATGATGGTAGGGTTTAGTTTAGGACAAGGCATAGAGAGGAGGGGGGGGGGGGGGAGTGTGGTGTTTGAATGGTGAGATGCTGAAAGAAAGAAAGTATAAGGAGAAAGTGAGAGACTGTATTGCAAGGAGAATAAATGAAAACATGTATGAGGATGACATTGGGAGGTGGTGGGAAAGCTTTAAAGAAGAGATAAAGGATCTGAGCATAGCTTATAGTAGAAGCAGGAGCAGGAAAGAGAAGGAAAGAGAACAGAGGTTAAAGCAAGAATTAGACAGGGAAGCAGAGAGAGCAGATAGGGAAGCAGGACATGATTCAGGGAGGTATATAGGAATTAAGGAGGAGCTGAAAGGGATAGAGCAGAAGAAGTGGATGGGAGCGATAGTTAGAAGCAGGGCCAGATACGCCATTGAGGGAGAGAAGTGCACAGGGTTTTTTTTAGGGTTAGAGAAGACAAAGCAGAAGAGGAATTTCTTAGAACAGGTAGAGGGAAAGAAGGGAGAGAAGATAAAAGATTTTGTAGGGATAGCGGATAGAGTAGAAGAGTTTTATAGGGATTTATTTAGGAAAGAAGAGGTAGATGAGGAGAGCATAGGGCAGGTAATAGATAAGGTGAGGGCTAGGCTAACAGAAGAGGGCAGGGACATGTGTGAGGGTGAGATAGGGACGGGAGAAATAGAGAAAGCGATAGGGGGGTTAGGGAGGAATAAGAGTCCAGGGTTGGATGGATTGACAGGGGAATTCTACAGAGAGTTCAGAGAGGAGTTAGTGCCTGTGTTAGATAAGCTATTTAAATGGATAGAAGAAAAGGGAGAGATGCCAGTTAGTATGATGACAGGGCTAGTTAGTATAATACACAAGAAAGGGGATAGGGACAGATTAGAAAACTACAGACCACTGAGCATGTTAAATGGAGATTATAAAATATTAGCACGGGTGCTAGCAAACAGGATCAAAAGAGTAATAGGGACGGTGGTGGGAAGCACACAGGCTTACAGCATACCAGGTAGGGACATAGCAGACACAATAAGCAGCATCAGGGACACAATAGATTACATGAAGGGAGGAACAGGAGGGTTAGTGGTTAGCTTAGATCTGAACAAAGCATTTGACAGAGTAGACCACACATACTTGTACAGGGTGTTAGAAAAGGTAGGGTTTGGGGAGAGGTTAGTGGGATGGATTAAGAGGTTATATGATAGGGCAGTTAGTTGTGTTAAAATAAATGGGATAATCACAGACACGTTTAGATTAGAGAGGTCAGTAAGGCAAGGGTGTCCGCTATCGGCTCTGCTGTATTCGATATCTGCAGAGCCTTTAGCGGTGATGCTGGAGAACAACGATAAGATCAGAGGCATAGAGTTGCCAGGGGGGCACAGAAGTTTAGTTTATCAGTACGCAGATGACACGACAGTTACGGTTAGGGACAGGGAGAGCGTAGCTGAGGTCTTAGGGAGTGTAGAGCTGTATGGTAGGGCATCAGGGGCGAAATTGAACAAAGAAAAGTCAGAGGTCATGTATATAGGGGCAGGTAGAGCAGGGCAAACAGAACTATGGTTGAAGGAGAAGAAGGATTATTTTAAAGTGTTAGGTGTTAACTTAGGGATAGAAGCCAGAGAAGGGAGAGATATGCAGTATGAAGGGCTAATGAATAGCATCAAAAAAACACTGGAGTTTTGGAAGAAGAGAGGGCTTACATTGCGGGGGAAGGTGGTGGTGGTGAATGCGTTAATAGTGAGTAAGATTGGTTATGTGATGAATGTGTTGGATGTGCCTGAGAGAGTGATGAAGGAGATGGAGAGAATGGTGAATGAGTTTTTATGGGATGGGAAAGGAGTGAGGATAGCTAGGGAGGTGTTGGAGAATGAGTATGAGGATGGTGGGTTAAAACTAATAAATCTAGAAAGGAAAAAGAAAGCAATGAGAGTGAAAATGATGGCAAGATATTTAAAAAATAAAAAAGATCAAGTGTGGAAGATGTTTCTAGGGAGGGCAATAGATGAATGTGGTGGATGTGGTGGGAGTGCGGTGTACATGGATTTGAAGGAAGGTATGTTGAGCGGAGTGTCTGAGTTTCATAAGGAGGTGCTGGGAGCGTGGGGGGAGTTTGTGAAAAATGTGGAGTATGAATGTAAGAATGTGAGGCAGGTGTGGGAGCAGCCAGTGTTTTTAAACCCAAAAATCACTTGTGGGGGGAGCACAATATATAATAGGCTGATGTGGAGGGCAGGGATCAGGAAAGTGAGGGATATAGTGTATGAATATGTACCAGGTTTTATGAGGGCACAGGTGATGGTGGACGAGGTGAGAGAAAGGGGGGATGAGATGGGGCTGAGAACGGCAGAAGGAGTAATGGGGAAAATAAGGGAGGGAATGCCGAGTGAATGGGTGAGAATGATTGAGGGTGAGGTGGGGGAAAATGAAAATGAAGCTGGAGAAATGGGAATGTATGTGGGGGAAGGGGAGGGGAGGATGAATGTAATGAGTGTGAAAGCAAGGGTGATATACAGAAGTTTGAGAAGGAAAGAAATAAAGAGACCGGCAGCGGAGAAAGTGTGGGAGAGGGTGATGGAGGACATGGATGAAAAGGGAATATGGGAAAACCTAAGGGTTAAGTGCAACACCCCTGAATGCGAAAATTTTGATTTTATGTTGAGGCACAACAGAATTTTTAATAATTTAGTAATAAGCAGATTTGATGTGAACGTAAGGAAAGAATGTGATGTGTGCGGTGTGGGGGTGGAAACGTGTATGCATGAGTTTGTTGAATGTGGGGAACTGGTAGGGTATTTTAAGAAAATGAGAAAACTCATAAATAGATGTTGGGATAAAGAAGTGTGGGGGGAAACGGGCTGGAGAGAGGTGTGGTTGTTTGGAGTGAGGGGAAGGATGGAAGGGAAGAATGCAAATTTGCTAAATTATGTTTTAAGTCACGCCAGGTATGCTGTTAAAATGAGGAGGGACATAGCCCATTACGAGAAAAAGAAAGTGGAGGTGTGGAGTATTTTTAAAAGCATCACGAAAAGGGACGTGCACAGGGTTTTAACACACTTAGGGGTAGAAGAGTTCACCGAGGGTTTTGTGGAGGGGAGCACGTTCATACAGATTGGGGATGGGGGTGTGAAGTTAGACTTTGGGTAGAGCAAGAGTGGCTATAATGTGTTTATTTATTTCTATTGTTTGGTGAGGGGGCCTGTGGGCGCGAGAAGGAGGAGACCTACAGGCTGTCTCACTTGTCTAGTTTTGTCAAGTCGGTGTTTCTGTTAATAGTTATATTTTTATTTTTTTATTTTTTTTATTTTTATTTCTATGGTTTGGTGAGGGGGCCTGTGGGCGAGAGGAGAAGGAGGAGACCTACAGGCTGTCTCACTTGTTTTAGTTTTGTCAAGTTGGTTTTTCTGTTAATAGTTATATTTTTATTTTTTAAATTTTATTTTTATTTCTATGGTTTGGTGAGGGGGCCTGTGGGCGAGAGGGAAGTGAAGAACCACGGGCTGTCTCACTAGTTTTTTGTTTTGTCATGTTGGTTTTCTGTCTTTTGGTTCCATTTATAAGGTTTGGTGAGAAGGTCTGTGGGATGGAAGAGGGGGAGAAGACCCAATGATAGCCTCACAAATTTGTGTTTTTGCTTTGACTGTATTGTAAATAATATATGTGTATATAAGGTTCAAATGAGTATACATGTAAATATGTAATTTGATGTATTTTGAAATTTGTACTTTTTGATAATAAAAGAGAAAAAAAAAAACCACGCCCGATCTCGTCCGAACTCGGAAGCCAAGCAGGGTCGGGCCTGGTTAGTACTTGGATGGGAGACCGCTTGGGAATACCAGGTGCTGTAAGCATTTTTCTCTCTTCTCTCTGCATGTCTTTTGTTGAAACATCTGTTGATCACCCTGTGATCCATCTTGCTGATCCTGGATCTGCTAAGGTGTCCCAGGTCATGGTTGCCTTTGATCCTCATACATTTAACTTTGTCCTGACAAAGGAGCAGTTCCAAAACGTCAAACAGGGACTGCCTTTGCATTTGACGCAGTCAAACTGCATGCGCCTGGAGAAGCCAAAAGGCTTACAGCACCTGGTATTCCCAGGCGGTCTCCCCATCCAAGTACTAACCAGGCCCAACTCTGCTTAGCTTCTGAGATAAAACTCTGGCTTTTAGTCTGCGAAAAGAGAGTGAAAGTGAACTCCACTTTGAGATGGCTCTGGGATTGGGCCGACTGGGAGAATTGCTTGAAAAAAACCTCTAAACCCAATGAGCGGTCAGAACAAAGCCTCAACACCCCTAGTCTTTTGCACAGAGTAAAAGACAAAGCAGCCATTGGAATAGGGCCCGATTGTTCCTACCTGGTCGGCCGGGGAGCCAGCGTCTCAACCAAGCAAAGCTCACCGTGGGGAAGGTGGCTATGCCAACTAGCCTGATGCACTGCTCCCGCAGTGTCAAATACTCGTACTCTGGTTTCTCTTCATAACGTACAAGTCTTTCGCCTTTTACTAAAGACTTCCGTGGAGAGCAGCATTAATGAGTTGTTTCTATTTTTGGAAGGCTTTACCTCTGCGGGTGAAGCCCATTCTGTCTGTGCAAAGATAATCTTCTTGCTGTGCCAAGTGACTTCTCGGAGTAGAGTCACCTTATTTGTTGAGACCGTGCCCATGTTCAAAGCTGGAGCGCTAAATTGTTGTTTGAATGGTGCTCAGTGGAGCGGGCGGGAGTGCAAAGTTGTACCATCTGAAACGGCTGAAGAGTGCTCACTGCAACGCCAGGACAAAAACCAAGGTAGAGTTGCCCAGGGATATTTACGTTATACAGTCAAATCAGGGGAGAGCGCGAACGCAGTCCCCCACTACCAGAAATTATGCAGTCGAGATTCCCACATTTGGGGAATTCGCAAGGGTCAGCACAGCCGGTGTGCAATGGCTGAGCCTCGTCCTGGGTAAACCACCTTCTTGATCATGGTATCTCCCCTGCCAGGTAAGTATGAGTTGGAACTGTCAGAGGCTGACACCTCTTTTCCAGGTGCCTCACTCGGCCGGACGGTGCAGCAAATTCAACTGTCTGCAGTGCCATGCCAGCAGCTAACCTGAATCTGAAAAGCTTGCAGATTAAAACAGTCCGGCTTTTCTTCATCTTTCTGATCAGTTCTTGTTTCAACAACCAAGGAACTTGGAGCACAAATTGATTTAGTTTTTCCACTCTCCCCATCTCTAGAGCCACACCCACCCACACTGGGAAAATTCTTAGTTGAGGCAAACCCTCACGGCTTAATATCTCCAGTGCAGAAATGCTGCCGTATTCTCATCTCGTTGTTGCCATCACTAAGGCAACGCCCACCTGCCTGGGGTGACTGCACCGTATGACCTCACCTGACAACTGCGCAGCTGCATATCAGCTGTGCAGACCTGCCGCAGCATTCAGCAAACCTTGCAAAACATGGGTTTTAAAGATGGAAAGGTGTCGTTAAAGCAGCAACGCCAGGACAAAAACCAAGGTAGAGTTGCCCAGGGATATTCACGTTATACAGTCAAATCAGGGGAGAGCGCGAACGCAGTCCCCCACTACCAGAAATTATGCAGTCGAGATTCCCACATTTGGGGAATTCGCAAGGGTCAGTACAGCCGGTGTGCAATGGCTGAGCCTCGTCCTGGGTGAACCACCTTCTTGATCATGGTATCTCCCCTGCCAGGTAAGTATGAGTTGGAACTGTCAGAGGCTGACACCTCTTTTCCAGGTGCCTCACTCGGCCGGACGGTGCAGCAAATTCAACTGTCTGCAGTGCCATGCCAGCAGCTAACCTGAATCTGAAAAGCTTGCAGATTAAAACAGTCCGGCTTTTCTTCATCTTTCTGATCAGTTCTTGTTTCAACAACCAAGGAACTTGGAGCACAAATTGATTTAGTTTTTCCACTCTCCCCATCTCTAGAGCCACACCCACCCACACTTGGAAAATTCTTAGTTGAGGCAAACCCTCACGGCTTAATATCTCCAGTGCAGAAATGCTGCCGTATTCTCATCTCGTTGTTGCCATCACTAAGGCAACGCCCACCTGCCTGGGGTGACTGCACTGTATGACCTCACCTGACAACTGCACAGCTGCATATCAGCTGTGCAGACCTGCCGCAGCATTCAGCAAACCTTGCAAAACATGGGTTTTAAAGATGGAAAGGTGTCGTTAAAGCAGCAACGCCAGGACAAAAACCAAGGTAGAGTTGCCCAGGGATATTTACGTTATACAGTCAAATCAGGGGAGAGCGCGAACGCAGTCCCCCACTACCAGAAATTATGCAGTCGAGATTCCCACATTTGGGGAATTCGCAAGGGTCAGTACAGCCGGTGTGCAATGGCTGAGCCTCGTCCTGGGTGAACCACCTTCTTGATCATGGTATCTCCCCTGCCAGGTAAGTATGAGTTGGAACTGTCAGAGGCTGACACCTCTTTTCCAGGTGCCTCACTCGGCCGGACGGTGCAGCAAATTCAACTGTCTGCAGTGCCATGCCAGCAGCTAACCTGAATCTGAAAAGCTTGCAGATTAAAACAGTCCGGCTTTTCTTCATCTTTCTGATCAGTTCTTGTTTCAACAACCAAGGAACTTGGAGCACAAATTGATTTAGTTTTTCCACTCTCCCCATCTCTAGAGCCACACCCACCCACACTGGGAAAATTCTTAGTTGAGGCAAACCCTCACGGCTTAATATCTCCAGTGCAGAAATGCTGCCGTATTCTCATCTCGTTGTTGCCATCACTAAGGCAACGCCCACCTGCCTGGGGTGACTGCACTGTATGACCTCACCTGACAACTGCGCAGCTGCATATCAGCTGTGCAGACCTGCCGCAGCATTCAGCAAACCTTGCAAAACATGGGTTTTAAAGATGGAAAGGTGTCGTTAAAGCAGCAACGCCAGGACAAAAACCAAGGTAGAGTTGCCCAGGGATATTCACGTTATACAGTCAAATCAGGGGAGAGCGCGAACGCAGTCCCCCACTACCAGAAATTATGCAGTCGAGATTCCCACATTTGGGGAATTCGCAAGGGTCAGTACAGCCGGTGTGCAATGGCTGAGCCTCGTCCTGGGTGAACCACCTTCTTGATCATGGTATCTCCCCTGCCAGGTAAGTATGAGTTGGAACTGTCAGAGGCTGACACCTCTTTTCCAGGTGCCTCACTCGGCCGGACGGTGCAGCAAATTCAACTGTCTGCAGTGCCATGCCAGCAGCTAACCTGAATCTGAAAAGCTTGCAGATTAAAACAGTCCGGCTTTTCTTCATCTTTCTGATCAGTTCTTGTTTCAACAACCAAGGAACTTGGAGCACAAATTGATTTAGTTTTTCCACTCTCCCCATCTCTAGAGCCACACCCACCCACACTTGGAAAATTCTTAGTTGAGGCAAACCCTCACGGCTTAATATCTCCAGTGCAGAAATGCTGCCGTATTCTCATCTCGTTGTTGCCATCACTAAGGCAACGCCCACCTGCCTGGGGTGACTGCACCGTATGACCTCACCTGACAACTGCGCAGCTGCATATCAGCTGTGCAGACCTGCCGCAGCATTCAGCAAACCTTGCAAAACATGGGTTTTACAGATGGAAAGGTGTCGTTAAAGCAGCAACGCCAGGAACCAAGGTTGAGTTGCCCAGGGATATTCACGTTATACAGTCAAATCAGGGGAGAGCGCGAACGCAGTCCCCCACTACCAGAAATTATGCAGTCGAGATTCCCACATTTGGGGAATTCGCAGAGGTACGAACGAGTAAAGTGCAAAGGCGCATGTAGACATGTAGACTATTGTCCAATGAAAAAATCATATTGTCTACATACGTAGACTATTGTCCAATGAAATAATCATATTGTCTACATACTCACATTGTCTTGGGCGTTTTGTGACCAATGGGCGCTGCCAACTGTCTACAGCCAGCCTCGCAACCGCGGCAGAAACCGCTCGGCCAATCAGAAAATCGGAGGGAGTGGGAGATAGGTGGGATTTTAGCAGGGAGTCTGCCGCACTTCAATAGACCACCGAAAACTTCAGCTAAGGTAAGATATCATTCAAGCGCTTTTAATATATCCTTTCTGTGGGTGTCATTTCTCACTAAGTCTAATGATAATAATGTGTACATTATTTTCCTGTCATACAAATGACGCCAAGCGCCGTTGACGGTAATGTTACTTTGCTAGATTCAGAGGCTCCGGGCTACGCTATAACTGTTGTTATTACTGTAGCTGGTGTCAAACGGGATGTTGAGATAACTACGATTTACTTTGTTGACTACTGCCGTTTAAAAATGTGCCGATAGCGGTCGTTTGTTTATAAGTGCCGCGGTGTTAAAGTTACGTGACTTGGGGTTGAAAACAGTGGCTGCAGGTAAACAACTTGTTAGCTGCTTGCTTTGCTGCTAGAGCTCTACATTGTATTTTTATGAGGGCGGACGGACACGAAAGCTTTTACATTGTCACAATTATGAGGGCTTTTGTACTGTTTGGTTGTGTTAATCTGTTATAACAGTATTTAGAATGTTCAGTGTACATTTACCTCAGTTGGTATGTATTGTATGACACAGATTTCTGAATAATATGCATCCTATTCTAATACAAAGCTTTTATACTAGTCTCATGCCATTACTACATGGAACAATTTACTATTAATATCCTATAGTTATACAGATTTATAACTACAGTAATGCAATCGTGTCAGCCTCTGTGCTTTTTTCCCCTCTATAACTTGTAAACTAAACAACTGGTTATACTATACAGGCAGGCTGTGTGTGTGAAGCAAATGGATCCTCTGATGCCTGTGCTGTCCATCCTGGACACAAGCTTCCCCAAGGACAGGCAGCAGTGTGTGCTTGGGATGACCAAGGAGGCCAAGGACTTCCTTAAGGCACATGCACGGGACCGTGAGACAGTGGACAGTAGGCTTAGAGACTCAGACAAGGCTTACAAAGAAGGTGAGAAGAGTGCATGCACAACCCTGTGCTTACAACTGCACTACTGTCTAGGCATGATTACTTTAATTTTGTTCCCCCTTATTTATCTGTCTACAGCTTTGAAGAAATGCCAGATCGTCACACCCTCTCCAACTGAGGCGCAAGTCCTGGGGCAGCTGGTGATGACCTTTGGCAAGTACACCAGCAAGAGCTTCAAGTGGCTGGTCGAGAATGATGTCGGCTACTGCAAATAGTAAGTGTGGTACACTGAATGTGATGGCCATGTGAATAGTGTTATAACTTAATAGTACTGTATCACTATGTTACATTACTATGCCATTTCAGCATCGTCGACCGCCACATGAAGGAGATGAGGCACCCTGAGAAGAGGAAGACCATCAACGACGAGTGGCTGAAGGAGCAGCTGGTCAAGTACGCGCACCTCTTCACCACCGTCTCGTGCCACCTGGAGGTGAATGTGGACCGGGCCATCTATGGACAGGGGAGGTTCAAGTCGTTCACCTACCTGGAGATGTGGCAGTGGTACAGCCTGCACAAGAGGCTCCTGGCGGATCCTCAGGCTGGCAGCGACGCTGAGAGGAAGAGGGCGCAGGAGGCCTACACGTCGGTGACACAGTGGCTCCTCATGAAGGAGGATGACATCAATTCAAAGGCCCTCAAGAGGTTCAGAAAGTACATTCTGGACAAGGAGGTATGTGTGCAGGTGAACATGTGTATAAAGGAATAACATAACAAATGTATTCAGCAAAACTGAAATGTAATATTCCTCCTAATACCTCAGCAGGGTGTAGCCACTCCTTCCACCGCGTCTGCTTCCTCCAACAAGCCCCCAGCAGCATCTGCAGCAGCAGCAGCAGCACCACCCACCACCAGCAAGGCCCCTCCATCACCTCCTCCTCCTGCATCTCCCTCCATCACCAGCAAGGCTCGTCCATCAGCCACACCTACCTCCACCACAAAGCCCCCTTCAGCACCAGCAGCAGCAGCAGCATCCCCCACCTCCAAGCCGAAGAAGAAGGCCTCCTCCAAGTCGGCTGCCCCAGCACCCTGTGCAGCTGTGCCTACCTCTTCACCGGTACCCTCCTTCTTTGCGCCCCGTCCATCAGCCACCACTCCCAGCTCAGCAGACCCCAGCTGGGAAGACGACGCTCTGCTTGTGGAGGCTCTGTCCACCTACGAAACACAAGGTACATATTCATTTAACACAAGTTGTATTAGTTTACTGGCTAATAGCACACAGATCATGCATGTCACATCCAGTGGGCTGCTGTAATGAAAAGCCTCATTCCACAGTGTGGATATACTATATTCAATGTGTTTTGGGTTTTTTTGTATTTACAGAGAGCCAGTCACAGGAGGCAGTTGGTGGTGAAGACGCCATCCTGTTTGAAGGATGGCACAAATCCTGGGAGGCTGAGGACAGCGGGCTGCCCGAGCAAGACATTAAGTGGCTGAAGGAGGATGAGGAGAGGGGGCTCTTTCTGAAGCCGCGGCCCTTCTCTGACATGTACGGCAGGAAGAGGTGGAGGAAGGTCCTGAAGAGTGAAAAGATGTGGTTCCACCCTCCCGAGATGCCCGGTGTGGTGGATGGCAGCACGGTCCCCGTGGCAGAATTGTTCACTTAAACTCGTTTCCTGATTGCACTCCTACATGCACATGTATATAGTTCTCATTTTTATTGTTCACTTACACTTGATTTCTTGTTTGTTCCCATATCTGCTGTTGCACATGGCTCTGTCTCCTGTCTGCCCACTGCTCCTGGTCAGTCAGTCTGTCTGTCTCTCTCTCTCACACACACACACACACTCTCTCTCTCTCTCTCTCTCTCTCTCTCTCTCTCTCTCTCTCTCTCTCTCTCTCTCTCTCTCACACACTTAATTTCAAATATCTTTTCATGACAAATGTGCACTATACATGTCTTCACTTTGTTTACCAAATGAGCATGCACCTTGTTTCTTCCCATATCTGCTGTTGCACATGGCTCTCTCTCCTGTCTGCCCACTGCTCCTGGTCAGTCTGTCTGTCTCTGTCTCACACACACACACTCTCCCTCCACCTCCACCTCCACCTCTCTCTCTCTCTCTCTCTCCCTCTCTCACACTTAATTTCAAATGTCTTGTCATGAAAAATGTGCACTATACATGTCTTAACTTTGTTTACTAAATGAGAATGCACTTGAATAAATGCACTTCAGCCCTTAAAGTGCCTTGAATCGCAGTAGCAGTGTGTTGTGTCATTTCCAAGTCAACACTTTCAATGTTCTCCTTCAATCTATTCATTATAACGTAACCTACCAGTAATTATAATCATTCATGATATACCATGTCCCGCATTTACCTACTACGATCATATTCTAGCGATATACCTCTGTAATTTATCAAAAAGATCACCTGTTTATTTGTAATACAAGGTTTTTAGCGTAATGTTAAAGCTGGGTGACCGTAGGGTGTTAGCAACGCTATAAAGTTTATTTTTAGCAAAAAAAATATACAGCATGGCTTTATTTATATCGTTTTCCTTTCTACTTTGTGAATGTCACATCAACAGATAACAGATAACGTTTTTAATGTAACATGGAAGTCGAGTGACACCAGCGGCAGTACAGGTCTGCAGCCAGACCCTCTTGCTCGTCTGCGATCATATTCTGGCGATATACCTCTGTAATTTATTAAGAAGATCACCTGTTTATTTGGAATACAAGGTTTTTAGCGTAATGTTAAAGCTGGGTGACCGGAGGGTGTTAGCAACGCTATAAATTTATTTTTAGCAAAAGAAAAAAATACAGCATGGCTATATTTATATCGTTTTCCTGTCTACTTTGTGAATGTAACATCAACAGATAATAGATAACGTTTTTAGCGTTGTAAAATGAAAGTCGAGTGACACCAGCGACAGTGCACATGCGCTCTTTCGAGCTGCAACTCTGTCAAGTGCGTCTGTGATTTGGCCCGGAGCCATTATTTATGCAAAAAAAAAAAAACTATCCACCTCGTTTGTATGAATTTTAATACGTGTTACATTTGCCTATTGTACATTTTCAATTCTGGTGGCAATGCTATGGCTTTTGCCTCCATTTGTCTAATAATAGTGACTATTGCAATGGTTATAATGATCATGATATTGCTAAAAGTCTGTTGACAATTTCAGGACATGGATACTTTGCTGCCAGCCCTCAACATCCTGAACACCAGCCTGCCGTTAGAGAGGCAGCAATGCGTTCTGGCAGCCTCCAAGGCAGCCAAGGCCCAGCAGGGGAGAGGTCAGGTTTGTCCGAGGGACGACAAACTGAGGGACCCCAAGACTGCCTTTGAGGAGGGTAAACATCTTGGCATTGCATTTATACTATAAATATATAAGTAATGACAATGTGGTGCACCAGAGCTTTTGCTTGCCTGTTCACTGAGGTCATAACATGTCTCGTCTTCAGCAAAGAGGCGCTGCGGCGTACAGAGGCCGACTGAGGCCCAGTACTTGGGGCAGCTGGTCCTGACCTTCGGCCGCTACACCGGCCGGACCTTTAAGTGGCTGGTCGAGAACGACGTGGGCTACGTCAAGTAGTAAGCATTTACAAGAAAACCAAAGCAAGCCAGGAACAGTTTTCCCTTCACTGAAACTAACAGCGATGTGTGTGTGTGTGTGTGCATTTCAGTCTCGTCGACCGCCACGTTAAAGAGAGCCGGCAGCCGGAGAAGCGTGGGGCCTTAAACAAGGAGTGGCTGAAGGCCAGCCTGCTGCAGTACGTGGAGCTTTTTCCGGCCATCTCCTGCCACCTCGAGAGGAACGTGGACAAGGCCATTTACGGCATGGGCCGTTTCCGGTCGTTCACGATCCTCGAGATGTGGCAGTGGTACCAGCGCCACCAATCTGACCCTCAAGCCGGCAGTGAGCAGGAGCGGAGGATGGCGCAGGAGGCCCACACCTCAGTAAAGCAGTGGCTGCTGATGCGGGAGAGTGACATCACCTCGAAGTCACTCAAACGCTTCAGACAGTACATACTGGATAAAGAGGTAACTACACTGCATTCTGTAACTACAATGCAAAACCCAATAATAATATAACCAACAAGGCTGCCTCAAAGCAGCTCCTGCTGTCCTCACAGCCGTCCACCAGCACGGCTGCCTCAAAGCAGCACGAGCAGCTCCTGCTGTCCTCACAGCCCTCCACCAGCAAGGCTGCCTCAACACAGCACAAGCAGCACCTGCTGTCCTCACAGGCGTCCACCAGCAAGGCTGCCTCAAAGCAGCTCCTGCTGTCCTCACAGCCGTCCACCAGCAAGGCTGCCTCAAAGCAGCTCCTGCTGTCCTCACAGCCGTCCATCAGCAAGGCTGCCTCAAAGCAGCTCCTGCTGTCCTCACAGCCGTCCATCAGCAAGGCTGCCTCAAAGCAGCTCCTGCTGTCCTCACAGCCGTCCACCAGCAAGGCTGCCTCAAAGCAGCTCCTGCTGTCCTCACAGCCGTCCATCAGCAAGGCTGCCTCAAAGCAGCTCCTGCTGTCCTCACAGCCGTCCACCAGTAAGGCTGCCTCAAAGCAGCTCCTGCTGTCCTCACAGCCGTCCATCAGCAAGGCTGCCTCAAAGCAGCTCCTGTTGTCCTCACAGCCGTCCACCAGCAAGGCTGCCTCTACTGAGTCTCCTGAACAACAGACGCCCGTGCCGTCCTCAGCGCCTGGTCAGGGTCCCCCTGATGCTCGTCCCGAGGAGCCGCCGTCGACCTCACAGCCTGCGTCTGCCACCACCTTGTCACAGAGTGACTCTTCTGTAAGTGTAAAATCACAAAATACACAAGCAATGTTAATGCATTTCACAAAATCACCACATTAGGGAAAATAAATAACTAAATGTTTTGCGTTGTTGTACACCTTGTGTCTTGCAGGTGGAGCTGGAAGGCTGGGTGCGCCTCTGGGAAGACCCCAACGGAATCCCCTCTGCCGACATCCCCTGGCTGAAGGAGGACAGCGAGCGAGGCCTCTTCACACCAGTCCAGGTCTACAAGGACATAAAGGGCGCCATTAGAAGGCGGCGAGTGTTGAAGTCAGACCGGATGTGGTTCTACCCACCCGAGCCACCCGGCTTTGTGAGCGGCGGCATTCCCACTCCACAGGCCTTTTTCCGAGGCCGCTTTTTCTTCTGGCGTCCCGTCGGAGTGTGGCGGTGCTCCCTGAAGTGTCCGCGCGGAGAGAAGTGTGCCGGGGCTGGAGGCAACTCACACCTCTCCAAGTCTGGCTACCACTCCCGGGTAAGGCTCAGTCTCTGCACAGCTGTGCTCAGAGAAATACACACATCACCATTGACTACTTAACCTTGTAGCACCCAAGCATACGAATAATCATTGAAAAAAATCATTTTGGCTCTTCTTGCATCTTTTTGGGTGGGAATACACCAATATTTTTGGAATTTTTGAAATTGGGCTATTTTTAATCATTTTAGGCAATGTTGCATATTTGCAACTGTGGGCTTTCCTGATTAATTTTGTTCACACAACCAAGTCATTCTCTGCAGATCGATTGGCAAAAAAGGTATAGTGAACTGCTGCTACCACAATAAAATGTATGTAATAGATCTTTATTGAACATTCTTAATACAAAGTGCGGAACGCAACCATCATAAACTTTCCATTCAACAACAAATCAAAAAGATTTCACAGATCTTTGTTGTGAAAAAGTGAAGCACACATAAAATGCAAAAAATGTAATGTAAATAAATAATGTAAATAAATAAAAAGCTTGTTGCATATCTGCAACCTGTGATTGACCTGTGATTCTCTCTCTCTCTCTCTCTCTGTTTTAGGTACGTCACATCTGTGATGTGTTGGGCTGGTACACCCTGGCGACAGAGGTGTTGTCGTGCGGGCCGTGTCTCAAGGCTGCCAGAGGTGGAGAGAGCGGACCCATGGGTCGGTGGCTGGCGTGGGACGACGCCATCCTCCGGCAGCTGAGCGAGGCACATCGGGCCAGGTTTCCCGCCATACTGACTGCCAGGCGAGGGGTGGACAAGACCATCATTCGCCTCCTGCGTGACAGAACGGAGGGTAACACGATGGTCAAGGTGTGGCGGCAGGTGCAGGAGAACCACCTGGAGGACTACCACGAGAGGAAGGACCTCTACACCACACTCCTCATGGTCCTGGTGGAACCCAGAGGCATCGTCTCTGCGCTGGGCCACAGGGAGTTCCAGGCACCGCCCCCTCCGAGAGCGGTTCCCTGCGCCCGGCTCCTGCGCCACGCCTTCCTCCTGGCCGAGGCGGACAACGTGCAGGATTACCGGAGCCAGATCCTGTCCACGTTCGGCAAAGTGCTGAAAATGGACTCCACGAAGAAGGCAAGTTAGCCAAAAGTGTGTTGCATACAAGTACTCACAGGGAAACACCACATTATGCAAAGCTAAACTATTTGTTTGTTTGTTTTGTTGTAGGTGGTGAAGAAGCTGTCTGGGGAGGGCAAGGGCTCGGCTGAGTGGTTCACCAGCATCGGCAACGAGCTCTCCCAGATCGTCAGCTTTGTGCTCACCTGCGAGGAGTCGGTGGAGAAGCTGGGGCCCATGTGTCGTGGGGTGATGGAGAGGTTCCGCCTCGCAAACCAGCCCGTCCCCCAGATCCTCTACATCGACCGCGGTTGCTGCAAAGCACAGGGTCCGACCGCGGTGGAGATCCTGTTCCAGTCCTGGGTGGACGAGGGGATGGTGGTGAGGCTGGACATTTTCCACTGGCTCCACCGCTTTGACGCCGCTCTAAGAACGGAGGCTCACTCCAAATACGGCCCCTTTAAATCCGCGCTGGTCGGGGCGGTGCTGGCCTACAACCGCGAGGACCTCCAGCTCCTCATCGCTGCCATCAGGGCCAGAGACCCGGCCACCATGGAGGTGGTGAGTGACGAGGACGTGGTCCGGCGGTACGTCTCCCGGGACCAGCTGAAGCACCATGTCCGGCGCGTCACCCTCGGGGCCCAGGAGACGTTTCGCCTGGTCCACCTCCTCATCGAGGACCTGAAGGGTCCAGCAGGGCTGGATGAGAGCGGCGTTAGCCTCTTCAAGTCCCCTGGTAAGAAAAAAAACACCTCACACACACACACACACACACACACAGCCTGCCTGTATAGTATAACCAGTTGTTTAGTTTACAAGTTATAGAGGGGAAAAAAGCACAGAGGCTGACACGATTGCATTACTGTAGTTATAAATCTGTATAACTACAAAATGCAAATGCAAAATGACTACAGCTCAACATGTGTGTGTGTGTTTACAGCGGCCATTGATGAGATGTGGGCAGCCCAGCAGCGACACCTGGAGTGCATCCAGGACCCCCCAGGCATGGTCATGTATCGTGTCGCCCGCACCACCACCATCAACGGTGTGGACGTCCCGTATTATAAGGGCCTGCGTGGGAGCAACAGCCTGGAGGGGTTCCATAAATCTTTGCCCCACATGATTCCAGGTAATCTAAGGGAGAAAAATACCAAAAAAAAAACCACGTTTATCACATGATAACTGAGGTACTGATAATACCTGTTTGTTGTGATGTTCAGGTCCCCACTGTGCGGCGCGGCCTTATCAGGTTTACCTGATAAGTGGCATCGCCAGGTGGAACGCTGACCGCAGCTCAGACGCGGTGTTTGGGGGCGGAGGGCGGCACCACCGGGTGTACTCTGCGCCGCTCATTGACCGCCTGAACTCCCGCTGCCAGCAGCTGTTGGGCGAGCCAGTGGAGCGCAACTTCCGGGCCCCGGCTGATGTCCGGTCCGATGAGCTGCTCGGGCTGGAGTACCTCTTCAGCCAAAGCACGGGGGAGGCGTTCTCACTGGAGGGCATCGTCAGCGACGGTCCTGAGCCGGAGGAGGAGGTCGTTCAGCCTGGGGAGGTCGACCCAGACGCTGACGAGGCGTACCAGAGCGAGGAGGACCGTACTGATGTGGAGCCCCACATCAGACTGACCAGCAGCGAGACTGCTTCGGTCAACCCTCCTGCCTTTGTGAGTCCAATACATACTGATAGAAGAGAATACAGCGATACATGTGACCCGCTAAAAAAACAAGACATCGTATACATTAAAACTTACCTACTTTTCTCTGTGTGTGTCCGTGCGTGTGCGTTTTACAGGACGATGTCTGCAGTGTCAGTCCTCTGCCCGGGTTCCAGAAGCTGGAGGCTTTCTGTGCTGCGCTGCTGGAGGTCGGCTTGACAGAGCAGAAGCTGCTCCTCAGCACAGCAGAGCGGAACAGGGTCCTTCAGGCCTGGAATGCGGTGGAGGAGCATGACAAACAGCCACAGCGGTACCACCAGCTCTACCGCACCCACTGGGGCAACACGCTGTATTGTCGGACCAAGAGGGACGACCTGGCTGACGCCGCCGTGGTCCAGCGGGTAAAGATGGCTAGGAGGTACGCGCCAGCTCAGCAGGACATCAGCCCGCAGCACAACAGGCTGATGTACGTGCTGGTCAAGCTGCTGTGGCTGCGCAGCCCACAGGCCTCTCGCTCCAGCCCTGAGAAGGCCAACATTCTCAAGGCCTATGAGAGGATCCAGCACCGGGTCTTGGTAGAGGACCCCGTCCTGTGCAAGGCGGGCATCCCTCTCCCCAAAATTAACACCAAGACGGTGAGAGACTTCATCCGCCAGCAGGAGAGGCTGGTCAACCTCCACGCCACCAGGCAGTCAGCTGTGACCTCAAAGGCCGTGTCTGTGTCTTGTGAGCAGCTGCCTCCTGCACCGCGCCAGCCGGACGTCCTCCCTCCACCCGACTACCCCGTGATGGAGTACGTCCCCACGCCCAGCACAGCCGGCACCAAGGTGTTGAAGGGTCGGACCAACCTGCTGCTGGAGACGCCGCAGCCTCCTCCACAGCTGCTCCGTCTGCCGGTGAGGAGAATCCCCGCCACCTCCACCATCACCAGGCCCACTGCAGTGCTGCCCCTCGTCTCCTGCTCTGCCCCGTCCACCATCACCAGGCCTCTGCTGCCCCTCGTCTCCTGCTCTGCCCCGTCCACCATCACCACGCCTCTGCTGCCCCTCGTCTCCTGCTCTGCCCCGTCCACCATCACCAGGCCTCTGCTGCCCCTCGTCTCCTGCTCTGCCCCGTCCACCATCACCAGGCCTCTGCTGCCCCTCGTCTCCTGCTCTGCCCCGTCCACCATCACCACGCCTCTGCTGCCCCTCGTCTCCTGCTCTGCCCCGTCCACCATCACCAGGCCTCTGCTGCCCCTCGTCTCCTGCTCTGCCCCGTCCACCATCACCACGCCTCTGCTGCCCCTCGTCTCCTCCTCCACACAGCCTGCTGGTCAGGCCTCCATCCCGCAGGTCACGGCGTCTGTGCCCATCAGGCCAGGTGTAAAGCCGCCCTCTGGACAAAGTGCTGTGGCAGGGTTGTCGTGGTCCCGATCGACTCTGTACAAGAGAAAGCTGGCAGACCCCCCCACTGAGCTGGGCGTGAAGGTGCAGCGTCTCCCGGCCTGCAAAGTTTGCGGGCACAAAATCCAGGGACACAAAAAATATAAAAAAAAAGACATATTGCCCTGAGATCCACCGTTCACCCTCCAAAGGACTGGAAGACATAGTTTTCAAAAACTTTGAACACTTCATGTCCGTTGTGGACGGACTGGAGGAGTGAACGGTCGGCCCCTTGTAAATAGTGTATATAGTTGCTGTTCTACGTTCTGTGTGTTGTTCTCTGCACTGTTGCCCTGTTTCATTTACTTCATGTGGGGTTGTTCTCTGCACTGTTGCCCTATTTCATTTACTTTATGTGGGGTTGTTCTCTGCACTGTTGCCCTATTTCATTCACTTAATGTGGGGTTGTTCTCCAGTGGCGGCTCCTGACATTTTTTTTAGGTAGTGCAATTTCCAGTCTGTGAAAGCTGCATCAGAGTGAGCTGTGCGAAGCTGAACCGATTGCACTGATGCAAACCTGTTATGTTCCCACACAGGAAATAAAATGTCCAATCGTCCAGAAACTCCTTGTCTTCCTTAAATAAACACAACGCAGAGTCGAGGGGTTATTTGGTCTGCCAAATAACCAAAGTGACTGCAATTTCCCCCGTTATGTCCATAAGTACCATAAAAGTCCATAGGACTGAGGTATATTTGTCTAGGTAGCATAATTTATTGTAATAATTTTAAATAATGTTTTGTTATTTTTTGCATAATTTGCCAATCAGTTAATATTACACCTTAACCATTATTTATTTATTTTCCTCATATTGTTCCAGGATTCTATGAAATAAGTAAATAAGTAAATAAGCTCTTAATGATAAGATTCATTCAATTTTCATTCTAAAGAATGTAATTAAAATGACAACATATAAATCCAAGTCAAGTGTTTATTGAAGTTTTGGAAAATATGACTTAGAAAAGCATAACCAGTTGTCAAACATGGATAAGTGCAGCTTACTTATGTGAGATTTCTCTCTTTTTTAAATGTAATACTGCACCATTAACAATGAATGTGTCATTATACATTCTGCTATCATTGTCAATATTATATAAAAGATTTAAATCATTACAAGTCAATGACTGAGCACAAAAGGGTAAGTTATTTAGCTACATCAAATACTACCTGGAAAAATAGCAGGGTTGGTGGAGCCCTGGGTTTCATCTTTGCCTCGCAAGGCGAGCCCGAAAATCCTGCAAAATTCTTCCAAACTTCCTTCTCCGCATTAGTACGACGACTAAAGGGTACTTCTGTCAGAAACACTACTGTACTGTTGCACTCGACACTCGCCATCTTCTTCATAGAATTTTTTTTTTTTTTTTTCTTTATTGAAAACCACAATGTTACAACAACAAGTAGAAAGTTCATGGTCCCGCGCAACAGACATATGACGAAAGCACGTTGTGCGTCGTTTGTGCGAGCACATAAACCCTCATAGAAAATGCATTGGGAGCAGGATTTTTGAAAAAAACCGAGGTCCCATTCATGTCAATGGGAGCTTCCTGGTGCAAATTCGACCCTGACAGAAATCGCACAAAATGGGCGTAGCAACACCAGGCGCGACCTTAATCTGATTGGACAATGACATATACAACCAGTTTGCCTGCAGCAGATCAGTCCCACCTTAGCAACCAGATTAAAAAAAAAAAAAAAACTCTGTGTTTGGTAGTGCGTCGCACAAATCGCCCCTATGGAGGAGCCGCCACTGTTGTTCTCTGCACTGTTGCCCTATTTCATTCACTTTATGTGGGGTTGTTCTCTGCACTGTTGCCCTGTTTCATTTACTTTATGTGGGGTTGTTCTCTGCACTGTTGCCCTGTTTCATTTACTTCATGTGGGGTTGTTCTCTGCACTGTTGCCCTGTTTCATTTACCTCATGTGGGGTTGTTCTCTGCACTGTGCCCTTTAAAGTTGCACTTCTGTTATGCTCTGTAAACTGTGCCATTACATTTTGTATTGCTCCACAATGCCATGCAATTCATGGTCCTCTGTGCCCTCTCTGAGTGCCCTTTAACGCAGCACCTTTTGTTGTTCCTCGGCACTGCACCCTCTGGTGTCAACATTGCCCTTGGATGCTGTTTGCTGTGGTACTGAATAAAAATGGTCAGTGCTACAGTCACAATGAGTCGTGGAGTGTCTGTCAATTGATTCAACAATAACAGAGCCTAGTTATCAGAAATAAGGGCCATATAAATAAATGGCTTCTAGGGAAGTAGCATAAGAGGCATAGGAGTAAGTGATAATCAACAATACTTTATTGAAAGAAAGGGAGCAAAAAAAAATACATGGCATGATTTTTGAATAGCTTTTTGTTCATACACACACTTGAGATATAGCAAAAGTATGACAATAAATGCATTTAACACTTTATTCTGTTGATTGACATGACAAAACCATGCAAAAGCATGCCAGGAGGGGACTTTTGTGCGCAAATGGATGCAGGGGGCTTATGCTTGGTGCAACTATAAAATTGTGTGCCATTTGTGCTGTAATATCCTGGTCCTTCCTGGTCCTTCCTGGTCCACAAGACCTGGGGGAAGGCATATGCAAATTACTCTTGAGGTCAGTGACATCACAATTCTTAATTGCACCTACATGAACTCTAAGCCAATGGCTCACAGGGTCAATTGCACTCCTATTCAGCAGATCGCCATTCGCAAGGGTGAGTACAGCCGGTGTGCAATGGCTGAGCCTCGTCCTGGGTAAACCACCTTCTTGATCATGGTATCTCCCCTGCCAGGTAAGTATGAGTTGGAACTGTCAGAGGCTGACACCTCTTTTCCAGGTGCCTCACTCGGCCGGACGGTGCAGCAAATTCAACTGTCTGCAGTGCCATGCCAGCAGCTAACCTGAATCTGAAAAGATTGCAGATTAAAACACTCCAGCTTTTCTTCATCTTTCTGATCAGTTCTTGTTTCAACAACCAAGGAACTTGGAGCACAAATTTATATAGTTTTTCCACTCTCCCCATCTCTAGAGCCACACCCACCCACACTGGGAAAATTCTTAGTTGAGGCAAACCCTCACGGCTTAATATCTCCAGTGCAGAAATGCTGCCGTATTCCCATCTCGTTGTTGCCATCACTAAGGCAACGCCCACCTTCCTGGGGTGACTGCACTGTATGACCTCACCTGACAACTGCGCAGCTGCATATCAGCTGTGCAGACCTGCCGCAGCATTCAGCAAACCTTGCAAAACATGGGTTTTAAAGATGGAGAGGTGCCAGGACAAAAACCAAGGTAGAGTTGCCCAGGGATATTCACGTTATACAGTCAAATCAGGGGAGAGCGCGAACGCAGTCCCCCACTACCAGAAATTATGCAGTCGAGATTCCCACATTTGGGGAATTCGCAAGGGTCAGTACAGCCGGTGTGCAATGGCTGAGCCTCGTCCTGGGTGAACCACCTTCTTGATCATGGTATCTCCCCTGCCAGGTAAGTATGAGTTGGAACTGTCAGAGGCTGACTCCTCTTTTCCAGGTGCCTCACTCGGCCGGACGGTGCAGCAAATTCTACTGTCTGCAGTGCCATGCCAGCAGCTAACCTGAATCTGAAAAGCTTGCAGATTAAAACACTCCGGCTTTTCTTCATCTTTCTGATCAGTTCTTGTTTCAACAACCAAGGAACTTGGAGCACAAATTGATTTAGTTTTTCCACTCTCCCCATCTCTAGAGCCACACCCACCCACACTGGGAAAATTCTTAGTTGAGGCAAAACCTCACGGCTTAATATCTCCAGTGCAGAAATGCTGCCGTATTCTCATCTCGTTGTTGCCATCACTAAGGCAACGCCCACCTGCCTGGGGTGACTGCACTGTATGACCTCACCTGACAACTGCGCAGCTGCATATCAGCTGTGCAGACCTGCCGCAGCATTCAGCAAACCTTGCAAAACATGGTTTTTAAAGATGGAAAGGTGTCGTTAAAGCAGCAACGCCAGGACAAAAACCAAGGTAGAGTTACTCAGGGATATTCACGTTATACAGTCAAATCAGGGGAGAGCGCGAACGCAGTCCCCCACTACCAGAAATTATGCAGTCGAGATTCCCACATTTGGGGAATTCGCAAGGGTCAGTACAGCCGGTGTGCAATAGCTGAGCCTCGTCCTGGGTGAACCACCTTCTTGATCATGGTATCTCCCCTGCCAGGTAAGTATGAGTTGGAACTGTCAGAAGCTGACACCTCTTTTCCAGGTGCCTCACTCGGCCGGACGGTGCAGCAAATTCAACTGTCTGCAGTGCCATGCCAGCAGCTAACCTGAATCTGAAAAGCTTGCAGATTAAAACAGTCTGGCTTTTCTTCATCTTTCTGATCAGTTCTTGTTTCAACAACCAAGGAACTTGGAGCACAAATTGATTTAGTTTTTCCACTCTCCCCTTCTCTAGAGCCACACCCACCCACACTGGGAAAATTCTTAGTTGAGGCAAAACCTCACGGCTTAATATCTCCAGTGCAGAAATGCTGCCGTATTCTCATCTCGTTGTTGCCATCACTAAGGCAACGCCCACCTGCCTGGGGTGACTGCACTGTATGACCTCACCTGACAACTGCGCAGCTGCATATCAGCTGTGCAGACCTGCCACAGCATTCAGCAAACCTTGCAAAACATGGGTTTTAAAGATGGAAAGGTGTCGTTAAAGCAGCAACGCCAGGACAAAAACCAAGGTAGAGTTGCCCAGGGATATTCACGTTATACAGTCAAATCAGGGGAGAGCGCGAACGCAGTCCCCCACTACCAGAAACTATGCAGTCGAGAATCCCACATTTGGGGAATTCGCAAGGGTCAGTACAGCCGGTGTGCAATGGCTGAGCCTCGTCCTGGGTGAACCACCTTCTTGATCATGGTATCTCCCCTGCCAGGTAAGTATGAGTTGGAACTGTCAGAGGCTGACACCTCTTTTCCAGGTGCCTCACTCGGCCGGACGGTGCAGCAAATTCAACTGTCTGCAGTGCCATGCCAGCAGCTAACCTGAATCTGAAAAGCTTGCAGATTAAAACAGTCTGGCTTTTCTTCATCTTTCTGATCAGTTCTTGTTTCAACAACCAAGGAACTTGGAGCACAAATTGATTTAGTTTTTCCACTCTCCCCGTCTCTAGAGCCACACCCACCCACACTGGGAAAATTCTTAGTTGAGGCAAAACCTCACGGCTTAATATCTCCAGTGCAGAAATGCTGCCGTATTCTCATCTCGTTGTTGCCATCACTAAGGCAACGCCAACCAGCCTGGGGTGACTGCACTGTATGACCTCACCTGACAACTGCGCAGCTGCATATCAGCTGTGCAGACCTGCCGCAGCATTCAGCAAACCTTGCAAAACATGGGTTTTAAAGATGGAGAGGTGTCGTTAAAGCAGCAACGCCAGGACAAAACCCAAGGTAGAGTTGCCCAGGGATATTCACGTTATACAGTCAAATCAGGGGAGAGCGCGAACGCAGTCCCCCACTACCAGAAATTATGCAGTCGAGATTCCCAAATTTGGGGAATTCGCAAGGGTCAGTACAGCCGGTGTGCAATGGCTGAGCCTCGTCCTGGGTGAACCACCTTCTTGATCATGGTATCTCCCCTGCCAGGTAAGTATGAGTTGGAACTGTCAGAGGCTGACACCTCTTTTCCAGGTGCCTCACTCGGCCGGACGGTGCAGCAAATTCAACTGTCTGCAGTGCCATGCCAGCAGCTAACCTGAATCTGAAAAGCTTGCAGATTAAAACAGTCCGGCTTTTCTTCATCTTTCTGATCAGTTCTTGTTTCAACAACCAAGGAACTTGGAGCACAAATTTATTTAGTTTTTCCACTCTCCCCATCTCTAGAGCCACACACACACACAGTGGGAAAATTCTTATGTAACCCGGAGGTATCCCCGAGTCACGTGATTTCAGTTCAGTATGTCAATTCATTCTCAGTAATAAATAAATAGTTACACTTATGATAAATAGTTTATTTTTACTTTTTTTTGTTTATTTGTACTTGTAAAAACATGGTAAAAACACACTATATAGGATATAATGTGAAATATTGAATTTGAACATAACTGTGAAATATATGCGAGTTCAGGAGGGTATCGCGGGAATTGGGGAAAAAGAGAGGGAGAGAACGGGAGGAAGAAGCTCCAGGCAGGTTTGCTAGGAGAAGTGTTTGAGAGTTACACGATTAGTTTCCTCTGTTAAGTCGTCATTTATCATTTATTGTGACACTTTGTTTTTTATGGCGCAAGCTCAATCCGGGTTTTTGAATTTGATTTATAACATTGTTTTTACTATTGGTGAAGTACTACGAGTGTAGACACCGCGATAAGGCAACGCACATGACCGAGTGTTGCATGATAGCTAGCTAAAGTAAAAGAAGTGTACACAAGCGCGCCGATTGTTGCTGATTATTTTGATAGCAGGACAAAGTCGTGAATGTTGCTTGGTTAGCGCCTCAGACTACCAGGGACGTCTGAGGTTCCACCAGGTTAACCTTCGAGGGATCAACGCGCCCTGGATAGCGCCACTGGCGACCAGGATAAAGTCAGTGGTTCCTCCGGGCACCGAGGGATCAACGCGCCCCGGATAGCACCACTGGCGACCAGGATAAAGTCAGTGGTTCCTCCGGGCACCGAGGGAGGCTCGAGCTTCGTGTCTCCACGTTTGCATGGGAGACGTGTGACACCACAGACAACCCACTGCAGCTCGCTGGGGTCGTGAGTAAAGACAGACTTTGACGGGAATAAACTTGAGAGAATTAACAGGCCTGCAACGTTTGTTGTTTTCATAGCCGGCTTTTTGTTTCTTTTATTTGGTGCACCGGTGCATTTTTGTATGAGTGTTGTGACTAAAAGGGTGACGTAAGCCTCACGCTCTACTTTCGGGAGTGTGGGTAACATTTGGTTTTATACTGTGGGGCTACTGTCTGCAATAGTAGCCTAGTCTAAGGGAAGTATTGGCCAACTGTTTTTGTTTCGTCTTTGATTAAGGGGGAGAGGTTTTTTGTCAATGTTTATGTTGAGTTACAGGGACAACGTTGTGCTGGGTTAGAGGAGGAGGAGCCTACTCTTCCATGCTCTTTTGAAGTTGAAGGGGCTGGTACTTAAATTTAGGTACTGAAAGGCTTATAATTATGCAGAGTGTGGCCACGGTTTAGAGGTCCACTTGATGGTGGACGAATGTGAGTGCTCTACTGGGGAAAAACGCAAGCGCATCATTGAGAGCTTAAAAGGCCCTGCATTAGAGATCGCACAAGCAGTTAGGTCTAGTGACCCCAACGCCACACCCAAGGATTATCTCGAGGCCTTAGAGTGTGCCTTTGGGTCTTCTGTATCAGGAGAAGACTTGTATTATGCATTCAGATCGCTGCGCCAAAATCAAGGAGAGAGGTTGTCGGATTTCTTGCGTCGCATTGAACATGCATTAACTAAGGTCGTTCTTAGGGGTGGGGTGACAGCTACCCAAAGAGACAGGTGCGTATTGAACAACTTCTACGGGGTGCGATTGAGTCAGACCTTGTGTTAGTACAACTACGTCTCCGTGAACGCAAAGTCAACCCCCCTTCATTCTTACAACTTCTAACTGAGATACGTGAAGAGGAAGACCAGCAGTCAGTGAGACAGAAGTCAACAACACTGAATGCTAAAGCTACCGTACGGCAAGTTAAAACAACTGAGGATGAGCCGCTGAGTTCCACTGATGCAGCTAAGCTATGGGCAGAATTGGACAAGCTCAGAGTGGTAGTTGCTAAATTGACAGCCAATGAAGCACGACACACAGCACCTAGCAGGGAGACTGAGACTACCGTAGCCCCACACAGTCATCCTATGGACAACGACAGTGAGGTCAGGGCCCTACAGAGACAGGTAGCTGACCTTCAGCAACAACTGCAGATTATGACTGTGAACCACCGCAGTGTGCCTTACAGTGCATCCCCAGCATGGAAGCCTCAGGGTGGGGGTGACACTTATCCCAAACCAGTGTCTGCTAACAGCAGGATGGCTCAGCCTTCTAGTGGATTAGGGGAGTATTTCTGCTATCGTTGTGGGCAGGATGGACATATAGTCACTCGGTGCACTGCTGAAGAAGATTTGGGTAAAGTCATCACTCGACTAATTCGTAGCTTGCGTAAACAAAAAGGGGAAGACTCCTCTCAGAACAACCCTGACTCAGCTGATACAAATTGCCCGGTGAAGAAAAGCCAAGTGGAAACCCCAGTAGCCTCCCTCCTTCCTGACGGGTTAGTGGGAAAACCGTCTCTGAGCCCTGTGAAGATCGAGGGACATGCATGTACTGCCTTGATGGATAGCGGGTCTACTGTTACCATTATTTTCGAGAAGAGGTACCGTGAGCATTTGTCTCATCTCACCATCCAGCCTATTTCAAGGTTATGCATCTGGGGCCTAAGTGACAGGAGCTACCCTTACCTGGGTTACGTGGCAGTCTCCATGCAGATCCAAGATGGTGAAGGCCGTTTCCTTACCCAGACAGTCCTGGCGTTGGTATGCCCTGACCCCCAAGGACCAGACCAAGTTTCAGTGATTATAGGTACTAATGCAAGGGCATTTCACCATGAACTGGTGACAAATAGCAGAGCAGCGGGACACCACTCTGCGATGGCCTGGAGAGTGACTGCTGGTCTCCCGACACCAAACCCTGAAACACTGAAGAGTCTTACTTCAGATCATGTGGGGCAGGTTAAGTGGGTGGGCCCAGGGCCACTTACTTTGACGCCAGGGGAATCCTGTGTAGCTGTCGGCAAAGCTACCCTTGACGGGGCAGGGAATCCTGGGATACTGGTTGTGGATAGCTCAAGTGCCTTACCACAAGGGGTGGCCTTGCCTCCCTGTGTGTTGTTACCAGCTGACCTGAATAAAGACCGTTGTAAAGTTCTCCTACAGAACGTCTCCCTGAAAACAAAATCCATCCCCAAAGGGACGGTCATAGCGCAGATCCATAGAGCCGACGTGGTGACTGGTCTTGCACAGGCCCCATCCGTCCAGGATGCCATTGATCCAGCTTTGTTTGATTTCGGAGACTCCCTGTTACCTCAGAAGTGGGGGGACAGACTAGCTCAGAAGTTAGCAGAAAGGACTAAAGTGTTCTCTGTGGAGGAATGGGATGTAGGATTGGCTAAAGATGTGGAGCACCGCATTAGGCTTTCAGACTCCCGACCTTTTAGAGAACGATCCAGACGCATTGCTCCTGGAGATATCGATGATGTACGGCGACATCTACAGGAGTTGTTGGCCGCCGGAATAATCAAGGAATCACGCAGCCCGTACGCATCGCCCATTGTCGTAGCAAGGAAAAAGAGTGGCAAAATTCGCATGTGTATCGATTACAGAACCCTAAACACACACACTATCCCAGATCAGTACACAGTACCTAGGATAGATGATGCCCTTGACTGTCTATCTGGGAGCAAGTGGTTTTCTGTTTTGGATTTAAGAAGCGGTTATTACCAAATTCCTATGTGTGACGAGGACATGGAGAAGACCGCTTTTATCTGTCCACTGGGTTTCGATCAATTCGAACGAATGCCGCAGGGCATCATGGGCGCTCCTGCGACGTTCCAACGTTTGATGGAGAAAGCAGTGAGAGATATGCACTTGTTGCGGTGCTTAGTGTACCTGGATGACATAATTGTGTTCAGCCACACAATCGAAGAGCACGAAGAGCGGTTGCTTAAAGTCTTGGACCGCCTGGAGGAATTTGGGCTGAAAGTATCCATTGACAAGTGTCAGTTCTTTCGAACTTGTGTTAAGTATGTAGGGCACATTGTATCTGAAGATGGGGTCTCCACAGATGCAGACAAGATTAAGGCGGTGGCCCAGTGGCCACAACCCACAAACCTGAAGTCATTGCAGTCATTTTTAGGGTTTTGTGGTTATTACAGACGATTTATCGCCAACTACTCTGCAATTGTGCGCCCCCTGACTGACCTAACAAGAGGTTATGAGCCCCCCAGACGGGGATGACCAAAACAAAACGAACAGGGAAAACACTACTTGAGCAAGGCTGAGCCATTTGGGGAACGATGGACTCCCGCCTGTACCGAGTCATTCCAAAAAATTAAGACTTGCTTGATTCAGGCCCCAGTGTTAGCATTCGCTGATCCAACCCGCCCTTACATACTGCATGTGGATGCCAGTTTCGATGGCCTGGGAGCTGTGCTCAACCAAGAATACCCAGACGGCCTGCGACCGGTAGCATTTGCAAGCAGAAAGGTCAGTGTTTCAGAACGCAACTACCCAGTTCATCAACTTGAATTTCTAGCCCTAAAATGGGCCGTAGTGGATAACCTTTAGGAGGACTACCTTTATGGCCTTCGCTTTACTGTACGCACGGACAATAATCCATTAACCTACGTCCTGACTAGTGCTAAGCAGAATTCCTGTGGCCATAGGTGGTTGGCGGCCTTGTCTGTGTATGATTTCTGCATAAAATACAGACCAGGGCGCAAAAATGTAGACGCTGACCTTTTGTCCCGAAATGTAGTTGAGCAGGTCGGGTGTATTACCCCTGCTGGGGTCAAAGCCATCTGTAAGCCCATTCACACCCCTGTGCTCAGTGACCCTGCAACCAGATGCGTTGATCAGTTGGGTGCCCCACCCCAGTGCGTCCCGCAGGCGTACTTTCACTCCATACAAGTCAGCGAAGGGAATTTGGAGCCTTTTAGTTAAGGTGAGCTGCGTGTGGCACAGGATGCCGATGACACCATTAGTAAAATGAAACAAGCCCTACTAGCTGGTAGACCAATTGCCTCCCCACGAGATTCCCCAGAACTCATTGCCCTACAAAGGGAGTGGCCACGTCTTATTATCAAGAAGGGAAATGCTATATCGAAACACTGTCAGGAAATTAGGGAAACAGTTTTACCAGTTCGTGCTACCCAAGCAGTTGAGAGTCCCTGCCCTACAGTCACTACATGATGAGGGAGGGCACTTGGGCATTGAACGTGTCATTGAACTGATGAGGGAGAGATTCTTCTGGCCCAAGATGGCAAATGACATAGCCAACTACATAAAGAACTGTGGCAGATGTGTAGTTAGGAAGACTCTCCCTGGACGTGCCGCTCCATTAAACCAGCTTACCAGTAGTGGACCACTCGAGCTGGTTTGCATTGACTTTTTATCAATAGAGCCAGATTCCCGCGGAGTCACGAATGTTTTAGTAGTGACAGACCACTTCACAAGATACGCCCAAGCCTATCCCACTCGGGATCAGAAGGCCCCTACGGTTGCAAAAGTACTGGTTGAGAAGTTTTTTGTCAACTGTGGGTTGCCTGCTCGGCTCCATTCCGATCAGGGGAGGGATTTTGAAAGCCGACTAATCAAAGAGATGCTCAAAGTGTTGGGTATACGGAAGTCTAGAACGACCCCTTACCATCCTCAGGGAGACCCTCAGCCTGAGAGGTTTAACCGTACTTTGCTCTCCATGTTGGGTACTCTAGATTCTGGAAAGAAACAAAGGGGGAGTCAGCAAATATCCACTCTTGTTAATGCGTACAATTGCACACAAAATGATGCCACTGGTTACTCCCCCTATTTCTTAATGTTTGGGAGGGAGGCCCGCCTTCCCATAGATGTGTGTTTTCGGGCAGTGTTTGACAGTGAGGAGGCAGTCACTCACCAGAAGTATGTTGACAACTTGAGAGGTGACCTCAAGAACGCATACTAGTTGGCCATGGAAGCCTCTACTAAAAACCATCAAAAGAAAAAACGGGCTTATGACCGAACTGTACGCCAACAGGCTCTTGAAAAGGGGGACAGAGTACTTGTGCGGGCATTAGGGGGAACTGGTTAACAGAAGCTGAAAGACAAATGGAGTTCACTGCCCTATGTAGTTCTTGAAAAGTTGCCGAACTTACCTGTTTATCGGGTACAACCTGAAATGGGAGCAGGGGTAGTGAAAACCTTACATAGGGATCATTTATTACCCATTGGCGAGGTGGTAAGATTGCCCTATTCCAAGAATAATGACAAAGAGGAGCCAGAGCCACACACAAAGGGGGTGGCTACACGGCGCAAACACTGGGGAACACGAAACAGTCACCATACCCAACATACTGATCATGAATCCAGTTCCTCTGATGAGGATAGGGACTATTATTCTCCTAGAGTCACTGTAAGTTTAGATCCTGATATCCCACCATCCATGGAAGTGGCTGCAAGTATGGAGAATAGAGGTCAAGATGTGTTGGAAGCAATTTCCCCACTGTCAGCACAGCTTACTGCAGAGAGTAGTGGGGCTGATAATAGCGGCGAAGAGAATCCTCCTATCATAGAGACAGATGCAGGGTTGGCATTAGATAATGGTGATGTGGATATGCAACCAGCTCACGTAGAACCGTCAGAAGGTTCTGCAAATGACACGGCCAGTGTCATTGTGTCTATTGACTGTGAAGGTATAGGACAGTATGCCCCTAGAGGGAGGCGACAGCCAAAGCTAGTGCTGCGGTTCACCTATGATGAATTGGGGAAACCTTCAGATTGCCCGGTAGTTATTCAACACAAGGGCATACGGGTATCAGTCAGCAAAGACAGGGTCAGCCCCAATACTGCATGTTTGATGATTCGTATCGTTCCCATGGTCTGATGGGGACATACAGACCATTTGAAGGGGGAGGGTGTAACCCGGAGGTATCTCCGAGTCACGTGATTTCAGTTCAGTATGTCAATTTATTCTCAGTAATAAATAAATAGTTACACTTATGATAAATAGTTTATTTTTACGTTTTTTTTGTTTATTTGTACTTGTAAAAACATGGCAAAAACACACTATATGGGATATAAAGTGAAATATTGAATTTGAACATAACTGTGAAATATATGCGAGTTCAGGTGGGTATCACGGGAATTGGGGAAAAAGAGAGGGAGAGAACGGGAGGAAGAAACTCCAGGCAGGTTTGCTAGGAGAAGTGTTTGAGAGTTACACGATTAGTTTCCTCTGTTAAGTCGTCACTTATCATTTATTGTGACACTTTGTTTTTTATGGCGCAAGCTCAATCCGGGTTTTTGAATTTGATTCATTACATTGTTTTTACTATTGGTGAAGTACTACGAGTGTAGACACCGCGATAAGGCAACGCACATGACCGAGTGGTGCATGATAGCTAGCTAAAGTAAAAGAAGTGTACACCAGCGCGCCGATTGTTGCTGGTTATTTTGATAGCAGGACAAAGTAGTGAATGTTGCTTGGTTAGCGCCTCAGACTACCAGGGACGTCTGAGGTTCCACCAGGTTAACCATCGAGGGATCAACGCGCCCCGGAGAGCGCCACTGGCGACCAGGATAAAGTCAGTGGTTCCTCCGGGCACCGAGGGATCAACGCGCCCCGGATAGCACCACTGGCGACCAGGATAAAGTCAGTGGTTCCTCTGGGCACCGAGGGAGGCTCGCGCTTCGTGTCTCCACGTTTGCATGGGAGACGTGTGACACCACAGACAACCCACTGCAGCTCTCTGGGGTCGTGAGTAAAGACAGACTTTGACGGGAACAAACTTGAGAGAATTAACAGGCCTGCAACGTTTGTTGTTTTCATAGCCGGCTTTTTGTTTATTTTATTTGGTGCACCGGTGCATTTTTGTATGAGTGTTGTGACTAGAAGGGTGACGTAAGCCTCACGCTCTACTTTCGGGAGTGTGGGTAACATTTGGTTTTATACTGTGGGGCCACTGTCTGCAATAGTAGCCTAGTCTAAGGGAAGTATTGGCCAACTGTTTTTGTTTTGTCTTTGATTAAGGGGGAGAGGTTTTTTGTCAATGTTTATGTTGAGTTACAGGGACAACGTTGTGCTGGGTTAAAGGAGGAGGAGCCTACTCTTCCATGCTCTTTTGAAGTTGAAGGGGCTGGTACTTAAATTTAGGTACTGAAGGGCTTATAATTATGCAGAGTGTGGCCACGGTTTAGAGGTGTGGTCGGTAAAAGCAGTGAATATAGTGACATATAGTTTGAAGTGTACTATTGAGTACCTTTGATTTATTGTTTTTTCATTTTGTGAGCTTATACGGGGGCAACATAGTAGTTGAGAGTGGGAGATTACCCATTTGTGCATTTTTTGTTTGAACTATTACATAGTTTTATTTTTTCTATTGAACATATAAATGGTGCTTAAATAAATATTTTCTTTTGGAAATTCATTGTATAACTTGTCAGACTCCACTCACTTTAGGGTAACTGCATTACCAGGTACACATACTTACTATAGCTCAGCACGAACCCACTTTTGTCCACTTATTTATCTGAACGGTAATAGGAAGGGCTACACTTAGTTGAAGCAAACCCTCACGGCTTAATATCTCCAATGTAGAAATGCTGCCGTTGTTGCCATCACTAAGGCAACGCCCACCTGCCTGGGGTGACTGCACTGTATGACATCACCTGACAACTGCGCAGCTGCATATCAGCTGTGCAGACCTGCCGCAGCATTCAGCAAACCTTGCAAAACATGGGTTTTAAAGATAGAAAGGCGTTATTAAAGCAGCAACGCCAGGACAAAAACCAAGGTAGAGTTGCCCTGGGATATTCACTTTAAACAGTCAAATCAGGGGAGAGCGCGAACGCAGTCCCCCACTACCAGAAATTATGCAGTCGAGATTCCCACATTTGGGGAATTCGTAAGGGTCAGTACAGCCGGTATGCAATGGCTGAGTCCTGGGTGAACCACCTTCTTGATCATTGTATCTCCCCTGCCAGGTAAGTATGAGTTGGAACTGTCAGAGGCTGACACCTCTTTTCCAGGTGCCTCACTCGGCCGGACACATGCCAACTAACAAGTAAGCCCAATCAGACTCTAAAACCTGCTCCTCTATTACCAATTCCAGCAGTCAATCAACCTTTTGAGCATGTGATCGTGGACTGTTTGGGCCCCCTCCCTCGCTTGAAATCCGGTACTATCTCTCTTCTCACTGTAATGTGCCAAGCCACTCGCTATCCAGCAGCATACCCGTTGCGTACCATCACTGCTAGGTCGGTGGTGAGAGTGTTGTCACAATTCATCTCTATATTTGGCATTCCAAAAATCATTCAAAGTGACCAGGGTTCGAATTTCTCCTCACACCTTTTCTCTCAAGTGTTGAAGCAGCTTAACATTAAGCATAACAAAGCATCTGCGTATCATGCACAAAGTCACGGAGCATTAGAACGTTTCCATCAAACGTTGAAGTCGTTGCTACGTTCAAATTGCATTCAAATGGAAGGTGACTGGGAGGAGGGTTTGCCCTGGTTAATGCTTGCGGCTAGGGAAGTAGTTCAAGAGAGTACAGGGTTTAGCCCAAATGACTTGGTGTTCGGCCATACTGTACGAGGTCCGTTAGCCATTTTGAGGGACCAGTGGATGGGGGAGGACCCTCCCCGGAACCTGTTAGACTATGTGAATGGTTTTCGGCGTAGACTTTATGCAGCTGGCGAACTGGCCAGGGAGAAAATGGAGCATGTGCAGGGAAAAATGAAAAAGCTCTATGATAGACGTACGGAACGGTGGGTTTTCAGTCCTGGTGATCGAGTACTGGCGCTGTTGCCCATCATAGGCTCGCCATTTCAAGCCAAATTTAATGGCCCACACACAGTTTTAAGGAAGCTTTCTGATTTAAATTATTTGATTTCGACTCCAGAGCGCAGGAAAACCACCCAATTGTGTCATGTGAACCTGTTAAAACCATATTATGAGCGTGCGTCAAAATCACCTGGGTATGGTGCACAGGTTATCGCGGCGAATTCTCATCCAGCATGTTTAGCAACTAGAGCATCAGAAGTCACTACACCTTTGTTGGTGAGTGAGGTGGAGGCGGATGGGTTACCAGCTGTTGATCAAGCATTAACACATGGGCGGCTGAAAAACTCTGAGGCTCTCTGTAACCTTGAGGCATTGTTGCAACATCTGCCAGAGTTAGAAAGGGCAGAGTTGGCAGAGTTGATTAGGTCTTTTCCATGTTTGTTTGGTGATACGCCTACTCAGACCCTCCTTATTGAACACGATATTGAGGTGGGAGATGTTCAGCCTATTCGTCAACGTTTTTTTCGTGTCAATGCTGAAAAACGCAGGTATCTGGATGCCGAAATTAAGTATATGTTGGAGAATGGAATAGCTGAGCCATCCTCCTCAAGCTGGGCATCGCCTTGCATCACGGTACCCAAAGCAGACGGCACACCAAGGTTTTGCACTGACTTCAGGAAAGTTAATGCTGTCACCAGACCTGACTCGTTCCCACTTCCTCGTATGGAAGATTGTGTAGATGAGGTTGGTCATGCTAAGTTTGTAAGTAAGTTTGATATATTGAAAGGGTACTGACAGGTCCCTTTAACTCAGCGGGCCCATGAAATTTCTGCATTTGTGACACCGCACAGTTTGTTTTCTTACAAGGTTATGCCTTTTGGCTTGAGAAATGCGCCAGCGACATTTCAACGCCTTATGACTCGTGTTCTGGGGGACCTGGAGGGTTGCGCTGTCTATTTGGATGACGTGGTGGTGTTTTCTGACTCTTGGCGTCAGCATGTCGAGCGCATCAGGGTGCTGTTCGGTCGCTTGGCTGAGGCCTGTCTCACCGTGAACCTCTCAAAATGTGAGTTTGCCAAGGCGACAGTGACTTATCTTGGCCGAGTTGTGGGTCAGGGGTGCGTCCGTCCTGTGGCTGCTAAAGTGAGCGCGGTTGAAAATTATCCGGTACCAACCACGAAAAAGGAACTGTTGCGGTTTCTTGGATTAGTGGGTTACTACAGGTGTTTTTGTCGCAATTTTTCCACTGTTACATCGCCACTCACTAACCTTTTGAAGGCAAAGGCAGTGTATATATGGACCCCTGAATGTCAACAGGCTTTTGAGAACATTAAAGCCTTGTTATGTACAGCTCCTGTTCTTGAGGCACCACGGTTTGACCGCCCTTTTTCACTGCAGGTAGATGCGAGTCACGTGGGTGCAGGTGCTGTTCTATTGCAAGCTGATGATCTGGGTGTTGATAAGCCAGTGAGTTTTTTTTCCCCAAAAAGTTTAACTCCTACCAACTAAATTATTCAATCATCGAAAAGGAGGCACTAGCTTTGATATGGGCTTTGAAACATTTTGACGTGTATGTAGTTTCAGGCACTACACCCGTGGTGGTCTACACGGATCACAATCCACTAACCTTTTTGAACTCCTTGCAGTGTCCAAACCAGAGACTGATACGATGGTCTCTGATGTTGCAGTCTTATGGGTTGGACATCCGATTCATAAAAGGATCAGAGAATGTGGTGGCGGATGCCCTCTCTCGGGCCCATTAGAAGTATGGGTTGGCGAGGGACCTGGTGTGTTAGGACAACTTTGATCGGTTGATGTCCCCTTCCAGTTCCGCTTGCGGTGTCTGTTCCTGCCTCCTGTCTTTCTCCTCTTAAATGCTCACAGAAATCCTAGGCAAATCTCTGTTGCTGAGGAGCAAGAGTTTGGTGTGCTGGGGGCAGATGGCAGTGGTTGGACTTTAAACTGCTAATGGGGCAAGTGTTTTTTCTCTGATTTGTTTTTTTTGATAACTTTTCATTGAGCATTTAATAGTGCTGGTTGTGTGTTGTACCTACTAGGTTTTTTACATATTTCGGTTCCCTATATTGAACCTCTTTTTAGGGGGAGGGTGTCACAGCCCCTGGGGCTTGTGCTGGGCATGTCTCTCTCCTCCCTCTTTCTTTGGCTGTGTTCGAAACCGCCTACTACATACTTGAAAATGGCATACTCATCGATCTGACAGTATGCAGAGCGTTTACACACAGTGCACTTCACTCCTGCCCGAGCCGAAATCAGCCGGCCTGAAAAGCTGATTTCGCTTAAGCTATAAACTCTGTAAATATATAACTTTAGCAACATTTGAAACATTTTCAGGTGAGAAAGTAGTCATTTAGACCCCCAAGGTGTTAAAAATCTGACAAAATACCGGCTATTTACAATTTTGTTCCCAGGAATTCGGCGCTACAAAAGCTAGCCGCAGTGAGCAACGCACTTCCGGTTTCGCCGTTTTGACTGCTCTCGTCCCGTTAACGGATTTTGACTGTTCAAATGGCGATGGGTCACATTACGTTGCATCTTGGGTATTTTGAGTGTGACAAGTAACCTCATGATGAATACTCAACATTTCGGCGAATCTAGTATGTATCTAGTGTACATCCGGGAACTTAAAAAAGTATGACTAGTAGGAATAGTAGGAGAAGTAGGCGGTTTCGAACACAGCCTTTGTCTCCTCCCTCAGACCAGGAAGCTGATTGGAGTGTGCAGCAGTGATTGCGGCAGCTCGTACACCTGGCCGTCTGTGGGAGTGGATTTAAGCCGCCTTATTTTGTTAATTCTTCCCTTTTGGTTCCTGGCTGGGTTTGTGAGAACAGCATTGTGTTTTGGGATTGTTTGCTTTATCCTTTTGTTATGTTTCGCACCATACAACACCTTTGCCGCACATTTATGCTCCATAACACCACTACACTACTGATGACTGATTGCCACATCCCATTGTTTTACTTTTGTTGAATTCGTAGCTTAAGTTCGAATTGTTTTAAATAAATTTGATTTCCTTATAACTTACAAACCGTGTGCTTCCTCCTTTTTGATATGGCTTTTGAGCCAGGTCGTGTCATTAGTAAAAGCAAAGGTAAAATCACAGCTTTGATGATTAAAACCTTTCCTTCAATGGTCAGTCCTCTAAGTCCCCAGTATCCTAGTCTTTGCTTGACTTTCCCTACCACGTCTGGCCAATTTGATGACCCTCCTCCTTCCCTGTCAAATTTAATCCCCAGTACCCCGGGACTCTCACCCCATTGATTCGGTGGTCCCTTCTCAAGCTCTGTGCCAGTGGTTCGACACAGATGATGTAGAGGAGGGCAGATAACGGACAACCCTGACGGACACCGCAGTGGATGTTTACTGCTTTTGTCAGATGCCCGTTAACAAGGAATTTGCTGGTAATGCCCCGGTACAGCAGACCCACCCAAGCTATAAACCTTTCTGGGAACCCCATTTTTTGCAGTACCTGGAAAAGGTACTGGTGCGAGACCCGATCAAAGGCTTTCTCAAAGTCTAAATTTAGGACTGCTAGTCGAATGTTTCTGTCTCTCGCATAACAGATGGTGTCTCGGATCAGTACGAGGCTGTCGGTTATCTTCCTCCCCGGGATGGCACAGGCTTGATCCGGGTGAATCAGGTCTTCTAAAAACAAGGACATACGTGAGGCTAAAAGTTTACTAAAAAGTTTACAGTCAAAGTTTAAAAGTGTAATCGGTCTCCAATTCTTCAAGTCAGTCTTGTCTTTTTTTTTGTGAAGAAGAGTCACTATCCCTGCTCTAAAACTGTCAGGAAGTCGGTCAAGTTGCTCAAATTCCATAAAAACAGTAAACAAGTCAGGTGCTAAAATATCCCAAAAGGTCAAATAAAATTCTACGGGAAGTCCATCTTGTCCTGGGGACTTCCCTTTCTTAAAATTTGTAAAACATTTATTTAACTCTGAAATTGTAAAATCTTGGGTTAAAAGCACACTGTCTTTTACTGTTTTTTCTGTGAAATTTAAAACTTCTGTCATGGTGTCCATTTCAACAGGTTTTTGTTCGTACAATTCACGATAAAATTGTTCAACAGCTTGTTTAATTTCTTCCATTGAATCAACTGTGCACCCGTTCTCTTTTGTTAGCTTTAAAATGGCCCCCCCTTTATTCACAATTTTCTTAAAAAAATACCTTGTGCACTTCTCTCCTTCCTCTATTTCTCGTTCCCTGCTTCTTAAAATGACACCCTTACTTTTAATATCTGCTAAAATCGACATCTCTGTTTTCACTTGTTTAATTTCATCATTAAAATCCATCCCTTGTTGGTTTAATTTAAAATAGCGCTGTAGTCGCTTCTGCAGTCCCATCATGCGTCTGTTTTCCCTATTCTTTTTTCTCCTACCTGCCTGTCTAAAGAAAGTCTGGGTCTTTTCCTTCACCATTTCCCACCAGTGTGCACGTGTATCGTAAAAGTCTTGAAGGGTCTGCCACTCGTGGTACTGCTCCCGGTACTGACTAACTATTTCATTTTCTTTTAAAAGGGAGCAGTTTAGTTTCCACAGACCACTTCCGGAAGTCACACCCGAAGATAGTGATAGGGTGCAGGAAAGCATTAGGTGATCAGAAAAGAAAACGGGGGTCAATCTAGCATCGGTTGGTGGGCAGTCCCGTGTAAAAAGGTAATCTATACGAGAGGCTCTGGTGCCATCACCACTGAACCAGGTGAAGCCCTCCTCTCTGGGATGCATGGTTTTAAAACAGTCCTGAAGTTTAAAATCCTTGCATATGCCCTGTAATAAAACCGATGTTTTGTCAACGTTAAAAAATTCCCCTGCTCTTTTTCTGTCACTCCTGCTTAAAATACAGTTAAAATCACCCCCTAAAACTAGTGGTGCCCTACCTAGCATGTGGGACTGCAGGTCTTCTAAAAGGTCATACCGGTCATTTTTTTCGTTAAAGCCATAAATATTTAAGAGGTTAAAATCTTGAAATCTTAAAATGTCTTAAAAGCAGTTATGTAAATTCTTGTGAACGGAGCTCTTCCTTCACTTCTACAGGTGAGAGGCGAGGGTGTTGAGCTCTATTCCCCGGTCAGACTCTGGGGGTCGGCCTCTGTTGCAAGGTTTTGTTAAACTTTGAGTCTCTAGGGGTTGATTGCAGAACTACATTTAAAAAAGAGACCTCATTTGGTGAATTGGAGGGGAAGACTCTGGGCTCCTCCACAGATGAACTGTCTGAGGTTGTCCCAGCTCTTCCCCTCTTCTCTGAGACTATAGGACAGGGGTGTCGAATTTATTTTCACCGAGGGCCACATCAGCATAATTGTTGCCCTCAAAGGGCCAGATGTAACTTATAAATGTAACTACTCCTAAATGTTAAATAACTCTGAATTTATTACTTATTCAAGTTACAAATATTACATATATATTTGCATAGATGTAAAAAAAATACATGTTTGCTTGTTGTTCTGTTATTATATCATAAATCCTTTTAATTTGTCAGGTGATGAAACCCACATCAACTCCATCCATCAATGATCAAACTATCCAAGTGAATAAAGAAAAGTTATGACATTTGCTTTGTTCCAAACTTGAAATAGCAAACAAAGCTAGCTTTTACTGCCGCATTGTTTCCAGTTTTAGCGAACACATTCTGCTGCGATTGCAGTTTGCCTTTTAATTCTTTGGCAGTTTGTTGTTTTTCTTGATGCCTAATGTTGGCTCTGAGCTCCGTGTTTGGTCTCAGAATGCGGACGTAGATCGTACTCTTTGACAACAGGCACCGCCTCACAACACAAAAGACATACCGTTTCTTCTCCTTGAAGCAAAAACATGTATTTGCCTTCCAATCTTTCTTGAAACAGAAAAATTGATGCAGATGGAAGGGCATCTGCATCAATATTTCTCTTCCTGGACATTTTGGGAACATTATTTGTATTTCTCAATTCAGCTTGTTGGGAAAATCACATCGATTTAGAAACATTGCAGTCCAGTTCGCGCGTAACATAATCAGCATGCATTGTGTGGAAATGTAGCTTTTGGTCACTGCACGTATTTGACTTTATTTTGATTTTATTTTTAGACAATCAGACCTTTTAAGCTCTCGCAGGCCACATTTGGCCCGCGGGCCTTGAGTTTGACACTATATGCTATAGGAGAATCAGTGGACAATTCTGATGCAAGCCTCTTTGTTTGCTGGGCATCTGGGAGGGAGGCATCCTCGCTATCATCCTGTGATTGGACTTCTTCACATTCTGAACTAGCTCCGCCTTCTGCCTGCACCACCTCCTCCTCTCCAAAACTCTCCATTGGTGGGGGTGTAGCAGGCCCCTCCCACTCCTCGGCCTCACCTGACTGCTGTCCACCATTCAGAGGTTTTGGCGGGAAGTTTGAATTTTCCAGCCCAGCTGTTTCAAGTAGCTCGTTAACTGCCTTGTCTGCCCTCCATTTCCTTCCCGCGTTTTTTTGGATTTCAATTTGTTGGCAAAGGATTTTGGGCAATCTCTGAAGAGGTGGTTTAATTCTCCACAGAGATTGCACTTTCTGCCATTAGTACACCAGGTGCCTGTGCTCCCCATATTTGCAGCAGAGTTTGGGCTGTCCCTGGTTGTGGATGTAGCCTCTGTTTTCTCCCAAGACAATCATTGATGGGAGATGTTTCAGGCCCTGGAAGCCCTGGGGGTCTTGCCATTGTTGGATGGGGACCCTCCAGGCGCAGTTCCAGATGCCATCGACATCCCTCACCTTCATTGCATGGCCTTTAACAGTGCAGAATCTTCCCAACCATATACAGATATCTTCTGCGTTCAACATTTCATTGAACATTCTGACAATTACTGTCTTCAGAGTATTGTCAGTAAACGCAGAAAACTGGCTTGCACATTTACAAATCTCGTCCAAAACTCCTGCAGCAAAGCTGCAGTGCGAAAACCAAATTCCTTGTTAAAAGGCAATTACAGGATGCAATTCAAATCGTCTGGCTTGAAGTTCAATGTTTTTTGGATTAGCTTCCGGGAGAAGTCCAATCTGGACATCTCTATAAGCTTTCCTTCCTTTTCTTTAAATAAAAATCTAGCGCTGTGATGCCTCCTGATGCCAGCATAGTTAGCCGACATGACGGAGGCACCACAAACAGTTTTAAACAAAAAGCTTAAAAGAACAATAATAAATATCACACTAAAAACCCAATAAAAGAGTAAAAAGTGGATAAAAAAGTACTAAAAGGGATATTTACCTTCCTCTCTTAAAAAAACGGGACACCGACCTTGTTTCAGCTGAAACTCCTTGGACGAGTTCAAAAAAGTAAAAACTTGAAAAAAGGGGGTAATACAGGAACATTTTTTGATAAAGAACACCAAATACAAAGAGTTGGAATAATTTGACCAAACACAAAATTAACCTCCAAAGCGTGAGAATTTAATGCTGAAATGCATAAAATCATCCACCCAAAGGTGGCGATCGCAGTCTTAGCCAAAAAGCCGAGAAGCGATTTTAGAAGTCAGGATACAATGGCTCCCTGAAACTACCACCATGTACCGCTGGTTTTGTTATTTCACAAGAGTTGGGAATAGTGCACCGTTCCCGGCGGCACTGCAGTACCGGGTCGATGCGTGGAGTGAACGGAGCAAGCCCCTTTTTCAACCCCTGTGCCTAAAAATCCATTTAATATGTAGTCCTCATATAGAGAACGTATCAGATATTAAACTGATAAGAACAGATTTTTTTTTTCTTTTGAAAAAATTTATTGACACTAATACATTGAAACAAAAAGAGAAGGGAGGAAAAGGAGTGCCTGATTTTTATTTGTTTTTAGGAAGCAGATACACTACACTGCACATCCTACAGGCCACAGACCCATCCGGAAACCCCAAAACTAAAGCAATGACACGATTCTGGATGGGTTCTTACCTCAGAAGACTGAAGATTTTACCCACCGACCTAAAAGTGCCTGTGTCTTTTAGCCTGCCACCATCCTATGCTTTTATCCAGACGTTCTTAAAGCATTTTAACTTGGAGGCAGAGGAGTTGCATGTTTTAACAAACCACCGCTCTTTGATTTCTGTTGTGCAGGAGCGGGAACCAGTGAGTCCAGTGCGTGGGCTCGCGTTCGGCGAGCCCTCAACAGTTTGGTGCAACGTCAACCATTCCGCTCTCCCAAACAGACTCCGGGACCTGTCGTGGATGGTGGCTCATGAGATCCTGCCAGTCAGGTCCGTTATGCACTCCCGGGGCATGTCAGCGATCTCAACCTGCCCGCGACCTGGTTGTGGCGCGCCCGAGTCGGTGAGGCACCTGCTCTGGGAGTGCAGCGCTGCTGCAGACCAGTGGGCAACAGCCGGCTCCTTGCAATTCCCGTACTTGCCAGCAAGGGAGGTCCTCACAGCACAACTCGTGCTCTATGGGGTGAGCCAAACAAAAATGAAAAAGAATGACTTTGCCAAGCAGTGGCTCACCCTAGCCGCCATCAAAGACGCCATGTGGACCTCCAGGAACTTGCTGGTGAGGAAGCGCATGCAGATCCCCCCCGTGGCTGTGATCCGGATGGCCGCAGCGGCGGCTCAAGCGGCGGGAGCTGCAGGCGGCGGGCCTAGGACACATCCACAAAGAAGAATCGCCTCTGTGCCCATTCGGATGAAGGAGCCGGAGCTACACACAAAAAGGTCAAAGCAGCGACGGCCTGGCTCTCCGGGTGAGGCAGGTGGGAAGGAGCAACAGGGTGGGGATCTCCTCTGAGCACCACGACAGGATCCCGAGAGACCTACTGTTTGGGGGAGCGAAATGAGTTTCCCTGGGTAGGGACTCACTACGCTCCTGCACAAAAAATGGACTTGGAAGAGAGCATTTTAACTAATGCACTCCTTTTTAAAGAAACTCAATACAAACTGCTACTCGCATGAGAACTACTTCACATGTAACTTTTACCTTAGACAACATTGACCTTATCTGTAATATCCCATGGAAAACTTGTTTTATTGTTGTTGTTTTAAATGTGGTTATACAGATTACACTTATTTATTGATGTTTTTATTAATAGGTAAAACATATGTCTTAAATATGAAGTTTTTATGAAAATGTGATGTATTATTGTCAATAATTTTTTTCAAAAGAAAAAAAAAATCTGTTCTTATCAGTTTAATATCTGATACGTCCTCTATATGAGGACTACATATTAAATGGATTTTTAGGCACAGGGGTTGAAAAAGGGGCTTGCTCCGTTCACTCCACGCATCGACCCGGTACTGCAGTGCCGCCGGGAACGGTGCACTCTTCCCAACTCTTGTGAAATAACAAAACCAGCGGTACATGGTGGTAGTTTCAGGGAGCCATTGTATTCTGACATCTAAAATAGAACTATAATGTTTAGAAAAGACGCAGTTTATGAGCACGTCGTGGGATTGAGCTTCCCTGGTTTCTCTGTATGACCATGAACACCAAACTACACACAGAGAACAGAGGAGCTTGACAGACACACACTAAGTTATCTGAGAGTCCCATTTTCAGCTGCAGAGAACAATCACATCAGGGAAGTCGACGTGCAGGCTCAACATCAGCCTCTCAAACCAACTCTCTGGTAAAATAGGGGCAACGTATGGTTCCAGCACCTATGTAACACATATTTGTCACGGGGACTGTGGCTTACGGCCACACCGCCCTGAACACGCCCGATCTCGTCCGAACTCGGAAGCCAAGCAGGGTCGGGCCTGGTTAGTACTTGGATGGGAGACCGCTTGGGAATACCAGGTGCTGTAAGCATTTTTCTCTCTTGTCTTCTCTTCTCTCTGCATGTCTTTTGTTGAAACATCTGTTGATCACCCTGTGATCCATCTTGCTGATCCTGGATCTGCTAAGGTGTCCCAGGTCATGGTTGCCTTTGATCCTCATACATTTAACTTTGTCCTGACAAAGGAGCAGTTCCAAAAAGTCAAACAGGGACTGCCTTTGCATTTGACGCAGTCAAACTGCATGCGCCTGGAGAAGCCAAAAGGCTTACAGCACCTGGTATTCCCAGGCGGTCTCCCCATCCAAGTACTAACCAGGCCCGACTCTGCTTAGCTTCTGAGATAAAACTCTGGCTTTTAGTCTGCGAAAAGAGAGTGAAAGTGAACTCCACTTTGAGATGGCTCTGGGATTGGGCCGACTGGGAGAATTGCTTGAAAAAAACCTCTACACCCAATGAGCGGTCAGAACAAAGCCTCAAGACCCCTAGTCTTTTGCACAGAGTAAAAGACAAAGCAGCCATTGAATAGGGCCCGATTGTTCCTACCTCGTCGGCCAAGGAGCCAGCGTCTCAACCAAGCAAAGCTCACCGTGGGGAAGGTGGCTATGCCAACTAGCCTGATGCACTGCTCCCGCAGTGTCAAATACTCGTACTCTGGTTTCTCTTCATAACGTACAAGTCTTTCGCCTTTTACTAAAGACTTCCGTGGAGAGCAACATTAATGAGTTGTTTCTATTTTTGGAAGGCTTTACCTTTGCGGGTGAAGTACTTGAGGTGGTTTAATCCACCTCAAGTACTTCATTTTATCAACTAAACCACCTGAAATGCCTAATTATATCAACTAAACCACCTGAAATGCTTAATTTTATCAACTAAACCACCTGAAATGCTTAATTTTATCAACTAAACCACCTGAAATGCTAAACTTTCTGAACTAAACCGCCTGAAATGCTTCATTTTATCAACTAAACCACCTGAAATGTTTCATTTTCATGATCTAAACCACCTCAAATGTTTCATTTTCATGATCTAAACCACGTCAAATACTTAACGAGCCAAAAATGCTAAAAAAAAAAAAAAGCCCTGTTTTGGAGGCCTCATAACTCAGTCATACGACATCACAGAGACCTCATTCAAAGTTTATATGTGACAGGAGACTCTCAACTTTATAGGGGTTGTTCAAGATATTTCTATCACGATTAATACCCATGGTTATAGGAGTGAAAAAGAAGGCACTTTTGCCTAAATGCCAGAAACTGCCCTATATTGGAGTTGCCATAACTCAGCCATCCGACATCACAGAGACCTCATTCAAAGTTTATGTGACAAGAGACTCTCGACTTTAACTAAACTAAAAAAAAATTTTATTGGGCGGGCAGTAGATTGGCACCCATCAAATTTCTTTAGGAATTTTCTAGAAGATCAGAAAGATGAAGAAAAGCCGGATTGTCTCAACCAAGCAAAGCTCATCATGGGGAAGGTGGCTATGCCAACTAGCTTGATGCACTGCTCCCGCAGTGTCAACTACTCGTACTCTGGTTTCTCTTCATAACGTACAAGTCTTTTGCCTTTTACTAAAGACTTCCGTGGAGAGCAACATTAATGAGTTGTTTCTATTTTTGGAAGGCTTTACCTTTGCGGGTGAAGTACTTGAGGTGGTTTAATCCACCTCAAGTACTTCATTTTATCAACTAAACCACCTGAAATGCCTAATTTGATCAACTAAACCACCTGAAATGCTTTATTTTATCAACAAAACCACATCAAATGTTTCATTTTCATGGATTTAACCATCTCAAGTACTTCGTTTTATCAACTAAACCACCTTAAAGCGGCAGTCGGCAACTTTTTTTTAGTCATATTAGCTTGAACTGTCATGGGATTCTGGAAGTAGAATATTAAATAGTCTGTTTAGGAGAAATAACGAAATCTGTAGCTCCCTCTGAAGCCTGTAATCATGCTTACAAAAACCGAGCGCTCCCGGCTGTTTTTTAACCAATCAAGTTAGGGTGGAGGAATCCTACCTGTCAATCACAGCTTGTGCACACGCTGCTGAGCGTGAGTCTGCCCCAGCTTGTGTGCGCTCAAACTGGTGTGAACTCACGTGCACAACCTCGTCCACAGAGGGGGAGGGGTTTGGGGGGCAATTCGGAGCTTGTTAGAGGTTGGGGGAGGGACCTGAAAGTTGTATCAGTTCGAATTTTCCGACTTTAGACTCGGAATTTTGAAAACTTGCCGACTGCAGCTTTAAATGCTTAATTTTATGAACTAAACCACCTGAAATGCTTTATTTTATCATCTAGAAGATCAGAAAGATGAAGAAAAGCCGGACTGTTTTAATCTGCAAGCTTTTCAGATTCAGGTTAGCTGCTGGCATGGCACTGCAGACAGTTGAATTTGCTGCACCGTCCGGCCGAGTGAGGCACCTGGAAAAGAGGTGTCAGCCTCTGACAGTTCCAACTCATACTTACCTGGCAGGGGAGATACCATGATCAAGAAGGTGGTTCACCCAGGACGAGGCTCAGCCATTGCACACCGGCTGTACTGACCCTTGCGAATTCCCCAAATGTGGGAATCTCGACTGCATAATTTCTGGTAGTGGGGGACTGCGTTCGCGCTCTCCCCTGATTTGACTGTATAACGTGAATATCCCTTGGCATGGCCCTCAGCTCGTACAAAGTGCAAAATTGGATTTAGACTTTAGGACAAATAAGGCATATTATTGGGTAAAAGATTTGTCAATCAAATCCATGGAGAGGGAGGGATGGGAAATCATGGGCATGCTGTACTATTGGTCAATTAGCTGTCAAAAGCTGCCAGGCCATGTGGTGAAGTGTTGTGGCAGGGTGAATCTAGGGAAATGTACAAAATACGACTTAAATGATCGTTTTATACAAGTGTTTTGTCTAATTGGGAGTGTTGGACATTGAATCGTGTTTTAATGCTTGCATTGCTGTCTATTGATCACTTCATTTGAGTGATTTATTAATTTTCACCCACCAGCTGGTACTTGGTATTGTATGAAAAAAAGAAAAAGGTGGTTAAAAAAAGACATGAGACTAATTGGTGTGGCTATTTTCAGAAACATTTGGATGTGAATGTAAACAAAACCTCTAAAGCTCTTATTTTTGTCTTCCCATTGGTCGACCCGCTGGTTTGAGGCCTACATGGTGATGGAGACATTGATTATGGGGGAAATGACACACTGTTACCTCTTCAACATTGTCTATTAATTCAATAAACTTTTTTTATTTCTTCACAGTTGTATGCTGTTCATGTGTTTATTATTACAGATGATGGTATATCATGAATGATTATAATTACTGGTAGGTTACATTATAATGAATAGATTGAAGGAGAACATTGAAAGTGTTGACTTGGAAATGACACAACACACTGCTACTGCGATTCAAGGCACTTTAAGGGCTGAAGTGCATTTATTCAAGTGCATTCTCATTTAGTAAACAAAGTTAAGACATATATAGTGCACATTTTTCATGACAAGACATTTGAAATTAAGTGTGTGAGGGGGAGAGAGAGAGAGAGAGAGGGGGGGGGGGGGGGGTGAGGTGGAGGTGGAGGTGGAGGGAGAGTGTGTGTGTGTGAGACAGAGACAGACAGACTGACCAGGAGCAGTGGGCAGACAGGAGAGAGAGCCATGTGCAACAGCAGATATGGGAACAAACAAGAAATCAAGTGTAAGTGAACAATACAAATGAGAACTATATACATGTGCATGTAGGAGTGCAATCAGGAAACTATATACACAAACAACAACATAGGGACATCAAAGATAAGAGAAAAAAAAAGTTCAGACAAGTCAAGATCAGTCACCGGGCCTCAGTATCAGTCATTTACCAGCCGTTGATGTCACAGATGGGCCTCACCGTGTTGCCGTAGCCACAGCGGTACAGGAAAGCCTTCGGGTTGTCCTTGGCAGGACAGCCGGGCTCGGTGCAGCGGACGCTGTAGCGCCACACACCAACTGGCCTCCAGAAGAAGACGCGGTGTCGGAAGAAACTGTCTGCCACGGGGACAGTGCTGCCATCCACCACACCGGGCATCTCGGGAGGGTGGAACCACATCTTTTCACTCTTCAGGACCTTCCTCCACCTATTCCTGCCGTACATGTCAGAGAAGGGCCGCGGCTTCAGAAAGAGCCCCCTCTCCTCATCCTCCTTCAGCCACTTAATGTCTTGCTCGGGCAGCCCGCTGTCCTCAGCCTCCCAGGATTTGTGCCATCCTTCAAACAGGATGGCGTCTTCACCACCAACTGCCTCCTGTGACTGGCTCTCTGTAAATACAAAAAAACCCAAAACACATTGATTATAGTATATCCACACTGTGGAATGAGGCTTTTCATTACAGCAGCCCACTGGATGTGACATGCATGATCTGTGTGCTATTAGCCAGTAAACTAATACAACTTGTGTTAAATGAATATGTACCTTGTGTTTCGTAGGTGGACAGAGCCTCCACAAGCAGAGCGTCGTCTTCCCAGCTGGGGTCTGCTGAGCTGGCAGTGGTGGCTGATGGACGGGGCGCAAAGAATGAGGGTACCGGTGAAGAGGTAGGCACAGCTGCACGGGGTGTTGGGGCAGCCGACTTGGAGGAGGCCTTCTTCGGCTTCGCGGTGGAGGTGGGGGATGCTGCTGCTGCTGCTGGTGCTGAAGGGGGCTTTGTGGTGGAGGTAGGTGTGACTGATGGACGAGCCTTGCTGGTGATGGAGGGAGGTGCAGGAGGAGGAGGTGATGGAGGGGCCTTGCTGGTGGTGGGTGGTGGTGCTGCTGCTGCTGCTGCTGCAGATGCTGCTGGGGGCTTGCTGGAGGAAGCAGACGCGGTGGAAGGAGTGGCTACACCCTGCTGAGGTATTAGGAGGAATATTACATTTCAGTTTTGCTGAATACATTTGTTATGTTATTCCTTTATACACATGTTCACCTGCACACATACCTCCTTGTCCAGAATGTACTTTCTGAACCTCTTCAGGGCCTTTGAATTGATGTCATCCTCCTTCATGATGAGCCACTGCGTCACCGACGTGTAGGCCTCCTGCGCCCTCTTCCTCTCAGCGTCGCTGCCAGCCTGAGGATCCGCCAGGAGCCTCTTGTGCAGGCTGTACCACTGCCACATCTCCAGGTAGGTGAACGACTTGAACCTCCCCTGTCCATAGATGGCCCGGTCCACATTCACCTCCAGGTGGCACGAGACGGTGGTGAAGAGGTGCGCGTACTTGACCAGCTGCTCCTTCAGCCACTCGTCGTTGATGGTCTTCCTCTTCTCAGGGTGCCTCATCTCCTTCATGTGGCGGTCGACGATGCTGAAATGGCATAGTAATGTAAAATAGTGATACAGTACTATTAACTTATAACACTATTCACATGATGATCACTTACTATTTACAGTAGCCGACATCATTCTCGACCAGCCACTTGAAGCTCTTGCTGGTGTACTGGCCAAAGGTCATCACCAGCTGCCCCAGGACTTGCGCCTCAGTTGGAGAGGGTGTGACGATCTGACATTTCTTCAAAGCTGTAGACAGATAAATAAGGGGGAACAAAATTAAAGTAATCATGTCTAGACAGTAGTGCAGTTGTAAGCACAGGGTTGTGCATGCACTCTTCTCACCTTCTTTGTAAGCCTTGTCTGAGTCTCTCAGCCTACTGTCCACTGTCTCACGGTCCCGTGCATGTGCCTGAAGGACGTCCTTGGCCTCCTTGGTCATCCCAAGCACACACTGCTGCCTGTCCTTAGGAAAGCTTGTGTCCAGGATGGACAGCACAGGCATCAGAGGATCCATTTGCTTCTGTAAACACACACACACACACACACACACACACACACACACACACACACACAGCCTGCCTGTATAGTATAACCAGTTGTTTAGTTTACAAGTTATAGAGGGGAAAAAAGCACAGAGGCTGACACGATCGCATTACTGTAGTTATAAATCTGTATAACTATAGGATATTAATAGTAAATTGTTCCATGTAGTAATGGCATGAGACTAGTATAAAATCTTTGTATTAGAATAGGATGCATATTATTCAGAAATCTGTGTCAAAACAGATGTTTCAACAAAAGACATGCAGAGAGAAGAGAAAAAAATGCTTACAGCACCTGGTATTCCCAAGCGGTCTCCCATCCAAGCACTAACCAGGCCCGACCCTGCTTGGCTTCCGAGTTCGGACGAGATCGGGCGTGTTCAGGGCGGTGTGGCCGTAAGCCACAGTCCCCGTGACAAATATGTGTTACATAGGTGCTGGAACCATACGTTGCCCCTATTTTACCAGAGAGTTGGCTTGAGAGGCTGATGTTGAGCCTGCACGTCGACTTCCCTGATGTGATTGTTCTCTGCAGCTGAAAATGGGACTCTCAGATAACTTAGTGTGTGTCTGTCAAGCTCCTCTGTTCTCTGTGTGTAGTTTGGTGTTCATGGTCATACAGAGAAACCAGGGAAGCTCAATCCCACGAGGTGCTCATAAACTGCGTCTTTTCTAAAGATTATAGTTCCATTTTAGAAGTCAGAATACAATGGCTCCCTGAAACTACCACCATGTACAGCTGGTTTTGTTATTTCACAAGAGTTGGGAAGAGTGGACCGTTCCCGGCGGCACTGCAGTACCGGGACGATGCGTGGAGTGAACGGAGCAAGCCCCTTTTTTAACCCCTGTGCCTAAAAATCCATTTAATATGTAGTCCTCATATAGTGGACGTATCAGATATTAAACTGATAAGAACAGATTTTTTTTTCTTTTGAAAAAAATTTATTGACACTAATACATCACATTTTCACAAAAACTTCATATTTAAGACATTTGTTTTACCTATGAATAAAAACATCAATAAATAAGTGTAATCTGTATAACCACATTTAAAACAACAACAATAAAACAAGTTTTTCATGGGATATTACAGATAAAGTCAATGTCGTCTAATGTAAAAGCTACATGTGAAGTAGTTCTCATGCGAGTAGCAGTTTGTATTGAGTGTCTTTAAAAAGGAGTGCATTAGTTAAAATGCTCTCTTCCAAGTCCATTTTTTGTGCAGGAGCGCAGTGAGTCCCTACCCAGGGAAACTCATTTCGCTCCCCCAAACAGTAGGTCTCTCGGGATCCTGTCGTGGTGCTCAGAGGAGATCCCCACCCTGTTGCTCCTTCCCACCTGCCTCACCCGGAGAGCCAGGCCGTCGCTGCTTTGACCTTTTTGTGTGTAGCTCCGGCTCCTTCATCCGAATGGGCACAGAGGCGATTCTTCTTTGTGGATGTGTCCTAGGCCCGCCGCCTGCAGCTCCGGCCGCTTGAGCCGCCGCTGCGGCCATCCGGATCACAGCCACGGGGGGGATCTGCATGCGCTTCCTCACCAGCAAGTTCCTGGAGGTCCACATGGCGTCTTTCATGGCGGCTAGGGTGAGCCACTGCTTGGCAAAGTCATTATTTTTCATTTTTGTTTGGCTCACCCCATAGAGCACGAGTTGTGCTGTGAGGACCTCCCTTGCTGGCAAGTACGGGAATTGCAAGGAGCCGGCTGTTGCCCACTGGTCTGCAGCAGCGCTGCACTCCCAGAACAGGTGCCTCACCGACTCGGGCGCGCCACAACCAGGTCGCGGGCAGATTGAGATCGCTGACATGCCCCGGGAGTGCATAACGGACCTGACTGGGAGGATCTCATGAGCCACCATCCACAACAGGTCCCGGAGTCTGTTTGGGAGAGCGGAATGGTTGACGTTGCACCAAACTGTTGAGGGCTCGCCGAACGCGAGCCCACGCACTGGACTCACTGGTTCCCGCTCCTGCACAACAGAAATCAAAGAGCGGTGATTTTTTAAAACATGCAACTCCTCTGCCTCCAAGTTAAAATGCTTTAAGAACGTCTGGATAAAAGCATAGGATGGTGGCAGGCTAAAAGACACAGGCACTTTTAGGTCGGTGGGTAAAATCTTCAGTCTTCTGAGGTAAGAACCCATCCAGAATCGTGTCATTGCTTTAGTTTTGGGGTTTCCGGATGGGTCTGTGGCCTGTAGGATGTGCAGTGTAGTGTATCTGCTTCCTAAAAACAAGTAAAAATTAGGCACTCCTTTTCCTCCTTTCTCTTTTTGTTTCTTCATTACATCTCTCCTCAGTCTTTCCCACTTGGAGCCCCACAGAAAATAAAAAATGGCTCGGTCCAGGTCTAAAAGCACTTTTCTAGGTGGGATAAAAACAGAACTGATTAGTAAAAGCAAAGGTAAAATCACGGCTTTGATGATTAAAACCTTTCCTTCAATGGTCAGTCCTCTAAGTCCCCAGTATCCTAGTCTTTGCTTTACTTTCCCTACCACGTCTGGCCAGTTTGATGTCCCTCCCCCTTCCTTGTCAAAATTAATCCCCAGTATTTTCTGTTTTGTCTGGGTTATAGTCACGGGGAGTCCTGCAGTCTCAGTCGCTGTCCATGGCCCGTAAAATTGGGCTTGGGTCTTGTTTCTGTTTAGTTTTGCCCCAGAGGCCCGTCCATACCAGTCAGTCAAGTCCAGAGTCCTATTGATGGATATTAGGTCTGTACATGAAATGTTCTCGTCGTCCATATATAAAACACACTTTGTCGATAGTCCCCCGCTCCCCGGGACTCTCACCCCATTGATTCGGTGGTCCCTTCTCAAGCTCTGTGCCAGTGGTTCCACACAGATGATGTAGAGGAGGGCAGATAACGGACAACCCTGACGGACACCGCAGTGGATGTTTACTGCTTTTGTCAGATGCCCGTTAACAAGGAATTTGCTGGTAATGCCCCGGTACAGCAGACCCACCCAAGCTATAAACCTTTCTGGGAACCCCATTTTTGGCAGTACCTGGAAAAGGTACTGGTGCGAGACCCGATCAAAGGCTTTCTCAAAGTCTAAATTTAGGACTGCTAGCCGAATGTTTCTGTCTCTCGCATAACAGATGGTGTCTCGGATCAGTACGAGGCTGTCGGTTATCTTCCTCCCCGGGATGGCACAGGCTTGATCCGGGTGAATCAGGTCTTCTAAAAACAAGGACATACGTGAGGCTAAAAGTTTACTAAAAAGTTTACAGTCAAAGTTTAAAAGTGTAATCGGTCTCCAATTCTTCAAGTCAGTCTTGTCTTTTTTTTTGTGAAGAAGAGTCACTATCCCTGCTCTAAAACTGTCAGGAAGTCGCTCAAGTTGCTCAAATTCCATAAAAACAGTAAACAAGTCAGGTGCTAAAATATCCCAAAAGGTCAAATAAAATTCCAAGGGAAGTCCATCTTGTCCTGGGGACTTCCCTTTCTTAAAATTTGTAAAACATTTATTTAACTCTGAAATTGTAAAATCTTGGGTTAAAAGCACACTGTCTTTTACTGTTTTTTCTATGACATTTAAAACTTCTGTCATGGTGTCCATTTCAACAGGTTTTTGTTCGTACAATTCACAATAAAATTGTTCAACAGCTTGTTTAATTTCTTCCATTGAATCAACTGTGCACCCGTTCTCTTTTGTTAGCTTTAAAATGGCCCCCCCTTTATTCACAATTTTCTTAAAAAAATACCTTGTGCACTTCTCTCCTTCCTCTATTTCTCATTCCCTGCTTCTTAAAATGACACCCTTACTTTTAATATCTGCTAAAATCGACATCTCTGTTTTCACTTGTTTAATTTCATCATTAAAATCCATCCCTTGTTGGTTTAATTTAAAATAGCGCTGCAGTCGCTTCTGCAGTCCCATCATGCGTCTGTTTTCCCTATTCTTTTTTCTCCTACCTGCCTGTCTAAAGAAAGTCTGGGTCTTTTCCTTCACCATTTCCCACCAGTGTGCACGTGTATCGTAAAAGTCTTGAAGGGTCTGCCACTCGTGGTACTGCTCCCGGTACTGACTAACTATTTCATTTTCTTCTAAAAGGGAGCAGTTTAGTTTCCACAGACCACTTCCGGAAGTCACACCCGAAGAGAGTGATAGGGTGCAGGAAAGCATCAGGTGATCGGAAAAGAAAACGGGGGTCAATCTAGCATCGGTTGGTGGGCAGTCCCGTGTAAAAAGGTAGTCTATACGAGAGGCTCTGGTGCCACCACCACTGAACCAGGTGAAGCCCTCCTCTCTGGGATGCATGGTCCTAAAACAGTCCTGAAGTTTAAAATCCTTGCATATGCCCTGTAATAAAACCGATGTTTTGTCAACTTTAAAAAATTCCCCTGCTCTTTTTCTGTCACTCCTGCTTAAAATACAGTTAAAATCACCCCCTAAAACTAGTGGTGCCCTACCTAGCATATGGGACTGCAGGTCTTCTAAAAGGTCATACCGGTCATTTTTTTCATTAAAGCCATAAATATTTAAGAGGTTAAAATCTTGTCCCATAAAAGTCAAATGTGCTAAAAGTGCCCGTCCGTCTCTCACCACAGTGCTGCCCTTCACCAGAACCTGAGGGTTTTTGATCAAAATGGCCACTCCGTCATTTTTGTTTTGGTTGGATCCACTCCACAATGATGTCTGTGGCCACATCTCCTCCCACTGTCTGTAGTGCTTTAAAAACGGTAGGCCGCATTCCTGTATTAAAAGAACATCTGACTTAAAAGAACTAAGAAAGGATAAAACACTCTGGGCTCTAACTTTCGACTTTACACTTCTCACATTAATAGTTGAGAGAGTGAGTGTCATGAGTATGGTTAAAAACAACAGGTATGACATCTTAAAAGACTAAATGAGGGTTAAAACATTTAAAATGTCTTAAAAGCAGTTATGTAATTTCTTGTGAATGGAGCTCTTCCTTCACTTCTACAGGTGAGAGGCGAGGGTGTTGAGCTCTATTCCCCGGTCGGACTCTGGGGGTTGGCCTCTGTTGCAAGGTTTTGTTAAACTTTGAGTCTCTAGGGGTTGATTGCAGAACTACATTTAAAAAAGAGACCTCATTTGGTGAATTGGAGGGGAAGACTCTGGGCTCCTCCACAGATGAACTGTCTGAGGTAGTCCCAGCTCTTCCCCTCTTCTCTGAGACTATAGGAGAATCAGAGGACAATTCTGATGCAAGCCTCTTTGTTTGCTGGGCATCGGGGAGGGAGGCATCCTCGCTATCCAGTGTTGCCAAAACAAAAACACAAGAAGTCGCTATTGGCTCTCTGAAAAGTCGCTAGAAGTCGCTAGATTGCGTCATGACGTCATAAGTGACGTAACCACGCCCATATCATATATTTTCGCTCCTACCGGAGCCGAAATCAGCCGGCCTGAAGCTGATTTCAGCTCTAAACTCTGTAAACTTTAGCAACATTTGAAACTTTTCAGGCCAGAAAGTAGTCGTTTAGATCCCCAACGTGTTAAAAACCTGCCAAAATACCGGCTATTTACAATTTTGTTCCCACAAATTCGGCGCTACTAAAGCTAGCCGCAGTGAGCAACGCACTTCCGGTTGTTTTGACAAAATAAAATACCCGTTGCCTTTTATCATGGGGAAAGCCATTACGATAAAAAGGTGCTTTTGTTTTGAAAACAGGAAGTGAACCTACCCTCGTTGTAGCTAGCTTGAAACTGCCGTTTTGACAGGAGATGACGGTTTGCCGGGTTGCCGCAGTCCTGCAGTGCTTCTGTCTCGGCTTGTATGGTGTCGCGTGGCAACTGATTTGTCACTCACAAAACAAGTTAAATTGTCGCTAGATTCAGCCAGATTGAGCCCGAAAGTCGCTAAGTCGCTAGATTATTTTTTTTGTTGCCAGAGATGGCCAAAAGTCGCTAAATCTAGCGACAAAGTCGCTAAATTGGCAACACTGTCGCTATCATCCTGTGATTGGACTTCTTCACATTCTGAACTAGCTCCGCCTTCTGCCTGCACCACCTCCTCCTCCTCCTCCTCTCCAGAACTCTCCATTGGTGGGGGTGTAGCAGGCCCCTCCCCCTCCTCGGCCTCACCTGACTGCTGTCCACTATTCAGGGATTTTGGCGGGAAGTTTGAATTTTCCAGCCCAGCTGTTTCAAGTAGCTCGTTAACTGCCTCGGTCTGCCCTCCATTTCCTTCCCGCGTTTTTTTGGATTTCAATTGTTGGCAAAAGATTTTGGGCAATCTCTGAAGAGGTGGTTTGATTCTCCACAGAGATTGCACTTTTTGCCATTCGTACACTCTTCGAAGGTGTGACCGATTCCTCTACATTTGCCACAAAACACCTTCGTGCAGGCCTCCACCAGGTGCCCGTGCTCCCCACATTTGCGGCAGAGTTTGGGCTGTCCCTGGTAGTGGATGTAGCCTCTGTTTTCTCCCAAGACAATCATTGATGGGAGATGTTTCAGGCCCTGGAAGCCCTGGGGGTCTTGCCATTGTTGGATGGGCACCCTCCAGGCGCAGTTCCAGATGCCGTCAACATCCCTCACCTTCATTGCCTGGCCTTTAACAGTGCAGAATCTTCCCAACCATATACAGATATCTTCTGCGTTCACCATTTCATTGAACATTCTGACAATTACTGTCTTCAGAGTATTGTCAGTAAGTTTCTCAACAGTAAACGCAGAAAACTGGGCTTGCACATTTCCAAATCTCATCCAAAACTCCTGCAGCAAAGCTGCAGTGCGAAAACTTACATCGAAACCTTTGTTAAAAGGCAATGACAGGATGCAATTCAAATCGTCTGGCTTGAAATTCAATATGTTTTGAATTAGCTTCCGAGAGAAGTCCAATCTGGACATCTCTATAAGCTTTCCTTCTTTTTCTTTAAATAAAAATCTAGCGCTGTGGTGCCTCCTCATGCCAGCATAGTTTGCCGACATGATGGAGGCACCACAAACAGTTTTTAAATGAAATGCTTAAAAGAACAATAATAAATATCACACTAAAAGCCCAAAAAAAGAGTAAAAAGTGGATGAAAAGGTACTAAAAATGGATACTTACCTTCCTCTAAAAAAACGGAACACCGACACTGACCCTGTTTCAGCTGAAACTCTTTCAAAAAGCAAAAACCTGGGAAAAAGGGGTAATACAAGAAAATTTAAATACAAAGAACTCCAACTACAAAAGACTTGGAATAATTTGATCGAACGCAAAAAAGAACCTCCAAAGCGAGAAAATTTGATGCCAAAAAGGCATAAAATAGTCCACCCAAAGGAGGCGATCGCAGTCTTAGCCAAAAGGCCGAGAAGCGATAACCCTCCACTGTTTCACGTCCGAGAGCCCTTCCTGGCACAATGCGCACTTGTGGCGGTGCTCTTTTTTTGCCTACAAAGCGTCACTTTGCACCTCCGCCCACCCGCTGCAGTGAGCACTCTTCAGCCGTTTCAGATGGTACAACTTTGCACTCCCGCCCGCTCCACTGAGCACCATTCAAACAACAACAATTTAGCGCTCCAGCTTTGAACATGGGCACGGTCTCAACAAATAAGGTGACTCTACTCCGAGAAGTCACTTGGCACAGCAAGAAGATTTCCTTTGCACAGACAGAATGGGCTTCACCCGCAAAGGTAAAGCCTTCCAAAAATAGAAACAACTCATTAATGTTGCTCTCCACGGAAGTCTTTAGTAAAAGGCGAAAGACTTGTACGTTATGAAGAGAAACCAGAGTACGAGTATTTGACACTGCGGGAGCAGTGCATCAGGCTTCCCCACGGTGAGCTTTGCTTGGTTGAGACGCTCGCTCCTCGGCCGACCAGGTAGGAACAATCGGGCCCTATTCAATGGCTGCTTTGTCTTTTACTCTGTGCAAAAGACTAGGGGTCTTGAGGCTTTGTTCTGGCCGCTCATTGGGTGTAGAGGTTTTTTTCAAGCAATTCTCCCAGTCGGCCCAATCCCAGAGCCATCTCAAAGTGGAGTTCACTTTCACTCTCTTTTCGCAGACTAAAAGCCAGAGTTTTATCTCAGAAGCTAAGCAGAGTCGGGCCTGGTTAGTACTTGGATGGGGAGACCGCCTGGGAATACCAGGTGCTGTAAGCCTTTTGGCTTCTCCAGGCGCATGCAGTTTGACTGCGTCAAATGCAGAGGCAGTCCCTGTTTGACTTTTTGGAACTGCTCCTTTGTCAGGACAAAGTTAAATGTATGAGGATCAAAGGCAACCATGACCCTGGACACCTTAGCAGATCCAGGATCAGCAAGATGGATCACAGGGTGATCAACAGATGTTTCAACAAAAGACATGCAGAGAGAAAAATGCTTACAGCACCTGGTATTCCCAAGCGGTCTCCCATCCAAGAACTAACCAGGCCCGACCCTGCTTGGCTTCCGAGTTCGGACGAGATCGGGCGTGTTCAGGGCGGTGTGGCCGTAAGCCACAGTCCCCGTGACAAATATGTGTTACATAGGTGCTGGAACCATACGTTGCCCCTATTTTACCAGAGAGTTGGCTTGAGAGGCTGATGTTGAGCCTGCACATCGACTTCCCTGATGTGATTGTTCTCTGCAGCTGAAAATGGGACTCTCAGATAACTTAGTGTGTGTCTGTCAAGCTCCTCTGTTCTCTGTGTGTAGTTTGGTGTTCATGGTCATACAGAGAAACCAGGGAAGCTCAATCCCACGACGTGCTCATAAACTGCGTCTTTTCTAAAGATTATAGTTCCATTTTAGAAGTCAGAATACAATGGCTCCCTGAAACTGCCACCATGTACCGCTGGTTTTGTTATTTCACAAGAGTTGGGAAGAGTGCACCGTTCCCGGCGGCACTGCAGTACCGGGTCGATGCGTGGAGTGAACGGAGCAAGCCCCTTTTTTAACCCCTGTGCCTAAAAATCCATTTAATATGTAGTCCTCATATAGTGGACGTATCAGATATTAAACTGATAAGAACAGATTTTTTTTTCTTTTGAAAAAAATTTATTGACACTAATACATCACATTTTCACAAAAACTTCATATTTAAGACATTTGTTTTACCTATGAATAAAAACATCAATAAATAAGTGTAATCTGTATAACCACATTTAAAACAACAACAATAAAACAAGTTTTTCATGGGATATTACAGATAAAGTCAATGTCGTCTAATGTAAAAGCTACATGTGAAGTAGTTCTCATGCGAGTAGCAGTTTGTATTGAGTTTCTTTAAAAAGGAGTGCATTAGTTAAAGTGCTCTCTTCCAAGTCCATTTTTTGTGCAGGAGCGCAGTGAGTCCCTACCCAGGGAAACTCATTTCGCTCCCCCAAACAGTAGGTCTCTCGGGATCCTGTCGTGGTGCTCAGAGGAGATCCCCACCCTGTTGCTCCTTCCCACCTGCCTCACCCGGAGAGCCAGGCCGTCGCTGCTTTGACCTTTTTGTGTGTAGCTCCGGCTCCTTCATCCGAATGGGCACAGAGGCGATTCTTCTTTGTGGATGTGTCCTAGGCCCGCCGCCTGCAGCTCCGGCCGCTTGAGCCGCCGCTGCGGCCATCCGGATCACAGCCACGGGGGGGATCTGCATGCGCTTCCTCACCAGCAAGTTCCTGGAGGTCCACATGGCGTCTTTCATGGCGGCTAGGGTGAGCCACTGCTTGGCAAAGTCATTATTTTTCATTTTTGTTTGGCTCACCCCATAGAGCACGGGTTGTGCTGTGAGGACCTCCCTTGCTGGCAAGTACGGGAATTGCAAGGAGCCGGCTGTTGCCCACTGGTCTGCAGCAGCGCTGCACTCCCAGAGCAGGTGCCTCACCGACTCGGGCGCGCCACAACCAGGTCGCGGGCAGGTTGAGATCGCTGACATGCCCCGGGAGTGCATAACGGACCTGACTGGGAGGATCTCATGAGCCACCATCCACGACAGGTCCCGGAGTCTGTTTGGGAGAGCGGCATGGTTGACGTTGCACCAAACTGTTGAGGGCTCGCCGAACGCGAGCCCACGCACTGGACTCACTGGTTCCCGCTCCTGCACAACAGAAATCAAAGAGCGGTGATTTGTTAAAACATGCAACTCCTCTGCCTCCAAGTTAAAATGCTTTAAGAACGTCTGGATAAAAGCATAGGATGGTGGCAGGCTAAAAGACACAGGCACTTTTAGGTCGGTGGGTAAAATCTTCAGTCTTCTGAGGTAAGAACCCATCCAGAATCGTGTCATTGCTTTAGTTTTGGGGTTTCCGGATGGGTCTGTGGCCTGTAGGATGTGCAGTGTAGTGTATCTGCTTCCTAAAAACAAGTAAAAATCAGGCACTCCTTTTCCTCCTTTCTCTTTTTGTTTCTTCATTACATCTCTCCTCAATCTTTCCCACTTGGAGCCCCACAGAAAATAAAAAATGGCTCGGTCCAGGTCTAAAAGCACTTTTCTAGGTGGGATAAAAACAGAACTGATTAGTAAAAGCAAAGGTAAAATCACGGCTTTGATGATTAAAACCTTTCCTTCAATGGTCAGTCCTCTAAGTCCCCAGTATCCTAGTCTTTGCTTTACTTTCCCTACCACGTCTGGCCAGTTTGATGTCCCTCCCCCTTCCTTGTCAAAATTAATCCCCAGTATTTTCTGTTTTGTCTGGGTTATAGTCACGGGGAGTCCTGCAGTCTCAGTCGCTGTCCATGGCCCGTAAAATTGGGCTTGGGTCTTGTTTCTGTTTAGTTTTGCCCCAGAGGCCCGTCCATACCAGTCAGTCAAGTCCAGAGTCCTATTGATGGATATTAGGTCTGTACATAAAATGTTCACGTCGTCCATATATAAAACACACTTTGTCGATAGTCCCCCGCTCCCCGGGACTCTCACCCCATTGATTCGGTGGTCCCTTCTCAAGCTCTGTGCCAGTGGTTCCACACAGATGATGTAGAGGAGGGCAGATAACGGACAACCCTGACGGACACCGCAGTGGATGTTTACTGCTTTTGTCAGATGCCCGTTAACAAGGAATTTGCTGGTAATGCCCCGGTACAGCAGACCCACCCAAGCTATAAACCTTTCTGGGAACCCCATTTTTGGCAGTACCTGGAAAAGGTACTGGTGCGAGACCCGATCAAAGGCTTTCTCAAAGTCTAAATTTAGGACTGCTAGCCGAATGTTTCTGTCTCTCGCATAACAGATGGTGTCTCGGATCAGTACGAGGCTGTCGGTTATCTTCCTCCCCGGGATGGCACAGGCTTGATCCGGGTGAATCAGGTCTTCTAAAAACAAGGACATACGTGAGGCTAAAAGTTTACTAAAAAGTTTACAGTCAAAGTTTAAAAGTGTAATCGGTCTCCAATTCTTCAAGTCAGTCTTGTCTTTTTTTTTGTGAAGAAGAGTCACTATCCCTGCTCTAAAACTGTCAGGAAGTCGCTCAAGTTGCTCAAATTCCATAAAAACAGTAAACAAGTCAGGTGCTAAAATATCCCAAAAGGTCAAATAAAATTCCAAGGGAAGTCCATCTTGTCCTGGGGACTTCCCTTTCTTAAAATTTGTAAAACATTTATTTAACTCTGAAATTGTAAAATCTTGGGTTAAAAGCACACTGTCTTTTACTGTTTTTTCTGTGAAATTTAAAACTTCTGTCATGGTGTCCATTTCAACAGGTTTTTGTTCGTACAGTTCACGATAAAATTGTTCAACAGCTTGTTTAATTTCTTCCATTGAATGAACTGTGCACCCGTTCTCTTTTCTTAGCTTTAAAATAGCCCCCCCTTTATTCACAATTTTCTTAAAAAAATACCTTGTGCACTTCTCTCCTTCCTCTATTTCTCGTTCCCTGCTTCTTAAAATGACACCCTTACTTTTAATATCTGCTAAAATCGACATCTCTGTTTTCACTTGTTTAATTTCATCATTAAAATCCATCCCTTGTTAGTTTAATTTAAAATAGCGCTGTAGTCGCTTCTGCAGTCCCATCATGCGTCTGTTTTCCCTATTCTTTTTTCTCCTACCTGCCTGTCTAAAGAAAGTCTGGGTCTTTTCCTTCACCATTTCCCACCAGTGTGCACGTGTATCGTAAAAGTCTTGAAGGGTCTGCCACTCGTGGTACTGCTCCCGGTACTGACTAACTATTTCATTTTCTTCTAAAAGGGAGCAGTTTAGTTTCCACAGACCACTTCCGGAAGTCACACCCGAAGAGAGTGATAGGGTGCAGGAAAGCATCAGGTGATCAGAAAAGAAAACGGGGGTCAATCTAGCATCGGTTGGTGGGCAGTCCCGTGTAAAAAGGTAGTCTATACGAGAGGCTTTGGTGCCATCACCAGTGAACCAGGTGAAGCCCTCCTCTCTGGGATGCATGGTTTTAAAACAGTCCTGAAGTTTAAAATCCTTGCATATGCCCTGTAATAAAACCGATGTTTTGTCAACTTTAAAAAATTCCCCTGCTCTTTTTCTGTCACTCCTGCTTAAAATACAGTTAAAATCACCCCCTAAAACTAGTGGTGCCCTACCTAGCATGTGGGACTGCAGGTCTTCTAAAAGGTCATACCGGTCATTTTTTTCGTTAAAGCCATAAAAATTTAAGAGGTTAAAATCTTGTCCCATAAAAGTCAAATGTGCTAAAAGTGCCCGTCCGTCTCTCACCACAGTGCTGCCCTTCACCAGAACCTGAGGGTTTTTGATCAAAATGGCCACTCCATCATTTTTGTTTTGGTTGGATCCACTCCACAATGATGTCTGTGGCCACATCTCCTCCCACTGTCTGTAGTGCTTTAAAAACGGTAGGCCGCATTCCTGTATTAAAAGAACATCTGACTTAAAAGAACTAAGAAAGGATAAAACACTCTGGGCTCTAACTTTCGACTTCACACTTCTCACATTAATAGTTGAGAGAGTGAGTGTCATGAGTATGGTTAAAAACAACAGGTATGACATCTTAAAAGACTAAATGAGGGTTAAAACATTTAAAATGTCTTAAAAGCAGTTATGTAATTTCTTTTGAACGGAGCTCTTCCTTCACTTCTACAGGTGAGAGGCGAGGGTGTTGAGCTCTATTCCCCGGTCGGACTCTGGGTGTTGGCCTCTGTTGCAAGGTTTTGTTAAACTTTGAGTCTCTAGGGGTTGATTGCAGAACTACATTTAAAAAAGAGACCTCATTTGGTGAATTGGAGGGGAAGACTCTGGGCTCCTCCACAGATGAACTGTCTGAGGTAGTCCCAGCTCTTCCCCTCTTCTCTGAGACTATAGGAGAATCAGAGGACAATTCTGATGCAAGCCTCTTTGTTTGCTGGGCATCTGGGAGGGAGGCATCCTCGCTATCATCCTGTGATTGGACTTCTTCACATTCTGAACTAGCTCCGCCTTCTGCCTGCACCACCTCCTCCTCCTCCTCTCCAGAACTCTCCATTGGTGGGGGTGTAGCAGGCCCCTCCCCCTCCTCGGCCTCACCTGACTGCTGTCCACCATTCAGGGATTTTGGCGGGAAGTTTGAATTTTCCAGCCCAGCTGTTTCAAGTAGCTCGTTAACTGCCTCGGTCTGCCCTCCATTTCCTTCCCGCGTTTTTTTGGATTTCAATTTGTTGGCAAAGGATTTTGGGCAATCTCTGAAGAGGTGGTTTGATTCTCCACAGAGATTGCACTTTCTGCCATTCGTACACTCTTCGAAGGTGTGACCGATTCCTCTACATTTGCCACAAAACACCTTCGTGCAGGCCTCCACCAGGTGCCCGTGCTCCCCACATTTGCGGCAGAGTTTGGGCTGTCCCTGGTAGTGGATGTAGCCTCTGTTTTCTCCCAAGACAATCATTGATGGGAGATGTTTCAGGCCCTGGAAGCCCTGGGGGTCTTGCCATTGTTGGATGGGGACCCTCCAGGCGCAGTTCCAGATGCCGTCAACATCCCTCACCTTCATTGCCTGGCCTTTAACAGTGCAGAATCTTCCCAACCATATACAGATATCTTCTGCGTTCACCATTTCATTGAACATTCTGACAATTACTGTCTTCAGAGTATTGTCAGTAAGTTTCTCAACAGTAAACGCAGAAAACTGGGCTTGCACATTACCAAATCTCATCCAAAATTCCTGCAGCAAAGCTGCAGTGCGAAAACTTACATCGAAACCTTTGTTAAAAGGCAATGACAGGATGCAATTCAAATCGTCTGGCTTGAAGTTCAATATGTTTTGAATTAGCTTCCGAGAGAAGTCCAATCTGGACATCTCTATAAGCTTTCCTTCTTTTTCTTTAAATAAAAATCTAGCGCTGTGGCGCCTCCTCATGCCAGCATAGTTTGCCGACATGATGGAGGCACCACAAACAGTTTTTAAATAAAATGCTTAAAAGAACAAAAATATATATCACACTAAAAGCCCAATAAAAGAGTAAAAAGTGGATGAAAAGGTACTAAAAATGGATACTTACCTTCCTCTAAAAAAATGGAACACCGACACCGACCCTGTTTCAGCTGAAACTCGTTCAAAAAGCAAAAACCTGGAAAAAAAAAAAAAAAGGTAATACAAGAAAATTTAAAGACAAAGAACTCCAACTACAAAAGACTTGGAATACTTTGATCGAACGCAAAAAGGAACCTCCAAAGCGAGAAAAATTTAATGCTGAAAAGGCATAAAATAGTCCACCCAAAGGAGGCGATCGCAGTCTTAGCCAAAAGGCCGAGAAGCGATAACCCTCCACTGTTTCACGTCCGAGCGCCCTTCCTGGCACAATGCGCACTTGTGGCGGTGCTCTTTTTTTGCCTACAAAGCGTCACTTTGCACCTCCGCCCACCCGCTGCAGTGAGCACTCTTCAGCCGTTTCAGATGGTACAACTTTGCACTCCCGCCCGCTCCACTGAGCACCATTCAAACAACAACAATTTAGCGCTCCAGCTTTGAACATGGGCACGGTCTCAAGAAATAAGGTGACTCTACTCCGAGAAGTCACTTGGCACAGCAAGAAGATTTCCTTTGCACAGACAGAATGGGCTTCACCCGCAAAGGTAAAGCCTTCCAAAAATAGAAACAACTCATTAATGCTGCTCTCCACGGAAGTCTTTAGTAAAAGGCGAAAGACTTGTACTTTATGAAGAGAAACCAGAGTACGAGTATTTGACACTGCGGGAGCAGTGCATCAGGCTAGTTGGCATAGCCACCTTCCCCACGGTGAGCTTTGCTTGGTTGAGACGCTGGCTCCTCGGCCGACCAGGTAGGAACAATCGGGCCCTATTCAATGGCTGCTTTGTCTTTTACTCTGTGCAAAAGACTAGGGGTCTTGAGGCTTTGTTCTGACCGCTCATTGGGTGTAGAGGTTTTTTTCAAGCAATTCTCCCAGTCGGCCCAATCCCAGAGCCATCTCAAAGTGGAGTTCACTTTCACTCTCTTTTCGCAGACTAAAAGCCAGAGTTTTATCTCAGAAGCTAAGCAGAGTCGGGCCTGGTTAGTACTTGGATGGGGAGACTGCCTGGGAATACCAGGTGCTGTAAGCCTTTTGGCTTCTCCAGGCGCATGCAGTTTGACTGCGTCAAATGCAAAGGCAGTCCCTGTTTGACTTTTTGGAACTGCTCCTTTGTCAGGACAAAGTTAAATGTATGAGGATCAAAGGCAACCATGACCTGGGACACCTTAGCAGATCCAGGATCAGCAAGATGGATCACAGGGTGATCAACAGATGTTTCAACAAAAGACATGCAGAGAGAAGAGAGAAAAATGCTTACAGCACCTGGTATTCCCAAGCGGTCTCCCATCCAAGTACTAACCAGGCCCGACCCTGCTTGGCTTCCGAGTTCGGACGAGATCGGGCGTGTTCAGGGCGGTGTGGCCGTAAGCCACAGTCCCCGTGACAAATATGTGTTACATAGGTGCTGGAACCATACGTTGCCCCTATTTTACCAGAGAGTTGGCTTGAGAGGCTGATGTTGAGCCTGCACGTCGACTTCCCTGATGTGATTGTTCTCTGCAGCTGAAAATGGGACTCTCAGATAACTTAGTGTGTGTCTGTCAAGCTCCTCTGTTCTCTGTGTGTTGTTTTGTGTTCATGGTCATACAGAGAAACCAGGGAAGCTCAATCCCACGACGTGCTCATAAACTGCGTCTTTTCTAAAGATTATAGTTCCATTTTAGAAGTCAGAATACAATGGCTCCCTGAAACTACCACCATGTACCGCTGGTTTTGTTATTTCACAAGAGTTGGGAAGAGTGCACCGTTCCCGGCGGCACTGCAGTACCGGGTCGATGCGTGGAGTGAACGGAGCAAGCCCCTTTTTCAACCCCTGTGCCTAAAAATCCATTTAATACGTAGTCCTCATATAGAGGACGTATCAGATATTAAACTGATAAGAACAGATACTACACTTGATCTTAGCCAAAAGGCCGAGAAGCGATAACCCTCCACTGTTTCACGTCCGAGCGCCCTTCCTGGCACAATGCGCACTTGTGGCGGTGCTCTTTTTTTGCCTACAAAGCGTCACTTTGCACCTCCGCCCACCCGCTGCAGTGAGCACTCTTCAGCCGTTTCAGATGGTACAACTTTGCACTCCCGCCCGCTCAGGACAAAGTTAAATGTATGAGGATCAAAACCAACAATGGCCTGGGACATCTCAGCAGGTCCAGGATCAGAAACATGGAGACTGAGGGCCAATAGAAACAGAGGTGTCTGCCAACCAATCAGCAGCAGCCGAAGCGGGTTAACTTCCTCGTGTCTGTGTGTCTGTGTGTGTGTGTGTGTGTGTGTGTGTGTCACAGGGTGATCGGCAAATTTTTCAACACAAGACATGCAGGACGCAGAAGTAAATATAACTGTAATTTTTTTGAAGAATTGGAAAGAATTGTCCTTGTGGATAAAAATCATGTCATTAACATCCATTTCTGTGACGGAAGTTAATAATTATTTGTGTTGACAGCAGCACCGTCACTGTGATGGAGAGTGCATGAGAGTGTTATAAATAGCAGCCGATGGATCACTATTTTCTATACCTGGGTGGTAGAACACAAACAGTTATACACATAGATTATATAAACCACCCCAGTCAGAACATCACCTGAGATGTCTACCCTGTGAGGGACATTTGTTTTTTGAGGTGTGGGAGTTAGAGGCAGCTGGAAGCTCTAACAGTCAACCAGCCACAGAGGATGAAGCTCTGATCACTTTTTTCTCATTCTCATGAGAAAATCTCAGCAATCTCATTGCTTTACAACTTCACCGCTTGACTAGGCTCATGGATTATCTATATACAATACATCTTCACTGTAAAGTCCAATAGCTGCCCTGACATACATACATTCGTTAACTTTACTAGGTTAATTACCATATGCACTTATGACTGATTTTTATGAAGTAAAAGTTAGTTGCATGGTGAAAAATGCAAAAAACTTAGTGTTTAAGGGAAGATGACTTTATTTAGAGTGAAGCTCATTCAACAATAAGTAGCAACACAGTCTCACTCCCACTGCGCATTCAAAGAAGAAGAAGTGTGCATGGTGCGACATTCAGTCTCTCCCGCTCAGCAAAGTATATTAGGTCTATGTCAGCAACGCAGCAGTCCAGCACACAGGCCGGGGCACTGAGGGCAGCCTGCTGAGTCCACTTTTTTTAATTCTTTTGAAGAAGAATAAATAAGGTAAGTTATCAAGCAAGTATGTTTGTTAATATGTTTTAATTACTGCTCTGACAGTTAGCGTTCACTAGCTAACGTTAGCATTAGTTAGCTAGCTAACGAACCAAACAGGCATAACGTTAGCCTGTTCAGGCCATGGTTAAGGCGAGTTTGGGAGGTTTCCCACCATAGTCCTGTGATTATCTTAAAACCTTCGAAAAGTTCCAAAGCCTAATTACTTTGAAAGTCTCACATTTGAAATGTTGTAGCATGAGTTTTCCGTTTTCCCCAAATTGACAGCGATGGCATTTTGGCCTGACTTTCAAATTTGCAATGTGGAAATGACAGTTTTCAGTTAAGGCAGCATGAATGTGTTTGATGCAGAGAGGAGGATAAATGAGGTTCATAATGCACTGGCGCTGTCTTTCCTTGGGGAAATGGTGAAGGCTGGTGTAGTAGCATAGATGCTTTCGCATCCTATGAGTCATGACGGCCCTAATTGCACACCGCAATAAGGGTAAATAGCCATTGACTGCAGGTGGGATGGACTATATAGCCCAGTTACCTCCTCATCTCGCTCTTTTTGCGCTCCGTGCCCATATTATTTCCCAGCAGAGTGGCTGAGCTCAGGTGTCTTGCTCCGTGTGCGACACATAACCCAGTTGGTTTGAGGTGGTATTACTATTTTCAAAATAAATTGGCAATTGGCAACAATTTATCAAGAACCCATTTTAAATTTTGAACTTCATACCAATATTGTTCCATATGTAGTATCTATGTGGGGGAAAATTATGTTTGTAGATCAATGACCAAGAAAGAAGCATCTGTTTATGAAAGTAGGATAGTTTTGAGGGGATTTTTTCAACATTATAATTACAAAGTAAAAAGAAATGTAGGCCTCCTAATTTAGAGAAAATTAAATTCGGTATGAAGTTCCAAATTGAAGATGTGTTCTTGATAAATTGTTTAAGCCAATTTATCCATAAGGTCACTGTGAGTGTTCATAATGGCCAAATGTGTTAGTCTCTCCTGCGTCATGGTGCTGCGCAGCCAGGTTTTCAGGCTGAGAAAGAGCGCTCAGATGCTGTGACAGATATGGGCAGGGCCAGGGAAAGCCTAATGATCTTCTCCACCTCTGACAGCATGGAGCGGGGTTGGTGCTGCAAGGTTTGCAGGATGGACCCCTTTGCAGGACAGCCCTCCTCTGTCCCCCGTCCCTACACACAACTATAAAGAATGTGAAGGGGACAAAGGGCCTCCTCACACTGGAGGGCAAAGTTGTTCAGGTATGTTGATTTGTCTTCATCAGAAGAACACACTAATACACTCAGATAAATTACCGTGCTTAATTGTAATTCAGAGATACAAACATTTTAGGTAGACAAAGTAATGCAGTAAAAATCTGTGATTTTCTTGTAAACAACAGACTTTCTGCAGCTTTATTGTCTAATGATCAGTATTTGAAATGTTTTATTACGGAAAAGCTGTTGCAATGACATGTTTAGGTCTAATTAGATCACTAAGTGATTGAACTTGTTCTTATTTAGCTCTCAGCTGTGAAAAAGGTCCGCAGTGGGAGAGAGGAGGTCCCGCTGCGTGAGGTGAAGCTGCAGCAGGTAAGACCAGAGAACGGGAGGATTGGAGAGGAGGGACAGCCTCTGTAGTTTCTAGATAAGGGAAGATAAAATAAGATAAGTTTCATATTCTGTGAGTACCTTAGTAGTCTATGGGAGTGTGCTAACTGTCTCTTTCTGCGGCGCTGGTTGTTTATATGTTTACTGTGGTCACTTGTAGGCTGCACATTACAGAGTAATCTCTGGTGCCTTTATAGTTCTGACATCTCATACTGTGTTCTGTACAGGATAAAGCTTCTGCCTCCCTCACGCTGTGGCGGGAAGCTGCAGTCCAGGAGCTGGACCTCGGCAGCCAGTGCAGGATTACCCACTTAAAGTCCAACATGGATGCAGGAGGGGACTTCCTGCACACAACACCCTACAGCAATGTAGAAGTAAAAAGCATTCTAATTCATCTAATCTAAAAACACATTCTAATCAGGATCAGAATGAGCTTTATTTGCCAAGTCGGTAGGCACATACAAAGAGTTGTTTTCTCTGGTTTAAACATATAAAAGGCCACATGAAGTTTGGAGGTCTGCAGCAATTGACTGCAGAAAGGTCGCCAACCTTCTGCAGAGTCCATTGCTACAGACCTCCAAACCCCGCTCTGTCATTTTACGTGGCCGACCACTTGGTGGCTGAGCTGCTGGCGTTCCCAGTCGCTTCCACTTTGTTCTAACACCACTGACAGCTGACTGTGGGACATTTAGGAGCGAGGAAATGTCTCCACTGGACTTGTTGCACAGGTGGCATCCTATCATGGCACCACGCTGGAACCCACTGAGCTCCTGAGAGCGAGCCATTCTTTCACAGATGCTTGTAGAAGCAGTCTGCATGCCGAGGGGCTTGCATTTCTACACCTGTGGCCATGGAAGTGATGGGAACACCTGAATTTAATTATCTGGATGAGTGAGTGAATACTTTTGGCAATCTAGTGTATATTATACAGACATAAAATGGCAAATGATCTGACACAATTGAGAAAGAGATTAAAGAAATAAACAAGGAGTAAGAAAGGGGTTTAATATCTAGCTGCAAGGTATTATGGGACATAGGTGCTGTTTGTTTTGGCAGGTGCTGATTGTGACTGATGAGGCAGCTGGAGTGGAGGTGATGGGCGTGATGGAGAGCAGCACAGGGGGGTGCTGGAGCTCCTCATGTCCAGCACCGAAGTCTTTTATATTTCCCAGGACTTGTGGGAGCCCTGGAAAAGGGTAAAGTCTTTCTAAATATAAAATATATTGGGAAAAAAATCATTAACATTGAGGCAGTGGAAAGACCCTGCCCTCTGGCAGAATAAATTTCATATATATGTATATAGTTTACACATAGTTAATATTGTTTTATGTTCTATTTTTATTGATGACGTTTCTTTGAAAATATAATGAAAATGAATTTAAATCCAGCATTTGGCTCAGTTGTATTGCTGTGGTAATATAGTCTGTGAAGATGAAGTGAAGATAAAAACTCTCCCAACCAAGGCTCAGCTCTGAAATACTACTGACAGGAATTTCAGATGTGAGATGGTGACAGAGGGAGGACACCTGGAAGAAACCCTGGACAGAATCAGACTTCAGATTTATTCATCTATTCAATAAAGATATATTTCAGTACTCTGTTTTAACGTAACATATAACAGTACAGATGTACATGTTCATTTATTTGTCATTTCAGTTCAGTTTTATTAACACAGACACAATTAAAAGAAGTAGCTTAGCTAAGGAATCCTACAAAATGCACCGTAACTTCTGTTCAATCCCGAGCACGCACAGAAGTGTGGGAAGAAAAAACTGAGTTTTAACAGGAAGAAAGCTCCATCAGAACCAGAACCAGGAAGGGCGGCCATCTGCCTGGAGCAGCTGGGGCTGAGAGGACAGAAAAGAGGGGACAACAAGCAGTGTAACACCAGGCCAGGGACACCTGCTGAGAGAGGAACAAGTTAATGACAACAATGATGTCACATGTACATGGAGAGGAGAGGTGCATCATGGGAGCTCCCCCAGCAGGCTGGGCCTATAGCAGCAGAACTATGGGATGTTTCAGGCTCACCTGAGCCATCCCTAACTATAAGCTTCATCAGAAAGGAAAGTTTTAAGCCTGATCTTAAAAGTAGAGAGGGTGTCTGCTTCCTGAAGCCAAACTGCCAGCTGGTTCCACAGAGAGGGGCCTGATAACGGAAGGCTCTGCTCTGCCATTTACACAAAAGGGGGAGATTAACATTATGCAGGACAGGTCCGATCCCTCGGTCAGTATATAGCTCATGCAAATTTGACTGTATCCATTGAACTTATGATAGAATCATGCACCGTATTAGTCATTTTGGGGAACTCTGATTAAAGTTTTAATAATGTCTCTTGCTGAGATTACATTTTATAACATTTAAGTCTAACACACCATGTTATTGTGATAAAATTAAAGGTTACGACTCTTAAATAAAAGCTACAAGATGTCCAGGTTACACATATAACAGGGCTAAAACTGACAGGATTTCAGGTGAAAAACACTTTGAAAGATGGAAGTTGTAATAATCCTAAACCTGTCACTTGATTTCATAGTAAGTCACAAATTTGTTTTGTACTATTAACAAAATTTCAACAAACTTCTATAACTGCTTAACTTTAAAAATTTCACAAAAATGTGCACAGTCGTCACTTGACGGATAAACATACATTTATATTTATATCTAAATATCTGTTGTTGTAATATAATGTAAATGTAATATAAATATCTCAAGTGTTTCCAGTTAAAGCGAGTCTGCCATGTCAGCAGAAAGTATTACCTTATTGCTGAATATACTGTCCTGTTCCTGTGGGCAGTGTCAGTGATTGACAGATAAAGCAGCCAATCAGCACATGATGTTCACTGCAGGGCAGCTGCTTACTCGTGTGTACAGTATCTGACTAAATACATCCCAAAGAAGGAAAGTGGTCTGTCAGAGTACCTGCAAACTGTCATGGAGAATTCCAACATGGACAGAGTTAATGAGTGTGATGAGATGAGAGCTGTCATGCAGGCTTACTCCAGAAAGAGAGAGATCAGTGCTCAGGAGTGTGTGACTCGTGCATGTGGAATAAAGATGAAGAAGTGCTCACGCAGTGTTGTGTTCATTCCTACTGATGACAGTCCAGTGAAAATGAGTCGCCCCATGTCATTCTTGGAGGACACCCCGTCAGAGTCTCGTAATGTCTGGATGACGAGTTTGAGTGACAAATACAAAGCCAGACCCGAGACCCCAGAGTATGAGGAGATGTGCTCGGCTGATTTTGCTGCTAGCTGCAGGTTTGTCAGTGCAGACCACTCAAAGCGTGATGGTGTTTCACCACTTCTGAATGAGCTGGGATTTGTCCAAAGGCGGAAAAATGATAAGCCCTCTGTCATCAGATATTATCAATGTTCCAAGGAGAAACACCCCGAGCAGTTTTATGCCAGATTACTGAGACTGTACCTTCCTCACCGATCCGAGTATGAAATACCAAGTGCCCATCTTCCAACCTACGAGTCTTTGTACAACTCTGGCTGGGTGCAGCTCCCAGGCTCAAACCGTCCGGAGAGCGTGAAAAACATTATACAAACACACAGAGACTAATATGAGAAACACACTGAGGAGATTGAGAATGCACTTGTAGAGTTTGAGGAGAGCAGAGAGCATGTGATGGATGAATGGTGTAATCTGGCTCCTGAATCTGAAGTTGTGATGATGAGCTGCAGCAAAGAGAGCCAGACGATGAGCAGGAACATGTGCCCGACTATTGTCCTCAGTCTGCTGCTGTGACAGAAATGAGAGCCATCAGAGAACCCCCAGCTGTGGATCCAGCTGTGCTGCGGCAGATGTATCAGAACCTGAAGCAGAAGCAGGCCTGTGTGTTCCATGCTATCAGAGACTGCTGCATTAAACTTGTGTGTGGCCTAAATCCAGAGCAGTTTTTCTTTTATGTCAACGGTGGTGCGGGAACAGGAAAGTCCCACCTGATGAAATGCATTTACTCAGAGGCATCTAAGATACTGAGCAAACTGCAGCTACATGCAGAGGAGTTTGCCATATCAAAGCCAACTGTTTTACTCTCTTCTTTCACTGGAACTGCAGCTTTCAGCATCTGTGGCACAACACTGCACTCTCTGCTGAAGCTGCCACGCAGTCTGAAAGCACCAATCCAAGGACTCGCTAACCAACTGGATGAACTCACATCTGAACTTTTTAATGCTCAAATCATCATTATTGATGAGATCTCCATGGTTTCAAAGCCTCTTTTTGCTTATGTGGACGCAGGACTGAAACAGATCAAAGGCAATCAGAGAGCGTTTGGTGGAATGTCAGTTTTAGCTGTTGGAGATTTCTATCAGCTGCCGCCTGTGCGCCAGTCTAAACCTCTGTGTGTACACGACCCAGCAGATACTGACCTGTGGCAGGAACATTTTCAGATGATCACTCTGACTGAGATCATGAGACAGAAGGATGATGTTGCCTTTGCAGACGTGCTGAACAGGATCGGGGTGAAACCAAAGGCAGACGAGCTGTCTCAGGCTGACAGAGATTTGTTGTCACAGGCCATCACTGAACCAGCTCTTTGTCCCACTGAGCTTCTGCACATTTTCCCCACCAATAAGTTGGTTGATGAACACAACTCAGCAACACTGGCTTTGTTCCATTCCAACATTATCACGATGGATGCAGATGACTTCCAGAAAGATCCCGAACAGGCAGAATGGCCCGTAAAGACACACCATGTAAGGGAGGCCGAAATGATTTAGCCCACACTCTGAAAGCTGCTGAAGGTGCTCGTGTCATGCTCACCAGAAACTTTGACATTCAGAACGGTCTGGTTAACGGGGCTTCTGCCACACTGATGTGCATAGTGACTTCTGAGGATGCTCAACACATCACTAAGCTGGGCCTGAGGATGGATAATCAGACAGGTGTAGCAAGAATCCAGAGTGGAGCTCCAGAATCTGCCAATCTGGTTTACATGGAGAGAGCAGAGGAGAAGCTGAAACAGAACGGAGTGCTACGCAGACAGTTTCCTGTGAGGCTGGCGTTCTCCTGCACTGTCCATAAAACCCAGGGCCTCACAACACATGCAGCCGTGGTGTCCCTGCAGAAAGTCTCTGAAGCAGGTATGGCTTATGTAGCTCTCAGCAGGGGGACGTCTCTCAGTGGGCTGGATTTACTGGATTTGGATGAAAAGAAAATATACGCCAATGCTGAAGTGAGCGCAGCGCTCCAGACCATGAGACAAGCCGATGTGGATCACATGATGCCTCTTCTTCAGGTGAGAGAAACAGTAAACAGGCCCGACACTCTGAGCCTTGTTCAGCACAACACAGAGGGACTGCCATCTCACATCGGTGACATCAGGAGACATCATGAGCTGTGCCTGGCAGATGTCCTGTGTCTGACAAACTCACCTGCAGGGCTCCTTTGTTGCAGACAGGCTGCATCTGGACATGTTCAAGCGCAACAGACACACGTCCTACACTCAGTATCCTCAGATGGCCAGCAGAGCAGGTGGCGGGGTTGCTGTCTATGTGAGAAAGCACATTCAGGTGCGTGAGAGACAGTATTTGCATAATGTGACTGATCTGGAGTTTGTGGCTTTGAAGGTTGAGGCTCCAGTCTGTGCAGTGATTGCAGCTGTGTACAGACCTCCTGACTACAGTCTGAGACCGTTCCTGGAGAACCTGGGAAGCCTTTTGGATGCACTGTCACCCTGTTATTGTGTGTGGAGACTTCAATGAGAATCAGGTACTCAGGTCAACAAAGCCAGTTCTAGATCTGTTTCAGTCTAAGGGATATGTACAGCTGATCACCTCTGCCACCACAGACAGGAACATGCTGCTTGACCTTATTTTCATTTCCCAGCCACAGCGATGTCTCCACTCAGGTGTCATGAGAACGTATTACAGCTATCACAACCCAGTGTTCTGTGTCCTGTCCACCAGGGAACCATGAAGAGGTCGCTGAGTCTTAAAAATCATGACAAATGTAAACAATTACTGCCTGAAGTTCGTAGTTTTGGTGAAGAGATAATAATGTTTTCTTCAGAAAAGTATAAGAAAAGTTTTATCACAAAATCTGAAGAGCTGAAATATGCTATTGATATTTAACTGAATCGGATAATGACTTTTTTCCAAATACTTTATTTTTTCTCAATATTGGACGTTTCTCCTCATAAAATATTATTGACAGCTAATATAATACTTATAATATAACCCTCATACCTGATTTAAAACACAACTTAATTTCAGAAAAGGGACATTTTTGTCCCCTTTTAAAACCACCTAAAAACATCATATATTAATATTTTTTTCCACTTTATTTTTCATAAATCTTTTATTCCACTTCAGTTCTAATCATAACTACCACGTTTTCAATTATTTAAAAAAAAATGAACCCTTTAGATGCCAATTTGAACTTTTTAGCCCAAATTTTCAGCCTTTAGGTGCCAGTATTTTCAAAATATGGAATGCAAAGTGGAATTATTGAGTAGGGATAATTATGGTCTGGGATATAGCTAAAGCGGAACAAGACAAATATTCTCTCTGCCTTCTGCTTCTGCACAAGAGAAACAACAAAGAAAGCCGAGTGCTGCTGAGATAACAGCAGCTGAGTCCAGAACTCATTAACACAACATGAATAACAGGAAAGTCTCTGAGGACATTAAACAGCTTTGGCTTGTTGTCAGATTCTGATCCATTCATGAAGCTAAACTGGTGGTTTGGTGCAGCAAACTGGTCCCAGCAGCTGGACATCAGTGGTTGGACTGGTGGACTACCTCCGTGAAGAGTAGAGGACATCTGGCTCTGCTGGAGACTCTGAAAACAAACACACACAGTTCCAGCTGCAGGAAACACAACTCCAGGAGAAAGGATTGAAGCTGATTATCTCTGGGACGTTCAGGATCAGAGGCTCCCGCATACCTGCAGCTCCCCCTTTCATCCAGGCAGGAAAAGTCAAAGGACTGAGGCCAAATACATCAAATGTTGCTGCATACTTGAAATGAAAGTGTTTCTGCAGCCAAAGACATTTGTACTATATTTGCACTTTATATAACTGGATGAGAATCGATAAGCGACATCAATAATGGAACCGGAATTGGTCAATTTCTAACAATTCCCATCCCAAGTCCTGGGAACCTGGTGAGTGTGAAAATGATGCACTGATGGTGGATAAAGCAGTGGGACACGTCAAGCAGTGGAGCTGCAGCAGAGCTGGAGTCCGGTTGGGTTATCTGAGCATAGAGGCTGGAAGCAGGGTGAACAGCTGAGCTGCTTCTGTGCAGAGTTGGGAATAAAGAGCAGCTGTACCTCTGGTCCTGTTGGATCTGATGACTGTTTGTCCAGAAGTGAGGTGGTCTGTCCTGACTGCAGAGTAGACTGCAGCTGGATGGCTTTCTGCAACATGAAATACATCCAGATTATATCCCTGCAGGTAAAAGTTTAACATCACTGCTGCTGGGGAAAACATTAGATTTTCCTCATGCAGCAGGATGAAGAAGACGGGACAAACAGCAACACTTTTGCACAGTTTGCTCCTCTTCTTAACACCTCTGCTGAGAGCAGTAAATAACCAAATATAGATGGTGAGAATCAGCCTGAAAGCGGAGAGTGGACGACCACGAAGCTGCAGCTTCTGTTTCTACAAGAGAACAGCTTTGAGCACAGGGTGGAAAACAGATCTGCTGTCACACTATCAGCAACCACAGCAGAGCTCTCTGCAGAGAGAAGTCTCAGCATCAGAGAACAGACAGGCATCTGCAGGAGGAAGCTGCAGCTGTGCTTTCACATGCACACTTTCTAACTCCACAGGACTATTCTGGCAAAGGTCAGAATACAACTTTAGGCAATACAGTAACATTTGCTTGTTGTGTGGAAATAAACCGTCTAACATGGTCCCAAACCAGCTCAAACTTCATCTCCAAACTAAACATCCGTCACTTCAGAACAAGAACACCAAGTATTTGGTTTGCCTGCATCAACACACTGAGGAACAGGCAACTTTCATGAGAAAAACCTCTGAGGTTTCTCTGAATGTTTGCTACGTGGAAGCTGAACTCAAAGCAAATAAAAGCAGCCACACAGGAGCAGAGGCGTGAATACTACCTGCCTGCAGAGCCTTTGTAATGAGATGCTCGGGCCTAACGCTGCTTAACAAGCAGCTAAAGTTCCTCCGTCAGAGAACACAGTTTCAGACATATTGATGACGGAGTTTTAGAGCATCTGAATGAACTGAACACTGACATGAAAACCCGCTCACAAGCACGACAATGGATTCTGCCCAAAGATGCACCTCTGGAAACAACACCTGGAACGGGCCAACCTTGACATGTTCCCCCTCTGAAATGACTGAAATGAAGTGTTGCAGCACTTTGGGGGATAATCAGGTCAGGCCTAGAGAAGGAGCTCACCTCCCAGGAAGGTTTACTCCAGGAGCCTCCAGCCCACTGTTGATCCTGCGGTTCAGAGGAACAACGGACCAGATATTCATCAACGCAGTTACTGAAGGGGTCGTGGGAGTTTGAACACACAGTCCACATGTTTTTGTTGACTTAGAGAAGGCGTATAACCACGTCCCCCGAGGGATCCTGTGGGAGGTGCTGAGTGTGACGTCATGAGGGCGAGTAGAAAGCATGATTTACAGACTAAGACGTGCTGTGTGAGTGTGGCTGAATGTGGCATGTAGTGTTGAAGCTCTGAGTGCTCATTAAGATCAGAAAAGTGCTGTACAGGAACAGTCCATTTCTACTTTCTGATAAGGTTCTGTGTGGGCGTGGCCTAAAGCCCATCTCTATCTGACACCACCGTCTCTTAGAGTTCCTCAAACATTTCCTGCTGTCGACTTTAGCAGAAAACACCTGAGCTGAAACAAGGTGGGGCGAGCAGTGGTAAAGCCCTGCTGCCCCCCCCACAGACCACTCACACCGTTTATTCTTTACACGCTCAGCTGCAGGAGTTTGGATCAAACTGAGCATTTATTTTGCATTCTTTTCACTTAGTTTCTGTCCGCTCTGAGTTGTGTAAAGTTCCTCCTGAAGCAGCTCATCATCATGTGTTTTCCATCCGACCTCAGCCTGAGCTGTTTTAATGTCCCCTCCACTATCAGAAGTTCTCCACAGAGCAGGAACAGTTAAAGGATTTCAGCTGAAGCTTCTCTACTTACAGAGCAGCTGCTGAACACTTGTTTCCAGCGTTGTGTCTCTCACTCATTTGGCCAGTTTGAGCTGGTTGTTGAAGCCCCAAATAAAGCCCGCCCTCTTCCTGAGTGGGTCCCTGTGGTTTCTTCTTCTCTTCATACACCAGGGGACGAAGTTTTTAAAGATACAAGCAATACACCATTAATTCCAGAAATATGTCCAAAGCTGAATGAACATGTTGTAAATAATCAGATCAGATAAATCATCTACCTTTAACTGATGTATGACTGAGCATCTGGACACACGGCTTGGGCTGCGAGCTGAAAGACAGCTGTGACTCAGAGCATCTGAGGGAACTGAACCCATGATGAGTCCAACCCCAGGCAGCGTCCCATCATCCTGAGCTGCTCCTTGTGAGCAGTGCTGTTGAACTTTAAAAGTCGTCTGGTCGTAGTTTCCACGTTCTCTGAGGCTCAGAGCTTTCAGCCGACAGCCTGAGCTGTTAAAGGGTTGAATCCTAAAGTTTCTCTTTTCATTTTGGCTTGATAAATCCCAGCCTGCTCTGAGCTGAACAACCTGCCCTTCCTTTCCTAACAGCCATCAGCATCCACAGGAGCTGAAGCCCCTCCCTCTGCTTCCAGAAGCTGCTCTGCATCTGCCTGAACTACCCAATCACAGCTTCAGCCTCCTTTCTGAGCTGCTTCCATTCTTCTGTTGGGATGCTGAACTGCAGACTTTATTTCTTTAGGAGCTTTCATCCCTCATCCTGACAAACTAAAAGCTGTTCAGTACCAGTTTGAGCCATTAAATCAGAGGATGAAACTTTCCACATTAAAGCTTTTCACTCTTTGCTTAGGCCTCTAAAACCTGGAGACATTTAAACTCTTTAAGCAGCTCTCACAGGACTTGAACATATGATCTCCGAGTCCCAAAGCAGTTTATTGCCCCTCTGAGCGATGCCTCTGCTGCTTTGTGCTGCTTTCTTGGCACTTTTTACCTGAGACTGATGACCACAGACACCATCTTTTAGTCTTCCAACATGTTTCTTGTGAAGCAGCTTTGCTCATCAACTGTCTCTGGTTTGTTCAGCTGCTTGGTGTTCTGTCTCATGCTCTGTATCCCAATAAAGTCTCCGACTTGTTGGTTTCAAACTTTGAAGACTGAGAAAAATTGAGTGGAACCTGGAAAAGGCTTGAACTCAGTCCCTATGAAAAGAAAATGAAAATAGAAAGTTTAGGATTCAACCTTTCAGTGTGTAGTTGATCCATGTAGTTGTCTTATCCACCAGTGACCTCACATTTCCCCTGATGATCGAGGTAAGAAATGCTTTAAACTTCCTCCTCCTTTTCCTCCATGTTGTTCCTGCTCTGCATCCTAGACGTCTCCTCTTCAGCTCATCCAGATTTGGGGTATTTTTCCAGCCATTTCTTGGGCTTTTGTGAAGCTCAGGCCGTTTCTCAATATACGTTCTTGTCCGTACTTGTGTTCTTGTGTTCTTGTGAAACGTCATCAGTCGCAGCCCAAGTACTGTCCCAATACACAAGTTCGCATTTCGCCGAGAACGGTGAAAGTTCCCAGATGTGTTCTCGACACGCCCATTTTACCGAGGATGCATCGGTAGCTAACTTGTGCTAACTTGTCAGCGCAAATATCCCACAATACCCGAGCCGAAATCAACAGGCTGAAGCTGATTTCATTTTAGCTCTAAACTCTTTAAATATATCACTTTATCCACGTTTAAAACATTTTGAGGCGAGAAAGTAGCCCTTTAGATCCCGATTTTATCGTTAATTTGTCTTAATACCAGCTATTTACAATTTTGTTCGGAAGAATTCTGCACCTCAAACTTGTCAGCGCTTGGATGAAAAAGCCCAGCTGTTTAATCAGAGCAGGCTGCCTCGGGCACGAAGAACGCATCGTCTCAAAACTGAAAACGGAGCATGTGTACTTGTGATCTCCCGAGTTCATTCTTCCGAGGTTGACTAGCAAGAACATTCTCCTCAAGAACATAAGTCTGTTCTTTGCATTCTTGGTATTGAGAAATGGCCACAGTTAGCTGCACCACCAGGTGAACAACTTTCCCGTTGCTACGGTTACGCATCATAACAGATGTGAAAAACTACCAGAGTGACCAGCAGAAGTCCTTCCAGCAGCATCCACACCAGCTCAGAAACATGTTTTAAAAGTTTCTGTTTTCACAGAGAAAATCTGAAGAAGATGCAAAGAATTCTGGAATAATGGTGCTGACCTGGTTCGGTTCCACCTGAACCCAAAACATTTCATCCGGAGCCAAAAGCTTCCATCCAATTTGTATCATCAATCTACATTTATAAATAACTAAAGCTGACATATGAGTTTATTATTTTATTTTTTTAACTAAAGAGGAAAACCTCCATTTAACCAGGAGTTACAGCAGATTAAATCTATAAGTTAGTGTAAATATAAATATATATGGCGAAAAACACTAACTTCATGGTCGCACTGGAGGAAACTCAGGTATTCTGCAGAAGCACAGGAGTTCATCCCCTTCAGATATCTGACGTTGATTCCTGCTTCAAGAATCAATGAGAAATCCCCACCAGTGAGACGACACTGATACCAGGAGGTCATATTGGAACATTACACTATTGTTTGGATCCAGCACTGTGTTCTTCAACAACCTTCAGTTTTACAGATCATTACGGAGGTGGAAAAAGTGAACACAAACTACTGAAAAACACTGAAGCACAGAAGCAGCGCTCAGTGTGCTTTGGGAGCAGGAACCCCAGAAAGACTTCTGGGGACTGAAGGGATTTTCCTCATTTTTACGTCCCTTCATTCATTTGCCTTTTTCAAGCACTTGTTATTACTTCTTTGAATTGGCTGATGTGACAATTCTTCTTGCTGCTTCCTGATTTTGATTAGTTTCAGGTGTAGTCTGAGTAAGAGGAGAGAATAATGCAAAACAAGAAACTGCAGCACTGATCAGACACGGCTGGATCTCAACAGGAAACACTCACTGAGAACCAGATCTAACGTGTGACTTCCACTGTGAGTCAGCTCAGTTACAAACTGGGTTTAACTTCTGAGGTTCGTCTCTGACTGAGGGACTGTCTCTGTCACGCTAACAGCCCCCCAGCTGGCTCGCCATGTTTTGTCACATATACACAACATGACGGGGTTCATTCGGGGGAGGTGACTTCACTGATGACCATCTGCATACAGGAAGACAGTCCTGCGTAACATTCAGTCGCTATAGCGACTGTCTTGCATTTCTGGTGGCTACTTCCTGTTCAGCCAGGACCGTAGCGCCAGTCGCTAACACACAAAAGTCACCGCTGATCACATCTTTAGGCCAAAGTGGGATTTGTCAGTGAGATTCTCCCAGCCTGAAGCAGGTTTAAATCATCAGCGTTTGAGTTTGTAGATACAATCCAATAAAGTATAAGGGTGTCGTGTGCACACTCTGCCACCGGGTGTTCTGGGTAAGTTGTGTAGCCGTCGGGGCAGAAGAAGAAGAAGAAGAAGAGTTATGGACTAAAACAATGTGAGCAGCGCGACTGAGAGCATCTGAGATTACAGCAGAATGTCTGTTTGGTAAATCTGCTCAGTACCTGATTGTGTGAGTAACTGAGCAGTTGTAGAAGCAACAAACAGATCAGTTCAGTTTTCTCGTGTTAAACGGTTCAATTCAAAGTACCGTTAGCCTGCTTAGCTGCCTTTTCCCTCAGTGCAGCCATGACGTTTGGACTAAAATCCGTTCACACATCTGAGTCCAACACAACAGACATTTGAAAGAGTTTCACAGCTTGAAGTTGAGCCTCGTGCCCTTTTAGTGTTGGAACAGCCTTAACTTTCAGCTTCAGTCATGAGCATCATACAGCTGTCTGGGAAGTACAGGGAACAACTCCAAACCTTTTTCAGACTGCGTTAAAGATTTCTGGGTCTTTGGGGAAGATGATAAGGGTCAACTTTCCCTCGTAACCAAACACACATTTTCTTCAAAAATATCAGTGTAGCAAAAACAGGAAAAGCATGAGAAAAGTTAACATCTGACCTTTAATGAAATGCAGAACAATAAAATACAGAGGATACATAAGATTTTTAATCTGAAAAATGCAAGGCTTCTGATTGGTAGTTCCTGTAGCTGCTCTCAGGTGAATGTTTGCTTATCTGCCGTAAAAATTATTGTTGTTGATTGTTAAGCCAATCATTTCTCTGCAGTGTGACTACGTTGGTGTCTCTTTAGACGACCTAATCCAGTGAAAGCTGCCCCACACTGACCACAGATGAAAGGTTTCTCTCCTGTGTGAATATGTTGGTGTGTCGTTAGATTACCTAATCTAGTGAAAGCTGCCCCACACTGGTCACAGCTGAACGGCTTCTCTCCTGTGTGAATACGTTGGTGTGTCTTTAGATTACCTAATTGAGTGAAAGCTGCCCCACACTGACCACAGCTGAACGGCTTCTCTCCTGTGTGAATACGTTGGTGTTTCTTTAGATCAGATAATTGAGTAAAAGCTGCCCCACACTGACCACAGCTGTAAGGCTTCTCTCCTGTGTGAATACGTTGGTGTGTCGTTAGATTACCTAATCCAGTGAAAGCTGCCCCACACTGACCACAGCTGAACGGCTTCTCTCCTGTGTGAATACGTTGGTGTGTCTTTAGACTACCTAATGTAGTGAAAGCTGCCCCACACTGACCACAGCTGAAAGGCTTCTCTCCTGAGTGAATACGTTGGTGTGTCTTTAGATTACCTAATTGGGTGAAAGCTGCCCCACACTGACCATAGCTGAAAGGCTTCTCTCCTGAGTGAATACGTTGGTGTCTCTTTAGACTACCTAATTGAGTGAAAGCTGCCCCACACTGACCACAGCTGTAAGGCTTCTCTCCTGTATGAATACGTTGGTGCGTCTTTAGACTACCTAATGTAGTGAAAGCTGCCCCACACTGACCACAGCTGAACGGCTTCTCTCCTGTGTGAATAAGTTGGTGTGTCTTTAGATTACCTAATCTAGTGAAAGCTGCCCCACACTGACCACAGCTGAAAGGCTTCTTTCCTGTGTGAATACGTTGGTGCATCTTTAGACTACCTAATTGAGTGAAAGCTGCCCCACACTGACCACAGCTGAACGGCTTCTCTCCAGTATGAAGCCTCCGATGATACCTCAAATTTGATCGTTTGATAACTTTCCCACAGTCCTTACAGCAGTGCCATCTGGATCCCTCTTGGGCTCCATGTTTCTGCAATGACAGAGAGGAAGACTTGGATCCTTTTGAAGTTCACACAAAAGATTTATCTAAGCTAACCTACGCTAACCAACATATTCTAACTGGACCTGGACAGGCCGAGCCACACAGGTCTCAATATCTCAGATCAAACGTGAATGCTGAGGGTGCGTTTATAAGTGCCCTCAGCTATCAGCACTGTGCTCTGATGTGTTCTGCACACGTTCAGCTTTTTAAGCAGTAAACTCTTGCTTTTTGCTCTTTCACTAATTCTTTTTGTCATGATGAAACTCTGAAAAGGAACTTGAGCTACAATATTTCTAAATGATGGAAGGAACCAGAGTCTTGTCCAAGTTGTTCACTTAAACACCATGTAGAGGTTGGGCTGAAAAAGGTTGATGGCCGCTGGTTTAAAGGAATAAAAGTAACAGTGGTGGTAATACATGACATTCTTTACACTTGACCTACTTGATGTGGTTCAACACTTTAAGTACCTCGGGGTAATCTTTGATTCTAATCTTAATTTTAAGCAACACGTTAAAAAAGTCACAAATACAATTAAATTTAACTTATCAAATTTCAAACATGTGAGACCCTTCCTGACTATGGAGTCAGCGAAGACTTCTACGCATGCAGTGATACTTCTTCGTATTTCCTGCTGTTATACAACATGGTCACATACATCAGAGTGCAAAATCTTGGACTTTGATAGCTATCAGCTGTTTTTGGATGTCTGTCTCATCTTTCAGGTTTCCAAAGGATTAGCCCCTCCACTATTACAGGATTTCATAAAGACAGAATCCTCTAGAGTAAACACCAGAGCACTAGAGGAGACTGATGTGCAATGATGCAGGACTAAGTTTGGCCAAATGGTGAAGTCCATCAGAGGAACAGTGCTGGAACACACTGCCAACTCGTGTTAGAAACTGGGACAATTCCACCACCTTTAAAAAGACCCTTAAACAGTGGTTGAAAACAGCCAGAGCTGCTCTCATGGGTCACCTCTCCGTCTTTTCTCTTTTGTGTACGGACTCTTAACTTTGATGTGAATCTTTCTAAATATTTTCTGTTTGTTTGTTCTTTAGTTTTTTGTCATGGTGTATTGTCTATATGTTTTTATGATACCTGCCTGAGGACAACGGATGAAATTTAGCAACTGTGCTAACTCCGGCATATTTACATGCCTTGCATGTTGATTAATGTGCAGTGTCAGTGTTTCCCACACATAGACTAATTCGTGGCGGTGCGCCACAGATTCAACACCGGCCGCCACATATTGCGTTTCGTTATTATTAATTTTTTTAACGCTATTTAAAAAATACTCGTATTCGTTAAGCTGCATTTCCTTTCCCTGCTCTCCCTCCGTCTCTGTCAGTCATGCGTCTCTCTCACATAGCCTACACACACACACAGCCCCTCCCCTCCGTGCACACCGCGTGTGTCTCCATCAGCGAGATCATCCCTGGAAGCATCGCTAGCTTCAGCGTCGCGTTAGATTAGCTCGACCGAAAGAAGACGGCTGGCGAAATTCACGAAAGGTTGGTATTACGTGCACCGTCCTTTATAAAATCACACATTAAAAAGTCCAATAAAAATATTTTATATTTTTAATACAATGTTGGGATGTCCCGACACGACCCATAGCAAACAAGCGATTACGCCTTCTTTATAAAGTTAACTAGTCGCAAGTTTGCCGTAAAAAAATAAAAAAAGTAGTTGGGTTGTCGAGGTCAAAACACTAGCAGCTGTGAATCAAATAAAGTAGGTTTTTTAAACTCTTACACTGAATGTTTGCTGCTTCAATCCAGATGAGTATTGAAAAATATTTTCCGCGATTGAAAAAGAGAGACGTGCGTGTTGAGGATGAGGAGCAGCCTGAACCGGAGGTATCAGTCTGAAACAGCTGAACAGTCCGACCTGTGTAATTAGCTATGTTATTCATTTGTTTACAATGAAGATGTGAATATTAATACAATAAAGTTCTGTGTGACCAATTATTAACAAAGGAATTATTTTGAAGAATTTTTATTTCTAAACCCCCCCGTGGCCCACCACCACACATTGCCTTCACATCTGTGGGAAACACTGAGCGTCCTAACCAAATAAATAAGAAATAAAATAAAAACGTCCTCCACACTGACCTGTGGCCCGGTGGACCCAGAGGATGAGCGGGCTCGTTTCCTGGTGGAGGGGTTCAGCTCCTGGTTCTGCTCCTGCTTCAGCTCCTGCTTCAGCTCCTGCTTCAGCTCCTGGTTCTGCTCCTGGTTCTGCTCCTGGTTCAGCTCCTGGTTCTGCTCCTGGTTCTGCTCCTGGTTCAGCTCCTGGTACTGCTCCTGGTACTGCTCCTGGTTCTGCTCCTGGTTCAGCTCCTGGTACTGCTCCTGGTTCTGCTCCTGGTTCTGCTCCTGTTTCTGCTCCTGGTTCTGCTCCTGGTTCAGCTCCTGGTTCTGCACCTGGTTCAGCTCCTGGTTCTGCTCCTGGTTCAGCTCCTGGTTCAGCTCCTGGTTCAGCTCCTGGTTCTGCTCCTGCTTCTGCATCAGCTCCTGGTACTGCTCCTGCTTCAGCTGCTCCATTCTGGTTCTCCGACTGATGGACTCTGCAACAGTCAGCACAGACGATAAGATCCAGCTGTGGCGTGCAGCGTGTTAAACCACACCCACTTTTCTTCTTCTCTTGATAACCTTTCTGCACAGTTTTTAACCATCCAGTCACATTCCATCAAACTCAATACTGTGCTTTTTATTTAAATCCCTGTGAACTGTAAAATGCTTCTTTAAAGACCCACTGAGGTCACAGTTCAAAATATTTGTAGCTTTTTGATCAAATTCAGAAAAAAATGTAATAATATACTCTGTAAACTGACACCCACTGTGTGCAATATCCCATAAATCTCATCTGAGTCAGTGGAACGCCATCAACTTAAATCATTTTACTACATTAAGACAATGACCCTGTTTGAGGAAAGCGTCCCAATATCATCCCAAAGACTGAGGTTCAGATTCTCTCCGTTTCTAAACCTGTTCTCATTTCCAGAACCGTTTTATCATGTGCTCAGTCCTTGTTGATTTGTGGATAAAAGAAAATATTGGATATGTAAAGGAAAGTGAATAATGAAGCTTTCATGAGACACTTCTGAAGAGGACAGTCAGACTGACTTTTAATGGGCTTCTGAGTGTAAATCTGAGAAATCACACACTGATACTGAGGAGAACTGGATTTCTACTGCTCCTGTGATACTTTCCTGGATCACCCACAAGTCTTTATAATAATGCTATGACTCCTCTTCACACAACTTAAACTCTTCATGTAATTAAAGTATTTATATTGACCATAATTAAGTCCTATTTTAAGATCTAATCACGAAATATGGCATATTGTGTACGTTAAACACATCAAACACATCGCTGCACACTTCTATCAAAAAGCCAAATGATACTCAGATAAGTCTGGAAAGAACCATTCTACATTTTACATTGATCATCAAACTTTTTAAATCACAAAAGATTTCAGCAAAACTACAGAAAGAAGTCAAGAAAACTGCAGCTTTAGTGGAAAATGTGACAGGATGGTCAAAAACTGCCCCAAAAGGTTAAAAAAGAGGAAGAAAAGGGCCCAGAAGTATTTTTCACACACAGCTAAAAGGATAAAGCTCCATCTTATTTGGCGGTTAACGGTTAACGATCGTTAGCATTAGCATTAGCGGGACGTGCTAACTGTGAATAGCAGCTAGGTTATTTGAACTTTTTACTCTCTGCTGCATGTTCTGACTGACCGTGTCCAGGAGCAGGAATCAAACCAATGACACAGAGCACTTTGAAGACATTTCTGCTAACGTCCGACCGCTAAATTCATTCTTTTTCTGGACTCACCTGCTTGTAGCTTTCTGTTGCTATGTTCATAGGTATAGAATGGCTAGATGTCTCGTCCGCGTTGCTGGGCAACGGAGTGGAACGTCCGCAGATGGCCGCCATCTTACCACTTCCAAAATTGTGTTGATGGTGAAACATTGAAACGTTCAAGACATAACTTGCTTAATTCTCAAATGTTTAGGTTATTATGAACATCAAAGTAGTAAGCTAATTATCACACTACAGACGAAGTCCATATATTTTTTTTAATAAAAAGTAAATATTTCACGTTTATTTGCCCCATGACTTAACTTTATTTATCCCTTGGGATGACTCCCTCAGGGAAATTCAAGTCCCCAGTAGCTCCAAACACACACATAGGATCTCTGTAAATCTAAAATACAGTATAATATAGAATAATTAATATAATATATAATTAAAAATATAATTAATATAGACTAATCTAAAACAAAGTGTAAAAAAGAATATAGGCTATACAAGATATACAAAGTAAAGAGAGTTAAATAAAATAAGTTATAGCACTATGTTTGAGTTATTGCCCATATTGCACTACACTTGTGTTAATTACACATTGTATGCACATAGTCTGACCATAAATTCAAAATCCAGATAGCAAGCTGACATTGAAATGATATTGTTTTTCCATCTGAATCATCAGAATGGTTGACATTGAAATCTTGATGCAAAATAAATGTTGAATCACTACTGGCAAACTGATGAAAACCCAGCACAACATAATGTTGACCTCAGTGATATTGAAACAACATTGATACATAGTTATCCTTAGTATGATTGATGCATCATTGATATTTGGTTTACCGGGTGATAATGGTAATGTTGAAAAGTCATTGATTTTGAGTTGATCGGGAAATCAGGAAATGTCGAAAAGCCATCGACTTATAGTTGACCGGGAAAAATGATCGAAAAGTCATGGATTTATAGTTGACCGGGAGACCATCATGTGGTAGACCGGTGGTACTGCACCCCATCCCATTAATTTCGGAATCAATTTCAGGTAAGAAAGCACTTTGATTTAATCTTTTGAATGCTGAACTGCACTACACAGTTAAATGTATAGTTTGCATGGTGCATAGGCTAGATACTGTCATAGCATTCTGTTATAAATCAAGCAGAATTCCTCCGATCAACAACACTGCAAGTTGTCAAAAGCAAGTTAACTGCAGGCTTCATAAACACCCTGACGAAATAGTCAGTTAGCTAGCAATGCTTTATTCACCGGTTTATTTCCCAGCAAGGGGTGTTACAGTATATCTGCATATCCTTGCCCTACCTTTAGCTAGGATCAGCGATCAAAGAGGCAAGGTGTCTAAAAAAACGATTGAATAGGCTACACAACTATCAGAAGATTGACGTGAATTCAACGTTGTCTGGATGAATAAGTTAGCATGCGCTAGCAACACGTCAGCTTGCGTGATGCCTGGATAGTGGCTGTCACTATCTTCTCGTTGTTTTTCTTATTAATTAGTGGTTTTAAATTGCTGTTTACTGACACTGTGATTTACTTTTTCTCTTTTTTCAGATCATTAATCCACATCGTCAAGTAAGCAAGTCCTCAGTTTAATAAGCTTCATCTTAAAATATGGATAGGATATTCTATGTCTATGTTTGAGGGAAAGATAGCTACCACACACACATAATGTTTCTGTCTACATGGCCTATATGCTTATATTCTTCACAGGCAGAAGTCTGCTATGCTAAACTAAAATGTATTTTTTGCTTGTTTTATTTTATTTTAGATGCCCTGACTCAACGACTGAGTACTGCAAATACATGAATTCGCACAAGCTGTGCAGAAGTGGCTGCGCTACGCTCCAGACCGGGCGGGGGGATCTGGACGACGGCCACTGCAGGAGATAGCCTCGCGCATTAAAAGAAAAATGCAATAAAGACGATTGTTTGATTGTTTAAAAAATGCATGGGGTGTTATTTGTGCTAGGCGATATAGCCTACAGGCTTAGTCTGCTGTAGTTTCTATATTTTGCTCATAGCCCATCCAGGCTGTAGATAGCAGGATTAATAATAATAAATTTGTTTTATATAGCGCCTTTCATGGTACTCAAGGTCGCTTTACAAGATATTAATGTTAATAGTCTAATAATAATGTTTTTAATATATTAATTTAGACCTTTTTAGATTAAACCTGTGGTATAGGCATAGGTTACTAAAATACCATTGAAGTTTTGTTGATGTGCTGGGATTTCAACATTGTTTCAATATCCATTGTAATCGAAATATCATTGAAATCTTGTTGATCTTGTTGTGGAGAAATTAGAGTCGAATCCCGCGTTGGTCAGCCGTCCATTGGGGAGTTTATTGAACAAACCGTCACAGCAAATGTGCATACAGAATGTACAAAATGTCCGACGAGCTCATCTAGTGACACCCTTTTATACCGTTTTATCATAACAAGTGTACGTGGCCCTCTCCGGAGGCGCCTAGCTTTCGCAGTTTATCATAAACACGCTCCTTCTAACTATCAACAATATTCTGAACCAGTCAACAAGGCCCAGGATGTAACTAGGCCAGAAGTCATGAACATGTCATGACATCCTTCTCCCACATAGTCCCCCCTGAAATCACTTATCAGTGATTTAATAAAGAAATAATCTAAAATAAAAGAAAATCATCCCACATAGTTAATTAAGAATTAATTAACATAATCAACACTAAATTATTCTAATAATTCTACAATATCAATCAACGGGACCATTTTGAATACATGAAAAGGAATATATATATGTGTCTACTCGAATCATATTCAATGATTAACTTATATTACACGATATTGATTCCAACAACACTACAAGTTTTACATTGCCATCACACTTGTCCACTGTTCGCAGTGCATAGGTGCGAAAAACCCACCGGCTGCTACTTTCGTAACTCATGTTCTTATCTTGGGAAAATTCACCTACGGCCCCCCCCACTGGCGACCGACCACTTTACCAAGGTCGCACTCCGAACAGTTGACTGACACAATTGGCAATGCACATATCAGTGATCAGTTCTGATTGATTATACACATAGACTGAATACACCACCTTCAAATCAGTTAATCACCGTTTTGTATCAAGTACAATACATAAAATTATGGATTATCACACAACAATAGTAATAAAATGCAATGTAATGCAGCTCTTCCAGTCCCGTCCCATCTCCTGTACTCTGGGGTCGTCTGCTTCTGGCCGAACATCCGTCCGGCTGGGTCTGGAACTGCTAAGCTAACTCTGGGAGGAGAGGTCGCCAGTACGTCACTCCCAATCAAAGAGATCTTCAGCATCTCTTCTCCCTGTCAGACTAAACTTGGTTCCACCCTCGAGGAAAGAAACTTGTGAACCGTCCGTTGATAACCTTCATTCGTTGACCCGCTCTCCCATGCGTTGGTCCTCAGACCTGGTCTCGCATGGTCATCCGCCTCCTGATTCCTTCCACTGTTTGTTTGAACATCACTTGCAGCAAACACCTTCTCAGAATGGGTATAATGCAACACACCAATAGGGAAACCATCCTCACTATCAACAATATTGCTATTCCCGCCTTAACTGTCATCGCTCCCCCTTCTCCCAACATCCCAAACAGACCAGTCCACCACCGTTCACCTCCACCAGCATCACACGTCAGCTCCTCTCTCCGTTCTCTGAACTCCTTCACGGCCGTTGTGAACGTTCTATCAGCTGCAGTGTTCCCGGTTATAAATGTACAACATTTTCCCCAACCATCTGGCACGCACCATTTTCCCTCCTAATATACCTTCTAAAACTTGTCTGTTCTACCAAGCCATCATACTCGTCTCATGTAGTTGTTCTCCAAAGCCTGCAAACCCTTCACTCGTGTAGCTAAGAATTCCCTGTTGGTTGTATTATATGTAATTAGTCCACTCCCCATTTTGTTAAATATGATTCCCTGCAAACCAGCCTCAAATCCAGCTGCAATCTCCCTGCGTGCTTTGAGCTCAAAGGAATCCCTCTCGGCTGCCCTATTGCATCCAAGTAAACGTGCTTATCCCTGATGTAGCCATCACTCGATCTTTTAACTCTCCCTTCTTCCACATCCAATCCTAGCATCTCGTTTACCTTGTCATACACTACCACAACTGATGTGTTCCTCCTCACCAGTGCCCAAAAACCTATCTCCCTGTTGGGTAGCACACTTAACAAAACATGATCTCCACACATCCAGTAACTCTCAGCCACTGGGTGTGTCTGATCCCCAAAAAGATATAGAGTTAAAATGATCATTTCTATATTTTCACATTTTGATCCAAATAAATAAATCCCAATAAATCTTGTTTTCATTTAACATTAGTACTACCTACGCGAGTTCCAAAAGCATCCAAACTCACCATCGTAATCTACTCTATAATCAGTGGGAGGCCCCTCCTGTGATGTACTCAGATTAAATTCCGCACAACAAGACTCAAATTTGTGGCCCTCCCTTATTTTGAAAATAACTATGTAATTTATTTGGCCCGAACATCAATCTGGACTTAATACCACACATAGGAAACAATAACCGTTTATCCTCCTCCGATGTGAACCTACCTTCTCTGCATTCCCGTTGCTGGACCACCGCACAGTCCCTGAAGGTGTGTGGCTCTGGAACAACAACAGGCAATGCTCCTGGAGCGTCTGCGCATATGAGACACTCCGTCGCTGTCAGTTCCCTCGTAGTGTACCATGCCCATCTATACCACATATCCTGTGCTGCCTTAACCCATTTTCCACAGTTACACTGTTTTCCCGACTCCACCTGTGCATGTACACTCCATCTGTTCTTGGATTAACATGATTATTCTGTCCTGTAGTGCTAATGGTATCAAGTCCCCCTAGATTTTCCCGTGAAATCTTTTTGTTCTTACCACCATAGTGAACAACTCCTTCTGACCCAATCTGACATGATCTTACCAGATTGCCCCTTTGTCGTGGCGTCCAGAGGCGGTGATTTGGTCGTCTCCTCCACCGGACCCATGATCCACACTTCCTCAAATCGTTTCTTCCATGAACTTAAATTCAAGCTTAGCAGATACCTCTTCACGACTAGCTCTCGTGTGTATTGCTGGCAAAGTTTGTGGCGTGGCATGGTCTGATTGGGTGTGTATTGTTGCATCATACTCATCTGACCCAGGCTGGCTACTTCCCTGCGGGGTGGCTTCATCACTGGACCCTTCCAGCCTCTCCTGTCCGCGGTATCCCGTCCAACATCTCCAGGCTTCGTTCTCCTGAGCCCATGCTGTCGGCCAACACCCACACCTGGATGCTCACAGTGTCAGAACTCTTAACCTCTTCCTTTTGTTAATCCTTTCCCTCGGACTCAACTCCGTCTGTGTCTTTAGTCCGAACCTTAGTGCAGTGATTCAAATGGTACCATGTGTTGCTACCTTCCACTTGAACTGCTGTTGACGTTGCTCGCACCATTGTGTACGGTCCTTTCCGTCTTGGCACAAGCCACTTCCTCCGGAACACTTCGATGTGCATCTGGTCGCCTGGCACCACTGGCCTCTCGACCAGCTGTTTGAGACTCAAGTCTCTGTTCTCCTCCTGTAGATAGATTGTTCTGTGGACTGCAGTTAGTTGCTTCATGTAAGCTGTCCACTCTGTTCACACCTGCTCAAGTGGGAACTGAGGTGGCGGCCTGGGTCGACCCGTTAGCATTTTATGCGGTGTTAGTGCGTGACTCTATGAGTCTGCATACGAAAGCTCATTAGTGCAAGCGGCAAAGCATCTAGTTAGTTTAGTCGAAACACAGATTCAATTCAATTTCACTTTCCAGGTTCCATTGATCCTCTCAACCATCCCTTGACTTTGTGGATGATAAACGGCCCCACAGCGCTGCTTGATTCGCAGCTGCTGCAGAATGCCTCTTGCACCTTTATAAACAAACACTTAACCATTATTTGAGCTAATCTCTGATGGAAAGACAAACAGATGAATCAATTCTCTTACCAACAAAATTTATGACTACTTATCCAATATGTATAACCAATATTCTTGTGATGGCGTGACGTCTGGCTCCAGTAACACCATTGGTGCCAAAACAGCAAGCCGGCACTTTGATGCTACTTTTGCTGCTTCACCAGCCACGATATTACCTTTACCAACCATTTTGTTACCTTTACGATTATTTGACACTGTATCACTGCCAATTTCCAATTTTCATGACTGCAATCCGCTCCTTCATTTGGACCTCCTGTCGCGCTGGACTTCCGTCTGACCTCCTGAACCCTCTCTGCTTCACAACTGCTCCAAATGAAGAGAAAATATCATGAGCATATGCAGAAACTGTGTACACATTCGTAACCTTACCTTTCACCAGTCAACATGCTTCCGTTAGTGCCTTCAGTTCAGCCAACTGTGCCGAACATGGCTGTTCACACTTCTCAGCTTTCACCGTCACAAAGTTCTCCACCTTCATGTTTCACAACTGCAAAACCTCGTGATCACCCAAATGATCTCACAACATGAACCATGCACAACATAAGTGACATCAGCCTGCACAAGTGGAGTTGCTCCTATGTCAGGTCTCAGTTTAATGTATCTCACAGCTTCTGCCACACGCTCATGTGGTTCTCCTTCAAACTCACGTGGAATGACATCTGCAGATCCCGATGTAGTACACTTCTGTATTCTCACATCTGGACGTGTCAAAAGATGCACAACCTGCAAACATCCTGTCCGAGTCACAACATACCTACTCTGATTTATTAGTTCTGAAATCTTATGGTTTTTATTGGAGACATATAAGAAAAATGGCTTCTCATAGACTAATGTTGCCCGTTTTGGATGACTTTTGCTAATTTCGTTTCAAATTTTCAAAGTTGTGCTTTCAACCTTTGATCTTTGGATTTTCCATGATTCCTTCCAGAGGAAGCGCATTTTATTGCATAATCCTCCCAAAAGAAGATCATACTTGTTGTATTTTAATTTTACTTAGTTGTTCATTAGTTATTTATTTATTTATTTTGGACATGGCGCTTTTCTTACTCCCTCCAAGTGGGATGGAGAGATATCAGTAATTCCCTATGGGCTAAATAGATACTCTAATTCAGACTATCAATGCTAAAATTTAAATTAGAAACTTTGTTCCGTTCAAATTTTAGAACTTCGTAATAGTGGCACATTTAAATTTTAAATTCAGAAACTTTGTTTTGTTCTGTCCTAGTAACAGTGACCTATTTAAATTCAAGTTTTAGAAACTTAGTAGTCGTGATACATTTAACTTAAAAACTTTGTTTTGTTTTGTAATGATGACACACCTGAGGGCGGTTTTTAAACCCTTTTGAGTACGTCTGATGTAAGTGTACTTCTTACCTCTATATGTCAATGTAAACCAATACTGGGATTCCTCTGCCAGAGGAACGCCTTGGACCTGCCGGGCCACTTGCTCCGCCCCCCAGGGACTGGCCACGGTCCTGCCGAACACTCGGGTTTCTCGGTGCTCTCGGACAGCTGTAAACAAAGTGTCCCCTCTCGCCACAGGCCCAACATGCCCCCGAGGACCTTCGTCCTCCTGGTGCACCTCTTCTTGACCTTTGACAGGGTCGACGATGGACTCGCCCCTGTGATGGCTGTTCAGCGGCCCCCGCTGTCATGGCCTCATTTCGTACCTCTTGCTTCGCTTGCAGTTCTTCTAACTGCAACCGTGCAAGTTCCCTTTGCATATCCTCCTCCTGCTCCTTCCGTTTCAGTTCTTTTCTGTATTTGTTTACTGCATGCACCACGTGGTCTCGGAATTGTCCATGTGACATTGAATTCAACCCCACCACATCCTCCAGCCTCCCCTGAACTGGGGCAGGCAGAGCCTCTTTGATGGAAACTCTGAACAATGTCACCCAAGCTGGGCTCTTCTCGATTTCTCCCTCAGACTCTTGTCTCCATTTCTTCAATTGTTGTGCAATGTACACAGCCGGACTCTCTGTTCCTGACAGTGGCTCCCCCTTTAATGCTTCGAGGTCCACTCCCACAGGAAACTCAGCTCGTAACGCTCTCCAGAGTGCAGCTCGATATGCATTAAAGTCAGTTCCATCAGCTCGGTGGCTTAACATCCAGTCATTCTCACTGTCTCTCAAAATGCCCTCCATGGTAGAAGTTCCAAAACACAGTGCCCACACTGCCTTAATGTGTCCCACAGACAACAGTTTATGCACAGTCTCTTGTTCAAAAGCTCTTATCCATCTACTTGCACCTCTGTGAATGTCCGGCAATCGAGCAACCAGCCCCCCTAGGTCGAGCGTCTGCCACGGCACATACTGTCCCTGCGTCATTTCTATCAAACTCGGTGCTGACGCTGTTGGACTCTTATGTTCTTCAGAAGATGCCTTTTGAACTGGTGGTGCCAGTTCGGGTGATTTTTGGTATTGTGGGAGCTGTCCCCCTGCCTGATCTGAATTACAGATGGCGTCTGGCTCAGGAGCTCCATGACTGCTTGATGTAGCTATTTGTAGTTCTGGACGTTCATGAGATATTTTGTGATCTTTTATTTCGGAATCTCCTTGTATGTTTGCTGCTCCCGGCAGTGTTGGATATAGCTCTGCATTTTCAAAGAAATGTAAAACTTTTAATTCAAGCTCTCTTTTTTCCTGTCTCTTTTTGCTTTTGTCCTTTGGTTTGTAAGCTTTAATCCTTTGTTCCATAATCTTACAGGTAGTTACATTGAAAGTGCCCCCTTTTGGCCAGGGTGAGACGTTATTTTTTGTTCGTTTTTCCCATTTCAGAGATATCTTTTTAATATCTTTGGAATGTTCAGGATGTTTGGCGCTGATGATTGTTGTTGGTGTTATATCCATTGTTTCAACTAGTTAGTTCCCTTCTATTGTCTTTTGACTTTTCCTTTTTATTTACTTATCTATTTTCTAAATTTCCCTTATTTATTATTCGTATTCCCCCTTTTTTTTTTTTTTTTTTTTTTTTTTTTTGAAAGTCAATTTAAATGCACTAATTATTTAACTCTAATCAATGCTAATTTAATGCTCGGCTAAATTTAGCTTAGATGCAGCTAATTACTGGATTGGATGTTGTCAATGCTAATGTTAAGGTTAGCCTACGTTAGCTTTAAAAGCTTATGCTCTAGGTTGTTTTTTTTTTTTTTTAAATCAAACCAATGTTAATTCAATGTTAGGCTAATTTAGCTTTTTGACTTCCGGTTTGGAGTTCGGTTACTATTATTGCTAATGTTAATGTTTGCCAACCAATGCCAATTGATGTTAGCTTCCTAGCTGTTGCTAATAAATGCTAACCTATTGCTAATTAAGATTTAAACCAATATTTGCCTTATTGCTATTGCTAATCAATGCTAATTGTCTTTCTGATCAATGCTAATTATGGCTAATGAAATGCTAGCAAATGCTACTAATGCTAACCAATGCTAACTATTGCTAATCAATGCTAGCTTCCTTGTTGACCAATGCTAATTGAATGCTAATTATGCTATTCAACGCTAGTGATTGCTAATCAATACTAATTATTGCTAATCAATACTTGCTGTATTGCTAATACTACCCAATGTTAATTTATTACTAATCAAAAGCTCAGTTTGCTTACTCTGTATGAAGTGACTCAGGCTAAAGGCGTTGCCCCAACTTTTGCTCACCTCCGGATGCTTCCGATCCAATCCACACACAATGTTCTCCACCAATCCAGATGATCCAATGTACGTCACAGCTACGTCAATTCTGACCAATGAAATAAAAATATTTTTTGACCAATGAAATCTGAACACACCTCTAAATCTAACTCCAGTGAAACACGTCTGAGACACGTAACTTCTAACCAATGAAATATGAACACACCTCTAAGCCTGCCTCCAATGAACCACGTGAATTTCTAACAAATCAAATATGAACACACGATTACCTCTACTTCCTAGACTGTTATTAGCTCCTCCCAAGCATAACAATTGAACCAGACATAACAATTGAACCACACCCCAACTCAAAATGGCGTTTGTCACACTTTGTAACAAGTTAAGAAAAAGGAGGAAATACAAACTTTCAGCTGGACAGAGAATAAATATAATTTAACACAGAAATAACAGTTGCACTATTCTTCACCTCAAAATGGCGTTTGTTAGGGAAGAGAAAGAAATACAATTTAACACGCTGTGGACAGGGAAACTACAAATCAAAAGATACAGAAACAATGCATAAGCGAGAAACTTTCTTTATCAGGAATGTCACATTCACGTCGAACGACGTGATGACTCAATGGCCTAAGGACAGAAACTCTCCCTTAGGAATTGCGGAACCCTCATTACTCGACTGATAACAACTCTGCAATTAGCACATTACCTAAAGGAAACTAATAATTATTACAGTACAACCATAAATTGCCCCTGGAAGACACAAGGAAAGAAAATGTGATCACACACGAACATTTGAAGCAGCAGAGAACTGTCAAGGACAAACCACGAGCCTACACACCGGCCTCGTGAACGCGCAGCACCCTCTGTCCCCCTGAGAGCCAAAACACCTTCACTTGCCTGTTGAGAATAGAACTTTAGAAACTTAACACCAATCACAGCAGTACTCAATAATCAATAATAACAAGATGCACTCAACGAAAAAGTCATAGCACATTACTGCAACAACTCCTTATCTCCCCAAGTTATTAATGTGGCAACTATAACAACGAAGCAAATTATAACAATGAAGCAAATTATAACAATGAAGCAAATTATAACAATGAAGCAAATTATAACAATGAAGCAAATTATAACAATGAAGCAAATTATAACAATGAAGCAAATTATAACAATGAAGCAAATCTGAGTTTAACTTAAAATGCTACGAATACTCAAAAGTCAAGGGATGATATGAGTCAGAACCTTTTCTCTTTTCTTCTTTTTCTTGATTCACACAAACATCAGATTTCACACACACATTGACAGACAACAGAGACCGGTCCCACACACTCAAGTCAGTCGGTCAAAAGTTTTGTGTCAGTCACCGTTCAAATCTTCACATTTTTAAATTATCAATTTCTTTCATTTAGACTTTTAATTTTTCAGGAGATGTTGGTGTCGGCAATATATGGAATACAAAATGTGTTTTCCCTACAAGCCTTGTGATATGGTCTCTGACCAAAGCAACAGATGCTGACGTGTACTTTACCAGCTTCGCTGTGACCTCTTAATAAAAATCTCCTGTGGCCAATTTCATAAACGAATTTGAATTTTCTCTTAAATGTCTTTATACTGAGGTCTCGGATAACTCCAAAGAGTTCTAGGCAGATATATAAAATGATATGAACATATATACTTAAAATGTGCTCCTCATAGAACTGGATTTTTTCATTTCAGAGTTTTTTTTGAAAGCCTGATTGATTCAATCGTTGAACTTTAATGTTCGCCAGTCAATCAATTATCAGTATTCGTTTTACTCCTTGACTAGTGAAAATAATTTTCACGTATATTTAATGAGTCTAGTGTACCCCGTACTCCCGTCAGTGTTCCTCCCCCCCATGCATAGAAGGATGGCTGATAGAATGCAAGAGGTACTATTGGCGATTACTCAATAACCTGCCCGCCACTTTACAGCTATTAATTAATCCAGTTTGAATTCATCCGATTCACAATTGGCCGGAGCGCAGCGACTAGTCCTTCTTAATTACCACAAAAATCCAACGACACCATAGCCCGACCAACTGCTCACAGCTGTCTGCTTTACAACTCACATAAGCTGCTGTTCACCCAATTTTATCCAAATTCACACATACGGCACCTCTTGGCCCACAGTTTCCCAAACAATTTCAGCAGCCCCTCTGCGCAGAAGTAAACAATGGAAGGGCTTACCGTGTGCAGGATCCGTCTCTCTCCTGTGTCCTTTTAAATTTGGGGAAGCCGGAAGAAGCCGTCAGCTGTGCTCCACTAACCGAGATCAACTGCGTAATGGTAGGAACAAAATCCCACCTGCCGGCTTGTAACAGCCGATGTCGGCTGTCGGGGCACAGCGAACACGCTCCGCCGGGATCCAGATGCAAACTCTCACGAATTCGGGGTCACCATTATGTTGTGGAGAAATTAGAGTCGAATCCCGCGTTGGTCAGCCGTCCATTGGGGAGTTTATTGAACAAACCGTCACAGCAAATGTGCATACAGAATGTACAAAATGTCCGACGAGCTCATCTAGTGACACCCTTTTATACCGTTTTATCATAACAAGTGTACGTGGCCCTCTCCGGAGGCGCCTAGCTTTCGCAGTTTATCATAAACACGCTCCTTCTAACTATCAACAATATTCTGAACCAGTCAACAAGGCCCAGGATGTAACTAGGCCAGAAGTCATGAACATGTCATGACATCCTTCTCCCACAATCTCTAGGTATGATTTCAATGTTGTTTCAATGATAATGGAGGGAGCAAAATGTTGTTGAATCAACATCAGAGTTCGACGTTGATTCAATGGCTTTATTGTTGACAGCGGGATGTTGATTTAACATCGTTTCAATGACTTTGCTATCTGGGTAGTCTTCTGAGGAGGAAGTCTACAACTCACTAAATAATGAGCACTTGCAGAGATGTTTCCAGGTTCAACAAAAGGTTTGAATTCATTTGCATAAACAGAAATATTCTCCGTGGTTGACTTCAAACAATGACGGAATAAAGACTTAATTTAGTAGTTGACAAAACTGTGTCACTCCTTCAACACAAAAGGCAGACAAAGGAAAATCAGCTGTCCTCTCTATCCTATAATGGAGAAGCAGGAGCAGAACCAGGAACTGAAGCAGGAGCAGAACCAGGAGCTGAAGCAGGAGCAGAAACAGGAGCTGAAGCAGGAGCAGAAGCAGAAGCTGAAGCAGGAGCAGAAGCAGGAGCTGAACCGGGAACTGAACCAGGAGCTGAAGCAGAAGCAGAAGCAGAAGCAGAAGCAGAAGCAGAAGCAGAAGCAGAAGCAGAAGCAGAAGCAGAAGCAGAAGCAGAAGCAGGAGCTGAAGCAGGAGCTGAAGCAGGAGCAGAACCAGGAGCTGAACCAGGAGCAGAACCAGGAGCTGAAGCAGGAGCAGAAGCAGAAGCTGAAGCAGGAGCAGAAGCAGGAGCTGAAGCAGGAGCAGAAGCAGGAGCTGAAGCAGGAGCAGAAGCAGGAGCTGAACCGGGAACTGAACCAGGAGCTGAAGCAGGAGCAGAAGCAGAAGCAGAAGCAGAAGCAGAAGCAGAAGCAGAAGCAGAAGCAGAAGCAGAAGCAGAAGCAGAAGCAGGAGCTGAAGCAGGAGCTGAAGCAGGAGCAGAACCAGGGGCTGTACCAGGAGCTGAAGCAGAAGCAGAAGCAGGAGCTGAAGCAGGAGCAGAAGCGGGAGCTGAAGCGGGAGCAGAAGCGGGAGCAGAAGCGGGAGCTGAAGCGGGAGCTGAAGCGGGAGCAGAAGCGGGAGCAGAACCGGGAGCAGAACCGGGAGCAGAACCGGGAGCTGAACCGGGAACTGAACCAGGAGCTGAAGCAGAAGCAGGAGCAGAAGCAGGAGCAGAAGCAGGAGCTGGAGCTGGAGCAGGAGCTGAACCGGGAACTGAACCAGGAGCTGAAGCTGGAGCAGAAACAGGAGCTGAAGCAGAAGCAGGAGCTGGAGCTGGAGCTGGAGCTGGAGCTGAAGCAGGAGCTGGAGCTGAAGCAGGAGCAGAACCAGGAGCAGGAGCAAAAGCAGGAGCAGAAGCAGGAGCAGAAGCAGAAGCAGGAGCAGAACCAGGAACTGAAGCAGGAGCTGAAGCAGGAGCAGAAGCAGGAGCAGAACCAGGAGCTGAAGCAAGAACTGATCCAGGAGCAGAACCAGGAGCTGAACCAGGAACTGAAGCAGGAGCTGAAGCAGGAGCAGAAGCAGGAGCAGAAGCAAGAACTGATCCAGGAGCAGAACCAGGAGCTGAACCGGGAACTGAACCGGGAACTGAACCAGGAGCAGTACCCCTCCACCAGGAAACGAGCCCGCTCATCCTCTGGGCCACAGGTCAGTGTGGAGGACGTTTTTATTTTATTTCTTATTTATTTGGTTAGGACACTGCACATTAATCAACATATCAGCAAAGCATCTATGTAAATATGCCGGAGTTAGCACAGTTGCTAAATTTCATCCGTTGTCGTCAGGCAGGTATCATAAAAACATACAGACAATACACCATGACAAAAAAACTAAAGAACAAACAAACAGAAAATATTAAGAAAGATTCACATCAAAGTTAAGAGTCCGTACACAAAAGAGAAAAGACGGAGAGGTGACCCATGAGAGCACCTCTGGCTGTTTTCAACCACTGTTTAAGGGTCTTTTCAAAGGTGGTGGAATTGTCCCAGTTTCTAACACGAGTTGGCAGTGTGTTCCAGCACTGTTCCTCTGATGGACTCCACCATTTGGCCAAACTTAGTCCTGCATCATTGCACATCAGTCTCCTCTAGTGCTCTGGTGTTTACTCTAGAGGATTCTGTCTTTATGAAATCCTGTAATAGTGGAGGGGCTAATCCTTTGGAAACCTTAAAGATGAGACAGACATCCAAAAACAGCTGATAGCTATCAAAGTCCAAGATTTTGCACTGATGTATGTGACCATGTTGTATAACAGTAGAAAATACAAGGAAGTATCACTGCATGCGTAGAAGTCTTTGCTGACTCCATAGTCAGGAAGGGTCTCGCATGTTTGAAATTTTATTTAATTGTATTTGTGACTTTTTTAACGTGTTGCTTAAAATTGAGATTAGAATCAAAGATTACCCCGAGGTACTTAAAGTGTTGAACCACATCAAGTGTCTCTGCGTCCACCATGACTGATGGTTGCTGTCCCTCTGCTGGCTGCCGGGAGTAAAACATACAGACTGTTTATTTTTTTATTCAAATGTAAACAACAGTTTTGGAGCCAATGGGACACTGGCACCGTGGCTCCTGAGAGAATTCCAGCAGCTTCTTGAATTGAACTGGCATGACAGTATAATGCAGTGTCGTCAGCATATGGTTGCATCTTTATATTTCTACAGACATTTGGTAAGTTATGGACATTTAGGCTGAATAAAACAGGACCCAATATTGAGCCCTGTGGTACTCCAGCCGAAGAAGTGAGGTATGAAGATGGCAAATCACCTATTTGAACTGCCTGTTTCCTGTGTGAGAGATATGATTTCATCCAGCAGAGGGCACTATTTGAAAAGTTGAAATGAGTAGACTTAGCAATAATAATAATAATACATTTTATTTGGAGGCGCCTTTCAGGTCACCCAAGGTCACCTTACATTAGAAATAAGAGCATAGAAAATAATAAAAGCATAAAAACATAATTGCACAGCGTCCAGTTATAGGGAGTATGCCAGTTTGAATAGGTGAGTTTAAAGTTGAGATTTGAATGATGTGATGGAGTCTGACTGTCTTATGAGTGGGGGGAGGGAGTTCCAGAGCCTGAGTGCTGAGCAGCTGAAGGCTCGGTCACCCATGGTGCTGAGGTGTGACGTGGGGATGGTTAGCAGTCCAGCAGAGGTTGAGCGGAGGGTGCGGGAGGGAGTGTGTTGGTGAAGGAGGTCGCTGAGGTATGTGGGGGCTGGGATGTGGAGAGCTTTGTAGGTGAGGAGAAGATTTGAAGTTGAATGAGAACAGGGGTGATGTGGTCCGAAGATTTGGTACCGGTGATGATCCGGGCGGCTGAATTCTGAATGATTTGCAGTCTCTTGATGAGTTTGGTGGGGAGTCCAGTGAGCAGGGCATTGCAATAGTCCAGTGGTTCCCAAACTGTGTGCCGTGGGATATTGTGACAACTATACGTTGTTATTGCAATATACAACTACACAAAAATAATATTTTTTTATTTACTATATAAAACTTAATTGCAGTGAGAAAGGTATGCGTGGGGTTACTACACTATTTTATTGAAGCACTCGACACGGCAATTGCAACAGTCTCAGGATTAAACAACGATTGTTTGGATAGGAACCAAAGTTTACACGTCTGTTTCCGCGAACCCCGCGGATTGTCGGACCCCTACAATCTGTGGATTGTCATTGGTTTTTGCCGAACCGCGTCATAGCTCATTACCATAATATTAGCTTGAGTTTAATCGCTGGAATCCGCTCTGGTCCCTCCATAGAGAAGTAATGATTTCTGGCGCTCAGGTAGCGTAGGTCGCTCTTGGTGTACACGCAGCATGTGGCCGCCGTGGCAACGTGTACAGTGCTGGGAAGGGGACGGAGCCTAGTGGACCAGAAGGAGCGAATGTTTGTATTGCTGTTGTGTTGAGTGTAGTGAAAGTTCCGTCCAGAGCCTCAGTGGATGTATCTTGGTTGTTTGAGAATGTAGTGATGGGATACAAGCTGGGGTGGGGGGGGGTCGGAGATGCGCTTGCCAGAGTCAAACAGCGCAATCCAGAGGAACAGATTAAAAATCCACATGGTGTGAGATCGGCAGCAACGTAATCCAACGATGGATGGTGAAGCCACAGAGCCAGCGCAGCGGAGACAGAGGAGTGGGGCGTGCTGGTTGTAGCTTCGCTGGAAACGGGGGGCCGGCGTTGGGGATTAGCAGCAGGCTAGCCGGCCGGTAGGTGGACACCGTCGGTGTTACAGGGAGGCGGCGTCCCCCGCACTGACAGCAATCCACAGGAGCAGGCGGGCTCCCAGGAGAGCCGGCAGGCAACGGACCGGCCCAAACCGGTGTGCTTCGAGGGGCGCACCAGTACAGATTTATCCAGCCACAGGAGTCCCGTACAGGTGAGCCCTGTACCGGTGTAGCTAGCTGCTGGCTAACGAGTGGCGAGGCAGTGGCAGCAAACAGGTAGAGACTGTTGGCTACTGATTCGGTGTCGCAGAGTGCTAGGTCCCGCATTCTGGACCTTCTCAAGCAAGCCGATTCTAGCAGATGGGTTTCAAAAGCATGCTTTAAATCAAGAAACACAGCAGCTACAAAGCCACCCTGATCCAACAAGCTCTTTAAGTTTTCTAGGAAATAACAGGGAGCTGTCTCTGCTGAATGGAATTTCCTAAATCCAAACTGCATTGGATGAAGAGTGGCATGGCCATTATTTCAGAGTTCAGTCAGTTCTGTGGTAACCCATTTCTCCTCTACTTTGGAAATTCTAGGAAAAATACTTATGGGTCGATAGATTTTGTCAGCCTTAAAGTGATAGTTCGGAGTAGATTCACCCTAGGGTCATTTGAACCGTGACATCCAGCCAAGTAGCCCACCCGAAGTTTTTTCGATATTGGCTGAACATCAGCTGAGTTACTGAGTTATCCCGAATAGCTTAGTACAAGCGCTAATGGGACCTGGCAGTATCTCCAAAATTACCACACTAAAATCACATGCCATGACACCAAACTTCTACAGTAGTACAAATATGGTCTGTACTCACAAAGCGATGCATTTGGAAGTTTGAAAATAGTCCAGGAGTTTATTATTATCGACACAAGCTTAATAGCTTCTCTGCTGCTAAAGCTGCGTTGACATCACTTCTGGGAGCTGGGAGCTTCAAAGTAAGATGAGGGTTGATCTACTACTGTAGACAACAAAGCAAGGCTGCTCAATTTCTCCATTGATAAAATAAATTCACAACTCTACAACATAAAAATTCATAAAAAACCATGTAGAATATAGCTGACCATGTTGTATAACAGCAGGAAATACGAGGAAGTATCACTGTATGCATAGAAGTCTTTGCTGACTCCATAGTCAGGAAGGGTCTCACATGTTTGAAATTTGATAAGTTAAATTTAATTGTATTTGTGACTTTTTTAACGTGTTGCTTAAAATTAAGATTAGAATCAAAGATTACCCCGAGGTACTTAAAGTGTTGAACCACATCAAGTAGGTTAAGTGTATAGAATGTCATGTATTACCACCACTGTTAATTTTATTCCTTTAAACCAGCGGCCATCAACCTTTTTCAGCCCAACCTCTACATGGTGTTTAAGTGAACAACTTGGACAAGACTCTGGTTCCTTCCATCATTTAGAAATATTGTAGCTCAAGTTCCTTTTCAGAGTTTCATCATGACAAAAAGAATTAGTGAAAGAGCAAAAAGCAAGAGTTTACTGCTTAAAAAGCTGAACGTGTGCAGAACACATCAGAGCACAGTGCTGATAGCTGAGGGCACTTATAAACGCACCCTCAGCGTTCACGTTTGATCTGAGATATTGAGACCTGTGTGGCTCGGCCTGTCCAGGTCCAGTTAGAATATGTTGGTTAGCGTAGAGAAATCTTTTGTGTGAACTTCAAAAGGATCCAAGTCTTCCTCTCTGTCATTGCAGAAACATGGAGCCCAAGAGGGATCCAGATGGCACTGCTGTAAGGACTGTGGGAAAGTTATCAAACGATCAAATCTGAGGTATCATCAGAGGCTTCATACTGGAGAGAAGCCATACAGCTGTGACCAGTGTGGGGCAGCTTTCACTACATTAGGTAGTCTAAAGACGCACCAACGTATTCATACAGGAGAGAAGCCATACAGCTGTTGTCAGTGTGGGGCAGCTTTCACTACATTAGGTAATCTAAAGAGACACCAACGTAGTCACACAGGAGAGAAACCTTTCATCTGTGTTCAGTGTGGGGCAGCTTTCACTCAATTAGGTAGTCTAAAGATGCACCAACGTATTCACACAGGAGAGAAGCCATACAGCTGTGGACAGTGTGGGGCAGCTTTCACTACATTAGGTAGTCTAAAGAAACACCAACGTAGTCACACAGGAGAGAAATGATTGGCTTAAATCAACAACAATTTTTACGGCAGATAAGCAAACATTCACCTGGGAGCAGCAACAGGAACTACCAATCAGAAGCCTTGCATTTGTTCAGATTTAAAATCTTCTTTGTGGATCACCACCTTCTCTTGTCAGGACTTTAGTTCTGAATGTTCTGTGGGGAGCACATGTTTGAAGAACGATTGAAAGTGCTTTATAATTTGTTGGGATTGCTTTAACTGGGGACGGATCTCCCGACGTTCAAGACAAACATGGCATCAATTGTGATTTGATGGCCAGGACAAAATGCAGTCTGTTTGAAAGTAGAAGCATGTTTATTCTGTTATACTGAACGTACTTGTTTTGTTTAAAGTTAAGATCCACAAAGTAGCTTTGCACCAGCTTTGTTTATTTATGTAAACATCTGAAGAAGCAATATTTCATTTCAGTTTGATGTGAAGTCGAGCTTTACACTCGTCTGTATTTCATTGTTCTGCATTTCATTAAAGGTCAGATGTTAACTTTTCTCATGCTTTTCCTGTTCTTGCTACACAGATATGTTTGAAGAAAATGTGTGTTTGGTTACGAGGGAAAGTTATCATCTTCCCCAAAGACCCAGAAATCTTTAACACAGTCTGAAAAAGGTTTGGAGTTGTTCCCTGTACTTCCCAGACAGCTGCATGATGCTCATGACTGAAGCTGAAAGTTAAGGCTGTTCCAACACTAAAACGGCACGAGGCCCAACTTCAAGCTGTGAAACTCTTTCAAATGTCTTTTGTGTTGGAATCAGATGTGTGAACGGATTTTAGTCCAAACGTCATGGCTGCAGAGGGAAAAGGCAGCTAAGCAGGCTAACGGTACTTTGAATTGAACCGTTTAACACGAGAAAACTGAACTGATCTGTTTGTTGCTTCTACAACTGCTCAGTTACTCACACAATCAGGTACTGAGGAGATTTACCAAACAGACATTCTGCTGTAATCTCAGATGCTCTCAGTCGCGCTGCTCACATTGTTTTAGTCCACAACTCTTCTTCTTCTTCTTCTTCTGCCCCGACGGCTACACAACTTACCCAGAACACCCGGTGGCAGAGTGTGCACACGACACCCTTATACTTTATTGGATTGTATCTACAAACTCAAACGCTGATGATTTAAACCTGCTTCAGGCTGTTTTTGTTCCCTTTAGTTGTAAGCTGACTGTGTTTGGCGTACCCTGAGCATTTCAGTGGAAAATGTTCAGCACAGACTTGGAGGTGTATTGTGTTCTTGTGGTAACTACGTCCCCACAGCTATTATGTCCTTAAGAGTTTCTTAGAAAACGCTTTCTGCCGCTCACAGTGGGAGAATCTCACTGACAAATCCCACTTTGGCCTGAAGATGTGATCAGCGGTGACTTTTATGTGTTAGCGACTGGCGCTACGGTCCTGGCTGAACAGGAAGTAGCCACCAGAAATGCAAGACAGCCGCTGTAGCGACTGAATGTTACGCAGGACTGTCTTCCTGTATGCAGATGGTCATCAGTGAAGTCACCTCCCCCGAATGAACCCCGTCATGTTGTGTATATGTGGCAAAACATGGCGAGGCAGTAAATAACGTCCTCTGCTCGGAGGCTGAGGAGCTCGCGGACCTCTTTGTCTCCCCAGTTGGCCATCTTCAAAAATGTCTTGAACTTGATGTAAAACAGAGTGAAACTTGTCCTCATCTGTCGCTGTTGTTCTGAATCAGCTGTCCATTCTGTCTTTTAAACTCCTCACGTCACGCCACGCCCACGTCCGACCCGCGTCAATTGCTTTCACACCAAACTCGGCTCGGCAAAAAGACTAGGGTTCGACGCGGGTCGAAAGGCGAGTCGAGTTGACACGCCAACCCGGGTCGTCAGTGTGAAAGGAACAGCGGACACGCTAAATTCGCGAATTAAACGCGGGTTATTCCTCAGTGTGAAAGGGGCTATTGATGAGTCCAACCCCAGGCAGCGTCCCATCATCCTGAGCTACTCTTTGTGAGCAGCTTTGTTCAAGAGTTCATAGGCAAAGCTGCGTCAAGCTAGCTGTGCTGGGAAACATTAGCATAGCAGCGCAGCTGGATGAGCCTGATATGTGGTGTTGGTGATGTGAGTTGACCTGAAAGAAAACTAATAGTGACAGCTGACTTGTTACTTATTAATTTACTCATTGAACGGGTCACTTTAGTCATCATCGCTACTATTGACCCCCTGAGAAATCTGCCAGGAGCCGTCACTGAGTTATTATGATAAAACCTGCATGTAAAGCATAAATAAATCGGTATAGAACTGAAATAAATCTCCTTTGCTCAGACTGCATCTTCTGCAGCCATCAGACCTGTTTGTGTTGAGTTCAGCTGCATATGTTCTGATAATCTGCTGTAATCTAAACTTGACTAAAGTCTCTCCCAACAAATATATACAGGATACAGTGAATTATGATTCCAACTGTTTATTTACAACTCAGCATAAAGACCATACAATGATCAGTAGATTTTACATGAAACACTTATTCTTGTTTTAACACTGATGGAGCAACAAGCCTGAAAAACATGAAAAAAATAATTTTTGTTTTTTTTTTAAAAGTCTTTAAAAAATGTTTTTTTTTTTAACTTGAGGAACAGAAGCTTCACACAATGAATAAAACATCCTCAGTGACTTCATGACAGAAACAAGCTTCCTGCAGCTAATATGAAATGAGAGATGACTGCATTCTTCTTCCTGTGTTCTTTCCTTCAGGGCTCTGTTTCTTAGGGCAGGGAAATTTATATTTAATAATTCATGAATTGATCAGAATCTGACAACAAGCCAAAGCTGTTTAATGTCCTCAGAGACTTTCCTGTTATTCATGTTGTATTAATGACTTCTGGACTCAGCTGCTGTTATCTCAGCAGCACTCGGCTTTCTTTGTTGTTTCTCTTGTGCAGAAGCAGAAGGCAGAGAGAATATTTGACTTGTTCCGCTTTAGCTGTGGCTCACCTACATAAACTGCTCCTCAGAATAATTCAGTTCACTTCATTTAATCCGGAGCCGATTCAAAAACAATAACAAAGAAGATTAAAGTGAAAGCGAGTTTTATTCAGTGGCTGTAAATGAACAGAAAAAAACTCTGAAGCTGGAGATGTTTGAATTGTTTTGTTTTTGTTGAATGAAATAAAATAACAACTAAAATGTCTTCTCATGTGAATCAGAAGGTGTCTCAGAGTTGTTCCCGACAGTGTTTTTCAACCCACATGTTTAAATATTGAGTAGATTCTTCTCTGAGCTGATTGGCTGATTGCTTTTTGTTCACACTGTGATGCTGTTAGCTCTCATGTCATAGAGCAGGGATTCTCAACCTTTTTTCAGTGATGTACCACTTGTAAAATATTTTTTCAGCCAAGTACCCGCTAACCAGCGCAAAGCATTTTTGTTGAAAAAAAAGACGTAGAACACTGTGTCAACACTGTCTGTTTTACTAAACTTTGCAACTGCAAATAAACTGCATTCTCCTCAACTGTTTGCAAATGAAAATATATAAAAAATTTTGGGGGAGCCTGTGTTCCTTTACCTTCTTTGTCACCTATCCCTCTGTGTTCTCAGCAGCACTTTAACCAGGACTCCATTGTTTGTGTTGTCAAGGCGACAGTGATTTATTTCGTCTATCATGTAAAAGGCAAATGCCGCGATTCATGGTTATCAGTCGCGTCACTGTTAGGTAGTGCGCTCTAGTAGCCAGTAGAACGCCGCCATTTGGGTACCTGCCCCGCTGCCAGCTGTGTTTGTAAACATACCTGAACATACATGAACTTATATTAATTGATATTTATAATGACTTTTGAATTGATGCTATTTTTTAAATATATTTTTCAAAACCTCAAGTACCCCCTGGAGTGCCTCCAAGTACCCCAAGGGGTACACGCACCCCCATTTGAGAACCACTGTCATAGAGGACCCAGACTCTGCTGGAGTTGGGTTAGATGGTCATGTTGATAATTTCCATCAATCACCAGTGAGTGGGATCAGGTCTGAGTCACTGAAAACTCAGTTTCAGGAACACAACTCTTTGTCATTCTTAGTCTCCTCCATAAAAGTAGATTTTTACATCTTCAGCTTCTTGGTAGTTCCCAGAACAACCATCTTCCACCATGTCCCACCCTCTGACTTTATCACTCGCAGCCATGTTAGTAAGATGGAAATGTCTCTTCTACCAGAACATCATCTGCTTCTTAGATAAAACTGCACCTCACAGATTCCACTTATTCAGCTCCTCTTAGTCACAGCACCCTCTGCTGGATTGTAGGGGAACTACAGCAGACTGGCATTTATGTGGATCTTAGCAGTGTGGTGTGAGGACAGGATGGTGGAACTACATATTTATTGTTCTCACTGTTTTCCCCAGAGATTCTTAGTGGGAGACTTATGACACCATCTTCAACTGAAGCCTCTTGGTCTCATCCTGTTCCGTCTTTGTTCCCAAGATACTTTCATCAGTCAGATTAACCTTCAGTTAGTGCATCATTTAAGTCCAACAGAATCATGTCAGCATCACTATGGGGTATCATGTATATATTTATTTATGATATCTTCAAAGTAATTAAATATAAACTCCATTAGTCAAGCAAACTTGATTGGAATAACAGCGGACTACTTTAGGAAACTCCTACGACAGGTCTGGATCACTCGTAAATTCTGTTCGTACCTGAAAGAAAACGTAAAATACCAAAAGATTGGTGAATGCGCACATTCTCTTAAATCCCTGGTACGCACGAGTTAAGAACAAATGTGTGCGTAGGAGCGGTTGTTGCATGAGGCCCAACGTCTCCACTCTCCTGGTTTCTTCCTTCCTGGACGACTGGACACTCATATGTTCCTCTGTCATCAGTCGTCACATTTCTCAGAATCAGCGACAGGTCTCCATCCTTCATCTGTCTGTCCTGCAGATCCACCCGCTTCTTTAAACCTGGATGATGCTTTAATGGCTCTCATGGAGCAGAAGTTTCATATCCGGACACAAAGAATATGTCTGCATCCGTTCTAAAGCAGTGTGTGACCTCCTGAGAGATGCTGAGATGTGGAACCCGACATGGCAGAATCCCATCCTGTCCAGGTTCAGCTGTGATGGTTCTGTGTTCTGCAGGAGAGGAAACAACACAGAGCAGAGAGGTTAAAGAGCTCAGATCATGCAGGAAGTCACTGTTCATGTCTAATTGCTGCTTTTTCTGTAGCTACAGCAGGAGGAGTGAGGAGTTCTCCTGTGTTCCATGCACTGAAGCAGCCCACTTTATTCATTCCATCACGCCTTCATGAGAGTTCTGCTGATCTGAGCCGGATGTACCACAAAGTGGGATTAACGGCCAAGCAAGGCCACTTCAGCTTTAGCTTCTTACTTGGGTGAGTTACTGCAGTAAAGTCATAAAGCCAAGCTGGTCCAGATGAATGACCTTAGTTAGAAGCTCTGAACACAGAAAACTTCCTGAAAGATGCTGTAAAAGTCAGTCGATCTTTAGTTAGTGGCTTATTGGTCACCCAACTGCAACCCAGAACATGGACACAACCCCCACTGGCCTGAGAAGCTGGGGACGCTTCATCAAGTTCATCAAACTGAATGTAGGAATTTCTCTGTTGTTGTCAGGGAGGTCAGCAGATGTGGTGGTCGCTGCTGCCATGGATCAACCTTCATTAGGACTTCAGAACTTTTCTACAATGTCCAAACCCTTAAATTTAATCAAATACAGTTCAGTGCTGCAGATTGATCTACCCAACAGTATAAGTAGCAGTAAAAGAACTTCTTTATTAAGGCTTGTTTTACATTTTCCATGATGACATTTTATAATGAAATGTTTGGTTTAGATCTGTTTTTTTTTTGTTTGTTTTTTTTGCACATCTGACACATTTATTTTGTAATTTACTTTGGTTTTAACCAGAAAAAAGTGATCAAATTCATATTTTAATCAATTAATTCATATTTTACAATAGTTTTCTTGCTTGAAGCCCAATAAACAGGGTTACAGATGTTTGTTTCACATGTATTCAGTTCACATGAGATATACAGAATAATTAGGTCTTCTACAGAAAAGAAGAATTGATCCCGGCTCATCAGTCAAAGCATCTACAGCCACATATTTCCCTCCAAGTCATTTAAAGCTTCTTTAAAATAATTTATTCAGCCCAGCTTTGCCATTCAGCTCATTGTCCATCTGACACCAGAGAGAACAGACAGACTGAAGGACATCTTCTACAGATGGAGTGTTTGGGACAACAGGAGGAACAGACAGTGACATCATGCTCTGTTGGAGGATGTAGATCTGAAGGTAAGCTGGACCACTGGCATGATTCAGTATGAAGGAGGACGAGGTAGGGGCACCCTCTACCATTTAAAACGCTGATAAATGTGTCTCTGCCGCTCCAAATAAGAAAAAGGTTGATAAAACACATCCTCAGTGAAGTGATCAATGCATATTATTGGTCAATATTTACCGAAAATTGCATGGTAAAAGTTAAAGTTGTAGTTTTTGTGCTCCGTCCCGCTTAGACCCGTTCAAACTGACTGACAGCGCTGTGACGTTTGGAACTACGGAGGCTCACATGGACCATCTGACAGCCCTTGCGGCGACATCAAAGCGTGTCGCAACTCTGTATTACTCTATAGGCAACTTTAAGGCTCTAGCATGGTTGTTGCGTCTGCTCGCGCGAGCGGTGTTGATGACGTCACGAGTTCGTGCCGGCTATATATAGTGGCGCAAGTCGATGCGCCAGTAGTTGCAATTTTCTCCGTCACAGAGGAGGCGCTGCTACGTGAAGGTTACCGCTACTCTACAACCACGAAAGTGGAGAAGAAAACAATGAAGAGCAGGAACACTGACATTAATTATACTGCTGCAGTATTCGGATCATTTTAATTTTTTAATTCAGTTAAAAGGTGAAGGTCTGAAGCCCCAGGCATCAACACTCCGAGTCTCTGCCCTCTTCTTTGCCTTCACGTATCTGCCCCGTAGCTTCTTCCACACATTCTTACAGAACTCTCCCTCTTTCCCCAAAGTTCTGCCAATCTCTGTCCACCAGTTTTGGGAGTTTACGTGCTCCCTGTGCTGTTTCCCTGCAGTTTCGTACAGCTGCTGTACAAACGCACCTCCTGACTGAGCCTGGTCTCACATCTGTCCATCCGATTTGTCATTCTCGGCGCAGCCAAGTTACAAAAATGGAGATGGAGTTACTATCCCCCACCCGAATTCGGTGCAGGACTGGGAGGATAACGTGACGACGTGGCCCAACATAACAAACAAAACTGAGCACCTAGAAATAGAAGTACCCTACGACCAAGGCTTTGTTCAGGAGCATATCACAAGGCTGCGTACATTTTACTTTTCCCACATGCTCCCGAAAATCGTTGATGATTTTGTTGAGGGAAGGTTACAGTTCTGCAGTAAATAGCTTAGCATTTTAAAACCAAAATAAACTGCCCTATGTAGGTGCCCAAGGGTGCCAACAGATGTCTGTTGTTTACATAATGTAATATAATGTGGAATATATTGTTGTACAAAATTGAAAATAAAGGTTGATGTAATTTCATTTCATTATTGCACTGAACTACGATCATGAGTGCCCTATCTTCCTTAGAGTGTTACAATTTCTTTTAACACAGTTCATTCATAGTAAACTCATACTTTACATTACACAGTTTGTCAGACTGAAGAATTGTGTGTCTAACCAGGTGATCAGCAGCACAGGAGCACCACAGGGGACTGTACTCTCACCATTCCTTTTCACTCTGTACACTTCAGACTTCCAGTACAAGTCAGACTCTTGTCATCTACAGAAATATTCAGATGACTCTGCAGTTGTCGGGTGTATCAGAGATGGACAAGAAGCTGAGTACAGAGAGCTGGTGGACCGCTTTGTGGCATGGTGTGGGAACAATCATCTCATCTTGAATGTTAACAAAACAAAGGAGATGATTGTAGATTTCAGGAGAAACAGGGTCAGATCAAACCCTGTTTCCATCATGGGAGAAGAAGTGGAGGTGGTTGAGGAATATAAATACCTTGGTGTTCATGTGGACAACAGACTGGACTGGAGACACAACAGTGAAGCCATCTACAAGAAAGGACAGAGCGGACTGTACTTCTTGAGGAAGCTAAGGTCCTTCAAGGTTTGCAACAAGATGTTGCAGATCTTCTACAAGTCTGTTGAGAGCGTCATTTCCTCTTGTGTCATCTGTTGGGGCAGCAGCATCAGAACCAGGAACCTAAAAAGACTCAACAACCTGATAAAGAAGGCTGGTTCTGTTCTGGGGACGGCTGTGGAACCTCTGGAGACAATAATGCAAAGAAGGATTTTGCATAAAATCAAGAGAATTATGGACAACCCTGAACATCCTTTCCATGAGACTGTTATCGGAAAACAGAGTCTCTTCAGTCAAAGGCTTCTTCAGTTTGGATGCAAAACGGACCGCTACAGGAAATCTTTCCTGCCCACAGCCATCAGCATCTATAATAACTCTTTGCTTTAATTGAGCTACATCAACATTTAATTTCCCTCTGGGATAAATAAAGTATTTTTGAATTTAATTGAATTGAATTGAATAACACTGGATTAATTAATTGTTTTTAGGAAATGAAACAAATGGCTTCAACTAGAAAGATCATGTATTTAATCCTAACAGATATTAAAAAGTGAAATACAAAACGACCCCACACAATTGCATCACTATAATAATAATTTACAATATTAACTGTTAAACATATACTAACAGGGACACAGGCAAGATTCTAAACCTCATGAGGCATTCTGATCAGTGAGAAGTGATCATCACTTCTCAGGTTAACTTGGCCAGCACAGATGGTCAAGATGTTGTCCAGTTTACGTGCCATGATGGGAACAGTCTGGGATAAAATCTTAAAGATCTTCAGTCTCTGGATTGCTCTTTCCACATGTATGCGGACATTTGTCAAAGCACTCTCTATTTAACCACTCGTTCAAGTGCAGCCAACTACTGCACGTCGTTCCCGAACCACTTTTCCTCTTAAGGTTTTCCATCCTTTTTCTCACTGCGTCGATATCGGAGCTAGCTAGCAAAACAAACCGGAGCCCGCCAGAACGGAAGTGGAAAGCATCGACGGGAGGAGTTTGGTGAGCTGATCTGTCAGTGTTAAAGAAGCAGAAATGAGAAACTCCTCTGAAGTTGATCAGAAATTGAGGTTTTACGGAGCACCAAAGAAAAATGTTTAATCAATATCAAACGTCAAACTTAAAGGTGGGGTAGGGCTTCTTTTTCTGGAGCATTTTTTTACATATTGCTTGAAATACTCTTCACACCCCCATTGCAACCAATTAATTAAAAGTTTTGACACAAGAATGAAAAGTTTTAGTGGCCTCTAGAACGAAAAATCCAGGAATAACACTATCCAATCATACTGAACGGACTGTTAACGATGATTGGATTCTGATGCGTCTATCAAACTGCAATCTGCTCCTCCCTCCCCCTCCCCCTCCCCCTCCTTCCCCCTGTGCGCGTACCCTGCTCCGTGAACGAATTACGCGTCCAGAAGCTTGGCAGGAAGCTAAACTAGAGCCGGCTTGGCTAGCACCTAGCATTATTAAACGTATAGTTAGCATATACTAAATACTAAATACGGCAACGTGTGAACGCTCATGAACAAGCATTGCGCGTTCATGTACTCTAGAGGCGTGGGTTCGGGTGGAAGTCTGAAGAAAGGGGTTGGGACTTTTGACCTGTGTATTTTCAAAAAGCAGCTTCGCTGGACTCAAAATCCAGGATCTCCTACCCTACCTTTAACCAGTCAGTCACATTTTGTCAAAATGTTTCATCACTGATCAGCCTTTAACGTTTAAAAGATGCTTTATTTCGTTCCTCGACAGCAAATTAGCTCGCTGATGACGTCAGGATCAAAAAGCCCAAAACCTGCTTGAATGAGAGCACCTGTCGCCGGGAGCGGGGGCGCGTGCCTGTAATCCAAGCTACCGGGAGGCTGAGGCTGGTGGATCGCTTGAACTCAGGAGTTCTGAGCTGCAGAGGACTATGTCCATCGGGTGTCCGCACTAAGTTGGGTATCGATATGGTGCGCCTGGGGTAGCCCGGGAACACCAGGTTGTCTAAGGAGGGGGGCAACGGCCCAGGTGGGAAACGGAGCAGGGCAAAGCCCCCGTGCTGCTCAGTACTGGGATTGCACCTGTGAATAGATGCTGTAGTGCAGCCTGAGTAATACAGCGGGACTCAGTCTTTTTACACTCTTTCTGCTCTTCCACACACACAACACAATGCACGCGCGCTACAACGACACGCTTTGACACCTTTTAGCAGCTTCCTCGCTGCTTCTCTGGCTTCTCTTTCCCTTACAAAGCACAGCTGTTTCTTGCTCCTGCAGCGCCTCCACCTGGACAACACGACCAATGACCATCACTAACTGCAGCTTCACAGACTCATTCTAAGAAGCTGCTCCAGAGGACACTTACCAATGAGTTTAATGGGGTGCCATGTGTTTCCACATGCCCAAACATATTTAAGGGAAAGTAAAGGACACTTAACTATTTGACCAAATTCCCACAGTTTCCTGTCTTCTTCTTTCAGCTCATCAGTGATCATACCTAACCACAACTACATACTTTGTATTCATTTTATAAGTTTCTCAGTTTTGCTCAAATTCATATGTTTAAACAAAAGGAATGATTAGATTCAAACATTCCTTAAACATCCTCTAAATCCTGTGTCCGTCTTCAGCAAAATCAGAAGAGAGAAACAAGCGACCAGACTGGTGGAGTTGAATTATTGTTAATAATTTTAGATGATTTTGACAGTTTTCAGTGCTCTGAGCAGTGCTGTTATATATCAGAATTAGGGCTGGGACTTTAGCGCGTTAATTTCGATTAATTAACTACACACATATTAGCGCGTTAAAAAAAAATAACGCATTTTAATCGCACACATTTTTTTTTTTAAATACAGACGGATGGAAGCATCGACAAGAGCGTGGTTGTGTGCAGATTATGCAACAAGGAATTTGCGTATCACCGCAGCGTATCAAGCCTCAAATATCACCTCAACGCTAAACATGTAGCAGCTAGCGTGGAAGCTAACGGGGGCCCAACGCAGCTTAACATCCAAGATTCTATATACTGTGTTTTCATGCATGCTACATTCAGATTTCAAATAGGGATATGTTTTGCGTTTGTTGAAATATCGTTGAAAATGTTAATTTTCTAAAGGATGAAGTATATGCGATTAAAATGCGATTAATTTCGATTAATTAATTTCAAAGCCTGTAGTTAACTCGATTAAAAATTTGAATCGAGTCACAGCCCTAATCAGAATATCTCAGATTATATTAAGATATGTGAATGAGTGGAAAGACCTCTGATTTTTCACATTTTGGTGTTGATCTGAATATGAATAATCCTGCCTCTGACTGCAGGAGGATCATTTAAAACAGAACTTTAACTGATGGTATTTTAGCATAGCACTTCCTTTGTTTCCTTCTGAGGTTTTCTCTGACTTCACAGACTTGCTGATCGATCAGCTCAGCGAGGGAATTGATTTCAGCGGGAGCTCAGAGATGCTTCTTCATCCTCCATGTTCACCATGTTCCTCCTCCTGTCCCAAACTGAGAAGCTCTCTGACTTCAAGCCTCTTTGTGCTCTGTCCTCACACCTAAACTCCACCTGAGAGGCAGCACAAGCTGAAACTCTGACTTTATTTCTTCCTTTATCTGGGTGACCTGGAAGGAATCTGAAACATACAGAGACTCTGCACTGCGAGATTATTATTAAGACGATGACTGTGAACTGATCAACAGACTTGGCAGCAGTTTGTGAACAAGGACAGATGGCTCTCCATCCCAGTTCCAGCAGTTTTTCAACCCAAACTCCAATTAAAGTCTGAAGAATTCAGAGATGGTCCAACTGAGTCTGTAGGTCCTCACATCTTCAACCACACTCTGAAAAATGCTGCAGTAAGGTCCCAGTGTCATAGTGAAACATTCCTGTTAGTTAAGTGCGTATAGCTACATCAAATATTCTGATATCTATGCTCTCTGGATCTTCTAACAAAGCAAACTTTGAATATTTCTCAGAAGCTGAGCAGAGTCGGGCCTGGTTAATTCTTGGATGGGAGACTGCCTGGGAATACCAGGTGCTGTAAGCCTTCTGGCTTCTCCAGGTGCATGCAGTTTGACTACGTCAAATGCAAAAGCAGTCCCTGTTTGACTTTTTGGAACTTGTCCTTTCTCAGGACAAAGTTAAATGTATGAGGATCAAAGCCAACAATGGCCTGGGACATCTCAGCAGGTCCAGGATCAGCAACATGGAGACTGAGAGCCAAAACCAAACAGAGGTGTCTGCCAACCAATCAGCAGCAGCCCAAGCTGGTTAACTTCCTCGTGTCTGTGTGTTTGTGTGTGTGTGTGTGTGTGTGTGTGTGTGTGTGTGTGTGTGTGTGTGTGTGTCACAGGGTGATCGTCAGATGTTTCAACAAAAGAAATGCAGGGCGCAGAAGTAAATATAACTGTATTTTTTCAAGAATTGGAAAGAATTGTCCTTGTGGATAAAGATCATGTCATTAACATCCATTTCTGTGACAGAAGTTAATCATGAGTTGTGTTGACAGCAGCACCGTCACTGTGAAGAAGAGAGCATGAGAGTGTTAGTAGGTGATGGATCAATAATTGTATTTTCCAGGTACACAGTGTAGGACACAAACACTTCTACATATTGATTATATAAACCATCCCAGTCAGAACATCACCTGAGATGTCTACCCTGTGAGGGACATTTGTTTTTTGAGGTGTGGGAGTTAGAGGCAGCTGGGAGCTCTAACAGTCAACCAGCCACAGAGGATGAAGCTCTGATCACTTTTTTCATCTCATTGCTTTACAACTTCACCGCTTGACTAGGCTCATGGATTATCTATGTACATTACATACAAAGAAAATAGACTCAAATGTAACCTCTCTTCTATGCATATTCAGAACTTATTTAAATCTCTTCCAGAAAAACTCTTGTTTTGATCGTTTTCTTTAAAATAAACATTTTTAAAAAGCTAATTGACCATGTGCTCTGTTTTACATATAACACCAGTTATAGAGGTAAACACGCAAAGTTAACATATTGACAGGTTTCAAATATATTTTTCAGTGGCGGCCGTGCTTTGGCTCACTGGGCCTTCAGTGCGGGTTTACCGTCCATTCAGAGTCGCTATTTAAATCCGTCCTGAGTGCCCACATGGATCTGGATCTCACTAACCGTGCTGTATGCCAATAAACACAGAGAGACAGCTGCTAGAAGACTTTCTTCTGCAGGTTTCCTTCTGATTTATTTATTTTTAAACACATATTCAGCAGCAGGATGTTTATTCATCAATTAGCCTACTAATAATGAACTATGAGAGGCATTTCACGTGTTGAGAGCGACTTCCATTGTTATCGTTATTATTATCACGTATATCAGCAGTTCAGAATATTTGATCATTTATATTTATAATTTAATATTTATACAAGTAAATAAAATACATAATACTCACAAGAGTTCCTGATTATTATCTACTTATTGACATAACACTGAGATGCTCCATATGTTAGTCCATTGTTGCCAGTTAACTGCAGCCTTGCACCTTTCAGCAGCAGCTGTTACCGCTGAGCAATCAGTTCCCTCTGCACTGAGGATCATATGAAAGCAGCTCCTGCAGCTTCAGGTTAGTGTCACAGGGCTCTGAACTTTGTGTTAGTGCAGTCTGTCAGGAGCAGGTCCCAGGCAAGCTTTAATTATATTGCAGCAGAATGAGGTGAATAACTTCCAGTCTATCCCAGTGCTTCTAAGTGGTGGCACTGAACCTCTGCTGCCTTAAATGTCTGAGGCAAGCGGAACCTCATTTGGTCGCAGCATTACACTATGAATATGCAGTTAAGCTCAACAGGACTGGGCATGTTAAGGGGAGGTGGTGGTTGGACCCCACTGGTCTCTAAATGTACTCAGAACTTCATATGATGTCCCTGTTTCTGCAGGGTTTTGTGGATTTCTTGTGTGCTGATTGGAAGCATCGCCTGCATTCCTGCACAAAGCGGTAAGCTGATCCCAATCAAAGCTCAGCAACTAAAAGCAGTTTAAATTGACTTGGGGTGTAAATGGAAGGCTGATCTTAATTCTCTGTTTCCTCACCAATGTATTCAGTTTATGGACAAGATCTATCTAAGCCAACGTATCAGAAACAAACTGGAGCCAGTGGTTCTGGAGCACAGCAGCATGGTGCTCAGGGAGGTCAGTCTGGAGCTCCTGGCAGCAATTACCAGTTTGAAGATGGGAGCTGGAGCCTTTCATCTGACACCAGCGGCGAGGACGAGCCAGTCTTCACTCCTGTGGCCGACGAGGATCAAGTCTACGCTTACAAATCTCGGTCCCGCTACAACAAGAAGCGTGCGCTGTTCAGCCAGTTCCGCTACACCCCAACAGAATCTGAGCCAGACCACGGCAAAACCTCTCAGCACAAGGTTCAAGTTCAGAGCGGCTTCTGAGGATCTTTCTGGTGAGGCTCATTTTACTCTGCATGTGTGCCCTCTGTAGCTGCTGGTAGGTGACTGACTTTCTTTGTCTTGCAGATCTGCATATTCTAGAGGCATCGCTGCTGCTACCGCTTGAATAAATGGCTTTAACTTGAATACCTTGTTGCACCATCAAATGGCTCCTAGCTGTCTCTGGGTCATCCAGTTGTGGGTTGGAGGGGATGGTTGAGGGCCTGACAGGTTGACATGACTTAATCCTATAAATAAGGTGTTGGCATTAACTTAAGGACAGTATCTGATCAAAGGTGAGCTTGTGACGGTCTTGACGGCTTCAGCTTGGAATGCATTCCCAACTAAAAATGGCTGAAAAGCCAACTGCAGCTCTCTGACAGCAGTGGGTAAAGGTGTGGCCTTGAGCTCTATCAGAAGATTCCACTGCTGCATATTGTGCTGAGGGGGAAACCTTTCCACTCTGTAGCAGTCCTCACCCTACAGCTCTGGGTAAGGGCAGACCCATCAGATGCTGGGGCCATGTGAAACCTGGACAGTAGTTTCTGCAAGTCCATGACCGAGGATGGCTTCATTATATCGTCTGTGGTTGCAAAGGTCTTGTACTCTGAATACTTGTAATGAAGCTTGTGCTACACAAATCAAAAGATGTGGCAGCTACTTTTAGTGAAGTGGCTTGGAAACAAAATTTATAGGCTCATTGTTGTCACTTACTCACTACCTGGAAGTAAGTTGGATCAGGTGGTGGGGGCAAACATCTAGTGGAGGACCCTGTTCATGACATCTTAAACACAAAGCTGAGTATTTTTATTAAATGTACATTACCATTGAGGTTGGGTCATTGAAACTGAAAGGAGCCTCTCAGCCTCAATTGCAGAGGTGTGGCCAGAAGGTCATCATTGCCTATCAGGACAGTAGCATAGGACCTGCTTGTGAATATTAGCATGTAGGGAAAAATTCAAACTGTAGAAAAAGGCCTTTTGTGTTGGGTTGTTCAGGAGGTTGACCTGAAGCGGGTACCAAGTGGCCAAAAGGGCCGCATCATCAGTAGCTGCTCAAGCTAAAATTCAGGGATGGGAAGAATTTCTCATCTGGCTGCCTATAAGGTTCAGGATCCAGTTTAAAATTCTTATCACATACAAAGCCTTTAATCATCAGGCACCTGGTTACATCTGTGACCTGATCCACTCCTATTACACAACCAGGTCTCTTAGGTCCTCAGACCAGAGCTTATTGACTGTCCCCCGCTCTTGTCTAAAGACAAAGGGTGATCGTGCCTTTGAGGTAATGGCTCCAACTCTTTGGAACTCTCTTCCCCTATGTCTACGGTCTGCAACTTCTTTAGACATTTTCAAAAAGAATCTGAAGACCCACCTATTTAAAATAGCTTTTATCCGTTCTTAAAGTGCCCATCTGCTCTGTAGCCTCATGCTTTTCTGCTATTACTGTGTTTTCTTATGTGTGTGTATATGAAATGTTGACTTGCATCGTATTGTGAAGCACTTTGTGAATTTTATTTTCTGAACGGTGCTATACAAATAAATTTATTATTATCTGTTCCCATTTCTTTGTATCTATAAAATAACAGTTTGACATGCATGAAATGGCATTTTTGCAGAAACCAGGTAATTCCCTGAGAGATGCATCTGTACCTTCAGCTGTTCAATGAAGCCTCATCAGAAATGGGCTCCATGGAAGGGTGGCTGTCAAGAAGCCGTTCTTAAGGAGGGGAAACGGGGAGAAAAGGCTGAGCTATGAAAAATGGCACAAGAAGTGGACTGAAAATCAGGTCTGGAGGGACGAATCCTCCCCAGAACCCAGGGAGGGTTAGAATAAATGTGTTAAAAAAATGAATAAATCCAACAACTCTCATGGATTCTGTCCATTACATCAGATTTTACAGATCAAACATCTATTTTGTTCTACAATTGGAAGCAAGAAGGCGAGCCAGGTGTTGGAATATATTCAGTTAAGTCGTGAGCTGTACAACCACACAGTGGACTGTGCACAAAAGCAGTCACTATCCTGTCTGGAACATGAACAAACATGTCTGATTAATACTGGGCATAATGCAACATCAAATGTTCCATCTATATGTGAGAATCAGATGTCTTACCTGGTCGTCCCTGCAGCAAGGACACTGCCTGTGGGGACTGCTTGTAAATAGTTGACATATATTGACTAATAATTAAAAGAAAAACTTCTGTGGACTTGTTTCCACACTTTAAGTCACTCACATTGTAAACCTGCAGGTTGCAATTTAAATATTAACATGATAAAGTCTGGTCTTTGTTGGATTTTATGAAAGTAATTATGAGGACAGATGATGTGAACTACTGTAACAAATGTTAGTTTTCAGAATTAAAACAACCTGGGGATATAAATATTCTCATTTTCATAAATAAATATGAAGTTCAGGTGTGACAGTCAACATTTTACAGTAAAAAAGACTTTCTCAGAAACTTAGACCCATATTAAAAAAGAGCATTATTCAAATAGATGCATTTTCCCTTTTAAATGAGTTAAAAATGTAACTTTAACTTCAGTGTATTTTCAGTACAGTTCCACCTCACTGATGGCTGGTAAAGCCTCCACAGTACAAAGAACAGAAAACAGTCGCCTACAGACTATAAAGTGCTCAAATGTCACATTTCCCATGTTGGAAGTTTGCTGTGTCACAGGGAGTCTGTGGGAGTCTGTGGTTGTTCTCACAAGGCAACAAGTTTTCAGGAGGAATGATGGAAATCCACAGAAATCGTCAAGACAAATTTGAGAAACACTTCCAGATATGAACAAAATGATGGCACAAGGTGCTTTAAACCTTTAACCTCCGTTATGTCCTGTTTAATCAAGTTCATCTGAAATAAATCTAAGATCTCCTCCATATCACTTAATAAAAGAGCAGCTCTGCATCATGTTGTCTCACGTTTCTACATCTCAGCTCAGATATTAATCTGAGCTTTAAACATCTCAGAGTGCGCATAAGGCAGTTAGCGTGACTTTAGTAAGAATCCACCCTCTGCTATGTTCCAAACACATCCATGCTTCTAGATCCTCTGCATGAGAGAGCTGCAGAGCTCCTTATTCCTGCCAAGGAGTCAACATTATTTTAGAGTTATTTCCAGAACTCAGCAGGTTAACTTACTAAGACTCCAGTCTTATGTCACGCTGAGCTCACTTTTTTCCCCTTGAAACCCAACTAGCAGCTCCCACTAGTGAAGTGGACAAGTGATGTGTTGGACCCCAATTTCATGAATGTGACGTATTAGAACCGAGGTTATAACCTGGAGTCCTTCAGACCAAATCTCTGTCACTCCCCTCACACTCCCCAGCCAGAGATTAGGGGCCCACAGTGATCTGCAGGACTTTGGTCCAGATGTTTAACACCGTATCTGACCAAGCGGAATTCACCTTCTTTAAAACATCCCATGTTCATTCCTCACATGTTGCAACAAACCTTTTTAAATGGGATGTCAGAAGTGTTCATTTTCAGAGCTGAATTGAATGCAGCACGATCTGACTGGGTCCCAGGTGAGGTTTATGAGTGTAATTAGAGCAGGTAGAGCACCAATATAAAGTCAGCTGCAGCCTCAGATGAGTTACAGCACAAATCTTCTCTCCACAGCAGTCACTAGATTGCTGTTTTTGACCAGTTTTATCTGAATTGTGTTGCTGTTGTTTTGTCTTTTTCAACATGTTGTTTAAGGTTTTCTTCAGGTGAGTCTTCATGTTTAATGGTTTAGGTTTTTGTTCTCCTATATACTAAAGTTTCTTTCTTTTCTTTTGAAATCCAAACAGGATTTCCTGGCTTTGTGTCCTGCTCTTCAGCATTGGAACATGTTATCCCCCCCAGAAAAGCAAGTATATCAACATTTAGGTGCACTTTATATAAAGGCAGCCAACATAGGAAGTTGTTTAGGAATGAGAGGGAAGAGGGTCTGCAACTGTATTAATCATGCAGCACCAAATCTTCCAATATATTAGACTTCAGGTTTAATGACCCACTTGAACTGCAGATGCTCCTTTAGCTGTGTTTCTTGTTACTAAACATATTGGCAGTGATACAGAGGCTACTGAGAGCATGACTAACCATGCTGTCATACTTTGCTTCAACTAATTTCTGGGCTCAGGTCAAAACAGTGGATCCTCTGGCTCTGGTAGTAGCACGTCTGGCTCTGGCTACGGCAGCGGCGTCTCCTCTGGGTCTGGCTACGGCAGCGGCGTCTCCTCTGGGTCTGGCTACGGCAGCGGCGTCTCCTCTGGCTCTGGTAGTAGCACGTCTGGCTCTGGGTCTGGCTACGGCAGCGGCGTCTCCTCTGGGTCTGGCTACGGCAGCGGCGTCTCCTCTGGCTCTGGCTACGGCAGCAGCGGCTCCTCTGGCTCTGGCTACGGCAGCAGCGGCTCCTCTGGGTCTAATGCTGGCTTTACTGCGCAGGACGCAGACTTTGCCCGTTTCCTTGCTGCCCTAATGAACTTGAAGATCGACCGTTCTTTCCCACAGTCTGCCTGGACCTCCGACCAGGTCCCTAAGGACACATCTGAGATGCGCACTGTATACCCTTCATCCCACGTCGTCCAGTCCAGCAGTGGCTACCAACGGGCCCGCGACTCCAGTTCGTACGCCAAATACTCCCAGGATGCCTTTGACCACTTTGATGCCAAGACTGGGTCTAAAGGGCAGAAGTTGTACTAAGGTAAAGCTGGACTAGTGTCTGAAGTATTGAGACTCCTGTATCAATACTGACCCCTTCTGTTTTCTGCAGGTGACTCTCATGGACACTTCCATGGAGATTCCAACATGTGGCTGAGCTCTGGCAAAATAAACTTGACCAATAATACGTGGTCTGTGTATTGAATACTTGATCTCAAGGTTTGTTTTCACTTCATAGAAGATTTGAGTCTTTACCACACCCACTGAGGCTGACTCTGCTTTTGAAGGGCAAACTGAATACTTCTGCTTTAAATTCCACCACTACATGTTTCCTTCTCCTCATGGTTGAATTGCATTACACAAACCCAGACCAAAATAACTTGATGAAGCTCAATACAGTGGCCCTGCTTGCCCTTGCACAATGAAGGTGCCTCAGTTAAATCTGCACTCGCTGGCCTTTTCCAAGCTTTAATTGCATGTGACTCATAAGCTTATGCTATGTAGCTTTGCCCCTCTGCTTGGTGTCTTCTGTGTGCCTCAACAGAGCCATACATCCCTCTTAACCAACTTTGTCTCGACTTCCGTGTGTGAGGCCACTGCTTCATACAGACTCGGTCCTTAACGTGGCATTGCACATCTTCCCATGTTGGTTTTCATCCTACACAAGACTTGAATATCTCCTCTGCTTCTTTTTTCCTGATTCTACCATATGTGGAAGATGCATTTTTGAATTCCCTCAAGCTCAAAGCTACATGATCAATTTCCAAAATATTTTCTAACTTAGTTTCAGATCACTTTCAAAGTACTCTCCCACACTAGGCTCTGATACGGCTCTCTAGAAAAGGTCTCCAAACAGTTCTAGCAGAGTCCCAGTAAATGGAAGTGTGGAAATTATTAGACCTTTTGCTGAGTGGACTGGAGAGCTGTCCAGGGTGTACCCTGACTCTCTTTCAATTAGCAGCAGGGATAGGCTAAAGCAGAGCTGCTCATTATGCGGCTCCTCAACCTTTAATTGGCGGCTCGCACTCGCATAGTAGCTTATGACAATATGGTAACAATAACCAATTTTTTCAAATAACATACGGCGAACACTGCACAGTACTAAGTATTAATTAAGGCTTAAAGGTGGGGTAGGGCTTCTTTTTCTGGAGCATTTTTTACTCTGCTATGGGTAGGCTAATTGAGCTAGCCACGCTAGGTGGCTCCACACTGGCAAAAGGGACCTGGCTCGCTATCGGTTGATTTTCAACAGTAAAGAGCCGAGCTTCCAATTGATGAATTGACAGATGTAGTGGAGGAGGGGCCTATACCCTGGGCCCTCCAATGTTGATTAGCCAGACACTAGAGGAACTGTTAACATTGGTTATCACATCAAAGGCCAGCCCAATTACATTAAAACTCTATTTCGCACCGGCCCACTGGAAAACTCCCGGTACTCCCGATGACCAGTCCGCCCTTGCATACAATAAATACATTATTACTGACCTGGACAATGATGCATTCAGGTTCAGTTACTGTTGTCCCATTTTTAATCACATATATATAAAGGATCCCTGCTTCTGTTTTCATTTACATCTCAAACACCATTCATACAACCCATGTTTGCCACCATTGCCTGGGCTCTATGAACATGTGTTGCATATTATTCACAGTTCAGATCATAAAGCTGAAAAAGAGAGGGTATCCTCACAGTTTTGCATGACATCACAGTGGAAACATGTCATCAGAGGACATGACATCACTGTAGTTTCTAAAAGCCTGAAAGACAAAGCGCCTGAAAAACAACACGTACTTAAAAAGTCATTTAGACAAACGCTAAAAAACAACAAGCAAAACGAGTCAAAGCAGAATATCCTCTCCTGCACTTCTGTGGGGTGACATAGTAGATGAAGAGATTCTGGAAAATGAGTCGGAGGGTTTCTACATATTTCCCTTTGAAAGTGGCAAAGAGGAAAGTTGTGAGGAACCCGCCAACAGGCCAGAAGCTGTAACAGCGAGCTCAGGAAACCATCAATCCCATGTCTCTGCTGCTTCCAACACAGCCAACACAGAAAATCTGCTGTTGTTAGAGGAGCAGTCAGAGGTCTCTGCTGCTGCTGGGACTCCTCACTCAGAGGATGTCCAGCTCCTGCAAAATCATCCCCAGGCCTCTGCAGCTCAACACGCCAAGAGGAAGGTTACAGATTCAGGAAGCTGTCCCACTCCCTCTGTGGGCAGCACTCAGAGGGAGTTTTGTTGTCGGCTCAGAGAGCTGGACTGGACAGAAACAGTCTAAATACAGATCAGGTTTCTACACATACTTCTGCAGCTGTCACTGAGCACTGATGTTGAAGATGATCGTCCTGTTGTGACCAGTTGTGGGTCAGACTAAATACAGAGCACCTTGAACTAATACATATCATCCCTTTCTTCAGTAAAGCATAAAGTATGTGTGAGGGTTTCTATATATTTCCCTTTGAAAGTGGCAAAGAGGAAAGTTGTGAGGAACCCGCCAACAGGCCAGAAGCTGTAACAGCGAGCTCAGGAAACCATCAATCCCAGGTCTCTGCTGCTTCCAATACACCCAACAAAGAAAACACGTCTACACGTAGAGGCACGTCTACGTCTACGCCAGTTCCTACGCTTATGCGGGTGACTCATGTAAATACATTGTTTGATATAAACTCGTGTCAGCAACAGCCAGCATAACAGTGTGTCCTTAGCCAACGTACAAAGAAGCATAAACTAACGCTTCCCCAGCATCCTGTTGCAGCTTTGATGGTGGAACCTCTGGGAGCTCCTTCTTGTTCAGGGTTTGACTCCAGTTCAGACTGATAGTGTTGTTCCATTCTACCAGAGTAACGTTCTTTTGACCAACTTTCTTCCTCCCCCGCAGCTTGCTCGGCAGTTACCATGGTAACGAGAATCTGGCTTTCTCAAGAATTTTGACCAAAGCCTGTCTCACACATTTCAGTAAGACCTCGGGAAATTGTACCAAAAAGGGCAAAACATGTCTCCTTTAAAGGACCAATAAGAGCTACATCTCAGACTCTACAGGCCTCAGTTTACTTGTTAAATGTGTGAGTGGGTCGGTGTGAAAACTCAACATCTAGGCTGTTATTTCCAGCTCCTACATGTAACTGAAATTCCGAGAGAAACTCAGAATAAGTGCACAGCAACAGACAGTACAATGTTTGGCAGTGACTAAGTGCCTTTAGCACAGACAGGAGGGTGGAGCTGAGAGGTGATATTCAGTGGGTCTATATGATGAGATTAGTTCGATTATAGCTATGGTTGGGTTATGCTCCTTATTTGAGCAAGGGTAATTATCCTTGGCTATATGGCGGTGAATGAATCGAATCATAGGCACAAAGCACGTCATACCCCGGTACGATAGGTGGTGCTGTACCCGTTTCAACTATTGCTAATAGAGCCACCTCCGGTTGACCTCTTCACCACAACCAACAACAACAACAAACTCAGGCATTCGAGAAAGATGGCGAACGAAGGGCAAGATGACGCTACGTCCCTCTACATTTTGTTTGTGATGAGCTGCTTATTGCACAAACGCGACGCACAACCGAGTTATCTCGGGGTCTTAATCCGATCGCGAGTAACCCGATCCGATCCAATTTTTTGTCAGATTAAGGTGTACACATGAACTTAATAAATCAGTCTTATTTTAATTTAGCCCTTAATCCGATTCTTTCAGTGCCATGTAACCTCACTTAATGAGGCTGATACCAGAACAACCAGATGAGCCTCCAGCATCCACCTGTCCTGATAGTCCCTCACAAGCAGCTGTCTGTTGTTTAGCTCGTTAAGCTTTGATTGGTCTGGGCTGGTCTGTGGCATTATTTATAAACCTTCACCCTTACTGTTTCCTCTCATAGCTTGTTTTCACCATGACAGCTGCTGGGTTCTTCCTGAGGTATAAGCACAAGCTGCCTTTTACAGTTTTTGTTTGATTGGAAACATTGGTTAATATTGCATTCTTACTCTTTGTTGTACATAATTTCAGGGTTTCCCTCTTTGCCTTGTTGACTGCTGCTACATGGGGTTTTCCCACTAAAGGTGTGCTATCATCTGTTGTGGTAAAACATTACATGCTTGCTTGAATCAGCTTCTGCTAAACTTGTTCTCATGCACCCAGGTTCAAAATCAGCAGGCCAGAGCAGCAGCGGCACAAGAGCTGCAGGTCATTTTGGCTCTTACCAGGGAGCAGCCGCTGGCCGCCCGGTGACCGTGCCCAACACTGCTTCCAGTAACACTTATATGGCGACACCTGTGCTGGTCTCTGGTCAAAGTCAACCTGTTCTTCAGGCTGACCCAAGACTCAGCGGCTATGGCTCATTTGTGCCAACGCAATTGGTTGTCCAAGCTCCCGGTTTTGTCCAAGCTCCTGGCCTTGTCCAAGGTGCTCTTCAGGCAGACCCAAGATTCAGCAGCTCTGGCTCCGTTGTGCCCGTGCAAATGGCTGTGCAAGCTTCTGGTGTCCCACAGGCTGTTCAGATGGGTCCAGCATTGAGCAGCTTGAGCTCTGGCCTGCCTGCAACAGGATACTCTACTGTCACTTATGTGCCTGTTGACGTAGGATCTGACGCTGGCGCTCTGCAACCTGGAGCTGCCCAACCTGGACCACAAGGTAAATCTTCTGCTTGGAGTGTAGATGGCCCAAAATATGTTTGGAGTGGAGCTTTTAAGTTTACATCCTAGGAAACTGCGATGTCAACACTCTGTGCTATCAGAGCTTCTGCTGTGAAAAGGACTAATGATGAAATGTCTCCACACAGAAACCCAGTGGGCTATTGCTCCCTCAGTCTTTGAGGATGCGTCAGCCCAAGCCCTCAGCCTCACTGACATTCTCCCTGCAGCCCCTCTGTCACCACCTGGCCCTGTCCTCCAGTCAGGGGAGACCTCCAGTGTCACAAAGGAAGCTGAACTCGGAAATTACCAGCAGCAGACGGAGGAATTCGGCTACCCGGATGAACGCCAAGGGTCTGGACCGGGATCAGCAACCGTACTGGTGCCACGCTTTGGTGTGGGTGGATCTCCTAACTTTGACTACAGGCTTTTGTACGGCTTGTACCCCTCTGGAACCTACAGCACCTTCAGCCAGCAGCATGAGAAGGGCAAAGACTACTTTCAGGATGTCCACTACTTGAAGGAGCATATTACTGACAGCCATGGTTCTGGGCAGCAGAAAAAGTTCATCCCAAGTGCCCGCTAGAGCTGAACATGATGTGCAGAGGGTATGTTGAGTGGTACCTGCAAATGTCTTTATCTCAATGCTCTAACTAATCTGGTTCTGTTTCAGATTGAAAAGCTGAAACCAACGTTATAAGAAGATTCTTTTTAGTCTTTGAATAAAGTCTTGTCAAATGATCTAGCTTCAGAATGATTAAGGGAAACGATGTCCTATGTACACCATCTGGGTTCAAGGCAAATGGCAGCCATCACCTGTCATATTTGACTGGGACGTTCTGCTATTGGTTTCAAACATGGCTTCTCAAAGCTCTGCATCTTGAGAGGAATTGCTATGAAGGTGTTAAATAGTTGAACCCTTTGCTCATTGACTATAGCGATCAGCTACAGCATTCTTTGCAGCCATTTCTCTACACCTGTACATGGCAGCCAGACACAACCCCTTCTATGCAGTGCATGCTTCAAATTGGTACAACTTTGTGCCACCACGTAACTCCGGGCACAGATTGCTGAGTGCACGGTAGCCAACCTGAAGGCTTGCCAAACAAACATTGTGCTTGAAATACCTGGCTGGTTACTCCTTAAATATTATTCTGCAATTAAACCACAGCCAGTGCTGTCTTTAGCAGTGTCATGTGATGACCTTGTCTGGGTTTTTCCCCCATTCCCTGCAGATGGAATGCTAAAGTAATCGCAAGCCAGTGGCTAATGGCAGTTTAAACATATTTGAGTTTAATATTATGCCATGTTCATTTGGGTGCACATTTTCAAGATGTAACCTCATGTTAATGGTGGTCAAATGATGAGCTAACCGTAGCTTTTTTTTTTTTTACATAAGTCAACTTTCAGCAGTGACTCCTGTGACCTGTCCCTGACCCCGTCATGCAGTGTGCCGACTCAAGGCAGACAGCGGCTGCACAGATGTTTTTCCACATTTGACTATTAATTTTCACCTTTGTCTGTAAAACCTATTCAAATTTAGAATATTCTTTGACAACCCTACCTTGTACCACTCTACTATTGTGCTTTAATAGGCAACTTGTTGCCTTTCCACTCTGTAATGGCAGGTTCTGCAGTTGTGCCAGAACATGCCTATTGATCCTCTGAATTTACAACTTCTAGATGGGAAGTCAGATTTCCTAGTTGGTATCCTGGGTAAGCTTTATCCAGTCCTTGTACAGTTGGAAGTGTACATGGTTTCCTGAGTAAACGTGAAATCTTTCATTTGCTATTCTGCTCTAACTCACTGAGCAAAGTATTAGTAGAAATAATGGTGCTCTCCCAGTACCCAGCTCCTCATCCAGCTTTCAAATTTCTATCCAGCATTTTTTGCTCATAAGTGGTCCAGGAAAGATGTTGGAGCAACTCTAAGCGAGAGGATGTGTTGCTGATGCCATTTAAGAAAAATAAAGTTGATTTGAAGACTGGTTTGTCTATGAAAATATAGAAACTATCTTTTGAATTTTAATCCTCCATAGATTCCTCAATTGGCCTGTTTGCCTTGTTTTAATGTGCTCTTTTCATGTCTTGTACACGGTTTGTTTTTATTGCTGAGTTAATATTTTACTGTTTTCTGCAAATGCTTTTATTCGTGTGGTCATTTTACAATCCTTGTATTTTGTTTCATTCCATGTTTGTCCTTTTTAATTGCTATATCAAACAATGAGTTACATTTTGCTTGAAAAATGCTCTATAAAGTCACAAGCCCTGCAAATCCCTGAGATGCTCAGAGAAAGTCTTAAAGGGGACATTATGTTAACACATTGACTCCCAAGTCACATAAAACTATGTTTTTACTGCCCATGCGTTGGCTCCCAAATGGTAAAAATACGTTTTTACGTTTTTTTTTTATGGATTCTGAATTTATACATTCTTAGAATCCCTCCACCTACTTCGTGGTTTTATGAACATGTAAACTGCTTTGACACAAGGACACGACGCAAATCCTCTGACCCGGATATGTAAGTATCTAAAGTGCGACAGGCTGAAAGAGCGCATGTTTCACAAAAGCCCCGATATCTGTTTGTTGTTGATTTTGGTGGATACCCGCCTTGGTTTAGCTAAGGATAGCTCGCTAATGGCGGCACCTAGAGACACGCAGTTTTGACCCACAAAGAGTTTAAAGTCTCAGCTTTCAAACGAGCCATAACATGTTTCAGTGACCTTATCACATATGCTGTGACTGTACAAAAAACGGTTTAGAACGCTGTGATTCTACGACATAATTCCGTAAACACCGCCGGTATTCAATGTGTTAAAATAACTTTTTATTTTTCCCACCTGTGCTTTTAGAGCATGATTTGGGTGTCTGAAGTCTATATCTTTATACCACGAGTGTTTTGGGTATATCTGGAAGAATGGACTCGCGTGTGTTTACTGCATTAAATTGCACACCAGATGCCCAGGTTTTGATGACGGGAAGCAGCATCAAAGCTGAACAATGTGAACTTTAAACCTTATAGGATGTGAAATAAAATGTGGTGAAGAGCAGGATTTCTCCACACGTCAGTCATCATGATGTGAGAGCTCAGCTGCATAGAAACATAAGAAGAAGCTCCACTTTAAGACTGTGTGATTGTAAAGATCATCGTAGATTTGTCACCTTCAGTTTCTAAAGAATTTGTTCCAAAAATCTTCCCGTGAAGTCATTTTATTGTAGGTCAGCGCCCCCTGCAGGCTGTAGAGTGAAGAGATTCCTCTATTTTACCAGAGAGTTGGCTTGAGAGGCTGATGTTGAGCCTGCACATCGACTTCCCTGATGTGATCTGCCGGTGATACCTCCCGGTGGTTTTCACAGCCACGAACAGGTCAACCTGTGTGAGCTGCTCCACAGGCCGAGGGGGAGCGCTCCTCCGCGCTGGGCCACTCATCGCTCTCCTCTGCCGGCCCAGCCGCCTGAAATAAGTTGAGAGGTATCACCGGCAGAGACTGGAGCTGCTGCTGGACACCTGGGTCTCCAGAAACGCACCACAGGTGAGTCAGGCTGGAGACTGCAGAAGCTCTGCACTGAAAACAAATGAACCCTTAATTCATAGGGAATAGATAGATAGATAGATAGATACTTTATTGATCCCAAAGGAAATTCAAGCATCCAGTAGCAAGACATAATAAAGCAATACAAATGTTTATTAACAATCTAAGAATAAAAAAAAAGAAGTTTAAAAATACACTCTCAGAAAAAGTACAGAATTGTACCTTTAGGGGCACGATGGCTTGTCACTGAGGCAGTACCCTCTGAAGGATAGTTTTGTACCTTTATACTGAAGTAGCTTAACACAGACTGTCTATTATACCCCAGCATGTAGAAAAAAGGGCACATATATGTACCTTTTACCACTTGAGTACATATATGAACCTTTTGGACCCTCAAAACAAAAGGGTAAACAGTACACGCAGCCGGAGGCTTCTCATGAGCGGGGCGGGGCGTGGCCAGCAACAGCTTATTTGCATAAAAGTGACAGAGCCCTTTAAACGGCTCAATTTGGGAGAGACTGAAAATGGCAAGAATAGAACTGGTGAAATCTCTTTATGTGAGAGTGATTTTGTGCAAAGAACTTCATGAACATGTTTTGTATAGCCCATAGACCAATTCTAACTTGTTTAAAGAGGTAAAATATGTCTCCTTTAAGTCTCGTGTAGGATGAAAATCCCAACATGGGAAGATGCAATGATTTCATATTCAGGACCGAGCCTGTATTAAAGGTAGGGTAGGAGATCCTGGATTTTGAGTCCAGCGAAGCTGCATTTTGAAAATACACAGGTCAAAAGTCCCAACCCCTTTCTTCAGACTTTCCCCCCGAAGGCACGCCTCTAGAGCAGTGGTTCTCAACCGGTGGGGGCGCGGACACACTCACAGGGGGGCGCGAGTAGACTACAGGATGAGGGAAAAAAAAAAAAAAAAAAATCACGAAAATTCCCTCCTCAAAAATGCAAGAAGTTGGACTATTGTTTGACTAGTTTCATTTCAAATTTAACAGGGGGTAGTATTTTTAGCCTGCGACATCACGTCACGTGTCGTGGGGGTGGGGCCCTCAACTGCAATGAACCATCTTAGGGGGGGCCCTGCTTGCAAAAGGTTGAGAACCCCTGCTCTAGAGTACATGAGCACGAAGGTGCACGAGCGCTGTTCTGACAACAAGCGTCGATCGTTGCTGTATTTAGTATGCTAACTATGTTTAATAATGCTAGCCAAGCTGGCTCTAGTTTAGCTTCCGGGCATACGTAATTTGTTCACGAAGAAGGGTACGCGCACAGGGGGAAGGAGGAGCAGATTGCAGTTTGATAGACGCATCAGAACGCAATCATCGTTAACAGTCCGTTCAATATGATTGGATAGTGTTTTTCCTGGATTGTTTGTTCCAAGAGGCCACTAAAACTTTTAATTGGTTGCAATGGGGGTGTGAAGAGTATTTCAAGCAATATGTACAGGGTCATGAGCCCTCCAGCTGGTGTCCCAGGTGAGATGAATAAAGGCCGCACACACAGAGAGCAAGTCGAGACAGTTGGTTAAGAGGGATGTATGGCTCTGATGAGGCACACAGAAGACACCAAGCAGAGGAGGGGCAAAGCTACGTAGCATAGGCTAACGAGTCACATGCAATTAAAGCTTGGAAAAGGCCAGCGAGTGCAGATTTAACCGAGGCACCTTCGTGGTACAAGGGCAAGCAGGGCCACTGTATTGAGCTTCAGCAAGTTATTTTGGTCTGGGTTTGTGTAATGCAATTCAACCATGAGGAGAAGGAAACATGTAGTGGTAGAATTTAAAGCAGAAGTATTCAGTTTGCCCTTCAAAAGCAGAGTCAGCCTCAGTGGGTGTGGTGAAGACTCAAATCTTCTATGAAGTGAAAACAAACCTTGAGATCAAGTATTCAATACACAGACCACGTATTATTGGTCATGTTTATTTTGCCAGAGCTCAGCCACATGTTGGACTCTCCATGGAAGTGTCCATGAGTCACCTGCAGAGAACAGAAGGGGTCAGTATTGATACAGGAGTCTCAATACTTCAGACACTAGTCCAGCTTTACCTTAGTACAACTTCTGCCCTTTAGACCCAGTCTTGGCATCAAAGTGGTCAAAAGCATCCTGGGAGTATTTGGCGTACGAACTGGTGTCGCGGGCTCGTTGGTAGCCATTGCTGGACTGGACGACGTGGGATGAAGGGTATACAGTGCGCATCTCAGATGTGTCCTTAGGGACCTGGTGGGAGGTCCAGGCAGACTGTGGGAAAGAACGGTCGATCTTCAAGTTCATTAGGGCAGCAAGGAAACGAGCAAAGTCTGCGTCCTGCGCAGTAAAGCCAGCATTAGACCCAGAGGAGACGCCGCTGCCGTAGCCAGACCCAGAGGAGACGCCGCTGCCGTAGCCAGACCCAGAGGAGACGCCGCTGCCGTAGCCAGACCCAGAGGAGCCGCTGCCGTAGCCAGACGTGCTACTACCAGAGGATCCACTGTTTTGACCTGAGCAAAGAAATTAGTTAAAGCAAAGTATGACAGCATGGTTGGTCATGCTGTCAGTAGCCTCTGTATCACTGCCAATATGTTTAGTAACAAGAAACAAAGCTAAAGGAGTATCTGCAGTTCAAGTGGGTCATTAAACCTGAAGTCTAATATATTGGAAGATTAGGTGCTGCATGATTAATCTAGTTGCAGACCCTCTTCTCTCTCATTCCTAAACAACTTCCCATGTTGGCTGCATTTATGTAAAGTGCACCTAAATGTTGATATACTTGCTTTTCTGGGGGGGATAACATGTTCCAATGCTGAAGAGCAGGACACAAAGCCAGGAAATCCTGTTTGGATTTCAAAAGAAAAGAAAGAAACTTTAGTATATAGGAGAACAAAAACCTAAACCATTAAACATGAAGACTCACCTGAAGAAAACCTTAAACAACATGTTGAAAAAGACAAAACAACAGCAACACAATTCAGATAAAACTGGTCAAAAACAGCAATCTAGTGACTGCTGTGGAGAGAAGATTTGTGCTGTAACTCATCTGAGGCTGCAGCTGACTTTATATTGGTGCTCTACCTGCTCTAATTACACTCATAAACCTCACCTGGGACCCAGTCAGATCGTGCTGCATTCAATTCAGCTCTGAAAATGAACACTTCTGACATCCCATTTAAAAAGGTTTGTTGCAACATGTGAGGAATGAACATGGGATGTTTTAAAGAAGGTGAATTCCGCTTGGTCAGATACGGTGTTAAACATCTGGACCAAAGTCCTGCAGATCACTGTGGGCCCCTAATCTCTGGCTGGGGAGTGTGAGGGGAGTGACAGAGATTTGGTCTGAAGGACTCCAGGTTATAACCTCGGTTCTAATACGTCACAAAGTCGTCACAGTCATGAAATTGGGGTCCAACACATCACATGTCCACTTCACTAGTGGGAGCTGCTAGTTGGGTTTCAAAGGGAAAAAAGTGAGCTCAGCGTGACATAAGACTGGAGTCATAAGCCCTTTTCACACTGCGACCCGCTACCTTAGCGGGTCCAAATTGCACCTTCGACCCGCGTCGAGCAATGTGAACGCTTGGCGTGTCAGGGTGACCCGTGTCGCCTGAAGCCGAGTTCAGGGGGAGTTGCCTAGTGGCAGAGCGTCACACGAAACACAAAATGGTGGGCGTGTGCAATGACGTAGGCACAAGCCATGCGTCGCAGGTAGGGTGAAATACACCTGTCTGCATCAAATTTTTCAAACAAACGATGGCGGGACACCTTGAGAACTCATTTTTGCAATGCAGTTCATGGAGATGTTACTTTACGGTGCGGGGGAAACCGCGCTCTCCCATCTTTCTTGCCAGCCCTTCCAGCAGAGGTCCATCTTTCACCGCCCCCATCATGTGGCGGTAAATAACGTCCTCTGTTCGGGGGCTGAGGAGCTCGCGGACCTCCTTGTCTCACCAGTTGGCCATATTAAAAAATGTCTCGAACTTGATGTAGGCTAAAACAGAGTAAAACTTGTCCTCACCTGTCGCTGTTGTTCTGAATCAGCTGTCCATTCTGTCTTTTAAACTCCTCATGTCACGCCCACGTCCGACCCGCGTCGATTGTGTTCAGACCAAACTCGGCTCGGCAAAAAGACTAGGGTCCGACGCGGGTCGAAAGGCGAGTCGAGTTGACGCGGCAGCCCGGGTCGGCAGTGTGAACGCAACAGCGGACACGCTAAATTCGCGAATTAAACGCGGGTTATTCGGCAGTGTGAAAGGGGCTTTAGTAAGTTAACCTGCTGAGTTCTGGAAATAACTCTAAAATAATGTTGACTGCTTGGCAGGAATAAGGAGCTCTGCAGCTCTCTCATCCAGAGGATCTAGAAGCATGGATGTGTTTGGAACATAGCAGAGGGTGGATTCTTACTAAAGTCACGCTAACTGCCTTATGCGCCCTCTGAGATGTTTAAAGGTGCCATGGCATGAAAATAAATGGAGGTTTTTATATATTTTTAAAGGCTTTAGTGGTCCCCTTATACTGTATCTGAGTTTTTTTCCCAAAAATTCTGCCTTGGTGCAGAATTACAGCCAGTCCCGAAAATGAGCTTTCCTAAGGATCCTCAGAATGAGCTGTTTAGGGTCTGCAGCTTTAAATGCAAATTAGGGGGAGAAAGGCGGGGCAAAGTGGAGGGTGGTGGAAAAATTTGTTGGTGAAATGTTTGGCGCACACATACACAAATCTCTTCGGTTCCATCGTCACTTTCCCAGAAAAAACTAAATCTGTCCACTGGCTCTTTAGAGGTTCTGATGCAGGAGCTCTAAACAGATTTTTTACATCCATATACAGCGCAATGAGCTGGCCAAAGAGCTGTGGGCGGGGAAAGGCAGTTTTGGCATAGCCATATATGGGCTCTGGGTGGAAATAACCTCGACATCATATGAGGCTCCACGTCATAAGAGGCAGCTTTCCCGATCAGGCCATCTGCATGGTCACATTTCCAAAGGCGGAAAATAATTTCCATTGCATAGTTTAGGTCTATCGTCATTTTTAGCCACTGGGGGACCGCAGGCAGGCTAGAGGAACTCATATTAATGTTAAACAACCTTAAAAAGTGAAAATTTCATGCCATGGCTCCTTTAAAGCTCAGATTAGTATCTGAGCTGAGATGTAGAAACGTGAGACAACATGATGCAGAGCTGCTCTTTTATTAAGTGATATGGAGGAGATCTTAGATTTATTTCAGATGAACTTGATTAAACAGGACATAACGGAGGTTAAAGGTTTAAAGCACCTTGTGCCATCATTTTGTTCATATCTGGAAGTGTTTCTCAAATTTGTCTTGACGATTTCTGTGGATTTCCATCATTCCTCCTGAAAACTTGTTGCCTTGTGAGAACAACCACAGACTCCCACAGACTCCCTGTGACACAGCAAACTTCCAACATGGGAAATGTGACATTTGAGCACTTTATAGTCTGTAGGCGACTGTTTTCTGTTCTTTGTACTGTGGAGGCTTTACCAGCCATCAGTGAGGTGGAACTGTACTGAAAATACACTGAAGTTAAAGTTACATTTTTAACTCATTTAAAAGGGAAAATGCATCTATTTGAATAATGCTCTTTTTTAATATGGGTCTAAGTTTCTGAGAAAGTCTTTTTTACTGTAAAATGTTGACTGTCACACCTGAACTTCATATTTATTTATGAAAATGAGAATATTTATATCCCCAGATTGTTTTAATTCTGAAAACTAACATTTGTTACAGTAGTTAACATCATCTGTCCTCATAATTACTTTCATAAAATCCAACAAAGACCAAACTTTATCATGTTTATATTTAAATTGCAACCTGCAGGTTTACAATGTGAGTGAATTAAAGTGTGGAAACAAGTCCACAGAAGTTTTTCTTTTAATTATTAGTCAATATATGTCGACTATCTGCAAGTAGTCCCCACAGGCAGTGTGCTTGCTGCAGGGACGACCAGGTAAGACATCTGATTCTCACATATAGATGGAACATTTGATGTTGCATAATGCCCAGTATTAATCAGACATGTTTGTTCATGTTCCAGACAGGATAGTGAATGTTTTTGTGCACATTCCACTGTGTGGTTGTACAACTCACGACTTAACTGAATATATTCCAACACCTGGCTCGCCTTCTTGCTTCCAATTGTAGAACAAAATAGATGTTTGATCTGTAAAATCTGATGTAATGGACAGAATCAATGAGAGTTGTTGGATTTATTAATTTATTTAACACAGTTATTCTAACCCTCCCTGGGTTCTGGGGAGGATTCGTCCCTCCAGACCTGATTTTCAGTCCACTTTTTGTGCCATTTTTCATAGCTCAGCCTTTTCTCCCTGTTTCCCCTCCTTAAGAACGGCTTCTTGACAGCCACCCTTCCATGGAGCCCATTTCTGATGAGGCTTCATTGAACAGCTGAAGGTACAGATGCATCTCTCAGGGAATTACCTGGTTTCTGCAAAAATGCCATTTCATGCATGTCAAACTGTTATTTTATAGATACAAAGAAATGGGAACAGATAATAATAAATTTATTTGTATAGCACCGTTCAGAAAATAAAATTCACAAAGTGCTTCACAATACGATGCAAGTCAACATTTCATATACACACACATAAGAAAACACAGTAATAGCAGAAAAGCATGAGGCTACAGAGCAGATGGGCACTTTAAGAACGGATAAAAGCTATTTTAAATAGGTGGGTCTTCAGATTCTTTTTGAAAATGTCTAAAGAAGTTGCAGACCGTAGACATAGGGGAAGAGAGTTCCAAAGAGTTGGAGCCAATACCTCAAAGGCACGATCACCCTTTGTCTTTAGACAAGAGCGGGGGACAGTCAATAAGCTCTGGTCTGAGGACCTAAGAGACCTGGTTGTGTAATAGGAGTGGATCAGGTCACAGATGTAACCAGGTGCCTGATGATGAAAGGCTTTGTATGTGATAAGAATTTTAAACTGGATCCTGAACCTTATAGGCAGCCAGATGAGAAATTCTTCCCATCCCTGAATTTTAGCTTGAGCAGCTACTGATGATGCAGCCCTTTTGGCCACTTGGTACCCGCTTCAGGTCAACCTCCTGAACAACCCAACACAAAAGGCCTTTTTCTACAGTTTGAATTTTTCCCTACATGCTAATATTCACGAGCAGGTCCTATGCTACTGTCCTGATAGGCAATGATGACCTTCTGGCCACACCTCTGCAATTGAGGCTGAGAGGCTCCTTTCAGTTTCCATGACCCAACCTCAATGGTAATGTACATTTAATAAAAATACTCAGCTTTGTGTTTAAGATGTCATGAATAGGGTCCTCCACTAGATGTTTGCCCCCACCACCTGATCCAACTTACTTCCAGGTAGTGAGTAAGTGACAACATTGAGCCTATAAATTTTGTTGCCAAGCCACTTCACTAAAAGTAGCTGCCACATCTTTTGATTTGTGTAGCACAAGCTTCATTACAAGTATTCAGAGTACAAGACCTTTGCAACCGCAGACGATGTTATGAAGCCATCCTCAGTCATGGACTTGCAGAAAATACTGTCCAGGTTTCACATGGCCCCAGCATCTGATGGGTCTGCCCTTACCCAGAGCTGTAGGGTGAGGACTGCTACAGAGTGGAAAGGTTTCCCCCTCAGCACAATATGCAGCAGTGGAATCTTCTGATAGAGCTCAAGGCCACACCTTTACCCACTGCTGTCAGAGAGCTGCAGTTGGCTTTTCAGCCATTTTTAGTTGGGAATGCATTCCAAGCTGAAGCCGTCAAGACCGTCACAAGCTCACCTTTGATCAGATACTGTCCTTAAGTTAATGCCAACATCTTATTTATAGGATTAAGTCATGTCAACCTGTCAGGCCCTCAACTATCACCTCCAACCCACAACTGGATGACCCAGAGACAGCGAGGAGCCATTTGATGGTGCAACAAGGTATTCAAGTTAAAGCCATTTATTCAAGCGGTAGCAGCAGCGATGCCTCTAGAATATGCAGATCTGCAAGACAAAGAAAGTCAGTCACCTACCAGCAGCTACAGAGAGCACACATGCAGAGTAAAATGAGCCTCACCAGAAAGATCCTCAGAAGCCGCTCTGAACTTGAACCTTGTGCTGAGATGTTTTGCCGTGGTCTGGCTCAGATTCTGTTGGGGTGTAGCGGAACTGGCTGAACAGCACACGCTTCTTGTTGTAGCGGGACCGAGATTTGTAAGCGTAGACTTGATCCTCGTCGGCCACAGGAGTGAAGACTGGCTCGTCCTCGCCGCTGGTGTCAGATGAAAGGCTCCAGCTCCCATCTGCAAACTGGTAATTGCTGCCAGGAGCTCCAGACTGACCTCCCTGAGCACCATGCTGCTGTGCTCCAGAACCACTGGCTCCAGTTTGTTTCTGATACGTTGGCTTAGATAGATCTTGTCCATAAACTGAATACATTGGTGAGGAAACAGAGAATTAAGATCAGCCTTCCATTTACACCCCGAGTCAATTTAAACTGTTTTTAGTTGCTGAGCTTTGATTGGGATCAGCTTACCGCTTTGTGCAGGAATGCAGGCGATGCTTCCAATCAGCACACAAGAAAGCCACAAAACCCTGCAGAAACAGGAACATCTCATATGAAGTTCTGAGTACATTTAGAGACCAGTGGGGTCCAACCACCACCTCCCCTTAACATGCCCAGTCCTGTTGAGCTTAACTGTATATTCATAGTGTAATGCTGCGACCAAATGAGGTTCTGCTTGCCTCAGACATTTAAGGCAGCAGAGGTTCAGTGCCACCACTTAGAAGCACTGGGATAGACTAGAAGTTACTCACCTCATTCTGCTGCAATATAATTAAAGCTTGCCTGGGACCTGCTCCTGCCAAACTGCACTAACACAAAGTTCAGAGCCCTGTGACACTAACCTGAAGCTGCAGGAGCTGCTTTCATATGATCCTCAGTGCAGAGGGAACTGATTGCTCAGCGGTAACAGCTGCTGCTGAAAGGTGCAAGGCTGCAGTTAACTGGCAACAATGGACTAACATGTGGAGCATCTCAGTGATATGTCAATAAATAGATAATAATCAGGAACTCTTGTGAGTATTATGTATTTTATTTACATGTATAAATATTAAATTATAAATATAAATGATCAAATATTCTGAACTGCTGATATACGTGATAATAATAACAATAACAATGGAAGTCGCTCTCAATACGTGAAATGCCTCTCATAGTTCATTATTAGTAGGCTAATTGATGAATAAACATCCTGCTGCTGAATATGTGTTTAAAAATAAATAAATCAGAAGGAAACCTGCAGAAGAAAGTCTTCTAACAGCTGTCTCTCTGTGTTTATTGGCATACAGCACGGTTAGTGAGATCCAGATCCATGTGGGCACTCAGGACGGATTTAAATAGCGACTCTGAATGGACGGTAAACCCGCACTGAAGGCCCAGTGAGCCAAAGCACGGCCGCCACTGAAAAATACATTTGAAACCTGTCAATATGTTAACTTTGCGTGTTTACCTCTATAACTGGTGTTATATGTAAAACAGAGCACATGGTCAGTTAGCTTTTTAAAAATCTTTATTTTAAAGAAAACGATCAAAACAAGAGTTTTTCTGGAAGAGATTTAAATAAGTTCTGAATATGCATAGAAGAGAGGTTACATTTGAGTCTATTTTCTTTGTATGTAATGTACATAGATAATCCATGAGCCTAGTCAAGCGGTGAAGTTGTAAAGCAATGAGATGAAAAAAGTGATCAGAGCTTCATCCTCTGTGGCTGGTTGACTGTTAGAGCTTCCAGCTGCCTCTAACTCCCACACCTCAAAAAACAAATGTCCCTCACAGGGTAGACATCTCAGGTGATGTTCTGACTGGGATGGTTTATATAATCAATATGTAGAAGTGTTTGTGTCCTACACTGTGTACCTGGAAAATACAATTATTGATCCATCACCTACTAACACTCTCATGCACTCTCCTTCACAGTGACAGTGCTGCTGTCAACACAAATAATTATTAACTTCCGTCAGAGAAATGGATGTTAATGACATGATTTTTATCCACAAGGACAATTCTTTCCAATTCTTAAAATAATACAGTTATATTTACTTCTGCGCCCTGCATGTCTTTTGTTGAAACATCTGACGATCACCCTGTGACACACACACACACACACACACACACACACGAGGAAGTTAACCAGCTTGGGCTGCTGCTGATTGGTTGGCAGACACCTCTGTTTAGCTCTCAGTCTCCATGTTGCTGATCCTGGACCTGCTGAGATGTCCCAGGCCATTGTTGGCTTTGATCCTCATACATTTAACTTTGTCCTGAGAAAGGACAAGTTCCAAAAAGTCAAACAGGGACTGCCTTTGCATTTGACGTAGTCAAACTGCATGCACCTGGAGAAGCCAGAAGGCTAACAGCACCTGGTATTCCCAGGCAGTCTCCCATCCAAGTATTAACCAGGCCCGACTCTGCTTAGCTTCTGAGAAATATTCAAAGTTTGCTTTGTTAGAAGATCCAGAGAGCAAAGATATCAGAATATTTGATGTAGCTATACGCACTATAATTAACAGGAATGTTTCACTATGACACTGGGACCTTACTGCAGCATTTTTCAGAGTGTGGTTGAAGATGTGAGGACCTACAGACTCAGTTGGACCATCTCTGAATTCTTCAGACTTTAATTGGAGTTTGGGTTGAAAAACTGCTGGAACTGGGATGGAGAGCCATCTGTCCTTGTTCACAAACTGCTGCCAAGTCTGTTGATCAGTTCACAGTCATCGTCTTAATAATAATCTCGCAGTGCAGAGTCTCTGTATGTTTCAGATTCCTTCCAGGTCACCCAGATAAAGGAAGAAATAAAGTCAGAGTTTCAGCTTGTGCTGCCTCTCAGGTGGAGTTTAGGTGTGAGGACAGAGCACAAAGAGGCTTGAAGTCAGAGAGCTTCTCAGTTTGGGACAGGAGGAGGAGATGCTGGTGAACATGGAGGATGAAGAAGCATCTCTGAGCTCCCGCTGAAATCAATTCCCTCGCTGAGCTGATCGATCAGCAAGTCTGTGAAGTCAGAGAAAACCTCAGAAGGAAACAAAGGAAGTGCTATGCTAAAATACCATCAGTTAAAGTTCTGTTTTAAATGATCCTCCTGCAGTCAGAGGCAGGATTATTCATATTCAGATCAACACCAAAATGTGAAAAATCAGAGGTCTTTCCACTCATTCACATATCTTAATATAATCTGAGATATTCTGATTAGGGCTGTGACTCGATTAAAATTTTTAATCGAGTTAACTACAGGCTTTGAAATTAATTAATCGAAATTAATCGCATTTTAATCGCATATACTTCATCCTTTAGAAAATTAACATTTTCAACGATATTTCAACAAACACAGAACATATCCCTATTTTAAATCTGAATGTAGCATGCATGAAAACACAGTATATAGAATCTTGGATGTTAAGCTGCGTTGGGCCCCCGTTAGCTTCCACGCTAGCTGCTACATGTTTAGCGTTGAGGTGATATTTGAGGCTTGATACGCTGCGGTGATACGCAAATTCCTTGTTGCATAATCTGCACACAACCACGCTCTTGTCGACGCTTCCATCCGTCTGTATTTAAAAAAAAAAAATGTGTGCGATTAAAATGCGTTATTTTTTTTTAACGCGCTAATATGTGTGTAGTTAATTAATCGAAATTAACGCGCTAAAGTCCCAGCCCTAATTCTGATATATAACAGCACTGCTCAGAGCACTGAAAACTGTCAAAATCATCTAAAATTATTAACAATAATTCAACTCCACCAGTCTGGTCGCTTGTTTCTCTCTTCTGATTTTGCTGAAGACGGACACAGGATTTAGAGGATGTTTAAGGAATGTTTGAATCTAATCATTCCTTTTGTTTAAACATATGAATTTGAGCAAAACTGAGAAACTTATCAAATGAATACAAAGTATGTAGTTGTGGTTAGGTATGATCACTGATGAGCTGAAAGAAGAAGACAGGAAACTGTGGGAATTTGGTCAAATAGTTAAGTGTCCTTTACTTTCCCTTAAATATGTTTGGGCATGTGGAAACACATGGCACCCCATTAAACTAATTGGCAAGTGTCCTCTGGAGCAGCTTCTTTGAATGAGTCTGTGAAGCTGCAGTGAGTGATGGTCATTGGTCGTGTTGTCCAGGTGGAGGCGCTGCAGGAGCAAGAAACAGCTGTGCTTTGTAAGGGAAAGAGAAGCCAGAGAAGCAGCGAGGAAGCTGCTAAAAGATGTCAAAGCGTGTCGTTGTAGCGCGCGTGCAGTGTGTTGTGTGTGTGGAAGAGCAGAAAGAGTGTAAAAAGACTGAGTCCTGCTGTATTACTCAGGCTGCACTACAGCATCTATTCACAGGTGCGATCCCACTACTGAGCAGCACGGGGGCTTTGACCTGCTCCGTTTCCCACCTGGGCCGTTGCCCCCCTCCTTAGACAACCTGGTGTTCCCGGGCTACCCCAGGCGCACCATATCGATACCCAACTTAGTGCGGACACCCGATCGACATAGTCCTCTGCAGCTCAGAACTCCTGAGTTCAAGCGATCCACCAGCCTCAGCCTCCCTGTAGCTTGGATTACAGGCACGCGCCACCGCTCCCGGCGACAGGTGCTCTCATTCAAGCAGGTTTTGGGCTTTTTGATCCTGACGTCATCAGCGAGCTAATTTGCTGTCGAGGAACAAAATAAAGCATCTTTTAAATGTTAAAGGCTGATCAGTGATGAAACATTTTGACAAAATGTGACTGACTGGTTAAAGGTAGGGTAGGAGATCCTGGATTTTGAGTCCAGCGAAGCTGCTTTTTGAAAATACACAGGTCAAAAGTCCCAACCCCTTTCTTCAGACTTCCCCCCGAACCCACGCCACGTCAAGAGCGTTCACACGTTGCCGTATTTAGTATTTAGTATATGCTAACTATACGTTTAATAATGCTAGGTGCTAGCCAAGCCGGCTCTAGTTTAGCTTCCTGCCAAGCTTCTGGACGCGTAATTCGTTCACGGAGCAGGGTACGCGCACAGGGGGAAGGAGGGGGAGGGAGGAGCAGATTGCAGTTTGATAGACGCATCAGAATCCAATCATTGTTAACAATCCGTTCAGTATGATTGGATAGTGTTTTTCCTGGATTGTTCGTTCTAGAGGCCAATAAAACTTTCCATTTTTGTGTCAAAACTTTTAATTAATTGGTTGCAATGGGGGTGTGAAGAGTATTTCAAGCAATATGTAAAAAAATGCTCCAGAAAAAGAAGCCCTACCCCACCTTTAAGTTTGACGTTTGATATTGATTAAACATTTTTCTTTGGTGCTCCGTAAAACCTCAATTTCTGATCAACTTCAGAGGAGTTTCTCATTTCTGCTTCTTTAACACTGACAGATCAGCTCTGCAAACTCCTCCCGTCGATGCTTTCCACTTCCGTTCTGGCGGGCTCCGGTTTGTTTTGCTAGCTAGCTCCGATATCGACGCAGTGAGAAAAAGGATGGAAAACCTTAAGAGGAAAAGTGGTTCGGGAACGACGTGCAGTAGTTGGCTGCACTTGAACGAGTGGTTAGATAGAGAGTGCTTTGACAAATGTCCGCATACATGTGGAAAGAGCAATCCAGAGACTGAAGATCTTTAAGATTTTATCCCAGACTGTTCCCATCATGGCAGGTAAACTGGACAACATCTTGACCATCTGTGCTGGCCAAGTTAACCTGAGAAGTGATGATCACTTCTCACTGATCAGAATGCCTCATGAGGTTTAGAATCTTGCCTTGTGTCCCTGTTAGTATATGTTTAACAGTTAATATTGTAAATTATTATAGTGATGTAATTGTGTGGGGTCGTTTTGTATTTCACTTTTTAATACCTGTTAGGATTAAATACATGATCTTTCTAGTTGAAGCCATTTGTTTCATTTCCTCAAAACAATGAATTAATCCAGTGTTATTAATGTAAAGTATGAGTTTACTATGAATGAACTGTGTTAAAAGAAATTGTAACACTCTAAGGAAGATAGGGCACTCATGATCGTAGTTCAGTGCAATAATGAAATGAAATTATATCAACCTTTATTTTCAATTTTGTACAACAATATATTCCACATTATTTTACATTATGTAAACAACAGACATCTGTTGGCACCCTTGGGCACCTACATAGGGCAGTTTATTTTGGTTTTAAAATGCTGAGATATTTACTGCAGAACTGTAACCTTCCCTCAACAAAATCATCAACGATTTTCGGGAGCATGTGGGAAAAGTAAAATGTACGCAGCCTTGTGATATGCTCCTGAACAAAGCCTTGGTCGTAGGGTACTTCTATTTCTAGGTGCTCAGTTTTGTTTGTTATGTTGGGCCACGTCGTCACGTTATCCTCCCAGTCCTGCACCGAATTCGGGTGGGGGATAGTAACTCCATCTCCAGTTAACGTATTTAAACTCTGTTCCCATTGTAAGGACATTATTAGCTATACGATCTGCGAGTGGGCTGTCAAAGCTAGCATCATCTGTTTACATTGGCAAACGCTGCGCAAACTACTTCCGGCGGAAATGAAGTGCATTTGTGGAGGGTAATGGCGCCGCCCAGGGTTTGTCGCGTAAAGCCGGAGTTATAGTTGACGCGTCTGTCACGGCGGTGGCGGACCGTGACGTCAAAATGACGTTTCAGGCCTGGCGCTTGCCTTGAAAAGACGGCGCTGCGCGTTGTCGTGCACCAGTCGATTTTTGTAACTTGGCTGCGCCGAGAATGACAAATCGGATGGACAGATGTGAGACTAGGCTCAGTCAGGAGGTGCGTTTGTACAGCAGCTGTACGAAACTGCAGTGAAACAGCACAGGGAGCACGTAAACTCCCAAAACTGGTGCACAGAGATTGGCAGAACTTTGGGGAAAGAGGGGGAGTTCTGTAAGAATGTGTGGAAGAAGCTACGGGGCAGATACGTGAAGGCAAAGAAGAGGGCAGAGACTCTGTTGATGCCGGGGGCTTCAGACCTTCACCTTTTTTTTTTTTTTTGTAACTTTATTTATAGGTTTTCACAATTATACAAATAGCAACCCAAATCCCACCCACCCAGGTGTACACATAATACATACAGTACTCCGTTTAAAATACAATAATAATAATACCAAAATGATAATGAATAGATAAACAAAAAACAAACAAATAAACAAAACAAAATGACAAATGTATAGCATGAAGAAAAAAGAAATGGCAGTAATAATAATAATAGAAAATAAATAAATAAAAACAATAACATCAATAATAAAAAAGGAGGTCTGCTACCTTGAGGAGTATCTCAACATTTAAACACATTATGTGGATTTATTTCTGAGTGTCATCTAGTAAGCAGTGCAACTGTGCCGCACCCAGTGCCCTGAAGTATGCACCATTGATGCCTAAGAGAAAGAAAGACTGTCAGCAAAATCTAGGAAAGGACTCCATGTTTTGTGAAACCTGTTAGAAGACCTACCCCTTGAGTATCTAAGCTTTTCTAAGGGCAAAAAAGCCAAGACCTCCTTGACCCAACAGAGGAAAGACGGGGGGTTAGCAGATTTCCATTGCCGCAAGATAAGTCTCCTAGCAAGAAGTGAAGCAAATGCAATGGCATGTGTTTGGGACGTAGAAACCTGAACATTATCGCCTATAACACCAAAAACAGCAGTGACTGGATCTAATGGGATGGGCCTGCCACACATATGTGTAAAACCATCAAATATTTGAGTCCAGAAATTAGTCAGAGATGGACACGACCAGAACATATGTCCAAGAGTGGCCACGCCTTGACGACATCTCAAACAATGTGAGTCAGTGTTGGGATAAATGCTGGCCAACCGTTCCCTGGAAAAATGAAGTCTGTGTAGAATTTTGAACTGAATCAAATTGTGTCTAAGGCATAAAGATGAAGTATGAATCCAATCCAGGCAACCTTCCCATGTCAATGCTGGGATTGGAACACCAAGGTCCTGTTCCCAGGTGCATCTAATCTTCTCAGTTGAAGGCATAGCAAAATTCAAAATAATGTTGTACATAAAAGAAATGTTGCCCTTACGAGTAGGATCCCGCCCAAGTATTTGGTCAAGCAAATCATTATCAGGTAAGTGAGGAAATGGGTAATGTTCTCTGGCAAAACTACGTGCCTGTAAATATCTGAAGAAATGGACCTGAGGTAGTGAAAAATTCTCGCGTAAGGTCTCAAAGGAAATGAAAGTGTTACTCAAAAATAAATCATTGAAAAACACTATGCCACTATCATACCATAAAAGAAAAGCTGAATCCGTTTTTGCAGCAGGAAAAATATCATTATTAATTATGGGCATAAAGCCATTTGAGTGGGTCAAATTAAAATGCTTTCTAAATTGGCGCCATATTTTAAGGGTGTGTTTAGTCACAAGATTGGAAGGAGAGTAGTTAGATTTTTTAGAAAAGGAAGTGCAAAGGCTAGCTAGTGGTGTAGAATAGGGACAGGATTCAATTTCCATGCCCACCCAGGTGGCACTATCTCCTGTCCTAAATGAAGTAATCCAATGAGGCAGTTTAGAGAGATTGGCTGCCCAATAGTAGATCATAAAGTTGGGAAGTGCAAGTCCACCTGCTAGTTTGGGCATCTCCAAAATACCCCTCCTTGCTCTTGAGACAGAGTTGTTCCAAATAAATGATGAAATATGTGAATTCAGATCTTTAAAGAAAGCAAAAGGGAGAAACAATGGCAACATTTGAAACGCATACAGAAATTTAGGAAGGACTGTCATCTTCACTGTGTTAACACGACCTGCTAGTGAAATGGGCAAGGTAGACCACCGGCTCAGATCAAGTTTCATTTTTTCAATTAACCTTTTAAAATTAGCCTCATATAGATTTTTGTAAGTGCGGGTGACCACAATACCAAGGTAGATGAATGATTCTCTGTCTAGTCTGAATGGACATGCATTATAATCAAGATTTTGTGCCAAACTGTTAATAGGAAAAATAATACTTTTAGAAAAGTTCAACTTGTAACCAGATATCTTTTTCACATAATTTAAGAAGTGCATGACATGGGGCAAAGAGACTACGGGGTCGGAGAGATACAAAAGAAGGTCGTCAGCATAGAGTGAAACTTTATGGGTGAGGCCCCCCCTAACAATGCCAGGAACTCTGCCGTCAGCTCTGAGAGCTATGGCCAAGGGTTCAATTGCTAAATTAAACAAAAATGGTGATAAACAGCAGCCCTGCCTCACCCCACATTGAAGTGTAAAGAAATTAGAGTTTATTACGTTTGTGCGCACAGCAGCCTCAGGAGTGTTATAAATTATATTCATCCATGTAAGGAAAGTTGGGCCAAAACCAAATCTACCCAGCACCTCAAAGAGGAATGGCCATAAAATTCTGTCGAAAGCCCTCTCCGCATCTAGAGAGAGCAGAACTTCAGGAGTATCAGACGAATGGTTGGAATGAAGTATGCTAAGAAGACGCCGCATGTTAAAAAAGGATTGCCTACCAGGCATGAAACCTGTTTGATCAGTGGAAATAAGATCAGAGATGACAGTTTCTAGCCGACGTGCTAAGATTTTTGTGAGAATTTTATAGTCATAGCAAAGGAGGCTTATTGGGCGGTATGCACTGCATTCCAGGGGGTCCTTTCCCTTCTTCAGCAAGAGCGTTATTACAGCCTGGTTCATGGTTACTGGCATTCTGTTCAAAGATAGAATATCTGCATACAGAGAACTTAATATGGGTGTCAATTTATTGGAAAAGGCTTTATAAAATTCAACTGATATCCCATCGGGACCCGCTGCCTTACCACTCTGCAAAGAGCCGATAGCTTGTGTGATTTCCTGACATGATATAGGGGCATCAATAATGGCTTGTGCTTCTTGACTTATCTGCGGAATTTCAAGTTTATCCAAGAACTCTCGGATCTCCCCAGTATCAACATTTGCCTCTGGTGTATAGATACCAGTATAATAATCTTTAAATTGATCATTAATAGCCTGTGGATGAGTGGTGGTTTTATCTGGTGCAGTGCGAATTTCAGGGATAGTGGTTTTAGCTGTTTTCTGACGTAACTGATGAGCGAGGAGTCTACCTGCTTTGTCACTATGTTCATAATATGTTTGCTTAGATTTAAAAAGAAGTTGTTCTGTGTCTTTGATGGATAAGCAGTCATATTCAGATTTTAATAGTAAACGTTCTTTATGTAAGTTTGGATCAGAAAGATCAGAGGCAGCCCTATTGTCTAGGTCTTTAATTTTCTTTGATAATTCAGTAAGTTGAAAATTACGTGCTGATCGCAACTTTGCTGTGTAGGAGATTATTTGGCCTCTTATATATGCTTTAAATGCCTCCCAAATTGTACTGTAAGATATGTCGGGCGTTGAGTTTGTTTCAAAAAAGAAATCAATTTGACTACTAATGAAAGTAGTAAAATCCTTATTGTTTAGTAGTAATGGGTCAAAGCGCCATGTCCTGTGTTTAGTGCTACTATTAGGCATCTGGAGATCTAACTGCAGAGGGCAATGATCTGATATAATAATACTGTGGTATTTAGAGTGACTGACAAAAGAGAGAGACCTATCATCGACAATAAAGTAATCTATCCTTGAATAGGACTTGTGCACTGGAGAGTAGAAAGAGTACTGCCTGGTTGTTGGGTTAGAACTTCTCCATGGGTCTCTTAACCTGTAATGACTGAAAAATGACAGAAGGACCTCACCAGACTTGGAAACGCAGCCCTGTGTCCCAGCCCTGGACCTATCTAAAGTCGGGTCTAGAACACAATTAAAGTCTCCTCCCATTATTAGATGATGTGAGTTGACATCTGGTAGCTTGGCTATTAACTGTGAGAAAAACTGTGGATTGTCCCAGTTCGGACCATATACGTTAGCTAGGATGATGGGTGTGCCATAAAGTTTTCCTGTAACTATGACATACCGTCCGTTTGTATCAGTGATAACCTGTGACGGAGCAAAGGGGGTCCCTCTTTTGATCAGGATTGCCACCCCTCTGGCTCTGGTACCACAACCAGAAGAGAAAATGTGATCAACCCAACCCCTTTGCAGTTTGGAGCATTCCGTGCTCAAAAGATGGGTCTCCTGCAAGAAAATAATATCTGGACCCAATGATTTTAAATGTGTAAAAATACGGGTACGTTTGATTGGGTGATTCATCCCCTTCACATTCCAACTGATGAGGCGTGTGGCACAGGGTGAACAGCTACTTTGTGAAGTCATACTTTATATGTACACTCAGAGAGATTCTGTGCTAAAAGTCCCCAGTGGTAAGCAGACAAGGCAAACATATCGAAGAATAAATCGAAGAAAAAGAGCAAGGAAAAGAAAAAAGGGAAAAAAAATAAGTATACCCTAGGCCCTATTCCCCTATGCCGACCTCTCCCCAACCTGGAGATCGCATAAAAAAAACCCAGAGAAAAGTAAAAGCACATAGCTCTACAGGTACCTAAACTGCTAAACTATGCAGTCTGCAGAGAGTAAGGAATGATAATGAACAGAGGTACTGTAAATTCCAAACTTTGATCACACCTAAGAAACAAACAAAAAAAAAAAACAACAACTTATTCTGCCACATTTATATAAACAAAAAATAACCAGCTGCCACCTCCAACCTTTCAAACATAGAAGACATAAAATAATTAAAGAAGTAGTTTGTATACAAACCAATGCAGTGAAAAAAGTAAGCTACTAATAAGACCACACACTTATTTTGAGCGATGGCAAGCTTCTGCCCCAATGACGTATGAAGGTCCATATTAATTTAAAGAGAAAAATAAAGAAAAAATAAAAATCAGGTTGTAGTAGTAGGCTACACATTCTGTGGCGATATCTCAAGAAAAAGAAAAGAAAAGAAAAAAAAAAGAATAACCTGTGGTCATTCAGTAATCATTGGTGGTCAGTTAGTCAGTTAGCTCAAGGTTAACCAAGTATAGAAAGGGAGAAATATCACCTTTGCAGACCCATGTCCAACACCGTCAGTGTTAACGGCGAACAATGTTCTCAGTAACGTACGTCATGGCAGCGTTTGGATCAGTGAAGGATGACTCGACCCCGTTGAATGTAATGCGAAGCTTGGCTGGGAAGCGGAGCCCGTACCTGACATCAGGGGCATCCTTCAGAATTCGTTTCACATCGTAAAACGCCGCCCGTGCCTTGGCCACTCGCGCAGTGTAATCCGGGAAGACAGAGATGGTCATATCGCCGACTTGGATCCTCTGTTTGGTCCTCGCTTGGCGTAGAATTTCGTCGCAGTCCTTGTAGTAGTGAAGGCGCGCTATGACCGTTCTTGGTGGTTTCCCTTTTTCAGGAGCGTCCTGCAGTGAGCGATGTGACCTGTCGATCAGGGGAGCCTTGTCTAGCTTAAACGCCTCCTTAAGCAAAGCTGACACCGCTGATGTAGAACTGCTGCCAGCAGATTCGGGTATACCAACTATCCTGACGTTATTCCTGCGTGACCTCCCTTCCAAGTCGTCGCATTTCTTTTGAAGATCATCGGTTATCTCAGTCAGGCGCTTCACTTCGCGCTGTAGCGTGGTAATATCATCACTGCAGGTGGACAAACTTTGCTCTGCGCCAGCTAGCGTGCTATGTAGCACGGCTAGGTCCGAACCAGCAGTGTTTTTGAATTCTTCCAGGCCAGATTTTAAAGCCAGAACGTCCGTCTTGAAAACCCCCAGCTCACTTTCAAGTACAGCACGAACCTCCTTCTTCATTACATCAACCAGTTCGTCACGCAATTCGCGTTTAAATCCTTCAAAGTCAAGAGACATCGCTGTGTTCTCCTCTGACGCCTTCGGTTCACATGTGGTCTGACCTGTTAGCTTCGATGCAGATAAGGTCGTTTGTCGTGTTTTGTTTTGTTTGTTCGCCATCTGGTTTATCTAACACTTGAACCCCAATGTCAACTTAAACTTGAGGTGTTATTTACCGAGAATACCTCTGAAAATAATAGTTTGACCGAAGTTTCCTGCAGAGCTACACAAACACACGTCTTACTCCATGCGTGCTCAGCAGCGCCCCCGTAGGACACACTCAGACCTTCACCTTTTAACTGAATTAAAAAATTAAAATGATCCGAATACTGCAGCAGTATAATTAATGTCAGTGTTCCTGCTCTTCATTGTTTTCTTCTCCACTTTCGTGGTTGTAGAGTAGCGGTAACCTTCACGTAGCAGCGCCTCCTCTGTGACGGAGAAAATTGCAACTACTGGTGCAACGACTTGCGCCACTATATATAGCCGGCACGAACTCGTGACGTCATCAACACCGCTCGCGCGAGCAGACGCAGCAACCATGCTAGAGCCTTAAAGTTGCCTATAGAGTAATACAGAGTTGCGACACGCTTTGATGTCGCCGCAAGGGCTGTCAGGTGGTCCATGTGAGCCTCCGTAGTTCCAAACGTCACAGCGCTGTCAGTCAGTTTGAACGGGTCTAAGCGGGACGGAGCACAAAAACTACAACTTTAACTTTTACCATGCAATTTTCAGTAAATATTGACCAATAATGTGCATTGATCACTTCACTGAGGATGTGTTTTATCAACCTTTTTCTTTTTTGGAGAGGCAGAGACACATTTATCAGCGTTTTAAATGGTAGAGGGTGCCCCTACCTCGTCCTCCTTCATACTGAATCTTGCCAGTGGTCCAGCTTACCTTCAGATCTACATCCTCCAACAGAGCATGATGTCACTGTCTGTTCCTCCTGTTGTCCCAAACACTCCATCTGTAGAAGATGTCCTTCAGTCTGTCTGTTCTCTCTGGTGTCAGATGGACAATGAGCTGAATGGCAAAGCTGGGCTGAATAAATTATTTTAAAGAAGCTTTAAATGACTTGGAGGGAAATATGTGGCTGTAGATGCTTTGACTGATGAGCCGGGATCAATTCTTCTTTTCTGTAGAAGACCTAATTATTCTGTATATCTTATGTGAACTGAATACATGTGAAACAAACATCTGTAACCCTGTTTATTGGGCTTCAAGCAAGAAAACTATTGTAAAATATTAATTAATTGATTAAAATATGAATTTGATCACTTTTTTCTGGTTAAAACCAAAGTAAATTACAAAATAAATGTGTCAGATGTGCAAAAAAAACAAACAAAAAAAAAACAGATCTAAACCAAACATTTCATTATAAAATGTCATCATGGAAAATGTAAAACAAGCCTTAATAAAGAAGTTCTTTTACTGCTACTTATACTGTTGGGTAGATTAATCTGCAGCACTGAACTGTATTTGATTAAATTTAAGGGTTTGGACATTGTAGAAAAGTTCTGAAGTCCTAATGAAGGTTGATCCATGGCAGCAGCGACCACCACATCTGCTGACCTCCCTGACAACAACAGAGAAATTCCTACATTCAGTTTGATGAACTTGATGAAGCGTCCCCAGCTTCTCAGGCCAGTGGGGGTTGTGTCCATGTTCTGGGTCGCAGTTGGGTGACCAATAAGCCACTAACTAAAGATCGACTGACTTTTACAGCATCTTTCAGGAAGTTTTCTGTGTTCAGAGCTTCTAACTAAGGTCATTCATCTGGACCAGCTTGGCTTTATGACTTTACTGCAGTAACTCACCCAAGTAAGAAGCTAAAGCTGAAGTGGCCTTGCTTGGCCGTTAATCCCACTTTGTGGTACATCCGGCTCAGATCAGCAGAACTCTCATGAAGGCGTGATGGAATGAATAAAGTGGGCTGCTTCAGTGCATGGAACACAGGAGAACTCCTCACTCCTCCTGCTGTAGCTACAGAAAAAGCAGCAGTTAGACATGAACAGTGACTTCCTGCATGATCTGAGCTCTTTAACCTCTCTGCTCTGTGTTGTTTCCTCTCCTGCAGAACACAGAACCATCACAGCTGAACCTGGACAGGATGGGATTCTGCCATGTCGGGTTCCACATTTCAGCATCTCTCAGGAGGTCACACACTGCTTTAGAACGGATCCAGACATATTCTTTGTGTCCGGATATGAAACTTCTGCTCCATGAGAGCCATTAAAGCATCATCCAGGTTTAAAGAAGCGGGTGGATCTGCAGGACAGACAGATGAAGGATGGAGACCTGTCGCTGATTCTGAGAAATGTGACGACTGATGACAGAGGAACATATGAGTGTCCAGTCGTCCAGGAAGGAAGAAACCAGGAGAGTGGAGACGTTGGGCCTCATGCAACAACCGCTCCTACGCACACATTTGTTCTTAACTCGTGCGTGCCAGGGATTTAAGAGAATGTGCGCATTCACCAATCTTTTGGTATTTTACGTTTTCTTTCAGGTACGAACAGAATTTACGAGTGATCCAGACCTGTCGTAGGAGTTTCCTAAAGTAGTCCGCTGTTATTCAGAATCAGAATCAGAATAACTTTATTAATCCCTTGCGGGAAATTCTTTTGTTGCAGTGCTCTTATTTACAGGAAAATAAAGATTAATAAGAATAAGATAGGGAATAAAATAAAAATAAAATAAGAATAAAAATATCGATATGTACAAAAATAGAGTAAACAATAAACAGTATTTACAATGCTACTCAGTAGCTAATTATTATTGTTATGACCGGGTTATTGCACATGGTGAAGTGATGTCAGAGACTGGAATTATACAGTTTGATGGCCACAGGCAGGAATGACTTCCTGTGGCGCTCTGTGGTGCAGCGTGGTGCAATCAGTCTCTGGCTGAAGGTGCTTCTGTGGCTGCCCAACACATTATGAAGAGGATGTGCAGGATTGTCCAGCATGGATTTGATCCTGGACAGCATCCTTCTGTCTGACACTGCTGTCAGAGAGTCCAGCTCCTCTCCGACAACGTGGCTGGCTTTGCGGATGAGTTTGTTCAGTCTGTTGGCGTCCTTCACCTTCAGTCTGCTGCCCCAGCATGCAACAGCGTAGAGGATGGCGCTGGCCACCACAGACTCCTAGAACATCCGCAGCATTGTCCGACAGATGTTGAAGGACCTAAGCCGCCTCAGAAAATAGAGATGGCTCTGGCCCTTCCTGTAAAGGGCGTTTGTGTTTTTTGTCCAGTCCAGTTTATGGTCCAAGTGCACCCCTAAGTATTTGTAGTCCTCCACCATGTCCACGTTGACCCCACAGATGGAGACAGGGGTCACTGGGGCCTTACTCCTTCTCAAGTCCACCACCAGTTTCTTGGTCTTTGCCACGTTGAGCTGCAGATGGTTCTGCTCACACCAAGTGGCAAAGTTGTCCACCACACCCCTGTACTCCGTCTCATCACCATTACTGATGCATCCAACTACTGCAGAGTCGTCAGAAAACTTCTGAAGGTGGCAGGTCTCTGTGCCGTAGCTGAAGTCTGTGGTGTACAGGGTGAAGAGGAAGGGAGAGAGGACGGTCCCCTGCGGGGCACCGGTGCTGCAGATCACCTTGTCTGACCCGCAGTGCTGCAGGCGCACGTACTGTGGTCTGCCAGTCAGGAAATCCACAATCCAGGACACTATGGGGGCATCCACCTGCATCGTCGTCAGTTTCTCACCCAGCAGAGCCGGCCTGATGGTGTTGAATGCACTGGAGAAATCAACGAACGTGATTCTCACAGTGCTCGCTGGCTTGTCCAGGTGAGCGTAGACACGGTTGAGCAGGTAGATGATAGCATCCTCAACTCCTAGTCGGGGCTGGTATGCGAAATTCCAATCAAGTTTGCTTGACTAATGGAGTTTATATTTAATTACTTTGAAGATATCATAAATAAATATATACATGATACCCCATAGTGATGCTGACATGATTCTGTTGGACTTAAATGATGCACTAACTGAAGGTTAATCTGACTGATGAAAGTATCTTGGGAACAAAGACGGAACAGGATGAGACCAAGAGGCTTCAGTTGAAGATGGTGTCATAAGTCTCCCACTAAGAATCTCTGGGGAAAACAGTGAGAACAATAAATATGTAGTTCCACCATCCTGTCCTCACACCACACTGCTAAGATCCACATAAATGTCAGTCTGCTGTAGTTCCCCTACAATCCAGCAGAGGGTGCTGTGACTAAGAGGAGCTGAATAAGTGGAATCTGTGAGGTGCAGTTTTATCTAAGAAGCAGATGATGTTCTGGTAGAAGAGACATTTCCATCTTACTAACATGGCTGCGAGTGATAAAGTCAGAGGGTGGGACATGGTGGAAGATGGTTGTTCTGGGAACTACCAAGAAGCTGAAGATGTAAAAATCTACTTTTATGGAGGAGACTAAGAATGACAAAGTTGTGTTCCTGAAACTGAGTTTTCAGTGACTCAAACCTGATCCCACTCACTGGTGATTGATGGAAATTATCAACATGACCATCTAACCCAACTCCAGCAGAGTCTGGGTCCTCTATGACAGTGGTTCTCAAATGGGGGTGCGTGTACCCCTTGGGGTACTTGGAGGCACTCCAGGGGGTACTTGAGGTTTTGAAAAATATATTTAAAAAATAGCATCAATTCAAAAGTCATTATAAATATCAATTAATATAAGTTCATGTATGTTCAGGTATGTTTACAAACACAGCTGGCAGCGGGCAGGTACCCAAATGGCGGCGTTCTACTGGCTACTAGAGCGCACTACGTAACAGTGACGCGACTGATAACCATGAATCGCGGCATTTGCCTTTTACATGATAGACGAAATAAATCACTGTCGCCTTGACAACACAAACAATGGAGTCCTGGTTAAAGTGCTGCTGAGAACACAGAGGGACAGGTGACAAAGAAGGTAAAGGAACACAGGCTCCCCCAAAATTTTTTATATATTTTCATTTGCAAACAGTTGAGGAGATTATGTTTCACCATCAACACAATTTTGGAAGTGGTAAGATGGCGGCCATCTGCGGACGTTCCACTCCGTTGCCCAGCAACGCGGACGAGACATCTAGCCATTCTATACCTATGAACATAGCAACAGAAAGCTACAAGCAGGTGAGTCCAGAAAAAGAATGAATTTAGCGGTCAGACGTTAGCAGAAATGTCTTCAAAGTGCTCTGTGTCATTGGTTTGATTCCTGCTCCTGGACACGGGCAGTCAGAACATGCAGCAGAGAGTAAAAAGTTCAAATACGGTAACCTAGCTGCTATTCACAGTTAGCACGTCCCGCTAATGCTAATGCTAACGATCGTTAACAGTTAACCGCCAAATAAAATGGAGCTTTATCCTTTTAGCTGTGTGTGAAACATACTTCTGGGCCCTTTTCTTCCTCTTTTTTAACCTTTTGGGGCAGTTTTTGACCATCCTGTCACATTTTCCACTAAAGCTGCAGTTTTCTTGACTTCTTTCTGTAGTTTTGCTGAAATCTTTTGTGATTTAAAAAGTTTGATGATCAATGTAAAATGTAGAATGGTTCTTTCCAGACTTATCTGAGTATCATTTGGCTTTTTGATAGAAGTGTGCAGCGATGTGTTTGATGTGTTTAACGTACACAATATGCCATATTTCATGATTAGATCTTAAAATAGGACTTAATTATGGTCAATATAAATACTTTAATTACATTAAGAGTTTAAGTTGTGTGAAGAGGAGTCATAGCATTATTATAAAGACTTGTGGGTGATCCAGGAAAGTATCACAGGAGCAGTAGAAATCCAGTTCTCCTCAGTATCAGTGTGTGATTTCTCAGATTTACACTCAGAAGCCCATTAAAAGTCAGTCTGACTGTCCTCTTCAGAAGTGTCTCATGAAAGCTTCATTATTCACTTTCCTTTACATATCCAATATTTTCTTTTATCCACGAATCAACAAGGACTGAGCACATGATAAAAAGGTTCTGGAAATGAGAACAGGTTTAGAAACGGAGAGAATCTGAACCTCAGTCTTTGGGATGATATTGGGACCCTTTCCTCAAACAGGGTCATTGTCTTAATGTAGTAAAATGATTTAAGTTGATGGTGTTCCACTGACTCAGATGAGATTTATGGGATATTGCACACAGTGGGTGTCAGTTTACAGAGTATATTATTACATTTTTTTCTGAATTTGATCAAAAAGCTACAAATATTTTGAACTGTGACCTTAGTGGGTCTTTAAAGAAGCATTTTACAGTTCACAGGGATTTAAATAAAAAGCACAGTAATGAGTTTAATGGAATGTGACTGGATGGTTAAAAACTGTGCAGAAAGGTTATCAAGAGAAGAAGAAAAGTGGGTGTGGTTTAACACGCTGCACGCCACAGCTGGATCTTATCGTATGTGCTGACTGTTGCAGAGTCCATCAGTCGGAGAACCAGAATGGAGCACCAGGAGCTGAACCAGGAGCTGAACCAGGCGCTGAACCAGGAGCTGAACCAGGAGCTGAACCAGGAGCAGAACCAGGCGCTGAACCAGGAGCTGAACCAGGAGCTGAACCAGGTGCAGAACCAGGAGCAGTACCAGGAGCTGAAGCAGGAGCTGAAGCAGGAGCAGAACCAGGAGCAGAACCAGGAGCAGAACCAGGAGCTGAACCAGGAGCAGAACCAGGAGCAGTACCAGGAGCTGAAGCAGGAGCTGAAGCAGGAGCAGAACCAGGAGCAGAACCAGGAGCAGAAAGAGGAGCAGAACCAGGAGCAGAAACAGGAGCAGAACCAGGAGCTGAAGCAGGAGCTGAAGCAGGAGCAGAACCAGGAGCAGAACCAGGAGCAGAACCAGGAGCTGAACCAGGAGCAGAACCAGGAGCAGAACCAGGAGCAGAAACAGGAGCAGAACCAGGAGCAGAACCCCTCCACCAGGAAACGAGCCCGCTCATCCTCTGGGTCCACCGGGCCACAGGTCAGTGTGGAGGACGTTTTTATTTTATTTCTTATTTATTTGGTTAGGACACTCAGTGTTTCCCACAGATGTGAAGGCAATGTGTGGTGGTGGGCCACGGGGGGTTTAGAAATAAAAATTCTTCAAAATAATTCCTTTGTTAATAATTGGTCACACAGAACTTTATTGTATTAATATTCACATCTTCATTGTAAACAAATGAATAACATAGCTAATTACACTGGTCGGACTGTTCAGCTGTTTCAGACTGATACCTCCGGTTCAGGCTGGGCCTCATCCTCAACACGCACGTCTCTTTTTCAATCGCGGAAAATATTTTTCAATACTCATCTGGATTGAAGCAGCAAACATTCAGTGTAAGAGTTTAAAAAACCTACTTTATTTGATTCACAGCTGCTAGTGTTTTGACCTCGACAACCCAACTACTTTTTTTATTTTTTTACGGCAAACTTGCGACTAGTTAACTTTATAAAGAAGGCGTAATCGCTTGTTTGCTATGGGTCGGGTCGGGACATCCCAACATTGTATTAAAAATATAAAATATTTTTATAGGACTTTTTAATGTGTGATTTTATAAAGGACGGTGCACGTAATACCAACCTTTCGTGAATAAGAGCTAATCTAACGCGACGCTGAAGCTAGCGATGCTTCCAGGGATGATCTCGCTGATGGAGACACACGCGGTGTGCACGGAGGGGAGGGGCTGTGTGTGTGTGTAGGCTATGTGAGAGAGACGCATGACTGACAGAGACGGAGGGAGAGCAGGGAAAGGAAATGCAGCTTAACGAATACGAGTATTTTTTAAATAGCATTAAAAAAAATAATAATAACGAAACGCAATATGTGGCGGCCGGTGTTGAATCTGTGGCGCACCGCCACGAATTAGTCTATGTGTGGGAAACACTGACACTGCACATTAATCAACATATCAGCAAGGCATGTAAATATGCCGGAGTTAGCACAGTTGCTAAATTTCATCCGTTGTCCTCAGGCAGGTATCATAAAAACATACAGACAATACACCATGACAAAAACTAAAAAACAAACAAACAGAAAATATTTAGAAAGATTCACATCAAAGTTAAGAGTCCGTACACAAAAGAGAAAAGACGGAGAGGTGACCCATGAGAGCAGCTCTGGCTGTTTTCAACCACTGTTTAAGGGTCTTTTTAAAGGTGGTGGAATTGTCCCAGTTTCTAACACGAGTTGGCAGTGTGTTCCAGCACTGTTCCTCTGATGGACTCCACCACTTGGCCAAACTTAGTCCTGCATCATTGCACATCAGTCTCCTCTAGTGCTCTGGTGTTTACTCTAGAGGATTCTGTCTTTATGAAATCCTGTAATAGTGGAGGGGCTAATCCTTTGGAAACCTGAAAGATGAGACAGACATCCAAAAACAGCTGATAGCCATCAAAGTCCAAGATTTTGCACTGATGTATGTGACCATGTTGTATAACAGCAGGAAATACGAGGAAGTATCACTGCATGCGTAGAAGTCTTCGCTGACTCCATAGTCAGGAAGGGTCTCGCATGTTTGAAATTTGATAAGTTAAACCTCTACATGGTGTTTAAGTGAACAACTTGGACAAGACTCTGGTTCCTTCCATCATTTAGAAATATTGTAGCTCAAGTTCCTTTTCAGAGTTTCATCATGACAAAAAGAATTAGTGAAAGAGCAAAAAGCAAGAGTTTACTGCTTAAAAAGCTGAACGTGTGCAGAACACATCAGAGCACAGTGCTGATAGCTGAGGGCACTTATAAACGCACCCTCAGCGTTCACGTTTGATCTGAGATATTGAGACCTGTGTGGCTCGGTCTGTCCCGGTCCAGTTAGAATATGTTGGTTAGCGTAGGTTAGCTTAGATAAATCTTTTGTGTGAACTTCAAAAGGATCTAAGTCTTCCTCTCTGTCATTGCAGAAACATGGAGCCCAAGAGGGATCCAGATGGCACTGCTGTAAGGACTGTGGGAAAGTTATCAAACGATCAAATCTGAGGTATCATCGGAGGCTTCATACTGGAGAGAAGCCATACAGCTGTGACCAGTGTGGGGCAGCTGTCACTGCATTAGCTAATCTAAAGAGACACCAACGTATTCACTCAGGAGAGAAGCCTTTCAGCTGTGGTCAGTGTGGGGCAGCTTTCACTAGATTATCTAATCTAAAGACACACCAACTTATTCACACAGGAGAGAAGCCTTTCAGCTGTGACCAGTGTGGGGTAGCTTTCACTACATTATCTAATCTAAAGACACACAAACTTATTCACACAGGAGAGAAGCCTTTCAGCTGTGACCAGTGTGGGGCAGCTTTCACTACATTAGGTAATCTAAAGAGACACCAACGTATACACACAGGAGAGAAGCCTTTCAGCTGTGGTCAGTGTGGGGCAGCTTTCACTACATTAGGTAGTCTAAAGACGCACCAACTTATTCACACAGGAGAGAAGCCGTTCAGCTGTGGTCAGTGTGGGGCAGTTTTCACTAGATTAGGTAATCTAACGACACACCAACATATTCACACAGGAGAGAAACCTTTCATCTGTGGTCAGTGTGGGGCAGCTTTCACTAGATTAGGTAATCTAACGACACACCAACATATTCACACAGGAGAGAAACCTTTCATCTGTGGTCAGTGTGGGGCAGCTTTCACTGGATTAGGTAATCTAACGACACACCAACATATTCACACAGGAGAGAAACCTTTCATCTGTGGTCAGTGTGGGGCAGCTTTCACTGGATTAGGTAATCTAAAGAGACACCAACGTAGTCACACTGCAGAGAAATGATTGGCTTAAATCAACAATAATTTTTACGGCAGATAAGCAAACATTCACCTGAGAGCAGCAAGAGGAACTACCAATCAGAAGCCTTGCATTTGTTCAGATTAAAAATCTTATGTATCCTCTGTATTTTATTGTTTTGCAGTTCATTAAAGGTCAGATGTTAACTTTTCTCATGCTTTTCCTGTTCTTGCTACACAGATATTTTTGAAGAAAATGTGTGTTTGGTTACGAGGGAAAGTTATCATCTTCCCCAAAGACCCAGAAATCTTTAACGCAGTCTGAAAAAGGTTTGGAGTTGTTCCCTGTACTTCCCAGACAGCTGCATGATGCTCATGACTGAAGCTGAAAGTTAAGGCTGTTCCAACACTAAAAGGGCACGAGGCTCAACTTCAAGCTGTGAAACTCTTTCAAATGTCTGTTGTGTTGGACTCAGATGTGTGAACGGATTTTAGTCCAAACGTAATGGCTGCACTGAGGGAAAAGGCAGCTAAGCAGGCTAACGGTACTTTGAATTGAATCGTTTAACACGAGAAAACTGCACTGATCTGTTTGTTGCTTCTACAACTGCTCAGTTACTCACACAATCAGGCACTGAGTAGATTAACCAAACAGACATTCTGCTGTAATCTCAGATGCTCTCAGTTGCGCTGCTCACATTGTTTTAGTCCACAACTCTTCTTCTTCTTCTTCTTCTTCTTCTTCTGCCCCGACGGCTACACAACTTACCCAGAACACCCGGTGGCAGAGTGTGCACACGACACCCTTATACTTTATTGGATTGTATCTACAAACTCAAATGCTGATGATTTAAACCTGCTTCAGGCTGTTTTTGTTCCCTTTAGTTTTAAGCTGACTGTGTTTGGCGTACCCTGAGCATTTCAGTGGAAAATGTTCAGCACAGACTTGGAGTTGTATTGTGTTCTTGTGGTAACTACGTCCCCACAGCTATTATGTCCTTAAGAGTTTCTTAGAAAACGCTTTCTGCGGCTCACAGTGGGAGAATCTCACTGACAAATCCCACTTTGGCCTAAAGATGTGATCACGGTGACTTTTGTGTGTTAGCGACTGGCGCTACGGTCCTGGCTGAACAGGAAGTAGCCACCAGAAATGCAAGACAGTCGCTGTAGCGACTGAATGTTACGCAGGACTGTCTTCCTGTATGCAGATGGTCATCAGTGAAGTCACCTCCCCCGAATGAACCCCGTCATGTTGTGTATATGTGGCAAAACATGGCGAGGCAGCAGGGGGGCTGTTAGCGGGACAGAGACAGTCCCTCAGTCAGAGACGAACCTCAGAAGTTAAACCCAGTTTGTAACTGAGCTGACTCACAGTGGAAGTCACACGTTAGATCTGGTTCTCAGTGAGTGTTTCCTGTTGAGATCCAGCCGTGTCTGATCAGTGCTGCATCTTCTTGTTTTGCATTATTCTCTCCTCTTACTCAGACTACACCTGAAACTAATCAAAATCAGGAAGCAGCAAGAAGAATTGTCACATCAGCCAATTCAAAGAAGTAATAACAAGTGCTTGAAAAAGGCAAATGAATGAAGGGACGTAAAAATGAGGAAAATACCCTCAGTCCCCAGAAGTCTTTCTGGGGTTCCTGCTCCCAAAGCACACTGAGCGCTGCTTCTGTGCTTCAGTGTTTTTCAGTAGTTTGTGTTCACTTTTTCCACCTCCGTAATGATCTGTAAAACTGAAGGTTGTTGAAGAACACAGTGCTGGATCCAAACAATAGTGTAATGTTCCAATATGACCTCCTGGTATCAGTGTCGTCTCACTGGGGATTTCTCATTGATTCTTGAAGCAGGAATCAACGTCAGATATCTGAAGGGGATGACCTCCTGTGCTTCTGCAGAATACCTGAGTTTCCTCCAGTGCGACCATGAAGTAAGTGTTTTTCGCCATATATATTTATATTTACACTAATTTATAGATTTAATCTGCTGTAACTCCTGGTTAAATGGAGGTTTTCCTCTTTAGTTAAAAAAATAAAATAATAAACTCATATGTCAGCTTTAGTTATTTATAAATGTAGATTGATGATACAAATTGGATGGAAGCTTTTGGCTCCGGATGAAATGTTTTGGGTTCAGGTGGAACCGAACCAGGTCAGCACCATTATTCCAGAATTCTTTGCATCTTCTTCAGATTTTCTCTGTGAAAACAGAGACTTCTAAAACATGTTTCTGAGCTGGTGTGGATGCTGCTGGAAGGACTTCTGCTGGTCACTCTGGTAGTTTTTCACATCTGTTATGATGCGTAACCGTAGCAACGAGAAAGTTGTTCACCTGTTGGTGCAGGTAACTGAGGCCGTTTCTCAATACCAAGAATGCAAAGAACAGACTTGTGTTCTTGAGGAGAATGTTCTTGTTAGTCAACCTCGGAAGAATGAACTCGGGAGATCACAAGTACACATGCTCCGTTTTCAGTTTTGAGACGATGCGTTCTTCGTGCCCGAGGCAGCCTGCTCTGATTAAACAGCTGGGCTTTTTCATCCAAGCGCTGACAAGTTTGAGGTGCAGAATTCTTCCGAACAAAATTGTAAATAGCTGGTATTAAGACAAATTAACGATAAAATCGGGATCTAAAGGGCTACTTTCTCGCCTCAAAATGTTTTAAACGTGGATAAAGTGATATATTTAAAGAGTTTAGAGCTAAAATGAAATCAGCTTCAGCCTGTTGATTTCGGCTCGGGTAGGAGCGCAGTGCATTGTGGGATATTTGCGCTGACAAGTTAGCACAAGTTAGCACAAGTTAGCTACCGATGCATCCTCGGTAAAATGGGCGTGTCGAGAACACATCCGGGAACTTTCACCGTTCTCGGCGAAATGCGAACTTGTGTATTGGGACAGTACTTGGGCTGCGACTGATGACGTTTCACAAGAACACAAGAACACAAGTACGGACAAGAACGTATATTGAGAAACGGCCTGAGCTTCACAAAAGCCCAAGAAATGGCTGGAAAAATACCCCAAATCTGGAGTGCTGAAGAGGAGACGTCTAAGATGCAGAGCAGGAACAACATGGAGGAAAAGGAGGAGGAAGTTTAAAGCATTTCTTACCTCGATCATCAGGGGAAATGTGAGGTCACTGGTGGATAAGACAACTACATGGATCAACTACACACTGAAAGGTTGAATCCTAAACTTTCTATTTTCATTTTCTTTTCATAGGGACTGAGTTCAAGCCTTTTCCAGGTTCCACTCAATTTTTCTCAGTCTTCAAAGTTTGAAACCAACAAGTCGGAGACTTTATTGGGATACAGAGCATGAGACAGAACACCAAGCAGCTGAACAAACCAGAGACAGTTGATGAGCAAAGCTGCTTCACAAGAAACATGTTGGAAGACTAAAAGATGGTGTCTGTGGTCATCAGTCTCAGGTAAAAAGTGCCAAGAAAGCAGCACAAAGCAGCAGAGGCATCGCTCAGAGGGTCAATAAACTGCTTTGGGACTCGGAGATCATATGTTCAAGTCCTGTGAGAGCTGCTTAAAGAGTTTAAATGTCTCCAGGTTTTAGAGGCCAAAGCAAAGAGTGAAAAGCTTTAAGGTGGAAAGTTTCATTCTCTGATTTAATGGCTCAAACTGGTACTGAACAGCTTTTAGTTTGTCAGGATGAGGGATGAAAGCTCCTAAAGAAATAAAGTCTGCAGTTCAGCATCCCAACAGAAGAATGGAAGCAGCTCAGAAAGGAGGCTGAAGCTGTGATTGGGCGGTTCAGGCAGATGCAGAGCAGCTTCTGGAAGCAGAGGGAGGGGCTTCAGCTCCTGTGGATGCTGATGGCTGTTAGGAAAGGAAGGGCAGGTTGTTCAGCTCAGAGCAGGCTGGGATTTATCAAGCCAAAATGAAAAGAGAAACTTTAGGATCCAACCCTTGAACAGCTCAGGCTGTCGGCTGAAAGCTCTGAGCCTCAGAGAACGTGGAAACTACGACCAGACGACTTTTAAAGTTCAACAACGCTGCTCACAAGGAGCAGCTCAGGATGATGGGACGCTGCCTGGGGTTGGACTCATCATGGGTTCAGTTCCCTCAGATGCTCTGAGTCACAGCTGTCTTTCAGCTCGCAGCCCAAGCCGTGTGTCCAGATGCTCAGTCATACATCAGTTAAAGGTAGATGATTTATCTGATCTGATTATTTACAACATGTTCATTCAACTTTGGACATATTTCTGGAATTAATGGTTTATGGCTTGTATCTTTAAAAACTTTGCCCCCTGGTGTATGAAGAGAAGAAGAAACCACAGGGACCCACTCAGGAAGAGGGCGGGCTTTATTTGGGGCTTCAACAACCAGCTCAAACTGGCCAAATGAGTGAGAGACACAACGATGGAAACAAGTGTTCAGCAGCTGCTCTGTAAGTAGAGAAGCTGTGTTTTTCTGCTTCAGCTGAAATCCTTTAATTGTTCCTGCTCTGTGGAGAACTTCTGATAGTGGAGGGGACATTAAAACAGCTCAGGCTGAGGTCGGATGGAAAACACATGATGATGAGCTGCTTCAGGAGGAACTTTACACAACTCAGAGCGGACAGAAACTAAGTGAAAAGAATGCAAAATAAATGCTCAGTTTGATCCAAACTCCTGCAGCTGAGCGTGTAAAGAATAAACGGTGTGAGTGGTCTGTGGGGGGGGCAGCAGGGCTTTACCACTGCTCGCCCCACCTTGTTTCAGCTCAGGTGTTTTCTGCTAAAGTCGACAGCAGGAAATGTTTGAGGAACTCTAAGAGACGGTGGTGTCAGATAGAGATGGGCTTTAGGCCATGCCCACACAGAACCTTATCAGAAAGTAGAAATGGACTGTTCCTGTACAGCACTTTTCTGATCTTAATGAGCACTCAGAGCTTCAACACTACCTGCCACATTCAGCCACACTCACACAGCACGTCTTAGTCTGTAAATCATGCTTTCTACTCGCCCTCATGACGTCACACTCAGCACCTCTCACAGGATCCCTCGGGGGACGTGGTTATACGCCTTCTCTAAGTCAACAAAAACATGTGGACTGTGTGTTCAAACTCCCACGACCCCTTCAGTAACTGCGTTGATGAATATCTGGTCCGTTGTTCCTCTGAACCGCAGGATCAACAGTGGGCTGGAGGCTCCTGGAGTAAACCTTCCTGGGAGGTGAGCTCCTTCTCTAGGCCTGACCTGATTATCCCCCAAAGTGCTGCAACACTTCATTTCAGTCATTTCAGAGGGGGAACATGTCAAGGTTGGCCCGTTCCAGGTGTTGTTTCCAGAGGTGCATCTTTGGGCAGAATCCATTGTCGGTGCTTGAGCGGGTTTTCATGTCAGTGTTCAGTTCATTCAGATGCTCTAAAACTCCATCATCAATATGTCTGAAACTGTGTTCTCTGACGGAGGAACTTTAGCTGCTTGTTAAGCAGCGTTAGGCCCGAGCATCTCATTACAAAGGCTCTGCAGGCAGGTAGTATTCACGCCTCTGCTCCTGTGTGGCTGCTTTTATTTGCTTTGAGTTCAGCTTCCACGTAGCAAACATTCAGAGAAACCTCAGAGGTTTTTCTCATGAAAGTTGCCTGTTCCTCAGCGTGTTGATGCAGGCAAACCAAATACTTGGTGTTCTTGTTCTGAAGTGACGGATGTTTAGTTTGGAGATGAAGTTTGAGCTGGTTTGGGACCATGTTAGACGGTTTATTTCCACACAACAAGCAAATGTTACTGTATTGCCTAAAGTTGTATTCTGAACTTTGCCAGAATAGTCCTGTGGAGTTAGAAAGTGTGCATGTGAAAGCACAGCTGCAGCTTCCTCCTGCAGATGCCCGTCTGTTCTCTGATGCTGAGACTTCTCACAGCTGCAGTCTACTCTGCAGTCAGGACAGACCACCTCACTTCTGGACAAACAGTCATCAGATCCAACAGGACCAGAGGTACAGCTGCTCTTTATTCCCAACTCTGCACAGAAGCAGCTCAGCTGTTCACCCTGCTTCCAGCCTCTATGCTCAGATAACCCAACCGGACTCCAGCTCTACTGCAGCTCCACTGCTGGACGTGTCCCACTGCTTTATCCACCATCAGTGCATCATTTTCACACTCACCAGGTTCCCAGGACTTGGGATGGGAATTGTTAGAAATTGACCAATTCCGGTTCCATTTTCGATGTCGCTTATCGATTCTCATCCAGTTATATAAAGTGCAAATATAGTACAAATGTCTTTGGCTGCAGAAACACTTTCATTTCAAGCATGCAGCAACATCTGATGTGTTTGGCCTCAGTCCTTTGGCTTTTCCTGCCTGGATGAAAGGGGGAGCTGCAGGTATGCGGGAGCCTCTGATCCTGAACGTCCCAGAGATAATCAGCTTCAATCCTTTCTCCTGGAGTTGTGTTTCCTGCAGCTGGAACTGTGTGTGTTTGTTTTCAGAGTCTCCAGCAGAGCCAGATGTCCTCTACTCTTCACTGAGGTAGTCCACCAGTCCAACCACTGGGGACAAAAATGTCCCTTTTCTGAAATTAAGTTGTGTTTTAAATCAGGTATGAGGGTTATATTATAAGTATTATATTAGCTGTCAATAATATTTTATGAGGAGAAACGTCCAATATTGAGAAAAAATAAAGTATTTGGAAAAAGTCATTATCCGATTCAGTTAAATATCAATAGCATATTTCAGCTCTTCAGATTTTGTGATAAAACTTTTCTTATACTTTTCTGAAGAAAACATTATTATCTCTTCACCAAAACTACGAACTTCAGGCAGTAATTGTTTACATTTGTCATGATTTTTAAGACTCAGCGACCTCTTCATGGTTCCCTGGTGGACAGGACACAGAACACTGGGTTGTGATAGCTGTAATACGTTCTCATGACACCTGAGTGGAGACATCGCTGTGGCTGGGAAATGAAAATAAGGTCAAGCAGCGTGTTCCTGTCTGTGGTGGCAGAGGTGATCAGCTGTACATATCCCTTAGACTGAAACACATCTAGAACTGGCTTTGTTGACCTGAGTACCTGATTCTCATTGAAGTGTCCACACACAATAACAGGGTGACAGTCCATCCAAAAGGCTTCCCAGGTTCTCCAGGAACGGTCTCAGACTGTAGTCAGGAGGTCTGTACACAGCTGCAATCACTGCACAGACTGGAGCCTCAACCTTCAAAGCCACAAACTCCAGATCAGTCACATTATGCAAATGCTGTCTCTCACGCACCTGAATGTGCTTTCTCACATAGACAGCAACCCCGCCACCTGCTCTGCTGGCCATCTGAGGATACTGAGTGTAGGACGTGTGTCTGTTGCGCTTGAACATGTTGTTGAGAGCTACATAAGCCATACCTGCTTCAGAGACTTTCTGCAGGGACACCACGGCTGCATGTGTTGTGAGGCCCTGGGTTTTATGGACAGTGCAGGAGAACGCCAGCCTCACAGGAAACTGTCTGCGTAGCACTCCGTTCTGTTTCAGCTTCTCCTCTGCTCTCTCAATGTAAACCAGATTGGCAGATTCTGGAGCTCCACTCTGGATTCTTGCTACACCTGTCTGATTATCCATCCTCAGGCCCAGCTTAGTGATGTGTTGAGCATCCTCAGAAGTCACTATGCACATCAGTGTGGCAGAAGCCCCGTTAACCAGACCGTTCTGAATGTCAAAGTTTCTGGTGAGCATGACACGAGCACCTTCAGCAGCTTTCAGAGTGTGGGCTAAATCATTTCGGCCTCCCTTACATGGTGTGTCTTTACGGGCCATTCTGCCTGTTCGGGATCTTTCTGGAAGTCATCTGCATCCATCGTGATAATGTTGGAATGGAACAAAGCCAGTGTTGCTGAGTTGTGTTCATCAACCAACTTATTGGTGGGAAAATGTGCAGAAGCTCAGTGGGACAAAGAGCTGGTTCAGTGATGGCCTGTGACAACAAATCTCTGTCAGCCTGAGACAGCTCATCTGCCTTTGGTTTCACCCCAATCCTGTTCAGCACGTCTGCAAAGGCAACATCATCCTTCTGTCTCATGATCTCAGTCAGAGTGATCATCTGAAAATGTTCCTGCCACAGGTCAGTATCTGCTGGGTCGTGTACACACAGAGGTTTAGACTGGCGCACAGGCGGCAGCTGATAGAAATCTCCAACAGCTAAAACTGACATTCCACCAAACGCTCTCTGATTGCCTTTGATCTGTTTCAGTCCTGCGTCCACATAAGCAAAAAGAGGCTTTGAAACCATGGAGATCTCATCAATAATGATGATTTGAGCATTAAAAAGTTCAGATGTGAGTTCATCCAGTTGGTTAGCGAGTCCTTGGATTGGTGCTTTCAGACTGCGTGGCAGCTTCAGCAGAGAGTGCAGTGTTGTGCCACAGATGCTGAAAGCTGCAGTTCCAGTGAAAGAAGAGAGTAAAACAGTTGGCTTTGACACTTGGTATTTCATACTCGGATCGGTGAGGAAGGTACAGTCTCAGTAATCTGGCATAAAACTGCTCGGGCTGTTTCTCCTTGGAACATTGGTAATATCTGATGACAGAGGGCTTATCATTTTTCCGCCTTTGGACAAATCCCAGCTCATTCAGAAGTGGTGAAACACCATCACGCTTTGAGTGGTCTGCACTGACAAACCTGCAGCTAGCAGCAAAATCAGCCGAGCACATCTCCTCATACTCTGGGGTCTCGGGTCTGGCTTTGTATTTGTCACTCAAACTCGTCATCCAGACATTACGAGACTCTGACGGGGTGTCCTCCAAGAATGACATGGGGCGACTCATTTTCACTGGACTGTCATCAGTAGGAATGAACACAACACTGTGTGAGCACTTCTTCATCTTTATTCCACATGCACGAGTCACACACTCCTGAGCACTGATCTCTCTCTTTCTGGAGTGAGCCTGCATGACAGCTCTCATCTCATCACACTCATTAACTCTGTCCATGTTGGAATTCTCCATGACAGTTTGCAGGTACTCTGACAGACCACTTTCCTTCTTTGGGATGTATTTAGTCAGATACTGTACACACGAGTAAGCAGCTGCCCTGCAGTGAACATCATGTGCTGATTGGCTGCTTTATCTGTCAATCACTGACACTGCCCACAGGAACAGGACAGCATATTCAGCAATAAGGTAATACTTTCTGCTGACATGGCAGACTCGCTTTAACTGGAAACACTTGAGATATTTATATTACATTTACATTATATTACAACAACAGATATTTAGATATAAATATAAATGTATGTTTATCCGTCAAGTTAAGCAGTTATAGAAGTTTGTTGAAATTTTGTTAATAGTACAAAAAAAAATTGTGTCTTACAATGAAATCAAGTGACAGGTTTAGGATTATTACAACTTCCATCTTTCAAAGTGTTTTTCACCTGAAATCCTGTCAGTTTTAGCCCTGTTATATGTGTAACCTGGACGTCTTGTAGCTGTAGTACTGTTATTTAAGAGTCGTAACCTTTAATTTTATCATGGTGTGTTAGACTTAAATGTTATAAAATGTAATCTCAGCAAGAGACATTATTAAAACTTTAATCAGAGTTCCCCAAAATGACTAATACGGTGCATGATTCTATCATAAGTTCAATGGATACAGTCAAATTTGCATGAGCTATATACTGACCGAGGGATCGGACCTGTCCTGCATAATGTTAATCTCCCCCTTTTGTGTAAATGGCAGAGCAGAGCCTTCCGTTATCAGGCCCCTCTCTGTGGAACCAGCTGCCAGTTTGGCTTCAGGAAGCAGACACCCTCTCTACTTTTAAGATCAGGCTTAAAACTTTCCTTTCTGATGAAGCTTATAGTTAGGGATGGCTCAGCTGAGCCTGAAACATCCCATAGTTCTGCTGCTATAGGCCCAGCCTGCTGGGGGAGCTCCCATGATGCACCTCTCCTCTCCATGTACATGTGACATCATTGTTGTCATTAACTTGTTCCTCTCTCAGCAGGTGTCCCTGGCCTGGTGTTACGCTGCTTGTTGTCCCCTCTTTTCTGTCCTCTCAGCCCCAGCTGCTCCAGGCAGATGGCCGCCCTTCCTGGTTCTGGTTCTGATGGAGCTTTCTTCCTGTTAAAACTCAGTTTTTTCTTCCCACAGTTCTGTGCGTGCTCGGGATTGAACAGAAATTACGGTGCATTTTGTAGGATTCCTTAGCTAAGCTACTTCTTTTAATTGTGTCTGTGTTAATAAAACTGAACTGAAATGACAAATAAATGAACATGTGCATCTGTACTGTTATATGTTACGTTAAAACAGAGTACTGAAATATATCTTTATTGAATAGATGAATAAATCTGAAGTCTGATTGTGTCCAGGGTTTCTTCCAGGTGTCCTCCCTCTGTCACCATCTCACATCTGAAATTCCTGTCAGTAGTATTTCAGAACTGAGCCTCGGTTGGGAGAGTTTTTATCTTCACTTCATCTTCACAGACTATATTACCACAGCAATACAACTGAGCCGAATGCTGGATTTAAATTCATTTTTATTATATTTTCAAAGAAACGTCATTAATAAAAATAGAACATAAAACAATATTAACTATGTGTAAACTATATACATATATATGAAATTTATTCTGCCAGAGGGCAGGGTCTTTCCACTGCCTCAATGTTAATGATTTTGTTCCCAATATATTTTATATTTAGAAAGACTTTACCCTTTTCCAGGGCTCCCACAAGTCCTGGGAAATATAAAAGACTTCGGTGCTGGACATGAGGAGCTCCAGCACTCCCCTTGTGCTGCTCTCCATCACGCCCATCACCTCCACTCCAGCTGCCTCATCAGTCACAATCAGCACCTGCCAAAACAAACAGCACTTATGTCCCATAATACCTTGCAGCTAGATATTAAACCCCTTTCTTACTCCTTGTTTATTTCTTTAATCTCTTTCTCAATTGTGTCAGATCACTTGCCATTTTATGTCTGTATAATATACACAAGATTGCCAACAGTATTCACTCACTCATCCAGATAATTAAATTCAGGTGTTCCCATCACTTCCATGGCCACAGGTGTAGAAATGCAAGCCCCTCGGCATGCAGACTGCTTCTACAAACATCTGTGAAAGAATGGCTCGCTCTCAGGAGCTCAGTGGATTCCAGCGTGGTGCCATGATAGGATGCCACCTGTGCAACAAGTCCAGTGGAGACATTTCCTCGCTCCTAAATATCCCACAGTCAGCTGTCAGTGGTGTTAGAACAAAGTGGAAGCGACTGGGAACGCCAGCAGCTCAGCCACCAAGTGGTCGGCCACGTAAAATGACAGAGCGGGGTTTGGAGGTCTGTAGCAATGGACTCTGCAGAAGGTTGGCGACCTTTCTGCAGAGTCCATTGCTGCAGACCTCCAAACTTCATGTGGCCTTTTACATGTTTAAACCAGAGAAAACAACTCCTTGTATGTGCCTACCGACTTGGCAAATAAAGCTCATTCTGATTCTGATTAGAATGTGTTTTTAGATTAGATGAATTAGAATGCTTTTTACTTCTACATTGCTGTAGGGTGTTGTGTGCAGGAAGTCCCCTCCTGCATCCATGTTGGACTTTAAGTGGGTAATCCTGCACTGGCTGCCGAGGTCCAGCTCCTGGACTGCAGCTTCCCGCCACAGCGTGAGGGAGGCAGAAGCTTTATCCTGTACAGAACACAGTATGAGATGTCAGAACTATAAAGGCACCAGAGATTACTCTGTAATGTGCAGCCTACAAGTGACCACAGTAAACATATAAACAACCAGCGCCGCAGAAAGAGACAGTTAGCACACTCCCATAGACTACTAAGGTACTCACAGAATATGAAAGTTATCTTATTTTATCTTCCCTTATCTAGAAACCACAGAGGTTGTCCCTCCTCTCCAATCCTCCCGTTCTCTGGTCTTACCTGCTGCAGCTTCACCTCACGCAGCGGGACCTCCTCTCTCCCACTGCGGACCTTTTTCACAGCTGAGAGCTAAATAAGAACAAGTTCAATCACTTAGTGATCTAATTAGACCTAAACATGTCATTGCAACAGCTTTTCTGTAATAAAACATTTCAAATACTGGTAGGCATTACTTTGTCTACCTAAAATGTTTGTATCTCTGAATTACAATTAAGCACGGTCATTTATCTGAGTGTATTAGTGTGTTCTTCTGATGAAGACAAATCAACATACCTGAACAACTTTGCCCTCCAGTGTGAGGAGGCCCTTTGTCCCCTTCACATTCTTTATAGTTGTGTGTAGGGACGGGGGACAGAGGAGGGCTGTCCTGCAAAGGGGTCCATCCTGCAAACCTTGCAGCACCAACCCCGCTCCATGCTGTCAGAGGTGGAGAAGATCATTAGGCTTTCCCTGGCCCTGCCCATATCTGTCACAGCATCTGAGCGCTCTTTCTCAGCCTGAAAACCTGGCTGCGCAGCACCATGACGCAGGAGAGACTAACACATTTGGCCATTATGAACACTCACAGTGACCTTATGGATAAATTGGCTTAAAACAATTTATCAAGAACACATCTTCAATTTGGAACTTCATACCGAATTTAATTTTCTCAAAATTAGGAGGCCTAAATTTCTTTTTACTTTGTAATTATAATGTTGAAAAAATCCCCTCAAAACTATCCTACTTTCATAAACAGATGCTTCTTTCTTGGTCATTGATCTGCAAACATAATTTCCCCCCACATAGATACTACATATGGAACAATATTGGTCTGAAGTTCCAAATTTAAAATGGGTTCTTGATAAATTGTTGCCAATTGCCAATTTATTTTGAAAATAGTAATACCACCTCAAACCAACTGGGTTATGTGTAGCACACGGAGCAAGACACCTGAGCTCAGCCACTCTGCTGGGATATAATATGGGCACGGAGCGCAAAAAGAGCGAGATGAGGAGGTAACTGGGCTATATAGTCCATCCCACCTGCAGTCAATGGCTATTTACCCTTATTGCGGTGTGCAATTAGGGCCATCATGACTCATAGGATGCGAAAGCATCTATGCTACTACACCAGCCTTCACCATTTCCCCAAGGAAAGACAGCGCCAGTGCATTATGAACCTCATTTATCCTCCTCTCTGCATCAAACACATTCATGCTGCCTTAACTGAAAACTGTCATTTCCACGTTGCAAATTTGAAAGTCAGGCCAAAATGCCATCGCTGTCAATTTGGGGAAAACGGAAAACTCATGCTACAACATTTCAAATGTGAGACTTTCAAAGTAATTAGGCTTTGGAACTGTTCAAAGGTTTTAAGATAATCACAGGACTATGGTGGGAAACCTCCCAAACTCGCCTTAACCATGGCCTGAACAGGCTAACGTTATGCCTGTTTGGTTCGTTAGCTAGCTAACTAATGCTAACGTTAGCTAGTGAACGCTAACTGTCAGAGCAGTAATTAAAACATATTAACAAACATACTTGCTTGATAACTTACCTTATTTATTCTTCTTCAAAAGAATTAAAAAAAGTGGACTCAGCAGGCTGCCCTCAGTGCCCCGGCCTGTGTGCTGGACTGCTGCGTTGCTGACATAGACCTAATATACTTTGCTGAGCGGGAGAGACTGAATGTCGCATGCATGCACACTTCTTCTTCTTCTTTGAATGCGCAGTGGGAGTGAGACTGTGTTGCTACTTATTGTTGAATGAGCTTCACTCTAAATAAAGTCATCTTCACTCTAAACACTAAGTTTTTTGCATTTTTCACCATGCAACTAACTTTTACTTAATAAAAATCAGTCATAAGTGCATATGGTAATTAACCTAGTAAAGTTAAGGAATGTATGTATGTCAGGGCAGCTATTGGACTTTACAGTGAAGATGTATTGTATATAGATAATCCATGAGCCTAGTCAAGCGGTGAAGTTGTAAAGCAATGAGATTGCTGAGATTTTCTCATGAGAATGAGAAAAAAGTGATCAGAGCTTCATCCTCTGTGGCTGGTTGACTGTTAGAGCTTCCAGCTGCCTCTAACTCCCACACCTCAAAAAACAAATGTCCCTCACAGGGTAGACATCTCAGGTGAAGGTCTGACTGGGGTGGTTTATATAATCTATGTGTATAACTGTTTGTGTTCTACCACCCAGGTATAGACAATAGTGATCCATCAGCTACTATTCATAACACTCTCGTGCTCTCTCCATCACAGTGACGGTGCTGCTGTCAACACAAATAATTATTAACTTCCGTCACAGAAATGGATGTTAATGACATGATTTTTATCCACAAGGACAATTCTTTCCAATTCTTCAAAAAAATACAGTTATATTTACTTCTGCGTCCTGCATGTCTTGTGTTGAAAAATTTGCCGATCACCCTGTGACACACACACACACACACACACACACACACACAGACACACAGACACGAGGAAGTTAACCAGCTTCGGCTGCTGCTGATTGGTTGGCAGACACCTCTGTTTCTATTGGCCCTCAGTCTCCATGTTTCTGATCCTGGACCTGCTGAGATGTCCCAGGCCATTGTTGGCTTTGATCCTCATACATTTAACTTTGTCCTGAGCGGGCGGGAGTGCAAAGTTGTACCATCTGAAACGGCTGAAGAGTGCTCACTGCAGCGGGTGGGCGGAGGTGCAAAGTGACGCTTTGTAGGCAAAAAAAGAGCACCGCCACAAGTGCGCATTGTGCCAGGAAGGGCTCTCGGACGTGAAACAGTGGAGGGTTATCGCTTCTCGGCCTTTTGGCTAAGATCAAGTGTAGTATCTGTTCTTATCAGTTTAATATCTGATACGTCCTCTATATGAGGACTACATATTAAATGGATTTTTAGGCACAGGGGTTGAAAAAGGGGCTTGCTCCGTTCACTCCACGCATCGACCCGGTACTGCAGTGCCGCCGGGAACGGTGCACTCTTCCCAACTCTTGTGAAATAACAAAACCAGCGGTACTTGGTGGTAGTTTCAGGGAGCCATTGTATTCTGACTTCTAAAATGGAACTATAATCTTTAGAAAAGACGCAGTTTATGAGCACGTCGTGGGATTGAGCTTCCCTGGTTTCTCTGTATGACCATGAACACCAAACTACACACAGAGAACAGAGGAGCTTGACAGACACACACTAAGTTATCTGAGAGTCCCATTTTCAGCTGCAGAGAACAATCACATCAGGGAAGTCGACGTGCAGGCTCAACATCAGCCTCTCAAGCCAACTCTCTGGTAAAATAGGGGCAACGTATGGTTCCAGCACCTATGTAACACATATTTGTCACAGGGACTGTGGCTTACGGCCACACCGCCCTGAACACGCCCGATCTCGTCTGAACTCGGAAGCCAAGCAGGGTCGGGCCTGGTTAGTACTTGGATGGGAGACCACTTGGGAATACCAGGTGCTGTAAGCATTTTTCTCTCTTCTCTCTTCTCTCTGCATGTCTTTTGTTGAAACATCTGTTGATCACCCTGTGATCCATCTTGCTGATCCTGGATCTGCTAAGGTGTCCCAGGTCATGGTTGCCTTTGATCCTCATACATTTAACTTTGTCCTGACAAAGGAGCAGTTCCAAAAAGTCAAACAGGGACTGCCTTTGCATTTGACGCAGTCAAACTGCATGCGCCTGGAGAAGCCAAAAGGCTTACAGCACCTGGTATTCCCAGGCGGTCTCCCCATCCAAGTACTAACCAGGCCCGACTCTGCTTAGCTTCTGAGATAAAACTCTGGCTTTTAGTCTGCGAAAAGAGAGTGAAAGTGAACTCCACTTTGAGATGGCTCTGGGATTGGGCCGACTGGGAGAATTGCTTGAAAAAAACCTCTACACCCAATGAGCGGTCAGAACAAAGCCTCAAGACCCCTAGTCTTTTGCACAGAGTAAAAGACAAAGCAGCCATTGAATAGGGCCCGATTGTTCCTACCTGGTCGGCCGAGGAGCCAGCGTCTCAACCAAGCAAAGCTCACCGTGGGGAAGGTGGCTATGCCAACTAGCCTGATGCACTGCTCCCGCAGTGTCAAATACTCGTACTCTGGTTTCTCTTCATAACGTACAAGTCTTTCGCCTTTTACTAAAGACTTCCGTGGAGAGCAGCATTAATGAGTTGTTTCTATTTTTGGAAGGCTTTACCTTTGCGGGTGAAGCCCATTCTGTCTGTGCAAAGGAAATCTTCTTGCTGTGCCAAGTGACTTCTCGGAGTAGAGTCACCTTATTTCTTGAGACCGTGCCCATGTTCAAAGCTGGAGCGCTAAATTGTTGTTGTTTGAATGGTGCTCAGTGGAGCGGGCGGGAGTGCAAAGTTGTACCATCTGAAACGGCTGAAGAGTGCTCACTGCAGCGGGTGGGCGGAGGTGCAAAGTGACGCTTTGTAGGCAAAAAAAGAGCACCGCCACAAGTGCGCATTGTGCCAGGAAGGGCTCTCGGACGTGAAACAGTGGAGGGTTATCGCTTCTCGGCCTTTTGGCTAAGATCAAGTGTAGTATCTGTTCTTATCAGTTTAATATCTGATACGTCCTCTATATGAGGACTACATATTAAATGGATTTTTAGGCACAGGGGTTGAAAAAGGGGCTTGCTCCGTTCACTCCACGCATCGACCCGGTACTGCAGTGCCGCCGGGAACGGTGCACTCTTCCCAACTCTTGTGAAATAACAAAACCAGCGGTACTTGGTGGTAGTTTCAGGGAGCCATTGTATTCTGACTTCTAAAATGGAACTATAATCTTTAGAAAAGACGCAGTTTATGAGCACGTCGTGGGATTGAGCTTCCCTGGTTTCTCTGTATGACCATGAACACCAAACTACACACAGAGAACAGAGGAGCTTGACAGACACACACTAAGTTATCTGAGAGTCCCATTTTCAGCTGCAGAGAACAATCACATCAGGGAAGTCGACGTGCAGGCTCAACATCAGCCTCTCAAGCCAACTCTCTGGTAAAATAGGGGCAACGTATGGTTCCAGCACCTATGTAACACATATTTGTCACAGGGACTGTGGCTTACGGCCACACCGCCCTGAACACGCCCGATCTCGTCCGAACTCGGAAGCCAAGCAGGGTCGGGCCTGGTTAGTACTTGGATGGGAGACCACTTGGGAATACCAGGTGCTGTAAGCATTTTTCTCTCTTCTCTCTGCATGTCTTTTGTTGAAACATCTGTTGATCACCCTGTGATCCATCTTGCTGATCCTGGATCTGCTAAGGTGTCCCAGGTCATGGTTGCCTTTGATCCTCATACATTTAACTTTGTCCTGACAAAGGAGCAGTTCCAAAAAGTCAAACAGGGACTGCCTTTGCATTTGACGCAGTCAAACTGCATGCGCCTGGAGAAGCCAAAAGGCTTACAGCACCTGGTATTCCCAGGCGGTCTCCCCATCCAAGTACTAACCAGGCCCGACTCTGCTTAGCTTCTGAGATAAAACTCTGGCTTTTAGTCTGCGAAAAGAGAGTGAAAGTGAACTCCACTTTGAGATGGCTCTGGGATTGGGCCGACTGGGAGAATTGCTTGAAAAAAACCTCTACACCCAATGAGCGGTCAGAACAAAGCCTCAAGACCCCTAGTCTTTTGCACAGAGTAAAAGACAAAGCAGCCATTGAATAGGGCCCGATTGTTCCTACCTGGTCGGCCGAGGAGCCAGCGTCTCAACCAAGCAAAGCTCACCGTGGGGAAGGTGGCTATGCCAACTAGCCTGATGCACTGCTCCCGCAGTGTCAAATACTCGTACTCTGGTTTCTCTTCATAACGTACAAGTCTTTTGCCTTTTACTAAAGACTTCCGTGGAGAGCAGCATTAATGAGTTGTTTCTATTTTTGGAAGGCTTTACCTTTGCGGGTGAAGCCCATTCTGTCTGTGCAAAGGAAATCTTCTTGCTGTGCCAAGTGACTTCTCGGAGTAGAGTCACCTTATTTCTTGAGACCGTGCCCATGTTCAAAGCTGGAGCGCTAAATTGTTGTTGTTTGAATGGTGCTCAGTGGAGCGGGCGGGAGTGCAAAGTTGTACCATCTGAAACGGCTGAAGAGTGCTCACTGCAGCGGGTGGGCGGAGGTGCAAAGTGACGCTTTGTAGGCAAAAAAAGAGCACCGCCACAAGTGCGCATTGTGCCAGGAAGGGCTCTCGGACGTGAAACAGTGGAGGGTTATCGCTTCTCGGCCTTTTGGCTAAGATCAAGTGTAGTATCTGTTCTTATCAGTTTAATATCTGATACGTCCTCTATATGAGGACTACATATTAAATGGATTTTTAGGCACAGGGGTTGAAAAAGGGGCTTGCTCCGTTCACTCCACGCATCGACCCGGTACTGCAGTGCCGCCGGGAACGGTGCACTCTTCCCAACTCTTGTGAAATAACAAAACCAGCGGTACTTGGTGGTAGTTTCAGGGAGCCATTGTATTCTGACTTCTAAAATGGAACTATAATCTTTAGAAAAGACGCAGTTTATGAGCACGTCGTGGGATTGAGCTTCCCTGGTTTCTCTGTATGACCATGAACACCAAACTACACACAGAGAACAGAGGAGCTTGACAGACACACACTAAGTTATCTGAGAGTCCCATTTTCAGCTGCAGAGAACAATCACATCAGGGAAGTCGACGTGCAGGCTCAACATCAGCCTCTCAAGCCAACTCTCTGGTAAAATAGGGGCAACGTATGGTTCCAGCACCTATGTAACACATATTTGTCACAGGGACTGTGGCTTACGGCCACACCGCCCTGAACACGCCCGATCTCGTCCGAACTCGGAAGCCAAGCAGGGTCGGGCCTGGTTAGTACTTGGATGGGAGACCACTTGGGAATACCAGGTGCTGTAAGCATTTTTCTCTCTTCTCTCTGCATGTCTTTTGTTGAAACATCTGTTGATCACCCTGTGATCCATCTTGCTGATCCTGGATCTGCTAAGGTGTCCCAGGTCATGGTTGCCTTTGATCCTCATACATTTAACTTTGTCCTGACAAAGGAGCAGTTCCAAAAAGTCAAACAGGGACTGCCTTTGCATTTGACGCAGTCAAACTGCATGCGCCTGGAGAAGCCAAAAGGCTTACAGCACCTGGTATTCCCAGGCGGTCTCCCCATCCAAGTACTAACCAGGCCCGACTCTGCTTAGCTTCTGAGATAAAACTCTGGCTTTTAGTCTGCGAAAAGAGAGTGAAAGTGAACTCCACTTTGAGATGGCTCTGGGATTGGGCCGACTGGGAGAATTGCTTGAAAAAAACCTCTACACCCAATGAGCGGTCAGAACAAAGCCTCAAGACCCCTAGTCTTTTGCACAGAGTAAAAGACAAAGCAGCCATTGAATAGGGCCCGATTGTTCCTACCTGGTCGGCCGAGGAGCCAGCGTCTCAACCAAGCAAAGCTCACCGTGGGGAAGGTGGCTATGCCAACTAGCCTGATGCACTGCTCCCGCAGTGTCAAATACTCGTACTCTGGTTTCTCTTCATAACGTACAAGTCTTTCGCCTTTTACTAAAGACTTCCGTGGAGAGCAGCATTAATGAGTTGTTTCTATTTTTGGAAGGCTTTACCTTTGCGGGTGAAGCCCATTCTGTCTGTGCAAAGGAAATCTTCTTGCTGTGCCAAGTGACTTCTCGGAGTAGAGTCACCTTATTTCTTGAGACCGTGCCCATGTTCAAAGCTGGAGCGCTAAATTGTTGTTGTTTGAATGGTGCTCAGTGGAGCGGGCGGGAGTGCAAAGTTGTACCATCTGAAACGGCTGAAGAGTGCTCACTGCAGCGGGTGGGCGGAGGTGCAAAGTGACGCTTTGTAGGCAAAAAAAGAGCACCGCCACAAGTGCGCATTGTGCCAGGAAGGGCTCTCGGACGTGAAACAGTGGAGGGTTATCGCTTCTCGGCCTTTTGGCTAAGATCAAGTGTAGTATCTGTTCTTATCAGTTTAATATCTGATACGTCCTCTATATGAGGACTACATATTAAATGGATTTTTAGGCACAGGGGTTGAAAAAGGGGCTTGCTCCGTTCACTCCACGCATCGACCCGGTACTGCAGTGCCGCCGGGAACGGTGCACTCTTCCCAACTCTTGTGAAATAACAAAACCAGCGGTACTTGGTGGTAGTTTCAGGGAGCCGTTGTATTCTGACTTCTAAAATGGAACTATAATCTTTAGAAAAGACGCAGTTTATGAGCACGTCGTGGGATTGAGCTTCCCTGGTTTCTCTGTATGACCATGAACACCAAACTACACACAGAGAACAGAGGAGCTTGACAGACACACACTAAGTTATCTGAGAGTCCCATTTTCAGCTGCAGAGAACAATCACATCAGGGAAGTCGACGTGCAGGCTCAACATCAGCCTCTCAAGCCAACTCTCTGGTAAAATAGGGGCAACGTATGGTTCCAGCACCTATGTAACACATATTTGTCACAGGGACTGTGGCTTACGGCCACACCGCCCTGAACACGCCCGATCTCGTCCGAACTCGGAAGCCAAGCAGGGTCGGGCCTGGTTAGTACTTGGATGGGAGACCACTTGGGAATACCAGGTGCTGTAAGCATTTTTCTCTCTTCTCTTCTCTCTGCATGTCTTTTGTTGAAACATCTGTTGATCACCCTGTGATCCATCTTGCTGATCCTGGATCTGCTAAGGTGTCCCAGGTCATGGTTGCCTTTGATCCTCATACATTTAACTTTGTCCTGACAAAGGAGCAGTTCCAAAAAGTCAAACAGGGACTGCCTTTGCATTTGACGCAGTCAAACTGCATGCGCCTGGAGAAGCCAAAAGGCTTACAGCACCTGGTATTCCCAGGCGGTCTCCCCATCCAAGTACTAACCAGGCCCGACTCTGCTTAGCTTCTGAGATAAAACTCTGGCTTTTAGTCTGCGAAAAGAGAGTGAAAGTGAACTCCACTTTGAGATGGCTCTGGGATTGGGCCGACTGGGAGAATTGCTTGAAAAAAACCTCTACACCCAATGAGCGGTCAGAACAAAGCCTCAAGACCCCTAGTCTTTTGCACAGAGTAAAAGACAAAGCAGCCATTGAATAGGGCCCGATTGTTCCTACCTGGTCGGCCGAGGAGCCAGCGTCTCAACCAAGCAAAGCTCACCGTGGGGAAGGTGGCTATGCCAACTAGCCTGATGCACTGCTCCCGCAGTGTCAAATACTCGTACTCTGGTTTCTCTTCATAACGTACAAGTCTTTCGCCTTTTACTAAAGACTTCCGTGGAGAGCAGCATTAATGAGTTGTTTCTATTTTTGGAAGGCTTTACCTTTGCGGGTGAAGCCCATTCTGTCTGTGCAAAGGAAATCTTCTTGCTGTGCCAAGTGACTTCTCGGAGTAGAGTCACCTTATTTCTTGAGACCGTGCCCATGTTCAAAGCTGGAGCGCTAAATTGTTGTTGTTTGAATGGTGCTCAGTGGAGCGGGCGGGAGTGCAAAGTTGTACCATCTGAAACGGCTGAAGAGTGCTCACTGCAGCGGGTGGGCGGAGGTGCAAAGTGACGCTTTGTAGGCAAAAAAAGAGCACCGCCACAAGTGCGCATTGTGCCAGGAAGGGCTCTCGGACGTGAAACAGTGGAGGGTTATCGCTTCTCGGCCTTTTGGCTAAGATCAAGTGTAGTATCTGTTCTTATCAGTTTAATATCTGATACGTCCTCTATATGAGGACTACATATTAAATGGATTTTTAGGCACAGGGGTTGAAAAAGGGGCTTGCTCCGTTCACTCCACGCATCGACCCGGTACTGCAGTGCCGCCGGGAACGGTGCACTCTTCCCAACTCTTGTGAAATAACAAAACCAGCGGTACTTGGTGGTAGTTTCAGGGAGCCATTGTATTCTGACTTCTAAAATGGAACTATAATCTTTAGAAAAGACGCAGTTTATGAGCACGTCGTGGGATTGAGCTTCCCTGGTTTCTCTGTATGACCATGAACACCAAACTACACACAGAGAACAGAGGAGCTTGACAGACACACACTAAGTTATCTGAGAGTCCCATTTTCAGCTGCAGAGAACAATCACATCAGGGAAGTCGACGTGCAGGCTCAACATCAGCCTCTCAAGCCAACTCTCTGGTAAAATAGGGGCAACGTATGGTTCCAGCACCTATGTAACACATATTTGTCACAGGGACTGTGGCTTACGGCCACACCGCCCTGAACACGCCCGATCTCGTCCGAACTCGGAAGCCAAGCAGGGTCGGGCCTGGTTAGTACTTGGATGGGAGACCACTTGGGAATACCAGGTGCTGTAAGCATTTTTCTCTCTTCTCTCTGCATGTCTTTTGTTGAAACATCTGTTGATCACCCTGTGATCCATCTTGCTGATCCTGGATCTGCTAAGATGTCCCAGGTCATGGTTGCCTTTGATCCTCATACATTTAACTTTGTCCTGACAAAGGAGCAGTTCCAAAAAGTCAAACAGGGACTGCCTTTGCATTTGACGCAGTCAAACTGCATGCGCCTGGAGAAGCCAAAAGGCTTACAGCACCTGGTATTCCCAGGCGGTCTCCCCATCCAAGTACTAACCAGGCCCGACTCTGCTTAGCTTCTGAGATAAAACTCTGGCTTTTAGTCTGCGAAAAGAGAGTGAAAGTGAACTCCACTTTGAGATGGCTCTGGGATTGGGCCGACTGGGAGAATTGCTTGAAAAAAACCTCTACACCCAATGAGCGGTCAGAACAAAGCCTCAAGACCCCTAGTCTTTTGCACAGAGTAAAAGACAAAGCAGCCATTGAATAGGGGCCGATTGTTCCTACCTGGTCGGCCGAGGAGCCAGCGTCTCAACCAAGCAAAGCTCACCGTGGGGAAGGTGGCTATGCCAACTAGCCTGATGCACTGCTCCCGCAGTGTCAAATACTCGTACTCTGGTTTCTCTTCATAACGTACAAGTCTTTTGCCTTTTACTAAAGACTTCCGTGGAGAGCAGCATTAATGAGTTGTTTCTATTTTTGGAAGGCTTTACCTTTGCGGGTGAAGCCCATTCTGTCTGTGCAAAGGAAATCTTCTTGCTGTGCCAAGTGACTTCTCGGAGTAGAGTCACCTTATTTCTTGAGACCGTGCCCATGTTCAAAGCTGGAGCGCTAAATTGTTGTTGTTTGAATGGTGCTCAGTGGAGCGGGCGGGAGTGCAAAGTTGTACCATCTGAAACGGCTGAAGAGTGCTCACTGCAGCGGGTGGGCGGAGGTGCAAAGTGACGCTTTGTAGGCAAAAAAAGAGCACCGCCACAAGTGCGCATTGTGCCAGGAAGGGCTCTCGGACGTGAAACAGTGGAGGGTTATCGCTTCTCGGCCTTTTGGCTAAGATCAAGTGTAGTATCTGTTCTTATCAGTTTAATATCTGATACGTCCTCTATATGAGGACTACATATTAAATGGATTTTTAGGCACAGGGGTTGAAAAAGGGGCTTGCTCCGTTCACTCCACGCATCGACCCGGTACTGCAGTGCCGCCGGGAACGGTGCACTCTTCCCAACTCTTGTGAAATAACAAAACCAGCGGTACTTGGTGGTAGTTTCAGGGAGCCATTGTATTCTGACTTCTAAAATGGAACTATAATCTTTAGAAAAGACGCAGTTTATGAGCACGTCGTGGGATTGAGCTTCCCTGGTTTCTCTGTATGACCATGAACACCAAACTACACACAGAGAACAGAGGAGCTTGACAGACACACACTAAGTTATCTGAGAGTCCCATTTTCAGCTGCAGAGAACAATCACATCAGGGAAGTCGACGTGCAGGCTCAACATCAGCCTCTCAAGCCAACTCTCTGGTAAAATAGGGGCAACGTATGGTTCCAGCACCTATGTAACACATATTTGTCACAGGGACTGTGGCTTACGGCCACACCGCCCTGAACACGCCCGATCTCGTCCGAACTCGGAAGCCAAGCAGGGTCGGGCCTGGTTAGTACTTGGATGGGAGACCACTTGGGAATACCAGGTGCTGTAAGCATTTTTCTCTCTTCTCTCTGCATGTCTTTTGTTGAAACATCTGTTGATCACCCTGTGATCCATCTTGCTGATCCTGGATCTGCTAAGGTGTCCCAGGTCATGGTTGCCTTTGATCCTCATACATTTAACTTTGTCCTGACAAAGGAGCAGTTCCAAAAAGTCAAACAGGGACTGCCTTTGCATTTGACGCAGTCAAACTGCATGCGCCTGGAGAAGCCAAAAGGCTTACAGCACCTGGTATTCCCAGGCGGTCTCCCCATCCAAGTACTAACCAGGCCCGACTCTGCTTAGCTTCTGAGATAAAACTCTGGCTTTTAGTCTGCGAAAAGAGAGTGAAAGTGAACTCCACTTTGAGATGGCTCTGGGATTGGGCCGACTGGGAGAATTGCTTGAAAAAAACCTCTACACCCAATGAGCGGTCAGAACAAAGCCTCAAGACCCCTAGTCTTTTGCACAGAGTAAAAGACAAAGCAGCCATTGAATAGGGCCCGATTGTTCCTACCTGGTCGGCCGAGGAGCCAGCGTCTCAACCAAGCAAAGCTCACCGTGGGGAAGGTGGCTATGCCAACTAGCCTGATGCACTGCTCCCGCAGTGTCAAATACTCGTACTCTGGTTTCTCTTCATAACGTACAAGTCTTTTGCCTTTTACTAAAGACTTCCGTGGAGAGCAGCATTAATGAGTTGTTTCTATTTTTGGAAGGCTTTACCTTTGCGGGTGAAGCCCATTCTGTCTGTGCAAAGGAAATCTTCTTGCTGTGCCAAGTGACTTCTCGGAGTAGAGTCACCTTATTTCTTGAGACCGTGCCCATGTTCAAAGCTGGAGCGCTAAATTGTTGTTGTTTGAATGGTGCTCAGTGGAGCGGGCGGGAGTGCAAAGTTGTACCATCTGAAACGGCTGAAGAGTGCTCACTGCAGCGGGTGGGCGGAGGTGCAAAGTGACGCTTTGTAGGCAAAAAAAGAGCACCGCCACAAGTGCGCATTGTGCCAGGAAGGGCTCTCGGACGTGAAACAGTGGAGGGTTATCGCTTCTCGGCCTTTTGGCTAAGATCAAGTGTAGTATCTGTTCTTATCAGTTTAATATCTGATACGTCCTCTATATGAGGACTACATATTAAATGGATTTTTAGGCACAGGGGTTGAAAAAGGGGCTTGCTCCGTTCACTCCACGCATCGACCCGGTACTGCAGTGCCGCCGGGAACGGTGCACTCTTCCCAACTCTTGTGAAATAACAAAACCAGCGGTACTTGGTGGTAGTTTCAGGGAGCCATTGTATTCTGACTTCTAAAATGGAACTATAATCTTTAGAAAAGACGCAGTTTATGAGCACGTCGTGGGATTGAGCTTCCCTGGTTTCTCTGTATGACCATGAACACCAAACTACACACAGAGAACAGAGGAGCTTGACAGACACACACTAAGTTATCTGAGAGTCCCATTTTCAGCTGCAGAGAACAATCACATCAGGGAAGTCGACGTGCAGGCTCAACATCAGCCTCTCAAGCCAACTCTCTGGTAAAATAGGGGCAACGTATGGTTCCAGCACCTATGTAACACATATTTGTCACAGGGACTGTGGCTTACGGCCACACCGCCCTGAACACGCCCGATCTCGTCCGAACTCGGAAGCCAAGCAGGGTCGGGCCTGGTTAGTACTTGGATGGGAGACCACTTGGGAATACCAGGTGCTGTAAGCATTTTTCTCTCTTCTCTCTGCATGTCTTTTGTTGAAACATCTGTTGATCACCCTGTGATCCATCTTGCTGATCCTGGATCTGCTAAGGTGTCCCAGGTCATGGTTGCCTTTGATCCTCATACATTTAACTTTGTCCTGACAAAGGAGCAGTTCCAAAAAGTCAAACAGGGACTGCCTTTGCATTTGACGCAGTCAAACTGCATGCGCCTGGAGAAGCCAAAAGGCTTACAGCACCTGGTATTCCCAGGCGGTCTCCCCATCCAAGTACTAACCAGGCCCGACTCTGCTTAGCTTCTGAGATAAAACTCTGGCTTTTAGTCTGCGAAAAGAGAGTGAAAGTGAACTCCACTTTGAGATGGCTCTGGGATTGGGCCGACTGGGAGAATTGCTTGAAAAAAACCTCTACACCCAATGAGCGGTCAGAACAAAGCCTCAAGACCCCTAGTCTTTTGCACAGAGTAAAAGACAAAGCAGCCATTGAATAGGGCCCGATTGTTCCTACCTGGTCGGCCGAGGAGCCAGCGTCTCAACCAAGCAAAGCTCACCGTGGGGAAGGTGGCTATGCCAACTAGCCTGATGCACTGCTCCCGCAGTGTCAAATACTCGTACTCTGGTTTCTCTTCATAACGTACAAGTCTTTTGCCTTTTACTAAAGACTTCCGTGGAGAGCAGCATTAATGAGTTGTTTCTATTTTTGGAAGGCTTTACCTTTGCGGGTGAAGCCCATTCTGTCTGTGCAAAGGAAATCTTCTTGCTGTGCCAAGTGACTTCTCGGAGTAGAGTCACCTTATTTCTTGAGACCGTGCCCATGTTCAAAGCTGGAGCGCTAAATTGTTGTTGTTTGAATGGTGCTCAGTGGAGCGGGCGGGAGTGCAAAGTTGTACCATCTGAAACGGCTGAAGAGTGCTCACTGCAGCGGGTGGGCGGAGGTGCAAAGTGACGCTTTGTAGGCAAAAAAAGAGCACCGCCACAAGTGCGCATTGTGCCAGGAAGGGCTCTCGGACGTGAAACAGTGGAGGGTTATCGCTTCTCGGCCTTTTGGCTAAGATCAAGTGTAGTATCTGTTCTTATCAGTTTAATATCTGATACGTCCTCTATATGAGGACTACATATTAAATGGATTTTTAGGCACAGGGGTTGAAAAAGGGGCTTGCTCCGTTCACTCCACGCATCGACCCGGTACTGCAGTGCCGCCGGGAACGGTGCACTCTTCCCAACTCTTGTGAAATAACAAAACCAGCGGTACTTGGTGGTAGTTTCAGGGAGCCATTGTATTCTGACTTCTAAAATGGAACTATAATCTTTAGAAAAGACGCAGTTTATGAGCACGTCGTGGGATTGAGCTTCCCTGGTTTCTCTGTATGACCATGAACACCAAACTACACACAGAGAACAGAGGAGCTTGACAGACACACACTAAGTTATCTGAGAGTCCCATTTTCAGCTGCAGAGAACAATCACATCAGGGAAGTCGACGTGCAGGCTCAACATCAGCCTCTCAAGCCAACTCTCTGGTAAAATAGGGGCAACGTATGGTTCCAGCACCTATGTAACACATATTTGTCACAGGGACTGTGGCTTACGGCCACACCGCCCTGAACACGCCCGATCTCGTCCGAACTCGGAAGCCAAGCAGGGTCGGGCCTGGTTAGTACTTGGATGGGAGACCACTTGGGAATACCAGGTGCTGTAAGCATTTTTCTCTCTTCTCTCTGCATGTCTTTTGTTGAAACATCTGTTGATCACCCTGTGATCCATCTTGCTGATCCTGGATCTGCTAAGGTGTCCCAGGTCATGGTTGCCTTTGATCCTCATACATTTAACTTTGTCCTGACAAAGGAGCAGTTCCAAAAAGTCAAACAGGGACTGCCTTTGCATTTGACGCAGTCAAACTGCATGCGCCTGGAGAAGCCAAAAGGCTTACAGCACCTGGTATTCCCAGGCGGTCTCCCCATCCAAGTACTAACCAGGCCCGACTCTGCTTAGCTTCTGAGATAAAACTCTGGCTTTTAGTCTGCGAAAAGAGAGTGAAAGTGAACTCCACTTTGAGATGGCTCTGGGATTGGGCCGACTGGGAGAATTGCTTGAAAAAAACCTCTACACCCAATGAGCGGTCAGAACAAAGCCTCAAGACCCCTAGTCTTTTGCACAGAGTAAAAGACAAAGCAGCCATTGAATAGGGCCCGATTGTTCCTACCTGGTCGGCCGAGGAGCCAGCGTCTCAACCAAGCAAAGCTCACCGTGGGGAAGGTGGCTATGCCAACTAGCCTGATGCACTGCTCCCGCAGTGTCAAATACTCGTACTCTGGTTTCTCTTCATAACGTACAAGTCTTTTGCCTTTTACTAAAGACTTCCGTGGAGAGCAGCATTAATGAGTTGTTTCTATTTTTGGAAGGCTTTACCTTTGCGGGTGAAGCCCATTCTGTCTGTGCAAAGGAAATCTTCTTGCTGTGCCAAGTGACTTCTCGGAGTAGAGTCACCTTATTTCTTGAGACCGTGCCCATGTTCAAAGCTGGAGCGCTAAATTGTTGTTGTTTGAATGGTGCTCAGTGGAGCGGGCGGGAGTGCAAAGTTGTACCATCTGAAACGGCTGAAGAGTGCTCACTGCAGCGGGTGGGCGGAGGTGCAAAGTGACGCTTTGTAGGCAAAAAAAGAGCACCGCCACAAGTGCGCATTGTGCCAGGAAGGGCTCTCGGACGTGAAACAGTGGAGGGTTATCGCTTCTCGGCCTTTTGGCTAAGATCAAGTGTAGTATCTGTTCTTATCAGTTTAATATCTGATACGTCCTCTATATGAGGACTACATATTAAATGGATTTTTAGGCACAGGGGTTGAAAAAGGGGCTTGCTCCGTTCACTCCACGCATCGACCCGGTACTGCAGTGCCGCCGGGAACGGTGCACTCTTCCCAACTCTTGTGAAATAACAAAACCAGCGGTACTTGGTGGTAGTTTCAGGGAGCCATTGTATTCTGACTTCTAAAATGGAACTATAATCTTTAGAAAAGACGCAGTTTATGAGCACGTCGTGGGATTGAGCTTCCCTGGTTTCTCTGTATGACCATGAACACCAAACTACACACAGAGAACAGAGGAGCTTGACAGACACACACTAAGTTATCTGAGAGTCCCATTTTCAGCTGCAGAGAACAATCACATCAGGGAAGTCGACGTGCAGGCTCAACATCAGCCTCTCAAGCCAACTCTCTGGTAAAATAGGGGCAACGTATGGTTCCAGCACCTATGTAACACATATTTGTCACAGGGACTGTGGCTTACGGCCACACCGCCCTGAACACGCCCGATCTCGTCCGAACTCGGAAGCCAAGCAGGGTCGGGCCTGGTTAGTACTTGGATGGGAGACCACTTGGGAATACCAGGTGCTGTAAGCATTTTTCTCTCTTCTCTTCTCTCTGCATGTCTTTTGTTGAAACATCTGTTGATCACCCTGTGATCCATCTTGCTGATCCTGGATCTGCTAAGGTGTCCCAGGTCATGGTTGCCTTTGATCCTCATACATTTAACTTTGTCCTGACAAAGGAGCAGTTCCAAAAAGTCAAACAGGGACTGCCTTTGCATTTGACGCAGTCAAACTGCATGCGCCTGGAGAAGCCAAAAGGCTTACAGCACCTGGTATTCCCAGGCGGTCTCCCCATCCAAGTACTAACCAGGCCCGACTCTGCTTAGCTTCTGAGATAAAACTCTGGCTTTTAGTCTGCGAAAAGAGAGTGAAAGTGAACTCCACTTTGAGATGGCTCTGGGATTGGGCCGACTGGGAGAATTGCTTGAAAAAAACCTCTACACCCAATGAGCGGTCAGAACAAAGCCTCAAGACCCCTAGTCTTTTGCACAGAGTAAAAGACAAAGCAGCCATTGAATAGGGCCCGATTGTTCCTACCTGGTCGGCCGAGGAGCCAGCGTCTCAACCAAGCAAAGCTCACCGTGGGGAAGGTGGCTATGCCAACTAGCCTGATGCACTGCTCCCGCAGTGTCAAATACTCGTACTCTGGTTTCTCTTCATAACGTACAAGTCTTTCGCCTTTTACTAAAGACTTCCGTGGAGAGCAGCATTAATGAGTTGTTTCTATTTTTGGAAGGCTTTACCTTTGCGGGTGAAGCCCATTCTGTCTGTGCAAAGGAAATCTTCTTGCTGTGCCAAGTGACTTCTCGGAGTAGAGTCACCTTATTTCTTGAGACCGTGCCCATGTTCAAAGCTGGAGCGCTAAATTGTTGTTGTTTGAATGGTGCTCAGTGGAGCGGGCGGGAGTGCAAAGTTGTACCATCTGAAACGGCTGAAGAGTGCTCACTGCAGCGGGTGGGCGGAGGTGCAAAGTGACGCTTTGTAGGCAAAAAAAGAGCACCGCCACAAGTGCGCATTGTGCCAGGAAGGGCTCTCGGACGTGAAACAGTGGAGGGTTATCGCTTCTCGGCCTTTTGGCTAAGATCAAGTGTAGTATCTGTTCTTATCAGTTTAATATCTGATACGTCCTCTATATGAGGACTACATATTAAATGGATTTTTAGGCACAGGGGTTGAAAAAGGGGCTTGCTCCGTTCACTCCACGCATCGACCCGGTACTGCAGTGCCGCCGGGAACGGTGCACTCTTCCCAACTCTTGTGAAATAACAAAACCAGCGGTACTTGGTGGTAGTTTCAGGGAGCCGTTGTATTCTGACTTCTAAAATGGAACTATAATCTTTAGAAAAGACGCAGTTTATGAGCACGTCGTGGGATTGAGCTTCCCTGGTTTCTCTGTATGACCATGAACACCAAACTACACACAGAGAACAGAGGAGCTTGACAGACACACACTAAGTTATCTGAGAGTCCCATTTTCAGCTGCAGAGAACAATCACATCAGGGAAGTCGACGTGCAGGCTCAACATCAGCCTCTCAAGCCAACTCTCTGGTAAAATAGGGGCAACGTATGGTTCCAGCACCTATGTAACACATATTTGTCACAGGGACTGTGGCTTACGGCCACACCGCCCTGAACACGCCCGATCTCGTCCGAACTCGGAAGCCAAGCAGGGTCGGGCCTGGTTAGTACTTGGATGGGAGACCACTTGGGAATACCAGGTGCTGTAAGCATTTTTCTCTCTTCTCTTCTCTCTGCATGTCTTTTGTTGAAACATCTGTTGATCACCCTGTGATCCATCTTGCTGATCCTGGATCTGCTAAGGTGTCCCAGGTCATGGTTGCCTTTGATCCTCATACATTTAACTTTGTCCTGACAAAGGAGCAGTTCCAAAAAGTCAAACAGGGACTGCCTTTGCATTTGACGCAGTCAAACTGCATGCGCCTGGAGAAGCCAAAAGGCTTACAGCACCTGGTATTCCCAGGCGGTCTCCCCATCCAAGTACTAACCAGGCCCGACTCTGCTTAGCTTCTGAGATAAAACTCTGGCTTTTAGTCTGCGAAAAGAGAGTGAAAGTGAACTCCACTTTGAGATGGCTCTGGGATTGGGCCGACTGGGAGAATTGCTTGAAAAAAACCTCTACACCCAATGAGCGGTCAGAACAAAGCCTCAAGACCCCTAGTCTTTTGCACAGAGTAAAAGACAAAGCAGCCATTGAATAGGGCCCGATTGTTCCTACCTGGTCGGCCGAGGAGCCAGCGTCTCAACCAAGCAAAGCTCACCGTGGGGAAGGTGGCTATGCCAACTAGCCTGATGCACTGCTCCCGCAGTGTCAAATACTCGTACTCTGGTTTCTCTTCATAACGTACAAGTCTTTCGCCTTTTACTAAAGACTTCCGTGGAGAGCAGCATTAATGAGTTGTTTCTATTTTTGGAAGGCTTTACCTTTGCGGGTGAAGCCCATTCTGTCTGTGCAAAGGAAATCTTCTTGCTGTGCCAAGTGACTTCTCGGAGTAGAGTCACCTTATTTCTTGAGACCGTGCCCATGTTCAAAGCTGGAGCGCTAAATTGTTGTTGTTTGAATGGTGCTCAGTGGAGCGGGCGGGAGTGCAAAGTTGTACCATCTGAAACGGCTGAAGAGTGCTCACTGCAGCGGGTGGGCGGAGGTGCAAAGTGACGCTTTGTAGGCAAAAAAAGAGCACCGCCACAAGTGCGCATTGTGCCAGGAAGGGCTCTCGGACGTGAAACAGTGGAGGGTTATCGCTTCTCGGCCTTTTGGCTAAGATCAAGTGTAGTATCTGTTCTTATCAGTTTAATATCTGATACGTCCTCTATATGAGGACTACATATTAAATGGATTTTTAGGCACAGGGGTTGAAAAAGGGGCTTGCTCCGTTCACTCCACGCATCGACCCGGTACTGCAGTGCCGCCGGGAACGGTGCACTCTTCCCAACTCTTGTGAAATAACAAAACCAGCGGTACTTGGTGGTAGTTTCAGGGAGCCATTGTATTCTGACTTCTAAAATGGAACTATAATCTTTAGAAAAGACGCAGTTTATGAGCACGTCGTGGGATTGAGCTTCCCTGGTTTCTCTGTATGACCATGAACACCAAACTACACACAGAGAACAGAGGAGCTTGACAGACACACACTAAGTTATCTGAGAGTCCCATTTTCAGCTGCAGAGAACAATCACATCAGGGAAGTCGACGTGCAGGCTCAACATCAGCCTCTCAAGCCAACTCTCTGGTAAAATAGGGGCAACGTATGGTTCCAGCACCTATGTAACACATATTTGTCACAGGGACTGTGGCTTACGGCCACACCGCCCTGAACACGCCCGATCTCGTCCGAACTCGGAAGCCAAGCAGGGTCGGGCCTGGTTAGTACTTGGATGGGAGACCACTTGGGAATACCAGGTGCTGTAAGCATTTTTCTCTCTTCTCTCTGCATGTCTTTTGTTGAAACATCTGTTGATCACCCTGTGATCCATCTTGCTGATCCTGGATCTGCTAAGGTGTCCCAGGTCATGGTTGCCTTTGATCCTCATACATTTAACTTTGTCCTGACAAAGGAGCAGTTCCAAAAAGTCAAACAGGGACTGCCTTTGCATTTGACGCAGTCAAACTGCATGCGCCTGGAGAAGCCAAAAGGCTTACAGCACCTGGTATTCCCAGGCGGTCTCCCCATCCAAGTACTAACCAGGCCCGACTCTGCTTAGCTTCTGAGATAAAACTCTGGCTTTTAGTCTGCGAAAAGAGAGTGAAAGTGAACTCCACTTTGAGATGGCTCTGGGATTGGGCCGACTGGGAGAATTGCTTGAAAAAAACCTCTACACCCAATGAGCGGTCAGAACAAAGCCTCAAGACCCCTAGTCTTTTGCACAGAGTAAAAGACAAAGCAGCCATTGAATAGGGCCCGATTGTTCCTACCTGGTCGGCCGAGGAGCCAGCGTCTCAACCAAGCAAAGCTCACCGTGGGGAAGGTGGCTATGCCAACTAGCCTGATGCACTGCTCCCGCAGTGTCAAATACTCGTACTCTGGTTTCTCTTCATAACGTACAAGTCTTTTGCCTTTTACTAAAGACTTCCGTGGAGAGCAGCATTAATGAGTTGTTTCTATTTTTGGAAGGCTTTACCTTTGCGGGTGAAGCCCATTCTGTCTGTGCAAAGGAAATCTTCTTGCTGTGCCAAGTGACTTCTCGGAGTAGAGTCACCTTATTTCTTGAGACCGTGCCCATGTTCAAAGCTGGAGCGCTAAATTGTTGTTGTTTGAATGGTGCTCAGTGGAGCGGGCGGGAGTGCAAAGTTGTACCATCTGAAACGGCTGAAGAGTGCTCACTGCAGCGGGTGGGCGGAGGTGCAAAGTGACGCTTTGTAGGCAAAAAAAGAGCACCGCCACAAGTGCGCATTGTGCCAGGAAGGGCTCTCGGACGTGAAACAGTGGAGGGTTATCGCTTCTCGGCCTTTTGGCTAAGATCAAGTGTAGTATCTGTTCTTATCAGTTTAATATCTGATACGTCCTCTATATGAGGACTACATATTAAATGGATTTTTAGGCACAGGGGTTGAAAAAGGGGCTTGCTCCGTTCACTCCACGCATCGACCCGGTACTGCAGTGCCGCCGGGAACGGTGCACTCTTCCCAACTCTTGTGAAATAACAAAACCAGCGGTACTTGGTGGTAGTTTCAGGGAGCCATTGTATTCTGACTTCTAAAATGGAACTATAATCTTTAGAAAAGACGCAGTTTATGAGCACGTCGTGGGATTGAGCTTCCCTGGTTTCTCTGTATGACCATGAACACCAAACTACACACAGAGAACAGAGGAGCTTGACAGACACACACTAAGTTATCTGAGAGTCCCATTTTCAGCTGCAGAGAACAATCACATCAGGGAAGTCGACGTGCAGGCTCAACATCAGCCTCTCAAGCCAACTCTCTGGTAAAATAGGGGCAACGTATGGTTCCAGCACCTATGTAACACATATTTGTCACAGGGACTGTGGCTTACGGCCACACCGCCCTGAACACGCCCGATCTCGTCCGAACTCGGAAGCCAAGCAGGGTCGGGCCTGGTTAGTACTTGGATGGGAGACCACTTGGGAATACCAGGTGCTGTAAGCATTTTTCTCTCTTCTCTCTGCATGTCTTTTGTTGAAACATCTGTTGATCACCCTGTGATCCATCTTGCTGATCCTGGATCTGCTAAGGTGTCCCAGGTCATGGTTGCCTTTGATCCTCATACATTTAACTTTGTCCTGACAAAGGAGCAGTTCCAAAAAGTCAAACAGGGACTGCCTTTGCATTTGACGCAGTCAAACTGCATGCGCCTGGAGAAGCCAAAAGGCTTACAGCACCTGGTATTCCCAGGCGGTCTCCCCATCCAAGTACTAACCAGGCCCGACTCTGCTTAGCTTCTGAGATAAAACTCTGGCTTTTAGTCTGCGAAAAGAGAGTGAAAGTGAACTCCACTTTGAGATGGCTCTGGGATTGGGCCGACTGGGAGAATTGCTTGAAAAAAACCTCTACACCCAATGAGCGGTCAGAACAAAGCCTCAAGACCCCTAGTCTTTTGCACAGAGTAAAAGACAAAGCAGCCATTGAATAGGGCCCGATTGTTCCTACCTGGTCGGCCGAGGAGCCAGCGTCTCAACCAAGCAAAGCTCACCGTGGGGAAGGTGGCTATGCCAACTAGCCTGATGCACTGCTCCCGCAGTGTCAAATACTCGTACTCTGGTTTCTCTTCATAACGTACAAGTCTTTTGCCTTTTACTAAAGACTTCCGTGGAGAGCAGCATTAATGAGTTGTTTCTATTTTTGGAAGGCTTTACCTTTGCGGGTGAAGCCCATTCTGTCTGTGCAAAGGAAATCTTCTTGCTGTGCCAAGTGACTTCTCGGAGTAGAGTCACCTTATTTCTTGAGACCGTGCCCATGTTCAAAGCTGGAGCGCTAAATTGTTGTTGTTTGAATGGTGCTCAGTGGAGCGGGCGGGAGTGCAAAGTTGTACCATCTGAAACGGCTGAAGAGTGCTCACTGCAGCGGGTGGGCGGAGGTGCAAAGTGACGCTTTGTAGGCAAAAAAAGAGCACCGCCACAAGTGCGCATTGTGCCAGGAAGGGCTCTCGGACGTGAAACAGTGGAGGGTTATCGCTTCTCGGCCTTTTGGCTAAGATCAAGTGTAGTATCTGTTCTTATCAGTTTAATATCTGATACGTCCTCTATATGAGGACTACATATTAAATGGATTTTTAGGCACAGGGGTTGAAAAAGGGGCTTGCTCCGTTCACTCCACGCATCGACCCGGTACTGCAGTGCCGCCGGGAACGGTGCACTCTTCCCAACTCTTGTGAAATAACAAAACCAGCGGTACTTGGTGGTAGTTTCAGGGAGCCATTGTATTCTGACTTCTAAAATGGAACTATAATCTTTAGAAAAGACGCAGTTTATGAGCACGTCGTGGGATTGAGCTTCCCTGGTTTCTCTGTATGACCATGAACACCAAACTACACACAGAGAACAGAGGAGCTTGACAGACACACACTAAGTTATCTGAGAGTCCCATTTTCAGCTGCAGAGAACAATCACATCAGGGAAGTCGACGTGCAGGCTCAACATCAGCCTCTCAAGCCAACTCTCTGGTAAAATAGGGGCAACGTATGGTTCCAGCACCTATGTAACACATATTTGTCACAGGGACTGTGGCTTACGGCCACACCGCCCTGAACACGCCCGATCTCGTCCGAACTCGGAAGCCAAGCAGGGTCGGGCCTGGTTAGTACTTGGATGGGAGACCACTTGGGAATACCAGGTGCTGTAAGCATTTTTCTCTCTTCTCTTCTCTCTGCATGTCTTTTGTTGAAACATCTGTTGATCACCCTGTGATCCATCTTGCTGATCCTGGATCTGCTAAGGTGTCCCAGGTCATGGTTGCCTTTGATCCTCATACATTTAACTTTGTCCTGACAAAGGAGCAGTTCCAAAAAGTCAAACAGGGACTGCCTTTGCATTTGACGCAGTCAAACTGCATGCGCCTGGAGAAGCCAAAAGGCTTACAGCACCTGGTATTCCCAGGCGGTCTCCCCATCCAAGTACTAACCAGGCCCGACTCTGCTTAGCTTCTGAGATAAAACTCTGGCTTTTAGTCTGCGAAAAGAGAGTGAAAGTGAACTCCACTTTGAGATGGCTCTGGGATTGGGCCGACTGGGAGAATTGCTTGAAAAAAACCTCTACACCCAATGAGCGGTCAGAACAAAGCCTCAAGACCCCTAGTCTTTTGCACAGAGTAAAAGACAAAGCAGCCATTGAATAGGGCCCGATTGTTCCTACCTGGTCGGCCGAGGAGCCAGCGTCTCAACCAAGCAAAGCTCACCGTGGGGAAGGTGGCTATGCCAACTAGCCTGATGCACTGCTCCCGCAGTGTCAAATACTCGTACTCTGGTTTCTCTTCATAACGTACAAGTCTTTCGCCTTTTACTAAAGACTTCCGTGGAGAGCAGCATTAATGAGTTGTTTCTATTTTTGGAAGGCTTTACCTTTGCGGGTGAAGCCCATTCTGTCTGTGCAAAGGAAATCTTCTTGCTGTGCCAAGTGACTTCTCGGAGTAGAGTCACCTTATTTCTTGAGACCGTGCCCATGTTCAAAGCTGGAGCGCTAAATTGTTGTTGTTTGAATGGTGCTCAGTGGAGCGGGCGGGAGTGCAAAGTTGTACCATCTGAAACGGCTGAAGAGTGCTCACTGCAGCGGGTGGGCGGAGGTGCAAAGTGACGCTTTGTAGGCAAAAAAAGAGCACCGCCACAAGTGCGCATTGTGCCAGGAAGGGCTCTCGGACGTGAAACAGTGGAGGGTTATCGCTTCTCGGCCTTTTGGCTAAGATCAAGTGTAGTATCTGTTCTTATCAGTTTAATATCTGATACGTCCTCTATATGAGGACTACATATTAAATGGATTTTTAGGCACAGGGGTTGAAAAAGGGGCTTGCTCCGTTCACTCCACGCATCGACCCGGTACTGCAGTGCTGCCGGGAACGGTGCACTCTTCCCAACTCTTGTGAAATAACAAAACCAGCGGTACTTGGTGGTAGTTTCAGGGAGCCGTTGTATTCTGACTTCTAAAATGGAACTATAATCTTTAGAAAAGACGCAGTTTATGAGCACGTCGTGGGATTGAGCTTCCCTGGTTTCTCTGTATGACCATGAACACCAAACTACACACAGAGAACAGAGGAGCTTGACAGACACACACTAAGTTATCTGAGAGTCCCATTTTCAGCTGCAGAGAACAATCACATCAGGGAAGTCGACGTGCAGGCTCAACATCAGCCTCTCAAGCCAACTCTCTGGTAAAATAGGGGCAACGTATGGTTCCAGCACCTATGTAACACATATTTGTCACGGGGACTGTGGCTTACGGCCACACCGCCCTGAACACGCCCGATCTCGTCCGAACTCGGAAGCCAAGCAGGGTCGGGCCTGGTTAGTACTTGGATGGGAGACCACTTGGGAATACCAGGTGCTGTAAGCATTTTTCTCTCTTCTCTCTGCATGTCTTTTGTTGAAACATCTGTTGATCACCCTGTGATCCATCTTGCTGATCCTGGATCTGCTAAGGTGTCCCAGGTCATGGTTGCCTTTGATCCTCATACATTTAACTTTGTCCTGACAAAGGAGCAGTTCCAAAAAGTCAAACAGGGACTGCCTTTGCATTTGACGCAGTCAAACTGCATGCGCCTGGAGAAGCCAAAAGGCTTACAGCACCTGGTATTCCCAGGCGGTCTCCCCATCCAAGTACTAACCAGGCCCGACTCTGCTTAGCTTCTGAGATAAAACTCTGGCTTTTAGTCTGCGAAAAGAGAGTGAAAGTGAACTCCACTTTGAGATGGCTCTGGGATTGGGCCGACTGGGAGAATTGCTTGAAAAAAACCTCTACACCCAATGAGCGGTCAGAACAAAGCCTCAAGACCCCTAGTCTTTTGCACAGAGTAAAAGACAAAGCAGCCATTGAATAGGGCCCGATTGTTCCTACCTGGTCGGCCGAGGAGCCAGCGTCTCAACCAAGCAAAGCTCACCGTGGGGAAGGTGGCTATGCCAACTAGCCTGATGCACTGCTCCCGCAGTGTCAAATACTCGTACTCTGGTTTCTCTTCATAACGTACAAGTCTTTCGCCTTTTACTAAAGACTTCCGTGGAGAGCAGCATTAATGAGTTGTTTCTATTTTTGGAAGGCTTTACCTTTGCGGGTGAAGCCCATTCTGTCTGTGCAAAGGAAATCTTCTTGCTGTGCCAAGTGACTTCTCGGAGTAGAGTCACCTTATTTCTTGAGACCGTGCCCATGTTCAAAGCTGGAGCGCTAAATTGTTGTTGTTTGAATGGTGCTCAGTGGAGCGGGCGGGAGTGCAAAGTTGTACCATCTGAAACGGCTGAAGAGTGCTCACTGCAGCGGGTGGGCGGAGGTGCAAAGTGACGCTTTGTAGGCAAAAAAAGAGCACCGCCACAAGTGCGCATTGTGCCAGGAAGGGCTCTCGGACGTGAAACAGTGGAGGGTTATCGCTTCTCGGCCTTTTGGCTAAGATCAAGTGTAGTATCTGTTCTTATCAGTTTAATATCTGATACGTCCTCTATATGAGGACTACATATTAAATGGATTTTTAGGCACAGGGGTTGAAAAAGGGGCTTGCTCCGTTCACTCCACGCATCGACCCGGTACTGCAGTGCTGCCGGGAACGGTGCACTCTTCCCAACTCTTGTGAAATAACAAAACCAGCGGTACTTGGTGGTAGTTTCAGGGAGCCGTTGTATTCTGACTTCTAAAATGGAACTATAATCTTTAGAAAAGACGCAGTTTATGAGCACGTCGTGGGATTGAGCTTCCCTGGTTTCTCTGTATGACCATGAACACCAAACTACACACAGAGAACAGAGGAGCTTGACAGACACACACTAAGTTATCTGAGAGTCCCATTTTCAGCTGCAGAGAACAATCACATCAGGGAAGTCGACGTGCAGGCTCAACATCAGCCTCTCAAGCCAACTCTCTGGTAAAATAGGGGCAACGTATGGTTCCAGCACCTATGTAACACATATTTGTCACGGGGACTGTGGCTTACGGCCACACCGCCCTGAACACGCCCGATCTCGTCCGAACTCGGAAGCCAAGCAGGGTCGGGCCTGGTTAGTACTTGGATGGGAGACCACTTGGGAATACCAGGTGCTGTAAGCATTTTTCTCTCTTCTCTCTGCATGTCTTTTGTTGAAACATCTGTTGATCACCCTGTGATCCATCTTGCTGATCCTGGATCTGCTAAGGTGTCCCAGGTCATGGTTGCCTTTGATCCTCATACATTTAACTTTGTCCTGACAAAGGAGCAGTTCCAAAAAGTCAAACAGGGACTGCCTTTGCATTTGACGCAGTCAAACTGCATGCGCCTGGAGAAGCCAAAAGGCTTACAGCACCTGGTATTCCCAGGCGGTCTCCCCATCCAAGTACTAACCAGGCCCGACTCTGCTTAGCTTCTGAGATAAAACTCTGGCTTTTAGTCTGCGAAAAGAGAGTGAAAGTGAACTCCACTTTGAGATGGCTCTGGGATTGGGCCGACTGGGAGAATTGCTTGAAAAAAACCTCTACACCCAATGAGCGGTCAGAACAAAGCCTCAAGACCCCTAGTCTTTTGCACAGAGTAAAAGACAAAGCAGCCATTGAATAGGGCCCGATTGTTCCTACCTGGTCGGCCGAGGAGCCAGCGTCTCAACCAAGCAAAGCTCACCGTGGGGAAGGTGGCTATGCCAACTAGCCTGATGCACTGCTCCCGCAGTGTCAAATACTCGTACTCTGGTTTCTCTTCATAACGTACAAGTCTTTTGCCTTTTACTAAAGACTTCCGTGGAGAGCAGCATTAATGAGTTGTTTCTATTTTTGGAAGGCTTTACCTTTGCGGGTGAAGCCCATTCTGTCTGTGCAAAGGAAATCTTCTTGCTGTGCCAAGTGACTTCTCGGAGTAGAGTCACCTTATTTCTTGAGACCGTGCCCATGTTCAAAGCTGGAGCGCTAAATTGTTGTTGTTTGAATGGTGCTCAGTGGAGCGGGCGGGAGTGCAAAGTTGTACCATCTGAAACGGCTGAAGAGTGCTCACTGCAGCGGGTGGGCGGAGGTGCAAAGTGACGCTTTGTAGGCAAAAAAAGAGCACCGCCACAAGTGCGCATTGTGCCAGGAAGGGCTCTCGGACGTGAAACAGTGGAGGGTTATCGCTTCTCGGCCTTTTGGCTAAGATCAAGTGTAGTATCTGTTCTTATCAGTTTAATATCTGATACGTCCTCTATATGAGGACTACATATTAAATGGATTTTTAGGCACAGGGGTTGAAAAAGGGGCTTGCTCCGTTCACTCCACGCATCGACCCGGTACTGCAGTGCCGCCGGGAACGGTGCACTCTTCCCAACTCTTGTGAAATAACAAAACCAGCGGTACTTGGTGGTAGTTTCAGGGAGCCGTTGTATTCTGACTTCTAAAATGGAACTATAATCTTTAGAAAAGACGCAGTTTATGAGCACGTCGTGGGATTGAGCTTCCCTGGTTTCTCTGTATGACCATGAACACCAAACTACACACAGAGAACAGAGGAGCTTGACAGACACACACTAAGTTATCTGAGAGTCCCATTTTCAGCTGCAGAGAACAATCACATCAGGGAAGTCGACGTGCAGGCTCAACATCAGCCTCTCAAGCCAACTCTCTGGTAAAATAGGGGCAACGTATGGTTCCAGCACCTATGTAACACATATTTGTCACAGGGACTGTGGCTTACGGCCACACCGCCCTGAACACGCCCGATCTCGTCCGAACTTGGAAGCCAAGCAGGGTCGGGCCTGGTTAGTACTTGGATGGGAGACCACTTGGGAATACCAGGTGCTGTAAGCATTTTTCTCTCTTCTCTCTGCATGTCTTTTGTTGAAACATCTGTTGATCACCCTGTGATCCATCTTGCTGATCCTGGATCTGCTAAGGTGTCCCAGGTCATGGTTGCCTTTGATCCTCATACATTTAACTTTGTCCTGACAAAGGAGCAGTTCCAAAAAGTCAAACAGGGACTGCCTTTGCATTTGACGCAGTCAAACTGCATGCGCCTGGAGAAGCCAAAAGGCTTACAGCACCTGGTATTCCCAGGCGGTCTCCCCATCCAAGTACTAACCAGGCCCGACTCTGCTTAGCTTCTGAGATAAAACTCTGGCTTTTAGTCTGCGAAAAGAGAGTGAAAGTGAACTCCACTTTGAGATGGCTCTGGGATTGGGCCGACTGGGAGAATTGCTTGAAAAAAACCTCTACACCCAATGAGCGGTCAGAACAAAGCCTCAAGACCCCTAGTCTTTTGCACAGAGTAAAAGACAAAGCAGCCATTGAATAGGGCCCGATTGTTCCTACCTGGTCGGCCGAGGAGCCAGCGTCTCAACCAAGCAAAGCTCACCGTGGGGAAGGTGGCTATGCCAACTAGCCTGATGCACTGCTCCCGCAGTGTCAAATACTCGTACTCTGGTTTCTCTTCATAACGTACAAGTCTTTCGCCTTTTACTAAAGACTTCCGTGGAGAGCAGCATTAATGAGTTGTTTCTATTTTTGGAAGGCTTTACCTTTGCGGGTGAAGCCCATTCTGTCTGTGCAAAGGAAATCTTCTTGCTGTGCCAAGTGACTTCTCGGAGTAGAGTCACCTTATTTCTTGAGACCGTGCCCATGTTCAAAGCTGGAGCGCTAAATTGTTGTTGTTTGAATGGTGCTCAGTGGAGCGGGCGGGAGTGCAAAGTTGTACCATCTGAAACGGCTGAAGAGTGCTCACTGCAGCGGGTGGGCGGAGGTGCAAAGTGACGCTTTGTAGGCAAAAAAAGAGCACCGCCACAAGTGCGCATTGTGCCAGGAAGGGCTCTCGGACGTGAAACAGTGGAGGGTTATCGCTTCTCGGCCTTTTGGCTAAGATCAAGTGTAGTATCTGTTCTTATCAGTTTACTATCTGATACGTCCTCTATATGAGGACTACATATTAAATGGATTTTTAGGCACAGGGGTTGAAAAAGGGGCTTGCTCCGTTCACTCCACGCATCGACCCGGTACTGCAGTGCCGCCGGGAACGGTGCACTCTTCCCAACTCTTGTGAAATAACAAAACCAGCGGTACTTGGTGGTAGTTTCAGGGAGCCGTTGTATTCTGACTTCTAAAATGGAACTATAATCTTTAGAAAAGACGCAGTTTATGAGCACGTCGTGGGATTGAGCTTCCCTGGTTTCTCTGTATGACCATGAACACCAAACTACACACAGAGAACAGAGGAGCTTGACAGACACACACTAAGTTATCTGAGAGTCCCATTTTCAGCTGCAGAGAACAATCACATCAGGGAAGTCGACGTGCAGGCTCAACATCAGCCTCTCAAGCCAACTCTCTGGTAAAATAGGGGCAACGTATGGTTCCAGCACCTATGTAACACATATTTGTCACAGGGACTGTGGCTTACGGCCACACCGCCCTGAACACGCCCGATCTCGTCCGAACTCGGAAGCCAAGCAGGGTCGGGCCTGGTTAGTACTTGGATGGGAGACCACTTGGGAATACCAGGTGCTGTAAGCATTTTTCTCTCTTCTCTCTGCATGTCTTTTGTTGAAACATCTGTTGATCACCCTGTGATCCATCTTGCTGATCCTGGATCTGCTAAGGTGTCCCAGGTCATGGTTGCCTTTGATCCTCATACATTTAACTTTGTCCTGACAAAGGAGCAGTTCCAAAAAGTCAAACAGGGACTGCCTTTGCATTTGACGCAGTCAAACTGCATGCGCCTGGAGAAGCCAAAAGGCTTACAGCACCTGGTATTCCCAGGCGGTCTCCCCATCCAAGTACTAACCAGGCCCGACTCTGCTTAGCTTCTGAGATAAAACTCTGGCTTTTAGTCTGCGAAAAGAGAGTGAAAGTGAACTCCACTTTGAGATGGCTCTGGGATTGGGCCGACTGGGAGAATTGCTTGAAAAAAACCTCTACACCCAATGAGCGGTCAGAACAAAGCCTCAAGACCCCTAGTCTTTTGCACAGAGTAAAAGACAAAGCAGCCATTGAATAGGGCCCGATTGTTCCTACCTGGTCGGCCGAGGAGCCAGCGTCTCAACCAAGCAAAGCTCACCGTGGGGAAGGTGGCTATGCCAACTAGCCTGATGCACTGCTCCCGCAGTGTCAAATACTCGTACTCTGGTTTCTCTTCATAACGTACAAGTCTTTCGCCTTTTACTAAAGACTTCCGTGGAGAGCAGCATTAATGAGTTGTTTCTATTTTTGGAAGGCTTTACCTTTGCGGGTGAAGCCCATTCTGTCTGTGCAAAGGAAATCTTCTTGCTGTGCCAAGTGACTTCTCGGAGTAGAGTCACCTTATTTCTTGAGACCGTGCCCATGTTCAAAGCTGGAGCGCTAAATTGTTGTTGTTTGAATGGTGCTCAGTGGAGCGGGCGGGAGTGCAAAGTTGTACCATCTGAAACGGCTGAAGAGTGCTCACTGCAGCGGGTGGGCGGAGGTGCAAAGTGACGCTTTGTAGGCAAAAAAAGAGCACCGCCACAAGTGCGCATTGTGCCAGGAAGGGCTCTCGGACGTGAAACAGTGGAGGGTTATCGCTTCTCGGCCTTTTGGCTAAGATCAAGTGTAGTATCTGTTCTTATCAGTTTACTATCTGATACGTCCTCTATATGAGGACTACATATTAAATGGATTTTTAGGCACAGGGGTTGAAAAAGGGGCTTGCTCCGTTCACTCCACGCATCGACCCGGTACTGCAGTGCCGCCGGGAACGGTGCACTCTTCCCAACTCTTGTGAAATAACAAAACCAGCGGTACTTGGTGGTAGTTTCAGGGAGCCGTTGTATTCTGACTTCTAAAATGGAACTATAATCTTTAGAAAAGACGCAGTTTATGAGCACGTCGTGGGATTGAGCTTCCCTGGTTTCTCTGTATGACCATGAACACCAAACTACACACAGAGAACAGAGGAGCTTGACAGACACACACTAAGTTATCTGAGAGTCCCATTTTCAGCTGCAGAGAACAATCACATCAGGGAAGTCGACGTGCAGGCTCAACATCAGCCTCTCAAGCCAACTCTCTGGTGAAATAGGGGCAACGTATGGTTCCAGCACCTATGTAACACATATTTGTCACAGGGACTGTGGCTTACGGCCACACCGCCCTGAACACGCCCGATCTCGTCCGAACTCGGAAGCCAAGCAGGGTCGGGCCTGGTTAGTACTTGGATGGGAGACCACTTGGGAATACCAGGTGCTGTAAGCATTTTTCTCTCTTCTCTCTGCATGTCTTTTGTTGAAACATCTGTTGATCACCCTGTGATCCATCTTGCTGATCCTGGATCTGCTAAGGTGTCCCAGGTCATGGTTGCCTTTGATCCTCATACATTTAACTTTGTCCTGACAAAGGAGCAGTTCCAAAAAGTCAAACAGGGACTGCCTTTGCATTTGACGCAGTCAAACTGCATGCGCCTGGAGAAGCCAAAAGGCTTACAGCACCTGGTATTCCCAGGCGGTCTCCCCATCCAAGTACTAACCAGGCCCGACTCTGCTTAGCTTCTGAGATAAAACTCTGGCTTTTAGTCTGCGAAAAGAGAGTGAAAGTGAACTCCACTTTGAGATGGCTCTGGGATTGGGCCGACTGGGAGAATTGCTTGAAAAAAACCTCTACACCCAATGAGCGGTCAGAACAAAGCCTCAAGACCCCTAGTCTTTTGCACAGAGTAAAAGACAAAGCAGCCATTGAATAGGGCCCGATTGTTCCTACCTGGTCGGCCGAGGAGCCAGCGTCTCAACCAAGCAAAGCTCACCGTGGGGAAGGTGGCTATGCCAACTAGCCTGATGCACTGCTCCCGCAGTGTCAAATACTCGTACTCTGGTTTCTCTTCATAACGTACAAGTCTTTCGCCTTTTACTAAAGACTTCCGTGGAGAGCAGCATTAATGAGTTGTTTCTATTTTTGGAAGGCTTTACCTTTGCGGGTGAAGCCCATTCTGTCTGTGCAAAGGAAATCTTCTTGCTGTGCCAAGTGACTTCTCGGAGTAGAGTCACCTTATTTCTTGAGACCGTGCCCATGTTCAAAGCTGGAGCGCTAAATTGTTGTTGTTTGAATGGTGCTCAGTGGAGCGGGCGGGAGTGCAAAGTTGTACCATCTGAAACGGCTGAAGAGTGCTCACTGCAGCGGGTGGGCGGAGGTGCAAAGTGACGCTTTGTAGGCAAAAAAAGAGCACCGCCACAAGTGCGCATTGTGCCAGGAAGGGCTCTCGGACGTGAAACAGTGGAGGGTTATCGCTTCTCGGCCTTTTGGCTAAGATCAAGTGTAGTATCTGTTCTTATCAGTTTAATATCTGATACGTCCTCTATATGAGGACTACATATTAAATGGATTTTTAGGCACAGGGGTTGAAAAAGGGGCTTGCTCCGTTCACTCCACGCATCGACCCGGTACTGCAGTGCCGCCGGGAACGGTGCACTCTTCCCAACTCTTGTGAAATAACAAAACCAGCGGTACTTGGTGGTAGTTTCAGGGAGCCGTTGTATTCTGACTTCTAAAATGGAACTATAATCTTTAGAAAAGACGCAGTTTATGAGCACGTCGTGGGATTGAGCTTCCCTGGTTTCTCTGTATGACCATGAACACCAAACTACACACAGAGAACAGAGGAGCTTGACAGACACACACTAAGTTATCTGAGAGTCCCATTTTCAGCTGCAGAGAACAATCACATCAGGGAAGTCGACGTGCAGGCTCAACATCAGCCTCTCAAGCCAACTCTCTGGTGAAATAGGGGCAACGTATGGTTCCAGCACCTATGTAACACATATTTGTCACAGGGACTGTGGCTTATGGCCACACCGCCCTGAACACGCCCGATCTCGTCCGAACTCGGAAGCCAAGCAGGGTCGGGCCTGGTTAGTACTTGGATGGGAGACCACTTGGGAATACCAGGTGCTGTAAGCATTTTTCTCTCTTCTCTCTGCATGTCTTTTGTTGAAACATCTGTTGATCACCCTGTGATCCATCTTGCTGATCCTGGATCTGCTAAGGTGTCCCAGGTCATGGTTGCCTTTGATCCTCATACATTTAACTTTGTCCTGACAAAGGAGCAGTTCCAAAAAGTCAAACAGGGACTGCCTTTGCATTTGACGCAGTCAAACTGCATGCGCCTGGAGAAGCCAAAAGGCTTACAGCACCTGGTATTCCCAGGCGGTCTCCCCATCCAAGTACTAACCAGGCCCGACTCTGCTTAGCTTCTGAGATAAAACTCTGGCTTTTAGTCTGCGAAAAGAGAGTGAAAGTGAACTCCACTTTGAGATGGCTCTGGGATTGGGCCGACTGGGAGAATTGCTTGAAAAAAACCTCTACACCCAATGAGCGGTCAGAACAAAGCCTCAAGACCCCTAGTCTTTTGCACAGAGTAAAAGACAAAGCAGCCATTGAATAGGGCCCGATTGTTCCTACCTGGTCGGCCGAGGAGCCAGCGTCTCAACCAAGCAAAGCTCACCGTGGGGAAGGTGGCTATGCCAACTAGCCTGATGCACTGCTCCCGCAGTGTCAAATACTCGTACTCTGGTTTCTCTTCATAACGTACAAGTCTTTCGCCTTTTACTAAAGACTTCCGTGGAGAGCAGCATTAATGAGTTGTTTCTATTTTTGGAAGGCTTTACCTTTGCGGGTGAAGCCCATTCTGTCTGTGCAAAGGAAATCTTCTTGCTGTGCCAAGTGACTTCTCGGAGTAGAGTCACCTTATTTCTTGAGACCGTGCCCATGTTCAAAGCTGGAGCGCTAAATTGTTGTTGTTTGAATGGTGCTCAGTGGAGCGGGCGGGAGTGCAAAGTTGTACCATCTGAAACGGCTGAAGAGTGCTCACTGCAGCGGGTGGGCGGAGGTGCAAAGTGACGCTTTGTAGGCAAAAAAAGAGCACCGCCACAAGTGCGCATTGTGCCAGGAAGGGCTCTCGGACGTGAAACAGTGGAGGGTTATCGCTTCTCGGCCTTTTGGCTAAGATCAAGTGTAGTATCTGTTCTTATCAGTTTACTATCTGATACGTCCTCTATATGAGGACTACATATTAAATGGATTTTTAGGCACAGGGGTTGAAAAAGGGGCTTGCTCCGTTCACTCCACGCATCGACCCGGTACTGCAGTGCCGCCGGGAACGGTGCACTCTTCCCAACTCTTGTGAAATAACAAAACCAGCGGTACTTGGTGGTAGTTTCAGGGAGCCGTTGTATTCTGACTTCTAAAATGGAACTATAATCTTTAGAAAAGACGCAGTTTATGAGCACGTCGTGGGATTGAGCTTCCCTGGTTTCTCTGTATGACCATGAACACCAAACTACACACAGAGAACAGAGGAGCTTGACAGACACACACTAAGTTATCTGAGAGTCCCATTTTCAGCTGCAGAGAACAATCACATCAGGGAAGTCGACGTGCAGGCTCAACATCAGCCTCTCAAGCCAACTCTCTGGTAAAATAGGGGCAACGTATGGTTCCAGCACCTATGTAACACATATTTGTCACAGGGACTGTGGCTTACGGCCACACCGCCCTGAACACGCCCGATCTCGTCCGAACTCGGAAGCCAAGCAGGGTCGGGCCTGGTTAGTACTTGGATGGGAGACCACTTGGGAATACCAGGTGCTGTAAGCATTTTTCTCTCTTCTCTCTGCATGTCTTTTGTTGAAACATCTGTTGATCACCCTGTGATCCATCTTGCTGATCCTGGATCTGCTAAGGTGTCCCAGGTCATGGTTGCCTTTGATCCTCATACATTTAACTTTGTCCTGACAAAGGAGCAGTTCCAAAAAGTCAAACAGGGACTGCCTTTGCATTTGACGCAGTCAAACTGCATGCGCCTGGAGAAGCCAAAAGGCTTACAGCACCTGGTATTCCCAGGCGGTCTCCCCATCCAAGTACTAACCAGGCCCGACTCTGCTTAGCTTCTGAGATAAAACTCTGGCTTTTAGTCTGCGAAAAGAGAGTGAAAGTGAACTCCACTTTGAGATGGCTCTGGGATTGGGCCGACTGGGAGAATTGCTTGAAAAAAACCTCTACACCCAATGAGCGGTCAGAACAAAGCCTCAAGACCCCTAGTCTTTTGCACAGAGTAAAAGACAAAGCAGCCATTGAATAGGGCCCGATTGTTCCTACCTGGTCGGCCGAGGAGCCAGCGTCTCAACCAAGCAAAGCTCACCGTGGGGAAGGTGGCTATGCCAACTAGCCTGATGCACTGCTCCCGCAGTGTCAAATACTCGTACTCTGGTTTCTCTTCATAACGTACAAGTCTTTCGCCTTTTACTAAAGACTTCCGTGGAGAGCAGCATTAATGAGTTGTTTCTATTTTTGGAAGGCTTTACCTTTGCGGGTGAAGCCCATTCTGTCTGTGCAAAGGAAATCTTCTTGCTGTGCCAAGTGACTTCTCGGAGTAGAGTCACCTTATTTCTTGAGACCGTGCCCATGTTCAAAGCTGGAGCGCTAAATTGTTGTTGTTTGAATGGTGCTCAGTGGAGCGGGCGGGAGTGCAAAGTTGTACCATCTGAAACGGCTGAAGAGTGCTCACTGCAGCGGGTGGGCGGAGGTGCAAAGTGACGCTTTGTAGGCAAAAAAAGAGCACCGCCACAAGTGCGCATTGTGCCAGGAAGGGCTCTCGGACGTGAAACAGTGGAGGGTTATCGCTTCTCGGCCTTTTGGCTAAGATCAAGTGTAGTATCTGTTCTTATCAGTTTAATATCTGATACGTCCTCTATATGAGGACTACATATTAAATGGATTTTTAGGCACAGGGGTTGAAAAAGGGGCTTGCTCCGTTCACTCCACGCATCGACCCGGTACTGCAGTGCCGCCGGGAACGGTGCACTCTTCCCAACTCTTGTGAAATAACAAAACCAGCGGTACTTGGTGGTAGTTTCAGGGAGCCGTTGTATTCTGACTTCTAAAATGGAACTATAATCTTTAGAAAAGACGCAGTTTATGAGCACGTCGTGGGATTGAGCTTCCCTGGTTTCTCTGTATGACCATGAACACCAAACTACACACAGAGAACAGAGGAGCTTGACAGACACACACTAAGTTATCTGAGAGTCCCATTTTCAGCTGCAGAGAACAATCACATCAGGGAAGTCGACGTGCAGGCTCAACATCAGCCTCTCAAGCCAACTCTCTGGTAAAATAGGGGCAACGTATGGTTCCAGCACCTATGTAACACATATTTGTCACAGGGACTGTGGCTTACGGCCACACCGCCCTGAACACGCCCGATCTCGTCCGAACTCGGAAGCCAAGCAGGGTCGGGCCTGGTTAGTACTTGGATGGGAGACCACTTGGGAATACCAGGTGCTGTAAGCATTTTTCTCTCTTCTCTCTGCATGTCTTTTGTTGAAACATCTGTTGATCACCCTGTGATCCATCTTGCTGATCCTGGATCTGCTAAGGTGTCCCAGGTCATGGTTGCCTTTGATCCTCATACATTTAACTTTGTCCTGACAAAGGAGCAGTTCCAAAAAGTCAAACAGGGACTGCCTTTGCATTTGACGCAGTCAAACTGCATGCGCCTGGAGAAGCCAAAAGGCTTACAGCACCTGGTATTCCCAGGCGGTCTCCCCATCCAAGTACTAACCAGGCCCGACTCTGCTTAGCTTCTGAGATAAAACTCTGGCTTTTAGTCTGCGAAAAGAGAGTGAAAGTGAACTCCACTTTGAGATGGCTCTGGGATTGGGCCGACTGGGAGAATTGCTTGAAAAAAACCTCTACACCCAATGAGCGGTCAGAACAAAGCCTCAAGACCCCTAGTCTTTTGCACAGAGTAAAAGACAAAGCAGCCATTGAATAGGGCCCGATTGTTCCTACCTGGTCGGCCGAGGAGCCAGCGTCTCAACCAAGCAAAGCTCACCGTGGGGAAGGTGGCTATGCCAACTAGCCTGATGCACTGCTCCCGCAGTGTCAAATACTCGTACTCTGGTTTCTCTTCATAACGTACAAGTCTTTTGCCTTTTACTAAAGACTTCCGTGGAGAGCAGCATTAATGAGTTGTTTCTATTTTTGGAAGGCTTTACCTTTGCGGGTGAAGCCCATTCTGTCTGTGCAAAGGAAATCTTCTTGCTGTGCCAAGTGACTTCTCGGAGTAGAGTCACCTTATTTCTTGAGACCGTGCCCATGTTCAAAGCTGGAGCGCTAAATTGTTGTTGTTTGAATGGTGCTCAGTGGAGCGGGCGGGAGTGCAAAGTTGTACCATCTGAAACGGCTGAAGAGTGCTCACTGCAGCGGGTGGGCGGAGGTGCAAAGTGACGCTTTGTAGGCAAAAAAAGAGCACCGCCACAAGTGCGCATTGTGCCAGGAAGGGCTCTCGGACGTGAAACAGTGGAGGGTTATCGCTTCTCGGCCTTTTGGCTAAGATCAAGTGTAGTATCTGTTCTTATCAGTTTAATATCTGATACGTCCTCTATATGAGGACTACATATTAAATGGATTTTTAGGCACAGGGGTTGAAAAAGGGGCTTGCTCCGTTCACTCCACGCATCGACCCGGTACTGCAGTGCCGCCGGGAACGGTGCACTCTTCCCAACTCTTGTGAAATAACAAAACCAGCGGTACTTGGTGGTAGTTTCAGGGAGCCATTGTATTCTGACTTCTAAAATGGAACTATAATCTTTAGAAAAGACGCAGTTTATGAGCACGTCGTGGGATTGAGCTTCCCTGGTTTCTCTGTATGACCATGAACACCAAACTACACACAGAGAACAGAGGAGCTTGACAGACACACACTAAGTTATCTGAGAGTCCCATTTTCAGCTGCAGAGAACAATCACATCAGGGAAGTCGACGTGCAGGCTCAACATCAGCCTCTCAAGCCAACTCTCTGGTAAAATAGGGGCAACGTATGGTTCCAGCACCTATGTAACACATATTTGTCACAGGGACTGTGGCTTACGGCCACACCGCCCTGAACACGCCCGATCTCGTCCGAACTCGGAAGCCAAGCAGGGTCGGGCCTGGTTAGTACTTGGATGGGAGACCACTTGGGAATACCAGGTGCTGTAAGCATTTTTCTCTCTTCTCTCTGCATGTCTTTTGTTGAAACATCTGTTGATCACCCTGTGATCCATCTTGCTGATCCTGGATCTGCTAAGGTGTCCCAGGTCATGGTTGCCTTTGATCCTCATACATTTAACTTTGTCCTGACAAAGGAGCAGTTCCAAAAAGTCAAACAGGGACTGCCTTTGCATTTGACGCAGTCAAACTGCATGCGCCTGGAGAAGCCAAAAGGCTTACAGCACCTGGTATTCCCAGGCGGTCTCCCCATCCAAGTACTAACCAGGCCCGACTCTGCTTAGCTTCTGAGATAAAACTCTGGCTTTTAGTCTGCGAAAAGAGAGTGAAAGTGAACTCCACTTTGAGATGGCTCTGGGATTGGGCCGACTGGGAGAATTGCTTGAAAAAAACCTCTACACCCAATGAGCGGTCAGAACAAAGCCTCAAGACCCCTAGTCTTTTGCACAGAGTAAAAGACAAAGCAGCCATTGAATAGGGCCCGATTGTTCCTACCTGGTCGGCCGAGGAGCCAGCGTCTCAACCAAGCAAAGCTCACCGTGGGGAAGGTGGCTATGCCAACTAGCCTGATGCACTGCTCCCGCAGTGTCAAATACTCGTACTCTGGTTTCTCTTCATAACGTACAAGTCTTTTGCCTTTTACTAAAGACTTCCGTGGAGAGCAGCATTAATGAGTTGTTTCTATTTTTGGAAGGCTTTACCTTTGCGGGTGAAGCCCATTCTGTCTGTGCAAAGGAAATCTTCTTGCTGTGCCAAGTGACTTCTCGGAGTAGAGTCACCTTATTTCTTGAGACCGTGCCCATGTTCAAAGCTGGAGCGCTAAATTGTTGTTGTTTGAATGGTGCTCAGTGGAGCGGGCGGGAGTGCAAAGTTGTACCATCTGAAACGGCTGAAGAGTGCTCACTGCAGCGGGTGGGCGGAGGTGCAAAGTGACGCTTTGTAGGCAAAAAAAGAGCACCGCCACAAGTGCGCATTGTGCCAGGAAGGGCTCTCGGACGTGAAACAGTGGAGGGTTATCGCTTCTCGGCCTTTTGGCTAAGATCAAGTGTAGTATCTGTTCTTATCAGTTTAATATCTGATACGTCCTCTATATGAGGACTACATATTAAATGGATTTTTAGGCACAGGGGTTGAAAAAGGGGCTTGCTCCGTTCACTCCACGCATCGACCCGGTACTGCAGTGCCGCCGGGAACGGTGCACTCTTCCCAACTCTTGTGAAATAACAAAACCAGCGGTACTTGGTGGTAGTTTCAGGGAGCCATTGTATTCTGACTTCTAAAATGGAACTATAATCTTTAGAAAAGACGCAGTTTATGAGCACGTCGTGGGATTGAGCTTCCCTGGTTTCTCTGTATGACCATGAACACCAAACTACACACAGAGAACAGAGGAGCTTGACAGACACACACTAAGTTATCTGAGAGTCCCATTTTCAGCTGCAGAGAACAATCACATCAGGGAAGTCGACGTGCAGGCTCAACATCAGCCTCTCAAGCCAACTCTCTGGTAAAATAGGGGCAACGTATGGTTCCAGCACCTATGTAACACATATTTGTCACAGGGACTGTGGCTTACGGCCACACCGCCCTGAACACGCCCGATCTCGTCCGAACTCGGAAGCCAAGCAGGGTCGGGCCTGGTTAGTACTTGGATGGGAGACCACTTGGGAATACCAGGTGCTGTAAGCATTTTTCTCTCTTCTCTCTGCATGTCTTTTGTTGAAACATCTGTTGATCACCCTGTGATCCATCTTGCTGATCCTGGATCTGCTAAGGTGTCCCAGGTCATGGTTGCCTTTGATCCTCATACATTTAACTTTGTCCTGACAAAGGAGCAGTTCCAAAAAGTCAAACAGGGACTGCCTTTGCATTTGACGCAGTCAAACTGCATGCGCCTGGAGAAGCCAAAAGGCTTACAGCACCTGGTATTCCCAGGCGGTCTCCCCATCCAAGTACTAACCAGGCCCGACTCTGCTTAGCTTCTGAGATAAAACTCTGGCTTTTAGTCTGCGAAAAGAGAGTGAAAGTGAACTCCACTTTGAGATGGCTCTGGGATTGGGCCGACTGGGAGAATTGCTTGAAAAAAACCTCTACACCCAATGAGCGGTCAGAACAAAGCCTCAAGACCCCTAGTCTTTTGCACAGAGTAAAAGACAAAGCAGCCATTGAATAGGGCCCGATTGTTCCTACCTGGTCGGCCGAGGAGCCAGCGTCTCAACCAAGCAAAGCTCACCGTGGGGAAGGTGGCTATGCCAACTAGCCTGATGCACTGCTCCCGCAGTGTCAAATACTCGTACTCTGGTTTCTCTTCATAACGTACAAGTCTTTTGCCTTTTACTAAAGACTTCCGTGGAGAGCAGCATTAATGAGTTGTTTCTATTTTTGGAAGGCTTTACCTTTGCGGGTGAAGCCCATTCTGTCTGTGCAAAGGAAATCTTCTTGCTGTGCCAAGTGACTTCTCGGAGTAGAGTCACCTTATTTCTTGAGACCGTGCCCATGTTCAAAGCTGGAGCGCTAAATTGTTGTTGTTTGAATGGTGCTCAGTGGAGCGGGCGGGAGTGCAAAGTTGTACCATCTGAAACGGCTGAAGAGTGCTCACTGCAGCGGGTGGGCGGAGGTGCAAAGTGACGCTTTGTAGGCAAAAAAAGAGCACCGCCACAAGTGCGCATTGTGCCAGGAAGGGCTCTCGGACGTGAAACAGTGGAGGGTTATCGCTTCTCGGCCTTTTGGCTAAGATCAAGTGTAGTATCTGTTCTTATCAGTTTAATATCTGATACGTCCTCTATATGAGGACTACATATTAAATGGATTTTTAGGCACAGGGGTTGAAAAAGGGGCTTGCTCCGTTCACTCCACGCATCGACCCGGTACTGCAGTGCCGCCGGGAACGGTGCACTCTTCCCAACTCTTGTGAAATAACAAAACCAGCGGTACTTGGTGGTAGTTTCAGGGAGCCATTGTATTCTGACTTCTAAAATGGAACTATAATCTTTAGAAAAGACGCAGTTTATGAGCACGTCGTGGGATTGAGCTTCCCTGGTTTCTCTGTATGACCATGAACACCAAACTACACACAGAGAACAGAGGAGCTTGACAGACACACACTAAGTTATCTGAGAGTCCCATTTTCAGCTGCAGAGAACAATCACATCAGGGAAGTCGACGTGCAGGCTCAACATCAGCCTCTCAAGCCAACTCTCTGGTAAAATAGGGGCAACGTATGGTTCCAGCACCTATGTAACATATATTTGTCACAGGGACTGTGGCTTACGGCCACACCGCCCTGAACACGCCCGATCTCGTCCGAACTCGGAAGCCAAGCAGGGTCGGGCCTGGTTAGTACTTGGATGGGAGACCACTTGGGAATACCAGGTGCTGTAAGCATTTTTCTCTCTTCTCTCTGCATGTCTTTTGTTGAAACATCTGTTGATCACCCTGTGATCCATCTTGCTGATCCTGGATCTGCTAAGGTGTCCCAGGTCATGGTTGCCTTTGATCCTCATACATTTAACTTTGTCCTGACAAAGGAGCAGTTCCAAAAAGTCAAACAGGGACTGCCTTTGCATTTGACGCAGTCAAACTGCATGCGCCTGGAGAAGCCAAAAGGCTTACAGCACCTGGTATTCCCAGGCGGTCTCCCCATCCAAGTACTAACCAGGCCCGACTCTGCTTAGCTTCTGAGATAAAACTCTGGCTTTTAGTCTGCGAAAAGAGAGTGAAAGTGAACTCCACTTTGAGATGGCTCTGGGATTGGGCCGACTGGGAGAATTGCTTGAAAAAAACCTCTACACCCAATGAGCGGTCAGAACAAAGCCTCAAGACCCCTAGTCTTTTGCACAGAGTAAAAGACAAAGCAGCCATTGAATAGGGCCCGATTGTTCCTACCTGGTCGGCCGAGGAGCCAGCGTCTCAACCAAGCAAAGCTCACCGTGGGGAAGGTGGCTATGCCAACTAGCCTGATGCACTGCTCCCGCAGTGTCAAATACTCGTACTCTGGTTTCTCTTCATAACGTACAAGTCTTTTGCCTTTTACTAAAGACTTCCGTGGAGAGCAGCATTAATGAGTTGTTTCTATTTTTGGAAGGCTTTACCTTTGCGGGTGAAGCCCATTCTGTCTGTGCAAAGGAAATCTTCTTGCTGTGCCAAGTGACTTCTCGGAGTAGAGTCACCTTATTTCTTGAGACCGTGCCCATGTTCAAAGCTGGAGCGCTAAATTGTTGTTGTTTGAATGGTGCTCAGTGGAGCGGGCGGGAGTGCAAAGTTGTACCATCTGAAACGGCTGAAGAGTGCTCACTGCAGCGGGTGGGCGGAGGTGCAAAGTGACGCTTTGTAGGCAAAAAAAGAGCACCGCCACAAGTGCGCATTGTGCCAGGAAGGGCTCTCGGACGTGAAACAGTGGAGGGTTATCGCTTCTCGGCCTTTTGGCTAAGATCAAGTGTAGTATCTGTTCTTATCAGTTTAATATCTGATACGTCCTCTATATGAGGACTACATATTAAATGGATTTTTAGGCACAGGGGTTGAAAAAGGGGCTTGCTCCGTTCACTCCACGCATCGACCCGGTACTGCAGTGCCGCCGGGAACGGTGCACTCTTCCCAACTCTTGTGAAATAACAAAACCAGCGGTACTTGGTGGTAGTTTCAGGGAGCCGTTGTATTCTGACTTCTAAAATGGAACTATAATCTTTAGAAAAGACGCAGTTTATGAGCACGTCGTGGGATTGAGCTTCCCTGGTTTCTCTGTATGACCATGAACACCAAACTACACACAGAGAACAGAGGAGCTTGACAGACACACACTAAGTTATCTGAGAGTCCCATTTTCAGCTGCAGAGAACAATCACATCAGGGAAGTCGACGTGCAGGCTCAACATCAGCCTCTCAAGCCAACTCTCTGGTAAAATAGGGGCAACGTATGGTTCCAGCACCTATGTAACACATATTTGTCACAGGGACTGTGGCTTACGGCCACACCGCCCTGAACACGCCCGATCTCGTCCGAACTCGGAAGCCAAGCAGGGTCGGGCCTGGTTAGTACTTGGATGGGAGACCACTTGGGAATACCAGGTGCTGTAAGCATTTTTCTCTCTTCTCTCTGCATGTCTTTTGTTGAAACATCTGTTGATCACCCTGTGATCCATCTTGCTGATCCTGGATCTGCTAAGGTGTCCCAGGTCATGGTTGCCTTTGATCCTCATACATTTAACTTTGTCCTGACAAAGGAGCAGTTCCAAAAAGTCAAACAGGGACTGCCTTTGCATTTGACGCAGTCAAACTGCATGCGCCTGGAGAAGCCAAAAGGCTTACAGCACCTGGTATTCCCAGGCGGTCTCCCCATCCAAGTACTAACCAGGCCCGACTCTGCTTAGCTTCTGAGATAAAACTCTGGCTTTTAGTCTGCGAAAAGAGAGTGAAAGTGAACTCCACTTTGAGATGGCTCTGGGATTGGGCCGACTGGGAGAATTGCTTGAAAAAAACCTCTACACCCAATGAGCGGTCAGAACAAAGCCTCAAGACCCCTAGTCTTTTGCACAGAGTAAAAGACAAAGCAGCCATTGAATAGGGCCCGATTGTTCCTACCTGGTCGGCCGAGGAGCCAGCGTCTCAACCAAGCAAAGCTCACCGTGGGGAAGGTGGCTATGCCAACTAGCCTGATGCACTGCTCCCGCAGTGTCAAATACTCGTACTCTGGTTTCTCTTCATAACGTACAAGTCTTTCGCCTTTTACTAAAGACTTCCGTGGAGAGCAGCATTAATGAGTTGTTTCTATTTTTGGAAGGCTTTACCTTTGCGGGTGAAGCCCATTCTGTCTGTGCAAAGGAAATCTTCTTGCTGTGCCAAGTGACTTCTCGGAGTAGAGTCACCTTATTTCTTGAGACCGTGCCCATGTTCAAAGCTGGAGCGCTAAATTGTTGTTGTTTGAATGGTGCTCAGTGGAGCGGGCGGGAGTGCAAAGTTGTACCATCTGAAACGGCTGAAGAGTGCTCACTGCAGCGGGTGGGCGGAGGTGCAAAGTGACGCTTTGTAGGCAAAAAAAGAGCACCGCCACAAGTGCGCATTGTGCCAGGAAGGGCTCTCGGACGTGAAACAGTGGAGGGTTATCGCTTCTCGGCCTTTTGGCTAAGATCAAGTGTAGTATCTGTTCTTATCAGTTTAATATCTGATACGTCCTCTATATGAGGACTACATATTAAATGGATTTTTAGGCACAGGGGTTGAAAAAGGGGCTTGCTCCGTTCACTCCACGCATCGACCCGGTACTGCAGTGCTGCCGGGAACGGTGCACTCTTCCCAACTCTTGTGAAATAACAAAACCAGCGGTACTTGGTGGTAGTTTCAGGGAGCCGTTGTATTCTGACTTCTAAAATGGAACTATAATCTTTAGAAAAGACGCAGTTTATGAGCACGTCGTGGGATTGAGCTTCCCTGGTTTCTCTGTATGACCATGAACACCAAACTACACACAGAGAACAGAGGAGCTTGACAGACACACACTAAGTTATCTGAGAGTCCCATTTTCAGCTGCAGAGAACAATCACATCAGGGAAGTCGACGTGCAGGCTCAACATCAGCCTCTCAAGCCAACTCTCTGGTAAAATAGGGGCAACGTATGGTTCCAGCACCTATGTAACACATATTTGTCACGGGGACTGTGGCTTACGGCCACACCGCCCTGAACACGCCCGATCTCGTCCGAACTCGGAAGCCAAGCAGGGTCGGGCCTGGTTAGTACTTGGATGGGAGACCACTTGGGAATACCAGGTGCTGTAAGCATTTTTCTCTCTTCTCTCTGCATGTCTTTTGTTGAAACATCTGTTGATCACCCTGTGATCCATCTTGCTGATCCTGGATCTGCTAAGGTGTCCCAGGTCATGGTTGCCTTTGATCCTCATACATTTAACTTTGTCCTGACAAAGGAGCAGTTCCAAAAAGTCAAACAGGGACTGCCTTTGCATTTGACGCAGTCAAACTGCATGCGCCTGGAGAAGCCAAAAGGCTTACAGCACCTGGTATTCCCAGGCGGTCTCCCCATCCAAGTACTAACCAGGCCCGACTCTGCTTAGCTTCTGAGATAAAACTCTGGCTTTTAGTCTGCGAAAAGAGAGTGAAAGTGAACTCCACTTTGAGATGGCTCTGGGATTGGGCCGACTGGGAGAATTGCTTGAAAAAAACCTCTACACCCAATGAGCGGTCAGAACAAAGCCTCAAGACCCCTAGTCTTTTGCACAGAGTAAAAGACAAAGCAGCCATTGAATAGGGCCCGATTGTTCCTACCTGGTCGGCCGAGGAGCCAGCGTCTCAACCAAGCAAAGCTCACCGTGGGGAAGGTGGCTATGCCAACTAGCCTGATGCACTGCTCCCGCAGTGTCAAATACTCGTACTCTGGTTTCTCTTCATAACGTACAAGTCTTTCGCCTTTTACTAAAGACTTCCGTGGAGAGCAGCATTAATGAGTTGTTTCTATTTTTGGAAGGCTTTACCTTTGCGGGTGAAGCCCATTCTGTCTGTGCAAAGGAAATCTTCTTGCTGTGCCAAGTGACTTCTCGGAGTAGAGTCACCTTATTTCTTGAGACCGTGCCCATGTTCAAAGCTGGAGCGCTAAATTGTTGTTGTTTGAATGGTGCTCAGTGGAGCGGGCGGGAGTGCAAAGTTGTACCATCTGAAACGGCTGAAGAGTGCTCACTGCAGCGGGTGGGCGGAGGTGCAAAGTGACGCTTTGTAGGCAAAAAAAGAGCACCGCCACAAGTGCGCATTGTGCCAGGAAGGGCTCTCGGACGTGAAACAGTGGAGGGTTATCGCTTCTCGGCCTTTTGGCTAAGATCAAGTGTAGTATCTGTTCTTATCAGTTTAATATCTGATACGTCCTCTATATGAGGACTACATATTAAATGGATTTTTAGGCACAGGGGTTGAAAAAGGGGCTTGCTCCGTTCACTCCACGCATCGACCCGGTACTGCAGTGCCGCCGGGAACGGTGCACTCTTCCCAACTCTTGTGAAATAACAAAACCAGCGGTACTTGGTGGTAGTTTCAGGGAGCCGTTGTATTCTGACTTCTAAAATGGAACTATAATCTTTAGAAAAGACGCAGTTTATGAGCACGTCGTGGGATTGAGCTTCCCTGGTTTCTCTGTATGACCATGAACACCAAACTACACACAGAGAACAGAGGAGCTTGACAGACACACACTAAGTTATCTGAGAGTCCCATTTTCAGCTGCAGAGAACAATCACATCAGGGAAGTCGACGTGCAGGCTCAACATCAGCCTCTCAAGCCAACTCTCTGGTAAAATAGGGGCAACGTATGGTTCCAGCACCTATGTAACACATATTTGTCACAGGGACTGTGGCTTACGGCCACACCGCCCTGAACACGCCCGATCTCGTCCGAACTCGGAAGCCAAGCAGGGTCGGGCCTGGTTAGTACTTGGATGGGAGACCACTTGGGAATACCAGGTGCTGTAAGCATTTTTCTCTCTTCTCTCTGCATGTCTTTTGTTGAAACATCTGTTGATCACCCTGTGATCCATCTTGCTGATCCTGGATCTGCTAAGGTGTCCCAGGTCATGGTTGCCTTTGATCCTCATACATTTAACTTTGTCCTGACAAAGGAGCAGTTCCAAAAAGTCAAACAGGGACTGCATTTGCATTTGACGCAGTCAAACTGCATGCGCCTGGAGAAGCCAAAAGGCTTACAGCACCTGGTATTCCCAGGCGGTCTCCCCATCCAAGTACTAACCAGGCCCGACTCTGCTTAGCTTCTGAGATAAAACTCTGGCTTTTAGTCTGCGAAAAGAGAGTGAAAGTGAACTCCACTTTGAGATGGCTCTGGGATTGGGCCGACTGGGAGAATTGCTTGAAAAAAACCTCTACACCCAATGAGCGGTCAGAACAAAGCCTCAAGACCCCTAGTCTTTTGCACAGAGTAAAAGACAAAGCAGCCATTGAATAGGGCCCGATTGTTCCTACCTGGTCGGCCGAGGAGCCAGCGTCTCAACCAAGCAAAGCTCACCGTGGGGAAGGTGGCTATGCCAACTAGCCTGATGCACTGCTCCCGCAGTGTCAAATACTCGTACTCTGGTTTCTCTTCATAACGTACAAGTCTTTCGCCTTTTACTAAAGACTTCCGTGGAGAGCAGCATTAATGAGTTGTTTCTATTTTTGGAAGGCTTTACCTTTGCGGGTGAAGCCCATTCTGTCTGTGCAAAGGAAATCTTCTTGCTGTGCCAAGTGACTTCTCGGAGTAGAGTCACCTTATTTCTTGAGACCGTGCCCATGTTCAAAGCTGGAGCGCTAAATTGTTGTTGTTTGAATGGTGCTCAGTGGAGCGGGCGGGAGTGCAAAGTTGTACCATCTGAAACGGCTGAAGAGTGCTCACTGCAGCGGGTGGGCGGAGGTGCAAAGTGACGCTTTGTAGGCAAAAAAAGAGCACCGCCACAAGTGCGCATTGTGCCAGGAAGGGCTCTCGGACGTGAAACAGTGGAGGGTTATCGCTTCTCGGCCTTTTGGCTAAGATCAAGTGTAGTATCTGTTCTTATCAGTTTACTATCTGATATGTCCTCTATATGAGGACTACATATTAAATGGATTTTTAGGCACAGGGGTTGAAAAAGGGGCTTGCTCCGTTCACTCCACGCATCGACCCGGTACTGCAGTGCCGCCGGGAACGGTGCACTCTTCCCAACTCTTGTGAAATAACAAAACCAGCGGTACTTGGTGGTAGTTTCAGGGAGCCATTGTATTCTGACTTCTAAAATGGAACTATAATCTTTAGAAAAGACGCAGTTTATGAGCACGTCGTGGGATTGAGCTTCCCTGGTTTCTCTGTATGACCATGAACACCAAACTACACACAGAGAACAGAGGAGCTTGACAGACACACACTAAGTTATCTGAGAGTCCCATTTTCAGCTGCAGAGAACAATCACATCAGGGAAGTCGACGTGCAGGCTCAACATCAGCCTCTCAAGCCAACTCTCTGGTAAAATAGGGGCAACGTATGGTTCCAGCACCTATGTAACACATATTTGTCACAGGGACTGTGGCTTACGGCCACACCGCCCTGAACACGCCCGATCTCGTCCGAACTCGGAAGCCAAGCAGGGTCGGGCCTGGTTAGTACTTGGATGGGAGACCACTTGGGAATACCAGGTGCTGTAAGCATTTTTCTCTCTTCTCTCTGCATGTCTTTTGTTGAAACATCTGTTGATCACCCTGTGATCCATCTTGCTGATCCTGGATCTGCTAAGGTGTCCCAGGTCATGGTTGCCTTTGATCCTCATACATTTAACTTTGTCCTGACAAAGGAGCAGTTCCAAAAAGTCAAACAGGGACTGCCTTTGCATTTGACGCAGTCAAACTGCATGCGCCTGGAGAAGCCAAAAGGCTTACAGCACCTGGTATTCCCAGGCGGTCTCCCCATCCAAGTACTAACCAGGCCCGACTCTGCTTAGCTTCTGAGATAAAACTCTGGCTTTTAGTCTGCGAAAAGAGAGTGAAAGTGAACTCCACTTTGAGATGGCTCTGGGATTGGGCCGACTGGGAGAATTGCTTGAAAAAAACCTCTACACCCAATGAGCGGTCAGAACAAAGCCTCAAGACCCCTAGTCTTTTGCACAGAGTAAAAGACAAAGCAGCCATTGAATAGGGCCCGATTGTTCCTACCTGGTCGGCCGAGGAGCCAGCGTCTCAACCAAGCAAAGCTCACCGTGGGGAAGGTGGCTATGCCAACTAGCCTGATGCACTGCTCCCGCAGTGTCAAATACTCGTACTCTGGTTTCTCTTCATAACGTACAAGTCTTTTGCCTTTTACTAAAGACTTCCGTGGAGAGCAGCATTAATGAGTTGTTTCTATTTTTGGAAGGCTTTACCTTTGCGGGTGAAGCCCATTCTGTCTGTGCAAAGGAAATCTTCTTGCTGTGCCAAGTGACTTCTCGGAGTAGAGTCACCTTATTTCTTGAGACCGTGCCCATGTTCAAAGCTGGAGCGCTAAATTGTTGTTGTTTGAATGGTGCTCAGTGGAGCGGGCGGGAGTGCAAAGTTGTACCATCTGAAACGGCTGAAGAGTGCTCACTGCAGCGGGTGGGCGGAGGTGCAAAGTGACGCTTTGTAGGCAAAAAAAGAGCACCGCCACAAGTGCGCATTGTGCCAGGAAGGGCTCTCGGACGTGAAACAGTGGAGGGTTATCGCTTCTCGGCCTTTTGGCTAAGATCAAGTGTAGTATCTGTTCTTATCAGTTTACTATCTGATATGTCCTCTATATGAGGACTACATATTAAATGGATTTTTAGGCACAGGGGTTGAAAAAGGGGCTTGCTCCGTTCACTCCACGCATCGACCCGGTACTGCAGTGCCGCCGGGAACGGTGCACTCTTCCCAACTCTTGTGAAATAACAAAACCAGCGGTACTTGGTGGTAGTTTCAGGGAGCCATTGTATTCTGACTTCTAAAATGGAACTATAATCTTTAGAAAAGACGCAGTTTATGAGCACGTCGTGGGATTGAGCTTCCCTGGTTTCTCTGTATGACCATGAACACCAAACTACACACAGAGAACAGAGGAGCTTGACAGACACACACTAAGTTATCTGAGAGTCCCATTTTCAGCTGCAGAGAACAATCACATCAGGGAAGTCGACGTGCAGGCTCAACATCAGCCTCTCAAGCCAACTCTCTGGTAAAATAGGGGCAACGTATGGTTCCAGCACCTATGTAACACATATTTGTCACAGGGACTGTGGCTTACGGCCACACCGCCCTGAACACGCCCGATCTCGTCCGAACTCGGAAGCCAAGCAGGGTCGGGCCTGGTTAGTACTTGGATGGGAGACCACTTGGGAATACCAGGTGCTGTAAGCATTTTTCTCTCTTCTCTCTGCATGTCTTTTGTTGAAACATCTGTTGATCACCCTGTGATCCATCTTGCTGATCCTGGATCTGCTAAGGTGTCCCAGGTCATGGTTGCCTTTGATCCTCATACATTTAACTTTGTCCTGACAAAGGAGCAGTTCCAAAAAGTCAAACAGGGACTGCCTTTGCATTTGACGCAGTCAAACTGCATGCGCCTGGAGAAGCCAAAAGGCTTACAGCACCTGGTATTCCCAGGCGGTCTCCCCATCCAAGTACTAACCAGGCCCGACTCTGCTTAGCTTCTGAGATAAAACTCTGGCTTTTAGTCTGCGAAAAGAGAGTGAAAGTGAACTCCACTTTGAGATGGCTCTGGGATTGGGCCGACTGGGAGAATTGCTTGAAAAAAACCTCTACACCCAATGAGCGGTCAGAACAAAGCCTCAAGACCCCTAGTCTTTTGCACAGAGTAAAAGACAAAGCAGCCATTGAATAGGGCCCGATTGTTCCTACCTGGTCGGCCGAGGAGCCAGCGTCTCAACCAAGCAAAGCTCACCGTGGGGAAGGTGGCTATGCCAACTAGCCTGATGCACTGCTCCCGCAGTGTCAAATACTCGTACTCTGGTTTCTCTTCATAACGTACAAGTCTTTCGCCTTTTACTAAAGACTTCCGTGGAGAGCAGCATTAATGAGTTGTTTCTATTTTTGGAAGGCTTTACCTTTGCGGGTGAAGCCCATTCTGTCTGTGCAAAGGAAATCTTCTTGCTGTGCCAAGTGACTTCTCGGAGTAGAGTCACCTTATTTCTTGAGACCGTGCCCATGTTCAAAGCTGGAGCGCTAAATTGTTGTTGTTTGAATGGTGCTCAGTGGAGCGGGCGGGAGTGCAAAGTTGTACCATCTGAAACGGCTGAAGAGTGCTCACTGCAGCGGGTGGGCGGAGGTGCAAAGTGACGCTTTGTAGGCAAAAAAAGAGCACCGCCACAAGTGCGCATTGTGCCAGGAAGGGCTCTCGGACGTGAAACAGTGGAGGGTTATCGCTTCTCGGCCTTTTGGCTAAGATCAAGTGTAGTATCTGTTCTTATCAGTTTACTATCTGATACGTCCTCTATATGAGGACTACATATTAAATGGATTTTTAGGCACAGGGGTTGAAAAAGGGGCTTGCTCCGTTCACTCCACGCATCGACCCGGTACTGCAGTGCCGCCGGGAACGGTGCACTCTTCCCAACTCTTGTGAAATAACAAAACCAGCGGTACTTGGTGGTAGTTTCAGGGAGCCGTTGTATTCTGACTTCTAAAATGGAACTATAATCTTTAGAAAAGACGCAGTTTATGAGCACGTCGTGGGATTGAGCTTCCCTGGTTTCTCTGTATGACCATGAACACCAAACTACACACAGAGAACAGAGGAGCTTGACAGACACACACTAAGTTATCTGAGAGTCCCATTTTCAGCTGCAGAGAACAATCACATCAGGGAAGTCGACGTGCAGGCTCAACATCAGCCTCTCAAGCCAACTCTCTGGTGAAATAGGGGCAACGTATGGTTCCAGCACCTATGTAACACATATTTGTCACAGGGACTGTGGCTTACGGCCACACCGCCCTGAACACGCCCGATCTCGTCCGAACTCGGAAGCCAAGCAGGGTCGGGCCTGGTTAGTACTTGGATGGGAGACCACTTGGGAATACCAGGTGCTGTAAGCATTTTTCTCTCTTCTCTCTGCATGTCTTTTGTTGAAACATCTGTTGATCACCCTGTGATCCATCTTGCTGATCCTGGATCTGCTAAGGTGTCCCAGGTCATGGTTGCCTTTGATCCTCATACATTTAACTTTGTCCTGACAAAGGAGCAGTTCCAAAAAGTCAAACAGGGACTGCCTTTGCATTTGACGCAGTCAAACTGCATGCGCCTGGAGAAGCCAAAAGGCTTACAGCACCTGGTATTCCCAGGCGGTCTCCCCATCCAAGTACTAACCAGGCCCGACTCTGCTTAGCTTCTGAGATAAAACTCTGGCTTTTAGTCTGCGAAAAGAGAGTGAAAGTGAACTCCACTTTGAGATGGCTCTGGGATTGGGCCGACTGGGAGAATTGCTTGAAAAAAACCTCTACACCCAATGAGCGGTCAGAACAAAGCCTCAAGACCCCTAGTCTTTTGCACAGAGTAAAAGACAAAGCAGCCATTGAATAGGGCCCGATTGTTCCTACCTGGTCGGCCGAGGAGCCAGCGTCTCAACCAAGCAAAGCTCACTGTGGGGAAGGTGGCTATGCCAACTAGCCTGATGCACTGCTCCCGCAGTGTCAAATACTCGTACTCTGGTTTCTCTTCATAACGTACAAGTCTTTCGCCTTTTACTAAAGACTTCCGTGGAGAGCAGCATTAATGAGTTGTTTCTATTTTTGGAAGGCTTTACCTTTGCGGGTGAAGCCCATTCTGTCTGTGCAAAGGAAATCTTCTTGCTGTGCCAAGTGACTTCTCGGAGTAGAGTCACCTTATTTCTTGAGACCGTGCCCATGTTCAAAGCTGGAGCGCTAAATTGTTGTTGTTTGAATGGTGCTCAGTGGAGCGGGCGGGAGTGCAAAGTTGTACCATCTGAAACGGCTGAAGAGTGCTCACTGCAGCGGGTGGGCGGAGGTGCAAAGTGACGCTTTGTAGGCAAAAAAAGAGCACCGCCACAAGTGCGCATTGTGCCAGGAAGGGCTCTCGGACGTGAAACAGTGGAGGGTTATCGCTTCTCGGCCTTTTGGCTAAGATCAAGTGTAGTATCTGTTCTTATCAGTTTACTATCTGATACGTCCTCTATATGAGGACTACATATTAAATGGATTTTTAGGCACAGGGGTTGAAAAAGGGGCTTGCTCCGTTCACTCCACGCATCGACCCGGTACTGCAGTGCCGCCGGGAACGGTGCACTCTTCCCAACTCTTGTGAAATAACAAAACCAGCGGTACTTGGTGGTAGTTTCAGGGAGCCATTGTATTCTGACTTCTAAAATGGAACTATAATCTTTAGAAAAGACGCAGTTTATGAGCACGTCGTGGGATTGAGCTTCCCTGGTTTCTCTGTATGACCATGAACACCAAACTACACACAGAGAACAGAGGAGCTTGACAGACACACACTAAGTTATCTGAGAGTCCCATTTTCAGCTGCAGAGAACAATCACATCAGGGAAGTCGACGTGCAGGCTCAACATCAGCCTCTCAAGCCAACTCTCTGGTAAAATAGGGGCAACGTATGGTTCCAGCACCTATGTAACACATATTTGTCACAGGGACTGTGGCTTACGGCCACACCGCCCTGAACACGCCCGATCTCGTCCGAACTCGGAAGCCAAGCAGGGTCGGGCCTGGTTAGTACTTGGATGGGAGACCACTTGGGAATACCAGGTGCTGTAAGCATTTTTCTCTCTTCTCTCTGCATGTCTTTTGTTGAAACATCTGTTGATCACCCTGTGATCCATCTTGCTGATCCTGGATCTGCTAAGGTGTCCCAGGTCATGGTTGCCTTTGATCCTCATACATTTAACTTTGTCCTGACAAAGGAGCAGTTCCAAAAAGTCAAACAGGGACTGCCTTTGCATTTGACGCAGTCAAACTGCATGCGCCTGGAGAAGCCAAAAGGCTTACAGCACCTGGTATTCCCAGGCGGTCTCCCCATCCAAGTACTAACCAGGCCCGACTCTGCTTAGCTTCTGAGATAAAACTCTGGCTTTTAGTCTGCGAAAAGAGAGTGAAAGTGAACTCCACTTTGAGATGGCTCTGGGATTGGGCCGACTGGGAGAATTGCTTGAAAAAAACCTCTACACCCAATGAGCGGTCAGAACAAAGCCTCAAGACCCCTAGTCTTTTGCACAGAGTAAAAGACAAAGCAGCCATTGAATAGGGCCCGATTGTTCCTACCTGGTCGGCCGAGGAGCCAGCGTCTCAACCAAGCAAAGCTCACCGTGGGGAAGGTGGCTATGCCAACTAGCCTGATGCACTGCTCCCGCAGTGTCAAATACTCGTACTCTGGTTTCTCTTCATAACGTACAAGTCTTTTGCCTTTTACTAAAGACTTCCGTGGAGAGCAGCATTAATGAGTTGTTTCTATTTTTGGAAGGCTTTACCTTTGCGGGTGAAGCCCATTCTGTCTGTGCAAAGGAAATCTTCTTGCTGTGCCAAGTGACTTCTCGGAGTAGAGTCACCTTATTTCTTGAGACCGTGCCCATGTTCAAAGCTGGAGCGCTAAATTGTTGTTGTTTGAATGGTGCTCAGTGGAGCGGGCGGGAGTGCAAAGTTGTACCATCTGAAACGGCTGAAGAGTGCTCACTGCAGCGGGTGGGCGGAGGTGCAAAGTGACGCTTTGTAGGCAAAAAAAGAGCACCGCCACAAGTGCGCATTGTGCCAGGAAGGGCTCTCGGACGTGAAACAGTGGAGGGTTATCGCTTCTCGGCCTTTTGGCTAAGATCAAGTGTAGTATCTGTTCTTATCAGTTTACTATCTGATACGTCCTCTATATGAGGACTACATATTAAATGGATTTTTAGGCACAGGGGTTGAAAAAGGGGCTTGCTCCGTTCACTCCACGCATCGACCCTGTACTGCAGTGCCGCCGGGAACGGTGCACTCTTCCCAACTCTTGTGAAATAACAAAACCAGCGGTACTTGGTGGTAGTTTCAGGGAGCCATTGTATTCTGACTTCTAAAATGGAACTATAATCTTTAGAAAAGACGCAGTTTATGAGCACGTCGTGGGATTGAGCTTCCCTGGTTTCTCTGTATGACCATGAACACCAAACTACACACAGAGAACAGAGGAGCTTGACAGACACACACTAAGTTATCTGAGAGTCCCATTTTCAGCTGCAGAGAACAATCACATCAGGGAAGTCGACGTGCAGGCTCAACATCAGCCTCTCAAGCCAACTCTCTGGTAAAATAGGGGCAACGTATGGTTCCAGCACCTATGTAACACATATTTGTCACAGGGACTGTGGCTTACGGCCACACCGCCCTGAACACGCCCGATCTCGTCCGAACTCGGAAGCCAAGCAGGGTCGGGCCTGGTTAGTACTTGGATGGGAGACCGCTTGGGAATACCAGGTGCTGTAAGCATTTTTCTCTCTTCTCTCTGCATGTCTTTTGTTGAAACATCTGTTGATCACCCTGTGATCCATCTTGCTGATCCTGGATCTGCTAAGGTGTCCCAGGTCATGGTTGCCTTTGATCCTCATACATTTAACTTTGTCCTGACAAAGGAGCAGTTCCAAAAAGTCAAACAGGGACTGCCTTTGCATTTGACGCAGTCAAACTGCATGCGCCTGGAGAAGCCAAAAGGCTTACAGCACCTGGTATTCCCAGGCGGTCTCCCCATCCAAGTACTAACCAGGCCCGACTCTGCTTAGCTTCTGAGATAAAACTCTGGCTTTTAGTCTGCGAAAAGAGAGTGAAAGTGAACTCCACTTTGAGATGGCTCTGGGATTGGGCCGACTGGGAGAATTGCTTGAAAAAAACCTCTACACCCAATGAGCGGTCAGAACAAAGCCTCAAGACCCCTAGTCTTTTGCACAGAGTAAAAGACAAAGCAGCCATTGAATAGGGCCCGATTGTTCCTACCTGGTCGGCCGAGGAGCCAGCGTCTCAACCAAGCAAAGCTCACCGTGGGGAAGGTGGCTATGCCAACTAGCCTGATGCACTGCTCCCGCAGTGTCAAATACTCGTACTCTGGTTTCTCTTCATAACGTACAAGTCTTTCGCCTTTTACTAAAGACTTCCGTGGAGAGCAGCATTAATGAGTTGTTTCTATTTTTGGAAGGCTTTACCTTTGCGGGTGAAGCCCATTCTGTCTGTGCAAAGGAAATCTTCTTGCTGTGCCAAGTGACTTCTCGGAGTAGAGTCACCTTATTTCTTGAGACCGTGCCCATGTTCAAAGCTGGAGCGCTAAATTGTTGTTGTTTGAATGGTGCTCAGTGGAGCGGGCGGGAGTGCAAAGTTGTACCATCTGAAACGGCTGAAGAGTGCTCACTGCAGCGGGTGGGCGGAGGTGCAAAGTGACGCTTTGTAGGCAAAAAAAGAGCACCGCCACAAGTGCGCATTGTGCCAGGAAGGGCTCTCGGACGTGAAACAGTGGAGGGTTATCGCTTCTCGGCCTTTTGGCTAAGATCAAGTGTAGTATCTGTTCTTATCAGTTTAATATCTGATACGTCCTCTATATGAGGACTACATATTAAATGGATTTTTAGGCACAGGGGTTGAAAAAGGGGCTTGCTCCGTTCACTCCACGCATCGACCCGGTACTGCAGTGCCGCCGGGAACGGTGCACTCTTCCCAACTCTTGTGAAATAACAAAACCAGCGGTACTTGGTGGTAGTTTCAGGGAGCCATTGTATTCTGACTTCTAAAATGGAACTATAATCTTTAGAAAAGACGCAGTTTATGAGCACGTCGTGGGATTGAGCTTCCCTGGTTTCTCTGTATGACCATGAACACCAAACTACACACAGAGAACAGAGGAGCTTGACAGACACACACTAAGTTATCTGAGAGTCCCATTTTCAGCTGCAGAGAACAATCACATCAGGGAAGTCGACGTGCAGGCTCAACATCAGCCTCTCAAGCCAACTCTCTGGTAAAATAGGGGCAACGTATGGTTCCAGCACCTATGTAACACATATTTGTCACAGGGACTGTGGCTTACGGCCACACCGCCCTGAACACGCCCGATCTCGTCCGAACTCGGAAGCCAAGCAGGGTCGGGCCTGGTTAGTACTTGGATGGGAGACCACTTGGGAATACCAGGTGCTGTAAGCATTTTTCTCTCTTCTCTCTGCATGTCTTTTGTTGAAACATCTGTTGATCACCCTGTGATCCATCTTGCTGATCCTGGATCTGCTAAGGTGTCCCAGGTCATGGTTGCCTTTGATCCTCATACATTTAACTTTGTCCTGACAAAGGAGCAGTTCCAAAAAGTCAAACAGGGACTGCCTTTGCATTTGACGCAGTCAAACTGCATGCGCCTGGAGAAGCCAAAAGGCTTACAGCACCTGGTATTCCCAGGCGGTCTCCCCATCCAAGTACTAACCAGGCCCGACTCTGCTTAGCTTCTGAGATAAAACTCTGGCTTTTAGTCTGCGAAAAGAGAGTGAAAGTGAACTCCACTTTGAGATGGCTCTGGGATTGGGCCGACTGGGAGAATTGCTTGAAAAAAACCTCTACACCCAATGAGCGGTCAGAACAAAGCCTCAAGACCCCTAGTCTTTTGCACAGAGTAAAAGACAAAGCAGCCATTGAATAGGGCCCGATTGTTCCTACCTGGTCGGCCGGGGAGCCAGCGTCTCAACCAAGCAAAGCTCACCGTGGGGAAGGTGGCTATGCCAACTAGCCTGATGCACTGCTCCCGCAGTGTCAAATACTCGTACTCTGGTTTCTCTTCATAACGTACAAGTCTTTCGCCTTTTACTAAAGACTTCCGTGGAGAGCAGCATTAATGAGTTGTTTCTATTTTTGGAAGGCTTTACCTTTGCGGGTGAAGCCCATTCTGTCTGTGCAAAGGAAATCTTCTTGCTGTGCCAAGTGACTTCTCGGAGTAGAGTCACCTTATTTCTTGAGACCGTGCCCATGTTCAAAGCTGGAGCGCTAAATTGTTGTTGTTTGAATGGTGCTCAGTGGAGCGGGCGGGAGTGCAAAGTTGTACCATCTGAAACGGCTGAAGAGTGCTCACTGCAGCGGGTGGGCGGAGGTGCAAAGTGACGCTTTGTAGGCAAAAAAAGAGCACCGCCACAAGTGCGCATTGTGCCAGGAAGGGCTCTCGGACGTGAAACAGTGGAGGGTTATCGCTTCTCGGCCTTTTGGCTAAGATCAAGTGTAGTATCTGTTCTTATCAGTTTAATATCTGATACGTCCTCTATATGAGGACTACATATTAAATGGATTTTTAGGCACAGGGGTTGAAAAAGGGGCTTGCTCCATTCACTCCACGCATCGACCCGGTACTGCAGTGCCGCCGGGAACGGTGCACTCTTCCCAACTCTTGTGAAATAACAAAACCAGCGGTACTTGGTGGTAGTTTCAGGGAGCCATTGTATTCTGACTTCTAAAATGGAACTATAATCTTTAGAAAAGACGCAGTTTATGAGCACGTCGTGGGATTGAGCTTCCCTGGTTTCTCTGTATGACCATGAACACCAAACTACACACAGAGAACAGAGGAGCTTGACAGACACACACTAAGTTATCTGAGAGTCCCATTTTCAGCTGCAGAGAACAATCACATCAGGGAAGTCGACGTGCAGGCTCAACATCAGCCTCTCAAGCCAACTCTCTGGTAAAATAGGGGCAACGTATGGTTCCAGCACCTATGTAACACATATTTGTCACGGGGACTGTGGCTTACGGCCACACCGCCCTGAACACGCCCGATCTCGTCCGAACTCGGAAGCCAAGCAGGGTCGGGCCTGGTTAGTACTTGGATGGGAGACCACTTGGGAATACCAGGTGCTGTAAGCATTTTTCTCTCTTCTCTCTGCATGTCTTTTGTTGAAACATCTGTTGATCACCCTGTGATCCATCTTGCTGATCCTGGATCTGCTAAGGTGTCCCAGGTCATGGTTGCCTTTGATCCTCATACATTTAACTTTGTCCTGACAAAGGAGCAGTTCCAAAAAGTCAAACAGGGACTGCCTTTGCATTTGACGCAGTCAAACTGCATGCGCCTGGAGAAGCCAAAAGGCTTACAGCACCTGGTATTCCCAGGCGGTCTCCCCATCCAAGTACTAACCAGGCCCGACTCTGCTTAGCTTCTGAGATAAAACTCTGGCTTTTAGTCTGCGAAAAGAGAGTGAAAGTGAACTCCACTTTGAGATGGCTCTGGGATTGGGCCGACTGGGAGAATTGCTTGAAAAAAACCTCTACACCCAATGAGCGGTCAGAACAAAGCCTCAAGACCCCTAGTCTTTTGCACAGAGTAAAAGACAAAGCAGCCATTGAATAGGGCCCGATTGTTCCTACCTGGTCGGCCGAGGAGCCAGCGTCTCAACCAAGCAAAGCTCACCGTGGGGAAGGTGGCTATGCCAACTAGCCTGATGCACTGCTCCCGCAGTGTCAAATACTCGTACTCTGGTTTCTCTTCATAACGTACAAGTCTTTCGCCTTTTACTAAAGACTTCCGTGGAGAGCAGCATTAATGAGTTGTTTCTATTTTTGGAAGGCTTTACCTTTGCGGGTGAAGCCCATTCTGTCTGTGCAAAGGAAATCTTCTTGCTGTGCCAAGTGACTTCTCGGAGTAGAGTCACCTTATTTCTTGAGACCGTGCCCATGTTCAAAGCTGGAGCGCTAAATTGTTGTTGTTTGAATGGTGCTCAGTGGAGCGGGCGGGAGTGCAAAGTTGTACCATCTGAAACGGCTGAAGAGTGCTCACTGCAGCGGGTGGGCGGAGGTGCAAAGTGACGCTTTGTAGGCAAAAAAAGAGCACCGCCACAAGTGCGCATTGTGCCAGGAAGGGCTCTCGGACGTGAAACAGTGGAGGGTTATCGCTTCTCGGCCTTTTGGCTAAGATCAAGTGTAGTATCTGTTCTTATCAGTTTAATATCTGATACGTCCTCTATATGAGGACTGCATATTAAATGTATTTTTAGGCACAGGGGTTGAAAAAGGGGCTTGCTCCGTTCACTCCACGCATCGACCCGGTACTGCAGTGCCGCCGGGAACGGTGCACTCTTCCCAACTCTTGTGAAATAACAAAACCAGCGGTACTTGGTGGTAGTTTCAGGGAGCCATTGTATTCTGACTTCTAAAATGGAACTATAATCTTTAGAAAAGACGCAGTTTATGAGCACGTCGTGGGATTGAGCTTCCCTGGTTTCTCTGTATGACCATGAACACCAAACTACACACAGAGAACAGAGGAGCTTGACAGACACACACTAAGTTATCTGAGAGTCCCATTTTCAGCTGCAGAGAACAATCACATCAGGGAAGTCGACGTGCAGGCTCAACATCAGCCTCTCAAGCCAACTCTCTGGTAAAATAGGGGCAACGTATGGTTCCAGCACCTATGTAACACATATTTGTCACAGGGACTGTGGCTTACGGCCACACCGCCCTGAACACGCCAGATCTCGTCCGATCTCGGAAGCCAAGCAGGGTCGGCCTGGTTAGTACTTGGATGGGAGACCGCTTGGGAATACCAGGTGCTGTAAGCATTTTTCTCTCTTCTCTCTGCATGTCTTTTGTTGAAACATCTGTTGATCACCCTGTGATCCATCTTGCTGATCCTGGATCTGCTAAGGTGTCCCAGGTCATGGTTGCCTTTGATCCTCATACATTTAACTTTGTCCTGACAAAGGAGCAGTTCCAAAAAGTCAAACAGGGACTGCCTTTGCATTTGACGCAGTCAAACTGCATGCGCCTGGAGAAGCCAAAAGGCTTACAGCACCTGGTATTCCCAGGCGGTCTCCCCATCCAAGTACTAACCAGGCCCGACTCTGCTTAGCTTCTGAGATAAAACTCTGGCTTTTAGTCTGCGAAAAGAGAGTGAAAGTGAACTCCACTTTGAGATGGCTCTGGGATTGGGCCGACTGGGAGAATTGCTTGAAAAAAACCTCTACACCCAATGAGCGGTCAGAACAAAGCCTCAAGACCCCTAGTCTTTTGCACAGAGTAAAAGACAAAGCAGCCATTGAATAGGGCCCGATTGTTCCTACCTGGTCGGCCGAGGAGCCAGCGTCTCAACCAAGCAAAGCTCACCGTGGGGAAGGTGGCTATGCCAACTAGCCTGATGCACTGCTCCCGCAGTGTCAAATACTCGTACTCTGGTTTCTCTTCATAACGTACAAGTCTTTCGCCTTTTACTAAAGACTTCCGTGGAGAGCAGCATTAATGAGTTGTTTCTATTTTTGGAAGGCTTTACCTTTGCGGGTGAAGCCCATTCTGTCTGTGCAAAGGAAATCTTCTTGCTGTGCCAAGTGACTTCTCGGAGTAGAGTCACCTTATTTCTTGAGACCGTGCCCATGTTCAAAGCTGGAGCGCTAAATTGTTGTTGTTTGAATGGTGCTCAGTGGAGCGGGCGGGAGTGCAAAGTTGTACCATCTGAAACGGCTGAAGAGTGCTCACTGCAGCGGGTGGGCGGAGGTGCAAAGTGACGCTTTGTAGGCAAAAAAAGAGCACCGCCACAAGTGCGCATTGTGCCAGGAAGGGCTCTCGGACGTGAAACAGTGGAGGGTTATCGCTTCTCGGCCTTTTCGCTAAGACTGCGATCGCCTCCTTTGGGTGGACTATTTTATGCCTTTAGGCATTAAATTTTTCTCGCTTTGGAGGTTCTTTTTTGCGTTCGATCAAAGTATTCCAAGTCGTTTGTAGTTGGAGTTCTTTGTCTTTAAATTTTCTTGTATTACCCTTTTTTTTCTCCAGGTTTTTGCTTTTTGAACGAGTTTCAGCTGAAACAGGGTCGGTGTTGGTGTTCCATCTTTTTTAGAGGAAGGTAAGTATCCATTTTTAGTACCTTTTAATCCACTTTTTACTCTTTTATTGGGCTTTTAGTGTGATATTTATTTTTGTTCTTTTAAGCATTTTATTTAAAAACTGTTTGTGGTGCCTCCATCATGTCGGCAAACTATGCTGGCATGAGGAGGCACCACAGCGCTAGATTTTTATTTAAAGAAAAAGAAGGAAAGCTTATAGAGATGTCCAGATTGGACTTCTCTCGGAAGCTAATTCAAAACATATTGAACTTTAAGCCAGACGATTTGAATTGCATCCTGTCATTGCCTTTTAACAAAGGTTTCGATGTAAGTTTTCGCACTGCAGCTTTGCTGCAGGAGTTTTGGATGAGATTTGGTAATGTGCAAGCCCAGTTTTCTGCGTTTACTGTTGAGAAACTTACTGACAATACTCTGAAGACAGTAATTGTCAGAATGTTCAATGAAATGGTGAACGCAGAAGATATCTGTATATGGTTGGGAAGATTCTGCACTGTTAAAGGCCAGGCAATGAAGGTGAGGGATGTTGACGGCATCTGGAACTGCGCCTGGAGGGTCCCCATCCAACAATGGCAAGACCCCCAGGGCTTCCAGGGCCTGAAACATCTCCCATCAATGATTGTCTTGGGAGAAAACAGAGGCTACATCCACTACCAGGGACAGCCCAAACTCTGCCGCAAATGTGGGGAGCACGGGCACCTGGTGGAGGCCTGCACGAAGGTGTTTTGTGGCAAATGTAGAGGAATCGGTCACACCTTCGAAGAGTGTACGAATGGCAGAAAGTGCAATCTCTGTGGAGAATCAAACCACCTCTTCAGAGATTGCCCAAAATCCTTTGCCAACAAATTGAAATCCAAAAAAACGCGAGAAGGAAATGGAGGGCAGACCGAGGCAGTTAACGAGCTACTTGAAACAGCTGGGCTGGAAAATTCAAACTTCCCGCCAAAATCCCTGAATGGTGGACAGCAGTCAGGTGAGGCCGAGGAGGGGGAGGGGCCTGCTACACCCCCACCAATGGAGAGTTCTGGAGAGGAGGAGGAGGAGGAGGTGGTGCAGGCAGAAGGCGGAGCTAGTTCAGAATGTGAAGAAGTCCAATCACAGGATGATAGCGAGGATGCCTCCCTCCCAGATGCCCAGCAAACAAAGAGGCTTGCATCAGAATTGTCCTCTGATTCTCCTATAGTCTCAGAGAAGAGGGGAAGAGCTGGGACTACCTCAGACAGTTCATCTGTGGAGGAGCCCAGAGTCTTCCCCTCCAATTCACCAAATGAGGTCTCTTTTTTAAATGTAGTTCTGCAATCAACCCCTAGAGACTCAAAGTTTAACAAAACCTTGCAACAGAGGCCAACCCCCAGAGTCCGACCGGGGAATAGAGCTCAACACCCTCGCTTCTCACCTGTAGAAGTGAAGGAAGAGCTCCGTTCACAAGAAATTACATAACTGCTTTTAAGACATTTTAAATGTTTTAACCCTCATTTAGTCTTTTAAGATGTCATACCTGTTGTTTTTAACCATACTCATGACACTCACTCTCTCAACTATTAATGTGAGAAGTGTAAAGTCGAAAGTTAGAGCCCAGAGTGTTTTATCCTTTCTTAGTTCTTTTAAGTCAGATGTTCTTTTAATACAGGAATGCGGCCTACCGTTTTTAAAGCACTACAGACAGTGGGAGGAGATGTGGCCACAGACATCATTGTGGAGTGGATCCAACCAAAACAAAAATGACGGAGTGGCCATTTTGATCAAAAACCCTCAGGTTCTGGTGAAGGGCAGCACTGTGGTGAGAGACGGACGGGCACTTTTAGCACATTTGACTTTTATGGGACAAGATTTTAACCTCTTAAATATTTATGGCTTTAACGAAAAAAATGACCGGTATGACCTTTTAGAAGACCTGCAGTCCCACATGCTAGGTAGGGCACCACTAGTTTTAGGGGGTGATTTTAACTGTATTTTAAGCAGGAGTGACAGAAAAAGAGCAGGGGAATTTTTTAAAGTTGACAAAACATCGGTTTTATTACAGGGCATATGCAAGGATTTTAAACTTCAGGACTGTTTTAAAACCATGCATCCCAGAGAGGAGGGCTTCACCTGGTTCAGTGGTGATGGCACCAGAGCCTCTCGTATAGATTACCTTTTTACACGGGACTGCCCACCAACTGATGCTAGATTGACCCCCGTTTTCTTTTCCGATCACCTAATGCTTTCCTGCACCCTATCACTATCTTCGGGTGTGACTTCCGGAAGTGGTCTGTGGAAACTAAACTGCTCCCTTTTAAAAGAAAATGAAATAGTTAGTCAGTACCGGGAGCAGTACCACGAGTGGCAGACCCTTCAAGACTTTTACGATACACGTGCACACTGGTGGGAAATGGTGAAGGAAAAGACCCAGACTTTCTTTAGACAGGCAGGTAGGAGAAAAAAGAATAGGGAAAACAGACGCATGATGGGACTGCAGAAGCGACTACAGCGCTATTTTAAATTAAACCAACAAGGGATGGATTTTAATGATGAAATTAAACAAGTGAAAACAGAGATGTCGATTTTAGCAGATATTAAAAGTAAGGGTGTCATTTTAAGAAGCAGGGAACGAGAAATAGAGGAAGGAGAGAAGTGCACAAGGTATTTTTTTAAGAAAATTGTGAATAAAGGGGGGGCCATTTTAAAGCTAAGAAAAGAGAACGGGTGCACAGTTGATTCAATGGAAGAAATTAAACAAGCTGTTGAACAATTTTATCGTGAACTGTACGAACAAAAACCTGTTGAAATGGACACCATGACAGAAGTTTTAAATTTCATAGAAAAAACAGTAAAAGACAGTGTGCTTTTAACCCAAGATTTTACAATTTCAGAGTTAAATAAATGTTTTACAAATTTTAAGAAAGGGAAGTCCCCAGGACAAGATGGACTTCCCTTGGAATTTTATTTGACCTTTTGGGATATTTTAGCACCTGACTTGTTTACTGTTTTTATGGAATTTGAGCAACTTGACCGACTTCCTGACAGTTTTAGAGCAGGGATAGTGACTCTTCTTCACAAAAAAAAAGACAAGAATTGGAGACCGATTACACTTTTAAACTTTGACTGTAAACTTTTTAGTAAACTTTTAGCTTCACGTATGTCCTTGTTTTTAGAAGACCTGATTCACCCGGATCAAGCCTGTGCCATCCCGGGGAGGAAGATAACCGACAGCCTCGTACTGATCCGAGACACCATCTGTTATGCGAGAGACAGAAACATTCGGCTAGCAGTCCTAAATTTAGACTTTGAGAAAGCCTTTGATCGGGTCTCGCACCAGTACCTTTTCCAGGTACTGCAAAAAATGGGGTTCCCAGAAAGGTTTATAGCTTGGGTGGGTCTGCTGTACCGGGGCATTACCAGCAAATTCCTTGTTAACGGGCATCTGACAAAAGCAGTAAACATCCACTGCGGTGTCCGTCAGGGTTGTCCGTTATCTGCCCTCCTCTACATCATCTGTGTGGAACCACTGGCACAGAGCTTGAGAAGGGACCACCGAATCAATGGGGTGAGAGTCCCGGGGAGCGGGGGACTATCGACAAAGTGTGTTTTATATATGGACGACGTAAACATTTTATGTACAGACCTAATATCCATCAATAGGACTCTGGACTTGACTGACTGGTATGGACGGGCCTCTGGGGCAAAACTAAACAGAAACAAGACCCAAGCCCAATTTTACGGGCCATGGACAGCGACTGAGACTGCAGGACTCCCCGTGACTATAACCCAGACAAAACAGAAAATACTGGGGATTAATTTTGACAAGGAAGGGGGAGGGACATCAAACTGGCCAGACGTGGTAGGGAAAGTAAAGCAAAGACTAGGATACTGGGGACTTAGAGGACTGACCATTGAAGGAAAGGTTTTAATCATCAAAGCCGTGATTTTACCTTTGCTTTTACTAATCAGTTCTGTTTTTATCCCACCTAGAAAAGTGCTTTTAGACCTGGACCGAGCCATTTTTTATTTTCTGTGGGGCTCCAAGTGGGAAAGACTGAGGAGAGATGTAATGAAGAAACCAAAAGAGAAAGGAGGAAAAGGAGTGCCTGATTTTTATTTGTTTTTAGGAAGCAGATACACTACACTGCATATCCTACAGGCCACAGACCCATCCGGAAACCCCAAAACTAAAGCAATGACACGATTCTGGATGGGTTCTTACCTCAGAAGACTGAAGATTTTACCCACCGACCTAAAAGTGCCTGTGTCTTTTAGCCTGCCACCATCCTATGCTTTTATCCAGACGTTCTTAAAGCATTTTAACTTGGAGGCAGAGGAGTTGCATGTTTTAACAAATCACCGCTCTTTGATTTCTGTTGTGCAGGAGCGGGAACCAGTGAGTCCAGTGCGTGGGCTCGCGTTCGGCGAGCCCTCAACAGTTTGGTGCAACGTCAACCATTCCGCTCTCCCAAACAGACTCCGGGACCTGTCGTGGATGGTGGCTCATGAGATCCTCCCAGTCAGGTCCGTTATGCACTCCCGGGGCATGTCAGCAATCTCAACCTGCCCGCGACCTGGTTGTGGCGCGCCCGAGTCGGTGAGGCACCTGCTCTGGGAGTGCAGCGCTGCTGCAGACCAGTGGGCAACAGCCGGCTCCTTGCAATTCCCGTACTTGCCAGCAAGGGAGGTCCTCACAGCACAACTCGTGCTCTATGGGGTGAGCCAAACAAAAATAAAAAAGAATGACTTTGCCAAGCAGTGGCTCACCCTAGCCGCTATGAAAGACGCCATGTGGACCTCCAGGAACTTGCTGGTGAGGAAGCGCATGCAGATCCCCCCCGTGGCTGTGATCCGGATGGCCGCAGCGGCGGCTCAAGTGGCCGGAGCTGCAGGCGGCGGGCCTAGGACACATCCACAAAGAAGAATCGCCTCTGTGCCCATTCGGATGAAGGAGCCGGAGCTACACACAAAAAGGTCAAAGCAGCGACGGCCTGGCTCTCCGGGTGAGGCAGGTGGGAAGGAGCAACAGGGTGGGGATCTCCTCTGAGCACCACGACAGGATCCCGAGAGACCTACTGTTTGGGGGAGCGAAATGAGTTTCCCTGGATAGGGACTCACTGCGCTCCTGCACAAAAAATGGACTTGGAAGAGAGCATTTTAACTAATGCACTCCTTTTTAAAGACACTCAATACAAACTGCTACTCGCATGAGAACTACTTCACATGTAGCTTTTACATTAGACGACATTGACCTTATCTGTAATACCCCATGGAAAACTTGTTTTATTGTTGTTTGTTTTAAATGTGGTTATACAGATTACACTTATTTATTGATGTTTTTATTCATAGGTAAAACATATGTCTTAAATATGAAGTTTTTATGAAAATGTGATGTATTAGTGTCAATAAATTTTTCAAAAGAAAAAAAAAAATCTGTTCTTATCAGTTTAATATCTGATACGTCCTCTATATGAGGACTACATATTAAATGGATTTTTAGGCACAGGGGTTGAAAAAGGGGCTTGCTCCGTTCACTCCACGCATCGACCCGGTACTGCAGTGCCGCCGGGAACGGTGCACTCTTCCCAACTCTTGTGAAATAACAAAACCAGCGGTACTTGGTGGTAGTTTCAGGGAGCCATTGTATTCTGACTTCTAAAATGGAACTATAATCTTTAGAAAAGACGCAGTTTATGAGCACGTCGTGGGATTGAGCTTCCCTGGTTTCTCTGTATGACCATGAACACCAAACTACACACAGAGAACAGAGGAGCTTGACAGACACACACTAAGTTATCTGAGAGTCCCATTTTCAGCTGCAGAGAACAATCACATCAGGGAAGTCGACGTGCAGGCTCAACATCAGCCTCTCAAGCCAACTCTCTGGTAAAATAGGGGCAACGTATGGTTCCAGCACCTATGTAACACATATTTGTCACAGGGACTGTGGCTTACGGCCACACCGCCCTGAACACGCCCGATCTCGTCCGAACTCGGAAGCCAAGCAGGGTCGGGCCTGGTTAGTACTTGGATGGGAGACCACTTGGGAATACCAGGTGCTGTAAGCATTTTTCTCTCTTCTCTCTGCATGTCTTTTGTTGAAACATCTGTTGATCACCCTGTGATCCATCTTGCTGATCCTGGATCTGCTAAGGTGTCTCAGGTCATGGTTGCCTTTGATCCTCATACATTTAACTTTGTCCTGACAAAGGAGCAGTTCCAAAAAGTCAAACAGGGACTGCCTTTGCATTTGACGCAGTCAAACTGCATGCGCCTGGAGAAGCCAAAAGGCTTACAGCACCTGGTATTCCCAGGCGGTCTCCCCATCCAAGTACTAACCAGGCCCGACTCTGCTTAGCTTCTGAGATAAAACTCTGGCTTTTAGTCTGCGAAAAGAGAGTGAAAGTGAACTCCACTTTGAGATGGCTCTGGGATTGGGCCGACTGGGAGAATTGCTTGAAAAAAACCTCTACACCCAATGAGCGGTCAGAACAAAGCCTCAAGACCCCTAGTCTTTTGCACAGAGTAAAAGACAAAGCAGCCATTGAATAGGGCCCGATTGTTCCTACCTGGTCGGCCGAGGAGCGAGCGTCTCAACCAAGCAAAGCTCACCGTGGGGAAGGTGGCTATGCCAACTAGCCTGATGCACTGCTCCCGCAGTGTCAAATACTCGTACTCTGGTTTCTCTTCATAACGTACAAGTCTTTCGCCTTTTACTAAAGACTTCCGTGGAGAGCAGCATTAATGAGTTGTTTCTATTTTTGGAAGGCTTTACCTTTGCGGGTGAAGCCCATTCTGTCTGTGCAAAGGAAATCTTCTTGCTGTGCCAAGTGACTTCTCGGAGTAGAGTCACCTTATTTGTTGAGACCGTGCCCATGTTCAAAGCTGGAGCGCTAAATTGTTTGTTGTTTGAATGGTGCTCAGTGGAGCGGGCGGGAGTGCAAAGTTGTACCATCTGAAACGGCTGAAGAGTGCTCACTGCAGCGGGTGGGCGGAGGTGCAAAGTGACGCTTTGTAGGCAAAAAAAGAGCACCGCCACAAGTGCGCATTGTGCCAGGAAGGGCGCTCGGACGTGAAACAGTGGAGGGTTATCGCTTCTCGGCCTTTTGGCTAAGATCAAGTGTAGTATCTGTTCTTATCAGTTTAATATCTGATACGTCCTCTATATGAGGACTACATATTAAATGGATTTTTAGGCACAGGGGTTGAAAAAGGGGCTTGCTCTGTTCACTCCACGCATCGACCCGGTACTGCAGTGCCGCCGGGAACGGTGCACTCTTCCCAACTCTTGTGAAATAACAAAACCAGCGGTACATGGTGGTAGTTTCAGGGAGCCGTTGTATTCTGACTTCTAAAATAGGACTATAATCTTTAGAAAAGACGCAGTTTATGAGCATGTCGTGGGACTGAGCTTCCCTGGTTTCCCTGTATGACCATGAACACCAAACTACACACAGAGAACAGAGGAGCTTGACAGACACACACTAAGTTATCTGAGAGTCCCATTTTCAGCTGCAGAGAACAATCACATCAGGGAAGTCGACGTGCAGGCTCAACATCAGCCTCTCAAGCCAACTCTCTGGTGAAATAGGGGAAACGTATGGTTCCAGCACCTATGTAACACATATTTGTCACAGGGATTGTGGCTTACGGCCACACCGCCCTGAACACGCCCGATCTCGTCCGAACTCGGAAGCCAAGCAGGGTCGGGCCAGGTTAGTACTTGGATGGGAGACCGCTTGGGAATACCAGGTGCTGTAAGCATTTTTCTCTCTTCTCTCTGCATGTCTTTTGTTGAAACATCTGATGATCACCCTGTGATCCATCTTGCTGATCCTGGATCTGCTAAGGTGTCCCAGGTCATGGTTGCCTTTGATCCTCATACATTTAACTTTGTCCTGACAAAGGAGCAGTTCCAAAAAGTCAAACAGGGACTGCCTTTGCATTTGACGCAGTCAAACTGCATGCGCCTGGAGAAGCCAAAAGGCTTACAGCACCTGGTATTCCCAGGCGGTCTCCCCATCCAAGTACTAACCAGGCCCGACTCTGCTTAGCTTCTGAGATAAAACTCTGGCTTTTTAGTCTGCGAAAAGAGAGTGAAAGTGAACTCCACTTTGAGATGGCTCTGGGATTGGGCCGACTGGGAGAATTGCTTGAAAAAAAGCTCTACACCCAATGAGCGGTCAGAACAAAGCCTCAAGACCCCTAGTCTTTTGCACAGAGTAAAAGACAAAGCAGCCATTGAATAGGGCCCGATTGTTCCTACCTGGTCGGCCGAGGAGCGAGCGTCTCAACCAAGCAAAGCTCACCGTGGGGAAGGTGGCTATACCAACTAGCCTGATGCACTGCTCCCGCAGTGTCAAATTCTCGTACTCTGGTTTCTCTTCATAACGTACAAGTCTTTCACCTTTTACTAAAGACTTCCGTGGAGAGCAGCATTAATGAGTTGTTTCTATTTTTGGAAGGCTTTACCTTTGCGGGTGAAGCCCATTCTGTCTGTGCAAAGGAAATCTTCTTGCTGTGCCAAGTGACTTCTCGGAGTAGAGTCACCTTATTTGTTGAGACCGTGCCCATGTTCAAAGCTGGAGCGCTAAATTGTTTGTTGTTTGAATGGTGCTCAGTGGAGCGGGCGGGAGTGCAAAGTTGTACCATCTGAAACGGCTGAAGAGTGCTCACTGCAGCGGGTGGGCGGAGGTGCAAAGTGACGCTTTGTAGGCAAAAAAAGAGCACCGCCACAAGTGCGCATTGTGCCAGGAAGGGCGCTCGGACGTGAAACAGTGGAGGGTTATCGCTTCTCGGCCTTTTGGCTAAGATCAAGTGTAGTATCTGTTCTTATCAGTTTAATATCTGATACGTCCTCTATATGAGGACTACATATTAAATGGATTTTTAGGCACAGGGGTTGAAAAAGGGGCTTGCTCTGTTCACTCCACGCATCGACCCGGTACTGCAGTGCCGCCGGGAACGGTGCACTCTTCCCAACTCTTGTGAAATAACAAAACCAGCGGTACATGGTGGTAGTTTCAGGGAGCCGTTGTATTCTGACTTCTAAAATAGGACTATAATCTTTAGAAAAGACGCAGTTTATGAGCATGTCGTGGGACTGAGCTTCCCTGGTTTCCCTGTATGACCATGAACACCAAACTACACACAGAGAACAGAGGAGCTTGACAGACACACACTAAGTTATCTGAGAGTCCCATTTTCAGCTGCAGAGAACAATCACATCAGGGAAGTCGACGTGCAGGCTCAACATCAGCCTCTCAAGCCAACTCTCTGGTGAAATAGGGGAAACGTATGGTTCCAGCACCTATGTAACACATATTTGTCACAGGGATTGTGGCTTACGGCCACACCGCCCTGAACACGCCCGATCTCGTCCGAACTCGGAAGCCAAGCAGGGTCGGGCCAGGTTAGTACTTGGATGGGAAACCGCTTGGGAATACCAGGTGCTGTAAGCATTTTTCTCTCTTCTCTCTGCATGTCTTTTGTTGAAACATCTGATGATCACCCTGTGATCCATCTTGCTGATCCTGGATCTGCTAAGGTGTCCCAGGTCATGGTTGCCTTTGATCCTCATACATTTAACTTTGTCCTGACAAAGGAGCAGTTCCAAAAAGTCAAACAGGGACTGCCTTTGCATTTGACGCAGTCAAACTGCATGCGCCTGGAGAAGCCAAAAGGCTTACAGCACCTGGTATTCCCAGGCGGTCTCCCCATCCAAGTACTAACCAGGCCCGACTCTGCTTAGCTTCTGAGATAAAACTCTGGCTTTTTAGTCTGCGAAAAGAGAGTGAAAGTGAACTCCACTTTGAGATGGCTCTGGGATTGGGCCGACTGGGAGAATTGCTTGAAAAAAAGCTCTACACCCAATGAGCGGTCAGAACAAAGCCTCAAGACCCCTAGTCTTTTGCACAGAGTAAAAGACAAAGCAGCCATTGAATAGGGCCCGATTGTTCCTACCTGGTCGGCCGAGGAGCGAGCGTCTCAGGCTGCGGCTACACGAAAACGTTTTTCACTGTAAACGATACTTTTTCTTATCGTTTCGCTGTCGCGGCCACACGGAGCCGGTGTTCCCACTACCCCAAAACGATAGTTTTTGAGAACGGGTTCCAGAGTGGGAAAGTTTGAAAACGGCCTCGTTTCGTTTCCATTGTTACAGCTAAAACGTTTTTGCGTCAGTCAAACGTTGACGCTGTGAGCCAATTTTAACACTTCTCTATTGTCTCACAGCGTGGCGTGACACAGTGGCGTGTGTACTGCATCGTTTCATCGTTTTCATCCGTTTTCGTCTGGACCTGAGTCTTTACAGCAGCGCGTTGCCGTGTGGTCGCAAGAATTTTCGTACCCGTTTTAAAAAAAAAACCTTGTTTCGTTTTCGTGTAGCCGTAGCCTCAACCAAGCAAAGCTCACCGTGGGGAAGGTGGCTATGCCAACTAGCCTGATGCACTGCTCCCGCAGTGTCAAATACTCGTACTCTGGTTTCTCTTCATAACGTACAAGTCTTTCGCCTTTTACTAAAGACTTTCGTGGAGAGCAACAATAATGAGTTGTTTCTATTTTTGGAAGGCTTTACCTTTGCGGTTGAAGTACTTGAGGTGGTTTAATCCACCTCAAGTACTTCATTTTATCAACTAAACCACCTAAAATGCCTAATTATATCAACTAAACCACCTGAAATGCTTAATTTTATGAACTAAACCACCTGAAATGCTTAATTTTATCAACTAAACCACCTGAAATGCTAAACTTTCTGAACTAAACCACCTGAAATGTTTCATTTTCATGATCTAAACCACCTGAAATGTTTCATTTTCATGATCTAAACCACCTCAAATGTTTCATTTTCATGATCTAAACCACGTCAAATACTTAACGAGCCAAAAATGCTAAAAAAAAAAAAGCCCTGTTTTGGAGGCCTCATAACTCAGTCATACGACATCACAGAGACCTCATTCAAAGTTTATATGTGACAGGAGACTCTCAACTTTATAGGGGTTGTTCAAGATATTTCTATCACGATTAATACCCATGGTTATAGGAGTGAAATAGAAGGCACTTTTGCCTAAATGCCAGAAACTGCCCTATTTTGGAGTTGCCATAACTCAGCCATCCGACATCACAGAGACCTCATTCAAAGTTTATGTGACAAGAGACTCTCGACTTTAACTAAACTAAAAAAAAAATTTTATTGGGCGGGCAGTAGATTGGCACCCATCAAAATTTCTTTAGGAATTTTCTAGAAGATCAGAAAGATGAAGAAAAGCCGGATTGTCTCAACCAAGCAAAGCTCACCATGGGGAAGGTGGCTATGCCAACTAGCCTGATGCACTGCTCCCGCAGTGTCAAATACTCGTACTCTGGTTTCTCTTCATAACGTACAAGTCTTTCGCCTTTTACTAAAGACTTCTGTGGAGAGCAACATTAATGAGTTGTTTCTATTTTTGGAAGGCTTTACCTTTGCGGGTGAAGTACTTGAGGTGGTTTAATCCACCTCAAGTACTTCATTTTATCAACTAAACCACCTGAAATGCCTAATTTGATCAACTAAACCACCTGAAATGCTTTATTTTATCAACTAAACCACCTTAAAGCGGCAGTCGGCAACTTTTTTTTAGTCATATTAGCTTGAACTGTCATGGGATTCTGGAAGTAGAATATTAAATAGTCTGTTTAGGAAAAATAACGAAATCTGTAGCTCCCTCTGAAGCCTGTAATCGTGCTTGCAAAAACCGAGCGCTCCCGGCTGTTTTTAACCAATCAAGTTAGGGTGGAGGAATCCTACCTGTCAATCACAGCTTGTGCACACGCTGCTGAGCGTGAGTCTGCCCCAGCTTGTGTGCGCTCACACTGGTGTGAACTCACGTGCACAACCTCGTCCACAGAGGGGGAGGGGTTTGGGGGGCGATTCGGAGCTTGTTAAAGGTTGGGGGAGGGACCTGAAAGTTGTATCAGTTTGAATTTTCCGACTTTAGACTCGCAATTTTGAAAACTTGCCGACTGCAGCTTTAAATGCTTAATTTTATGAACTAAACCACCTGAAATGCTTTATTTTATCATCTAGAAGATCAGAAAGATGAAGAAAAGCCGGACTGTTTTAATCTGCAAGCTTTTCAGATTCAGGTTAGCTGCTGGCATGTAACAGCAGACAGTTGAATTTGCTGCACCGTCCGGCCGAGTGAGGCACCTGGAAAAGAGGTGTCAGCCTCTGACAGTTCAAACTCATACTTACCTGGCAGGGGAGATACCATGATCAAGAAGGTGGTTCACCCAGGACGAGGCTCAGCCATTGCACACTGGCTGTACTGACCCTTGCGAATTCCCCAAATGTGGGAATCTCGACTGCATAATTTCTGGTGGTGGGGGACTGCGTTCGCGCTCTCCCCTGATTTGACTGTATAACGTGAATATCCCTGGTCAACTCTACCTTGGTTTTTGTCCTGGCGTTGCTGCTTTAACGACACCTTTCCATCTTTAAAACCCATGTTTTGCAAGGTTTGCTGAATGCTGCGGCAGGTCTGCACAGCTGATATGCAGCTGCGCAGTTGTCAGGTGAGGTCATACGGTGCAGTCACCCCAGGCAGGTGGGCGTTGCCTTAGTGATGGCAACAACGAGATGAGAATACGGCAGCATTTCTGCACTGGAGATATTAAGCCGTGAGGGTTTGCCTCAACTAAGAATTTTCCCAGTGTGGGTGGGTGTGGCTCTAGAGATGGGGAGAGTGGAAAAACTAAATAAATTTGTTCTCCAAGTTCCTTGGTTGTTGAAACAAGAACTGATCAGAAAGATGAAGAAAAGCCGGACTGTTTTAATCTGCAAGCTTTTCAGATTCAGGTTAGCTGCTGGCATGGCACTGCAGACAGTTGAATTTGCTGCACCGTCCGGACGAGTGAGGCACCTGGAAAAGAGGTGTCAGCCTCTGACAGTTCCAACTCATGCCCCGGTACAGCAGACCCACCCAAGCTATAAACCTTTCTGGGAACCCCATTTTTTGCAGTACCTGGAAAAGGTACTGGTGCGAGACCCGATCAAAGGCTTTCTCAAAGTCTAAATTTAGGACTGCTAGCCGAATGTTTCTGTCTCTCGCATAACAGATGGTGTCTCGGATCAGTACGAGGCTGTCGGTTATCTTCCTCCCCGGGATGGCACAGGCTTGATCCGGGTGAATCAGGTCTTCTAAAAACAAGGACATACGTGAAGCTAAAAGTTTACTAAAAAGTTTACAGTCAAAGTTTAAAAGTGTAATCGGTCTCCAATTCTTCAAGTCAGTCTTGTCTTTTTTTTTGTGAAGAAGAGTCACTATCCCTGCTCTAAAACTGTCAGGAAGTCGGTCAAGTTGCTCAAATTCCATAAAAACTGTAAACAGGTCAGGTGCTAAAATATCCCAAAAGGTCAAATAAAATTCCACGGGAAGTCCATCTTGTCCTGGGGACTTCCCTTTCTTAAAATTTGTAAAACATTTATTTAACTCTGAAATTGTAAAATCTTGGGTTAAAAGCACACTGTCTTTTACTGTTTTTTCTATGAAATTTAAAACTTCTGTCATGGTGTCCATTTCAACAGGTTTTTGTTCGTACAGTTCACGATAAAAATGTTCAACAGCTTGTTTAATTTCTTCCATTGAATCAACTGTGCACCCGTTCTCTTTTGTTAGCTTTAAAATGGCCCCCCCTTTATTCACAATTTTCTTAAAAAAATACCTTGTGCACTTCTCTCCTTCCTCTATTTCTCGTTCCCTGCTTCTTAAAATGACACCCTTACTTTTAATATCTGCTAAAATCGACATCTCTGTTTTCACTTGTTTAATTTCATCATTAAAATCCATCCCTTGTTGGTTTAATTTAAAATAGCGCTGTAGTCGCTTCTGCAGTCCCATCATGCGTCTGTTTTCCCTATTCTTTTTTCTCCTACCTGCCTGTCTAAAGAAAGTCTGGGTCTTTTCCTTCACCATTTCCCACCAGTGTGCATGTGTATCGTAAAAGTCTTGAAGGGTCTGCCACTCGTGGTACTGCTCCCGGTACTGACTAACTATTTCATTTTCTTTTAAAAGGGAGCAGTTTAGTTTCCACAGACCACTTCCGGAAGTCACACCCGAAGAGAGTGATAGGGTGCAGGAAAGCATTAGGTGATCAGAAAAGAAAACGGGGGTCAATCTAGCATCGGTTGGTGGGCAGTCCCGTGTAAAAAGGTAGTCTATACGAGAGGCTCTGGTGCCATCACCACTGAACCAGGTGAAGCCCTCCTCTCTGGGATGCATGGTTTTAAAACAGTCCTGAAGTTTAAAATCCTTGCATATGCCCTGTAATAAAACCGATGTTTTGTCAACTTTAAAAAATTCCCCTGCTCTTTTTCTGTCACTCCTGCTTAAAATACAGTTAAAATCACCCCCTAAAACTAGTGGTGCCCTACCTAGCATGTGGGACTGCAGGTCTTCTAAAAGGTCATACCGGTCATTTTTTTCGTTAAAACCATAAATATTTAAGAGGTTAAAATCTTGTCCCATAAAAGTCAAATGTGCTAAAAGTGCCCGTCCGTCTCTCACCACAGTGCTGCCCTTCACCAGAACCTGAGGGTTTTTGATCAAAATGGCCACTCCATCATTTTTGTTTTGGTTGGATCCACTCCACAATGATGTCTGTGGCCACATCTCCTCCCACTGTCTGTAGTGCTTTAAAAACGGTAGGCCGCATTCCTGTATTAAAAGAACATCTGACTTAAAAGAACTAAGAAAGGATAAAACACTCTGGGCTCTAACTTTCGACTTTACACTTCTCACATTAATAGTTGAGAGAGTGAGTGTCATGAGTATGGTTAAAAACAACAGGTATGACATCTTAAAAGACTAAATGAGGGTTAAAACATTTAAAATGTCTTAAAAGCAGTTATGTAATTTCTTGTGAACGGAGCTCTTCCTTCACTTCTATTTGGTGAATTGGAGGGGAAGACTCTGGGCTCCTCCACAGATGAACTGTCTGAGGTAGTCCCAGCTCTTCCCCTCTTCTCTGAGACTATAGGAGAATCAGAGGACAATTCTGATGCAAGCCTCTTTGTTTGCTGGGCATCTGGGAGGGAGGCATCCTCGCTATCATCCTGTGATTGGACTTCTTCACATTCTGAACTAGCTCCGCCTTCTGCCTGCACCACCTCCACCTCCTCCTCCTCCTCCTCCTCCTCCTCCTCCTCCTCCTCCTCCTCCTCCTCCTCCTCCTCCTCCTCCTCCTCCTCCTCCTCCTCCTCCTCCTCCTCCTCCTCCTCCTCCTCCTCCTCTCCAGAACTCTCCATTGGTGGGGGTGTAGCAGGCCCCTCCTCCTCCTCGGCCTCACCTGACTGCTGTCCACCATTCAGGGATTTTGGCGGGAAGTTTGAATTTTCCAGCCCAGCTGTTTCTAGTAGCTCGTTAACTGCCTCGGTCTGCCCTCCATTTCCTTCCCGCGTTTTTTTGGATTTCAATTTGTTGGCAAAGGATTTTGGGCAATCTCTGAAGAGGTGGTTTGATTCTCCACAGAGATTGCACTTTCTGCCATTCGTACACTCTTCGAAGGTGTGACCGATTCCTCTACATTTGCCACAAAACACCTTCGTGCAGGCCTCCACCAGGTGCCCGTGCTCCCCACATTTGCGGCAGAGTTTGGGCTGTCCCTGGTAGTGGATGTAGCCTCTGTTTTCTCCCAAGACAATCATTGATGGGAGATGTTTCAGGCCCTGGAAGCCCTGGGGGTCTTGCCATTGTTGGATGGGGACCCTCCAGGCGCAGTTCCAGATGCCGTCAACATCCCTCACCTTCATTGCCTGGCCTTTAACAGTGCAGAATCTTCCCAACCATATACAGATATCTTCTGCGTTCACCATTTCATTGAACATTCTGACAATTACTGTCTTCAGAGTATTGTCAGTAAGTTTCTCAACAGTAAACGCAGAAAACTGGGCTTGCACATTACCAAATCTCATCCAAAACTCCTGCAGCAAAGCTGCAGTGCGAAAACTTACATCGAAACCTTTGTTAAAAGGCAATGACAGGATGCAATTCAAATCGTCTGGCTTGAAGTTCAATAGGTTTTGAATTAGCTTCCGGGAGAAGTCCAATCTGGACATCTCTATAAACTTTCCTTCTTTTTCTTTAAATAAAAACCTAGCGCTGTGGTGCCTCCTCATGCCAGCATAGTTTGCCGACATGATGGAGGCACCACAAACAGTTTTTTAAATAAAATGCTTAAAAGAACAAAAATAAATATCACACTAAAAGCCCAATAAAAGAGTAAAAAGTGGATGAAAAGGTACTAAAAATGGATACTTACCTTCCTCTAAAAAAATGGAACACTGACACCGACCCTGTTTCAGCTGAAACTCGTTCAAAAAGCAAAAACCTGGAAAAAAAAAGGGTAATACAAGAAAATTTAAAGACAAAGAACTCCAACTACAAACGACTTGGAATACTTTGATCGAACGCAAAAAAGAACCTCCAAAGCGAGAAAAATTTAATGCCGAAAAGGCATAAAATAGTCCACCCAAAGGAGGCGATCGCAGTCTTAGCCAAAAGGCCGAGAAGCGATAACCCTCCACTGGTTCACGTCCGAGAGCCCTTCCTGGCACAATGCGCACTTGTGGCGGTGCTCTTTTTTTGCCTACAAAGCGTCACTTTGCACCTCCGCCCACCCGCTGCAGTGAGCACTCTTCAGCCGTTTCAGATGGTACAACTTTGCACTCCCGCCCGCTCCACTGAGCACCATTCAAACAACAACAATTTAGCGCTCCAGCTTTGAACATGGGCACGGTCTCAACAAATAAGGTGACTCTACTCCGAGAAGTCACTTGGCACAGCAAGAAGATTTCCTTTGCACAGACTGAATGGGCTTCACCCGCAAAGGTAAAGCCTTCCAAAAATAGAAACAACTCATTAATGCTGCTCTCCACGGAAGTCTTTAGTAAAAGGCGAAAGACTTGTACGTTATGAAGAGAAACCAGAGTACGAGTATTTGACACTGCGGGAGCAGTGCATCAGGCTAGTTGGCATAGCCACCTTCCCCACGGTGAGCTTTGCTTGGTTGAGACGCTGGCTCCTCGGCCGACCAGGTAGGAACAATCGGGCCCTATTCAATGGCTGCTTTGTCTTTTACTCTGTGCAAAAGACTAGGGGTCTTGAGGCTTTGTTCTGACCGCTCATTGGGTGTAGAGGTTTTTTTCAAGCAATTCTCCCAGTCGGCCCAATCCCAGAGCCATCTCAAAGTGGAGTTCACTTTCACTCTCTTTTCGCAGACTAAAAGCCAGAGTTTTATCTCAGAAGCTAAGCAGAGTCGGGCCTGGTTAGTACTTGGATGGGGAGACCGCCTGGGAATACCAGGTGCTGTAAGCCTTTTGGCTTCTCCAGGCGCATGCAGTTTGACTGCGTCAAATGCAAAGGCAGTCCCTGTTTGACTTTTTGGAACTGCTCCTTTGTCAGGACAAAGTTAAATGTATGAGGATCAAAGGCAACCATGACCTGGGACACCTTAGCAGATCCAGGATCAGCAAGATGGATCACAGGGTGATCAACAGATGTTTCAACAAAAGACATGCAGAGAGAAGAGAGAAAAATGCTTACAGCACCTGGTATTCCTAAGCGGTCTCCCATCCAAGTACTAACCAGGCCCGACCCTGCTTGGCTTCCGAGTTCGGACGAGATCGGGCGTGTTCAGGGCGGTGTGGCCGTAAGCCACAGTCCCCATGACAAATATGTGTTACATAGGTGCTGGAACCATACGTTGCCCCTATTTTACCAGAGAGTTGGCTTGAGAGGCTGATGTTGAGCCTGCACGTCGACTTCCCTGATGTGATTGTTCTCTGCAGCTGAAAATGGGACTCTCAGATAACTTAGTGTGTGTCTGTCAAGCTCCTCTGTTCTCTGTGTGTAGTTTGGTGTTCATGGTCATACAGAGAAACCAGGGAAGCTCAATCCCACGACGTGCTCATAAGCTGCGTCTTTTCTAAAGATTATAGTTCCATTTTAGAAGTCAGAATACAATGGCTCCCTGAAACTACCACCATGTACCGCTGGTTTTGTTATTTCACAAGAGTTGGGAAGAGTACACCGTTCCCGGCGGCACTGCAGTACCGGGTCGATGCGTGGAGTGAACGGAGCAAGCCCCTTTTTCAACCCCTGTGCCTAAAAATCCATTTAATATGTAGTCCTCATATAGAGGACGTATCAGATATTAAACTGATAAGAACAGATACTACACTTGATCTTAGCCAAAAGGCCGAGAAGCGATAACCCTCCACTGTTTCACGTCCGAGAGCCCTTCCTGGCACAATGCGCACTTGTGGCGGTGCTCTTTTTTTGCCTACAAAGCGTCACTTTGCACCTCCGCCCACCCGCTGCAGTGAGCACTCTTCAGCCGTTTCAGATGGTACAACTTTGCACTCCCGCCCGCTCCACTGAGCACCATTCAAACAACAACAATTTAGCGCTCCAGCTTTGAACATGGGCACGGTCTCAAGAAATAAGGTGACTCTACTCCGAGAAGTCACTTGGCACAGCAAGAAGATTTCCTTTGCACAGACAGAATGGGCTTCACCCGCAAAGGTAAAGCCTTCCAAAAATAGAAACAACTCATTAATGCTGCTCTCCACGGAAGTCTTTAGTAAAAGGCGAAAGACTTGTACGTTATGAAGAGAAACCAGAGTACGAGTATTTGACACTGCGGGAGCAGTGCATCAGGCTAGTTGGCATAGCCACCTTCCCCACGGTGAGCTTTGCTTGGTTGAGACGCTGGCTCCTCGGCCGACCAGGTAGGAACAATCGGGCCCTATTCAATGGCTGCTTTGTCTTTTACTCTGTGCAAAAGACTAGGGGTCTTGAGGCTTTGTTCTGACCGCTCATTGGGTGTAGAGGTTTTTTTCAAGCAGTTCTCCCAGTCGGCCCAATCCCAGAGCCATCTCAAAGTGGAGTTCACTTTCACTCTCTTTTCGCAGACTAAAAGCCAGAGTTTTATCTCAGAAGCTAAGCAGAGTCGGGCCTGGTTAGAACTTGGATGGGGAGACCGCCTGGGAATACCAGGTGCTGTAAGCCTTTTGGGTTCTCCAGGCGCATGCAGTTTGACTGCGTCAAATGCAAAGGCAGTCCCTGTTTGACTTTTTGGAACTGCTCCTTTGTCAGGACAAAGTTAAATGTATGAGGATCAAAGGCAACCATGACCTGGGACACCTTAGCAGATCCAGGATCAGCAAGATGGATCACAGGGTGATCAACAGATGTTTCAACAAAAGACATGCAGAGAGAAGAGAGAAAAATGCTTACAGCACCTGGTATTCCCAAGCGGTCTCCCATCCAAGTACTAACCAGGCCCGACCCTGCTTGGCTTCCGAGTTCGGACGAGATCGGGCGTGTTCAGGGCGGTGTGGCCGTAAGCCACAATCCCCGTGACAAATATGTGTTACATAGGTGCTGGAACCATACGTTGCCCCTATTTTACCAGAGAGTTGGCTTGAGAGGCTGATGTTGAGCCTGCACGTCGACTTCCCTGATGTGATTGTTCTCTGCAGCTGAAAATGGGACTCTCAGATAACTTAGTGTGTGTCTGTCAAGCTCCTCTGTTCTCTGTGTGTAGTTTGGTGTTCATGGTCATACAGAGAAACCAGGGAAGCTCAATCCCACGACGTGCTCATAAACTGCGTCTTTTCTAAAGATTATAGTTCCATTTTAGAAGTCAGAATACAATGGCTCCCTGAAACTACCACCATGTACCGCTGGTTTTGTTATTTCACAAGAGTTGGGAAGAGTGCACCGTTCCCGGCGGCACTGCAGTACCGGGTCGATGCGTGGAGTGAACGGAGCAAGCCCCTTTTTCAACCCCTGTGCCTAAAAATCCATTTAATATGTAGTCCTCATATAGAGGACGTATCAGATATTAAACTGATAAGAACAGATACTACACTTGATCTTAGCCAAAAGGCCGAGAAGCGATAACCCTCCACTGTTTCACGTCCGAGAGCCCTTCCTGGCACAATGCGCACTTGTGGCGGTGCTCTTTTTTTGCCTACAAAGCGTCACTTTGCACCTCCGCCCACCCGCTGCAGTGAGCACTCTTCAGCCGTTTCAGATGGTACAACTTTGCACTCCCGCCCGCTCCACTGAGCTCCATTCAAACAACAACAATTTAGCGCTCCAGCTTTGAACATGGGCACGGTCTCAACAAATAAGGTGACTCTACTCCGAGAAGTCACTTGGCACAGCAAGAAGATTTCCTTTGCACAGACTGAATGGGCTTCACCCGCAAAGGTAAAGCCTTCCAAAAATAGAAACAACTCATTAATGCTGCTCTCCACGGAAGTCTTTAGTAAAAGGCGAAAGACTTGTACGTTATGAAGAGAAACCAGAGTACGAGTATTTGACACTGCGGGAGCAGTGCATCAGGCTAGTTGGCATAGCCACCTTCCCCACGGTGAGCTTTGCTTGGTTGAGACGCTGGCTCCTCGGCCGACCAGGTAGGAACAATCGGGCCCTATTCAATGGCTGCTTTGTCTTTTACTCTGTGCAAAAGACTAGGGGTCTTGAGGCTTTGTTCTGACCGCTCATTGGGTGTAGAGGTTTTTTTCAAGCAATTCTCCCAGTCGGCCCAATCCCAGAGCCATCTCAAAGTGGAGTTCACTTTCACTCTCTTTTCGCAGACTAAAAGCCAGAGTTTTATCTCAGAAGCTAAGCAGAGTCGGGCCTGGTTAGTACTTGGATGGGGAGACCGCCTGGGAATACCAGGTGCTGTAAGCCTTTTGGCTTCTCCAGGCGCATGCAGTTTGACTGCGTCAAATGCAAAGGCAGTCCCTGTTTGACTTTTTGGAACTGCTCCTTTGTCAGGACAAAGTTAAATGTATGAGGATCAAAGGCAACCATGACCTGGGACACCTTAGCAGATCCAGGATCAGCAAGATGGATCACAGGGTGATCAACAGATGTTTCAACAAAAGACATGCAGAGAGAAGAGAGAAAAATGCTTACAGCACCTGGTATTCCTAAGCGGTCTCCCATCCAAGTTCTAACCAGGCCCGACCCTGCTTGGCTTCCGAGTTCAGACGAGATCGGGCGTGTTCAGGGCGGTGTGGCCGTAAGCCACAGTCCCCGTGACAAATATGTGTTACATAGGTGCTGGAACCATACGTTGCCCCTATTTTACCAGAGAGTTGGCTTGAGAGGCTGATGTTGAGCCTGCACGTCGACTTCCCTGATGTGATTGTTCTCTGCAGCTGAAAATGGGACTCTCAGATAACTTAGTGTGTGTCTGTCAAGCTCCTCTGTTCTCTGTGTGTAGTTTGGTGTTCATGGTCATACAGAGAAACCAGGGAAGCTCAATCCCACGACGTGCTCATAAGCTGCGTCTTTTCTAAAGATTATAGTTCCATTTTAGAAGTCAGAATACAATGGCTCCCTTACACTACCACCATGTACCGCTGGTTTTGTTATTTCACAAGAATTGGGAAGAGTGCACCGTTCCCGGCGGCACTGCAGTACCGGGTCGATGCGTGGAGTGAACGGAGCAAGCCCCTTTTTCAACCCCTGTGCCTAAAAATCCATTTAATATGTAGTCCTCATATAGAGGACGTATCAGATATTAAACTGATAAGAACAGATACTACACTTGATCTTAGCCAAAAGGCCGAGAAGCGATAACCCTCCACTGTTTCACGTCCGAGAGCCCTTCCTGGCACAATGCGCACTTGTGGCGGTGCTCTTTTTTTGCCTACAAAGCGTCACTTTGCACCTCCGCCCACCCGCTGCAGTGAGCACTCTTCAGCCGTTTCAGATGGTACAACTTTGCACTCCCGCCCGCTCCACTGAGCACCATTCAAACAACAACAATTTAGCGCTCCAGCTTTGAACATGGGCACGGTCTCAACAAATAAGGTGACTCTACTCCGAGAAGTCACTTGGCACAGCAAGAAGATTTCCTTTGCACAGACTGAATGGGCTTCACCCGCAAAGGTAAAGCCTTCCAAAAATAGAAACAACTCATTAATGCTGCTCTCCACGGAAGTCTTTAGTAAAAGGCGAAAGACTTGTACGTTATGAAGAGAAACCAGAGTACGAGTATTTGACACTGCGGGAGCAGTGCATCAGGCTAGTTGGCATAGCCACCTTCCCCACGGTGAGCTTTGCTTGGTTGAGACGCTGGCTCCTCGGCCGACCAGGTAGGAACAATCGGGCCCTATTCAATGGCTGCTTTGTCTTTTACTCTGTGCAAAAGACTAGGGGTCTTGAGGCTTTGTTCTGACCGCTCATTGGGTGTAGAGGTTTTTTTCAAGCAATTCTCCCAGTCGGCCCAATCCCAGAGCCATCTCAAAGTGGAGTTCACTTTCACTCTCTTTTCGCAGACTAAAAGCCAGAGTTTTATCTCAGAAGCTAAGCAGAGTCGGGCCTGGTTAGTACTTGGATGGGGAGACCGCCTGGGAATACCAGGTGCTGTAAGCCTTTTGGCTTCTCCAGGCGCATGCAGTTTGACTGCGTCAAATGCAAAGGCAGTCCCTGTTTGACTTTTTGGAACTGCTCCTTTGTCAGGACAAAGTTAAATGTATGAGGATCAAAGGCAACCATGACCTGGGACACCTTAGCAGATCCAGGATCAGCAAGATGGATCACAGGGTGATCAACAGATGTTTCAACAAAAGACATGCAGAGAGAAGAGAGAAAAATGCTTACAGCACCTGGTATTCCTAAGCGGTCTCCCATCCAAGTACTAACCAGGCCCGACCCTGCTTGGCTTCCGAGTTCGGACGAGATCGGGCGTGTTCAGGGCGGTGTGGCCGTAAGCCACAATCCCCGTGACAAATATGTGTTACATAGGTGCTGGAACCATACGTTGCCCCTATTTTACCAGAGAGTTGGCTTGAGAGGCTGATGTTGAGCCTGCACGTCGACTTCCCTGATGTGATTGTTCTCTGCAGCTGAAAATGGGACTCTCAGATAACTTAGTGTGTGTCTGTCAAGCTCCTCTGTTCTCTGTGTGTAGTTTGGTGTTCATGGTCATACAGAGAAACCAGGGAAGCTCAATCCCACGACGTGCTCATAAGCTGCGTCTTTTCTAAAGATTATAGTTCCATTTTAGAAGTCAGAATACAATGGCTCCCTGAAACTACCACCATGTACCGCTGGTTTTGTTATTTCACAAGAGTTGGGAAGAGTGGACCGTTCCCGGCGGCACTGCAGTACCGGGTCGATGCGTGGAGTGAACGGAGCAAGCCCCTTTTTCAACCCCTGTGCCTAAAAATCCATTTAATATGTAGTCCTCATATAGAGGACGTATCAGATATTAAACTGATAAGAACAGATACTACACTTGATCTTAGCCAAAAGGCCGAGAAGCGATAACCCTCCACTGTTTCACGTCCGAGAGCCCTTCCTGGCACAATGCGCACTTGTGGCGGTGCTCTTTGTTTGCCTACAAAGCGTCACTTTGCACCTCCGCCCACCCGCTGCAGTGAGCACTCTTCAGCCGTTTCAGATGGTACAACTTTGCACTCCCGCCCGCTCCACTGAGCACCATTCAAACAACAACAATTTAGCGCTCCAGCTTTGAACATGGGCACGGTCTCAACAAATAAGGTGACTCTACTCCGAGAAGTCACTTGGCACAGCAAGAAGATTTCCTTTGCACAGACTGAATGGGCTTCACCCGCAAAGGTAAAGCCTTCCAAAAATAGAAACAACTCATTAATGCTGCTCTCCACGGAAGTCTTTAGTAAAAGGCGAAAGACTTGTACGTTATGAAGAGAAACCAGAGTACGAGTATTTGACACTGCGGGAGCAGTGCATCAGGCTAGTTGGCATAGCCACCTTCCCCACGGTGAGCTTTGCTTGGTTGAGACGCTGGCTCCTCGGCCGACCAGGTAGGAACAATCGGGCCCTATTCAATGGCTGCTTTGTCTTTTACTCTGTGCAAAAGACTAGGGGTCTTGAGGCTTTGTTCTGACCGCTCATTGGGTGTAGAGGTTTTTTTCAAGCAATTCTCCCAGTCGGCCCAATCCCAGAGCCATCTCAAAGTGGAGTTCACTTTCACTCTCTTTTCGCAGACTAAAAGCCAGAGTTTTATCTCAGAAGCTAAGCAGAGTCGGGCCTGGTTAGTACTTGGATGGGGAGACCGCCTGGGAATACCAGGTGCTGTAAGCCTTTTGGCTTCTCCAGGCGCATGCAGTTTGACTGCGTCAAATGCAAAGGCAGTCCCTGTTTGACTTTTTGGAACTGCTCCTTTGTCAGGACAAAGTTAAATGTATGAGGATCAAAGGCAACCATGACCTGGGACACCTTAACAGATCCAGGATCAGCAAGATGGATCACAGGGTGATCAACAGATGTTTCAACAAAAGACATGCAGAGAGAAGAGAGAAAAATGCTTACAGCACCTGGTATTCCTAAGCGGTCTCCCATCCAAGTACTAACCAGAACCGACCCTGCTTGGCTTCCGAGTTCGGACGAGATCGGGCGTGTTCAGGGCGGTGTGGCCGTAAGCCACAGTCCCTGTGACAAATATGTGTTACATAGGTGCTGGAACCATACGTTGCCCCTATTTTACCAGAGAGTTGGCTTGAGAGGCTGATGTTGAGCCTGCACGTCGACTTCCCTGATGTGATTGTTCTCTGCAGCTGAAAATGGGACTCTCAGATAACTTAGTGTGTGTCTGTCAAGCTCCTCTGTTCTCTGTGTGTAGTTTGGTGTTCATGGTCATACAGAGAAACCAGGGAAGCTCAATCCCACGACGTGCTCATAAGCTGCGTCTTTTCTAAAGATTATAGTTCCATTTTAGAAGTCAGAATACAATGGCTCCCTGAAACTACCACCATGTACCGCTGGTTTTGTTATTTCACAAGAGTTGGGAAGAGTGCACCGTTCCCGGCGGCACTGCAGTACCGGGTCGATGCGTGGAGTGAACGGAGCAAGCCCCTTTTTCAACCCCTGTGCCTAAAAATCCATTTAATATGTAGTCCTCATATAGAGGACGTATCAGATATTAAACTGATAAGAACAGATACTACACTTGATCTTAGCCAAAAGGCCGAGAAGCGATAACCCTCCACTGTTTCACGTCCGAGAGCCCTTCCTGGCACAATGCGCACTTGTGGCGGTGCTCTTTTTTTGCCTACAAAGCGTCACTTTGCACCTCCGCCCACCCGCTGCAGTGAGCACTCTTCAGCCGTTTCAGATGGTACAACTTTGCACTCCCGCCCGCTCCACTGAGCACCATTCAAACAACAACAATTTAGCGCTCCAGCTTTGAACATGGGCACGGTCTCAACAAATAAGGTGACTCTACTCCGAGAAGTCACTTGGCACAGCAAGAAGATTTCCTTTGCACAGACTGAATGGGCTTCACCCGCAAAGGTAAAGCCTTCCAAAAATAGAAACAACTCATTAATGCTGCTCTCCACGGAAGTCTTTAGTAAAAGGCGAAAGACTTGTACGTTATGAAGAGAAACCAGAGTACGAGTATTTGACACTGCGGGAGCAGTGCATCAGGCTAGTTGGCATAGCCACCTTCCCCACGGTGAGCTTTGCTTGGTTGAGACGCTGGCTCCTCGGCCGACCAGGTAGGAACAATCGGGCCCTATTCAATGGCTGCTTTGTCTTTTACTCTGTGCAAAAGACTAGGGGTCTTGAGGCTTTGTTCTGACCGCTCATTGGGTGTAGAGGTTTTTTTCAAGCAATTCTCCCAGTCGGCCCAATCCCAGAGCCATCTCAAAGTGGAGTTCACTTTCACTCTCTTTTCGCAGACTAAAAGCCAGAGTTTTATCTCAGAAGCTAAGCAGAGTCGGGCCTGGTTAGTACTTGGATGGGGAGACCGCCTGGGAATACCAGGTGCTGTAAGCCTTTTGGCTTCTCCAGGCGCATGCAGTTTGACTGCGTCAAATGCAAAGGCAGTCCCTGTTTGACTTTTTGGAACTGCTCCTTTGTCAGGACAAAGTTAAATGTATGAGGATCAAAGGCAACCATGACCTGGGACACCTTAGCAGATCCAGGATCAGCAAGATGGATCACAGGGTGATCAACAGATGTTTCAACAAAAGACATGCAGAGAGAAGAGAGAAAAATGCTTACAGCACCTGGTATTCCTAAGCGGTCTCCCATCCAAGTACTAACCAGGCCAGACCCTGCTTGGCTTCCGAGTTCGGACGAGATCGGGCGTGTTCAGGGCGGTGTGGCCGTAAGCCACAGTCCCCATGACAAATATGTGTTACATAGGTGCTGGAACCATACGTTGCCCCTATTTTACCAGAGAGTTGGCTTGAGAGGCTGATGTTGAGCCTGCACGTCGACTTCCCTGATGTGATTGTTCTCTGCAGCTGAAAATGGGACTCTCAGATAACTTAGTGTGTGTCTGTCAAGCTCCTCTGTTCTCTGTGTGTAGTTTGGTGTTCATGGTCATACAGAGAAACCAGGGAAGCTCAATCCCACGACGTGCTCATAAGCTGCGTCTTTTCTAAAGATTATAGTTCCATTTTAGAAGTCAGAATACAATGGCTCCCTGAAACTACCACCATGTACCGCTGGTTTTGTTATTTCACAAGAGTTGGGAAGAGTGGACCGTTCCCGGCGGCACTGCAGTACCGGGTCGATGCGTGGAGTGAACGGAGCAAGCCCCTTTTTCAACCCCTGTGCCTAAAAATCCATTTAATATGTAGTCCTCATATAGAGGACGTATCAGATATTAAACTGATAAGAACAGATACTACACTTGATCTTAGCCAAAAGGCCGAGAAGCGATAACCCTCCACTGTTTCACGTCCGAGAGCCCTTCCTGGCACAATGCGCACTTGTGGCGGTGCTCTTTTTTTGCCTACAAAGCGTCACTTTGCACCTCCGCCCACCCGCTGCAGTGAGCACTCTTCAGCCGTTTCAGATGGTACAACTTTGCACTCCCGCCCGCTCCACTGAGCACCATTCAAACAACAACAATTTAGCGCTCCAGCTTTGAACATGGGCACGGTCTCAACAAATAAGGTGACTCTACTCCGAGAAGTCACTTGGCACAGCAAGAAGATTTCCTTTGCACAGACAGAATGGGCTTCACCCGCAAAGGTAAAGCCTTCCAAAAATAGAAACAACTCATTAATGCTGCTCTCCACGGAAGTCTTTAGTAAAAGGCGAAAGACTTGTACGTTATGAAGAGAAACCAGAGTACGAGTATTTGACACTGCGGGAGCAGTGCATCAGGCTAGTTGGCATAGCCACCTTCCCCACGGTGAGCTTTGCTTGGTTGAGACGCTGGCTCCTCGGCCGACCAGGTAGGAACAATCGGGCCCTATTCAATGGCTGCTTTGTCTTTTACTCTGTGCAAAAGACTAGGGGTCTTGAGGCTTTGTTCTGACCGCTCATTGGGTGTAGAGGTTTTTTTCAAGCAATTCTCCCAGTCGGCCCAATCCCAGAGCCATCTCAAAGTGGAGTTCACTTTCACTCTCTTTTCGCAGACTAAAAGCCAGAGTTTTATCTCAGAAGCTAAGCAGAGTCGGGCCTGGTTAGTACTTGGATGGGGAGACCGCCTGGGAATACCAGGTGCTGTAAGCCTTTTGGCTTCTCCAGGCGCATGCAGTTTGACTGCGTCAAATGCAAAGGCAGTCCCTGTTTGACTTTTTGGAACTGCTCCTTTGTCAGGACAAAGTTAAATGTATGAGGATCAAAGGCAACCATGACCTGGGACACCTTAGCAGATCCAGGATCAGCAAGATGGATCACAGGGTGATCAACAGATGTTTCAACAAAAGACATGCAGAGAGAAGAGAGAAAAATGCTTACAGCACCTGGTATTCCTAAGCGGTCTCCCATCCAAGTACTAACCAGGCCCGACCCTGCTTGGCTTCCGAGTTCGGACGAGATCGGGCGTGTTCAGGGCGGTGTGGCCGTAAGCCACAATCCCCGTGACAAATATGTGTTACATAGGTGCTGGAACCATACGTTGCCCCTATTTTACCAGAGAGTTGGCTTGAGAGGCTGATGTTGAGCCTGCACGTCGACTTCCCTGATGTGATTGTTCTCTGCAGCTGAAAATGGGACTCTCAGATAACTTAGTGTGTGTCTGTCAAGCTCCTCTGTTCTCTGTGTGTAGTTTGGTGTTCATGGTCATACAGAGAAACCAGGGAAGCTCAATCCCACGACGTGCTCATAAGCTGCGTCTTTTCTAAAGATTATAGTTCCATTTTAGAAGTCAGAATACAATGGCTCCCTGAAACTACCACCATGTACCGCTGGTTTTGTTATTTCACAAGAGTTGGGAAGAGTGCACCGTTCCCGGCGGCACTGCAGTACCGGGTCGATGCGTGGAGTGAACGGAGCAAGCCCCTTTTTCAACCCCTGTGCCTAAAAATCCATTTAATATGTAGTCCTCATATAGAGGACGTATCAGATATTAAACTGATAAGAACAGATACTACACTTGATCTTAGCCAAAAGGCCGAGAAGCGATAACCCTCCACTGTTTCACGTCCGAGAGCCCTTCCTGGCACAATGCGCACTTGTGGCGGTGCTCTTTTTTTGCCTACAAAGCGTCACTTTGCACCTCCGCCCACCCGCTGCAGTGAGCACTCTTCAGCCGTTTCAGATGGTACAACTTTGCACTCCCGCCCGCTCCACTGAGCACCATTCAAACAACAACAATTTAGCGCTCCAGCTTTGAACATGGGCACGGTCTCAACAAATAAGGTGACTCTACTCCGAGAAGTCACTTGGCACAGCAAGAAGATTTCCTTTGCACAGACTGAATGGGCTTCACCCGCAAAGGTAAAGCCTTCCAAAAATAGAAACAACTCATTAATGCTGCTCTCCACGGAAGTCTTTAGTAAAAGGCGAAAGACTTGTACGTTATGAAGAGAAACCAGAGTACGAGTATTTGACACTGCGGGAGCAGTGCATCAGGCTAGTTGGCATAGCCACCTTCCCCACGGTGAGCTTTGCTTGGTTGAGACGCTGGCTCCTCGGCCGACCAGGTAGGAACAATCGGGCCCTATTCAATGGCTGCTTTGTCTTTTACTCTGTGCAAAAGACTAGGGGTCTTGAGGCTTTGTTCTGACCGCTCATTGGGTGTAGAGGTTTTTTTCAAGCAATTCTCCCAGTCGGCCCAATCCCAGAGCCATCTCAAAGTGGAGTTCACTTTCACTCTCTTTTCGCAGACTAAAAGCCAGAGTTTTATCTCAGAAGCTAAGCAGAGTTGGGCCTGGTTAGTACTTGGATGGGGAGACCGCCTGGGAATACCAGGTGCTGTAAGCCTTTTGGCTTCTCCAGGCGCATGCAGTTTGACTGCGTCAAATGCAAAGGCAGTCCCTGTTTGACTTTTTGGAACTGCTCCTTTGTCAGGACAAAGTTAAATGTATGAGGATCAAAGGCAACCATGACCTGGGACACCTTAGCAGATCCAGGATCAGCAAGATGGATCACAGGGTGATCAACAGATGTTTCAACAAAAGACATGCAGAGAGAAGAGAGAAAAATGCTTACAGCACCTGGTATTCCCAAGCGGTCTCCCATCCAAGTACTAACCAGGCCCGACCCTGCTTGGCTTCCGAGTTCGGACGAGATCGGGCGTGTTCAGGGCGGTGTGGCCGTAAGCCACAGTCCCTGTGACAAATATGTGTTACATAGGTGCTGGAACCATACGTTGCCCCTATTTTACCAGAGAGTTGGCTTGAGAGGCTGATGTTGAGCCTGCACGTCGACTTCCCTGATGTGATTGTTCTCTGCAGCTGAAAATGGGACTCTCAGATAACTTAGTGTGTGTCTGTCAAGCTCCTCTGTTCTCTGTGTGTAGTTTGGTGTTCATGGTCATACAGAGAAACCAGGGAAGCTCAATCCCACGACGTGCTCATAAACTGCGTCTTTTCTAAAGATTATAGTTCCATTTTAGAAGTCAGAATACAATGGCTCCCTGAAACTACCACCATGTACCGCTGGTTTTGTTATTTCACAAGAGTTGGGAAGAGTGCACCGTTCCCGGCGGCACTGCAGTACCGGGTCGATGCGTGGAGTGAACGGAGCAAGCCCCTTTTTCAACCCCTGTGCCTAAAAATCCATTTAATATGTAGTCCTCATATAGAGGACGTATCAGATATTAAACTGATAAGAACAGATACTACACTTGATCTTAGCCAAAAGGCCGAGAAGCGATAACCCTCCACTGTTTCACGTCCGAGAGCCCTTCCTGGCACAATGCGCACTTGTGGCGGTGCTCTTTTTTTGCCTACAAAGCGTCACTTTGCACCTCCGCCCACCCGCTGCAGTGAGCACTCTTCAGCCGTTTCAGATGGTACAACTTTGCACTCCCGCCCGCTCCACTGAGCACCATTCAAACAACAACAATTTAGCGCTCCAGCTTTGAACATGGGCACGGTCTCAACAAATAAGGTGACTCTACTCCGAGAAGTCACTTGGCACAGCAAGAAGATTTCCTTTGCACAGACTGAATGGGCTTCACCCGCAAAGGTAAAGCCTTCCAAAAATAGAAACAACTCATTAATGCTGCTCTCCACGGAAGTCTTTAGTAAAAGGCGAAAGACTTGTACGTTATGAAGAGAAACCAGAGTACGAGTATTTGACACTGCGGGAGCAGTGCATCAGGCTAGTTGGCATAGCCACCTTCCCCACGGTGAGCTTTGCTTGGTTGAGACGCTGGCTCCTCGGCCGACCAGGTAGGAACAATCGGGCCCTATTCAATGGCTGCTTTGTCTTTTACTCTGTGCAAAAGACTAGGGGTCTTGAGGCTTTGTTCTGACCGCTCATTGGGTGTAGAGGTTTTTTTCAAGCAATTCTCCCAGTCGGCCCAATCCCAGAGCCATCTCAAAGTGGAGTTCACTTTCACTCTCTTTTCGCAGACTAAAAGCCAGAGTTTTATCTCAGAAGCTAAGCAGAGTCGGGCCTGGTTAGTACTTGGATGGGGAGACCGCCTGGGAATACCAGGTGCTGTAAGCCTTTTGGCTTCTCCAGGCGCATGCAGTTTGACTGCGTCAAATGCAAAGGCAGTCCCTGTTTGACTTTTTGGAACTGCTCCTTTGTCAGGACAAAGTTAAATGTATGAGGATCAAAGGCAACCATGACCTGGGACACCTTAGCAGATCCAGGATCAGCAAGATGGATCACAGGGTGATCAACAGATGTTTCAACAAAAGACATGCAGAGAGAAGAGAGAAAAATGCTTACAGCACCTGGTATTCCTAAGCGGTCTCCCATCCAAGTACTAACCAGGCCCGACCCTGCTTGGCTTCCGAGTTCGGACGAGATCGGGCGTGTTCAGGGCGGTGTGGCCGTAAGCCACAATCCCCGTGACAAATATGTGTTACATAGGTGCTGGAACCATACGTTGCCCCTATTTTACCAGAGAGTTGGCTTGAGAGGCTGATGTTGAGCCTGCACGTCGACTTCCCTGATGTGATTGTTCTCTGCAGCTGAAAATGGGACTCTCAGATAACTTAGTGTGTGTCTGTCAAGCTCCTCTGTTCTCTGTGTGTAGTTTGGTGTTCATGGTCATACAGAGAAACCAGGGAAGCTCAATCCCACGACGTGCTCATAAGCTGCGTCTTTTCTAAAGATTATAGTTCCATTTTAGAAGTCAGAATACAATGGCTCCCTGAAACTACCACCATGTACCGCTGGTTTTGTTATTTCACAAGAGTTGGGAAGAGTGGACCGTTCCCGGCGGCACTGCAGTACCGGGTCGATGCGTGGAGTGAACGGAGCAAGCCCCTTTTTCAACCCCTGTGCCTAAAAATCCATTTAATATGTAGTCCTCATATAGAGGACGTATCAGATATTAAACTGATAAGAACAGATACTACACTTGATCTTAGCCAAAAGGCCGAGAAGCGATAACCCTCCACTGTTTCACGTCCGAGAGCCCTTCCTGGCACAATGCGCACTTGTGGCGGTGCTCTTTTTTTGCCTACAAAGCGTCACTTTGCACCTCCGCCCACCCGCTGCAGTGAGCACTCTTCAGCCGTTTCAGATGGTACAACTTTGCACTCCCGCCCGCTCCACTGAGCACCATTCAAACAACAACAATTTAGCGCTCCAGCTTTGAACATGGGCACGGTCTCAACAAATAAGGTGACTCTACTCCGAGAAGTCACTTGGCACAGCAAGAAGATTTCCTTTGCACAGACTGAATGGGCTTCACCCGCAAAGGTAAAGCCTTCCAAAAATAGAAACAACTCATTAATGCTGCTCTCCACGGAAGTCTTTAGTAAAAGGCGAAAGACTTGTACGTTATGAAGAGAAACCAGAGTACGAGTATTTGACACTGCGGGAGCAGTGCATCAGGCTAGTTGGCATAGCCACCTTCCCCACGGTGAGCTTTGCTTGGTTGAGACGCTGGCTCCTCGGCCGACCAGGTAGGAACAATCGGGCCCTATTCAATGGCTGCTTTGTCTTTTACTCTGTGCAAAAGACTAGGGGTCTTGAGGCTTTGTTCTGACCGCTCATTGGGTGTAGAGGTTTTTTTCAAGCAATTCTCCCAGTCGGCCCAATCCCAGAGCCATCTCAAAGTGGAGTTCACTTTCACTCTCTTTTCGCAGACTAAAAGCCAGAGTTTTATCTCAGAAGCTAAGCAGAGTCGGGCCTGGTTAGTACTTGGATGGGGAGACCGCCTGGGAATACCAGGTGCTGTAAGCCTTTTGGCTTCTCCAGGCGCATGCAGTTTGACTGCGTCAAATGCAAAGGCAGTCCCTGTTTGACTTTTTGGAACTGCTCCTTTGTCAGGACAAAGTTAAATGTATGAGGATCAAAGGCAACCATGACCTGGGACACCTTAGCAGATCCAGGATCAGCAAGATGGATCACAGGGTGATCAACAGATGTTTCAACAAAAGACATGCAGAGAGAAGAGAGAAAAATGCTTACAGCACCTGGTATTCCTAAGCGGTCTCCCATCCAAGTACTAACCAGGCCCGACCCTGCTTGGCTTCCGAGTTCGGACGAGATCGGGCGTGTTCAGGGCGGTGTGGCCGTAAGCCACAATCCCCGTGACAAATATGTGTTACATAGGTGCTGGAACCATACGTTGCCCCTATTTTACCAGAGAGTTGGCTTGAGAGGCTGATGTTGAGCCTGCACGTCGACTTCCCTGATGTGATTGTTCTCTGCAGCTGAAAATGGGACTCTCAGATAACTTAGTGTGTGTCTGTCAAGCTCCTCTGTTCTCTGTGTGTAGTTTGGTGTTCATGGTCATACAGAGAAACCAGGGAAGCTCAATCCCACGACGTGCTCATAAGCTGCGTCTTTTCTAAAGATTATAGTTCCATTTTAGAAGTCAGAATACAATGGCTCCCTGAAACTACCACCATGTACCGCTGGTTTTGTTATTTCACAAGAGTTGGGAAGAGTGGACCGTTCCCGGCGGCACTGCAGTACCGGGTCCATGCGTGGAGTGAACGGAGCAAGCCCCTTTTTCAACCCCTGTGCCTAAAAATCCATTTAATATGTAGTCCTCATATAGAGGACGTATCAGATATTAAACTGATAAGAACAGATACTACACTTGATCTTAGCCAAAAGGCCGAGAAGCGATAACCCTCCACTGTTTCACGTCCGAGAGCCCTTCCTGGCACAATGCGCACTTGTGGCGGTGCTCTTTTTTTGCCTACAAAGCGTCACTTTGCACCTCCGCCCACCCGCTGCAGTGAGCACTCTTCAGCCGTTTCAGATGGTACAACTTTGCACTCCCGCCCGCTCCACTGAGCACCATTCAAACAACAACAATTTAGCGCTCCAGCTTTGAACATGGGCACGGTCTCAACAAATAAGGTGACTCTACTCCGAGAAGTCACTTGGCACAGCAAGAAGATTTCCTTTGCACAGACTGAATGGGCTTCACCCGCAAAGGTAAAGCCTTCCAAAAATAGAAACAACTCATTAATGCTGCTCTCCACGGAAGTCTTTAGTAAAAGGCGAAAGACTTGTACGTTATGAAGAGAAACCAGAGTACGAGTATTTGACACTGCGGGAGCAGTGCATCAGGCTAGTTGGCATAGCCACCTTCCCCACGGTGAGCTTTGCTTGGTTGAGACGCTGGCTCCTCGGCCGACCAGGTAGGAACAATCGGGCCCTATTCAATGGCTGCTTTGTCTTTTACTCTGTGCAAAAGACTAGGGGTCTTGAGGCTTTGTTCTGACCGCTCATTGGGTGTAGAGGTTTTTTTCAAGCAATTCTCCCAGTCGGCCCAATCCCAGAGCCATCTCAAAGTGGAGTTCACTTTCACTCTCTTTTCGCAGACTAAAAGCCAGAGTTTTATCTCAGAAGCTAAGCAGAGTCGGGCCTGGTTAGTACTTGGATGGGGAGACCGCCTGGGAATACCAGGTGCTGTAAGCCTTTTGGCTTCTCCAGGCGCATGCAGTTTGACTGCGTCAAATGCAAAGGCAGTCCCTGTTTGACTTTTTGGAACTGCTCCTTTGTCAGGACAAAGTTAAATGTATGAGGATCAAAGGCAACCATGACCTGGGACACCTTAGCAGATCCAGGATCAGCAAGATGGATCACAGGGTGATCAACAGATGTTTCAACAAAAGACATGCAGAGAGAAGAGAGAAAAATGCTTACAGCACCTGGTATTCCTAAGCGGTCTCCCATCCAAGTACTAACCAGGCCCGACCCTGCTTGGCTTCCGAGTTCGGACGAGATCGGGCGTGGTCAGGGCGGTGTGGCCGTAAGCCACAATCCCCGTGACAAATATGTGTTACATAGGTGCTGGAACCATACGTTGCCCCTATTTTACCAGAGAGTTGGCTTGAGAGGCTGATGTTGAGCCTGCACGTCGACTTCCCTGATGTGATTGTTCTCTGCAGCTGAAAATGGGACTCTCAGATAACTTAGTGTGTGTCTGTCAAGCTCCTCTGTTCTCTGTGTGTAGTTTGGTGTTCATGGTCATACAGAGAAACCAGGGAAGCTCAATCCCACGACGTGCTCATAAGCTGCGTCTTTTCTAAAGATTATAGTTCCATTTTAGAAGTCAGAATACAATGGCTCCCTGAAACTACCACCATGTACCGCTGGTTTTGTTATTTCACAAGAGTTGGGAAGAGTGGACCGTTCCCGGCGGCACTGCAGTACCGGGTCCATGCGTGGAGTGAACGGAGCAAGCCCCTTTTTCAACCCCTGTGCCTAAAAATCCATTTAATATGTAGTCCTCATATAGAGGACGTATCAGATATTAAACTGATAAGAACAGATACTACACTTGATCTTAGCCAAAAGGCCGAGAAGCGATAACCCTCCACTGTTTCACGTCCGAGAGCCCTTCCTGGCACAATGCGCACTTGTGGCGGTGCTCTTTTTTTGCCTACAAAGCGTCACTTTGCACCTCCGCCCACCCGCTGCAGTGAGCACTCTTCAGCCGTTTCAGATGGTACAACTTTGCACTCCCGCCCGCTCCACTGAGCACCATTCAAACAACAACAATTTAGCGCTCCAGCTTTGAACATGGGCACGGTCTCAACAAATAAGGTGACTCTACTCCGAGAAGTCACTTGGCACAGCAAGAAGATTTCCTTTGCACAGACTGAATGGGCTTCACCCGCAAAGGTAAAGCCTTCCAAAAATAGAAACAACTCATTAATGCTGCTCTCCACGGAAGTCTTTAGTAAAAGGCGAAAGACTTGTACGTTATGAAGAGAAACCAGAGTACGAGTATTTGACACTGCGGGAGCAGTGCATCAGGCTAGTTGGCATAGCCACCTTCCCCACGGTGAGCTTTGCTTGGTTGAGACGCTGGCTCCTCGGCCGACCAGGTAGGAACAATCGGGCCCTATTCAATGGCTGCTTTGTCTTTTACTCTGTGCAAAAGACTAGGGGTCTTGAGGCTTTGTTCTGACCGCTCATTGGGTGTAGAGGTTTTTTTCAAGCAATTCTCCCAGTCGGCCCAATCCCAGAGCCATCTCAAAGTGGAGTTCACTTTCACTCTCTTTTCGCAGACTAAAAGCCAGAGTTTTATCTCAGAAGCTAAGCAGAGTCGGGCCTGGTTAGTACTTGGATGGGGAGACCGCCTGGGAATACCAGGTGCTGTAAGCCTTTTGGCTTCTCCAGGCGCATGCAGTTTGACTGCGTCAAATGCAAAGGCAGTCCCTGTTTGACTTTTTGGAACTGCTCCTTTGTCAGGACAAAGTTAAATGTATGAGGATCAAAGGCAACCATGACCTGGGACACCTTAGCAGATCCAGGATCAGCAAGATGGATCACAGGGTGATCAACAGATGTTTCAACAAAAGACATGCAGAGAGAAGAGAGAAAAATGCTTACAGCACCTGGTATTCCTAAGCGGTCTCCCATCCAAGTACTAACCAGGCCCGACCCTGCTTGGCTTCCGAGTTCGGACGAGATCGGGCGTGGTCAGGGCGGTGTGGCCGTAAGCCACAATCCCCGTGACAAATATGTGTTACATAGGTGCTGGAACCATACGTTGCCCCTATTTTACCAGAGAGTTGGCTTGAGAGGCTGATGTTGAGCCTGCACGTCGACTTCCCTGATGTGATTGTTCTCTGCAGCTGAAAATGGGACTCTCAGATAACTTAGTGTGTGTCTGTCAAGCTCCTCTGTTCTCTGTGTGTAGTTTGGTGTTCATGGTCATACAGAGAAACCAGGGAAGCTCAATCCCACGACGTGCTCATAAGCTGCGTCTTTTCTAAAGATTATAGTTCCATTTTAGAAGTCAGAATACAATGGCTCCCTGAAACTACCACCATGTACCGCTGGTTTTGTTATTTCACAAGAGTTGGGAAGAGTGGACCGTTCCCGGCGGCACTGCAGTACCGGGTCGATGCGTGGAGTGAACGGAGCAAGCCCCTTTTTCAACCCCTGTGCCTAAAAATCCATTTAATATGTAGTCCTCATATAGAGGACGTATCAGATATTAAACTGATAAGAACAGATACTACACTTGATCTTAGCCAAAAGGCCGAGAAGCGATAACCCTCCACTGTTTCACGTCCGAGAGCCCTTCCTGGCACAATGCGCACTTGTGGCGGTGCTCTTTTTTTGCCTACAAAGCGTCACTTTGCACCTCCGCCCACCCGCTGCAGTGAGCACTCTTCAGCCGTTTCAGATGGTACAACTTTGCACTCCCGCCCGCTCCACTGAGCACCATTCAAACAACAACAATTTAGCGCTCCAGCTTTGAACATGGGCACGGTCTCAACAAATAAGGTGACTCTACTCCGAGAAGTCACTTGGCACAGCAAGAAGATTTCCTTTGCACAGACTGAATGGGCTTCACCCGCAAAGGTAAAGCCTTCCAAAAATAGAAACAACTCATTAATGCTGCTCTCCACGGAAGTCTTTGGTAAAAGGCGAAAGACTTGTACGTTATGAAGAGAAACCAGAGTACGAGTATTTGACACTGCGGGAGCAGTGCATCAGGCTAGTTGGCATAGCCACCTTCCCCACGGTGAGCTTTGCTTGGTTGAGACGCTGGCTCCTCGGCCGACCAGGTAGGAACAATCGGGCCCTATTCAATGGCTGCTTTGTCTTTTACTCTGTGCAAAAGACTAGGGGTCTTGAGGCTTTGTTCTGACCGCTCATTGGGTGTAGAGGTTTTTTTCAAGCAATTCTCCCAGTCGGCCCAATCCCAGAGCCATCTCAAAGTGGAGTTCACTTTCACTCTCTTTTCGCAGACTAAAAGCCAGAGTTTTATCTCAGAAGCTAAGCAGAGTCGGGCCTGGTTAGTACTTGGATGGGGAGACCGCCTGGGAATACCAGGTGCTGTAAGCCTTTTGGCTTCTCCAGGCGCATGCAGTTTGACTGCGTCAAATGCAAAGGCAGTCCCTGTTTGACTTTTTGGAACTGCTCCTTTGTCAGGACAAAGTTAAATGTATGAGGATCAAAGGCAACCATGACCTGGGACACCTTAGCAGATCCAGGATCAGCAAGATGGATCACAGGGTGATCAACAGATGTTTCAACAAAAGACATGCAGAGAGAAGAGAGAAAAATGCTTACAGCACCTGGTATTCCTAAGCGGTCTCCCATCCAAGTACTAACCAGGCCCGACCCTGCTTGGCTTCCGAGTTCGGACGAGATCGGGCGTGGTCAGGGCGGTGTGGCCGTAAGCCACAATCCCCGTGACAAATATGTGTTACATAGGTGCTGGAACCATACGTTGCCCCTATTTTACCAGAGAGTTGGCTTGAGAGGCTGATGTTGAGCCTGCACGTCGACTTCCCTGATGTGATTGTTCTCTGCAGCTGAAAATGGGACTCTCAGATAACTTAGTGTGTGTCTGTCAAGCTCCTCTGTTCTCTGTGTGTAGTTTGGTGTTCATGGTCATACAGAGAAACCAGGGAAGCTCAATCCCACGACGTGCTCATAAGCTGCGTCTTTTCTAAAGATTATAGTTCCATTTTAGAAGTCAGAATACAATGGCTCCCTGAAACTACCACCATGTACCGCTGGTTTTGTTATTTCACAAGAGTTGGGAAGAGTGGACCGTTCCCGGCGGCACTGCAGTACCGGGTCGATGCGTGGAGTGAACGGAGCAAGCCCCTTTTTCAACCCCTGTGCCTAAAAATCCATTTAATATGTAGTCCTCATATAGAGGACGTATCAGATATTAAACTGATAAGAACAGATACTACACTTGATCTTAGCCAAAAGGCCGAGAAGCGATAACCCTCCACTGTTTCACGTCCGAGAGCCCTTCCTGGCACAATGCGCACTTGTGGCGGTGCTCTTTTTTTGCCTACAAAGCGTCACTTTGCACCTCCGCCCACCCGCTGCAGTGAGCACTCTTCAGCCGTTTCAGATGGTACAACTTTGCACTCCCGCCCGCTCCACTGAGCACCATTCAAACAACAACAATTTAGCGCTCCAGCTTTGAACATGGGCACGGTCTCAACAAATAAGGTGACTCTACTCCGAGAAGTCACTTGGCACAGCAAGAAGATTTCCTTTGCACAGACTGAATGGGCTTCACCCGCAAAGGTAAAGCCTTCCAAAAATAGAAACAACTCATTAATGCTGCTCTCCACGGAAGTCTTTAGTAAAAGGCGAAAGACTTGTAAGTTATGAAGAGAAACCAGAGTACGAGTATTTGACACTGCGGGAGCAGTGCATCAGGCTAGTTGGCATAGCCACCTTCCCCACGGTGAGCTTTGCTTGGTTGAGACGCTGGCTCCTCGGCCGACCAGGTAGGAACAATCGGGCCCTATTCAATGGCTGCTTTGTCTTTTACTCTGTGCAAAAGACTAGGGGTCTTGAGGCTTTGTTCTGACCGCTCATTGGGTGTAGAGGTTTTTTTCAAGCAATTCTCCCAGTCGGCCCAATCCCAGAGCCATCTCAAAGTGGAGTTCACTTTCACTCTCTTTTCGCAGACTAAAAGCCAGAGTTTTATCTCAGAAGCTAAGCAGAGTCGGGCCTGGTTAGTACTTGGATGGGGAGACCGCCTGGGAATACCAGGTGCTGTAAGCCTTTTGGCTTCTCCAGGCGCATGCAGTTTGACTGCGTCAAATGCAAAGGCAGTCCCTGTTTGACTTTTTGGAACTGCTCCTTTGTCAGGACAAAGTTAAATGTATGAGGATCAAAGGCAACCATGACCTGGGACACCTTAGCAGATCCAGGATCAGCAAGATGGATCACAGGGTGATCAACAGATGTTTCAACAAAAGACATGCAGAGAGAAGAGAGAAAAATGCTTACAGCACCTGGTATTCCTAAGCGGTCTCCCATCCAAGTACTAACCAGGCCCGACCCTGCTTGGCTTCCGAGTTCGGACGAGATCGGGCGTGGTCAGGGCGGTGTGGCCGTAAGCCACAATCCCCGTGACAAATATGTGTTACATAGGTGCTGGAACCATACGTTGCCCCTATTTTACCAGAGAGTTGGCTTGAGAGGCTGATGTTGAGCCTGCACGTCGACTTCCCTGATGTGATTGTTCTCTGCAGCTGAAAATGGGACTCTCAGATAACTTAGTGTGTGTCTGTCAAGCTCCTCTGTTCTCTGTGTGTAGTTTGGTGTTCATGGTCATACAGAGAAACCAGGGAAGCTCAATCCCACGACGTGCTCATAAGCTGCGTCTTTTCTAAAGATTATAGTTCCATTTTAGAAGTCAGAATACAATGGCTCCCTGAAACTACCACCATGTACCGCTGGTTTTGTTATTTCACAAGAGTTGGGAAGAGTGGACCGTTCCCTGCGGCACTGCAGTACCGGGTCGATGCGTGGAGTGAACGGAGCAAGCCCCTTTTTCAACCCCTGTGCCTAAAAATCCATTTAATATGTAGTCCTCATATAGAGGACGTATCAGATATTAAACTGATAAGAACAGATACTACACTTGATCTTAGCCAAAAGGCCGAGAAGCGATAACCCTCCACTGTTTCACGTCCGAGAGCCCTTCCTGGCACAATGCGCACTTGTGGCGGTGCTCTTTTTTTGCCTACAAAGCGTCACTTTGCACCTCCGCCCACCCGCTGCAGTGAGCACTCTTCAGCCGTTTCAGATGGTACAACTTTGCACTCCCGCCCGCTCCACTGAGCACCATTCAAACAACAACAATTTAGCGCTCCAGCTTTGAACATGGGCACGGTCTCAACAAATAAGGTGACTCTACTCCGAGAAGTCACTTGGCACAGCAAGAAGATTTCCTTTGCACAGACTGAATGGGCTTCACCCGCAAAGGTAAAGCCTTCCAAAAATAGAAACAACTCATTAATGCTGCTCTCCACGGAAGTCTTTAGTAAAAGGCGAAAGACTTGTACGTTATGAAGAGAAACCAGAGTACGAGTATTTGACACTGCGGGAGCAGTGCATCAGGCTAGTTGGCATAGCCACCTTCCCCACGGTGAGCTTTGCTTGGTTGAGACGCTGGCTCCTCGGCCGACCAGGTAGGAACAATCGGGCCCTATTCAATGGCTGCTTTGTCTTTTACTCTGTGCAAAAGACTAGGGGTCTTGAGGCTTTGTTCTGACCGCTCATTGGGTGTAGAGGTTTTTTTCAAGCAATTCTCCCAGTCGGCCCAATCCCAGAGCCATCTCAAAGTGGAGTTCACTTTCACTCTCTTTTCGCAGACTAAAAGCCAGAGTTTTATCTCAGAAGCTAAGCAGAGTCGGGCCTGGTTAGTACTTGGATGGGGAGACCGCCTGGGAATACCAGGTGCTGTAAGCCTTTTGGCTTCTCCAGGCGCATGCAGTTTGACTGCGTCAAATGCAAAGGCAGTCCCTGTTTGACTTTTTGGAACTGCTCCTTTGTCAGGACAAAGTTAAATGTATGAGGATCAAAGGCAACCATGACCTGGGACACCTTAGCAGATCCAGGATCAGCAAGATGGATCACAGGGTGATCAACAGATGTTTCAACAAAAGACATGCAGAGAGAAGAGAGAAAAATGCTTACAGCACCTGGTATTCCTAAGCGGTCTCCCATCCAAGTACTAACCAGGCCCGACCCTGCTTGGCTTCCGAGTTCGGACGAGATCGGGCGTGTTCAGGGCGGTGTGGCCGTAAGCCACAATCCCCGTGACAAATATGTGTTACATAGGTGCTGGAACCATACGTTGCCCCTATTTTACCAGAGAGTTGGCTTGAGAGGCTGATGTTGAGCCTGCACGTCGACTTCCCTGATGTGATTGTTCTCTGCAGCTGAAAATGGGACTCTCAGATAACTTAGTGTGTGTCTGTCAAGCTCCTCTGTTCTCTGTGTGTAGTTTGGTGTTCATGGTCATACAGAGAAACCAGGGAAGCTCAATCCCACGACGTGCTCATAAGCTGCGTCTTTTCTAAAGATTATAGTTCCATTTTAGAAGTCAGAATACAATGGCTCCCTGAAACTACCACCATGTACCGCTGGTTTTGTTATTTCACAAGAGTTGGGAAGAGTGGACCGTTCCCGGCGGCACTGCAGTACCGGGTCGATGCGTGGAGTGAACGGAGCAAGCCCCTTTTTCAACCCCTGTGCCTAAAAATCCATTTAATATGTAGTCCTCATATAGAGGACGTATCAGATATTAAACTGATAAGAACAGATACTACACTTGATCTTAGCCAAAAGGCCGAGAAGCGATAACCCTCCACTGTTTCACGTCCGAGAGCCCTTCCTGGCACAATGCGCACTTGTGGCGGTGCTCTTTTTTTGCCTACAAAGCGTCACTTTGCACCTCCGCCCACCCGCTGCAGTGAGCACTCTTCAGCCGTTTCAGATGGTACAACTTTGCACTCCCGCCCGCTCCACTGAGCACCATTCAAACAACAACAATTTAGCGCTCCAGCTTTGAACATGGGCACGGTCTCAACAAATAAGGTGACTCTACTCCGAGAAGTCACTTGGCACAGCAAGAAGATTTCCTTTGCACAGACTGAATGGGCTTCACCCGCAAAGGTAAAGCCTTCCAAAAATAGAAACAACTCATTAATGCTGCTCTCCACGGAAGTCTTTGGTAAAAGGCGAAAGACTTGTACGTTATGAAGAGAAACCAGAGTACGAGTATTTGACACTGCGGGAGCAGTGCATCAGGCTAGTTGGCATAGCCACCTTCCCCACGGTGAGCTTTGCTTGGTTGAGACGCTGGCTCCTCGGCCGACCAGGTAGGAACAATCGGGCCCTATTCAATGGCTGCTTTGTCTTTTACTCTGTGCAAAAGACTAGGGGTCTTGAGGCTTTGTTCTGACCGCTCATTGGGTGTAGAGGTTTTTTTCAAGCAATTCTCCCAGTCGGCCCAATCCCAGAGCCATCTCAAAGTGGAGTTCACTTTCACTCTCTTTTCGCAGACTAAAAGCCAGAGTTTTATCTCAGAAGCTAAGCAGAGTCGGGCCTGGTTAGTACTTGGATGGGGAGACCGCCTGGGAATACCAGGTGCTGTAAGCCTTTTGGCTTCTCCAGGCGCATGCAGTTTGACTGCGTCAAATGCAAAGGCAGTCCCTGTTTGACTTTTTGGAACTGCTCCTTTGTCAGGACAAAGTTAAATGTATGAGGATCAAAGGCAACCATGACCTGGGACACCTTAGCAGATCCAGGATCAGCAAGATGGATCACAGGGTGATCAACAGATGTTTCAACAAAAGACATGCAGAGAGAAGAGAGAAAAATGCTTACAGCACCTGGTATTCCTAAGCGGTCTCCCATCCAAGTACTAACCAGGCCCGACCCTGCTTGGCTTCCGAGTTCGGACGAGATCGGGCGTGGTCAGGGCGGTGTGGCCGTAAGCCACAATCCCCGTGACAAATATGTGTTACATAGGTGCTGGAACCATACGTTGCCCCTATTTTACCAGAGAGTTGGCTTGAGAGGCTGATGTTGAGCCTGCACGTCGACTTCCCTGATGTGATTGTTCTCTGCAGCTGAAAATGGGACTCTCAGATAACTTAGTGTGTGTCTGTCAAGCTCCTCTGTTCTCTGTGTGTAGTTTGGTGTTCATGGTCATACAGAGAAACCAGGGAAGCTCAATCCCACGACGTGCTCATAAGCTGCGTCTTTTCTAAAGATTATAGTTCCATTTTAGAAGTCAGAATACAATGGCTCCCTGAAACTACCACCATGTACCGCTGGTTTTGTTATTTCACAAGAGTTGGGAAGAGTGGACCGTTCCCGGCGGCACTGCAGTACCGGGTCGATGCGTGGAGTGAACGGAGCAAGCCCCTTTTTCAACCCCTGTGCCTAAAAATCCATTTAATATGTAGTCCTCATATAGAGGACGTATCAGATATTAAACTGATAAGAACAGATACTACACTTGATCTTAGCCAAAAGGCCGAGAAGCGATAACCCTCCACTGTTTCACGTCCGAGAGCCCTTCCTGGCACAATGCGCACTTGTGGCGGTGCTCTTTTTTTGCCTACAAAGCGTCACTTTGCACCTCCGCCCACCCGCTGCAGTGAGCACTCTTCAGCCGTTTCAGATGGTACAACTTTGCACTCCCGCCCGCTCCACTGAGCACCATTCAAACAACAACAATTTAGCGCTCCAGCTTTGAACATGGGCACGGTCTCAACAAATAAGGTGACTCTACTCCGAGAAGTCACTTGGCACAGCAAGAAGATTTCCTTTGCACAGACTGAATGGGCTTCACCCGCAAAGGTAAAGCCTTCCAAAAATAGAAACAACTCATTAATGCTGCTCTCCACGGAAGTCTTTAGTAAAAGGCGAAAGACTTGTAAGTTATGAAGAGAAACCAGAGTACGAGTATTTGACACTGCGGGAGCAGTGCATCAGGCTAGTTGGCATAGCCACCTTCCCCACGGTGAGCTTTGCTTGGTTGAGACGCTGGCTCCTCGGCCGACCAGGTAGGAACAATCGGGCCCTATTCAATGGCTGCTTTGTCTTTTACTCTGTGCAAAAGACTAGGGGTCTTGAGGCTTTGTTCTGACCGCTCATTGGGTGTAGAGGTTTTTTTCAAGCAATTCTCCCAGTCGGCCCAATCCCAGAGCCATCTCAAAGTGGAGTTCACTTTCACTCTCTTTTCGCAGACTAAAAGCCAGAGTTTTATCTCAGAAGCTAAGCAGAGTCGGGCCTGGTTAGTACTTGGATGGGGAGACCGCCTGGGAATACCAGGTGCTGTAAGCCTTTTGGCTTCTCCAGGCGCATGCAGTTTGACTGCGTCAAATGCAAAGGCAGTCCCTGTTTGACTTTTTGGAACTGCTCCTTTGTCAGGACAAAGTTAAATGTATGAGGATCAAAGGCAACCATGACCTGGGACACCTTAGCAGATCCAGGATCAGCAAGATGGATCACAGGGTGATCAACAGATGTTTCAACAAAAGACATGCAGAGAGAAGAGAGAAAAATGCTTACAGCACCTGGTATTCCTAAGCGGTCTCCCATCCAAGTACTAACCAGGCCCGACCCTGCTTGGCTTCCGAGTTCGGACGAGATCGGGCGTGGTCAGGGCGGTGTGGCCGTAAGCCACAATCCCCGTGACAAATATGTGTTACATAGGTGCTGGAACCATACGTTGCCCCTATTTTACCAGAGAGTTGGCTTGAGAGGCTGATGTTGAGCCTGCACGTCGACTTCCCTGATGTGATTGTTCTCTGCAGCTGAAAATGGGACTCTCAGATAACTTAGTGTGTGTCTGTCAAGCTCCTCTGTTCTCTGTGTGTAGTTTGGTGTTCATGGTCATACAGAGAAACCAGGGAAGCTCAATCCCACGACGTGCTCATAAGCTGCGTCTTTTCTAAAGATTATAGTTCCATTTTAGAAGTCAGAATACAATGGCTCCCTGAAACTACCACCATGTACCGCTGGTTTTGTTATTTCACAAGAGTTGGGAAGAGTGGACCGTTCCCTGCGGCACTGCAGTACCGGGTCGATGCGTGGAGTGAACGGAGCAAGCCCCTTTTTCAACCCCTGTGCCTAAAAATCCATTTAATATGTAGTCCTCATATAGAGGACGTATCAGATATTAAACTGATAAGAACAGATACTACACTTGATCTTAGCCAAAAGGCCGAGAAGCGATAACCCTCCACTGTTTCACGTCCGAGAGCCCTTCCTGGCACAATGCGCACTTGTGGCGGTGCTCTTTTTTTGCCTACAAAGCGTCACTTTGCACCTCCGCCCACCCGCTGCAGTGAGCACTCTTCAGCCGTTTCAGATGGTACAACTTTGCACTCCCGCCCGCTCCACTGAGCACCATTCAAACAACAACAATTTAGCGCTCCAGCTTTGAACATGGGCACGGTCTCAACAAATAAGGTGACTCTACTCCGAGAAGTCACTTGGCACAGCAAGAAGATTTCCTTTGCACAGACTGAATGGGCTTCACCCGCAAAGGTAAAGCCTTCCAAAAATAGAAACAACTCATTAATGCTGCTCTCCACGGAAGTCTTTAGTAAAAGGCGAAAGACTTGTACGTTATGAAGAGAAACCAGAGTACGAGTATTTGACACTGCGGGAGCAGTGCATCAGGCTAGTTGGCATAGCCACCTTCCCCACGGTGAGCTTTGCTTGGTTGAGACGCTGGCTCCTCGGCCGACCAGGTAGGAACAATCGGGCCCTATTCAATGGCTGCTTTGTCTTTTACTCTGTGCAAAAGACTAGGGGTCTTGAGGCTTTGTTCTGACCGCTCATTGGGTGTAGAGGTTTTTTTCAAGCAATTCTCCCAGTCGGCCCAATCCCAGAGCCATCTCAAAGTGGAGTTCACTTTCACTCTCTTTTCGCAGACTAAAAGCCAGAGTTTTATCTCAGAAGCTAAGCAGAGTCGGGCCTGGTTAGTACTTGGATGGGGAGACCGCCTGGGAATACCAGGTGCTGTAAGCCTTTTGGCTTCTCCAGGCGCATGCAGTTTGACTGCGTCAAATGCAAAGGCAGTCCCTGTTTGACTTTTTGGAACTGCTCCTTTGTCAGGACAAAGTTAAATGTATGAGGATCAAAGGCAACCATGACCTGGGACACCTTAGCAGATCCAGGATCAGCAAGATGGATCACAGGGTGATCAACAGATGTTTCAACAAAAGACATGCAGAGAGAAGAGAGAAAAATGCTTACAGCACCTGGTATTCCTAAGCGGTCTCCCATCCAAGTACTAACCAGGCCCGACCCTGCTTGGCTTCCGAGTTCGGACGAGATCGGGCGTGTTCAGGGCGGTGTGGCCGTAAGCCACAATCCCCGTGACAAATATGTGTTACATAGGTGCTGGAACCATACGTTGCCCCTATTTTACCAGAGAGTTGGCTTGAGAGGCTGATGTTGAGCCTGCACGTCGACTTCCCTGATGTGATTGTTCTCTGCAGCTGAAAATGGGACTCTCAGATAACTTAGTGTGTGTCTGTCAAGCTCCTCTGTTCTCTGTGTGTAGTTTGGTGTTCATGGTCATACAGAGAAACCAGGGAAGCTCAATCCCACGACGTGCTCATAAGCTGCGTCTTTTCTAAAGATTATAGTTCCATTTTAGAAGTCAGAATACAATGGCTCCCTGAAACTACCACCATGTACCGCTGGTTTTGTTATTTCACAAGAGTTGGGAAGAGTGGACCGTTCCCGGCGGCACTGCAGTACCGGGTCGATGCGTGGAGTGAACGGAGCAAGCCCCTTTTTCAACCCCTGTGCCTAAAAATCCATTTAATATGTAGTCCTCATATAGAGGACGTATCAGATATTAAACTGATAAGAACAGATACTACACTTGATCTTAGCCAAAAGGCCGAGAAGCGATAACCCTCCACTGTTTCACGTCCGAGAGCCCTTCCTGGCACAATGCGCACTTGTGGCGGTGCTCTTTTTTTGCCTACAAAGCGTCACTTTGCACCTCCGCCCACCCGCTGCAGTGAGCACTCTTCAGCCGTTTCAGATGGTACAACTTTGCACTCCCGCCCGCTCCACTGAGCACCATTCAAACAACAACAATTTAGCGCTCCAGCTTTGAACATGGGCACGGTCTCAACAAATAAGGTGACTCTACTCCGAGAAGTCACTTGGCACAGCAAGAAGATTTCCTTTGCACAGACTGAATGGGCTTCACCCGCAAAGGTAAAGCCTTCCAAAAATAGAAACAACTCATTAATGCTGCTCTCCACGGAAGTCTTTAGTAAAAGGCGAAAGACTTGTACGTTATGAAGAGAAACCAGAGTACGAGTATTTGACACTGCGGGAGCAGTGCATCAGGCTAGTTGGCATAGCCACCTTCCCCACGGTGAGCTTTGCTTGGTTGAGACGCTGGCTCCTCGGCCGACCAGGTAGGAACAATCGGGCCCTATTCAATGGCTGCTTTGTCTTTTACTCTGTGCAAAAGACTAGGGGTCTTGAGGCTTTGTTCTGACCGCTCATTGGGTGTAGAGGTTTTTTTCAAGCAATTCTCCCAGTCGGCCCAATCCCAGAGCCATCTCAAAGTGGAGTTCACTTTCACTCTCTTTTCGCAGACTAAAAGCCAGAGTTTTATCTCAGAAGCTAAGCAGAGTCGGGCCTGGTTAGTACTTGGATGGGGAGACCGCCTGGGAATACCAGGTGCTGTAAGCCTTTTGGCTTCTCCAGGCGCATGCAGTTTGACTGCGTCAAATGCAAAGGCAGTCCCTGTTTGACTTTTTGGAACTGCTCCTTTGTCAGGACAAAGTTAAATGTATGAGGATCAAAGGCAACCATGACCTGGGACACCTTAGCAGATCCAGGATCAGCAAGATGGATCACAGGGTGATCAACAGATGTTTCAACAAAAGACATGCAGAGAGAAGAGAGAAAAATGCTTACAGCACCTGGTATTCCTAAGCGGTCTCCCATCCAAGTACTAACCAGGCCCGACCCTGCTTGGCTTCCGAGTTCGGACGAGATCGGGCGTGGTCAGGGCGGTGTGGCCGTAAGCCACAATCCCCGTGACAAATATGTGTTACATAGGTGCTGGAACCATACGTTGCCCCTATTTTACCAGAGAGTTGGCTTGAGAGGCTGATGTTGAGCCTGCACGTCGACTTCCCTGATGTGATTGTTCTCTGCAGCTGAAAATGGGACTCTCAGATAACTTAGTGTGTGTCTGTCAAGCTCCTCTGTTCTCTGTGTGTAGTTTGGTGTTCATGGTCATACAGAGAAACCAGGGAAGCTCAATCCCACGACGTGCTCATAAGCTGCGTCTTTTCTAAAGATTATAGTTCCATTTTAGAAGTCAGAATACAATGGCTCCCTGAAACTACCACCATGTACCGCTGGTTTTGTTATTTCACAAGAGTTGGGAAGAGTGGACCGTTCCCGGCGGCACTGCAGTACCGGGTCGATGCGTGGAGTGAACGGAGCAAGCCCCTTTTTCAACCCCTGTGCCTAAAAATCCATTTAATATGTAGTCCTCATATAGAGGACGTATCAGATATTAAACTGATAAGAACAGATACTACACTTGATCTTAGCCAAAAGGCCGAGAAGCGATAACCCTCCACTGTTTCACGTCCGAGAGCCCTTCCTGGCACAATGCGCACTTGTGGCGGTGCTCTTTTTTTGCCTACAAAGCGTCACTTTGCACCTCCGCCCACCCGCTGCAGTGAGCACTCTTCAGCCGTTTCAGATGGTACAACTTTGCACTCCCGCCCGCTCCACTGAGCACCATTCAAACAACAACAATTTAGCGCTCCAGCTTTGAACATGGGCACGGTCTCAACAAATAAGGTGACTCTACTCCGAGAAGTCACTTGGCACAGCAAGAAGATTTCCTTTGCACAGACTGAATGGGCTTCACCCGCAAAGGTAAAGCCTTCCAAAAATAGAAACAACTCATTAATGCTGCTCTCCACGGAAGTCTTTAGTAAAAGGCGAAAGACTTGTACGTTATGAAGAGAAACCAGAGTACGAGTATTTGACACTGCGGGAGCAGTGCATCAGGCTAGTTGGCATAGCCACCTTCCCCACGGTGAGCTTTGCTTGGTTGAGACGCTGGCTCCTCGGCCGACCAGGTAGGAACAATCGGGCCCTATTCAATGGCTGCTTTGTCTTTTACTCTGTGCAAAAGACTAGGGGTCTTGAGGCTTTGTTCTGACCGCTCATTGGGTGTAGAGGTTTTTTTCAAGCAATTCTCCCAGTCGGCCCAATCCCAGAGCCATCTCAAAGTGGAGTTCACTTTCACTCTCTTTTCGCAGACTAAAAGCCAGAGTTTTATCTCAGAAGCTAAGCAGAGTCGGGCCTGGTTAGTACTTGGATGGGGAGACCGCCTGGGAATACCAGGTGCTGTAAGCCTTTTGGCTTCTCCAGGCGCATGCAGTTTGACTGCGTCAAATGCAAAGGCAGTCCCTGTTTGACTTTTTGGAACTGCTCCTTTGTCAGGACAAAGTTAAATGTATGAGGATCAAAGGCAACCATGACCTGGGACACCTTAGCAGATCCAGGATCAGCAAGATGGATCACAGGGTGATCAACAGATGTTTCAACAAAAGACATGCAGAGAGAAGAGAGAAAAATGCTTACAGCACCTGGTATTCCTAAGCGGTCTCCCATCCAAGTACTAACCAGGCCCGACCCTGCTTGGCTTCCGAGTTCGGACGAGATCGGGCGTGGTCAGGGCGGTGTGGCTGTAAGCCACAATCCCCGTGACAAATATGTGTTACATAGGTGCTGGAACCATACGTTGCCCCTATTTTACCAGAGAGTTGGCTTGAGAGGCTGATGTTGAGCCTGCACGTCGACTTCCCTGATGTGATTGTTCTCTGCAGCTGAAAATGGGACTCTCAGATAACTTAGTGTGTGTCTGTCAAGCTCCTCTGTTCTCTGTGTGTAGTTTGGTGTTCATGGTCATACAGAGAAACCAGGGAAGCTCAATCCCACGACGTGCTCATAAGCTGCGTCTTTTCTAAAGATTATAGTTCCATTTTAGAAGTCAGAATACAATGGCTCCCTGAAACTACCACCATGTACCGCTGGTTTTGTTATTTCACAAGAGTTGGGAAGAGTGGACCGTTCCCGGCGGCACTGCAGTACCGGGTCGATGCGTGGAGTGAACGGAGCAAGCCCCTTTTTCAACCCCTGTGCCTAAAAATCCATTTAATATGTAGTCCTCATATAGAGGACGTATCAGATATTAAACTGATAAGAACAGATACTACACTTGATCTTAGCCAAAAGGCCGAGAAGCGATAACCCTCCACTGTTTCACGTCCGAGAGCCCTTCCTGGCACAATGCGCACTTGTGGCGGTGCTCTTTTTTTGCCTACAAAGCGTCACTTTGCACCTCCGCCCACCCGCTGCAGTGAGCACTCTTCAGCCGTTTCAGATGGTACAACTTTGCACTCCCGCCCGCTCCACTGAGCACCATTCAAACAACAACAATTTAGCGCTCCAGCTTTGAACATGGGCACGGTCTCAACAAATAAGGTGACTCTACTCCGAGAAGTCACTTGGCACAGCAAGAAGATTTCCTTTGCACAGACTGAATGGGCTTCACCCGCAAAGGTAAAGCCTTCCAAAAATAGAAACAACTCATTAATGCTGCTCTCCACGGAAGTCTTTAGTAAAAGGCGAAAGACTTGTAAGTTATGAAGAGAAACCAGAGTACGAGTATTTGACACTGCGGGAGCAGTGCATCAGGCTAGTTGGCATAGCCACCTTCCCCACGGTGAGCTTTGCTTGGTTGAGACGCTGGCTCCTCGGCCGACCAGGTAGGAACAATCGGGCCCTATTCAATGGCTGCTTTGTCTTTTACTCTGTGCAAAAGACTAGGGGTCTTGAGGCTTTGTTCTGACCGCTCATTGGGTGTAGAGGTTTTTTTCAAGCAATTCTCCCAGTCGGCCCAATCCCAGAGCCATCTCAAAGTGGAGTTCACTTTCACTCTCTTTTCGCAGACTAAAAGCCAGAGTTTTATCTCAGAAGCTAAGCAGAGTCGGGCCTGGTTAGTACTTGGATGGGGAGACCGCCTGGGAATACCAGGTGCTGTAAGCCTTTTGGCTTCTCCAGGCGCATGCAGTTTGACTGCGTCAAATGCAAAGGCAGTCCCTGTTTGACTTTTTGGAACTGCTCCTTTGTCAGGACAAAGTTAAATGTATGAGGATCAAAGGCAACCATGACCTGGGACACCTTAGCAGATCCAGGATCAGCAAGATGGATCACAGGGTGATCAACAGATGTTTCAACAAAAGACATGCAGAGAGAAGAGAGAAAAATGCTTACAGCACCTGGTATTCCTAAGCGGTCTCCCATCCAAGTACTAACCAGGCCCGACCCTGCTTGGCTTCCGAGTTCGGACGAGATCGGGCGTGGTCAGGGCGGTGTGGCCGTAAGCCACAATCCCCGTGACAAATATGTGTTACATAGGTGCTGGAACCATACGTTGCCCCTATTTTACCAGAGAGTTGGCTTGAGAGGCTGATGTTGAGCCTGCACGTCGACTTCCCTGATGTGATTGTTCTCTGCAGCTGAAAATGGGACTCTCAGATAACTTAGTGTGTGTCTGTCAAGCTCCTCTGTTCTCTGTGTGTAGTTTGGTGTTCATGGTCATACAGAGAAACCAGGGAAGCTCAATCCCACGACGTGCTCATAAGCTGCGTCTTTTCTAAAGATTATAGTTCCATTTTAGAAGTCAGAATACAATGGCTCCCTGAAACTACCACCATGTACCGCTGGTTTTGTTATTTCACAAGAGTTGGGAAGAGTGGACCGTTCCCTGCGGCACTGCAGTACCGGGTCGATGCGTGGAGTGAACGGAGCAAGCCCCTTTTTCAACCCCTGTGCCTAAAAATCCATTTAATATGTAGTCCTCATATAGAGGACGTATCAGATATTAAACTGATAAGAACAGATACTACACTTGATCTTAGCCAAAAGGCCGAGAAGCGATAACCCTCCACTGTTTCACGTCCGAGAGCCCTTCCTGGCACAATGCGCACTTGTGGCGGTGCTCTTTTTTTGCCTACAAAGCGTCACTTTGCACCTCCGCCCACCCGCTGCAGTGAGCACTCTTCAGCCGTTTCAGATGGTACAACTTTGCACTCCCGCCCGCTCCACTGAGCACCATTCAAACAACAACAATTTAGCGCTCCAGCTTTGAACATGGGCACGGTCTCAACAAATAAGGTGACTCTACTCCGAGAAGTCACTTGGCACAGCAAGAAGATTTCCTTTGCACAGACTGAATGGGCTTCACCCGCAAAGGTAAAGCCTTCCAAAAATAGAAACAACTCATTAATGCTGCTCTCCACGGAAGTCTTTAGTAAAAGGCGAAAGACTTGTACGTTATGAAGAGAAACCAGAGTACGAGTATTTGACACTGCGGGAGCAGTGCATCAGGCTAGTTGGCATAGCCACCTTCCCCACGGTGAGCTTTGCTTGGTTGAGACGCTGGCTCCTCGGCCGACCAGGTAGGAACAATCGGGCCCTATTCAATGGCTGCTTTGTCTTTTACTCTGTGCAAAAGACTAGGGGTCTTGAGGCTTTGTTCTGACCGCTCATTGGGTGTAGAGGTTTTTTTCAAGCAATTCTCCCAGTCGGCCCAATCCCAGAGCCATCTCAAAGTGGAGTTCACTTTCACTCTCTTTTCGCAGACTAAAAGCCAGAGTTTTATCTCAGAAGCTAAGCAGAGTCGGGCCTGGTTAGTACTTGGATGGGGAGACCGCCTGGGAATACCAGGTGCTGTAAGCCTTTTGGCTTCTCCAGGCGCATGCAGTTTGACTGCGTCAAATGCAAAGGCAGTCCCTGTTTGACTTTTTGGAACTGCTCCTTTGTCAGGACAAAGTTAAATGTATGAGGATCAAAGGCAACCATGACCTGGGACACCTTAGCAGATCCAGGATCAGCAAGATGGATCACAGGGTGATCAACAGATGTTTCAACAAAAGACATGCAGAGAGAAGAGAGAAAAATGCTTACAGCACCTGGTATTCCTAAGCGGTCTCCCATCCAAGTACTAACCAGGCCCGACCCTGCTTGGCTTCCGAGTTCGGACGAGATCGGGCGTGTTCAGGGCGGTGTGGCCGTAAGCCACAATCCCCGTGACAAATATGTGTTACATAGGTGCTGGAACCATACGTTGCCCCTATTTTACCAGAGAGTTGGCTTGAGAGGCTGATGTTGAGCCTGCACGTCGACTTCCCTGATGTGATTGTTCTCTGCAGCTGAAAATGGGACTCTCAGATAACTTAGTGTGTGTCTGTCAAGCTCCTCTGTTCTCTGTGTGTAGTTTGGTGTTCATGGTCATACAGAGAAACCAGGGAAGCTCAATCCCACGACGTGCTCATAAGCTGCGTCTTTTCTAAAGATTATAGTTCCATTTTAGAAGTCAGAATACAATGGCTCCCTGAAACTACCACCATGTACCGCTGGTTTTGTTATTTCACAAGAGTTGGGAAGAGTGGACCGTTCCCGGCGGCACTGCAGTACCGGGTCGATGCGTGGAGTGAACGGAGCAAGCCCCTTTTTCAACCCCTGTGCCTAAAAATCCATTTAATATGTAGTCCTCATATAGAGGACGTATCAGATATTAAACTGATAAGAACAGATACTACACTTGATCTTAGCCAAAAGGCCGAGAAGCGATAACCCTCCACTGTTTCACGTCCGAGAGCCCTTCCTGGCACAATGCGCACTTGTGGCGGTGCTCTTTTTTTGCCTACAAAGCGTCACTTTGCACCTCCGCCCACCCGCTGCAGTGAGCACTCTTCAGCCGTTTCAGATGGTACAACTTTGCACTCCCGCCCGCTCCACTGAGCACCATTCAAACAACAACAATTTAGCGCTCCAGCTTTGAACATGGGCACGGTCTCAACAAATAAGGTGACTCTACTCCGAGAAGTCACTTGGCACAGCAAGAAGATTTCCTTTGCACAGACTGAATGGGCTTCACCCGCAAAGGTAAAGCCTTCCAAAAATAGAAACAACTCATTAATGCTGCTCTCCACGGAAGTCTTTAGTAAAAGGCGAAAGACTTGTACGTTATGAAGAGAAACCAGAGTACGAGTATTTGACACTGCGGGAGCAGTGCATCAGGCTAGTTGGCATAGCCACCTTCCCCACGGTGAGCTTTGCTTGGTTGAGACGCTGGCTCCTCGGCCGACCAGGTAGGAACAATCGGGCCCTATTCAATGGCTGCTTTGTCTTTTACTCTGTGCAAAAGACTAGGGGTCTTGAGGCTTTGTTCTGACCGCTCATTGGGTGTAGAGGTTTTTTTCAAGCAATTCTCCCAGTCGGCCCAATCCCAGAGCCATCTCAAAGTGGAGTTCACTTTCACTCTCTTTTCGCAGACTAAAAGCCAGAGTTTTATCTCAGAAGCTAAGCAGAGTCGGGCCTGGTTAGTACTTGGATGGGGAGACCGCCTGGGAATACCAGGTGCTGTAAGCCTTTTGGCTTCTCCAGGCGCATGCAGTTTGACTGCGTCAAATGCAAAGGCAGTCCCTGTTTGACTTTTTGGAACTGCTCCTTTGTCAGGACAAAGTTAAATGTATGAGGATCAAAGGCAACCATGACCTGGGACACCTTAGCAGATCCAGGATCAGCAAGATGGATCACAGGGTGATCAACAGATGTTTCAACAAAAGACATGCAGAGAGAAGAGAGAAAAATGCTTACAGCACCTGGTATTCCTAAGCGGTCTCCCATCCAAGTACTAACCAGGCCCGACCCTGCTTGGCTTCCGAGTTCGGACGAGATCGGGCGTGGTCAGGGCGGTGTGGCCGTAAGCCACAATCCCCGTGACAAATATGTGTTACATAGGTGCTGGAACCATACGTTGCCCCTATTTTACCAGAGAGTTGGCTTGAGAGGCTGATGTTGAGCCTGCACGTCGACTTCCCTGATGTGATTGTTCTCTGCAGCTGAAAATGGGACTCTCAGATAACTTAGTGTGTGTCTGTCAAGCTCCTCTGTTCTCTGTGTGTAGTTTGGTGTTCATGGTCATACAGAGAAACCAGGGAAGCTCAATCCCACGACGTGCTCATAAGCTGCGTCTTTTCTAAAGATTATAGTTCCATTTTAGAAGTCAGAATACAATGGCTCCCTGAAACTACCACCATGTACCGCTGGTTTTGTTATTTCACAAGAGTTGGGAAGAGTGGACCGTTCCCGGCGGCACTGCAGTACCGGGTCGATGCGTGGAGTGAACGGAGCAAGCCCCTTTTTCAACCCCTGTGCCTAAAAATCCATTTAATATGTAGTCCTCATATAGAGGACGTATCAGATATTAAACTGATAAGAACAGATACTACACTTGATCTTAGCCAAAAGGCCGAGAAGCGATAACCCTCCACTGTTTCACGTCCGAGAGCCCTTCCTGGCACAATGCGCACTTGTGGCGGTGCTCTTTTTTTGCCTACAAAGCGTCACTTTGCACCTCCGCCCACCCGCTGCAGTGAGCACTCTTCAGCCGTTTCAGATGGTACAACTTTGCACTCCCGCCCGCTCCACTGAGCACCATTCAAACAACAACAATTTAGCGCTCCAGCTTTGAACATGGGCACGGTCTCAACAAATAAGGTGACTCTACTCCGAGAAGTCACTTGGCACAGCAAGAAGATTTCCTTTGCACAGACTGAATGGGCTTCACCCGCAAAGGTAAAGCCTTCCAAAAATAGAAACAACTCATTAATGCTGCTCTCCACGGAAGTCTTTAGTAAAAGGCGAAAGACTTGTACGTTATGAAGAGAAACCAGAGTACGAGTATTTGACACTGCGGGAGCAGTGCATCAGGCTAGTTGGCATAGCCACCTTCCCCACGGTGAGCTTTGCTTGGTTGAGACGCTGGCTCCTCGGCCGACCAGGTAGGAACAATCGGGCCCTATTCAATGGCTGCTTTGTCTTTTACTCTGTGCAAAAGACTAGGGGTCTTGAGGCTTTGTTCTGACCGCTCATTGGGTGTAGAGGTTTTTTTCAAGCAATTCTCCCAGTCGGCCCAATCCCAGAGCCATCTCAAAGTGGAGTTCACTTTCACTCTCTTTTCGCAGACTAAAAGCCAGAGTTTTATCTCAGAAGCTAAGCAGAGTCGGGCCTGGTTAGTACTTGGATGGGGAGACCGCCTGGGAATACCAGGTGCTGTAAGCCTTTTGGCTTCTCCAGGCGCATGCAGTTTGACTGCGTCAAATGCAAAGGCAGTCCCTGTTTGACTTTTTGGAACTGCTCCTTTGTCAGGACAAAGTTAAATGTATGAGGATCAAAGGCAACCATGACCTGGGACACCTTAGCAGATCCAGGATCAGCAAGATGGATCACAGGGTGATCAACAGATGTTTCAACAAAAGACATGCAGAGAGAAGAGAGAAAAATGCTTACAGCACCTGGTATTCCTAAGCGGTCTCCCATCCAAGTACTAACCAGGCCCGACCCTGCTTGGCTTCCGAGTTCGGACGAGATCGGGCGTGGTCAGGGCGGTGTGGCTGTAAGCCACAATCCCCGTGACAAATATGTGTTACATAGGTGCTGGAACCATACGTTGCCCCTATTTTACCAGAGAGTTGGCTTGAGAGGCTGATGTTGAGCCTGCACGTCGACTTCCCTGATGTGATTGTTCTCTGCAGCTGAAAATGGGACTCTCAGATAACTTAGTGTGTGTCTGTCAAGCTCCTCTGTTCTCTGTGTGTAGTTTGGTGTTCATGGTCATACAGAGAAACCAGGGAAGCTCAATCCCACGACGTGCTCATAAGCTGCGTCTTTTCTAAAGATTATAGTTCCATTTTAGAAGTCAGAATACAATGGCTCCCTGAAACTACCACCATGTACCGCTGGTTTTGTTATTTCACAAGAGTTGGGAAGAGTGGACCGTTCCCGGCGGCACTGCAGTACCGGGTCGATGCGTGGAGTGAACGGAGCAAGCCCCTTTTTCAACCCCTGTGCCTAAAAATCCATTTAATATGTAGTCCTCATATAGAGGACGTATCAGATATTAAACTGATAAGAACAGATACTACACTTGATCTTAGCCAAAAGGCCGAGAAGCGATAACCCTCCACTGTTTCACGTCCGAGAGCCCTTCCTGGCACAATGCGCACTTGTGGCGGTGCTCTTTTTTTGCCTACAAAGCGTCACTTTGCACCTCCGCCCACCCGCTGCAGTGAGCACTCTTCAGCCGTTTCAGATGGTACAACTTTGCACTCCCGCCCGCTCCACTGAGCACCATTCAAACAACAACAATTTAGCGCTCCAGCTTTGAACATGGGCACGGTCTCAACAAATAAGGTGACTCTACTCCGAGAAGTCACTTGGCACAGCAAGAAGATTTCCTTTGCACAGACTGAATGGGCTTCACCCGCAAAGGTAAAGCCTTCCAAAAATAGAAACAACTCATTAATGCTGCTCTCCACGGAAGTCTTTAGTAAAAGGCGAAAGACTTGTACGTTATGAAGAGAAACCAGAGTACGAGTATTTGACACTGCGGGAGCAGTGCATCAGGCTAGTTGGCATAGCCACCTTCCCCACGGTGAGCTTTGCTTGGTTGAGACGCTGGCTCCTCGGCCGACCAGGTAGGAACAATCGGGCCCTATTCAATGGCTGCTTTGTCTTTTACTCTGTGCAAAAGACTAGGGGTCTTGAGGCTTTGTTCTGACCGCTCATTGGGTGTAGAGGTTTTTTTCAAGCAATTCTCCCAGTCGGCCCAATCCCAGAGCCATCTCAAAGTGGAGTTCACTTTCACTCTCTTTTCGCAGACTAAAAGCCAGAGTTTTATCTCAGAAGCTAAGCAGAGTCGGGCCTGGTTAGTACTTGGATGGGGAGACCGCCTGGGAATACCAGGTGCTGTAAGCCTTTTGGCTTCTCCAGGCGCATGCAGTTTGACTGCGTCAAATGCAAAGGCAGTCCCTGTTTGACTTTTTGGAACTGCTCCTTTGTCAGGACAAAGTTAAATGTATGAGGATCAAAGGCAACCATGACCTGGGACACCTTAGCAGATCCAGGATCAGCAAGATGGATCACAGGGTGATCAACAGATGTTTCAACAAAAGACATGCAGAGAGAAGAGAGAAAAATGCTTACAGCACCTGGTATTCCTAAGCGGTCTCCCATCCAAGTACTAACCAGGCCCGACCCTGCTTGGCTTCCGAGTTCGGACGAGATCGGGCGTGGTCAGGGCGGTGTGGCTGTAAGCCACAATCCCCGTGACAAATATGTGTTACATAGGTGCTGGAACCATACGTTGCCCCTATTTTACCAGAGAGTTGGCTTGAGAGGCTGATGTTGAGCCTGCACGTCGACTTCCCTGATGTGATTGTTCTCTGCAGCTGAAAATGGGACTCTCAGATAACTTAGTGTGTGTCTGTCAAGCTCCTCTGTTCTCTGTGTGTAGTTTGGTGTTCATGGTCATACAGAGAAACCAGGGAAGCTCAATCCCACGACGTGCTCATAAGCTGCGTCTTTTCTAAAGATTATAGTTCCATTTTAGAAGTCAGAATACAATGGCTCCCTGAAACTACCACCATGTACCGCTGGTTTTGTTATTTCACAAGAGTTGGGAAGAGTGGACCGTTCCCGGCGGCACTGCAGTACCGGGTCGATGCGTGGAGTGAACGGAGCAAGCCCCTTTTTCAACCCCTGTGCCTAAAAATCCATTTAATATGTAGTCCTCATATAGAGGACGTATCAGATATTAAACTGATAAGAACAGATACTACACTTGATCTTAGCCAAAAGGCCGAGAAGCGATAACCCTCCACTGTTTCACGTCCGAGAGCCCTTCCTGGCACAATGCGCACTTGTGGCGGTGCTCTTTTTTTGCCTACAAAGCGTCACTTTGCACCTCCGCCCACCCGCTGCAGTGAGCACTCTTCAGCCGTTTCAGATGGTACAACTTTGCACTCCCGCCCGCTCCACTGAGCACCATTCAAACAACAACAATTTAGCGCTCCAGCTTTGAACATGGGCACGGTCTCAACAAATAAGGTGACTCTACTCCGAGAAGTCACTTGGCACAGCAAGAAGATTTCCTTTGCACAGACTGAATGGGCTTCACCCGCAAAGGTAAAGCCTTCCAAAAATAGAAACAACTCATTAATGCTGCTCTCCACGGAAGTCTTTAGTAAAAGGCGAAAGACTTGTACGTTATGAAGAGAAACCAGAGTACGAGTATTTGACACTGCGGGAGCAGTGCATCAGGCTAGTTGGCATAGCCACCTTCCCCACGGTGAGCTTTGCTTGGTTGAGACGCTGGCTCCTCGGCCGACCAGGTAGGAACAATCGGGCCCTATTCAATGGCTGCTTTGTCTTTTACTCTGTGCAAAAGACTAGGGGTCTTGAGGCTTTGTTCTGACCGCTCATTGGGTGTAGAGGTTTTTTTCAAGCAATTCTCCCAGTCGGCCCAATCCCAGAGCCATCTCAAAGTGGAGTTCACTTTCACTCTCTTTTCGCAGACTAAAAGCCAGAGTTTTATCTCAGAAGCTAAGCAGAGTCGGGCCTGGTTAGTACTTGGATGGGGAGACCGCCTGGGAATACCAGGTGCTGTAAGCCTTTTGGCTTCTCCAGGCGCATGCAGTTTGACTGCGTCAAATGCAAAGGCAGTCCCTGTTTGACTTTTTGGAACTGCTCCTTTGTCAGGACAAAGTTAAATGTATGAGGATCAAAGGCAACCATGACCTGGGACACCTTAGCAGATCCAGGATCAGCAAGATGGATCACAGGGTGATCAACAGATGTTTCAACAAAAGACATGCAGAGAGAAGAGAGAAAAATGCTTACAGCACCTGGTATTCCCAAGCGGTCTCCCATCCAAGTACTAACCAGGCCCGACCCTGCTTGGCTTCCGAGTTCGGACGAGATCGGGCGTGGTCAGGGCGGTGTGGCTGTAAGCCACAATCCCCGTGACAAATATGTGTTACATAGGTGCTGGAACCATACGTTGCCCCTATTTTACCAGAGAGTTGGCTTGAGAGGCTGATGTTGAGCCTGCACGTCGACTTCCCTGATGTGATTGTTCTCTGCAGCTGAAAATGGGACTCTCAGATAACTTAGTGTGTGTCTGTCAAGCTCCTCTGTTCTCTGTGTGTAGTTTGGTGTTCATGGTCATACAGAGAAACCAGGGAAGCTCAATCCCACGACGTGCTCATAAGCTGCGTCTTTTCTAAAGATTATAGTTCCATTTTAGAAGTCAGAATACAATGGCTCCCTGAAACTACCACCATGTACCGCTGGTTTTGTTATTTCACAAGAGTTGGGAAGAGTGGACCGTTCCCGGCGGCACTGCAGTACCGGGTCGATGCGTGGAGTGAACGGAGCAAGCCCCTTTTTCAACCCCTGTGCCTAAAAATCCATTTAATATGTAGTCCTCATATAGAGGACGTATCAGATATTAAACTGATAAGAACAGATACTACACTTGATCTTAGCCAAAAGGCCGAGAAGCGATAACCCTCCACTGTTTCACGTCCGAGAGCCCTTCCTGGCACAATGCGCACTTGTGGCGGTGCTCTTTTTTTGCCTACAAAGCGTCACTTTGCACCTCCGCCCACCCGCTGCAGTGAGCACTCTTCAGCCGTTTCAGATGGTACAACTTTGCACTCCCGCCCGCTCCACTGAGCACCATTCAAACAACAACAATTTAGCGCTCCAGCTTTGAACATGGGCACGGTCTCAACAAATAAGGTGACTCTACTCCGAGAAGTCACTTGGCACAGCAAGAAGATTTCCTTTGCACAGACTGAATGGGCTTCACCCGCAAAGGTAAAGCCTTCCAAAAATAGAAACAACTCATTAATGCTGCTCTCCACGGAAGTCTTTAGTAAAAGGCGAAAGACTTGTACGTTATGAAGAGAAACCAGAGTACGAGTATTTGACACTGCGGGAGCAGTGCATCAGGCTAGTTGGCATAGCCACCTTCCCCACGGTGAGCTTTGCTTGGTTGAGACGCTGGCTCCTCGGCCGACCAGGTAGGAACAATCGGGCCCTATTCAATGGCTGCTTTGTCTTTTACTCTGTGCAAAAGACTAGGGGTCTTGAGGCTTTGTTCTGACCGCTCATTGGGTGTAGAGGTTTTTTTCAAGCAATTCTCCCAGTCGGCCCAATCCCAGAGCCATCTCAAAGTGGAGTTCACTTTCACTCTCTTTTCGCAGACTAAAAGCCAGAGTTTTATCTCAGAAGCTAAGCAGAGTCGGGCCTGGTTAGTACTTGGATGGGGAGACCGCCTGGGAATACCAGGTGCTGTAAGCCTTTTGGCTTCTCCAGGCGCATGCAGTTTGACTGCGTCAAATGCAAAGGCAGTCCCTGTTTGACTTTTTGGAACTGCTCCTTTGTCAGGACAAAGTTAAATGTATGAGGATCAAAGGCAACCATGACCTGGGACACCTTAGCAGATCCAGGATCAGCAAGATGGATCACAGGGTGATCAACAGATGTTTCAACAAAAGACATGCAGAGAGAAGAGAGAAAAATGCTTACAGCACCTGGTATTCCTAAGCGGTCTCCCATCCAAGTACTAACCAGGCCCGACCCTGCTTGGCTTCCGAGTTCGGACGAGATCGGGCGTGTTCAGGGCGGTGTGGCCGTAAGCCACAATCCCCGTGACAAATATGTGTTACATAGGTGCTGGAACCATACGTTGCCCCTATTTTACCAGAGAGTTGGCTTGAGAGGCTGATGTTGAGCCTGCACGTCGACTTCCCTGATGTGATTGTTCTCTGCAGCTGAAAATGGGACTCTCAGATAACTTAGTGTGTGTCTGTCAAGCTCCTCTGTTCTCTGTGTGTAGTTTGGTGTTCATGGTCATACAGAGAAACCAGGGAAGCTCAATCCCACGACGTGCTCATAAGCTGCGTCTTTTCTAAAGATTATAGTTCCATTTTAGAAGTCAGAATACAATGGCTCCCTGAAACTACCACCATGTACCGCTGGTTTTGTTATTTCACAAGAGTTGGGAAGAGTGGACCGTTCCCGGCGGCACTGCAGTACCGGGTCGATGCGTGGAGTGAACGGAGCAAGCCCCTTTTTCAACCCCTGTGCCTAAAAATCCATTTAATATGTAGTCCTCATATAGAGGACGTATCAGATATTAAACTGATAAGAACAGATACTACACTTGATCTTAGCCAAAAGGCCGAGAAGCGATAACCCTCCACTGTTTCACGTCCGAGAGCCCTTCCTGGCACAATGCGCACTTGTGGCGGTGCTCTTTTTTTGCCTACAAAGCGTCACTTTGCACCTCCGCCCACCCGCTGCAGTGAGCACTCTTCAGCCGTTTCAGATGGTACAACTTTGCACTCCCGCCCGCTCCACTGAGCACCATTCAAACAACAACAATTTAGCGCTCCAGCTTTGAACATGGGCACGGTCTCAACAAATAAGGTGACTCTACTCCGAGAAGTCACTTGGCACAGCAAGAAGATTTCCTTTGCACAGACTGAATGGGCTTCACCCGCAAAGGTAAAGCCTTCCAAAAATAGAAACAACTCATTAATGCTGCTCTCCACGGAAGTCTTTAGTAAAAGGCGAAAGACTTGTACGTTATGAAGAGAAACCAGAGTACGAGTATTTGACACTGCGGGAGCAGTGCATCAGGCTAGTTGGCATAGCCACCTTCCCCACGGTGAGCTTTGCTTGGTTGAGACGCTGGCTCCTCGGCCGACCAGGTAGGAACAATCGGGCCCTATTCAATGGCTGCTTTGTCTTTTACTCTGTGCAAAAGACTAGGGGTCTTGAGGCTTTGTTCTGACCGCTCATTGGGTGTAGAGGTTTTTTTCAAGCAATTCTCCCAGTCGGCCCAATCCCAGAGCCATCTCAAAGTGGAGTTCACTTTCACTCTCTTTTCGCAGACTAAAAGCCAGAGTTTTATCTCAGAAGCTAAGCAGAGTCGGGCCTGGTTAGTACTTGGATGGGGAGACCGCCTGGGAATACCAGGTGCTGTAAGCCTTTTGGCTTCTCCAGGCGCATGCAGTTTGACTGCGTCAAATGCAAAGGCAGTCCCTGTTTGACTTTTTGGAACTGCTCCTTTGTCAGGACAAAGTTAAATGTATGAGGATCAAAGGCAACCATGACCTGGGACACCTTAGCAGATCCAGGATCAGCAAGATGGATCACAGGGTGATCAACAGATGTTTCAACAAAAGACATGCAGAGAGAAGAGAGAAAAATGCTTACAGCACCTGGTATTCCTAAGCGGTCTCCCATCCAAGTACTAACCAGGCCCGACCCTGCTTGGCTTCCGAGTTCGGACGAGATCGGGCGTGTTCAGGGCGGTGTGGCCGTAAGCCACAATCCCCGTGACAAATATGTGTTACATAGGTGCTGGAACCATACGTTGCCCCTATTTTACCAGAGAGTTGGCTTGAGAGGCTGATGTTGAGCCTGCACGTCGACTTCCCTGATGTGATTGTTCTCTGCAGCTGAAAATGGGACTCTCAGATAACTTAGTGTGTGTCTGTCAAGCTCCTCTGTTCTCTGTGTGTAGTTTGGTGTTCATGGTCATACAGAGAAACCAGGGAAGCTCAATCCCACGACGTGCTCATAAGCTGCGTCTTTTCTAAAGATTATAGTTCCATTTTAGAAGTCAGAATACAATGGCTCCCTGAAACTACCACCATGTACCGCTGGTTTTGTTATTTCACAAGAGTTGGGAAGAGTGGACCGTTCCCGGCGGCACTGCAGTACCGGGTCGATGCGTGGAGTGAACGGAGCAAGCCCCTTTTTCAACCCCTGTGCCTAAAAATCCATTTAATATGTAGTCCTCATATAGAGGACGTATCAGACATTAAACTGATAAGAACAGATACTACACTTGATCTTAGCCAAAAGGCCGAGAAGCGATAACCCTCCACTGTTTCACGTCCGAGAGCCCTTCCTGGCACAATGCGCACTTGTGGCGGTGCTCTTTTTTTGCCTACAAAGCGTCACTTTGCACCTCCGCCCACCCGCTGCAGTGAGCACTCTTCAGCCGTTTCAGATGGTACAACTTTGCACTCCCGCCCGCTCAGGACAAAGTTAAATGTATGAGGATCAAAACCAACAATGGCCTGGGACATCTCAGCAGGTCCAGGATCAGAAATATGGAGACTGAGGGCCAATAGAAACAGAGGTGTCTGCCAACCAATCAGCAGCAGCCGAAGCAGGTTAACTTCCTCGTGTCTGTGTGTCTGTGTGTGTGTGTGTCACAGGGTGATCGGCAAATTTTTCAACACAAGACATGCAGGACGCAGAAGTAAATATAACTGTATTTTTTTGAAGAATTGCAAAGAATTGTCCTTGTGGATAAAAATCACGTCATTAACATCCATTTCTGTGACGGAAGTTAATAATTATTTGTGTTGACAGCAGCACCGTCACTGTGATGGAGAGTGCATGAGAGTGTTATAAATAGTAGCCGATGGATCATTATTGTCTATACCTGGGTGGTAGAACACAAACAGTTATACACATAGATTATATAAACCACCCCAGTCAGAACATCACCTGAGATGTCTACCCTGTAAGGGACATTTGTTTTTTGAGGTGTGGGAGTTAGAGGCAGCTGGAAGCTCTAACAGTCAACCAGCCACAGAGGATGAAGCTCTGATCACTTTTTTCTCATTCTCATGAGAAAATCTCAGCAATCTCATTGCTTTACAACTTCACCGCTTGACTAGGCTCATGGATTATCTATATACAATACATCTTCACTGTAAAGTCCAATAGCTGCCCTGACATACATACATTCCTTAACTTTACTAGGTTAATTACCATATGCACTTATGACTGATTTTTATGAAGTAAAAGTTAGTTGCATGGTGAAAAATGCAAAAAACTTAGTGTTTAGAGTGAAGATGACTTTATTTAGAGTGAAGCTCATTCAACAATAAGTAGCAACACAGTCTCACTCCCACTGCGCATTCAAAGAAGAAGAAGTGTGCATGGTGCAACATTCAGTCTCTCCCCCTCAGCAAAGTATATTAGGTCTATGTCAGCAACGCAGCAGTCCAGCACACAGGCCGGGGCACTGAGGGCAGCCTGCTGAGTCCACTTTTTTTAATTCTTTTGAAGAAGAATAAATAAGGTAAGTTATCAAGCAAGTATGTTTGTTAATATGTTTTAATTACTGCTCTGACAGTTAGCGTTCACTAGCTAACGTTAGCATTAGTTAGCTAGCTAACGAACCAAACAGGCATAACGTTAGCCTGTTCAGGCCATGGTTAAGGCGAGTTTGGGAGGTTTCCCAGTCCTGTGATTATCTTAAAACCATCGAAAAGTTCCAAAGCCTAATTACTTTGAAAGTCTCACATTTGAAATGTTGTAGCATGAGTTTTCCGTTTTCCCCAAATTGACAGCGATGGCATTTTGGCCTGACTTTCAAATTTGCAACGTGGAAATGACAGTTTTCAGTTAAGGCAGCATGAATGTGTTTGATGCAGAGAGGAGGATAAATGAGGTTCATAATGCACTGGCGCTGTCTTTCCTTGGGGAAATGGTGAAGGCTGGTGTAGTAGCATAGATGCTTTCGCATCCTATGAGTCATGATGGCCCTAATTGCACACCGCAATAAGGGTAAATAGCCATTGACTGCTGGTGGGATGGACTATATAGCCCAGTTACCTCCTCATCTCGCTCTTTTTGCGCTCCGTGCCCATATTATATCCCAGCAGAGTGGCTGAGCTCAGGTGTCTTGCTCCGTGTGCTACACATAACCCAGTTGGTTTGAGGTGGTATTACTATTTTCAAAATAAATTGGCAATTGGCAACAATTTATCAAGAACCCATTTTAAATTTTGAACTTCATACCAATATTGTTCCATATGTAGTATCTATGTGGGGGAAAATTATGTTTGTAGATCAATGACCAAGAAAGAAGCATCTGTTTATGAAAGTAGGATAGTTTTGAGGGGATTTTTTCAACATTATAATTACAAAGTAAAAAGAAATTTAGGCCTCCTAATTTAGAGAAAATTAAATTCGGTATGAAGTTCCAAATTGAAGATGTGTTCTTGATAAATTGTTTAAGCCAATTTATCCATAAGGTCACTGTGAGTGTTCATAATGGCCAAATGTGTTAGTCTCTCCTGCGTCATGGTGCTGCGCAGCCAGGTTTTCAGGCTGAGAAAGAGCGCTCAGATGCTGTGACAGATATGGGCAGGGCCAGGGAAAGCCTAATGATCTTCTCCACCTCTGACAGCATGGAGCGGGGTTGGTGCTGCAAGGTTTGCAGGATGGACCCCTTTGCAGGACAGCCCTCCTCTTTCCCCCGTCCCTACACACAACTATAAAGAATGTGAAGGGGACAAAGGGCCTCCTCACACTGGAGGGCAAAGTTGTTCAGGTATGTTGATTTGTCTTCATCAGAAGAACACACTAATACACTCAGATAAATTACCGTGCTTAATTGTAATTCAGAGATACAAACATTTTAGGTAGACAAAGTAATGCAGTAAAAATCTGTGATTTTCTTGTAAACAACAGACTTTCTGCAGCTTTATTGTCTAATGATCAGTATTTGAAATGTTTTATTACGGAAAAGCTGTTGCAATGACATGTTTAGGTCTAATTAGACCACTAAGTGATTGAACTTGTTCTTATTTAGCTCTCAGCTGTGAAAAAGGTCCGCAGTGGGAGAGAGGAGGTCCCGCTGCGTGAGGTGAAGCTGCAGCAGGTAAGACCAGAGAACGGGAGGATTGGAGAGGAGGGACAGCCTCTGTAGTTTCTAGCTAAGGGAAGATAAAATAAGATAACTTTCATATTCTGTGATTACCTTAGTAGTCTATGGGAGTGTGCTAACTGTCTCTTTCTGTGGCGCTGGTTGTTTATATGTTTACTGTGGTCACTTGTAGGCTGCACATTACAGAGTAATCTCTGGTGCCTTTATAGTTCTGACATCTCATACTGTGTTCTGTACAGGATAAAGCTTCTGCCTCCCTCACGCTGTGGCGGGAAGCTGCAGTCCAGGAGCTGGACCTCGGCAGCCAGTGCAGGATTACCCACTTAAAGTCCAACATGGATGCAGGAGGGGACTTCCTGCACACAACACCCTACAGCAATGTAGAAGTAAAAAGCATTCTAATTCATCTAATCTAAAAACACATTCTAATCAGGATCAGAATGAGCTTTATTTGCCAAGTCGGTAGGCACATACAAAGAGTTGTTTTCTCTGGTTTAAACATGTAAAAGGCCACATGAAGTTTGGAGGTCTGCAGCAATTGACTCTGCAGAAAGGTCGCCAACCTTCTGCAGAGTCCATTGCTACAGACCTCCAAACCCGCTCTGTCATTTTACGTGGCCGACCACTTGGTGGCTGAGCTGCTGGCGTTCCCAGTCGCTTCCACTTTGTTCTAACACCACTGACAGCTGACTGTGGGACATTTAGGAGCGAGGAAATGTCTCCACTGGACTTGTTGCACAGGTGGCATCCTATCATGGCACCACGCTGGAATCCACTGAGCTCCTGAGAGCGAGCCATTCTTTCACAGATGTTTGTAGAAGCAGTCTGCATGCCGAGGGGCTTGCATTTCTACACCTGTGGCCATGGAAGTGATGGGAACCCCTGAATTTAATTATCTGGATGAGTGAGTGAATACTTTTGGCAATCTAGTGTATATTATACAGACATAAAATGGCAAATGATCTGACACAATTGAGAAAGAGATTAAAGAAATAAACAAGGAGTAAGAAAGGGGTTTAATATCTAGCTGCAAGGTATTATGGGACATAGGTGCTGTTTGTTTTGGCAGGTGCTGATTGTGACTGATGAGGCAGCTGGAGTGGAGGTGATGGGCGTGATGGAGAGCAGCACAGGGGGGGTGCTGGAGCTCCTCATGTCCAGCACCGAAGTGTTTTATATTTCCCAGGACTTGTGGGAGCCCTTGAAAAGGGTAAAGTCTTTCTAAATATAAAATATATTGGGAAAAAAATCATTAACATTGAGGCAGTGGAAAGACCCTGCCCTCTGGCAGAATAAATTTCATATATATGTATATAGTTTACACATAGTTAATATTGTTTTATGTTCTATTTTTATTAATGACGTTTCTTTGAAAATATAATGAAAAGGAATTTAAATCCAGCATTTGGCTCAGTTGTATTGCTGTGGTAATATAGTCTGTGAAGATGAAGTGAAGATAAAAACTCTCCCAACCAAGGCTCAGCTCTGAAATATACTGACAGGAATTTCAGATGTGAGATGGTGACAGAGGGAGGACACCTGGAAGAAACCCTGGACAGAATCAGACTTCAGATTTATTCATCTATTCAATAAAGATATATTTCAGTACTCTGTTTTAACGTAACATATAACAGTACAGATGTACATGTTCATTTATTTGTCATTTCAGTTCAGTTTTATTAACACAGACACAATTAAAAGAAGTAGGTAAGGTAGCTAAAGAATCCTACAAAATGCACCGTAACTTCTGTTCAATCCCGAGCACGCACAGAAGTGTGGGAAGAAAAAACTGAGTTTTAACAGGAAGAAAGCTCCATCAGAACCAGAACCAGGAAGGGCGGCCATCTGCCTGGAGCAGCTGGGGCTGAGAGGACAGAAAAGAGGGGACAACAAGCAGCGTAACACCAGGCCAGGGACACCTGCTGAGAGAGGAACAAGTTAATGACAACAATGATGTCACATGTACATGGAGAGGAGAGGTGCATCATGGGAGCTCCCCCAGCAGGCTGGGCCTATAGCAGCAGAACTATGGGATGTTTCAGGCTCAGCTGAGCCATCCCTAACTATAAGCTTCATCAGAAAGGAAAGTTTTAAGCCTGATCTTAAAAGTAGAGAGGGTGTCTGCTTCCTGACGCCAAACTGGCAGCTGGTTCCACAGAGAGGGGCCTGATAACGGAAGGCTCTGCTCTGCCATTTACACAAAAGGCTGAGATTGACATTATGCAGGACAGGTCCGATCCCTCGGTCAGTATATAGCTCATGCAAATTTGACTGTATCCATTGAACTTATGATAGAATCATGCACCGTATTAGTCATTTTGGGGAACTCTGATTAAAGTTTTAATAATGTCTCTTGCTGACATTACATTTTATAACATTTAAGTCTAACACACCATGTTATTGTGATAAAATTAAAGGTTACGACTCTTAAATAACAGTACAACAGCTACAAGAGGTCCAGGTTACACATATAACAGGGCTAAAATTGACAGGATTTCAGGTGAAAAACACTTTGAAAGATGGAAGTTGTAACAATCCTAAACCTGTCACTTGATTTCATTGTAAGACACAATTTTTTTTTGTTCTATTAACAAAATTTCAACAAACTTCTATAACTGCTTAACTTGACGGATAAACATACATTTATATTTATACATAAATATCTGTTGTTGTAATATAATGTAAATGTAATTTAAATATCTCAAGTGTTTCCAGTTAAAGCGAGTCTGCCATGTCAGCAGAAAGTATTACCTCATTGCTGAATATACTGTCCTGTTCCTGTGGGCAGTGTCAGTGATTGACAGATAAAGCAGCCAATCAGCACATGATGTTCACTGCAGGGCAGCTGCATACTCGTGTGTACAGTATCTGACTAAATACATCCCAAAGAAGGAAAGTGGTCTGTCAGAGTACCTGCAAACTGTCATGGAGAATTCCAACATGGACAGAGTTAATGAGTGTGATGAGATGAGAGCTGGCATGCAGGCTTACTCCAGAAAGAGAGAGATCAGTGCTCAGGAGTGTGTGACTCGTGCATGTGGAATAAAGATGAAGAAGTGCTCACGCAGTGTTGTGTTCATTCCTACTGATGACAGTCCAGTGAAAATGAGTCGCCCCATGTCATTCTTGGAGGACACCCCGTCAGAGTCTCGTAATGTCTGGATGACGAGTTTGAGTGACAAATACAAAGCCAGACCCGAGACCCCAGAGTATGAGGAGATGTGCTCGGCTGATTTTGCTGCTAGCTGCAGGTTTGTCAGTGCAGACCACTCAAAGCGTGATGGTGTTTCACCACTTCTGAATGAGCTGGGATTTGTCCAAAGGCGGAAAAATGATAAGCCCTCTGTCATCAGATATTACCAATGTTCCAAGGAGAAACAGCCCGAGCAGTTTTATGCCAGATTACTGAGACTGTACCTTCCTCACCGATCCGAGTATGAAATACCAAGTGCCCATCTTCCAACCTACGAGTCTTTGTACAACTCTGGCTGGGTGCAGCTCCCAGGCTCAAACCGTCCTGAGAGCGTGAAAAACATTATACAAACACACAGAGACTAATATGAGAAACACACTGAGGAGATTGAGAATGCACTTGTAGAGTTTGAGGAGAGCAGAGAGCATGTGATGGATGAATGGTGTAATCTGGCTCCTGAATCTGAAGTTGTGATGATGAGCTGCAGCAAAGAGAGCCAGACGATGAGCAGGAACATGTGCCCGACTATTGTCCTCAGTCTGCTGCTGTGACAGAAATGATAGCCATCAGAGAACCCCCAGCTGTGGATCCAGCTGTGCTGCGGCAGATGTATCAGAACCTGAAGCAGAAGCAGGCCTGTGTGTTCCATGCTATCAGAGACTGCTGCATTAAACTTGTGTGTGGCCTAAATCCAGAGCAGTTTTTCTTTTATGTCAACGGTGATGCGGGAACAGGAAAGTCCCACCTGATGAAATGCATTTACTCAGAGGCATCTAAGATACTGAGCAAACTGCTGCTACATGCAGAGGAGTTTGACATATCAAAGCCAACTGTTTTACTCTCTTCTTTCACTGGAGCTGCAGCTTTCAGCATCTGTGGCACAACACTGCACTCTCTGCTGAAGCTTCCACGCAGTCTGAAAGCACCAATCCAAGGACTCGCTAACCAACTGGATGAACTCAGATCTGAACCTTTTAATGCTCAAATCATCATTATCGATGAGATCTCCATGGTTTCAAAGCCTCTTTTTGCTTATGTGGACGCAGGACTGAAACAGATCAAAGGCAATCAGAGAGCGTTTGGTGGAATGTCAGTTTTAGCTGTTGGAGATTTCTATCAGCTGCCGCCTGTGCGCCAGTCTAAACCTCTGTGTGTACACGACCCAGCAGATACTGACCTGTGGCAGGAACATTTTCAGATGATCACTCTGACTGAGATCTTGAGACAGAAGGATGATGTTGCCTTTGCAGACGTGCTGAACAGGATTGGGGTGAAACCAAAGGCAGATGAGCTGTCTCAGGCTGACAGAGATTTGTTGTCACAGGCCATCACTGAACCAGCTCTTTGTCCCACTGAGCTTCTGCACATTTTCCCCACCAATAAGTTGGTTGATGAACACAACTCAGCAACACTGGCTTTGTTCCATTCCAACATTATCACGATGGATGCAGATGACTTCCAGAAAGATCCCGAACAGGCAGAATGGCCCGTAAAGACACACCATGTAAGGGAGGCCGAAATGATTTAGCCCACACTCTGAAAGCTGCTGAAGGTGCTCGTGTCATGCTCACCAGAAACTTTGACATTCAGAACGGTCTGGTTAACGGTGCTTCTGCCACACTGATGTGCATAGTGACTTCTGAGGATGATCAACACATCACTAAGCTGGGCCTGAGGATGGATAATCAGACAGGTGTAGCAAGAATCCAGAGTGGAGCTCCAGAATCTGCCAATCTGGTTTACATGGAGAGAGCAGAGGAGAAGCTGAAACAGAACGGAGTGCTACGTAGACAGTTTCCTGTGAGGCTGGCGTTCTCCTGCACTGTCCATAAAACCCAGGGCCTCACAACACATGCAGCTGAGAGACGTCACCCTGCTGAGAGCTACATAAGCCATACCTGCTTCAAAGACTTTCTGCAGGGACACCACGTCCATATTTCTAGAAATGAGAGCTGCTCCTTCCAAAGTGGGATGCATGCCGTCTCTCCAGGTTTTCTTCAGAAAGATTGCCAATTATCTATGTAGCCCACGTTGTTTGCTGGACACCATCTGGACAACCAGCGATTGTAGGACGACATGCGGCTAAACATGTCATCACTGGTCAGATTTGGCAGGGGTCCAGAGAAAACTACGGAGTCCCACATTGTTTTGGAAAAATTACACAACGATGCAATATTAATTTTAGTGACCTCCGATTGGCGTAACCGGGTGTCATTAATGCCGACGTGAATAACTATTTTACCATATTTACGTTTATCCTTAGCCAGCAGTTTTAAATAGGATTCTATGTCGCCCGCTCTGGCCCCTGGAATGCATTTGACTATGGCCGCTGGTGCCTCTAATGCCACGTTTCTGACTATAGAGGTGCCAGTTACCAGGGTTTTGTCCTCAGCGGGTGTGTCGCTGAGTGGGGAAAATCTATTTGAAGCATGGACAGGTCGATGGTGAACAACGGGCTTGACTTTAGAGCTATGCCTCTTCCTGACAGTCACCCAGCCACCCTGTAATCCCGGCTGCTCAGGTTCTGCTAGGGGGAGGCTAATTGAGCTAGCTACGCTAGGTGGCTCCACACTGGCAAAAGGGGCCTGGCTCGCTATCGGTTGATTTTCAACAGTGCAGAGCCGAGCTTCCAATTAAGATAACCTCGCCTCGAAAACTACAAAAAGACTACATTTGTTACATGTACATTATCGCTAAAGGAGGCAGAGGAGTAACTAAACATCTGACACACGGAGAGGGTGAAAGCAGGAGATGGAGGGAGAGAACTGGTAGCCATGCTAAGCTAGAGAACCAGACACACCGCTAAAAAGTGAGAATAAAGATTAAAGATCTGTAGGAGTGTGTTAGAAAAGAACGGTAAGCTATAGAGTTAATTATGCAAAATTGTGTAAGTTATAGATAAAAATAAAGTGATTATCAATAGTCCAAGAGGAGCAAGAAATTCCACAGAACACAAGCAAGGTAACAGGAAGTGATGCAATACGTCTTACCGCAAAGCAAAGCGTCACAGCGTCAATCAACCACCACCAAGACTCCTTTAATGTTGGGCATGTTCAGTCTATGTTCAGTCAGTGTTGCTTCCATCTTTTTTTTTATTTCAAAGTTCTCTTATTCTAAAGTGGAGATTAGTTGCCAAAAGTATGTGTAAATGAATCTGTAACACTACAAATCCCTGCTGTGAGTGTAAACTTGTGGAGGGTCAACGTAAACTCCAAGTAAAAGCCGGGATAACGGTTTGTCTAGCTAAAAATTGCATTGTAAAAAAAAAAGAGCTGTTCACTTAACTGTCAGTGGCTTTAATGTTGGGGATGTTCAGTCTATGTCCTCAATAACTTCACTCATGTTGAGTGAAGGGAGAGCCAACTGCTCCAGCTCCAAACAATATAGGAAGACAGGACATTTTTGCAGTTGTTATCAGCACTCTTAATGAACAATTTGGATGAGCAAAGAGAGATGCATTTGAGATCAAGGAAGGTACCCAAAGTTAACCATCAAGCTTTCCGTATAGGTTTATTAAAGAATGAGGGCTCGTCCAGGATTTGTACCTGGAACCTCTTGCACCCTAAGCAAGAATCATACCCCTAGACCAACGAGCCAAAAGGTGGTCTTTTTGTGTTTCGTGAGAGCGCGCGGACAGCTGACGTAGCCATGGAATCCTGGGAATTTGTAATTGCTTTCTTTCTTCTTTGACTTTTCCAGAGCAATGAGCCTATATTGTTTGGAGTTGGCTCTCCCTTCACTCAACATGAGTGAAGTTATTAGGCACATACACTGAACAGCCCACAAAAACTCCTGAGACCAATGAGTCAATACTCACCGCCAGGTTCCACCAATTCACATCACATTTTATCAAGAAGCCCAACTTTAAGATAGAACAGGTCTATATCTCCATTTCTCTAACATTGACTTGAAGCGTTTCAATCTGGATTTATAGAACAAATACCAAAAATGCTTTAGATAGTACTGCAGAGGGTGTGCTTACATGATACAGGTACTTATGAGTGGATCTGTCTTTCAAATTCCAGATAAGAAATTCATTTAAGAAGGACTTGAAGCAACTTCGGAATGAGTGGCGGAGGTTTGAGCTGTATTTCCCTATTTGGGGCTTTGATTCCAAATGCATTACTGTAAATGTTATAGTCATTGATTCAATCCTTCTCTGATTTCACAGCAAAGCAGAGACACAAGGCCAGTAAACCAGGGAAGGGCTCATCCAGGATTTGAACCTGAGACCTCTCGCACCCAAAGCGAGAATCATACCCCTAGACCAACAAGCAAGGGTTTGCAACTTTAGGCGTTGTACGAGCGCCGCAGGCCACAGATAGCAAAACGATATCCTCGGAAGGTACATTCGATCATCGAATAGAAACATCCTACAACTTTCAGTTCAGCTCACTCAATGTCAGTGTTGCTTCCATCTTTTTTTATTTCAAAGTTCTCTTATTCTAAAGTGGAGATTAGTTGCCAAAAGTATGTGTAAATGAATCTGTAACACTACAAATCCCTGCTGTGAGTGTAAACTTGTGGAGGGTCAGTGTAAACTCCAAGTAAAAGCCGGGATAACGGTTTGTCTAGCTAAAAATTGCATTGTAAAAAAAGAAGAGCTGTTCACTTAACTGTCAGTGGCTTCAATGTTGGGGATGTTCAGTCTATGTCCTCAATAACTTCACTCATGTTGAGTGAAGGGAGAGCCAACTGCTACAGCTCCAAACAATATAGTAAGACAGGACATTTTTGCAATTGTTATCAGCACTCTTAATTAACAATTTGGATGAGCAAAGAGAGACGCATTTGAGATCAAGTAAGGTACCCAAAGTTAACCATCAAGCTTTCCGTATTGGTTTCTTAAAGTAGGAAGGCTTGTCTGGGATTTGAACCTGGGACCTCTCGCACCCTAAGCGAGAATCATACCGCTAGACCAGGGGTCTCCAACCTTTTCCCCTCTGAGAGCTACTTTCACAAAATAAAAATGGCCGAGAGCTACTCGTGTTTTGTAACATTTATTGTCATCGCTCATTTTGAACAAACAAACTCAATAAGCCTTCTTTTCCTGAACATTTGCAATATGTTACTGTCCACATCTCACATTCTGTATTAAAACATTAAAAATAAAGAACAAAAATTGCATTCACAATAAAAACCATTTAGTTCAGTTCAATATTGAGCAGTGAAGGTGTGTGTGTGTGTGTGTGTGTGTGTGTGAGTGAATGTGTTCAGAAGTTCAGCCTTTTTAGCTATTGAGATGACTGACACTGCAAGGAGTCAACAAGAGAGGTGTATGCTGGAGTGTATCCACTTAAGTTCACTCTTATGGAGTCATTTAAATGTTCATCGGTCAGTCTCGTTCTGAGCTTTGATTTCAGGACATTCATGTCAGAAAAAGCTGACTCACAGAGGTATGTAGACCCAAACAAAGCAGACATTTTCAGAGCTGCTTGGTTAAGATTTTCATAATCATATGGCTCTACCAACCTCCAGAAATGCTGTGAATGCTGCTGAGACTTTAACTGCACATTGTTTTGAAGGTTTATAACCTCCATTTCCATTTCCTCAGGATCGACTCAGAAAAGTTCAGCCATCTGTCCTGAAATCTCACTTATGTCCACATTCATGAAAGGGTTGGCCATAAATGTCACACAGGGCTCAAGTTTCTCAAAGTCACTGAATCTGTCAGCAAACTCCTGTCCAAGCCTTGATAAGAGGTCACAATACTTGGACACATTTAAAACGCTGGCTGCACCTGTGTGACTGTCCAGCATCTTTGAGATAGAGGGGAAGTGCTGAAATCTTCTGCTTTTCACTTGCTGAATGTACAATGACCGTTTTGCACTGAACGACAACACTGATCATGTTGTCGCCATCGTAAACTCCTTCTCACTGGCCTAGCAAGCCAGACCTGTACAGCTTTTATTGACGCTGGATAGCAGTGTGGGCGGGATAAACGGTTGTCTGTCAAGTTGCGTCTGCACTCAACGCCACGCAATAGGATGGCGCAACAACCAATCAGAGCGTCGTCCCACCAACAGAGCAAGCTGGTAAATTAAACTTTTACCGTACCCGGTGAGCAAAACTCCGAAAACGTCCTTTTTTTTCAAGAAAAACTTAAGTGCAGTTATCTGTTCGTCTCGCAAAGAAAATTTTATATTAAAATCTTCTAGAGTCGCTACCAAAGCCAACTCGAAAGCCTGTTCGCTGGGCGCAGCCACTGTTTACCTCTCTCTGGAACTACACACTGAAACGTAGCACCTCTGTCGTCACTGGGTAGCCTGGCCTCCGACCCCGCTCCTCACGATTTGATTGGCCTGATTAAGTTTTGATTTTCAGCCTCACAAAACGACCACAAGTGACTAGACTAGCCCGGGAGCAAATTCAATTTGCGGTCGCTGGTCAGTGACCAGTCGCTGGTTTGCTGAGAGACCAATTAAGTTTTCAAATTAATGTATGATTCATTGGCCCTTTGGCGAGCTACTTGGAAAGGGGCGGCGAGCTACTGGTAGCTCGCGAGCGACCTGTTGGAGACCCCTGCCCTAGACCAACGAGCCAAAAGGTGGTCTTTTTGCGTTTCGTGAGAGCGCGCGGACAGCTGACGTAGCCATGGAATCCTGGGAATTTGTGATTGCTTTCTTTCTTCTTTGACTTTTCCAGAGCAATGAGCCTATATTGTTTGGAGTTGGCTCTCCCTTCACTCAACATGAGTGAAGTTATTAGGCACATACACTGAACAGCCCACAAAAACTCCTGAGACCAATGAGTCAATACTCACCGCCAGGTTCCACCAATTCACATCACATTTTATCATGAAGCCCAACTTTAAGACAGAACAGGTCTATATCTCCATTTCTCTACCATTGACTTGAAAGCGTTTCAATCTGGATTTATAGAACAAATACCAAAACTGCTTTAGATAATACAGCAGAGGGTGTGCTAACATGATACAGGTATTTATGCGTGGATCTGTCTTTCAAATTCCAGATAAGAAATTCATTTAAGAAGGACTTGAAGTAGGGGCGGTTGGTGGCGTAGTGGGTTAAGCAGCCGCCCCATGTACAGAGGCTACAGTCCTCGCTGCAGCTGGCCCTGGCTCGACTCCCGCACCGAGTGGCTCTGTGCTGCGTGTCTTTCCCTTTTAAAATACTTTTTAAAAAAAAAGGAAGGACTTGAAGCAACTTCAGAATGAGTGATGGAGGTTTGAGCTGTATTTCCCTATTTGTGGCTTTGATTCCAAATGCATTCAATGTTATCGTCATTGATTCAATCATTCTCTGATTTCACAGCAAAGCAGAGACACAAGGCCAGTAAACCAGGGAAGGGCTCATCCAGGATTTGAACCTGAGACCTCTCGCACCCAGAGCGAGAATCATACCCCTAGACCAAAGAGCCAGGGTTTGCAACTTTAGATGTCATATGAGCGCCGCGTGCCACATATAGCAAAACGATACCCCCTTTTGAAACTTTTTTTTTTTTTTTTTTTTAATTATTATTATTATTAACATTTTACTGAGTCCGGTTTTGAAATGATGTTTTGAAAACCTGAGCGATTAAAAACGACTGAAAACAATGCCCCGAAATGAGCCACCTCCTCACGCACACCCGACCTCTATCTCTCTTCCTTTGTCGCGTGAACTCGCGCGGTCGTTTGCAGGGCGCACCAGATGCGCTGCAGCAGCTTAGCAGCTTAGCAGGCAGGTCGCAGGCAGGCTTCTTCTCCCGTGCCCCACCAGCCAGGTAACATACAGATCAAGTAAAATCGTACCGTATGCCCTCTAAGCCCAACGTGTAATCATTTTGTTGTGCAGTAAAATGTCTCATACAGCACCAAACAAATAAGCATTTTTAGCCGACTGGTCACCTGATAAACTAGTTTAACGCTCTAGCCCAAATAAAAAAATGCCCATCTGCCTTCATGTAATGACAACAGTCAGTAGCCTATAACTCCTTCTCGTACCTTTTGGTCTCTTTATTGTCTTTGTCTCTGTCTGTATATTGATTTACTAATTGCAGCACAATGCCAAGAAAGGAGAGGCTGAAGAGAGAAAAAGGTAAAGGAGCTACAGCAGGCAGCCCAGGGAAGCAGCTCTCTGCTCTCCTGGATGAAAGCAAAGCCAAATGATGAAAGGTCAGAGTCATGGTCACAATCACGTTAACTGTTTAGCGCCTTGTATGCTATTGATCTGCTCCTTTGGGTTAATGTTATTGAAAAATCTTAAAAACTGTACACATTTTATTTTTAAGCGGTTTGTACTAAATCAGCAGGTATTAAGATAGCTATTATTTTTTACCAATAAGTCATTTCCATGTTACAACACTTTCAGTCATGTTGCCCTAATAGCCCATTATTTAAACTGTGGCATATTTGTTAAAGCTATTATTATTATTATTGTGATGATGATGATGATGATTATTATTATTATCATTGTTACATTACCCAGTGTGAATGTTGTTTGCATGATGTGAAGTAATGTCCTGCTTTGTTGTAGGCTCCACCTCCTCCAAGCCTGGCTGCTGCTTCCCCCCAGAAGGCATCCAATTAGCAATCATCTGGCTGTTATTTAATGGCTGTGGAGCAGCATTTCAGTGCCTTTGGCCACTTGATTGTCATACACCTTGACTTGTTGTATATGTGAAACTTAGTCAGACTGTTTGTTTGATTCTGGTTTTCTCCTGTTTTGGTGTTTGTTAGGAGGGGTTATTTTGTAGGATTGTGTATCTGTTTCTTTTGTCAGAGTTAGGTAAGTTTCTTTTATGTTTTATTGAGGGTTGTTTTGTAATGATGGCAAAACGAGGCTTTTTGAAGCATTGAATCTTTTTTAATCATTGTGTCATAAAGTGGTTCACTACCCGAAGCTTCATTCAATTCCCTTGGGTGACATCTACTGGCGTAGCGATTGTTGCACCATAAGAAGCCCTGCCAATGTGATGCATATAATAACACTTGTGTATGTATGTGTGTTGTACATATTTTGTAGGTTTGTACATGGGTTTGTAGTACCTCATTAAAGATGGATTAATTTACCCATGAAATAATAATTTGCCCTCTCCGGGTCGGGAATGAGATCCTTCCCCAAGTGGAGGAGTTCAAGTATCTCGGGGTCTTGTTCACGAGTGAGGGACGAATGCAGCGGGAGGTTGACAGGCGGATCGGTGCGCCATCAGACACGTCCCACTGGGAGCAGACCCCGGGGAAGACCCCGGACACGTTGGATCTCTGGCAGGGGAACGCCTCGGGGTCCCCCCCAGAAGAGCTGGAGGAAGTGGCCGGGGACAGGGACGCCTGGGTTTCTCTGCCTAAGCTGCTGCCCCCCCCACCCGACCCCCGGAGAAGCGGAAGATGATGGATGGATGGATGGATGGAATCATTTAAAAACAATGTGAAATTTTTGGTTTGTCATTCATATTTTCTTTGGGAGTGTGCTTGGTGTAATAAAGAGGGTGCTTGTGTTACTTCAGGTGTTTTTATTAAAGAAAAGTAGTTTTTGCACCGTAGAAGGACTCAAACGGTTTCTTTTTTTTTTTTTTAGTCAATTTCTCCAGCTTTGGAAAATACTCTGTCACAGGGAACAGAGGAGGCTGGTGTGCTGAAGGAACTGTTTGGGTGGAAATATTCCCACACTTTAGAACGCTTCCTCGATGGTTGCTCCATGAGAGAATAATCCAAAACTCCGAATGTCAAAAAACGAGAGCTGTTCGTAACGTATAAAACGTGTAGAACGGGGACATGAACCGGGGCTTCAGCCATCTTGAATACACTGAATCGCGGCAAATGTTCAAAGCTCCGCTATCAACTCGAAGCAGTCAGCTGACTCGGTCTGAATGAAGCAGTGAAGTGGTTCAAACGTCATCAGTGACGTCACATGAAGCAAGCTCCGGCCCACTGCTTCACTATAACTACCCTGTCGAGTTTGAAGCGTGCTTCGGAGCTTCGGTGTTGGAGGTAACATCACTAGCAATTGGTCTAACCGAGAGAAGGGAAAGGGTTACTATCGAGTACCTAAGGTAATCGCCCATAGAGGTGAGAAATGGAAAAAACTTGTGATATATGTTGTATATATGACTCCGACCTGCTGAGGTGTTCGTAGAAGAAGAACTGGAAGTAAAGTGAACAAGTTTGGTCACAGCCGTGTCTCCGTTTATATATTACGTTAACACAATATTACATGGTGTCAGAAGTCAAAAATGGAGCAGTTAAAACCTCCGAACAGTCTGAGCTTCGAGGGAAATCTGGCAGAAAACTGCCGAACGTGGATTCAAAAGTTTGAACTCTATCTCATTGCGACGGGCATCGAGGAGAAGAGTGAGAAGGTGAAATGTGCGACATTCCTTCACGTGGCTGGAGATGAAGCGATAAAGGTATTCAATACTATGGACTTTGACGAAGATGTGGACGGTTTTAGCGGACTGAAAGAAATGTTCAGAGACTACTGTGAGCCACGGAAGAACATCACTTACCTGAGACACGTGTTCTTTACCCGAGTCCAAGGACCGAATGAAATTGATGCTTATGTGACGGACCTCAAGAACAAAGCAAAGGGTTGTGAGTTTGCACAGCTAACAGATGAACTGATAAAAGATCGCGTAGTCTGTGGCATAAACAACGATGCTGTGAGAGCAAGGTTGCTCAGGGAAACGGATTTAGACCGGACAAGGGCTGTGGGAATCTGTCGAGCAAGTGAGGTAACACAAAGTCACATGAAAGCACTACATGAGGAAGCTGATGTAGCCGTGAATAAAATAAAAGTTACCAAAGTGAAGAAAGAGAGTAACAAGCAGTTTGACACTGACAAAGAGAAAGGAGAATGTAACAGGTGTGGCTACATCCACGAGCCAAAGAAGTGTCCGGCATATGGGAAAATATGCAACCAGTGCAAATTAAAGAACCACTTCAGTCGCATGTGTAGGTCATAAAAACAACAGTTTAAACACAGGAAAACTGAGAAAAAGGTACATGAGATAGAACAACAACTAGAAGATGATGTCATGTTTATGGAATGTATCGAGATCAGACAAAGTGAGCAAACAGGTGCAGAACTGCAACTGGATGCAGTCTCAACAATGAACAATGACAATGAGAAATGGACTCAAAAGCTCAAAATAAACAACAGTGTGCTAACTGTGAAGCTTGATACAGGAGCAGAGTGCAACGTGCTGTCGATGAGAGACTTTGAGAAAATCACAAAAGAGGACGCAGTGCTACAGAAGTCAGGATGTAAGCTCGTCACTTACTCCGGCCACATGATCACTACAAAAGGCAAGGCAAAGCTCAAATGTGATTTCAAAGACAATGAATACGAGTTAGAATTCCAGATCATAGAGAGAGACTCACCTGCTATCCTTGGAATAGAATCCTGCACAGAGCTAGGATTACTCAGAAGAGTGTACAGTGTAAATGACAAAGACAACGCTGACATTCTGAGTGAATATGAAGATGTGTTCACTGGGCTAGGGTGCGTGCCAGGACTGCACCACATCCAGCTCAACCCAGATGTCAACCCTGTCATCCATGCACCAAGGAAAGTGCCAATAGCATTAAAGGACAGAATAAAAGCGGAACTGGATAGAATGGAGGATCTTGGAGTTATAGTAAAGCAGACTGAGCCCACAGACTGGGTGAACAGCATGATTACTGTGGTTGAAGCCCAACAAACTGAGAATCTGCATCGATCCCCAAGACCTCAATAAAGCTATAAAAAGAGAACGCTATCCACTACGCACGGTTGAAGAGATCGCCGCAGAGATACCAGATGTAAAGGTTTTCATTGTAGTGGACGCCAATCACGGGTTTTGGCAAGTACAGTTGGAGAGTTCCAAGTTATGTACGTTCAACACCCCGTACGGACGTTACCGCTTCCTGCGACTTCCTTTTGGAGTGTCGTCAGCTCCAGAAGTGTTTCAAAAGTGCATTGCACAGAGACTGGAAGGTTTGGAGGGAGTTGTGAATATAGTGGATGATATCTTGGTGTGGGGTGAAAATGAGGAACAGCATGACAAGAGGCTGAGAGCGCTGATGGACAGGATCAGGAGCATCAACTTGAAGTTGAACAAAGACAAATGTAAAATAAGAAAGAAAGAGATCACATACGTCGGTCACATTCTGTCTGCAGAAGGAGTGAAACCAGACCAGGAGAAGGTCAGAGCTATACAGAGCATGCCCGAACCAGAAGACAAGGCAGGTCTGTTGAGGTTTCTAGGGATGCTTCAGTATCTGGCTAAGTTCGTCCCAAACCTCTCTGACGTGAGCGCGCCGCTCCAGAAACTCCTGGAGAGTGATGTGGCTTGGCATTGGGATGCTGAGCAGCAGCAAAGCTTTGAGAAGATGAAGATGCTTGTGAGCACAGCCCCCGTTCTCAGATATTTTGATGTGAAAAAAGACACAACGCTGTCAGTCGACGCGAGCTCTGAAGGGCTGGGAGCAGTGTTAATCCAGGATGGACAGCCGGTGGCCTATGGCTCGAGAGCGCTGACTGACCAGAAAAGGTATGCGCAAATTGAAAAATAACTTTTAGCAATTGTGTATGGCTGTGAAAAGTTCAAGCAGTACGTTTATGGCAAGACAGTGCATGTGGAATCAGACCACAAGCCTTTAGAGACTGTGTTCAAGAAATCACTCCAGAAGGCTCCTCCAAGACTCCAGAGGATGCTGATGAGCCTTCAACCTTACGATCTGCGGGTCGGCTACAAGCCTGGGAAGGAGCTCTACATCGCAGATACGCTGAGTCGAGCCTATCTGAAAGAAAAAGCAGAACAACTCCTGGAGGATGACCAACAGGTCCATCTGCTAACAGCTCAACTGCCAATCACAGAAGAGAAACTGAACACATTCAGAACACAAACAGCAGCTGATGAGGAACTGCAGAGAGTCATGGATATGGTCCAAGCAGGATGGCCAGATGAAATACCACAGGTACCAAGAGTCATCAGAAAATATTGGACATTCAGAGAGGAACTCACATGTTTTGATGGTTTACTCTTCAAGAACACACGACTTGTTGTTCCAAGTACACTAAGAGCAGAAATGCTTGCGAGAGTCCATGAAGCTCATCTTGGAGTTGTAAAGTGCAAGGAAAGGGCGAGATACATCATGTTCTGGCCCAACATGGCTAAGGAGATTGAAGATGTTGTTTTAAAGTGTGCTGTCTGTAACACATTCAGGCGGAGCAACACCAAAGAGCCACTCATCTGCCATGACATTCCAGAGAGAGCCTGGGCAAAAGTTGGAGTAGATTTATTCCACTATGAGTATGAGCAAGGTGATTATCTGCTGTGTGTGGATTACTACTCGAAGTATCCGGAAATTGCTAAACTCACTGGGACGACCAGCAGACAAGTGGTAACAGCACTCAAATCTATGTTTTCGAGACATGGGATTCCGGACGAGGTCATGTCTGACAACGGTCCTCAACTTTCAAGTGCTGAGTTGCGGTCATTCACAGAGAGCTGGGAGTTTGTACACACCACGTCCAGCCCGGGATGCCCCCAGTCTAATGGACAAAGTGAGAGAGCAATCCAGACTGTAAAAAATTTACTGAAGAAAGCACAAGAGAGTCAGAGTGATCCGTACATTGCTTTGTTGGAATACAGAAACTCACCTTTGGATGGAGTGAAACTGTCCCCTGCACAGCTACTCATGGGTCGGAGACTGAGAACCAAACTGCCAACATCAGCACAGCTGCTGAAGTCCCAGCTGTTTGACAATGTGCACCACAGCATCAAGGAGAGACAGCTGAAACAAAAGCAGTACTTCGACCGAGGAGCAAAACAGTTGCCACTTCTGATGGAAGGGGAGAAAGTAAGAGTAAGAATCAAAGACAACTGGCAGCCAGCAGTCGTCGTGAGAAGACATGACAACCCCCGGTCTGTAATAATCCAAACAGGAGATGGAAACACCTACAGGAGAAACCGCCGGCATCTGCTGAAAACCCGAGAAGAGACTTTTACACAACCATGCCCTGGAGATGTGGAGGACTGTGGGTCAGTCATCACCAGTCCACCTGCAGAGACTGAAAGGCCCATGCCATCACATGCACAGTCACCTGTGACATCACCTGAGAAAGAGACTGTGACACCAACTGTGCACAGAGAAGAAACAGTTAAGGGGTCGAGGTGTGGCAGGTTAATTAGAACACCAAAACGTTACTGTCAGTGATGAGCAGCATTTCATTTGGAATTTAAAGTAATTTGCTTTAAACCAAGAAAGACAGAAAATATTGCTAAGTTGTTTGAAGTAGTTATGAGTATAAATGAAGCACGTTAAGTTAATTTTGGTTTGTTAATTAAAGACATGGTTGGTAATCCTGTTCAGAAACACATTTTGTAATACTGGGTGAAATGGTCCATCTATCCTGAGAGAAATCTATACAAGATGTATTTAGAAAAAGGGACGAAAATAATCAGACCTCTGTGGCAGCTGCAGGACTGAGAAAAAGCTGACCAATCCGAGATCAGCGTCCCGCTGATCTCGGATTGGTCGCCTACAAAAAACCAATCAGATGCCTCTGCTTTCTGCCTACGCCCCCCTCTGCCGGCTCCCTGCTCCATGTGCGCATGCGGTTCTACCGGCTTTGGATGAAGCACTGACGGAATGGGGAGGGGGGGTGGAGCTTAGAGGAGGGGACACTTTCGAATCTTGCTAGCTCTCTTGCTAGCTCTCTAGGATTACCTACCATAGCTTTAATGTACAGTTTTGAATGATATTGCATTAGAAAAGTGTGCTATAAAAAAAAATAATAACAATTGTTTCTACTTCATAGCAGTTGTTTATACTGTTAATCTGTGAACCGTAAAGTTAATAAGTAGAAAGTGTTGAGTAAATTGGTTATGGAGAATATCTTAGGGGGAAAGATGTGATGTATGTTGTATATATGACTCCGACCAGTAGGGGGAGTCTGTCACCAGTGTTTGTGTATTGAACCTGCTGAAGTGTTCGTAGAAGAAGAACTGGAAGTAAAGTGAACGAGTTTGGTCACAACCGTGTCTCCCTTCATATATTACGTTAGCACAATATTACAAAACTCACAGAACAACAACGCAAAAAGTGGATAGCTAACCTACGTTTACAGACTGGAGGGGCAGAATCTGCAAATGCTCGTGTCTGCGGTAACCACTTCGGCAAAGGTATGTGCGAAATCTAACTGTTTAGTAGTAGTGCAGTAAAGTATTATGTTGTTAATCAACAGTAATGTAATACGGGCTACGTTTGGGCTTTGTTTTGAAGGCTTTCCCAGCGTGTTGTTAGCTACTGAGTCAGTGGACTGGGCTCCGACGGTCAGGCTGGGTTACCAAAACACAGAGCTAAGACACCGCCATCGGTGTTTCATGCTATCTCTGAGAGTGGCTGATCTAAACAAAACAAATTTGTCACGTCGTCACAATCTTCACGTTTCAGTAGTATCCACGAAGTGCTTAAGTGCTAACAGCGCACATTAGCTCCCAAGTTCTTGCCAACAGAATCTCTCTCTCTCTCTGCCTCGTGCATTAGGCTAACAAAGACACAATGTCAGCATTTGGATCTCGGCATTTTATCAAAACATAAACATTTTTTATTGTTATTTGAGTGCCAACATTCACAGCTCGGCATTCAACATGTTAAAGGTGATAGAGAATGGTTGAATGGGGCATTAATCATTGTTCTGTGATGTGATTTGTAGCCCAAAAAAATTGGTTGGGTCTGTAATGGCTCAGAACCTCCCTAAAAGGCTCTCTGAAACAGCTGTTACTATGCTGTGTTTAGAATGCGTCTTTTTCCGTCGTTTCAGAGCTTATCTGGCAACCTCATTATGAAATGCAGGTTGCCGTTGCTTGATTGGCTGCCCTTGCTCTCACTGAAAACAGAGCAAGTAATACACCGACTGAAAAGAAAGCTCATCAGAACTCAGAATACGTTTTATTGCCATTGTTAGTGAACAGTGTTCACTAACTAGGAATTTGCTGCGGCGTAAGGTGCAAACATGTAACATAGGATAACAAATAAAGAATAAAAATATATGAATACAAAATGTACAAGGTGTGTACAACAATACACAGTATCCAATATACAGAGCAACAACAGTGCAGCTTCATTACTGCAATTTTAATGATGGTAAAGTGACTGGGGCAGGTTATGAGGTGATTAGGAAGTGTTCATGAGTCCAACTACAAGGGGAAAAAACTGTTTTTGTGACGGGAGGTTCTGGTCCGAATGGACCGAAGCCTCCTGCCCGAGGAGAGTGGTGCAAATAGAGAAGGGTCAGCTGTGATCCGACCTGCTCGCCCCATAATCCTGGAGAGGTGCAGCTGATCACCGGAGCGAGACACAGACGGCAGCGAGCGCGCAGCGAGCGCACAGCTCGCTGCAGTCTGTGTCTGTCCCTGTCGGAACTGACCATGAGCTGCTCGGGAGCTTTGTGAAACTGTAGTCTGTGAAATGCGCAGCGCAAAGGAAAAGTCGGCGGTTGGGGATGCTGATCGCGAACATTGCTTTCCGGGGGAAGCCATTGATCGCGAAGAAGAATATTTAACGATCGTAGTCCGCTTTCACAGCCTTGGAAGGCACACCAGTTCCTGTTTCTCGCCAAAGGGGAGTGTCTGTGGACTTGGGTGCGGGGGGGGGGCATTTCTGAAAAAGTGACGTCACTTTTTCACAAAAACGGATAGGGGGATATATATTAAAAAGGGGAGTACTTGAAACAGAGGTCCTGACACTTGCTGGCACTTCTTGTGTACTCCCCACAGCGGAGAGACTCAGAACTAACACCAAAAACGTGAAAAAGACGATTTTGATTCTCTATCCCCTTTAAGTTCTGCTTTACTGCCCAGCCCTGCACTACACACTGCATTTCCCATTGGGATAATGCACCATAAACAACACAGAAAACAAGCTTACCCTGGCCAACACCGAAACACAATCATTCTGTAGACGTTTTACTCCCAGTTTGCTGATCCGTCCACTGTGGTAAGAGTTGTATGCCTCCAAACTTTTGTGGGCCTTCATCTGTTGCTTGGTGTAGTAAGAAGTCTGAAGAACCAGGTAGCTCGTTATGTCCACAGCCTCTATTTTCAGCAAATCGTTCCGGTCCACTAAAGCTGCAGTTTCCTTAACTTCTTTCTGTAGTTTTGCTGAAATCTTTTGTGATTTAAAAAGTTTGATGATCAATGTCAAATATAGACTGGTTCTTTCCAGACTTATCTGAGTATCATTTGGCCTTTTGATAGAAATGTGCAGCCAAAACATGTGATTTGATGTGTTTAACGTACACAATGTGCCATATTTCATGATTAGATCTTAAAATGACTTAATTGGGCTCAATATAAATACTTTAATTACATTAAGAGTTTAAGTTGTGTGAAGAGGAGTCATAGCATTATTATAAAGACTTGTGAGTGATCCAGGAAAGTATCACAGGAGCAGTAGAAATCCAGTTCTCCTCAGTATCAGTGTGTGATTTCTCAGATTTACACTCAGAAGCCCATTAAAAGACAGTCTGACTGTCCTCTTCAGAAGTGTCTCATGAAAGCTTCATTATTCACTTTCCTTTACATATCCAATATTTTCTTTTATCCACAAATCAACAAGGACTGAGCACATGATAAAAAGGTTCTGGAAATGAGAACAGGTTTAGAAACGGAGAGAATCTGAACCTCAGTCTTTGGGATGATATTGGGACCCTTTCCTCAAACAGGATCATTGTCTTAATGTAGTAAAATGATTTAAGTTGATCGTGTTAATTCAATTTTCAATTCAATTCATTTTTATTTATATAGCGCCAAATACAACAAATGTCATCTCAAGGCACTTAACTAATAAAGTCCAATTCAAGCCAATTGGAATTCAATTCATTGTAATCATAATTATTTATAAAATAATCCAATTCATTCATATAGAGCCAATTCAAAAACAATTTCCTAGCTAAGGAAACCAACAGATTGCACCGAAACTTCCCTTCCTGAGCGTGGCTGAGGCGACTGTGGAGAGGAACGACTCCCTTTGAACAGGAAGAAACCTCTGGCAGAACCAGAACACGGAAGGGTGGCCATCAGAACCAGAGCCAGGAAGGGTGGCCATCTGTTGTGGAGAAAATAGAGACCAGTAAGCTGTCGGTCAGCAGTCCATTGGGGAGTTTATTGAACAAACTGTCACAGCAAATATGCATACAGGATGTACAAAATGTCCACCGTCTTCATACTGTGAACCAACTTTATACTGGTTTAATCATAACATGCGTGCGTCATCCGGACTCAATCTCTTTCTGCGACGCCGAGCTTCTGCCCTAAATGTGAACAGCCCATTCTACCTTTTACCCATATTCATATGAGCCGAACAACAAGGCACAAGATGTGACTAGGCCAGATGTCATGAGGATGTCATGGGGGGACTATGTGGGAGAAGGATGTCATGACATCCTTCTCCCACATAGTCCCCCATGAAATCACTTATCAGTGATTTAATAAAGAAATAATCTAAAATGAAAGAAAATCATCCCACATAGTTAATTAATAATTAATCAACACTCAACACTAAATTATTCTAATAATTATACAAACCCAATTAACGGGAACATATTGAATACATGAAAAGGAACATATATACGCACCCGAATCACATTCAATGATTAAATGAATTTAACAATAACACAAATTTTAACATTGCCATCACACCCGTCCACTGTTCGCAGTGCATAGGAGCGAAAAACCCACCGACTGCTACTTTCGTAACTCATGTTCTTATCTTGGGAAAACTCTCCTACGGCCCCACCCCACTTGGCGACCGACCACTTGACCAAAGGTCGCACTCCGAACAGTTGACCAACACAATTGGCAATGGACATATCAGTGATCAGTTTTGATTGATAATAAACATAGAATGAATACACCACCAACAAACCAATTAATCACAGTTTGTACCAAGTACAATACATAAAATTATGGATTATCACACAACAAAAGTAATAAAAAGCAATGTAATGCAGCTCCTCCAGTCCCGTCCCATCTCCTGTGCTCTGGTGTTGTCTGCTCCTGGCCGAACATCCGTCCGGCTGGGTCGGAACTGCTAAGCTAACTCTGGGAGGAGAGGTCGCCAGTACGTCACTCCCAATCAAAGAGATCTTCAGCATCTCTTCTCCCTGTCAGACTATACTTGGTTCCACATTCGAGGAAAGAATCATGTGAACCGTCCGTTGGTAACCTTCATTCGTTGGCCCGCTCTCCCATGCGTTGGTCCTCAGACCTGGTCTCGCATGGTCATCTGCCTCCTGGTTTGTTCCATACTCCGTTTGAACATCACTTGCAGCAACCACTTCTCAGAATGGGTATAATGCAACACACCAATAGGGCGACCATTATGAATATTGACAATATAGCTAATCCCGCCTTCACTGCCATCGCTCCCCAATCTCCCAAAATCCCATCCAGACCAGTCCACCACCCTTCACTGCCACCAGCATTACTCTTCAGCTCCTCTTTCAGCTCCCTGATCTTCTTCATGGCCGTTGTAAACGTACCATCAGCTGCAGTGTTCCCGGGTATAAATGTACAACATTTTTCCCCAACCATCTGGCAAACGCCACCTTTCTCCGCTAATATCCAATCCAAAGCCTGTCTGTTCTGCCAAGCCATCCTACTCGTCTCATGTAGTTGTTCTCCAAAGGCTGCAAGCCCTTCACTCGTGTAGTTAAGAATTCTCTGTTGGTTGTAGTATATGTAATTAATCCACTCCACATTTTTGTTAATCGTGATCCACGGCAAAATAGACTCAAATCCAGCTGCAACCTCACTGCGTGCTTTGAACTCAAAAGGAATCCCTCTCGGCTGCCCTATTGCATCCAAGTAAACGTGCTTATCCATGATGTAGTCACCACTAGATCTTTTAATTCTCCCTTTCTCCACATCCAACCCCAGTAACTCGTGTACCTTGTCATACCCTAGCACCACCGATGTTTTCATCCTCACAAGTGCACACAGGCCTATCCACCTGTTGGGTAACACATTTAACAAAACATCCTCTCCACACATCCAATAACTATCAGCTATTGGGTGTGTCTGATCCTCAAACAGGTAGAGAGTCGGAATTGTCATTTCTATACCTTCACATTTTTGATCCAAAGGAACCGGATTTTCATACCACACAGGTGTCCTGATAAATATTGGTTTCATATTTGCGTGTGGAAACCAAGATAAAACCCATGTGACGTTGCATTTAACGGTATTGTTACCTACGTGAGTTCCACTGTCATTAGTAAATCCACCACTCGTAAAGCATTCAAACTCACCATCGTAATCTACTCTGTAATCAGTCAGAGGCGCATCCTGTTTTGTACTAAGATTAAATTCAGCACAGGACGACTCCAATTTGTGGCCCCTCCCTTTTTTGAAAAAGTCCTGTAATTTATTTGCCGCAAACATCAATCTGCACTTAATCCCACACATAGGAAGCTCAAACAATAACTATTTATCCTTCTGAGGTGTAAACCTACCTTCTCTGCATTCCCGTTGCTGGACCACTGCACAGTCCCTGAAGGTGTGTGGTTCTGGAACAACAACAGGCAATGCTCCTGGACCGTCTGCGCATATGAGACACTCTGTCGCTGTTAGTTCTCTCGTAGTGTACCATGACCACCTATACCACATATTCTGTGCTGCCTTCCCCCACAAACCATCTTCCACAGTTACACTGTTTTCCTGTCTCTTCCTGTGCATGTACCCTCCATATGTTCTTGGATTAACATGATTCTTCCGTCCTGTAGTGCTAATGGTATCAAGTCCCCCTAGATTTTCCCGTGAAATCTTTCTATTCTTACCACCATAGTGAACAACTCCTTTCTGGCCCGAGGACACCCTGATCTCCTCCGATTGCCCCTTCGTCGTGGCGTCCGGAGGCGGTGATTTGGTCATCTCCTCCACCGGACCCATGATCCACACTTCCTCACCATCCTTTATTCCAACGTACTTAAATTCATGCTTAACATCTGCCTCTTCACGACTAGCTCTAGTGTGTATTGCTGGCAAAGTTTGTGGCGTGGCATGGTCTGAGTGGGTGTGTATTGTTGCATCATACTCATCTGACCCAGGCTGGCTACTTCCCCTGCGGGGTGGTTTCCTCACGGGACCCCTTCCCGCCTCTCCTGGATGCGGGATCCCGTCCCACATCTCCAGGCCTTGCTCTCCTGAGCCCACGCCGTCGGCCAACACCCACACCTGGATGCCCATCAGTGTCAGAAATCTTAACATCTTCCTTTTGTTCATCCTTCCCCTCGGACTTAACTCCGTCTGTGCCTTTAGCCCGAACCTTAGTGCAGTGATTGAAATGGTACCATGTGTTGCTACCTTCCACTTGAACTGCTGTTGGCGTTGCTCGCACCACTGCGTACGGTCCTTCTCGTCTTGGCTCGTGCCACTTCCTTCGGAATACTTTGATGTACACCTGGTCGCCCGGCACCACTGGTCTCTCAACCGGCTGTACGAGACTCACGTCTCTGGACTTTTCCTGTAGATAGATTGTTCTGTGGATTGCAGTCAGTTGCCTCATGTAAGCTTTCAACTCTGTTTGCAGCTGCTCAAGTGGGGGCCCTTTAAATGGACCTCTCAACTGAGGTGCCGGCATGGGTCGACCCGTTAGCATTTTATGCGGTGTTAGGTGCGTGACTCTATGAGTCTGCATACGATAGCTCATTAGTGCAAGCGGCAAAGCATCTACCCAGTTTAGTTTAGTTGAAGCACAGATCTTATTCAATTTCACTTTCAAGGTTCCATTGATTCTCTCAACCATCCCTTGACTTTGTGGGTGATAAACGGCCCCACAGCGCTGCTTGATTCGCAGCTGCTGCAGAATGCCTTTCGCAACCTTCTGAACAAATGCTAAGCCGTTATCTGAGCTAATCTCTGCTGGAATGCCAAACCGAGGAATCACTTCTCTTACCAAAAACTTCACGACAATCTTGCTCCCAAATCCTTGGATGGAGTTGCTTCAACCCATCGGCTGAAACGATCAATCACCACTACCATGTACCTTTTACCTTGTACTGTTTTAATCATGTCCACATAGTCGATGACCAATGACTTAAAGGGGAACTCCGGGGCATTTGAAGCGTGTTTCCATTGCTAGAGGTTGTCGAATAATGATAGTAGGACACAGAGAGGTGCAAATCTGCGCTCCCTGTGTGGAGATCGCTCTGTCCGCACAGCGTGTCACGCGAGGCTAATACGTGGTGGCTAAGGGGCAAGCGCTAACCCTTCCACGTAAAACAACAACTTGCACACTGCAGAAACGTCACACCACTTTATAACCCATCCGACAATAAAGTCACAAGCCTTACCATCAAAACCATATGCATGGTTCTCACATTACTGGCATGGGGACGTTACAAAACAACTTTATAAACAGCATGTAACTCACCGGCTGGTTGTAGGCTCGCGCATGTGAAAGCCCAAAAGAGTCGATGGAGAATAATCCCATATACAAAACAATTATATTCTCTAGAAAAACTGCGTTCAAGTATTTAAAACATTACAACAATACATGGCCAGTAATATTCTTGTAATGTTTTAAATACTTGAACGTAGTTTTTCTAGAGAATATAATTGTTTTGTATGGGATTATTCTCCATCGACTCTTTTGGGCTTTCACATGCGCGAGCCTACAACCAGCCGGTGAGTTACATGCTGTTTATAAAGTTGTTTTGTAACGTCCCCATGCCAGTAATGTGAGAACCATGCATATGGTTTTGATGGTAAGGCTTGTGACTTTATTGTCGGATGGTTTATAAAGTGGTGTGACGTTTCTGCAGTGTGCAAGTTGTTGTTTTACGTGGAAGGGTTAGCGCTTGCCCCTTAGCCACCACGTATTAGCCTCGCGTGACATGCTGTGCGGACAGAGCGATCTCCACACAGGGAGCGCAGATTTGCACCTCTCTGTGTCCTACTATCATTATTTGACAACCTCTAGCAATGGAAACACGCATCAAATGCCCCGGAGTTCCCCTTTAAAATCCATCGTGAGCGCAGGAAAGATGAAATCGCCACGACAGGTCTGAAGCAGTGTACGCACTTTTCCATTTTGACTTGCGGTGACTGCAATAGCATACATAAACAGCAGCGTCACTAGTGCGTGCCTCATGAGTCGCAACAAATCCCTATGTTAAAATTACAGACTTATCACTTCAAAGAAGGCCCATGTTTTATTTGACTTCAACATAAATATAAACATAAACGCAAATTAAATAAATAAAAAAATTAAACAAGTACAACTCCGTAATTGGAAGAGTGATGGCTCATTATTCAACTGCCTATTTAAGAGGTGATTCTAGCGGCGCGGTAACGGCAAAACGATGGCAGATCTGGCTTTGTTAGAGGACCTGAACGCGCGCATCAGGCGCGAGAGAGTGTTCCGGGACCGGCAGGATTTCTTTCGGGAAAATGATGAGTGGCTTATGAGCCGTACAGGAGAGGCACTTTAACACTGCGCATACGCAAAGACGTAGCTCCGATCAGGCCGGTCACCCTCTCCTCCAAGGCACTCAAATCCAAACCTGGATCGGAGCTCTCTCCCCCCCCCCCGGTTGTGACATGCTGCGTCGGAGAGCTGCAAATTTCATATCGGACCACTTCTTCCTGATCTTATTGGAGAAAAAGTAAAACATCGTTCAATTTTAGATTTCATTTAATCTGGAGTTTATCACATTTTATTGACCATCACAGTAGGGGAAAATACCTAACTCGTCCGGTCTGCGATTTACATCGCCAATGCTGTTGACAGCCGTCCCAGCTGTCAACAGCGTTGACAGCGTTTCTTTGCCGCCTTTCGTCTTTCCATGTCGCAAATTCTAGAGGTGCGGCCTTTTGTAGAAGGCGTGGTTAGGATCATTACGATGGATTTCAGCCGCCGGATTTATCAACAGCCGCTCGGTCTTACGATGGGATTGGTGTGGTACGCATGTTCTGTAAATCTCACTTAGGCCTCTGCGTACGACGAGTTCTCCGCTCATATCAACGATGCTTTCTACGACGGCTTGATAAATGAGGGCCATTGTATGTAAGAAGCTTTGAAAAAGCACAGCAACCTTGACCGTTTTTGGTTACTTCAAATAGGGACGAGTTAAAATAGGCTACAGCTATTCTAACATGATTTCTGCCGAATCCCCTTACATGTGCGCTTCTGCGTGTGTGAGAAACCATGGGTACGGAGCACTCTTACCAGAGATTCTAGGAGCCGCGGACGCGGAGTGCCTCTGCCTAGAGCTACAGTTTCGTCTGCGGTTGTACTGACAGGCAGCGCAACCCATCTTGGCTGCCATCGCGAAAAATGTGTCAAGTTTGTCAGAAAGGTGAAAATGGCATTGATCTGGCGTTATTGTACAAATAAATACAGACAAAATGTCGTTATGCTGTATTGGAAATAAGCGTAGCGGTCCAAAATTATAGCGTAGCGGGCCGTGACGCAAGTTTGCGCTAGCTAGAACCCTGGTGTGACAGATGAGCTCCCCCGGCAGTCTGGGCCTATAGCAGCAGAACTATGGGATGTTTCAGGATCACCTGAGCCATCCCTAACTATAAGCTTTATCAGAAAGGAAAGTTTTAAGCCTGGTCTTAAAAGTGGAAAGGGTGTCTGCTTCCCAGACATTTACTGGCAGCTTATTCCACAAGAGAGGGGCCTGATAACTGAAGGCTCTGCCGCCCAAACTGGCAGCTGGTTCCACACAGAGGGGCCTGATAACTGAAGGCTCTGCCTCCCAAACTGGCAGCTGGTTCCACACAGAGGGGCCTGATAACTGAAGGCTCTGCCTCCCAAACTGGCAGCTGGTTCCACACAGAGGGGCCTGATAACTGAAGGCTCTGCCTCCCAAACTGGCAGCTGGTTCCACACAGAGGGGCCTGATAACTGAAGGCTCTGCCTCCCAAACTGGCAGCTGGTTCCACAGAGAGGGGCCTGATAACTGAAGGCTCTGCCTCCCAAACTGGCAGCTGGTTCCACAGAGAGGGGCCTGATAACTGAAGGCTCTGCCTCTCAAACTGGCAGCTGGTTCCACACAGAGGGGCCTGATAACTGAAGGCTCTGCCTCCCAAACTGGCAGCTGGTTCCACACAGAGGGGCCTGAAAACTGAAGGCTCTGCCTCCCAAACTGGCAGCTGGTTCCACACAGAGGGGCCTGATAACTGAAGGCTCTGCCTCCCAAACTGGCAGCTGGTTCCACACAGAGGGGCCTGATAACTGAAGGCTCTGCCTCCCAAACTGGCAGGAGAATATTAGGATATTAGGAGGATTTGCTCCTTTTGTGTTAATTGTAAATTAGAGGAACGCCACTGTCTCTCCAGCTTTCTTGCAGTCGGCTTTAAAGCACAAATAAATGTGTCCATATTTCTAGAAATGAGAGCAACTCCTTCCAAAGTGGGATGGATGCCGTCTCTCCTCATCAGACCAGGTTTTCTCCAGAAAGATTGCCAATTATCTATGTAGCCCACGTTGTTTGCTGGACACCATCTAGACAACCAGCAGTTGAAGGAGGACATACGGCTAAACATGTCATCACTGGTCAGATTTGGCAGGGGTCCAGAGAAAACTACGGAGTAGGGATGTCAAAATTTAAAAAAAGTCTTGACCGACCACTGAGCCTCATTAGTCGATTAAAGTCGGTCACCGAAAATTGCCATTTATGATGTCTGTGTCCTGTCGCGCGTCTTTCTCTGCCGACTGGTTAGGATCCCACCACACAATTAATGTTGGTTCGTGCCCTTGGTATTATACATTTTCCCCAATCATTGACCACTAGCTCTAGGCGTACTTGTGGAGGAATAAGGGTTTTGGGTAGAAAAATAATTGCTGTGCCTGCGCAGACACGCACAGCCACACATTACGCGCAACGGCGCCCTCACTGTACTTTTTAAACACGAATCAAACGCGGCACCGAACTTGGGCTGTTAAAAGCCCCCGTTACAAAGTCACAAACAGAGAACGGTGCATTTGGCGGTGTTACAGGAAAGTAGGTTAACCAATGACTTCGTTAAAAAAAAAACTTACCGAATGCCAACAGCCTCTGTGGCGTAGCTAGATGCTGCACAAAATCCTTTGCAATAAGTTCCTGTCGTCTTGCTATTTAAGTACAGATGAATATATCACAACAAGTAGGCTAAGTTAGTCTTGTGTCTTTTGCCATTACAGTGTTACAATTATTATTATGTTGTAGTCCACACGCAGCCACATTGGCTTTATTTAGGTTAATAGTGGCGATTTTTTTTTTTTTTTTTTTTTTTTTTTTTTTTTTAACTGCGCAGACAGGACCCGTCATGTACGGCGTACAAGTTGCAACCGGTGTAAGAGAGGACCTCTGAGGAGGGCTCTACGTGAGCTCTGCTGCGGTTGTTCTTCCATCATGGGATGGCTCATGCTCACATAACATTTCTAAAGATATAGTGAGTTTTTTTTTTTTTTTTTTTTTTTAAACCGACAGCAGAAAAATTCTAACCGGACGACGTTGATTCGGTCAACCATCGGTCATCGGTTAACATCCCTACTACGGAGTCCCACATTGTTTGGGCAAAATTACACACCGATGCAACATTAATTTTAGTGACCTCCGATTGGCGTAACTATATAATATATTATATAGTTACGCCATTATATTAATATATAATAATTATTTTACCATATTCACGTTTATCCTTAGCCAGCAGTTTTAAATAGGATTCTATGTCGCCCGCTCTGGCCCCTGGATTGCATTTGACTATGGCCGCTGGTGTCTCTAATGCCACGTTTCTGACTATAGAGCTGCCAGTTACCAGGGTTTTGTCCTCAGCGGATGTGTCGCTGAGTGGTGAAAATCTATTTGAAGCGTGGACAGGTCGATGGTGAACAACGGGCTTGACTTTAGAGCTATGCCTCTTCCTGACAGTCACCCAGCCACCCTGTAATCCCGGCTGCTCAGGTTCTGCTAGGGGGAGGCTAATTGAGCTAGCTACGCTAGGTGGCTCCACACTGGCTAAAGGGACCTGGCTCGCTATCGGTTGATTTTCAACAGTGCAGAGCCGAGCTTCCAATTCAGATAACCTCGCCTCCAAAACTACAAAAAGACTACATTTGTTACATGTACCATTATCGCCAAAGGAGTCCGAGGAGTACCTAAACATCTGACACACGGAGCAGGTGAAAGCAGGAGATGGAGGGAGAGAACTGGTAGCCATGCTAAGCTAGAGAACCAGACACACCGCTAAAAAGTGAAAATAAAGATTAAAGATCTGTAGGAGTGTGTTAGAACAGAACGGTAAGCTATAGAGTTTAACTATGCAAAATTGTGTAAGTTATAGGTAGAAATAAAGTGATAATCAGTAGTCCAAGAAATTCCACAGTACACAAGGAAGGTAACAGGAAGTGATGCAATATGTCTTACCGCAAAGCCTTACACTGACTCAGATGAGATTTATGGGATATTGCACACAGTGGGTGTCGGTCTACAGAGTATTTTATTACATTTTTTTCTGAATTTGATAAAAAAGCTACAAATATTTTGAACCTTGACCTTAGTGGGTCTTTAAAGAAGCATTTTAAAGTTCACAGGGATTTAAATAAAAAGCACAGTAATGAGTTTAATGGAATGTGACTGGATGGTTAAAAACTGTGCAGAAAGGTTATCAAGAGAAGAAGAAAAGTGGGTGTGGTTTAACATGCTGCACTTCACAGCTGGATCTTATCGTATGTGCTGACTGTTGTAGAGTCCATCAGTCGGAGAACCAGAATGGAGCAGCTGAACCAGGAGCAGAACCAGGAGCAGAACCAGGAGCTGAAGCAGGAGCAGTACCAGGAGCTGGATCAGGAGCTGAAGCACCAGGAACTGAACCAGGAGCAGAAGCTGAAGCAGGAGCAGAACCAGGAGCTGAAGCAGGAGCAGTACCAGGAGCTGGATCAGGAGCTGAAGCACCAGGAACTGAACCAGGAGCAGAAGCAGGAGCAGAAGCAGGAGCAGGAGCTGAACCAGGAGCAGAACCAGGAGCAGAACCAGGAGCTGGATCAGGAGCTGAAGCACCAGGAACTGAACCAGGAGCAGAACCAGGAGCAGTACCGGGAGCTGAACCAGGAGCTGAACCAGGAGCTGAACCAGGAGCTGAACCAGGAGCAGAACCAGGAGCTGAAGCAGGAGCAGTACCAGGAGCTGGATCAGGAGCAGAAGCAGGAGCAGAAGCTGAAGCAGGAGCAGAACCAGGAGCTGAAGCAGGAGCAGAAGCACCAGGAACTGAACCAGGAGCAGAAGCAGGAGCAGGAGCTGAACCAGGAGCAGAACCAGGAGCAGAACCAGGAGCTGAAGCAGGAGCAGTACCAGGAGCTGGATCAGGAGCTGAAGCACCAGGAACTGAACCAGGAGCAGAAGCAGGAGCAGGAGCTGAACCAGGAGCAGAACCAGGAGCAGAACCAGGAGCTGGATCAGGAGCTGAAGCACCAGGAACTGAACCAGGAGCAGGAGCAGGAGCAGAACCAGGAGCAGTACCAGGAACTGAACCGGGAGCTGAACCAGGAGCTGAACCAGGAGCAGAACCAGGAGCTGGATCAGGAGCAGAAGCAGGAGCAGAAGCAGGAGCTGAAGCAGGAGCTGAAGCAGGAGCAGAACCAGGAGCTGAACCAGGAGCAGAACCAGGAGCTGAAGCAGGAGCAGTACCAGGAGCTGGATCAGGAGCTGAAGCACCAGGAACTGAAGCAGGAGCAGAACCAGGAGCAGAACCAGGAGCAGAACCAGGAGCAGAACCAGGAGCTGTACCAGGAGCTGAACCAGGAGCTGAACCAGGAGCTGAACCAGGAGCTGTACCAGGAGCTGAACCAGGAGCAGAACCAGGAGCAGAACCAGGGGCAGAACCAGGAGCTGAACCAGGAGCTGAACCAGGAGCTGAACCCCTCCACCAGGAAACGAGCCCGCTCATCCTCTGGGTCCACCGGGCCACAGGTCAGTGTGGAGGACGTTTTTATTTTATTTCTTATTTATTTGGTTAGGACACTGCACATTAAACAACATATCAGCAAAGCATCTATGTATCTAAATTTCCTCCGTTGTCCTTAGGCAGGTATCATAAAAACATACAGACAATACATCATGACAAAAAAACTAAAAAACAAATAAACAGAAAATATCTGGAAGGATTCACATCAAAGTTAAGAGTCCGTACACAAAAGGGAAAAGACGGAGAGGTGACCCATGAGAGCAGCTCTGGCTGTTTTCAACCACTGTTTAAGGGTCTTTTTAAAGGTGGTGGAATTGTCCCAGTTTCTAACACGAGTTGGCAGTGTGTTCCAGCACTGTTCCTCTGATGGACTCCACCATTTGGCCAAACTTAGTCCTGCATCATTGCACATCAGTGTCCTCTAGTGCTCTGGTGTTTACTCTAGAGCAGGGGGTTTCAAATTCATTGAATGTGAGCCTCCCCTTGGAATAGGTAAAGATAACAAAGCCGCCCCCCCCCCCCCCCCCCCCCCCCAGGTCCCTACAGTAAATGCATCTTTCCTTTGTGTTCCTAGAATGGTGTGTTTCAAAAACAACTGATAGCCCAATACATGTATTTTTTTTAATTGTATTTCTTTTAACAAAGTAGCCTACATTCATAAAAAAAAGGCTTATTCATAAAATGTCCATCCAAATATTTCCATCTTAGAGGCTACTTTTAGCCTACTGAAACATCACGAACAGAGGGAACAGAGGGCCTAAAATTGAACTGTCATTAGAACAATTTCATAAACGATCATTTTCAACAGCAGACTAAACAGACGCCAATGTCCAACTTAACTCATGTCAACAGGAGACTTCAACTGAAATAATAATAATAGGCCTAATAATAATAATAATAATAAAATAATGATAATAATAAAGATAGACGTCAACATATTCCAGATTCTGATTTACTTTTTAGGCTAATTATACACAATTTAAACCTGTTGCTATTTTAACAACCATGTTCTCAAGCGTTCTCAATGCGAACAATGCGGACGCGCCTTTGATGCGCACAGCTGTTCAATGCGGGGTTGTACAGAAGACAGAAACAGCCGCAAGTCATTTTGTACTTGTAGCCTTGACCGGTATTTATTTTTGATCAGGGTGAGAGCAGAAAACCCACATTCACACAGGTAAGTGGAGGTGAAGGGGATCAGGACTCTCATGGCTTTTGCGGACACATGGGGAAACTCGCTCTCGACACTCAACCAGAATCGCGTAATCGGCATTTCCACCAGTCTCTGTTTCAAGTCCACATTTGAGCTGAGCTCAACAATAGCCTCCTCCTCTTGTATGCTCAGATCATCTCGGACTGTGGGTGGGAATGAGAAGGGGTTTCTGACCCACTGGTTTCCCAGTGGCTCCTCTCCGAAATACTGTCCGAACTGGTCCCGCGCCCGCCCGCTGCCGCATTGTGCACTCCCGCTCCCGCAAAAAGATTTTTAGTCCCGCTCCTGCCCGCACCTGTCATATTTTGTCCCGCTCCCGCTCGCAATTCCCGCATGATTCAGACATTCGCGTTACTTCTCACGGAAGTTCTTGTCATTGGCTTGAGGAAAGAAACATGATCTTAGCTGCGCACACCACTGTGGTGCACACGGTGCAGGAGCGCATTAGATGGCACAAGCAGCTGAGGCTTTACAGCAATAAGCCTACCCAACATACCTACCAAAATCTACCGGGAATAATACATTGTACATATGTTATATGCTACTCCTCACATTTCCATTCTTGGAAGTAAAAGTATATATTTTTAGTTAATATGATTTTAAACACAGCGTGGAGGAGCCCCGCCCTCTACTTTGAGTGGATTTGAGAATAAATAAATAAGCCTACAGCTCACGTTACATTGATTTAAATGCAAACAAGTGGAATGAAAACAATATGTGTTGTTAATTACCCTACATTTTCTAAACCCAGAATGTTGAAAATGTAACATCTAATCCAATTATTATTTAAGTAGGTTAACCATGCCCTGCCCCTCGTCCTTGTGCAATGCGCATCTCCTGAATAAAAGGAGAGATAGATCGCGCTTTTGAACTTCTTTTAGTTAGGCTTTATTTCTTCTCAGTTTCTCAGTTTCCTCTTACGTTTTTAGTTAGCGGGACTGCAGCTTATCACCGCTCCCGCACGAGGTACTCCCCCTCCCGCCCGCGCCCGCAATGAGCTTTCAAAATGTGTCCCGCGTCGCACTGCTTTGCGTTGGGTCCCGCGAGTCCCGCGGGAGTGCAGGGCTCTAACGCAGCCTGCTCAGATGCGCGCTGATGACCTGTTTCACAGAGCTAAGCGGCAGCGCTGTCTTCTCCAGCGCATCCTCCAATGTTGAGAATTTCAACAGAGCCCCTTCCAATACGGGCACACCACACATCCAGCTTCTTCCTGAAGCTGGACACTTGGTCGTGTGCCGTATACACATTGCACTCTTTGCCCTGGAGAGAAGTATTCAGGGTGTTGATCCGCTCGAAAATGTCAGACAGATATGCCAACAGTTCATGTCTTCCAGATGTTTTGCGAGAGGGGAGTTAATCTCGGTGAGGAAGAGGTAGACTTCTTCTCGCAACTCGCAGAGCCTGGTGAGCACTTTTCCCCGAGAGAGCCACCTCACCTCGGAATGCAGGAGCAGTTGCTTGAATTGAGCGCCCATTTCATCGCACAGGATTTTAAACAGGTGTGCGTTTAAGGCTCGTGATTTAATTGTGTTCACAATTTTCACTGCATTATCCAGAACCGCACGCAATTCGTTGGGAATCGTTTTTGCTGCTAAAGCCTGCCGATGAATGATGCAGTGTTTCCAAACAGCGGCAGGGGCAACGGTCTGCACTTGTTTCACAAGACCGCTGTGACGGCCGGTCATGGCCCTTGCCCCATCCGTGCATATGCCACAATACCGACTCCACTCAAGGCCTTCGGCCTGGTAAAAATCATTCAGCGCCTTGAAAAGTTCATGTGCTGTTGTGCGGGCAGGAGGGGAACGCATAAACAAAAAATCTTCACGCACGCTTTGCTCTTCGATAAACCTGACGTACACCATCAATTGAGCGCAGTGTGCAACGTCAGTGGACTCATCCAGTTGAATGGCGTGGATGGGGCTTTTGCGAACACTGTTCACCACCTGCTCTTTGACATCGTAAGCCATGTCGGATATTCGTCACTGGATGGTGTTGTCAGACATTGGGATCGTGTCAAGTTTAGCTGCAGCTGCTTCTCCCAGCATCACAGAACACATATCTCTAGCTGCAGGGAGCAGAAATGTTTCTCCATCAGTATGGGGCTTGCCTGCCTTCGCTATATGGAGAGCAGCTCGATAAGATGCCTCAGTTGCCTTAGCGTTAGTGGTGCCAAACGAACGCATTACTGCTTTTTGTGATCTCAATTCATCAAGTTTCCTCTCAAAAAACTCCAGTGGTTTGTCAACTAAAGTCGTGTGTTTCGTTGCTAAATGACGGCGCAGTTTGCATGGCCGCACAGTCATTTGCCAATGTCTCTTTACACACTACACATTGCGGCAGAGGTGCGCTCTCAGAACCAGACCACGAACGTAAACCCTAATTTTAAATATTCGGGATCGTATTTCCTACGTTTTTTGGGGGGCTCCTCCCTTTCTGCTGACTTCTGTTGTGGTATCAGAAAACGATGCATTTTTCATTAGTCCTGCTTATTCACACACTGAGATGTTGACAGAAACCGTTATATTTCTTTGCGCGTTTTCGCCGGCTCGCCGCGCCTCCCCTGCGACTCTTTGGCGCCCCCCAGGGGAGGCGAGCCTCACCTATTGAAAACCACTGCTTTAGAGGATTCTGTCTTTATGAAATCCTGTAATAGTGGAGGGGCTAATCCTTTGGAAACCTTAAAGATGAGACAGACATCCAAAAACAGCTGATAGCTATCAAAGTCCAAGATTTTGCACTCTGATGTATGTGACCATGTTGTATAACAGTAGGAAATACGAAGAAGTAGCACTGCATGCGTAGAAGTCTTCGCTGACTCCATAGTCAGGAAGGGTCTCGCATGTTTGAAATTTGATAAGTTCAATTTAATTGTATTTGTGACTTTTTTAACGTGTTGCTTAAAATTGAGATGAGAATCAAAGATTACCCCGAGGTACTTAAAGTGTTGAACCACATCAATTGTCTCTGCATCCACCATGACTGATGGTTGCTGTCTCTCTGTTGGCTGCCGGGAGTAAAACATACAGACTGTTTAACAGTTTTGGAGCCAATGGGACACTGGCACCGTGGCTCCTGAGAGAATTGCAGCAGCTTCTTGAATTGAATTGGCATGACAGTATAATGCAGTGTCGTCAGCATATGGTTGCATCTTTATATTTCTACAGACATGTGGTAAGTTATGGACATTTAGGCTGAATAAAACAGGACCCAAAATTGAGCCCTGGGTACTCCAGCCGAAGAAGTGAGGTATGAAGATGGCAAATCACCAATTTGAACTGCCCATTTCCTGTGCGAGAGGTATGATTTCATCCAGCAGAGGGCACTATTTGAAAAGTTGAAATAGGAGCAGAACCAGAGAGGGCAGGGACACGAATAAACATGTTGTTATTTACAATTTGTTATACAAGATATACATCACGTTACAAATTATGTAAAACTACATTAGGTACACCTGAGAAGAGCAGGAATAGCAGAGGCAGCTGTGAAAAATAAACTAAATTCAAAATAAAATCCGAAATAAAACTTAATTGCAGTGAGAAAGGTATGCGTGGGGTTACTACACTATTGTATTGAAGCACTCGACACGGCAATTGCAACAGTCTCAGGATTAAACGACTATTGTTTGGATAGGAACCAAAGTTTACACGTCTGTTTCCGCGAACCCCGCGGATTGTCGGACCCCTACAATCTGTGGATTGTCATTGGTTTTCGCCGAACCACGTCATCGCTCATTACCATAATACTAGCTTGAGTTTAATCGCTGGAATCCGCTCTGGTTGCTCAGCTCTCTTCGCCCCTGGCGAATCCACTCTGGTCGCCCAGTTCGCTCACCTTCCATAGAGAAATAATTATTTCCGGCGCTCAGGTAACGTAGGTCGCTCTTGGTGTACAGCATGTGGCCGCCGTGGCAACGCGTACAGTGCTGGGAAGGGGGCGGAGCCTAGTGGACCAGAAGGAGCGACTGTTTGTATTGCTGTTGTGTTGAGTGTAGTGAAAGTTCCGTCCAGAGCCTCCGTCGATGTATCTTGGTCGTTTGAGAATGTAGTGATGGGATACAAGCTGGGGTGAGGGGGACGGAGATGCGCTCGCCAGAGTCAAACAGCGCAATACAGAGGAACAGATTAAAAATCCACATGGTGTGAGATCGGCAGCAACGTAATCCAACGGTGGATGGTGAAGCCACAGAGCCAGCGCAGCGGAGGCAGAGGAGTGGGGCGTGCTGGTTGTAGCTTCGCTGGAAACGGGGGGCGGCGTTGGGGATTAGCAGCAGGCTAGCCGGTCGGCAGGTGGACACCGTCAGTGTTACAGGGAGGCGGCGTCCCCCGCACTGACAGCAATCCACGGGAGCAGACGGGCTCCCAGGAGAGCCGGCTGGCAACAGACCGGCCCAAACCGGTGTGCTTCGAGGGGCGCACCAGTACAGACTTATCCAGCCACAGGAGTCCCGTACAGGTGAGCCCTGTACCGGTGTAGCTAGCTGCTGGCTAACGAGTGGCGAGGCAGTGGCAGAAAACGGGTAGAGACCGTTGGCTACTGATTCGGTGTCGCAGAGTGCTGGGTCTCGCATTCTGGACCTTCTTAAGCAAGCCGATTCTAGCAGATGGGTTTAAAATCCAACGTTAAAACTAGACTTAAAATAAAAATAACGAATACAGCGGGGAGGCGCGGCAGCAGCTTGCCAGCGGTCCCTCCCACGTCTACCAATAAGTACATCATGATTAATGGTGTCAAAAGCACGCTTTAAATAAAGAAATACAGCAGCTACAAAGCCACCCTGATCCAACAAGCTCTATGTTTTCTAGGAAATAACAGGGAGCTGTCTCTGCTGAATGAAATTTCCTAAATCCAAACTGCATTGGATGAAGAGTGGCATGGCCATTATTTCAGTGTTCAGTCAGTTCTGTGGTAACCCATTTCTCCGCTACTTTGGAAATTCTAGGAAAAATACTTATGGGTCGATAGATTTTGTCAGCCTTAAAGACGGGGGTGACCCGAGCAATCTTCCATGTCGATGGTACCGTTCCTTGTTTTATGGATAGATTTACAAGATGTGCAACTGGGTCAGCAAGAGCCTGTTTATTGGTCTTTAAAAGGTCACTAGTAAGACCAAATGAATCTCTGGCCTTTTTAGAGATGAAATATGTGAGCATTTAAAGGGCTTCGTAAGTTCCTCAACTGAGCCAATGAAAAATCAATTGATAACTCACAGTAATCCCCAGATTGTCAGTTAGCTCATCATTTACCTGTAGATCACTAAGATGGGGAGATAACTCATTTAGATTGTTCCATATTAGCTTTTAATTACCATTTTCCCCATTTATGGCCTCAATATAGAATCTGCTTTCACCTTACGGGTCATCCTTAAGACTTTATCTCTATTTTTCATTCATTTTATAATTTCAACCAATTGTTTCAACCTATTGTTCAACCAGAACAGATTATTTCTATGTTGCTTGGATTTACCTTTTTTTTTGTGAAGTGCATTATAATATCATTGACTTTTTTTAATAAAGTTATCTGAGCCAGCCTCAATGTCGTTATTTTCCAGAATATTAGACGTTCTAGATTTTGGATTTCCTCATTCAGGAATTGTTTCTGGCTTTTGGGTATGAAGTAGAACTGGTGACCTCTGGTGGATGCCAGAGGTCACCAGTAGAATACTTGTAGAATCACAATTATCAAGAATCGTGACCAAAGCATATCGTCCCACCCCAATTTATGTCAAATTGTACTCATCCATCAGCTGTTTAAGTTTTTTTTCCTGACTTGATGTCCCAGTTGATATTAAAATCAGCGAGTAGGATGAGTCCTAGTCCTAGCAGCGAAGCTGCAGGAACCCATTGGATTAGTAGCTTTTCTTATTATTCCGCTACTTTCTTCTGCAATTGAAGTCTATGGCAGCCCCATGAACGCTATGGTAAAAAGTTGTGAAATTTGGCACACGTAATCAGCCAAGTGCCAAATTAAAACTCAAGAATTTTCATGGCCCAAGAGCTTACTGTCTAGCGCCACCAACACGTCAAAGTTCAAAGTGCATTCAGCCTAATAACTTTGGACTACTTGGTCCAAATTAAAAAAATGAGGCATCGTTGGAATCCTTGGATCATGACGTGTCCAACGCACCCTATGACGTCAATTCCGCCATTTTGAATTTAATCAAAAAGCTTAAAAAAGCATTTCAGGCCACAGAGATTGTCCAATTTTCACGAAACTTGGCACATAGACTATTAAGACCAAGCCGCACAAAAGTTATCGTGTGGAATTTTTAATTAGGTTTCTGATTTTCCATAAAATCCAATCAAACTTGAGGTTGACGCCGCCAAACCGGAAGTGAGGCCATATCTTGGCAACCATTTGATGTTATGAAGTCAAACTTCTAACACAGACTCATAACCAGGACGGTAAGAGGCCAACGAAGTTTGGTGACGTTTGGCCTTTAGGTGGCGCTATATGTAGCAAAAATGCATTTTTGCTCATATCTTTGGATCCCTTGGTCCTAATTTCGAAAATGAGGTAACGTTGGAATCCCTGGATGCAGACGAGGTCAACGCACCTCATGACATCATCAGCGCCATCTTGGATTTTCCGCCATTTTGAATTTAATCTAAAACCTTCAAAAATCATTTCAGGCCACTGGGATTGTCCAATCTCCACGGGACTTGGCACATAGAATCTTCAGACAAAGCCGCACATAAGTTATCATGTGTATTTATTTAATTCACTTCCGTTTAACCGCAGCAGCCAATCAAACTCTACGCCGACGCGAAAATGGGACATTAGACCGTATCTCTGCGATGCATTGATGTATCGATGCCAAACTTGGTGCATGGACTCAAGACGCATTCCGGAGCAGCCCAAGCCTTGCCTATTGTGCTATTCTGCTAGGACCCCCACATCGCTGCTTGCAGCTATATTTTGTGTTTAAAGTCTCTGGGTTACATGAATTGAACCTGGTGGTGGTAATATTCTGGGTCTTTAATGGTTAGATGACAGGTTTGTAGAGTTGTTTTAACAAAGAGAAACAAAGGTTGAGTTAAAACGGACTGTTTTTCCCTGATGGCTGTTGAGCTGAATGGCTGCAGACCTCTGAGTTGTAAGCTGGAACAGAGGGTTAGTGTAAAGAATGTCATGTATTACCACCACTGTTACTTTTATTCATTTAAACCAGTGGTCATCAACCTTTTTCAGCCCAACCTCTACATGGTGTTTAAGTGAACAACTTGGACAATACTCTAGTTCCTTCCATCATTAAGAAATATTGTAGCTCAAGTTCCTTTTCAGTTTCATCATGACAAAAAGAATTAGTGAAAAAGCAAGAGTTTACTGCTTAAAAAGCTGAACGTGTGCAGAATACATCAGAGCACAGTGCTGATAGCTGAGGGCACTTATAAACGCACCCTCAGCGTTCACGTTTGATCTGTGATATTGAGACCTGTGTGGCTCGGCCTGCCCAGGTCCAGTTAGAATATGTTGGTTAGCTTAGAGAAATCTTTTGTGTGAACTTCAAAAGGATCGAAGTCTTCTTCCTCTCTGTCATTGCAGAAACATGGAGCCCAAGAGGGATCCAGATGGCACTGCTGTAAGGACTGTGGGAAAGTTATCAAACGATCAAATCTGAGGTATCATCAGAGGCTTCATACTGGAGAGAAGCCATACAGCTGTGACCAGTGTGGGGCAGCTTTCACTACATTAGATAATCTAAAGACACACAAACGTATTCATACAGGAGAGAAGCCATACAGCTGTGTTCAGTGTGGGGCAGCTTTCACTACATTAGGTAATCTAAAGACGCACCAACGCAGCCACACAGGAGAGAAGCCTTTCAGCTGTGGTCAGTGTGGGGCAGCTTTCACTACATTAGGTAATCTAAAGAGACACCAACGTAGCCACACAGGAGAGAAGCCTTTCAGCTGTGGTCAGTGTGGGGCAGCTTTCAATCAATTATCTAATCTAAAGAGACACCAACGTAGTCACACAGGAGAGAAGCCTTTCAGCTGTGGTCAGTGTGGGGCAGCTTTCACTCAATTAGGTAGACTAAAGACGCACCAACGTAGTCACACAGGAGAGAAGCCTTTCAGCTGTGGTCAGTGTGGGGCAGTTTTCACTCAGTTAGGTAGACTAAAGACGCACCAACGTATTCACACAGGAGAGAAGCCTTACAGCTGTGGCCAGTGTGGGGCAGCTTTCACTAGATTATCTGATCTAAAGACACACCAACGTATTCACACAGGAGAGAAGCCTTTCAGCTGTGGTCAGTGTGGGGCAGCTTTCACTAGATTATCTGATCTAAAGACACACCAACGTAGTCACACAGGAGAGAAGCCGTTCAGCTGTGATCAGTGTGGGGCAGCTTTCACTAGATTATCTGATCTAAAGACACACCAACGTAGTCACACAGGAGAGAAGCCTTTCAGCTGTGGTCAGTGTGGGGCAGCTTTCACTACATTAGGTAGTCTAAAGAGACACCAACGTAATCACACAGGAGAGAAGCCTTTCAGCTGTGGTCAGTGTGGGGCAGCTTTCACTAAATTAGGTAGTCTAAAGAGACACCAACGTAGTCACACAGGAGAGAAGCCTTTCAGCTGTGGTCAGTGCGGGGCAGCTTTCACTCAATTAGGTAGTCTAAAGAGACACCAACGTAGTCACACAGGAGAGAAGCCTTTCAGCTGTGGTCAGTGCGGGGCAGCTTTCACTCAATTAGGTAGTCTAAAGAGACACCAACGTAGTCACACAGGAGAGAAGCCTTACAGCTGTGGCCAGTGTGGGGCAGCTTTCACTAGATTATCTGATCTAAAGACACACCAACGTATTCACACAGGAGAGAAACCTTACAGCTGTGGTCAGTGTGGGGCAGCTTTCACTACATTATCTTATCTAAAGACGCACCAACGTATTCACACAGGAGAGAAGCCATACAGCTGTGGACAGTGTGGGGCAGCTTTCACTGCATTATCTAATCTAAAGACACACCAACGTATTCACACAGGAGAGAAGCCTTACAGCTGTGGTCAGTGTGGGGCAGCTTTCACCCAATTAGGTAGTCTAAAGACGCACCAACATATTCACACAGGAGAGAAGCCTTACAGCTGTGGTCAGTGTGGGGCAGCTTTCACTACATTATCTAGTCTAAAGAAACACCAACATATTCACACAGGAGAGAAACCTTTCATCTGTGGTCAGTGTGGGGCAGCTTTCACTACATTATTTAATCTAAAGAGACACCAACATATTCACACTGCAGAGAAATGATTGGCTTAAATCAACAACAATTTTTACGGCAGATAAGCAAACATTCATCTGAGAGCAGAAACAGGAACTACCAATCAGAAGCCTTGCATTTGTTCAGATTAAAAATCTTCTTTGTGGATTACCACCTTCTCTTGTTAGGACTTTAGTTCTCAATGTTCTGTGGGGAGCACATGTTTGAAGAACGATTGAAAGTGCTTTATAATTTTTTGGGATTGCTTTAACTGAGGACGGATCTCCCGACATTCAAGACAAACATGGCATCAATTGTGATTTGATGGACAGAACAAAATGCAGTCTGTTTGACAGTAGAAACATGTTTATTCTGTTATACTGAACATATTTGTTTTGTTTAAAGTTAAGATCCACAAAGTAGCTTTGCACCAGCTTTGTTTATTTATGGAAACATCTGAAGAAGCAATATTTAATTTCAGTTTGATGTTAAGTCGAGCTTTACACTTGTCTGTATTTCATTGTTCTGCATTTCATTAAAGGTCAGATGTTAACTTTTCTCATGCTTTTCATGTTCTTGCTACACAGATATTTTTGAAGAAAATGTGTGTTTGGTTATGAGGGAAAGTTCCCCAAAGACCCAGAAATCTTTAATGCAGTCTGAAAAAGGTTTGGAGTTGTTCCCTGTACTTCCCAGACAGCTGTATGATGCTCATGACTGAAGCTGAAAGTTAAGGCTGTATTCCAACACTAAAAGGGCACGATGCTCAACTTCAAGCTGTGAAACTCTTTCAAATGTCTGTTGTGTTGGAATCAGATGTATGAACGGATTTTAGTCCAAACGTTATGGCTGCACTGAGGGAAAAGGCAGCTAAGCAGGCTAACGGTACTTTGAATTGAACCGTTTAACACGATAAAACTGAACTGATCTGTTTGTTGCTTCTACAACTGCTCAGTTACTCACACAATCAGGTACTGAGCAGATTTACCAAACAGACATTCTGCTGTAATCTCAGATGCTCTCAGTCGCGCTGCTCACGTTGATTTATTCCACAACTCTTCTTCTTCTTCTGCTCCGACGGCTACACAACTTACCCAGAACACCTGGTGGCAGTGTGCACACGACACCCTTATACTTTATTGGATTGTATCTACAAACTCAAAAGCTGATCATTTAAACCTGCTTCAGGCTGTTTTTGTTACCTTTAGTTTTAAGCTGACTGTGTTTGGCGTAACCCTGAGCATTTCAGTGGAAAATGTTCAGCACAGACTTGGAGTTGTATTGTGTTCTTGTGGTAACTACGTCCCCACAGCTATTATGTCCTTAAGAGTTTCTTAGAAAGCGCTTTCTGCCGCTCACAGTGGGAGAATCTCACTGACAAATCCCACTTTGGCCTAAAGATGTGATCAGCGGGGACTTTTGTGTTAGCAACTGGTGTTACGGTCCTGGCTGAACAGGAAGTAGCCACCAGAAATGCAAGACAGTCGCTGTAGCGACTGAATGTTACGCAGGACTGTCAGACAGAGCGGTAACAGGAAAGCAGGAGGATCACAGAGCTGGTTAACAACAGATGCTGAAATCCTGGACGTGTCACTGAGAAGGAGCGTCTCTGGACCCCAGATGTTGAACTACTGGCTGTGAGTTTCTGTCCATGTTGTCTGCTGACAGAGTTCACCTGAGTTACCTGCTGACGCTGTGTGTGACATCATCAGCTGAGCTGTTGCTAAGCTACAGAAACAACAGCCCAACCCACTAATGGACACCTTCCGAAGGTTTCTACCACACCTTCCTCTCTGCTACACTTCAGCTGATTACATTTTATTTAGTTATCTGTAACAGCAGCTGATCTTTAATAATAACTAATCCTGCAGGGATATAATTTACCTTCAGGGATTAATGAGTATTGTTGAGTTGAATTCAACTGAGCTCATTTACAAAATTGATTCATTTAAATGTTGATAAAACTTTAGCATAAAATCACATTCACCTAGTTAATGATAAAGTTTCCCGTCTCATGGCTTCCCTGTCCAAACGAGATGCTGTAAGGTGTGGTTGAGGTGCAGCTTTGAGCTTTCTTTCTGAGGGAGAAACTGAAGTGTTTTACCTTCTGTCAGTGTGAGGTCCCAGCCTGGAGCCCTGAGGCCGAGAGACATAGTCTCTCCAACGTGTCCTGGGTCTTCCCCGTGGGACGGGCCCGGAACACCTCACCGGGGAGGCGTCCAGGAGGCATTCTCACCAGATGCCCGAGCCACCTCATCTGACTCCTCTCGATGCGGAGGAGCAGCGGTTCTACTCCGAGCCCCTCCCGGATGACCGAGCTTCTCACCCTATCTCTAAGGGAGAGCCCAGACACCCTGCGGAGGAAACTCATTTCGGCCGCTTGTATTCGCGATCTCGTTCTTTCGGTCACTACCCACAGCTCGTGACCATAGGTGAGGGTAGGAACATAGATTGACCGGTAAATCGAGAGCTTCGCCTTCTGGCTCAGTTCCTTCTTCACCACGACGGGCCGGTGCAGAGCCCACATCACTGCAGACGCCGCACCGATCCATCTGTCAATCTCCTGTTCCATTCGTCCCTCACTCGTGAACAAGACCCCGAGATACTTAAACTCCTCCACTTGGGGAAGAATCTCATTCCCAACCCGGAGAGAGCATTCCACCCTTTTCCGGCCGAAGACCATGGTCTCAGATTTGGAGGTGCTGATGGTCATCCCAGCCGCTTCACACTCGGCTGCGAACCGCTCCAGTGAGAGCTGAAGGTCATGGCCTGACGACGCCAACAGAACCAAATCGTCCGCAAAAAGCAGAGACCCGATTCTGAGATCGCCAAACCGGACCCCCTCAACGCCCTGGCTGCGCCTAGAAATTCTGTCCATAAAAATTATGAACAGAATCGGTGACAAAGGGCAGCCCTGACGGAGTCCAACCCTCACAGGAAACATGTCCGACTTACTGCCGGCAATGCGGACCAAACTCTGACACCGGTCATACAGGGACCGAACAGCCCATATCAAGGAGTCCGGCACTCCATACTCCCGGAGCACCCCCCACAAGAGTCCCCGAGGGACACAGTCGAACGCCTTCTCCAAGTCCACAAAACACATGTAGACCGGTTGGGCGAACTCCCATGCTCCCTCCAGGATCCTGCGGAGGGTATAGAGCTGGTCCACTGTTCCACGGCCAGGACGAAAACCACACTGCACCTCCTGAATCCGAGATTCGACTATCCGGCGGATCCTCCTCTCCAGTAGCCCCGAATAGACCTTACCAGGGAGGCTGAGGAGTGTGATCCCCCTATAGTTGGAACACACCCTCCGGTCCCCCTTTTTAAAGAGGGGGACCACCACCCCGATCTGCCAGTCCAGAGGCACTGCCCCCGATGTCCACGCGATGCTGCGGAGGCGTGTCAACCAAGACAGCCCTACAACATCCAGAGCCTTGAGGTACTCAGGACTGACCTCATCCGCCCCCGGGGCCTTGCCACCGAGGAGTTTTTTGACCACCTCGGCAACCTCAGCCCCAGAAATGGGAGGTCCCGCGTCCGAGCTCCCCAACTCTGCTTCCTCATCGGAAGGCGTGTCGGTAGGATTGAGGAGGCCCTCGAAGTATTCCCCCCACCAACTCACGACGTCCCTAGTTGAAGTCAGCAGAGCCCCGCCCTCACCATACACGGTGTTGACGGTGCACCGCTTCCCCCCCCTGAGCCGCCGGATGGTGGACCAGAATCTCCTCGAGGCCATCCGGAAATCGTTCTCCAAGGCTTCCCCGAACTCCTCCCAAGCCCAAGTTTTTGCCTCAGCAACCGCCGAGGCTGCGTTCCGCTTGGCCTGTCGGTACCCATCAGCTGCTTCCAGAGTCCCACTGGCCAAAAAGGCCCGATAGGACTCCTTCTTCAGCTTGACGGCCTCCCTCACCACTGGGGTCCACCAGCGGGTTCGGGGATTGCCGCCACGACAGGCACCGACCACCTTGCAGCCACAGCTTCGGTCGGCCGCCTCAACAATGGAGGCACGGAACATGGCCCATTCGGGCTCAATGTCCCCCACCTCCCCTGGGACATGGTTGAAGCTCTGCCGGAGGTGGGAGTTGAAACTCCTCCTTACAGGGGATTCCGCCAGCCGTTCCCAGCAGACCCTCACAATACATTTGGGCCTGCCAGGTCTGACCGGCTTCCTCCCCCACCAGCGGAGCCAACTCACCACCAGGTGGTGATCAGTTGACAGCTCCGCCCCTCTTTTCACCCGAGTGTCCAGGACATACGGCCGCAAGTCCGACGATACGACTACAAAGTCGATCATCGAGCTGCGGCCTAGGGTGTCCTGGTGCCAAGTGCACATATGGACACCCTTATGCCTGAACATGGTGTTCGTTATGGACAATCCGTGATGAGCACAGAAGTCCAACAACAAAACACCACTCTGATTCAGATCGGGGGGGGCCGTTCCTCCCAATCACGCCCCTCCAGGTCTCACTGTCATTGCCCACGTGAGCATTGAAGTCCCCCAGCAGGACGAGGGAGTCTCCCGGAGGAGCACTCTCTAGTGCCTCCTCCAGGGACTCCAAAAAGGGTGGGTACTCTGAACTGCCGTTCGGTGCATAAGCACAAACAACAGTCAGGACCCGTCCCCCCACCCTAAGGCGGAGGGAGGCTACCCTCTCGTCTACCGGGGTGAACCCCAATGTACAGGCGCACAGCCGGGGGGCAATAAGTATGCCCACACCTGCTCTACGCCTCTCACCGCGGGCAACTCCAGAGTGAAAGAGAGTCCAACCCCTCTCGAGGAGGCTGGTTCCGGAGCCCAAGCCATGTGTCGAGGTGAGTCCGACTATATCTGCTATAACCGCTCAGCCTCGCGCACCAGCTCAGGCTCCTTCCCCAGCAGAGAGGTGACGTTCCACTTCCCAAGAGCCAGCTTCAGTAGCCGAGGATCAGACCGCCAAGGTCCCTGCCTTCGGCTGCCGCCCAGCTCACACTGCACACGACCCCCATGGCCCCTCCCACGGGTGGTGAGCCCGTAGGAAGGGGGACCCGTGTCGTTTCTTCGGGCTGTGCCCGACCGAGCCCCACGGGCACAGACCCGGCCACCAGGCGCTTGCCGGTGGGCCCCACCCCTGGGCCTGGCTCCAGGGGGAGGCCCTGGTGACCCGCGTCCGGACAAGGGAACACGGCGTCCAAAAGTATCACTCATCATAGGGGTCTTGTGAGCTGTTCTTTGTCTGGTCCCTCATCTAGGATCTGTTTGCCATGGGTGACCCTACCAGGGGCTTAAAGCCCCAGACAACATAGCTCCCAGACTCATTGGGGCACGCAAACCCCCCCACCACGGTAAGGTGACCGCTCAAGGGGGAGTCCAGGTGGTGATTTAAAAAAAGCATATATCTGCAAAGTTTATAGCTTTATTTATTTTTTGTTATCGTGTTTCCCCACCTCCGTAACCTTAACCCCTTGCTGCTGAAAAAAAGGCGATTTTCACATTTTTGGATGTTTTTGTTGTATATAATGATCTGAAATGTAGACTTAATGAAGGTAATAAAAAGCTGGAGTTGGCTGGATGTCTTGAAGCAAAAATCTACTTGAATTTAAACCCTCGATGGAGAATGTGGAGCATGTTAAACAAAAGCTATTGCATCCTAAAGTCCTAGTCTAAAAACAAAAGTACACCCCTTCGGGTAAGTAAAATTCTTGCGCCTTGTGCAAACCTCTGTGCCAGTGAGGATGCTCGGAAGATCCTAGAATCATGAACTGATCCCGGCCATTTAGCCTCAATGTTAGAAATGAAATAACCTCCATCACAGATCATCTGTATGCACGGAGGATAGGAGTGAATGATGAGGTACTTGTTTTCACAGCACATAAATGTAACATTGCTCAGCATTACTCAAAGGGGTTGATGTGGTGTTTTTCAAAACGAGACATCCAGTTGTCTATGGACAATTATCCCCAATACCCCCATTTTTCTGAGTCTGGTCCTGGGTGGGTGTAGGTCAGGTTTTTGTGAAATGTGGGACCGAGATGTAATAAGGTATCAATTAGTTTTAATGCATTCCATGTTCTTTTTCATTTAATTTCATGTTAACTACTTGTGTTTCTTTAGTTGCACTGACTGATTGATATTGATTTTCCGAGACAGTGAAAGTGGTGACATGATAACCGCAATTTTTTTTGTTTTATTTTTTATACTAGACATGAGTTGCGGGAGCGCGGAATTGTACTAGGTGAAAGTTTTTTTCCGGGAGTCTGTTTCAGCCGGTCAGACAGGATTTGAGACACAGCTAAGCTAAGCTTGAACATTAGCCTGCCAAGGAGAAGGCAAGTTCAGCGGCATAAATTACCATGGTTACTCAGTGGGCATTCAAATAAGCCACGTTGGTGGAGCGGAACTCTCTCTTAGATTAGCCAGAACTATCGAGAAAAGCCAGGCTTTCCGCTAATCCAGCTTCATGAAACCCCCCCTCTGGACTTCCAAAACAGTCTGTACTTCATCTCATGGCTTTAAATATTCTTGAGGTACAGAAGATTGAACTGAGACTTAATCCACTGTTTTCACATATGGAGATAATTTGAATAACATCAAGCCCTGTTTTATGCAGAGATCACAGGAATTTCGGAAATAAATCACAAAAACCACTTCCTGAGGTGGATCCAGTTCCTGCTCTTTATTCTTTCATCAGTTTTATGAACCATGTGGCGCTGTGGCTTAGTTGGTCAAAGTGCCTGTCTAGTAAACAGGAGATCCTGGGTTCAAATCCCAGCAGTGCCTTAAGATGTTATTATATTCATCAACATAGTACCATAACTGTTAACAGCAGTACTTCAGGGGTGCTGGACTTCCAAAACAGTCTGTACTTGGAGGCACTTCATCTAATGGCTTTAGTTATTCTTGAGGTACAGAAGATTGAACTGGGACTAAATTCAATGTTTTCACATATGGAGATAATTTGAATAACATCAAGCTCTGTTTTATGCGGAGATCACATGAATTTCAGAAATAAATCACAAAAAACACTTTGTTTCTTTTTGGCTCGTTGGTCTAGGGGTTTGATTCTCGCTTCGGGTGCAAGAGTTCCTGGGTTCAAATCCCGGATGAGCCCTCCTACTTTAAGAAACCTATACAGAAAGGTAATACTTTCTGCTGACATGGGAGACTCGCTTTAACTGGAAACACTTAAGATATTTATATTACATTTACATTATATTACAACAACAGATATTTATATATAAATATAAATGTATGTTTATCCGTGAAGTGACAACTGTGCACATTTTTGTGAAAGTTTTAAAGTTAAGCAGTTATAGAAGTTTGTTGAAATTTTGTTAATAGTACAAAAAAAATTTGTGTCTTACAATAAAATCAAGTGACAGGTTTAGGATTATTACAACCTCCATCTTTAAAAATGTTTTTCACCTGAAATCCTGTCAATTTTAGCCCTGTTATATGTGTAACCTGGACATCTTGTAGCTGTTATTTAAGAGTCGTAACCTTTAATTTTATCACAATAACATGGTGTGTTAGACTTAAATGTTATAAAATGTAATCTCAGCAATAGACATTATTAAAACTTTAATCAGAGTTCCCCAAAATGACTAATACGGTGCATGATTCTATCATAAGTTCAATGGATACAGTCAAATTTGCATGAGCTATATACTGACCGAGGGATCGGACCTGTCCTGCATAATGTTAATCTCCCCCTTTTGTGTAAATGGCAGAGCAGAGCCTTCCGTTATCAGGCCCCTCTCTGTGGAACCAGCTGCCAGTTTGGCTTCAGGAAGCAGACACCCTCTCTACTTTTAAGATCAGGCTTAAAACTTTCCTTTCTGATGAAGCTTATAGTTAGGGATGGCTCAGCTGAGCCTGAAACATCCCATAGTTCTGCTGCTATAGGCCCAGCCTGCTGGGGGAGCTCCCATGATGCACCTCTCCTCTCCATGTACATGTGCCATCATTGTTGTCATTAACTTGTTCCTCTCTCTCAGCAGGTGTCCCTGGCCTGGTGTTGCGCTGCTTGTTGTCCCCTCTTTTCTGTCCTCTCAGCCCCAGCTGCTCCAGGCAGATGGCCGCCCTTCCTGGTTCTGGTTCTGATGGAGCTTTCTTCCTGTTAAAACTCAGTTTTTTGTTCCCACAGTTCTGTGCATGCTCGGGATTGAACAGAAGTTACGGTGCATTTTGTAGGATTCCTTAGCTAAGCTACTTCTTTTAATTGTGTCTGTGTTAATAAAACTGAACTGAAATGACAAATAAATGAACATGTACATCCGTACTGTTATATGTTACGTTAAAACAGAGTACTGAAATATATCTTTATTGAATAGATTAATAAATCTGAAGTCTGATTCTGTCCAGGGTTTCTTCAGGGTGTTCTCCCTCTGTCACCATCTCACATCTGAAATTCCTGTCAGTAGTATTTCAGAGCTGAGCCTTGGTTGGGAGAGTTTTTATCTTCACTTCATCTTCACAGACTATATTACCACAGCAATACAACTGAGCCAAATGCTGGATTTAAATTCATTTTTATTATATTTTCAAAGAAACGTCATTAATAAAAATAGAACATAAAACATTATTAACTATGTGTAAACTATATACATATATATGAAATTTATTCTGCCAGAGGGCAGGGTCTTTCCACTGCCTCAATGTTAATGATTTTTTTCCCAATATATTTTATATTTAGAAAGACTTTACCCTTTTCAAGGGCTCCCACAAGTCCTGGGAAATATAAAACACTTCGGTGCTGGACATGAGGAGCTCCAGCACTCCCCTTGTGCTGCTCTCCATCACGCCCATCACCTCCACTCCAGCTGCCTCATCAGTCACAATCAGCACCTGCCAAAACAAACAGCACTTATGTCCCATAATACCTTGCAGCTAGATATTAAACCCCTTTCTTACTCCTTGTTTATTTCTTTAATCTCTTTCTCAATTGTGTCAGATCATTTGCCATTTTATGTCTGTATAATATACACTAGATTGCCAAAAGTATTCACTCACTCATCCAGATAATTAAATTCAGGTGTTCCCATCACTTCCATGGCCACAGGTGTAGAAATTCAAGCCCCTCGGCATGCAGACTGTTTCTACAAGCATCTGTGAAAGAATGGCTCGCTCTCAGGAGCTCAGTGGATTCCAGCGTGGTGCCATGATAGGATGCCACCTGTGCAACAAGTCCAGTGGAGACATTTCCTCGCTACTAAATGTCCCACAGTCAGCCGTCAGTGGTGTTAGAACAAAGTGGAAGCGACTGGGAACGCCAGCAGCTCAGCCACCAAGTGGTCGGCCACGTAAAATGACAGAGCGGGTTTGGAGGTCTGTAGCAATTGACTCTGCAGAAGGTTGGCGACCTTTCTGCAGAGTCCATTGCTGCAGACCTCCAAACTTCATGTGGCCTTTTACATGTTTAAACCATAGAGAAAACAACTCCTTGTATGTGCCTACTGACTTGGCAAATAAAGCTCATTCTGATTCTGATTAGAATGTGTTTTTAGATTAGATGAATTAGAATGCTTTTTACTTCTACATTGCTGTAGGGTGTTGTGTGCAGGAAGTCCCCTCCTGCATCCATGTTGGACTTTAAGTGGGTAATCCTGCACTGGCTGCCGAGGTCCAGCTCCTGGACTGCAGCTTCCCGCCACAGCGTGAGGGAGGCAGAAGCTTTATCCTGTACAGAACACAGTATGAGATGTCAGAACTATAAAGGCACCAGAGATTACTCTGTAATGTGCAGCCTACAAGTGACCACAGTAAACATATAAACAACCAGCGCCACAGAAAGAGACAGTTAGCACACTCCCATAGACTACTAAGGTACTCACAGAATATGAAAGTTATCTTATTTTATCTTCCCTTATCTAGAAACTACAGAGGTTGTCCCTCCTCTCCAATCCTTCCGTTCTCTGGTCTTACCTGCTGCAGCTTCACCTCACGCAGCGGGACCTCCTCTCTCCCACTGCGGACCTTTTTCACAGCTGAGAGCTAAATAAGAACAAGTTCAATCACTTAGTGATCTAATTAGACCTAAACATGTCATTGCAACAGCTTTTCTGTAATAAAACATTTCAAATACTGGTAGGCATTACTTTGTCTACCTAAAATGTTTGTATCTCTGAATTACAATTAAGCACGGTCATTTATCTGAGTGTATTAGTGTGTTCTTCTGATGAAGACAAATCAACATACCTGAACAACTTTGCCCTCCAGTGTGAGGAGGCCCTTTGTCCCCTTCACATTCTTTATAGTTGTGTGTAGGGACGGGGGAAAGAGGGGGGCTTTCCTGCAAAGGGGTCCATCCTGCAACCTTGCAGCACCAACCCCGCTCCATGCTGTCAGAGGTGGAGAAGATCATTAGGCTTTCCCTGGCCCTGCCCATATCTGTCACAGCATCTGAGCGCTCTTTCTCAGCCTGAAAACCTGGCTGCGCAGCACCATGACGCAGGAGAGACTAACACATTTGGCCATTATGAACACTCACAGTGACCTTATGGATAAATTGGCTTAAACAATTTATCAAGAACACATCTTCAATTTGGAACTTCATACCGAATTTAATTTTCTCTAAATTAGGAGGCCTAAATTTCTTTTTACTTTGTAATTATAATGTTGAAAAAATACCCTCAAAACTATCCTACTTTCATAAACAGATGCTTCTTTCTTGGTCATTGATCTGCAAACATAATTTTCCCCCACATAGATACTACATATGGAACAATATTGGTATGAAGTTCCAAATTTAAAATGGGTTCTTGATAAATTGTTGCCAATTTATTTTGAAAATAGTAATACCACCTCAAACCAACTGGGTTATGTGTCGCACACGGAGCAAGACACCTGAGCTCAGCCACTCTGCTGGGAAATAATATGGGCACGGAGCACAAAAAGAGCGAGATGAGGAGGTAACTGGGCTATATAGTCCATCCCACCTGCAGTCAATGGCTATTTACCCTTATTGCGGTGTGCAATTAGGGCCGTCATGACTCATAGGATGCGAAAGCATCTATGCTACTACACCAGCCTTCACCATTTCCCCAAGGAAAGACAGCGCCAGTGCATTATGAACCTCATTTATCCTCCTCTCTGCATCAAACACATTCATGCTGCCTTAACTGAAAACCGTCATTTCCACGTTGCAAATTTGAAAGTCAGGCCAAAATGCCATCGCTGTCAATTTGGGGAAAACGGAAAACTCATGCTACAACATTTCAAATGTGAGACTTTCAAAGTAATTAGGCTTTGGAACTTTTCAAAGGTTTTAAGATAATCACAGGACTATGGTGGGAAACCGCCCAAACTCGCCTTAACCATGGCCTGAACAGGCTAACGTTATGCCTGTTTGGTTTGTTAGCTAGCTAACTAATGCTAACGTTAGCTAGTGAACGCTAACAGTCAGAGCAGTAATTAAAACATATTAACAAACATACTTGCTTGATAACTTACCTTATTTATTCTTCTTCAAAAGAATTAAAAAAACTGGACTCAGCAGGCTGCCCTCAGTGCCCCGGCCTGTGTGCTGGACTGCTGCGTTGCTGACATAGACCTAATATACTTTGCTGAGCGGGAGAGACTGAATGTCGCATGCATGCACACTTCTTCTTCTTTGAATGCGCAGTGGGAGTGAGACTGTGTTGCTACTTATTGTTGAATGAGCTTCACTCTAAATAAAGTCATCTTCACTGTAAACACTAAGTTTTTTGCATTTTTCACCATGCAACTAACTTTTACTTCATAAAAATCAGTCATAAGTGCATATGGTAATTAACCTAGTAAAGTTAACGAATGTATGTATGTCAGGGCAGCTATTGGACTTTACAGTGAAGATGTATTGTATATAGATAATCCATGAGCCTAGTCAAGCGGTGAATTTGTAAAGCAATGAGATTGCTGAGATTTTCTCATGAGAATGAGAAAAAAGTGATCAGAGCTTCATCCTCTGTGGCTGGTTGACTGTTAGAGCTTCCAGCTGCCTCTACTCCCACACCTCAAAAAACAAATGTCCCTCACAGGGTAGACATCTCAGGTGATGTTCTGACTGGGTTGGTTTATATAATCTATGTGTATTACTGTTTGTGTTCTACCACCCAGGTATAGACAATAATGATCCCTCAGCTACTATTTATAACACTCTCATGCTCTCTCCTTCACAGTGACGGTGCTGCTGTCAACACAAATAATTATTAACTTCCGTCACAGAAATGGATGTTAATGACATGATTTTTATCCACAAGGACAATTCTTTCCAATTCTTCAAAACAATACAGTTATATTTACTTCTGCGCCCTGCATGTCTTTTGTTGAAAAATCTGACGATCACCCTGTGACACACACACACACACACACACACACACACAGACACGAGGAAGTTAACCAGCTTCGGCTACTGCTGATTGGTTGGCAGACACCTCTGTTTCTATTGGCTCTCAGTCTCCATGTTTCTGATCCTGGACCTGCTGAGATGTCCCAGGCCATTGTTGGCTTTGATCCTCATACATTTAACTTTGTCCTGAGCGGGCGGGAGTGCAAAGTTGTACCATCTGAAACGGCTGAAGAGTGCTCACTGCAGCGGGTGGGCGGAGGTGCAAAGTGACGCTTTGTAGGCAAAAAAAGAGCACCGCCATAAGTGCGCATTGTGCCAGGAAGGGCGCTCGGACGTGAAACAGTGGAGGGTTATCGCTTCTCGGCCTTTTGGCTAAGACTGCGATCGCCTCCTTTGGGTGGACTATTTTATGCCTTTTCGGCATTAAATTTTCTCGCTTTGGAGGTTCTTTTTTGTGTTCGATCAAAGTATTCCAAGTCTTTTGTAGTTGGAGTTCTTTGTATTTAAATTTTCCTTTATTACCCCCTTTTTTCAGGTTTTTGTTTTTTGAACGAGTTTCAGCTGAAACAGGGTCGGTGTCGGTGTTCCGTTTTTTTAGAGGAAGGTAAGTATCCCTTTTAGTACCTTTTTATCCACTTTTTACTCCTTATTGGGTTTTTAGTGTGATATTTATTATTGTTCTTTTAAGCATTTTATTTAAAAACTGTTTGTGGTGCCTCCATCATGTCGGCTAACTATGCTGGCATGAGGAGGCACCACAGCGCTAGATTTTTATTTAAAGAAAAAGAAGGAAAGCTTATAGAGATGTCCAGATTGGACTTCTCTCGGAAGCTAATTCAAAACATATTGAACTTCAAGCCAGACGATTTGAATTGCATCCTGTCATTGCCTTTTAACAAAGGTTTCGATGTAAGTTTTCGCACTGCAGCTTTGCTGCAGGAGTTTTGGACAAGATTTGAAAATGTGCAAGCCCAGTTTTCTGCTTTTACTGTTGAGAAACTTACTGACAATACTCTGAAGACAGTAATTGTCAGAATGTTCAATGAAATGGTGAACGCAGAAGATATCTGTATATGGTTGGGAAGATTCTGCACTGTTAAAGGCCAGGCAATGAAGGTGAGGGATGTTGACGGCATCTGGAACTGCGCCTGGAGGGTCCCCATCCAACAATGGCAAGACCCCCAGGGCTTCCAGGGCCTGAAACATCTCCCATCAATGATTGTCTTGGGAGAAAACAGAGGCTACATCCACTACCAGGGACAGCCCAAACTCTGCTGCAAATGTGGGGAGCACGGGCACCTGGTGGAGGCCTGTACGAGGGTGTTTTGTGGCAAATGTAGAGGAATCGGTCACACCTTCGAAGAGTGTACGAATGGCAGAAAGTGCAATCTCTGTGGAGAATCAAACCACCTCTTCAGAGATTGCCCAAAATCCTTTGCCAACAAATTGAAATCCAGAAAAACGCGGGAAGGAAATGGAGGGCAGACCGAGGCAGTTAACGAGCTACTTGAAACAGCTGGGCTGGAAAATTCAAACTTCCCGCCAAAATCCCTGAATGGTGGACAGCAGTCAGGTGAGGCCGAGGAGGGGGAGGGGCCTGCTACACCCCCACCAATGGAGAGTTCTGGAGAGGAGGAGGAGGAGGTGGTGCAGGCAGAAGGCGGAGCTAGTTCAGAATGTGAAGAAGTCCAATCACAGGATGATAGCGAGGATGCCTCCCTCACAGATGCCCAGCAAACAAAGAGGCTTGCATCAGAATTGTCCTCTGATTCTCCTATAGTCTCAGAGAAGAGGGGAAGAGCTGGGACTACCTCAGACAGTTCATCTGTGGAGGAGCCCAGAGTCTTCCCCTCCAATTCACCAAATGAGGTCTCTTTTTTAAATGTAGTTCTGCAATCAACCCCTAGAGACTCAAAGTTTAACAAAACCTTGCAACAGAGGCCAACCCCCAGAGTCCGACCGGGGAATAGAGCTCAACACCCTCGCCTCTCATCTGTAGAAGTGAAGGAAGAGCTCCATTCACAAGAAATTACATAACTGCTTTTAAGACATTTTAAATGTTTTAACCCTCATTTAGTCTTTTAAGATGTCATACCTGTTGTTTTTAACCATACTCATGACACTCACTCTCTCAACTATTAATGTGAGAAGTGTAAAGTCGAAAGTTAGAGCTCAGAGTGTTTTATCCTTTCTTAGTTCTTTTAAGTCAGATGTTCTTTTAATACAGGAATGCGGCCTACCGTTTTTAAAGCACTACAGACAGTGGGAGGAGATGTGGCCACAGACATCATTGTGGAGTGGATCCAACCAAAACAAAAATGATGGAGTGGCCATTTTGATCAAAAACCCTCAGGTTCTGGTGAAGGGCAGCACTGTGGTGAGAGACGGACGGGCACTTTTAGCACATTTGACTTTTATGGGACAAGATTTTAACCTCTTAAATATTTATGGCTTTAACGAAAAAAATGACCGGTATGACCTTTTAGAAGACCTGCAGTCCCACATGCTAGGTAGGGCACCACTAGTTTTAGGGGGTGATTTTAACTGTATTTTAAGCAGGAGTGACAGAAAAAGAGCAGGGGAATTTTTTAAAGTTGACAAAACATCGGTTTTATTACAGGGCATATGCAAGGATTTTAAACTTCAGGACTGTTTTAAAACCATGCATCCCAGAGAGGAGGGCTTCACCTGGTTCAGTGGTGATGGCACCAGAGCCTCTCGTATAGACTACCTTTTTACACGTGACTGCCCACCAACCGATGCTAGATTGACCCCCGTTTTCTTTTCCGATCACCTAATGCTTTCCTGCACCCTATCACTCTCTTCGGGTGTGACTTCCGGAAGTGGTCTGTGGAAACTAAACTGCTCCTTTTTAAAAGAAGACGAAATAGTTAGTCAGTACCGGGAGCAGTACCACGAGTGGCAGACCCTTCAAGACTTTTACGATACACGTGCACACTGGTGGGAAATGGTGAAGGAAAAGACCCAGACTTTCTTTAGACAGGCAGGTAGGAGAAAAAACAATAGGGAAAACAGACGCATGATGGGACTGCAGAAGCGACTACAGCGCTATTTTAAATTAAACCAACAAGGGATGGATTTTAATGATGAAATTAAACAAGTGAAAACAGAGATGTCGATTTTAGCAGATATTAAAAGTAAGGGTGCCATTTTAAGAAGCAGGGAACGAGAAATAGAGGAAGGAGAGAAGTGCACAAGGTATTTTTTTAAGAAAATTGTGAATAAAGGGGGGGCCATTTTAAAGCTAACAAAAGAGAACGGGTGCACAGTTGATTCAATGGAAGAAATTAAACAAGCTGTTGAACAATTTTATCGTGAATTGTACGAACAAAAACCTGTTGAAATGGACACCATGACAGAAGTTTTAAATTTCATAGAAAAAACAGTAAAAGACAGTGTGCTTTTAACCCAAGATTTTACAATTTCAGAGTTAAATAAATGTTTTACAAATTTTAAGAAAGGGAAGTCCCCAGGACAAGATGGACTTCCCTTGGAATTTTATTTGACCTTTTGGGATATTTTAGCACCTGACTTGTTTACTGTTTTTATGGAATTTGAGCAACTTGACCGACTTCCTGACAGTTTTAGAGCAGGGATAGTGACTCTTCTTCACAAAAAAAAAGACAAGACTGACTTGAAGAATTGGAGACCGATTACACTTTTAAACTTTGACTGTAAACTTTTTAGTAAACTTTTAGCCTCACGTATGTCCTTGTTTTTAGAAGACCTGATTCACCCGGATCAAGCCTGTGCCATCCCGGGGAGGAAGATAACCGACAGCCTCGTACTGATCCAAGACACCATCTGTTATGCGAGAGACAGAAACATTCGGCTAGCAGTCCTAAATTTAGACTTTGAGAAAGCCTTTGATCGGGTCTCGCACCAGTACCTTTTCCAGGTACTGCCAAAAATGGGGTTCCCAGAAAGGTTTATAGCTTGGGTGGGTCTGCTGTACCGGGGCATTACCAGCAAATTCCTTTTTAACGGGCATCTGACAAAAGCAGTAAACATCCACTGCGGTGTCCGTCAGGGTTGTCCGTTATCTGCCCTCCTCTACATCATCTGTGTGGAACCACTGGCACAGAGCTTGAGAAGGGACCACCGAATCAATGGGGTGAGAGTCCCGGGGAGCGGGGGACTATCGACAAAGTGTGTTTTATATATGGACGACGTGAACATTTTATGTACAGACCTATTATCTATCAATAGGACTCTGGACTTGACCGACTGGTATGGACGGGCCTCTGGGGCAAAGCTAAACAGAAACAAGACCCAAGCCCAATTTTATGGGCCATGGACAGCGACTGAGACTGCAGGACTCCCCGTGACTATAACCCAGACAAAACAGAAAATACTGGGGATTAATTTTGACAAGGAAGGGGGAGGGACATCAAACTGGTCAGACGTGGTAGGGAAAGTAAAGCAAAGACTAGGATACTGGGGACTTAGAGGACTGACCATTGAAGGAAAGGTTTTAATCATCAAAGCCGTGATTTTACCTTTGCTTTTACTAAACAGTTCTGTTTTTATCCCACCTAGAAAAGTGCTTTTAGACCTGGACCGAGCCATTTTTTATTTTCTGTGGGGCTCCAAGTGGGAAAGATTGAGGAGAGATGTAATGAAGAAACAAAAAGAGAAAGGAGGAAAAGGAGTGCCTGATTTTTATTTGTTTTTAGGAAGCAGATACACTACACTGCACATCCTACAGGCCACAGACCCATCCGGAAACCCCAAAACTAAAGCAATGACACGATTCTGGATGGGTTCTTACCTCAGAAGACTGAAGATTTTACCCACCGACCTAAAAGTGCCTGTGTCTTTTAGCCTGCCACCATCCTATGCTTTTATCCAGACGTTCTTAAAGCATTTTAACTTGGAGGCAGAGGAGTTGCATGTTTTAACAAACCACCGCTCTTTGATTTCTGTTGTGCAGGAGCGGGAACCAGTGAGTCCAGTGCGTGGGCTCGTGTTCGGCGAGCCCTCAACAGTTTGGTGCAACGTCAACCATTCCGCTTTCCCAAACAGACTTCGGGACCTGTCGTGGATGGTGGCTCATGAGATCCTGCCAGTCAGGTCCGTTATGCACTCCCGGGGCATGTCAGCGATCTCAACCTGCCCGCGACCTGGTTGTGGCGCGCCTGAGTCGGTGAGGCACCTGCTCTGGGAGTGCAGCGCTGCTGCAGACCAGTGGGCAACAGCCGGCTCCTTGCAATTCCCCTACTTGCCAGCAAGGGAGGTCCTCACAGCACAACTCGTGCTCTATGGGGTGAGCCAAACAAAAATGAAAAAGAAGGACTTTGCTAAGCAGTGGCTCACCCTAGCCGCCATCAAAGACGCCATGTGGACCTACTGGAACTTGCTGGTGAGGAAGCGCATGCAGATCCCCCCCGTGGCTGTGATCCGGATGGCCGCAGCGGCGGCTCAAGCGGCCGGAGCTGCAGGCGGCGGGCCTAGGACACATCCACAAAGAAGAATCGCCTCTGTGCCCATTCGGATGAAGGAGCCGGAGCTACACACAAAAAGGTCAAAGCAGCGACGGCCTGGCTCTCCGGGTGAGGCAGGTGGGAAGGAGCAACAGGGTGGGGATCTCCTCTGAGCACCACGACAGGATCCCGAGAGACCTACTGTTTGGGGGAGCGAAATGAGTTTCCCTGGGTAGGGACTCACTGCGCTCCTGCACAAAAAATGGACTTGGAAGAGAGCATTTTAACTAATGCACTCCTTTTTAAAGACACTCAATACAAACTGCTACTCGCATGAGAACTACTTCACATGTAACTTTTACCTTAGACAACATTGACCTTATCTGTAATATCCCATGAAAAATTTGTTTTATTGTTGTTGTTTTAAATGTGGTTATACAGATTACACTTATTTATTGATGTTTTTATTCATAGGTAAAACATATGTCTTAAATATGAAGTTTTTATGAAAATGTGATGTATTAGTGTCAATAAATTTTTTCAAAAGAAAAAAATCTGTTCTTATCAGTTTAATATCTGATACGTCCTTTATATGAGGACTACGTATTAAATGGATTTTTAGGCACAGGGGTTGAAAAAGGGGCTTGCTCCGTTCACTCCACGCATCGACCCGGTACTGCAGTGCCGCCGGGAACAGTGCACTCTTCCCAACTCTTGTGAAATAACAAAACCAGCGGTACATGGTGGTAGTTCCAGGGAGCCGTTGTATTCTGACTTCTAAAATGGAACTATAATCTTTAGAAAAGACGCAGTTTATGAGCATGTCGTGGGATTGAGCTTCCCTGGTTTCTCTGTATGACCATGAACACCAAACTACACACAGAGAACAGAGGAGCTTGACAGACACACACTAAGTTATCTGAGAGTCCCATTTTCAGCTGCAGAGAAAAAACACATCAGGGAAGTCGACGTGCAGGCTCAACATCAGCCTCTCAAGCCAACTCTCTGGTAAAATAGGGGAAACGTATGGTTCCAGCACCTATGTAACACATATTTGTCACAGGGACTGTGGCTTACGGCCACACCGCCCTGAACACGCCCGATCTCGTCCGAACTCGGAAGCCAAGCAGGGTCGGGCCTGGTTAGTACTTGGACGGGAGACCGCTTGGGAATACCAGGTGCTGTAAGCATTTTTCTCTCTTCTCTTCTCTCTGCATGTCTTTTGTTGAAACATCTGTTGATCACCCTGTGATCCATCTTGCTGATCCTGGATCTGCTAAGATGTCCCAGGTCATGGTTACCTTTGATCCTCATACATTTAACTTTGTCCTGACAAAGGAGCAGTTCCAAAAAGTCAAACAGGGACTGCCTTTGCATTTGACGCAGTCAAACTGCATGCGCCTGGAGAAGCCAAAAGGCTTACAGCACCTGGTATTCCCAGGCGGTCTCCCCATCCAAGTACTAACCAGGTCCGACTCTGCTTAGCTTCTGAGATAAAACTCTGGCTTTTAGTCTGCGAAAAAAGAGAGTGAAAGTGAACTCCACTTTGAGATGGCTCTGGGATTGGGCCGACTGGGAGAATTGCTTGAAAAAAACCTCTACACCCAATGAGCGGTCAGAACAAAGCCTCAACACCCCTAGTCTTTTGCACAGAGTAAAAGACAAAGCAGCCATTGAATAGGGCCCGATTGTTCCTACCTGGTCGGCCGAGGAGCCAGCGTCTCAACCAAGCAAAGCTCACCGTGGGGAAGGTGGCTATGCCAACTAGCCTGATGCACCGCTCCCGCAGTGTCAAATACTCGTACTCTGGTTTCTCTTCATAACGTACAAGTCTTTTGCCTTTTACTAAAGACTTCCGTGGAGGGCAACATTAATGAGTTTTTTCTATCTTTGGAAGGCTTTACCTTTGCGGGTGAAGCCCATTCTGTCTGTGCAAAGGAAATCTTCTTGCTGTGCCAAGTGACTTCTCGGAGTAGAGTCACCTTATTTGTTGAGACCGTGCCCATGTTCAAAGCTGGAGCGCTAAATTGTTGTTTGAATGGTGCTCAGTGGAGCGGGCGGGAGTGCAAAGTTGTACCATCTGAAACGGCTGAAGAGTGCTCACTGCAGCGGGTGGGCGGAGGTGCAAAGTGACGCTTTGTAGGCAAATAAAGAGCACCGCCACAAGTGCGCATTGTGCCAGGAAGGGCGCTCGGACGTGAAACAGTGGAGGGTTATCGCTTCTCGGCCTTTTGGCTAAGACTGCGATCGCCTCCTTTGGGTGGACTATTTTATGCCTTTTCGGCATTAAATTTTCTCGCTTTGGAGGTTCCTTTTTGTGTTCGATCAAAGTATTCCAAGTCTTTTGTAGTTGGAGTTCTTTGTATTTAAATTTTCCTTTATTACCCCCTTTTTTCAGGTTTTTGTTTTTTGAACGAGTTTCAGCTGAAACAGGGGCGGTGTCGGTGTTCCGTTTTTTTAGAGGAAGGTAAGTATCCCTTTTAGTACCTTTTTATCCACTTTTTACTCCTTATTGGGTTTTTAGTGTGATATTTATTATTGTTCTTTTAAGCATTTTATTTAAAAACTGTTTGTGGTGCCTCCATCATGTCGGCTAACAATGCTGGCATGAGGAGGCACCACAGCGCTAGATTTTTATTTAAAGAAAAAGAAGGAAAGCTTATAGAGATGTCCAGATTGGACTTCTCTCGGAAGCTAATTCAAAACATATTGAACTTCAAGCCAGACGATTTGAATTGCATCCTGTCATTGCCTTTTAACAAAGGTTTCGATGTAAGTTTTCGCACTGCAGCTTTGCTGCAGGAGTTTTGGACAAGATTTGAAAATGTGCAAGCCCAGTTTTCTGCGTTTACTGTTGAGAAACTTACTGACAATACTCTGAAGACAGTAATTGTCAGAATGTTCAATGAAATGGTGAACGCAGAAGATATCTGTATATGGTTGGGAAGATTCTGCACTGTTAAAGGCCAGGCAATGAAGGTGACGGATGTTGACGGCATCTGGAACTGCGCCTGGAGGGTCCCCATCCAACAATGGCAAGACCCCCAGGGCTTCCAGGGCCTGAAACATCTCCCATCAATGATTGTCTTGGGAGAAAACAGAGGCTACATCCACTACCAGGGACAGCCCAAACTCTGCCGCAAATGTGGGGAGCACGGGCACCTGGTGGAGGCCTGCACGAAGGTGTTTTGTGGCAAATGTAGAGGAATCGGTCACACCTTCGAAGAGTGTACGAATGGCAGAAAGTGCAATCTCTGTGGAGAATCAAACCACCTCTTCAGAGATTGCCCAAAATCCTTTGCCAACAAATTGAAATCCAAAAAAACGCAGGAAGGAAATGGAGGGCAGACAGAGGCAGTTGCTACTTGAAACAGCTGGGCTGGAAAATTCAAACTTCCCGCCAAAATCCCTGAATGGTGGACAGCAGTCGGGTGAGGCAGAGGAGGGGGAGGGGCCTGCTACACCCCCACCAATGGAGAGTTCTGGAGAGGAGGAGGAGGAGGTGGTGCAGGCAGAAGGCGGAGCTAGTTCAGAATGTGAAGAAGTCCATCACAGGATGATAGCGAGGATGCCTCCCTCCCAGATGCCCAGCAAACAAAGAGGCTTGCATCAGAATTGTCCTCTGATTCTCCTATAGTCTCAGAGAAGAGGGGAAGAGCTGGGACTACCTCAGACAGTTCATCTGTGGAGGAGCCCAGAGTCTTCCCCTCCAATTCACCAAATGAGGTCTCTTTTTTAAATGTAGTTCTGCAATCAACCCCTAGAGTCTCAAAGTTTAACAAAACCTTGCAACAGAGGCCAACCCCCAGAGTCCGACCGGGGAATAGAGCTCAACACCCTCGCCTCTCACCTGTAAAAGTGAAGGAAGAGCTCCATTCACAAGAAATTACATAACTGCTTTTAAGACATTTGAAATGTTTTAACCCTCATTTAGTCTTTTAAGATGTCATACCTGTTGTTTTTAACCATACTCATAACACTCACTCTCTCAACTATTAATGTGAGAAGTGTAAAGTCGAAAGTTAGAGCCCAGAGTGTTTTATCCTTTCTTAGTTCTTTTAAGTCAGATGTTCTTTTAATACAGGAATGCGGCCTACCGTTTTTAAAGCACTACAGACAGTGGGAGGAGATGTGGCCACAGACATCATTGTGGAGTGGATCCAACCAAAACAAAAATGATGGAGTGGCCATTTTAATCAAAAACCCTCAGGTTCTGGTGAAGGGCAGCACTGTGGTGAGAGACGGACGGGCACTTTTAGCACATTTGACTTTTATGGGACAAGATTTTAACCTCTTAAATATTTATGGCTTTAACGAAAAAAATGACCAGTATGACCTTTTAGAAGACCTGCAGTCCCACATGCTAGGTAGGGCACCACTCGTTTTAGGGGGTGATTTTAACTGTATTTTAAGCAGGAGTGACAGAAAAAGAGCAGGGGAATTTTTTAAAGTTGACAAAACATCGGTTTTATTACAGGGCATATGCAAGGATTTTAAACTTCAGGACTGTTTTAAAACCATGCATCCCAGAGAGGAGGGCTTCACCTGGTTCAGTGGTGATGGCACCAGAGCCTCTCATATAGATTACCTTTTTACACGGGACTGCCCACCAACCGATGCTAGATTGACCCCTGTTTTCTTTTCCGATCACCTGATGCTTTCCTGCACCCTATCACTCTCTTCGGGTGTGACTTCCAGAAGTGGTCTGTGGAAACTAAACTGCTCCCTTCTAAAAGAAGATGAAATAGTTAGTCAGTACCGGGAGCAGTACCACGAGTGGCAGACCCTTCAAGACTTTTACGATACACGTGCACACTGGTGGGAAATGGTGAAGGAAAAGACCCAGACTTTCTTTAGACAGGCAGGTAGGAGAAAAAAGAATAGGGAAAACAGACGCATGATGGGACTGCAGAAGCGACTACAGCGCTATTTTAAATTAAACCAACAAGGGATGGATTTTAATGATGAAATTAAACAAGTGAAAACAGAGATGTCGATTTTAGCAGATATTAAAAGTAAGGGTGTCATTTTAAGAAGCAGGGAACGAGAAATAGAGGAAGGAGAGAAGTGCACAAGGTATTTTTTTAAGAAAATTGTGAATAAAGGGGGGGCCATTTTAAAGCTAACAAAAGAGAACGGGTGCACAGTTGATTCAATGGAAGAAATTAAACAAGCTGTTGAACAATTTTATCGTGAACTGTACGAACAAAAACCTGTTGAAATGGACACCATGACAGAAGTTTTAAATTTCATAGAAAAAACAGTAAAAGACAGTGTGCTTTTAACCCAAGATTTTACAATTTCAGAGTTAAATAAATGTTTTACAAATTTTAAGAAAGGGAAGTCCCCAGGACAAGATGGACTTCCCGTAGAATTTTATTTGACCTTTTGGGATATTTTAGCACCTGACTTGTTTACTGTTTTTATGGAATTTGAGCAACTTGAGCGACTTCCTGACAGTTTTAGAGCAGGGATAGTGACTCTTCTTCACAAAAAAAAAGACAAGACTGACTTGAAGAATTGGAGACCGATTACACTTTTAAACTTTGACTGTAAACTTTTTAGTAAACTTTTAGCCTCACGTATGTCCTTGTTTTTAGAAGACCTGATTCACCCGGATCAAGCCTGTGCCATCCCGGGGAGGAAGATAACCGACAGCCTCGTACTGATCCGAGACACCATCTGTTATGCGAGAGACAGAAACATTCGGCTAGCAGTCCCAAATTTAGACTTTGAGAAAGCCTTTGATCGGGTCTCGCACCAGTACCTTTTCCAGGTACTGCCAAAAATGGGGTTCCCAGAAAGGTTTATAACTTGGGTGGGTCTGCTGTACCGGGGCATTACCAGCAAATTCCTTGTTAACGGGCATCTGACAAAAGCAGTAAACATCCACTGCGGTGTCCGTCAGGGTTGTCCGTTATCTGCCCTCCTCTACATCATCTGTGTGGAACCACTGGCACAGAGCTTGAGAAGGGACCACCGAATCAATGGGGTGAGAGTCCCGGGGAGCGGGGGACTATCGACAAAGTGTGTTTTATATATGGACGATGTGAACATTTTATGCACCGACCTATTATCTATTAATAGGACTCTGGATTTGACTGACTGGTTTGGACGGGCCTCTGGGGCAAAACCAGTGTTCGAACTACGGGGGGACTCGGGGGATCCGAGACCCCCTGAAACTGACACGAGACCCCCCCGAAAACATGATTTGGGAAATGTTGGGGGGTCTCTAAAATATTGGCAAAATGTGATTTCCCCTGATGAGTTATGATTGCAGACGCGATGCGTGTGTAGAGGTGTGGAGCCTGTGTGCGTAATTGGAGTCAAGCGCAAGCAAGCAAGCAAGCAAGCAACGCCCCCCCCCCCGCCAGAGAAAAAATGACCCCCCGAAAATCTCGGAATAGTTCGAACACTGGGCAAAACTAAACAGAAACAAGACCCGAGCCCAATTTTATGGGCCATGGACAGCGACTGAGACAACAGGACTCCCCGTGACTATAACCCAGACCAATCAGAAAATACTGGGGATTATGTTTGACAGGGAAGGGGGAGGGTCATCAAACTGGCCAGACGTGGTAGAGAAAGTCAAGCAAAGACTAGGATACTGGGGACTTAGAGGACTGACCGTTGAAGGAAAGGTTTTAATCATCAAAGCCGTGATTTTACCTTTTCTTTTACTAATGACACGACCTGGCTCAAAAGCCTTATCAAAAAGGAGGAAGCACACGGTTTGTAAGTTATAAGGAAATCAAATTTATTTAAACAATTTGAACTTAAGCTACGAATTCAACAAAAGTAAAACAATGGGATGTGGCAATCAGTCATCAGTAGTGTAGTGGTGTTATGGAGCATAAATGTGCGGCAAAGGTGTTGTATGGTGCGAAACATATCAAAAGGATAAACCAAACAAACCCAAAACACACTGCTGTTCTCACAAACCCAGCCAGGATCCAAAAGGGAAGAATTAACAAAATAAGGCGGCTTAAATCCACTCCCACAGACGGCCAGGTGTACGAGCTGCCGCAATCACTGCTGCACACTCCAATCAGCTTCCTGGTCTCAGGGAGGAGACAAAGAAAGAGGGAGGAGAGAGACATGCCCAGCACAAGCCCCAGGGGCTGTGACACTGATCAGTTCTGTTTTAATCCCACCTAGGAAAGTGCTTTTAGACCTGGACCGAGCCATTTTTTATTTTCTGTGGGGCTCCAAGTGGGATAGACTGAGGAGAGATGTAATGAAGAAACAAACAGAGAAAGGAGGAAAGGGAGTGCCTGATTTTTATTTGTTTTTAGGAAGCAGATACACTACACTGCACATCCTACAGGCCACAGACCCATTCGGAAACCCCAAAACTAAAGCAATGACACGATTCTGGATGGGTTCTTACCTCAGAAGACTGAAGATTTTACCCACCGACCTAAAAGTGCCTGTGTCTTTTAGCCTGCCACCATCCTATGCTTTTATCCAGACGTTCTAAAAGCATTTTAACTTGGAGGCAGAGGAGTTGCATGTTTTAACAAACCACCGCTCTTTGATTTCTGTTGTGCAGGAGCGGGAACCAGTGAGTCCAGTGCGTGGGCTCGCGTTTGGCGAGCACTAAACAGTTTGGTGCAACGTCAACCATTCCGCTCTTCCAAACAAACTCCGGGACCTGTCATGGATGGTGGCTCATGAGATCCTGCCAGTCAGGTCCGTTATGCACTCCCGGGGCATGTCAGCGATCTAAACCTGCCCGCGACCTGGTTGTGGCGCGCCTGAGTCGGTGAGGCACCTGCTCTGGGATCTTAGAGATTAGTGATGGGATTTTCGGGTCTTTTTCCAGATGCGGCTCTAATGGCTCGACTTACTGTGGAGAGCCGGCTCTTTCGGCTCCACAACGGCTCCCCATATATCCCCGTCTAGCACTGGCAGAAGCAGAGAAAAACGCGCAAGGAGAGGGAGAGTGAGAGTGAGGGGGAGGGAGATGGGAGAGACAGCGAGGCACCGGTCCGAAGGACAAAACAAATGACGTGGGAAAAAAACTGTCGGCTCTGTGGCACTGACAGGGAGGCGGAGAGACAGCGAGATACTGAAAGAAAAAAAAACGTCTCCCAAATAGGATCCCAAAATGGCTCCCATTATGGAGCTGGTTCCTGTCGTTCACTTCAAAGAGCCGGCTCTTAGAGCCGGATCGTTCGCGACCGACACATCACTATTAGAGATGGCAGCAAAAAGATGGAAAAAAAGAGCACATGTGAACAATGAAGTGGATGTTTAGCAAGTTTTGCTGAATACGGCAGCATGTCTGCACTGGAGATATTAAGCCGTGAGGGTTTGCCTCAACTAAGAATTTTCCTAGTGTGGGTGGGTGTGGCTCTAGAGATGGGGAGAGTGGAAAAGCTAAATCAATTTGTGCTCCAAGTTCCTTGGTTGTTGAAACAAGAACTGATCAGAAAGATGAAGAAAAGCCGGACTGTTTTAATCTGCAAGCTTTTCAGATTCAGGTTAGCTGCTGGCATGACACTGCAGACAGTTGAATTTGCTGCACCGTCCGGCCGAGTGAGGCACCTGGAAAAGAGGTGTCAGCCTCTGACAGTTCCAACTCATACTTACCTGGCAGGGGAGATACCATGATCAAGAAGGTGGTTCACCCAGGACGAGGCTCAGCCATTGCACACCGGCTGTGCTGACCCTTGCGAATGGCGATGTGCTGAATAGGAGTGCAATTGACCCTGCGAGCCATTGGCTTAGAGTCCATGTAGGTGCAATTAAGAATTCTGATGTCACTGACCTCAAGAGTAATTTGCATATGCCTTCCCCCAGGTCTTGTGGACCAGGAAGGACCAGGAAGGACCAGGATATTACAGCACAAATGGCACACAATTTTATAGTTGCACCAAGCATAAGCCCCCTGCATCCATTTGCGCACTAAAGTCCCCTCCTGGCATGCTTTTGCATGGTTTTGTCATGTCAATCAACAGAATAAAGTGTTAAATGCATTCATTGTCATACTTTTGCTATATCTCAAGTGTGTGTATGAACAAAAAGCTATTCAAAATTCATGCCATGTATTTTTTTTTGCTCCCTTTCTTTCAATAAAGTATTGTTGATTATCACTTACTCCTATGCCTCTTATGCTACTTCCCTAGAAGCCATTTATTTATATGGCCCTTATTTCTGATAACGAGGCTCTGTTATTGTTGAATCAATTGACAGACACTCCACGACTCATTGTGACTGTAGCACTGACCATTTTTATTCAGTACCACAGCAAACAGCATCCAAGGGCAATGTTGACACCAGAGGGTGCAGTGCCGAGGAACAACAAAAGGTGCTGCGTTAAAGGGCACTCAGAGAGGGCACAGAGGACCATGAATTGCATGGCATTGTGGAGCAATACAAAATGTAATGGCACAGTTTACAGAGCATCACAGAAGTGCAACTTTAAAGGGCACTTTAAGACCAGAACAGAGAGAACAACCCCACATAAAGTGAATGAAACAGGGCAACAGTGCAGAGAACAACCCCACATGAAGTAAATGAAATAGGGCAACAGTGCAGAGAACAACCCCACATTAAGTGAATGAAATAGGGCAACAGTGCAGAGAACAACCCCACATAAAGTAAATGAAACAGGGCAACAGTGCAGAGAACAACCCCACATAAAGTAAATGAAACAGGGCAACAGTGCAGAAAACAACCCCACATAAAGTAAATGAAACAGGGCAACAGTGCAGAGAACAACCCCACATGAAGTAAATGAAACAGGGCAACAGTGCAGAGAACAACCCCACATGAAGTAAATGAAACAGGGCAACAGTGCAGAGAACAACCCCACATAAAGTGAATGAAATAGGGCAACAGTGCAGAGAACAACCCCACATTAAGTGAATGAAACAGGGCAACAGTGCAGAGAACAACCCCACATAAAGTAAATGAAACAGGGCAACAGTGCAGAAAACAACCCCACATAAAGTGAATGAAACAGGGCAACAGTGCAGAGAACAACCCCACATAAAGTGAATGAAATAGGGCAACAGTGCAGAGAACAACCCCACATAAAGTAAATGAAACAGGGCAACAGTGCAGAAAACAACCCCACATAAAGTGAATGAAACAGGGCAACAGTGCAGAGAACAACCCCACATAAAGTGAATGAAACAGGGCAACAGTGCAGAGAACAACCCCACATAAAGTAAATGAAACAGGGCAACAGTGCAGAAAACAACCCCACATAAAGTGAATGAAACAGGGCAACAGTGCAGAGAACAACCCCACATAAAGTGAATGAAATAGGGCAACAGTGCAGAGAACAACACGTGCCATGTTTAAGGGCAATTGTTCGTCCAGAACACAGAGAACAACCCCACATAAAGTGAATGAAATAGGGCAACAGTGCAGAGAACAACCCCACATAAAGTGAATGAAATAGGGCAACAGTGCAGAGAACAACCCCACATAAAGTGAATGAAATAGGGCAACAGTGCAGAGAACAACCCCACATAAAGTGAATGAAATAGGGCAACAGTGCAGAGAACAACACACAGAACGCAGAGCATGAACACAGCAACTATATACACTATTTACAAGGGGCCGACCGTTCACTCCTCCAGTCCGTCCACAACGGACATGAAGTGTTCAAAGTTTTTGAAAACTATGTCTTCCAGTCCTTTGGAGGGTGAACGGTGGATCTCAGGGCAATATGTCTTTTTTTTATATTTTTTGTGTCCCTGGATTTTGTGCCCGCAAACTTTGCAGGCCGGGAGACGCTGCACCTTCACGCCCAGCTCAGTGGGGTGGTCTGCCAGCTTTCTCTTGTACAGAGTCGATCGGGACCACGACAACCCTGCCACAGCACTTTGTCCAGAGGGCGGCTTTACACCTGGCCTGATGGGCACAGACGCCGTGACCTGCGGGATGGAGGCCTGACCAGCAGGCTGTGTGGAGGAGGAGACGAGGGGCAGCAGAGGCGTGGTGATGGTGGACGGGGCAGAGCAGGAGACGAGGGGCAGCAGAGGCCTGGTGATGGTGGACGGGGCAGAGCAGGAGACGAGGGGCAGCAGAGGCGTGGTGATGGTGGACGGGGCAGAGCAGGAGACGAGGGGCAGCACTGCAGGAGGCCTGGTGATGGTGGAGGTGGTGGGGATTCTCCTCACCGGCAGACGGAGCAGCTGTGGAGGAGGCTGCGGCGTCTCCAGCAGCAGGTTGGTCCGACCCTTCAACACCTTGGTGCCGGCTGTGCTGGGCGTGGGGACGTACTCCATCACGGGGTAGTCGGGTGGAGGGAGGACGTCAGGCTGGCGCGGTGCAGGAGGCAGCTGCTCACAAGACACAGACACGGCCTTTGAGGTCACAGCTGGCTGCCTGGTGGCGTGGAGGTTGACCTCCACGCCATCTCCTGCTGGCGGATGAAGTCTCTCACCGTCTTGGTGTTAATTTTGGGGAGAGGGATGCCCGCCTTGCACAGGACGGGGTCCTCTACCAAGACCCGGTGCTGGATCCTCTCATAGGCCTTGAGAATGTTGGCCTTCTCAGGGCTGGAGCGAGAGGCCTGAGGGCTGTGCAGCCACAGCAGCTTGACCAGCACGTACATCAGCCTGTTGTGCTGCGGGCTGATGTCCTGCTGAGCTGGCGCGTACCTCCTAGCCATCTTTACCCGCTGGACCACGGCGGCGTCAGCCAGGTCGTCCCTCTTGGTCCGACAATACAGCGTGTTGCCCCAGTGGGTGCGGTAGAGCTGGTGGTACCGCTGTGGCTGTTTGTCATGCTCCTCCACCGCATTCCAGGCATGAAGGACCCTGTTCCGCTCTGCTGTGCTGAGGAGCAGCTTCTGCTCTGTCAAGCCGACCTCTAGCAGCGCAGCACAGAAAGCCTCCAGCTTCTGGAACCCGGGCAGAGGACTAACACTGCAGACATCGTCCTGTAAAACACACGCGCACACACACAGAGAAAAGTAGGTAAGTTTTAATGTATACGATGTCTTGTTTTTTTTAGCGGGTCACATGTATCGCTGTATTCTCTTCTATCAGTATGTATTGGACTCACAAAGGCAGGAGGGTTGACCGAAGCAGTCTCGCTGCTGGTCAGTCTGATGTGGGGCTCCACATCAGTACGGTCCTCCTCGCTCTGGTACGCCTCGTCGGCGTCTGGGTCGACCTCCCCAGGCTGAACGACCTCCTCCTCCGGCCCAGGACCGTCGCTGATGATGCCCTCCAGCGAGAACGCCTCCCCCGTGCTTTGGCTGAAGAGGTACTCCAGCCCGAGCAGCTCATCGGACTGGACATCAGCCGGGGCCCGGAAGTTGCGCTCCACTGGCTCGCCCAACAGCTGCTGGCAGCGGGAGTTCAGGCGGTCAATGAGCGGCGCAGAGTACACCCGGTGGTGCCGCCCTCCGCCCCCAAACACCGCGTCTGAGCTGCGGTCAGCGTTCCACCTGGCGATGCCGCTTATCAGGTAAACCTGATAAGGCCGCGCCGCACAGTGGGGACCTGAACATCACAACAAACAGGTATTATCAGTACCTCAGTTATCATGTGATAAACGTGTTTTTTTGTTGGTATTTTTCCCCCTTAGATTACCTGGAATCATGTGGGGCAAAGATTTATGGAACCCCTCCAGGCTGTTGCTCCCACGCAGGCCCTTATAATATGGGACGTCCACACCGTTGATGGTGGTGGTGCGGGCGACACGATACATGACCATGCCTGGGGGGTCCTGGATGCACTCCAGGTGTCGCTGCTGGGCTGCCCACATCTCATCAATGGCCGCTGTAAACACACACACACATGTTGAGCTGTAGTCATTTTGCACGTGTGTGTGTGTGTGTGTGTGTGTGTGAGGTGTTTTTTTTTCCTTACCAGGGGACTTGAAGAGGCTGACGCCGCTCTCATCCAGCCCTGCTGGACCCTTCAGGTCCTCGATGAGGAGGTGGACCAGGCGAAACGTCTCCTGGGCCCCGAGGGTGACGCGCCGGACATGGTGCTTCAGCTGGTCCCGGGAGACGTACCGCCGGACCACGTCCTCATCACTCACCACCTCCATGGTGGCCGGGTCTCTGGCCCTGATGGCAGCGATGAGGAGCTGGAGGTCCTCGCGGTTGTAGGCCAGCACCGCCCCGACCAGCGCGGATTTAAAGGGGCCGTATTTGGAGTGAGCCTCCGTTCTTAGAGCGGCGTCAAAACGGTGGAGCCAGTGGAAAATGTCCAGCCTCACCACCATCCCCTCGTCCACCCAGGACTGGAACATGATCTCCACCGCGGTCAGACCCTGTGCTTTGCAGCAGCCGCGGTCGATGTAGAGGATCTGGGGGACGGGCTGGTTTGCGAGGCGAAACCTCTCCATCACCCCACGACACATGGGCCCCAGCTTCTCCACCGACTCCTCGCAGGTAAGCACAAAGCTGACGATCTGGGAGAGCTCGTTGCCGATGCTGGTGAACCACTCAGCCGAGCCCTTGCCCTCCCAAGACAGCTTCTTCACCACCTACAACAAAACAAACAAACAAATACAGTTTAGCTTTGCATAATGTGGTGTTTCCCTGTGAGTACTTGTATGCAACACACTTTTGGCTAACTTGCCTTCTTCGTGGAGTCCATTTTCAGCACTTTGCCGAACGTGGACAGGATCTGGCTCCGGTAATCCTGCACGTTGTCCGCCTCGGCCAGGAGGAAGGCGTGGCGCAGGAGCCGGGCGCAGGGAACCGCTCTCGGAGGGGGCGGTGCCTGGAACTCCCTGTGGCCCAGCGCAGAGACGATGCCTCTGGGTTCCACCAGGGCCATGAGGAGTGTGGTGTAGAGGTCCTTCCTCTCGTGGTAGTCCTCCAGGTGGTTCTCCTGCACCTGCCGCCACACCTTGACCATCGTGTTACCCTCCGTTCTGTCACGCAGGAGGCGAATGATGGTCTTGTCCACCCCTCGCCTGGCAGTCAGTATGGCGGGAAACCTGGCCCGATGTGCCTCGCTCAGCTGCCGGAGGATGGCGTCGTCCCACGCCAGCCACCGACCCATGGGTCCGCTCTCTCCACCTCTGGCAGCCTTGAGACACGGCCCGCACGACAACACCTCTGTCGCCAGGGTGTACCAGCCCAACACATCACAGATGTGACGTACCTAAAACAGAGAGAGAGAGAGAGAGAGAATCACAGGTCAATCACAGGTTGCAGATATGCAACAAGCTTTTTATTTATTTACATTATTTATTTACATTACATTTTTTGCATTTTATGTGTGCTTCCCTTTTTCACAACAAAGATCTGTGAAATCTTTTTGATTTGTTGTTGAATGGAAAGTTTATGATGGTTGCGTTCCGCACTTTCTATTAAGAATGTTCAATAAAGGTCTATTACATACATTTTATTGTGGTAGCAGCAGTTCACTATACCTTTTTTGCCAATCGATCTGCAGAGAATGACTTGGTTGTGTGAACAAAATTAATCAGGAAAGCCCACAGTTGCAAATATGCAACATTGCCTAAAATGATTAAAAATAGCCCAATTTCAAAAATTCCAAAAATATTGGTGTATTCCCACCCAAAAAGATGCAAGAAGAGCCAAAATGATTTTTTTCAATGATTATTCGTATGCTTGGGTACAAGGTTAAGTAGTCAATGGTGATGTGTGTATTTCTCTGAGCACAGCTGTGCAGAGACTGAGCCTTACCCGGGAGTGGTAGCCAGACTTGGAGAGGTGTGAGTTGCCTCCAGCCCCGGCACACTTCTCTCCGCGCGGACACTTCAGGGAGCACCGCCACACTCCAACGGGACGCCAGAAGAAAAAGCGGCCTCGGAAAAAGGCCTGTGGAGTGGGAATGCCGCCGCTCACAAAGCCGGGTGGCTCGGGTGGGTAGAACCACATCCGGTCTGACTTCAACACTCGCCGCCTTCTAATGGCGCCCTTTATGTCCTTGTAGACCTGGACTGGTGTGAAGAGGCCTCGCTCGCTGTCCTCCTTCAGCCAGGGGATGTCGGCAGAGGGGATTCCGTTGGGGTCTTCCCAGAGGCGCACCCAGCCTTCCAGCTCCACCTGCAAGACACAAGGTGTACAACAACGCACAACATTTAGTTATTTATTTTCCCTAATGTGGTGATTTTGTGAAATGCATTAACATTGCTTGTGTATTTTGTGATTTTACACTTACAGAAGAGTCACTCTGTGACAAGGTGGTGGCAGACGCAGGCTGTGAGGTCGACGGCGGCTCCTCGGGACGAGCATCAGGGGGACCCTGACCAGGCGCTGAGGACGGCACGGGCGTCTGTTGTTCAGGAGACTCAGTAGAGGCAGCCTTGCTGGTGGACGGCTGTGAGGACAGCAGGAGCTGCTTTGAGGCAGCCTTGCTGGTGGACGGCTGTGAGGACAGCAGGAGCTGCTTTGAGGCAGCCTTGCTGGTGGACGCCTGTGAGGACAGCAGGAGCTGCTTGTGCTGTGTTGAGGCAGCCGTGCTGGTGGAGGGCTGTGAGGACGGCTTCTGCTGCTTGCTGCGCCTTTCCTTCTTGCTGGTGGACTTCTTTGGAGAAGCTGGCACGCTGGTGGAGAGTGGCGACGGCTGTTTGGGACCCTCGGCGGACATAGGAGGAGGCTGACTGGCGGAGATGGGCTCCCCATGGCTCTCGAAGGTGACGAGGGCATCCACCAGAGCAGTGTCGTCCGGAGCGTCGTCAGACCATGGCGCCTGGGAGGTGGCAGCTGCAGCAGGGGCCCTTGAAGTGGCAGCGGCGGCAGCAGCAGGAGGAGGAGTGGCGCTCTGTGAATTACAGGTGAGTGTGAGCTATTACATTATTATTGGGTTTTGCAGTGTAGTTACAGAATGCAGTGTAGTTACCTCTTTATCCAGTATGTACTGTCTGAAGCGTTTGAGTGACTTCGAGGTGATGTCACTCTCCCGCATCAGCAGCCACTGCTTGACAGAGCTGTGGGCCTCCTGCGCCATCCTCCGCTCCTGCTCACTGCCGGCTTGAGGGTCAGATTGGTGGCGCTGGTACCACTGCCACATCTCGAGGAACGTGAACGACCGGAAACGGCCCATGCCGTAAATGGCCTTGTCCACGTTCCTCTCGAGGTGGCAGGAGATGGCCGGAAAAAGCTCCACGTACTGCAGCAGGCTGTCCTTCAGCCACTCCTCGTTTATGGCCCCACGCTTCTCCGGCTGCCGGCTCTCTTTAACGTGGCGGTCGACGAGACTGAAATGCACACACACACACACACACACACACACACATCGCTGTTAGTTTCAGTGAAGGGAAAACTGTTCCTGGCTTGCTTTGGTTTTCTTGTAAATGCTTACTACTTGACGTAGCCCACGTCGTTCTCGACCAGCCACTTAAAGGTCCGGCCGGTGTAGCGGCCGAAGGTCAGGACCAGCTGCCCCAAGTACTGGGCCTCAGTCGGCCTCTGTACGCCACAGCGCCTCTTTGCTGAAGACGAGACATGTTATGACCTCAGTGAACAGGCAAGCAAAAGCTCTAGTGCACCACATTGTCATTACTTATATATTTATAGTATAAATGCAATGCCAAGATATTTACCCTCCTCAAAGGCAGTCTTGGGGTCCCTCAGTTTGTCGTCCCTCGGACAAACCTGACCTCTCCCCTGCTGGGCCTTGGCTGCCTTGGAGGCTGCCAGAACGCATTGCTGCCTCTCTAACGGCAGGCTGGTGTTCAGTATGTTGAGGGCTGGCAGCAAAGTATCCATGTCCTGAAATTGTCAACAGACTTTTAGCAATATCATGATCATTATAACCATTGCAATAGTCACTATTATTAGACAAATGGAGGCAAAAGCCATAGCATTGCCACCAGAATTGAAAATGTACAACAGGCAAATGTAACACGTATTAAAATTCATACAAACGAGGTGGATATTTTATTTTTTTTTTTGCATAAATAATATCTCCGGGCCAAATCACAGACGCACTTGACAGAGTTGCAGCTTGAAAGAGCGCATGTGCACTGTCGCTGGTGTCACTCGACTTTCATTTTACAACGCTAAAAACGTTATCTATTATCTGTTGATGTGACATTCACAAAGTAGACAGGAAAACGATATAAATATAGCCATGCTGTATATTTATTTTTGCTAAAATAAACTTTATAGCGTTGATTAAACAAAACACCCATGGAGCAACGCGGAGATATTTACAGCGTACGGTCACCCAGCTTTAACATTACGCTTAAAACCTTGTATTACAAATAAACAGGTGATCTTCTTAATAAATTACAGAGGTATATCGCCAGAATATGATCGCAGACGAGCAAGAGGGTCTGGCTGCAGACCTGTACTGCCGCTGGTGTCACTCGACTTCCATGTTACAACGTTAAAAACGTTATCTGTTATCTGTTGATGTGATATTCACAAAGTAGAAAGGAAAACGATATAAATATAACCATGCTGTATTTTTTTCTTTTGCTAAAAATAAACTTTATAGCGTTGCTAACACCCTCCGGTCACCCAGCTTTAACATTACGCTAAAAACCTTGTATTACAAATAAACAGGTGATCTTCTTGATAAATTACAGAGGTATATCGCTAGAATATGATCGTAGTAGGTAAATGCGGGACATTTTTTATCAATTACAGAGGTATATCGCTAGAATATGATCGCAGACGAGCAAGAGGGTCTGGCTGCAGACCTGTACTGCCGCTGGTGTCACTCGACTTCCATGTTACAACGTTAAAAACGTTATCTGTTATCTGTTGATGTGACATTCACAAAGAAGACAGGAAAACGATATAAAAAAAGCCATGCTGTATATTTTTTTTGCTAAAAATAAACTTTATAGCGTTGCTAACACCCTCCGGTCACCCAGCTTTAACATTACGCTAAAAACCTTGTATTACAAATAAACAGGTGATCTTTTTGATAAATTACAGAGGTATATCGCTAGAATATAATCGTAGTAGGTAAATGCGGGACATTTTTTATCAATTACAGAGGTATATCGCTAGAATATGATCGTAGTAACAAACTGTACCTTCGTAGCAGCCTCTCGGTATTTCGCGAGTTGGTTTGGCTTGAATTGGCCAAGAACCTCTCTGATTGGCCTAGAGTGTACGTTTAGAATGTAGACTCCTCTCTGATTGGCCTAGAGTCTACACTTAACGTAGACTCTAGGCCAATGACAGGCCGTAACTGTCTACAAGAAACGTAGACTTTTGCACTTCAGTTCGGAAATCTTCTGCGAATAAGGGTCAGCACAGCCGGTGTGCAATGGCTGAGCCTCGTCCTGGGTGAACCACCTTCTTGATCATTGTATCTCCCCTGCCAGGTAAGTATGAGTTGGAACTGTCAGAGGCTGACACCTCTTTTCCAGGTGCCTCACTCGGCCGGACGGTGCAGCAAATTCAACTGTCTGCAGTGCCATGCCAGCAGCTAACCTGAATCTGAAAAGCTTGCAGATTAAAACACTCCGGCTTTTCTTCATCTTTCTGATCAGTTCTTGTTTCAACAACCAAGGAACTTGGAGCACAAATTGATTTAGTTTTTCCACTCTCCCCATCTCTAGAGCCACACCCAACGAACACTGGGAAAATTCTTAGTTGAGGCAAACCCTCACGGCTTAATATCTCCAGTGCAGAAATGCTGCCGTATTCTCATCTCGTTGTTGCCATCACTAAGGCAACGCCCACCTGCCTGGGGTGACTGCACTGTATGACCTCACCTGACAACTGCGCAGCTGCATATCAGCTGTGCAGACCTGCCGCAGCATTCAGCAAACCTTGCAAAACATGGGTTTTAAAGATGGAAAGGTGTCGTTAAAGCAGCAACGCCAGGACAAAAACCAAGGTAGAGTTGCCCAGGGATATTTACGTTATACAGTCAAATCAGGGGAGAGCGCGAACGCAGTCCCCCACTACCAGAAATTATGCAGTCGAGATTCCCACATTTGGGGAATTCGCAAGGGTCAGCACAACCGGTGTGCAATGGCTGAGCCTCGTCCTGGGTGAACCACCTTCTTGATCATGTTATCTCCCCTGCCAGGTAAGTATGAGTTGGAACTGTCAGAAGCTGACACCTCTTTTCCAGGTGCCTCACTCGGCCGGACGGTGCAGCAAATTCAACTGTCTGCAGTGCCATGCCAGCAGCTAACCTGAATCTGAAAAGCTTGCAGATTAAAACACTCCGGCTTTTCTTCATCTTTCTGATCAGTTCTTGTTTCAACAACCAAGGAACTTGGAGCACAAATTGATTTAGTTTTTCCACTCTCCCCACCTCTAGAGCCACACCCAACCCACACTGGGATAATTCTTAGTTGAGGCAAACCCTCACGGCTTAATATCTCCAGTGCAGAAATGCTGCCGTATTCTCATCTCGTTGTTGCCATCACTAAGGCAACGCCCACCTGCCTGGGGTGACTGCACTGTATGACCTCACCTGACAACTGCGCAGCTGCATATCAGCTGTGCAGACCTGCGCCAGCATTCAGCAAACCTTGCAAAACATGGGTTTTAAAGATGGAAAGGTGTCCTTAAAGCAGCAACGCCAGGACAAAAACCAAGTTAGAGTTGCCCAGGGATTTTTACGTTATACAGTCAAATCAGGGGAGAGCGCGAACGCAGTCCCCCACTACCAGAAATTATGCAGTTGAGATTCCCACATTTGGGGAATTCGCAAGGGTCAGCACAACCGGTGTGCAATGGCTGAGCCTCGTCCTGGGTGAACCACCTTCTTGATCATGGTATCTCCCCTGCCAGGTAAGTATGAGTTGGAGCTGTCAGAGGCTGACACCTCTTTTCCAGGTGCCTCACTCGGCCGGACGGTGCAGCAAATTCAACTGTCTGCAGTGCCATGCCAGCAGCTAACCTGAATCTGAAAAGCTTGCAGATTAAAACACTCCGGCTTTTCTTCATCTTTCTGATCAGTTCTTGTTTCAACAACCAAGGAACTTGGAGCACAAATTGATTTAGTTTTTCCACTCTCCCCATCTCTAGAGCCACACCCAACGAACACTGGGAAAATTCTTAGTTGAGGAAAACCCTCACGGCTTAATATCTCCAGTGCAGAAATGCTGCCGTATTCTCATCTCGTTGTTGCCATCACTAAGGCAACGCCCACCTGCCTGGGGTGACTGCACTGTATGACCTCACCTGACAACTGCGCAGCTGCATATCAGCTGTGCAGACCTGCCGCAGCATTCAGCAAACCTTGCAAAACATGGGTTTTAAAGATGGAAAGGTGTCGTTAAAGCAGCAACACCAGGACAAAAACCAAGGTTGAGTTGCCCAGGGATATTCACGTTATACAGTCAAATCAGGGGAGAGCGCGAACGCAGTCCCCTACTACCAGAAATTATGCAGTCGAGATTCCCACATTTGGGCAATTCGCAAGGGTCAGCACAGCCGGTGTGCAATGGCTGAGCCTCGTCCTGGGTGAACCACCTTCTTGATCATGGTATCTCCCCTGCCAGGTAAGTATGAGTTGGAACTGTCAGAGGCTGACACCTCTTTTCCAGGTGCCTCACTCGGCCGGACGGTGCAGCAAATTCAACTGTCTGCAGTGCCATGCCAGCAGCTAACCTGAATCTGAAAAGCTTGCAGATTAAAACTGTCCGGCTTTTCTTCATCTTTCTGATCAGTTCTTGTTTCAACAACCAAGGAACTTGGAGCACAAATTGATTTAGTTTTTCCACTCTCCCCATCTCTAGAGCCACACCCAACGAACACTGGGAAAATTCTTAGTTGAGGCAAACCCTCACGGCTTAATATCTCCAGTGCAGAAATGCTGCCGTATTCTCATCTCGTTGTTGCCATCACTAAGGCAACGCCCACCTGCCTGGGGTGACTGCACTGTATGACCTCACCTGACAACTGCGCAGCTGCATATCAGCTGTGCAGACCTGCCGCAGCATTCAGCAAACCTTGCAAAACATGGGTTTAAAAGATGGAAAGGTGTCCTTAAAGCAGCAATGCCAGGACAAAAACCAAGGTAGAGTTGCCCAGGGATATTTACGTTATACAGTCAAATCAGGGGAGAGCGCGAACGCAGTCCCCCACTACCAGAAATTATGCAGTCCAGATTCCCACATTTGGGAAATTCGCAAGGGTCAGTACAGCCGGTGTGCAATGGCTGAGCCTCGTCCTGGGTGAACCACCTTCTTGATCATGGTATCTCCCCTGCCAGGTAAGTATGAGTTGGAACTGTCAGAGGCTGACACCTCTTTTCCAGGTGCCTCACTCGGCCGGACGGTGCAGCAAATTCAACTGTCTGCAGTGCCATGCCAGCAGCTAACCTGAATCTGAAAAGCTTGCAGATTAAAACAGTCCGGCTTTTTTTCATCTTTCTGATCAGTTCTTGTTTCAACAACCAAGGAACTTGGAGCACAAATTGATTTAGTTTTTCCACTCTCCCCATCTCTAGAGCCACACCCAACGAACACTGGGAAAATTCTTAGTTGAGGCAAACCCTCACGGCTTAATATCTCCAGTGCAGAAATGCTGCCGTATTCTCATCTCGTTGTTGCCATCACTAAGGCAACGCCCACCTGCCTGGGGTGACTGCACTGTATGACCTCACCTGACAACTGCGCAGCTGCATATCAGCTGTGCAGACCTGCCGCAGCATTCAGCAAACCTTGCAAAACATGGGTTTTAAAGATGGAAAGGTGTCCTTAAAGCAGCAACGCCAGGACAAAAACCAAGGTAGAGTTGCCCAGGGATATTCACGTTATACAGTCAAATCAGGGGAGAGCGCGAACGCAGTCCCCTACTACCAGAAATTATGCAGTCGAGATTCCCACATTTGGGGAATTCGCAAGGGTCAGCAGAGCCGGTGTGCAATGGCTGAGCCTCGTCCTGGGTGAACCACCTTCTTGATCATGGTATCTCCCCTGCCAGGTAAGTATGATTTGGAACTGTCAGAGGCTGACACCTCTTTTCCAGGTGCCTCACTCGGCCGGACGGTGCAGCAAATTCAACTGTCTGCAGTGCCATGCCAGCAGCTAACCTGAATCTGAAAAGCTTGCAGATTAAAACACTCCGGCTTTTCTTCATCTTTCTGATCAGTTCTTGTTTCAACAACCAAGGAACTTGGAGCACAAATTGATTTAGTTTTTCCACTCTCCCCACCTCTAGAGCCACACCCAACCCACACTGGGAAAATTCTTAGTTGAGGCAAACCCTCACGGCTTAATATCTCCAGTGCAGAAATGCTGCCGTATTCTCATCTCGTTGTTGCCATCACTAAGGCAACGCCCACCTGCCTGGGGTGACTGCACTGTATGACCTCACCTGACAACTGCGCAGCTGCATATCAGCTGTGCAGACCTGCCGCAGCATTCAGCAAACCTTGCAAAACATGGGTTTTAAAGATGGAAAGGTGTCGTTAAAGCAGCAACACCAGGACAAAAACCAAGGTAGAGTTGCCCAGGGATATTCACTTTATACAGTCAAATCAGGGGAGAGCGCGAACGCAGTCCCACACTACGAGAAATTATGCAGTCGAGATTCCCACATTTGGGGAATTCGCAAGGGTCAGTACAGCCGGTGTGCAATGGCTGAGCCTCGTCCTGGGTGAACCACCTTCTTTATCATGGTATCTCCCCTGCCAGGTAAGTATGAGTTGGAACTGTCAGAGGCTGACACCTCTTTTCCAGGTGCCTCACTCGGCCGGACGGTGCAGCAAATTCAACTGTCTGCAGTGCCATGCCAGCAGCTAACCTGAATCTGAAAAGCTTGCAGATTAAAACAGTCCGGCTTTTCTTCATCTTTCTGATCAGTTCTTGTTTCAACAACCAAGGAACTTGGAGCACAAATTGATTTAGTTTTTCCACTCTCCCCATCTCTAGAGCCACACCCACCCACACTGGGAAAATTCTTAGTTGAGGCAAACCCTCACGGCTTAATATCTCCAGTGCAGAAATGCTGCCGTATTCTCATCTCGTTGTTGCCATCACTAAGGCAACGCCCACCTGCCTGGGGTGACTGCACTGTATGACCTCACCTGACAACTGCGCAGCTGCATATCAGCTGTGCAGACCTGCCGCAGCATTCAGCAAACCTTGCAAAACATGGGTTTTAAAGATGGAAAGGTGTCGTTAAAGCAGCAACGCCAGGACAAAAACCAAGGTAGAGTTGCCCAGGGATATTCACGTTATACAGTCAAATCAGGGGAGAGCGGGAACGCAGTCCCCCACTACCAGAAATTATGCAGTCGAGATTCCCACATTTGGGGAATTCGCCATTCGCAAGGGTCAGTACAGCCGGTGTGCAATGGCTGAGCCTCGTCCTGGGTGTAGTGATGTTACCTCCAACACCGAAGCTCCGAAGCACGCTTCAAACTCGACAGGGTAGTTCTAGTGAAGCAGTGGGCCGGAGCTTGCTTCATGTGACGTCACTGATGACGTTTGAACCACTTCACTGCTTCATTCAAACCGAGTCAGCTGACTGCTTCGAGTTGATGTGCGGAGCTTTGAACATTTGCCGCGATTCAGTGTATTCAAGATGGCTGAAGCCCCGGTTCATGTCCCACGTTCTACACGTATTATACGTTACGAACAGCTCTCGTTTTTTGATATTCGGAGTTTTGGATTATTCTCTCATGGAGCAACCATCGAGGAAGCGTTCTAAAGTGTGGGAATATTTCGACCTAAACAGTTCCTTCAGCACACCAGCCTCCTCTGTTCCCTGTGACAGAGTATTTTCCAAAGCTGGAGAAATTGACTAAAAAAGAAAAAGAAACCGTTTGAGCCCTTCTACTGTGCAAAAACTTGTTTTCTTGAATAAAAACACCTGAAGTAACACAAGCACCCTCTTTATTACACCAAGCACACTCCCAAAGAAAATATGAATGACAAACCAAAGATTTTCACATTGTTTTTAAATTATTATTCCATCCATCCGTCCATCATCTTCCGCTTCTCCGGGGGTCGGGTCGCGGGGGCAGCAGCTTAAGCAGAGAAACCCCGGCGTCCCTGTCCCCGGCCACTTCCTCCAGCTCTTCTGGGGGGACCCCGAGGCGTTCCCCTGCCAGAGATCCAACGTGTCCGGACTGCGGTCAAGTGAGCCGCCACTCGTTCATCCGCCGTTAAGGCAGCCGCCACTTAACTTTCACATGCGCTCATATTCTCTACTACTACGGTTTTAAACGGCGCGACACACACAACGTTATTAGTTCTAACCTAAACGACGTGTGAAAGAGTGGCGGCTGGGAATGGCGGCTAGCTTGACCATCGTAAATGCACTGCCAGATGAGCGAGTTACAGCAGGCTTTAGCACAGTCTCTCTCTCTCTCTCTTTCTCTCTCTCTTTCTCTCTCTCTATATATAGGCTATATATAGCAAATATTAATTAACGTTTGGATCAGAATTTCACTTCAAACATCTTGCATAATAAGTTTTTGTCGTTTAGAAATCATGATATGTGAGGTTTTTGAAGGACCTTAGCTCCAAAATTGTACAGTAAAATCTATTGGTTCTTTGTTCAGGAATGACTCAGTGGTACTATCAGTATGTCCATGTACTCCATTGCTAAGAATAATTGACATTTGGGTCAACATTTCACTTCAAAGTGCTTACATATGCAAGTTTTGCCCATCATAACGTGAGGTATTAGGACAATTACTCCAAATTTTTACAGTAAAATCTACTAAGTCCTCTTCCAGGCATGACTCAGTGGAGCTGTCAGTATGTCCATGTGATTCGTTGTTAATAATAATGAACATCTGGATAAGCACTGTACTTCAAAATACTTGCATATGATTTTTTTGTCCGCTAAAATGCAATGTTGTGTTTTTGAAGGACCCTTGCTCCAAAATTGTACAGTAAAATCTATTGGTTCTTTGTTCAGGCATGACTCAGTGGCACCAAATATATGTCCATGTAATCCATTGCCAAGAATAATTGACATTTGGGTCAACATTTCACTTCAAACATCTTGCATATTCAAGTTTTGTCGATTAGATATCGTGATATGTGAGGTTTTTGAAAGACCTTAGCTCCAAAATTGTACAGTAAAATCTATTGGTTCCTTTTTCAGAAAGGACTCAGTGGTACCAAATATATGTCCATGTAATCCATTGCCAAGAATAATTCGCATTTGGGTCAACATTTCACTTCAAAGTACTTACATATGCAAGTTTTGCCCATCGTAACATTATGTGAGGTATTAAAACAATTACTCCACATTTTTACAGTAAAATCTACTAAGTCCTCTTCCAGGCACAACTCAGTGGAGCTGTCAGTATGTCCATGTGATTCATTGTTAACGATAATGAACATCTGGATAAGCACTGTACTTCAAAATACTTGCATATGCTTTTTGTGTCTGCTAAAATGCAATGTTGTGTTTCTGAAGAACCCTAGCTCCAAAATTGTACAGTAAAATCTACTGGTATCTTGGTCAAGCATAACTCAGTGGAACTGTTAGTACATCCATATATTTCACTGCCAATAATAATGAACGTTTGGATAAGCATTTCACTTCAAACTGCTTGCATATGGACGTTTTGTTTTTGATAAGACGTAATCAAAAACAGTAAATTCTATTGGTTGATTTTCCAACTCCAGGACCGACTGCAGCACGCCATCCAAGGAGGGGTTCGCCAAAAGGGTTCCTGTGATACCAATCCTCTCAGATTACCAAAGAAACTGAATATTGATCAATCTAATGTAGCAATCAGATTTAACATATTTACAACTCAACATATTTAAAAATTATTTAACAGAACTATATATGAGTGAAGATCACATAATGAGCACATTAGAGTTAAGACTAGTTTCACAACTCAAACTATAATTTCTTTTCCATCCTAATGCCTACACTGAACTGTTGATATAGTGTGGCTATAGGTTTAAGGGTATAGGTGATCTATCTAGCTGTGTACAACATACAATTATTATCAAAAAATAGTTTATTTGCTGTGTAATATGAATGCAAACTTTTTCTAAAAAGCTGGAAAATTAAGTTTAACATGGAGATGTGAAACTTAAAAAAGGGAAATAAGTCAAAAAATGAAGGAGTACAGATAAATAATGGAGAGATATGGTATATCTAACCCCATTAAAACCACATCTCGATAAAATACATGGTATTACACAGGAACATATGGGCAACAGCTGAAAAAAAAGGACTAATTGTTTGTTTTGTTTATTTAACAGTGTATTTTTTAATTCCAAAATGTCTTTATAGGAAATTCCTGCAGTAACGCAAAATTAAAAGCTATGTCAGAAGTAGCCGTGAACCTTGTGTTTGAAATCTCAATATTTAGGAACATATAGCAGTAAAGCAACATGAAAGCCAGGATAGGAGTATCTGGAGATGTGTTGTAGATTACATGCTGCATATATATTTGTCACATCCACTGTTGCTCTGAAATTGCCAGTCCATGGTGCTAAAGCTCCACAACGTCCCATCACTTCAAGTCAAGAATCAGGTCATGCCTGGGCCTCCTTGATACACAGTTTTGAGTTAGCTTGCTTATTTTTTAAACTGCTCACTGTGAGGTGTTGTGGTGATAAATTAAGTTTGGTTCTGTCTCTTCCCTGTGTGGCAGTAGTGCACTGATGAGAGGTGCAGACAAGGTATAGATGACCAGTTGATTTGGGCTGGTGGAGGTAGGGCTGGATGTCCAATAAGGAATATGGTCACACACACACATACAAGGACATCAAGCAAGTAAAAGGCAAAAATGGTGAAATGAAATAACATTATGAAAAAATAAAGAAGAAGAGTGATATAAAGAGATGGGGGGATGTCACCGATGAATTCAGCATCAAATAATCACAAAATGAAGCAGTGAAATAACTTGAAAATCACCACAGAGGTAGCTGGGGACATGTAGAACAAGAATCTGGTGGAGTTTGCAGAAAATAATCGTTTGTTTATTTTTTATGAATATTTTAATATAGCCATATACACCATGCATTGGGCAAGATTTCAACGTCAGATTATTAAACAATGATGCAGTGAAATAACTTGAAAATCACCACAGAGGTAGCTGGGGACATGTAGAACAAGAATCTGGTGGAGTTTGCAGAAAATAATCCTTTTTTTTTATTTTTTATGAATATTTTAATATAGCCATATACACCATGCATTGGGCAAGATTTCAACATCATATCATTAAACAATGATGCAGTGAAATGACTTGAAAATCACCACAAAGGTAGCTGGGGACATGTAGAACAAGAATCTGGTGGAGTTTGCAGAAAATAATCCTTTTTTTAAAAATTTTTTATGAATATTTTAATATAGCCATATACATCATGCATTGAGCAAGATTTCAACGTCAGATTATTAAACAATGATGCAGTGAAATAACTTGAAAATCACCACAGAGGTAGCTGGGGACATGTAGAACAGGAATCTGGTGGAGTTTGCAGAAAATAATCCTTCTTTTTATTTTTTATGAATATTTTAATATAGCCATATACATCATGCATTGAGCAAGATTTCAACGTCAGATTATTAAAAGATGATGCAGTGAAATGACTTGAAAATCACCACAGAGGTAGCTGGGGACATGTAGAACAAGAATCTGGTGGAGTTTGCAGAAAATAATCGTTTGTTTATTTTTTATGAATATTTTAATATAGCCATATACACCATGCATTGGGCAAGATTTCAACATCATATTATTAAACAATGATGCAGTGAAATGACTTGAAAATCACCACAAAGGTAGCTGGGGACATGTAGAACAGGAATCAGGTGGAGTTTGCAGAAAATAATCGTTTGTTTATTTTTTATGAATATTTTAATATAGCCATATACACCATGCATTGGGCAAGATTTCAACATCATATTATTAAACAATGATGCAGTGAAATAACTTGAAAATCACCACAGAGGTAGCTGGGGACATGTAGAACAGGAATCTGGTGGAGTTTGCAGAAAATAATCGTTTGTTTATTTTTTATGAATATTTTAATATAGCCATATACACCATGCATTGGGCAAGATTTCAACATCATATTATTAAACAATGATGCAGTGAAATGACTTGAAAATCACCACAGAGGTAGCTGGGGACATGTAGAACAAGAATCTGGTGGAGTCTGCAGAAAATAATCGTTTTATTTTATTTTTTATGAATATATTAATATGGCCATATACACCATGCATTGGGCAAGATTTCAACATCATATTATTAAACAATGATGCAGTGAAATGACTTGAAAATCACCACAAAGGTAGCTGGGGACATGTAGAACAGGAATCTGGTGGAGTTTGCAGAAAATAATCGTTTTATTTTATTTTTTATGAATATATTAATATGGCCATATACACCATGCATTGGGCAAGATTTCAACATCATATTATTAAACAATGATGCAGTGAAATGACTTGAACATCACCACAGAGGTAGCTGGGGACATGTAGAACAAGAATCTGGTGGAGTTTGCAGAAAATAATCCTATTTTTTATTTTTTATGAATATTTTAATATAGCCATATACATCATGCATTGAGCAAGATTTCAACATCATATTATTAAACAATGATGCAGTGAAATGACTTGAAAATCACCACAGAGGTAGCTGGGGACATGTAGAACAGGAATCTGGTGGAGTTTGCAGACAATAATCCTTTTTTTTTATTTTTTATGAATATTTTAATATAGCCATATACACCATGCATTGGGCAAGATTTCAGCATCATATCATTAAACAATGATGCAGTGAAATAACTTGAAAATCACCACAGAGGTAGCTGGGGACATGTAGAACAAGAATCTGGTGGAGTTTGCAGAAAATAATCGTTTTTTTATTTTTTATGAATATATTAATATGGCCATATACATCATGCATTGGGCCAGATTTTGTGAAAACATCTCACAGTGGTGCCAGCTCAACAACTTTGCACTTAATGTCAGTAAGACTAAGGAAATGGTGGTGGACTTCACTCCACTTTCCATCTGCAAAGAACCTGTTGAGAGAGTAGAGAGCATTAAATACCTGGGGATACATATCAAAAAGGACTTAACATGGACAAACAACACGCAACACATTATAAAGAAATCCAGGCAGAGATTATACTTTGTTCGCCTTTTGAGAAAGTTCAAAGTTTCAACACCCATCCTAAAAGCGTTTTACTCCTCAGCAGTGGAGAGCACCTTGACAGGGTCCATCATCACCTGGTACGGAAATGCCACAGTGCGTGAACGCTGTATTTGTATAGTGTCCATCAAAAACCTATTTATGATAGAAAAACTTGCATATGTAAGCACTTTGAAGTGAAATGTTGACCCAAATGTCAATTATTCTTGGCAATGGAGTACATGGACATACTGATAGTACCACTGAGTCCTTCCTGAACAAAGAACCAATAGATTTTACTGTACAATTTTGGAGCTAAGGTCCTTCAAAAACCTCACATATCATGATTTCGAAACGACAAAAACTTGAATATGCAAGATGTTTGACAAAACTTATTATGCAAGATGTTTGAAGTGAAATTCTGATCCAAACGTTAATTATTATTTGCTATAGCCTATATATATATAGAGGCAGAGAGAGAGAGAGAATTCCATCTATTTTTTTCTAGTCATTTCACTGCATCATTGTTTAATAATATGATGTTGAAATCTTGCCCAATGCATGGTGTATATGGCTATATTAAAATATTCATAAAAAATAAACAAACGATTATTTTCTGCAAACTCCACCAGATTCTTGTTCTACATGTCCCCAGCTACCTCTGTGGTGATTTTCAAGTCATTTCACTGCATCATTGTTTAATAATATGATGTTGAAATCTTGCCCAATGCATGGTGTATATGGCTATATTAAAATATTCATAAAAAATAAACAAACGATTATTTTCTGCAAACTCCACCAGATTCCTGTTCTACATGTCCCCAGCTACCTCTGTGGTGATTTTCAAGTTATTTCACTGCATCATTGTTTAATAATATGATGTTGAAATCTTGCCCAATGCATGGTGTATATGGCTATATTAAAATATTCATAAAAAAATAAAAAAAAGGATTATTTTCTGCAAACTCCACCAGATTCCTGTTCTACATGTCCCCAGCTACCTTTGTGGTGATTTTCAAGTCATTTCACTGCATCATTGTTTAATAATATGATGTTGAAATCTTGCCCAATGCATGGTGTATATGGCTATATTAAAATATTCATAAAAAATAAACAAACGATTATTTTCTGCAAACTCCACCAGATTCCTGTTCTACATGTCCCCAGCTACCTCTGTGGTGATTTTCAAGTCATTTCACTGCATCATTGTTTAATAATTTGATGTTGAAATCTTGCCCAATGCATGGTGTATATGGCTATATTAAAATATTCATAAAAAATAAAAAAAAAGGATTATTTTCTGCAAACTCCACCAGATTCCTGTTCTACATGTCCCCAGCTACCTCTGTGGTGATTTTCAAGTTATTTCACTGCTTCATTTTGTGATTATTTGATGCTGAATTCATCGGTGACATCCCCCCATCTCTTTATATCACTCTTCTTCTTTCCTTTTTCATAATGTTATTTCATTTCACCATTTTTGCCTTTTACTTGCTTGATGTCCTTGTATGTGTGTGTGTGACCATATTCCTTATTGGACATCCAGCCCTACCTCCACCAGCCCAAATCAACTGGTCATCTATACCTTGTCTGCACCTCTCATCAGTGCACTACTGCCACACAGGGAAGAGACAGAACCAAACTTAATTTATCACCACAACACCTCACAGTGAGCAGTTTAAAAATAAGCAAGCTAACTCAAAACTGTGTATCAAGGAGGCCCAGGCATGACCTGATTCTTGACTTGAAGTGATGGGACGTTGTGGAGCTTTAGCACCATGGACTGGCAATTTCAGAGCAACAGTGGATGTGACAAATATATATGCAGCATGTAATCTACAACACATCTCCAGATACTCCTATCCTGGCTTTCATGTTGCTTTACTGCTATATGTTCCTAAATATTGAGATTTCAAACACAAGGTTCACGGCTACTTCTGACATAGCTTTTAATTTTGCGTTACTGCAGGAATTTCCTATAAAGACATTTTGGAATTAAAAAATACACTGTTAAATAAACAAAACAAACAATTAGTCCTTTTTTTTCAGCTGTTGCCCATATGTTCCTGTGTAATACCATGTATTTTATCGAGATGTGGTTTTATGGGGTTAAATATACCATATCTCTCCATTATTTATCTGTACTCCTTCATTTTTTGACTTATTTCCCTTTTTTAAGTTTCACATCTCCATGTTAAACTTAATTTTCCAGCTTTTTAGAAAAAGTTTGCATTCATATTACACAGCAAATAAACTATTTTTTGATAATAATTGTATGTTGTACACAGCTAGATAGATCACCTATACCCTTAAACCTATATCCACACTATATCAACAGTTCAGTGTAGGCATTAGGATGGAAAAGAAATTATAGTTTGAGTTGTGAAACTAGTCTTAACTCTAATGTGCTCATTATGTGATCTTCACTCATATATAGTTCTGTTAAATAATTTTTAAATATGTTGAGTTGTAAATATGTTAAATCTGATTGCTACATTAGATTGATCAATATTCAGTTTCTTTGGTAATCTGAGAGGATTGGTATCACAGGAACCCTTTTGGCGAACCCCTCCTTGGATGGCGTGCTGCAGTCGGTCCTGGAGTTGGAAAATCAACCAATAGAATTTACTGTTTTTGATTACGTCTTATCAAAAACAAAACGTCCATATGCAAGCAGTTTGAAGTGAAATGCTTATCCAAACGTTCATTATTATTGGCAGTGAAATATATGGATGTACTAACAGTTCCACTGAGTTATGCTTGACCAAGATACCAGTAGATTTTACTGTACAATTTTGGAGCTAGGGTTCTTCAGAAACACAACATTGCATTTTAGCAGACACAAAAAGCATATGCAAGTATTTTGAAGTACAGTGCTTATCCAGATGTTCATTATCGTTAACAATGAATCACATGGACATACTGACAGCTCCACTGAGTTGTGCCTGGAAGAGGACTTAGTAGATTTTACTGTAAAAATGTGGAGTAATTGTTTTAATACCTCACATAATGTTACGATGGGCAAAACTTGCATATGTAAGTACTTTGAAGTGAAATGTTGACCCAAATGCGAATTATTCTTGGCAATGGATTACATGGACATATATTTGGTACCACTGAGTCCTTTCTGAAAAAGGAACCAATAGATTTTACTGTACAATTTTGGAGCTAAGGTCTTTCAAAAACCTCACATATCACGATATCTAATCGACAAAACTTGAATATGCAAGATGTTTGAAGTGAAATGTTGACCCAAATGTCAATTATTCTTGGCAATGGATTACATGGACATATATTTGGTGCCACTGAGTCATGCCTGAACAAAGAACCAATAGATTTTACTGTACAATTTTGGAGCAAGGGTCCTTCAAAAACACAACATTGCATTTTAGCGGACAAAAAAATCATATGCAAGTATTTTGAAGTACAGTGCTTATCCAGATGTTCATTATTATTAACAATGAATCACATGGACATACTGACAGCTCCACTGAGTCATGCCTGGAAGAGGACTTAGTAGATTTTACTGTAAAAATTTGGAGTAATTGTCCTAATACCTCACGTTATGATGGGCAAAACTTGCATATGTAAGCACTTTGAAGTGAAATGTTGACCCAAATGTCAATTATTCTTAGCAATGGAGTACATGGACATACTGATAGTACCACTGAGTCATTCCTGAACAAAGAACCAATAGATTTTACTGTACAATTTTGGAGCTAAGGTTCTTCAAAAACCTCACATATCATGATTTCTAAACGACAAAAACTTGAATATGCAAGATGTTTGACAAAACTTATTATGCAAGATGTTTGAAGTGAAATTCTGATCCAAACGTTAATTAATATTTGCTATATATAGCCTATATATAGAGAGAGAGAAAGAGAGAGAGAAAGAGAGAGAGAGAGAGACTGTGCTAAAGCCTGCTGTAACTCGCTCATCTGGCAGTGCATTTACGATGGTCAAGCTAGCCGCCATTCCCAGCCGCCACTCTTTCACACGTCGTTTAGGTTAGAACTAATAACGTTGTGTGTGTCGCGCCGTTTAAAACCGTAGTAGTAGAGAATATGAGCGCATGTGAAAGTTAAGTGGCGGCTGCCTTAACGGCGGATGAACGAGTGGCGGCTCACTTGACCGCAGTCATTAACGATTGATTAATTTACCCATGAAATAATAATTTGCCCTCTCCGGGTCGGGAATGAGATCCTTCCCCAAGTGGAGGAGTTCAAGTATCTCGGGGTCTTGTTCACGAGTGAGGGACGAATGCAGCGGGAGGTTGACAGGCGGATCGGTGCGCCATCAGCTGAGCCAGAAGGAGAAGCTCTCGATTTTAGAACCGCTGCTCCTCCGCAACGAGAGTCAGATGAGGTGGCTCGGGCATCTTGTGGGGATGCCTCCTGGACGCCTGGTGAGACACGTCCCACTGGGAGGAGACCCCGGGGAAGACCCCGGACACGTTGGATCTCTGGCAGGGGAACGCCTCGGGGTCCCCCCAGAAGAGCTGGAGGAAGTGGCCGGGGACAGGGACGCCGGGGTCTCTCTGCTCAAGCTGCTGCCCCCGCGACCCGACCCCCGGAGAAGAGATGGATGGAATAATAATTTAAAAACAATGTGAAAATGTTTGGTTTGTCATTCACATTTTCTTTGGGAGTGTGCTTGGTGTAATAAAGAGGGTGCTTGTGTTACTTCAGGTGTTTTTATTAAAGAAAAGTAGTTTTTGCACAGTAGAAGGGCTCAAACGGTTTCTTTTTTTTTTTTAGTCAATTTCTCCAGCTTTGGAAAATACTCTGTCACAGGGAACAGAGGAGGCTGGTGTCACAAGGAACTGTTTGGGTCGTAATATTCCCACACTTTAGAACGCTTCCTCGATGGTTGCTCCATGAGAGAATAATCCAAAACTCCGAATGTCAAAAAACGAGAGCTGTTCGTAACGTATATACGTGTAGAACGTGGGACATGAACCGGGGCTTCAGCCATCTTGAATACACTGAATCACAGCAAATGTTCAAAGCTCCGCACATCAACTCGAAGCAGTCAGCTGACTCGGTTTGAATGAAGCAGTGAAGTGGTTCAAACGTCATCAGTGACGTCACATGAAGCAAGCTCCGGGCCACTTCTTCACTATAACTACCCTGTCGAGTTTGAAGCGTGCTTCGGAGCTTCGGGGTTGGAGGTAACATCACTAACACTGTGTTTTGTCTGCCACTTTTTTGCCCAAAATCCCTCAGTTTTGTGGATGTAGCAACCGGTCTAACCGAGAGAAGGGAAAGGGTTACTATCGAGTACCTAAGGTAATCGCCCATAGAGGTGAGAAATGGAAAAAACTCACAGAACAACGCCGCCAAAAGTGGATAGCTAAGCTACGTTTACAGACTGGAGGGGCTGCATCTGCAAATGCTCGTGCCTGCGGTGACCACTTCGTCAAAGGTATGTTGGAAATGTAACTTGTTTTGTAGTAGTGCAGTAAAGTATTTTGTTGTTAAATGCCAATCAACAGTAATGTAATACGGGCTACGTTTGGGCTTTGTTTTGAAGGCTTTCCAGCGTGTTGTTAGCTACTGAGTCAGTGGACTGGGCTCCGACGGTCAGGCTGGGTTACCAAAACACAGAGCTAAGACAGCGTCATCGGTGTTTCATGCGATCTCTGAGAGTGGCTGATCTAAACAAAACAAATTTGTCACGTCGTCACAATCTTCACGTTTCAGTAGTATCCACGAAGTGCTTAAGTGCTAACAGCGCACATTAGCTCCCAAGTTCTTGCCAACAGAATCGCTCGCTCTCTCTGCCTCGTGCATTAAGTAGAGCTGTAACAAAATCCGGGTTATCCGGTTAAATACGTCACCCGGGCAGACCGGATGGTGGCATGCATTTGATCCGCCTTAAAAAAAAATTCAAAAAGATTAAACCGGAATATATATATCTATATATATATATATAGATATATATATATATATATATAGATATATATGTATATGTGTGTGTGTGTGTGTTCCCTCTTTAGTTGCCTACTAGGCTACGGTCTTTCTCAAGCATGGTGTTCAGTCACGAACACAGTCACAGACACACTGAGTGAAACGAAACCTAACTCCCGCCCCGTTCGTCACGAGCCGGTTAAGTGAGCCATGCCCCCTACTGATCCGCCCGGACTTGCGATCCGTCCGGACGGGACGAATCCCCGCTGACTCGTAAAGGCTCTAGCATGGTTGCCGCGTCTGCTCGCGCGAGCGGTGTTGATGACGTCACGAGTTCGTGCCCGCCATAGGACCCTATATAGTGGCGCAAGTCGTTGCGCGCCAGTAGTTGCAATTTTCTCCGTCACAGAGGTGGCGCTGCTACGTGAAGGTTACCTCTACTCTACAACCACAAAAGTGGAGAAGAAAACAATGCCGCTGTCAAGAGCAAGAATACTGTAATTAATGATACTGCTGCAGTTTTCGGATCATTTTAATTTTTTAATTCAGTTAATAGAGGTGAAGGTCTGAAGCCCCCGGCATCAACAGAGTCTCTGCCCTCTTCTTTGCCTTCACGTATCTGTCCCGTAGCTTCTTCCACACATTCTTACAGAACTCTCCCTCTTTCCCCAAAGTTCTGCCCATCTCTGTGCACCAGTTGTGGGAGTTTACGTGCTCCCTGTGCTGTTTCACTGCAGTTTCGTACAGCTGCCTGTACAAACGCACCTCCTCACTGAGCCTGGTCTCACATCGGTCCATCCGGTTCGTTGTGCTCGGCGCCGCCAAGTTACAAAAATCGACTGGTGCACGACAACGCGCTGCGCCGTCTTTTCAAGGGAAGCGCCAGGCCTGAAACGTCATTTTGACGTCACGGTCCACCACCGCCGTGAAAGACGAGGCAACCATGCTACCGCCTTAACGCCACGTTTCTGACTATAGAGCTGCCAGTTACCAGGGTTTTGTCCTCAGCGTGGACAGGTCGATGGTGAACAACGGGCTTGACGTTAGAGCTACGCCTCTTCCTGACAGTCACCCAGCCACCCTGTGATCCCGGCTGCTCAGGTTCTGCTAGGGGGAGGCTAATTGAGCTAGCTACGCTAGGTGGCTCCACACTGGCTAAAGGGACCTGGCTCGCAGGGTTGCCAACTTTTCCAAAAACCTTGGAGTGAGATTTCAGCGGGTCGGTTCGCGACACGCATCTCAGAAGTTGTTCCACAGTACAGATATATATATATATATATATTATCTGTGTAGATATGATGTAGATACATGTATACATTTTATGAATATGAAATAGTGCAGAGTGTGGGGCCTTCCTCCAGAAAATTTTGCATTTCTTAAATGCAATTTCTTCCATTCTAGTCGATTTTAGGGTGACTAGTTAGACATGGCAAATCCTAAATTCACTTGAATCGAATAACACTACATTGCTGTAGTGAGACAGCGCTGCGTTACCAATCAGATTTTGCCTTGGCAGACCGACGTCACTGACGTAAGGACAAGCCGTTTCCAGCGAATCAACAATCAGAGAGGGATTAGACACTCTGCTGCAAAGGCATAATAATGGTGTTGACATTGGTGGGGACATAATTTGCCACTCCACCACCTAAGGTTGAGGGACACCTCATTTTTTTGGGGGGTCTGGGTGTCCTCCCCCAGAAAATTTGCTATTTCTTGGATGCAATTTCCTGCATTTTAATCAATTCTGGGGTGAATAATGGAACATCCCATCTGATTCACAGCCCTCTGATTTTTTTTTTTTTTTTTTTTTTTTTATGCAAGTCACTCAAGTTTCTGGTGACTTCAACATCATCACAGGCCCAGGCAGACATTGCCACAGTAAGATGTTTTATGTGTGTTACATGTGTTTCTGAAATTTCAGGATCTGTAAGTTGATGAGTTTTGGTGCATTTTGTATAAAATATTAACTGATGAAGTTTTGAAAGTGCACACTGCAAAGATAAGTGTGAACAATAAAAGTGGAAATGTACAATTTTTGAAAAATGTAGGCAGATGACTACTTAGCATTACCAATAGTGATGCTCCGATCGATCGGCTGCCGATCATGATCGGCCGATAATGCCCAAAAATAGCCTGATCGGCGATCGGAAAAATATGCCGATCAAAAAGCCGATCATGTGACATAATTACTAGCTTTTTTTTTTTTTTTTTTTTGACGTAAATTACTAGCGACCACTTTCTAATGTGGTACGTGACGTGTGTACAGAACCGAACAGGCAAAACCTCTACAGTGCATCTCGACAACATGACCTCTCCTGTTTGGAATTTCTTCAAAGTGTGTCAGAAAGATGTGAAACTTACTGCGGTCACGCCATCTGCGCTTCGCGCTAGCTACACTTGAAAATTGAGTGCCCGTTTACATCGCGTTGTACGGTAAAGCGTGTGAGCGGATTTATGGTGCATTCAAGTGCACCCCGTAAACTCAGAAATCTATATCGAAGTTGATTTTTCATTTGTTGGAATACATACACCTGTCATTACTTGGTTGTTTTTTTACTACATTCTTTTTAATGATTAAAACAAAATGATAGAACAAAATTATTGAAGCATATTCAGAATCAAACTCATTTCTGCATAGTCAGATTTGAAAACTTCCTTTAGAACCAAATCAAAATGTTCTCTGCCGACTCCACCAGATTCTTGTTCTACATGTCCCCAGCTACCTCTTTGGAGATTTTCAAGTTATTTCACTGCATCATTGTTTAATAATCTGATGCTGAAATCATACCCAGTGGATGATGTATATGGGCAGATTAAAATATTAATAGAAAATAAAAAAAACAATTGTTTTCTGCAAACTCCACCAGATTCTTGTTCTACATGTCCCCAGCTACCTCTGGCGGTTTAATTTCTATAAATGGTGCACTCTCTGCTAGATGAAAGGCATGGAAATGTCCGATTCCTTCCGTGATCGGCAGTGATCGGCAATCGGCAGATCATGACTTTGGTGATCGGTGATCGGTGATCGGTCCAAAAAATGCTGATCGGAGCATCACTAATTACCAACAAGCATTTATTAGCTTTGCACAGTTCCCACAAAAATAAAACACCAGTAGTAGAGTATGGCAGCCCGACGGGCCCGGTCGGAACCCGACGGGCCGGGCCGGACTCGAACAAAAAATCAGAATGTCTTGTCGGACTCGGGTCGGGCTCGAAAGCAAGCAGACATCGTGAAAATTATAAACAGCCAGAGGACAGGTTTCAGTTCATTGCAAACGTCAGTTTTTGTGATAAACATAAATAATTGAATATGCATAAATGAAAATGTTGGTAGGCTGTTCGTGCCTCATGCCGTGCAGCATGCATCTGTGTGCATCTGTGGTCTGTGCATGCTCGGTGCGCACGCACGCATATCGAACATTCGAACAACTTTACATTAAACACGTGCGATCAGTGCAGCCGAGCTCAGTTGGCTGAAAGCGCTATGGAGGACATTAAAAAAAAATAGCCTTGTGCATTTGTTATGGTGCACTGCCATTAATGTGTATGTTTTATAATGGATTATGTGTATTCACTGATTAGGGTGCGCCGTCTTGCGTTGGTCACTGGTCTCGGGCTTCCGGCGGGCTCGGACACAAATATTTTAATTAATGTCGGGCTCGGGTCGGATTCGAGCACTTTTCTGTCGGTTGAGGGCCGGGCTCGGACAGAAAAATCCGGCCCGAGCCAGGCTCTAACCAGTAGTCAAAAGATTAAGGTCCAGCAAACATTTATTAAAAATAAAGACATAAACTGTCACATGAAAAACACTTTTCCACGGCTCACTTTTTCCTGAAAAACTATTAAGTTTGTAGCTTTGAGCCTATTAACTAGCCATATCTTGTATGAATGAGCCAAATGCATGGCCGTCAGTTTTCTTTTCCCGCCCGAGTCGGACATGATGACTCCGAACCAAAGACCGGTCACCTCGTCAGCTGTTTTCCCGCTATCACCGCTTAGCAACCAACCTAGCAACAACAAGCCAGGCATAGCGCTACAGAAGGTGAGCCAATCACAGACAGCAAGGCTGTCCCCACCAATGACGCGCCGTTTTTTGAGAGAGGGAACTGCGGAAGGGGAAAATTAACCCTTTGTTTCGCCCGTGCTCTGCTGTGGTCCATGAGTTTAAGCATTCGGAAATTATAGAACGAGTGAAAAAAATCAACACAGAAAGAAAAAATTATCTAGCGTGAGATTTCTTTGTTAAGTGTGAGAGCGTGACACTAAGTCTGAAAGAGTGAGTGTCACGGCAGATGCGTGAGAGTTGGTAACCCTGCTGGCTCGCTATCGGTTGATTTTCAACAGTGCAGAGCCGAGCTTCCAATTCAGATAACCTCGCCTCCAAAACTACAAAAAGACTACATTTGTTACATGTACCGTTATCGCTAAAGGAGGCCGAGGAGTAACTAAACATCTGACACACGGAGCAGGTGAAAGCAGGAGATGGAGGAAGAGAACTGGTAGCCATGCTAAGCTAGAGAACCAGACACACCGCTAAAAGTGAAAATAAAGATTAAAGATCTGTAGGAGTGTGTTAGAACAGAACGGTAAGCTATAGAGTTTAACTATGCAAAATTGTGTAAGTTATAGGTAGAAATAAAGTGATTATCAGTAGTCCAAGAGGAGAAATAAATTCCACAGTGCACAAGCAAGGTAACAGGAAGTGATGCAACATGTCTTACCGCAAAGCCTTACACTGACTCAGATGAGATTTATGGGATATTGCACACAGTGGGTGTCGGTCTACAGAGTATATTATTACATTTTTTTTATGAATTTGATAAAAAAAAAAAAAGGCTACAAATATTTTGAACTGTGACCTTAGTGGGTCTTTAAAGAAGCATTTTACAGTTCCCAGGGATTTAAATAAAAAGCACAGTAATGAGTTTAATGGAATGTGACTGGATGGTTAAAAACTGTGCAGAAAGGTTATCAAGAGAAGAAGAAAAGTGGGTGTGGTTTAACACGCTGCACGCCACAGCTGGATCTTATCGTATGTACTGACTGTTGCAGAGTCCATCAGTCAGAGAACCAGAATGGAGCAGCAGAACCAGGAGCTGATCCAGGAGCTGATCCAGGAGCTGAAGCAGGAGCAGAACCAGGAGCAGAACCATGAACTGAAGAAGGAGCAGAACCAGAACCAGAACCAGGAGCTGAACCAGGAGCTGAACCATGAACTGAAGCAGGAGCAGAAGCAGGAGCAGAAGCAGGAGCAGGAGCAGAAGCAGGAGCAGAAGCAGGAGCAGAAGCAGGAGCAGGAGCAGAAGCAGGAGCAGAAGCAGGAGCAGAAGCAGGAGCAGAACCCCTCCACCAGGAAACGAGCCCGCTCATCCTCTGGGTCCTCCGGGCCACAGGTCGGTGTGAAGGACGTTTTTATTTTATTTCTTATTTATTTGGTTAGGACACTGCACATTAATCAACATTTCAGCAAAGCATCAATGTATCTAAATTTCATCCGTTGTCCTCAGGCAGGTATCATAAAAACATACAGACAATACACCATGACAAAAAACTAAAGAACAAACAAATAGAAAATATTTAGAAAGATTCACATCAAAGTTAAGAGTCCGTACACAAAAGGGAAAAGACGGAGAGGTAACCCATGAGAGCACCTCTGGCTGTTTTCAACCACTGTTTAAGGGTCTTTTTAAAGGTGGTGGAATTGTCCCAGTTTCTAACACGAGTTGGCAGTGTGTTCCAGCACTGTTCCTCTGATGGACTCCACCATTTGGCCAAACTTAGTCCTGCATCATTGCACATCAGTGTCCTCTAGTGCTCTGGGGCCTCATGTACAAAGCGTGCGTACGCACAAAATAGTGGCGTACGCACCTTTTCACATCAACGATCAGATGTATCAAGAACGAAAAGACCGTGGAAATGTGCGGTGCCTCACGGCAGCTTAGGGCTGGCGTACGCACGTTTCTGCAGCTGCTGATTCTTTGGCGACACCTAAGGTGATGTTGGGAAACTGTTATAATGAATAAATGTGAAAACAATTAGTCCTCAGACAGTGATGTGCACATTTGAGATAGATGAACAATTAATACTGATAAACAATTAACACACCCATGTGTCTCCATTTACACGAGTGGATATAAAAGCAGCGCAAAGTGGTGCAATGCATACCATTTAAAAACAATGGCTGCTTTAAAAGTATTAGAAGACTTTGCAAATGGTGCAATTCGAAGAGAGCATGTGTTCACTACAACAGAGAGGATTAGCTGGCATATGATGGCGACTAGAGACCGACCGATATGGGTTTTTCTAAAGCCGATACCGATATTTAGCGGTCAGAGTCAGCCGATGGCCGATGTGACCTGCCGATTTTTAGTGCCGATATGCTATTGTATTATCCTTAATTGGCATGCAAACAAACATACTAGTAAGAGGAGGCACAACACTTGTAAACTTCACACGATTTATTGAAAATTTAACAACTGTTGAACAACTATTGTTGAAAAAACAACATGAATTAAATATAAAATAAATAAATACCAACTATAATAATATAGTTACTATATATATCAGTGTTTCCCGCAGGAAATTGCTTAGTCAAGGTGGTGAGTCGTCAGCCGGGACCAGGGGTTTTGCGCGGATAGCGTTTTGTCGGGTGTCTTTTAATGTCTGAGCATTATTACTTCGGTTTAAAAAAATTTAAAAAAATAAATAAAAATTTAATAAGAAGATCGGCCGATGCCGATTGATTTAAAAAATGGCAAAAATCGTCCGATTAAATCGCCTGGCTGATCGATCGGTCGGTCTCTAATGGCGACTGATTACTCATCAGCCGTTTTGAGGGAAATCCTTCTGGAACTGTGCGCAGAGCTGCGGCCGGCATTGGAGCGCAACACAGCGAGGAGGCATGCGCTGCCTGTGCCCACAGGTGATGTGCACACTGGGGTTCCAACCGAAGCATTCCAGGGGCAGGTCGCCAACCGATTGGGACTGTGCCAGCCGAGCCATGCCAGCCGTGTGGGACAGAATTATCCGCATCTCAGCCACGTATATCAAATTCCCAACAGGCCAACATTAAAGCTCAATTTGAAGCGAGAGCCGGTTTTGTAATCGGAGCTATCGACTGCACACACATTGCTATAAAAGCGCCATCACATGAAGAATTTGTATGTTGACAGGAAACATTTTCATTCGATCGATGTACAGATCATATGTGATGCATAAATGCAATTAACCAAAAGTGTGGCGAGGTGCCCTGGTTCAACGCACGATTCATACATTCTGAGTAACAGCATGTTGGGAACAGACTACAGGGCGGCACTGTGCGTGATGGGTGGCTTCTTGGTGAGTAACTTCATTCTTGTAATGGTCCTAATATTATTCCCCGTGACGCGCATTGAGTATGTGCGCCCCCAATTTCTATCCCGTACGGCATCATTATTATATATATTAGTTGGTGGTTAAAGTTAGTTTCTTGCTGTTTTTTGCTGGTTAAACTTCAGTTGAAGATCTTTCTAACAAGCCCCTGATCGTCTCTGTGGGCATATGTTAATAACTTCGTGCGTAAAGTGTGAAATGTCTCAATCAGCCTCACCTTTTCCCCGGCGCACTTCTGCACGTTACTGTATGAACACGTTGTTGTGAGTTACACAAAAACATCGGTATTTAGCTTGGGGGTAATCGGAGTCCCCCACATGAGCTCCCACCACCCCAAGAGAGAGCAGTGTCACCCATTGTTGCCCCGACTCTCTGTTCAAACAGAGTCGGTCACCCCCCCACCCGCCTGTTTTGGCCACACTGCGGCAGTGGGCAGCCAGTCTGCTTCACATCCACCTTAATGTTGGACCACTTCTTCTTCACCTCTGCTTGTGAGGCTTCTCAGACCCCCCAGCATTAACCCACTCTCATTATCCCGCCCACTCCTCTTGTGTTTGCTGCTTATGCCGGATGACAGCGTGCCAAAGAGTACATTTTTGCGCGCCTCCACTTCGGACAGTAGCACTTCCAATTCACTTTCAGTGTAATTTTTCTTTTTTCCCGTCTTACTCATGCTTTTTTTCTTTATTTTCTGATCGTGCAGAGAGGGGAATCGCAGGTGCAGGACTCATTTAAATATGATTTGCGTATTTAAGTAGGGGCGTGGACAGGGAGGAGTTGGGTGCTCCGACATGTGCGCTCAATTCCACGTTGATTGGGATGTACAAACGAAATGTGCTTGGATACATGCGTGCGCACAGATTCTTACATCCGACGTTGGAGGGCATTTGGGTTTGAGCGTACGCCAAGTTTCAGTAGGAAATCCACGCAAGTCTTTGTACATGAGGCCCCTGGTGTTTACTCTAGAGGATTCTGTCTTTATGAAATCCTGTAATAGTGGAGGGGCTAATCCTTTGGAAACCTTAAAGATGAGACAGACATCCAAAAACAGCTGATAGCTATCAAAGTCCAAGATTTTGCACTCTGATGTATGTGACCATGTTGTATAACAGTAGGAAATACGAGGAAGTATCACTGCATGCGTAGAAGTCTTCGCTGACTCCATAGTCAGGAAGGCGCACTGTAACACCATTCAAAGGATATCTGTTGGAACAGGGAAACACGAGTTAATGACCACAATAATATCACATATACATAAAGAGAGTAAAGTGAGGAAAGGTGTGTCAGATGAGGCCCCCCCAGCAGTCTAGGCCTATAGCAGCTTAACTATGGGATGTTTCAGGATCACCTGAGCCATCCCTAACTATAAGCTTTATCAAAAAGGAAAGTTTTAAGCCTGGTCTTAAAAGTGGAAAGGGTGTCTGCTTCCCGGACATTTACTGGCAGCTTGTTCCACAAGAGAGGGGCCTGATAACTGAAGGCTCTGCCTCCCATTCTACTTTTAGAAACTCTGGGAACCTCAAGTAAACCTGCAGTTTGGGAACGAAGTGCTCTGTTAGGAAAATATCTTACAATGAGATCTTTAAGATATGATGGAGCTCGGTCATTAAGAGCTTTATTTGTGAGGAGAAGAATCTTAAATTCTATTCTGAATTTAACAGGGAGCCAATGAAGAGAAGCTAAAACTGGAGAAATATGATCTCTCCTGTTAGTTCTCGTCAAAACTCTGGCTGCAGCATTTTGGATCAACTGAAGGCTTTTCAGAGAATATGTGGGACAGCCCAATAATAAAGAATTACAGTAGTCCAATCTTGAAGTAACAAATGCATGAATTAGTTTTTCTGCATCACTCTGAGACAAGATGTTCCTGATTTTAACAATATTACGAAGGTGAAAGAAGGCAGTCCTAGAAACCTGTTTTATATGCGAGTCAAATGATAAGTTCTGGTCAAAAATAACTCCAAGGTTCCTCACTGTAGAACTAGAAGCCAAGGAAATACCATCTAGAGTAACTATATAGCTAGACAATTTCTCCCTGAAACGCTCAGGTCCAAAGATAACGACTTCAGTTTTGTCTGAATTTAGAAGCAGACAGTTCTGAGTCATCCAGGTCTTTATGTCTTTAAGACATGCTTGTAGTCTGACCCAGGACCGGCCCAAGCCTTTATGGGGCCCTAAGCAAAATTTCATTAGGGGGCCCCCAAATATCAGATTGTGTCTACACAATGCGTGTAACATATCCACTTTCATTACCATAATGCTTCATGCATAATGCCTTATGCTTCATTGCTTAAAACATACCAGTGTCATTCTGACTGGTTTTAATCTTACTTGTGGATTGAACTAAAACAAAAATGTACACTGGAGTGAACATGCGTGGCATATTAATTTCACCATTTGAAAGTAAAAATCCGCAGACAAGACACTGTATTTAAAAGTTTACCCATTTAATTTCTTTTAAATTCACAACAAATGTGCAAAATGTGCAATTTCTCACAACTTAAATAAAGCAAATGACATTGACATTGTCTAGTTGCATAATCATAGTTCAAATAAAAATAAATAAATAAAATGCTTAAAACAAATAGATAAGATAATGTCACAAAATCAATCGAGTTGTACAACAGAACAGCATTTTAACAAGTGCAATGAACAATGCTTTTCTGAAAACTATGTGTAGCATATACGCTAGTAAAATATGTATTGTATTAATAATGTATGGCTGATATGTATATACAGGCTAGTATCAGAAGGTTAGATTCTACTTTAGGAGAGAGGAGACGGAGACTGGAGATGGGCTGCAAAATAAAAAGGTACCATGTATTAAGACAAAACAACTTTAAACATTTAGAATAATTGCATAAATGAATGAAATGGCCAGTCGGGATAGATAATCAGTTCACTAGACAATACAAATTATCTGTCTATATATAAATTACAATAATAAATAACTTGTAATCTATCATAATCAATCCATGTGTACACAAAATAAAGTTAGTGAATATGCAAGTCATAATGTAATAAATAATTTGTATAAATTACTATTGCACATAAGATTCTGCATTAAATCAAGACATTGACTAAATGCTTAATAAAATAATTTACATTCAATTAGAAAGTGCATAGTGCTAATACACATTCAATACATTTAAAAGTTTGATAGCAGACAGCATCTAAAGTGCTAATGCTTGGAAACAGTCAATATGACACAATGTTAAGGCTAAAAATGCGTACCTAGAAATAGTTAAACAGTATTAAATCGATGTATTGTCCAAATCAACATGATCGGGATTAAGTTTAGATCATAATAAGTGCAAAACAAGTGTAGAAAGTTGGCATAAGTGTTAACAATGCTAACCGGACCCATTAAAACACAGGGAGCGGCTAATGCTAAACTAAGATGCAAACAAATGCAAAGCTTACCAATTCCACGCGTTTTGTTAAACCAACACTCCTATATAGCACTTTGGGACATGGTAACTCGGCTCCTACGATTAGGTAATGCATAGTATAAGAGATCAGTGCTCAATAAAGGCGAAGAACAAAGTAAAACAAGTTAAAGCTGCAGTCTGCAGGATTTGTTGTTGTCATACGTAAAGTCCTAATTTTTGGCATTTTAAGGGTTTACATGATCTATCAGAACGCTTGAAGTTGAAAACGGTGACCTCCGTAGTCGCAAAATGCAAGAAATGCTTATTTTTTAAACGAAAAATAAAAAGTTATTCAACTTCCTGTCCCGCCCCATCAAAACACATGAGAACTCGTGCACGTAGACGTGCACGCCAGATTCGCGTACAAGACTCCTCATTCATCAACTCACCTGTCATTTGCGATCATGGAAGACACAGTAAGTAGACTAGCCCGTAATGAAGTTCAATAGTCTAGATCAGGGGTTCTCAACCTTTTGCAAGCAGGGCCCCCCCTAAGATGGTTCATTGCAGTTGGGGCCCCCCCTCCTCCAGACACCACCCCTCCCCCTTCACGGCCCCACCCCCACGACACGTTACGTTATGTGACGTTACGTGACGTTTCGTCACAGGCTCAAAATACTACCCCCTGGTAAATTTGAAATGAAACTAGTCAAACAATAGTCCAACTTCTTGCATTTTCGAGGAGGGAATTTTCGTGATTTGTTTTTTTTTCCGATTTTTTTTTTTTTTCCCTGTTTTTTTTTTTCGATTTTTTTTTTTTTTTTTTTTTTTTTTTTTCTCCTCATCCTGTAGTCTACTCGCGCCCCCCCCCCCGGGAGAGTGTCCACTCCCCCCCAGGGGGGCGGGCCCCACCGGTTGAGAACCACTGGTCTAGATAAATAAGCGTGGGGACGAGCCTACCTTGTATCGCGCGTGCACAATCGGTGATTGACAGGCAGCAGAGCCCAGCTCGTAACCTTATTGGTTACCTTTTACCGGTCCAGTCTGCAATTTTGTAAACAAACCTGCTGGCTTGCTAGGTACCTAGCGGGACATATAGGGGACCTAGAGAACTCTTTTTTTTTTTTGTATTGGGGTATTTAATGTACTACTTTCAGAATCCCCGGACAGTTCCAGGCATTATGCTTGAAAAATAGTTGCAGACTGCAGCTTTAATAGCCGTACCTGCAGCAAACGAATCAAGGCTTCTCTCGTATTTCCCGGCACTTCCTGACTGACGGTAATATAGCCAGCTAATTGGCTGGCTACGGTCACGTGACCGGTACGCAGAGCACAGGGGAAAACAAAGATTGTGTAGACAGGATGAATCACTCGGTTGAAAAATATAGGTCACTGAGAAGTCAGATACAGATGGCGTTCTTCATCGCGGTCGGTGCTCACCCTGTAGGGAGTCCTCTCGGGGGGGCCCCATGAAAGTTTGGGGGCCCCAAGCCACCGCATAGTTCGCTTATGCCTCGGGCCGGCCCTGGTCTGACCAACCTATTGGTTTCATCTGGTTTTATAGATAAGTACAGCTGAGTATCATCAGCATAGCAATGGAAATTTATGCCATGCTGTCTAATAATGTTACCTAATGGAAGCATGTATAAAGTAAAAAGAATCGGTCCAAGCACAGAACCCTGGGGAACTCCATGACTTACTCTGGTGTGTGAGGAAGATTCTTCGTTTACAAGAACAAACTGAAATCTATCAGATAAATATGATTTAAACCAGCCTAATGCAGTTCCTTTAATCCCAATAACATGTTCAAGTCTGTGTAATAAGATACTGTGATCGACCGTATCAAATGCAGCACTGAGATCCAACAGGACAAGCACAGACACAAGTCCGCTATCAGAGGCTAAGAGGAGATCATTGGTAACTTTCAGCAGTGCTGTTTCTGTGCTATGATGCACTCTGAATCCTGACTGAAACTCTTCAAACAAATTATTTCTGTGTAAATGATCACAAAGCTGAGCTGCAACTATTTTTTCAAGAACTTTAGACATAAAAGGGAGATTGGATATAGGTCTATAATGAGCCAACACTTCTGAATCAAGAGTAGGTTTTTTAAGTAAAGGTTAAATTACAGCAACCTTAAAAGTCTGAGGTACATATCCTGTCAACAAAGACAGATTGATCAAATCCAATATGGAAGTGTCAATTAATGGGAAAACCTCCTTGAACAGTCTGGTTGGGATTGGGTCTAAAACACAAGTTGATGGTTTAGAAGAGACTATTACTGTTGTTAGTTCAGAGAGATCAACTGGGCAGAAGCCGTCTAAATATAAATCAGGTTCTAAAGATACTTCTAAAGCTGCTGTACTTGATGATACATCACTAATAATAGTGGGAAGGACTCCATCAATCTTCTCTCTGATAGAAACAATTTTATTAATAAAGAAGCTCATGAAATCATCACTGCTGAGAGTTAAAGGAATAACTGGCTCAGCAGAGCTCGGACTCTTAGTCAGACTGGCTACAGTGCTGAAAAGAAACCTGGGATTATTCTTATTCTCTTCTATCAATGATGAATAATAAGCAGTTCTAGCTTTACGAAGGGCTTTCTTATACATTGTTAAACTATCTTTCCAGACTAACTGAGACTCTTCTAAATTAGAGGAACGCCACTGTCTCTCCAGCTTTCTTGCAGTCTGCTTTAAAGCACGCAGCTGTGAATTATACCAAGGACCCAACCTCTTCTGACTGATTACCTTCCTTTTCAGAGGGGCAACATTGTCCAGTGCTGTACGCATTGAAACTATAGTGCTGTCAACAAGAGAGTCAAATGCTGCTGGAGTAAAGTTTATGTAGTCGTCCTCTGTCATATCTGCACATGGCAGTGAAGAAAAGGATGATGGAATTAATTCTTTAAATCTGGTTACAGCATCCTCTGATAGACACCTTCTATATGTAAATTTCGTCTCAGAAACTGTATAGTCAAGTAATGTAAACTCAAAGGTTATGAGAAAATGGTCAGATAAGACAGGATTATGAGGGAACACTGTTAACTGTTCACTCTCAATGCCATAAGTTAGAACAAGATCAAGGGTGTGATTAAGGCAGTGAGTCGGTCCGTGAACACTCTGAGAAAATCCAATAGAGTCTAATATAGAATTAAAGTTCATATTCAGGCAGTCATTTTCAACATCTATATGAATATTAAAATCACCCACTACAATGACTTTATCTGTACTCAGCACTAACTGGGATAAAAACTCTGAGAATTCAGACAGAAACTCAGAATAAGGGCCAGGTGGACGATACACAACAACAAACACAAGAGGTTTCTGGGATTTCCACTTTGCGTGGGAAAAACTGAGAATCAGATATTCAAAAGAGCTCAAACTAATCTTGGGTCTGGGACTGATGAGTAACCCTGATCTGAAAATAGCTGCCACTCCTCCTCCTCTTCCTGTGGTTCGAGGAACGTGAACATTTAAACAGTCAGAGGGAGTTGATTCATTAATGCTAACATGATCCTCCTGCTGCAGCCAGGTTTCTGTAAGACAAAATATATCAATATGATGATCACAAATCAACTCATTCACTAACAGAGACTTCGAAAGGAGAGATCTGATATTCAGCAAACCACATTTAATAGTTTGATGTTTTTGTTCAGTTAAAGTTTTTGTTTTAATAATTTCTTTTTGCACAAGAGGATTTGCTCCTTTTGTGTTAATTGATTGGGTGGGTAGCAGCAGATGGGAAGCTGCAGAGAAGTGTGTAAGACTACAACTCTGCATCCTGGTCTGAACCCTGGGTTGTCATGTTTTAGGGTGGCAAATAAATTCATCCATATTTCTAGAAATGAGAGCTGCTCCTTCCAAAGTGGGATGGATGCCATCTCTCCTCATCAGACCAGGTTTTCTCCAGAAAGATTGCCAATTATCTATGTAGCCCACGTTGTTTGCTGGACACCATCTAGACAACCAGCGATTGTAAGACGACATGCGGCTAAACATGTCATCACTGGTCAGATTTGGCAGGGGTCCAGAGAAAACTACGGAGTCCGACATTGTTTTGGCAAAATCACACACCGATGCAACATTAATTTTAGTGACCTCCGATTGGCGTAACCGGGTGTCATTATAGAGTTTAACTATGCAAAATTGTGTAAGTTATAGATCGAAATAAAGTGATTATCAGTACTCCAAGCGGAGCAAGAAATTCCACAGTGCACGAGCAAGGTAACAGGAAGTGATGCAACACGTCTTACCGCAAAGCGTCACAGCGTCAGCAAAGCCTCCAAACTGTCATGCAGAAAAACCATTGGCACAAAACTGTTGGCTGCCGGGAGTAAAACATACAGACTGTTTATTTTTTTTATTCAAATGTAAACAACAGTTTTGGAGCCAATGGGACACTGGCACCGTGGCTCCTGAGAGAATTGCAGCAGCTTCTTGAATTTGAATTGGCATGACAGTATAATGCAGTCTCGTCAGCATATGGTTGCATCTTTATTTCTACAGAGATGTGGTAAGTTATGGACATTTAGGCTGAATAAAACAGGACCCAATATTGAGCCCTGTGGTACTCTAGCCGAAGAAGTGAGGTATGAAGATGGCAAATCACCAATTTGAACTGCCTGTTTCCTGTGCGAGAGTTAAGATTTCATCCAGCAGAGGGCACTATTTTAAAAGTTGAAATGGGAGCTGAACCAGAGAGGGCTGGGACACGAATAAACATGTTGTTTTTTACAATTTGTTATACAAGATATACATCACGTTACAAATTATGTAAAACGACATTAGGTACACCTGAGAAGAGCAGGAATAGCAGAGGCAGCTGTGAAAAATAAACTAAATTCAAAATAAAATCCAAAATAAAACTTAATTGCAGTGAGAAAGGTATGCGTGGGGTTATTACACTATTGTATTGAAGCACTCGACACGGCAATTGCAACAGTCTCAGGATTAAATGACTATTGTTTGGATAGGAACCAAAGTTTACATGTCTGTTTCCGCAAACCCCGCGGATTGTCGGACCCCTACAATCTGTGGATTGTCATTGGTTTTCGCCGAACCGCGTCATAGCTCATTACCATAAAGTTAGCTTGAGTTTAATCGCTGGAATCCGCTCTGGTCGTTCAGTTCTCTCACCTTCCATAGAGAAATAATGATTTCCGGCGCTCAGGTAGCGTAGGTCGCTCTTGGTGTACAGCATGTGGCCGCCGTGGCAACGCGTACAGTCCTGGGAAGGGGGCGCAGCCTAGTGGACCAGAAGGAGCGACTGTTTGTATTGCTGTTGTGTTGAGTGTAGTGAAAGTTCCGTCCAGAGCCTCGGTGGATGTATCTTGGTCGTTTGAGAATGTAGTGATGGGATACAAGCTGGGGAGGGGGGGTTAGAGATGCGCTCGCCAGAGTCAAACACAGCGCAATCCAGAGGAACAGATTAAAAATCCACATGGTGTGAGATCGGCAGCAACGTAATCCAATGGTGGATGGTGAAGCCACAGAGCCAGCGCAGCGGAGGCAGAGGAGTGGGGCGTGCTGGTTGTAGCTTAGCTGGAAATGGGGGGAGGCGTTGGGGATTAGCAGCAGGCTAGCCGGCCGGCAGGTGGACACCGTCGGTGTTACAGGGAGGTGGCATCCCACGCACTGACAGCAATCCACGGGAGCAGACGGGCTCCCAGGAGAGCCGGCTGGCAACAGACCGGCCCAAACCGGTGTGCTTCGAGGGGCGCACCAGTACAGACTTATCCAGCCACAGGAGTCCCGTACAGGTGAGCCCTGTACCGGTGTAGCTAGCTGCTGGCTAACGAGTGGCGAGGCAGTGGCAGCAAACAGGTAGAGACCGTTGGCTACTGATTCAGTGTCGCAGAGTGCTGGGTCCCGCATTCTGGACCTTCTCAAGCAAGCCGATTCTAGCAGATGGGTTTAAAATCCAACGTTAAAACTAGACTTAAAATAAAAATAACGAATACAGCGGGGAGGTGCGGCAGCAGCTTGCCATCGGTCCCTCCCACGTCTACCAATAAGCACATCATGATTAATGGTGTCAAAAGCACGCTTTAAATCAAGAAATACAGCAGCTACAAAGCCACCCTGCTCCAACAAGCTCTTTAAGTTTTCTAGGAATTAACAGGGAGCTGTCTCTGCTGAATGAAATTTCCTAAATCCAAACTGCATTGGATGAAGAGTGGCATGGCCATTATTTCAGTGTTCAGTCAGTTCTGTGGTAACCCATTTCTCCGCTACTTTGGAAATTCTAGGAAAAATACTTATGGGTCGATAGATTTTGTCAGCCTTAAAGACGGGGGTGACCCGAGCAATCTTCCATGTCGATGGTACCGTTCCTTGTTTTATGGATAGATTTACAAGATGTGCAACTGGGTCAGCAAGAGCCTGTTTATTGGTCTTTAAAAGGTCACTAGTAAGACCAAATGAATCTCTGGCCTTTTTAGAGATGAAATATGTGAGCATTTAAAGGGCTTCGCAAGTTCCTCAACTGAGCCAATGAAAAATCTATTGATAACTCGCAGTAATCTCCAGATTGTCAGTTAGCTCATCATTTACCTGGAGCTGTAGATCACTAAGATGGGGAGATAACTCATTTAGATTGTTCCATATTAGCTTTTAATTACCATTTGCCCCATTTATGGCCTCAAAATAGAATCTGCTTTCACCTTACGGGTCATCCTTAAGACTTTATCTCTATTTTTCATTTATTTTATAATTTCATTGTTCAACCAGGACAGATTATTTCTATGTTGCTTGGATTTACCTTTTTTTTTTGTGAAGTGCGTCATAATATCATTGACTTTTTTAATAAAGTTATCTGAGCTAGCCTCAATGTCGTTATTTTCCATAATATTAGACCTTCTAGATTTTGGATTTCCTCATTCAGGAAGTGTTGCTGGCTTTTGGGTATGAAGTAGAACTGGTGACCTCTGGTTGATGCCAGAGATCACCAGTTGCACCAGATGCCTTTGGAACAAAGAAAAAACAAAACAAAAGTCCCACCCCTACTGATTATATCGAATCGCAATACTTGTAGAATCACAATTATCAAGAATCGTGATAAAATGAAATCGTGACCAAAGCATATCGTCCCACCCCAATTTGTGTCAAATTGTATTCATCCATCAGCTGTTTATTTTTTTTCCTGACTTGATGTCCCAGTTGATATTAAAATCAGCGAGTAGGATGATTTCCTTTTTCGAGTTGCAGTGATTTAAGATTGTCTGAAGATGATTATAAAACACATCCTTTGCTGAGGTGGATCCACACAAATCGCAGTAAAATACATTGCAGAGCAGAGTGATGCATTTAGACCAATACACTCAGCGTTAATGTCTTTAGGCCACCTTATTAGTTCATGTTGAAACTTCTCTCTGACATAGATTAATACTCCCCCACCTCGCCCAGCTTCTCTAGCCTTTCTAAATACATTATATCCTGGAATGCTGGTAGCTGCTGTTGATGATGATGAATGTGTCAACCAACTTTCACATATTCCAAGTATATCAATATTAGAGTCCCTTAATAAATGTTCCATCAGCTCAACTGGTTAAAAACAGCAAAGTGTTTCCTGGTTCCATCTCCTCTCTCTGAGCTGCAGATCCAGATGTGCTCAGACTCAACATGTGCTGCAGGCTGAATGATCTGCGGGCAGATTGTTGTGGTGGGACGTTTTCTGGCTGAGAGGTTCAGGAGCTAATCTTCATTATATGTGTTTAAAGTCTCTGGGTTACATGAATTGAACCTGGTGGTGGTAATATTCTGGGTCTTTAATGGTTAGATGACAGGTTTGTAGAGTTGTTTTAACAAAGAGAAACAAAGGTTGAGTTAAAACGGACTGTGTTTCCCTGATGGCTGTTGAGCTGAATGGCTGCAGACCTCTGAGTTGTAAGCTGGAACAGAGGGTTAGTGTAAAGAATGTCATGTATTACCACCACTGTTACTTTTATTCATTTAAACCAGTGGTCATCAACCTTTTTCAGCCCAACCTCTACATGGTGTTTAAGTGAACAACTTGGACAAGACTCTGGTTCCTACCATCATTTAGGAATATTGCAGCTCAAGTTCCTTTTCAGAGTTTCATCATGACAAAAAGAATTAGTGAAAGAGCAAAAAGCAAGAGTTTACTGCTTAAAAAGCTGAACGTGTGCAGAACACATCAGAGCAAAGTGCTGATAGCTGAGGGCACTTATAAACGCACCCTCAGCGTTCACGTTTGATCTGAGATATTGAGACCTGTGTGGCTCGGTCTGTCCAGCTCCAGTTAGAATATGTTGGTTAGCGTAGGTTAGCTTAGAGAAATCTTTTGTGTGAACTTCAAAAGGATCTAAGTCTTCTTCCTTTCTGTCATTGCAGAAACATGGAGCCCAAGAGGGATCCAGATGGCACTGCTGTAAGGACTGTGGGAAAGTTATCAAACGATCAAATATGAGGTATCATCAGAGGCTTCATACTGGAGAGAAGCCATACAGCTGTGACCAGTGTGGGGCAGCTTTCACTACATTAGGTAGTCTAAAGACGCACCAACATATTCATACAGGAGAGAAGCCATACAGCTGTGGTCAGTGTGGGGCAGCTTTCACTACATTAGGTAATCTAAAGACACACCAACGTAGTCACACAGGAGAGAAGCCGTTCAGCTGTGGTCAGTGTGGGGCAGCTTTCACTAGATTAGGTAATCTAAAGAGACACCAACGTAGTCACACAGGAGAGAAGCCGTTCAGCTGTGGTCAGTGTGGGGCAGCTTTCACTAGATTAGGTAGTCTAAAGACACACCAGCGTATTCACACAGGAGAGAAGCCTTTCAGCTGTGGTCAGTGTGGGGCAGCTTTCACTACATTATCTTATCTAAAGACACACCAACGTATTCACTCAGGAGAGAAACCTTTCAGCTGTGGTCAGTGTGGGGCAGCTTTCACTACATTAGGTAATCTAAAGACACACCAACGTATTCACACAGGAGAGAAGCCTTTCAGCTGTGGTCAGTGTGGGGCAGCTTTCACTACATTAGGTAATCTAAAGACACACCAACGTATTCACACAGGAGAGAAGCCTTTCAGCTGTGGTCAGTGTGGGGCAGCATTCACTACTTTAGGTAGTCTAAAGACACACCAACGTATTCACTCAGGAGAGAAGCCTTATAGCTGTGGTCAGTGTGGGGCAGCTTTCACCCAATTAGGTAATCTAAAGACACACCAACATAGTCACTCAGGAGAGAAACCTTTCAGCTGTGGTCAGTGTGGGGCAGCTTTCACTACATTATCTTATCTAAAGACACACCAACGTATTCACTCAGGAGAGAAACCTTTCAGCTGTGGTCAGTGTGGGGCAGCTTTCACTACATTATCTTATCTAAAGACGCACCAACGTATTCACACAGGAGAGAAGCGTTTCAGCTGTGGTCAGTGTGGGGCAGCTTTCACTACATTATCTTATCTAAAGACACACCAACGTATTCACTCAGGAGAGAAACCTTTCAGCTGTGGTCAGTGTGGGGCAGCTTTCACTACATTAGGTAGTCTAAAGACACACCAACGTATTCACACAGGAGAAAAACCTTTCATCTGTGGTCAATGTGGGGCAACTTTCACCCAATTAGGTAATCTAAAGAAACACCAACGTAGTCACACAGCAGAGAAATGATTGGCTTAAATCAACAACAATTTTTACGGCAGATAAGCAAACATTCACCTGAGAGCAGCAACAGGAACTACCAATCAGAAGCCTTGCATTTGTTCAGATTAAAAATCTTCTTTGTGGATCACCACCTTCTCTTGTTAGGACTTTAGTTCTGAATGTTCTGTGGGGAGCACATGTTTGAAGAACGATTGAAAGTGTTTTATAATTTGTTGGGATTGTTTTAACTGGGGACGGATCTCCCGATGTTTGATGTGAAGTCGAGCTTTACACTCGTCTGTATTTCATTGTTCTGCATTTCATTAAAGGTCAGATGTTAACTTTTCTCGTGCTTTTCCTGTTCTTGCTACACAGATATTTTTGAAGAAAATGTGTGTTTGGTTATGAGGGAAAGTTGACCCTTATCATCTTCCCCAAAGACCCAGAAATCTTTAACGCAGTCTGAAAAAGGTTTGGAGTTGTTCCCTGTACTTCCCAGACAGCTGCATGATGCTCATGACTGAAGCTGAAAGTTAAGGCTGTTCCAACACTAAAAGGGCACGGGGCTCAACTTCAAGCTGTGGAACTCTTTCAAATGTCTGTTGTGTTGGAATCAGATGTGTGAACGGATTTTAGTCCAAACGTAATGGCTGCACTGAGGGAAAAGGCAGCTACGCAGGCTAACGGTACTTTGAATTGAACCGTTTAACAGGAGAAAACTGAACTGATCTGTTTGTTGCTTCTACAACTGCTCAGTTACTCACACAATCAGGTACTGAGCAGATTTACCAAACAGACATTCTGCTGTAATCTCAGATGCTCTCAGTCGCGCTGCTCACGTTGTTTTAGTCCACAATTCTTCTTTTTCTTCTTCTTCTTCTTCTTCGAGTGAGAGGAGTGTGAGTGGAAGAGCTGAGAGACAGGCTAAGTGTGAAAGTGGTTTTTCTGCCCTTTATTCGCTATCCTTGTTTTCTCTGGTTAATGTTTAATTAGTTGTGTTTGTTCTGCGTACTTTGTGTAGTGTTGTAGGGTTAATTTCGACGTTTTTTTCTTAATTGTTTGGTGCGCTTCCCGGCCGCAATGGCGTCTGGCGGCTTCTCCGCGCTGTCCCGGAAACACGGCATCCGAGTTGGTGCCGGTTCCCTGTGCAGCGTGGAGGAGGTTGCACTGGCCGTGGGGCAGGTTATCGGGCACGGGTCGGTAAAGTCCGCTGCCCGCATGAACAGCGCGGTAGTTTTATTTTTAGCAAAGGTGGAGCAGGTGCACAGCCTGGTGGAGGCGGGCATCACTGTTAATGGGCAGTTTGAGCCGGTGATGCCGCTAACGCAGCCGGCTACTAAGGTCACGCTATCCAACGTGCCTCCCTTCATCACCGACGAGTTCCTGGTGAAAGAACTGTCGAAGCACGGTAAGGTGGTGTCGCCCATCAGAAAGGTGCTGTCCGGCTGCAAGTCCCCGCTGCTGCGCCACGTGGTGTCTCACCGCAGGCAGCTGTTCATGATCCTCAACAACCGGAATGAGGATCTTGACTATCACTTCCGTGTTCGTGTGGATGAGTTTGAGTATATTTTGTTTGCAACATCGTACACTGTGAAATGTTTCTGTTTTGGTGAGGAGGGGCATTTAATTAAAGGATAAGACGGTTTTTTTGACATTGGGCCCTTGATTTCACATTATAACATGATGTTCTACTCACCCCTGCTTGTTGTTGAACATTTGGAGCTGTTCCGAAGATATTCGCGAGGCGTCTGGCTGCTCTCTTGAGATATTCGGCCATGAAACGGTTTCCTATGGGCAAGCTTATACAGGCACAAACTATGCTGTTTATAATTTATTAATTACTCTACACTAGCACTGATAACGTGGAGGTGCGTCGTTTACTTAAAAAAAATCCGGGTTACTGTAAGTTTGATTTTTTTTGTCGTAAAGTGGGTGTTACTGACGTCATCGTCGTGCTACTGCCACAGACAGCCCACAGACCTGCTGCCTATTTATTCATTCGGCTAAAATTCAAAATTAGTAACCCGGATTTTTTTAAGTAAGCGACGCACCTCCACGTTATCAGTGCTAGTGTAGAGTAATTAATAAATTATAAACAGCATAGTTTGTGCCTGTATAAGCTTGCCCATAGGAAACCGTTTCATGGCCGAATATCTCAAGAGAGCAGCCAGACGCCTCTCGAATATCTTCGGAACAGCTCCAAATGACCAACAACAAGCAGGGGTGAGTAGAACATCATGTTATAATGTGAAATCAAGGGCCCAATGTCAAAAAAACGGTCTTATCCTTTAAGGCCTGTCCCGGCCGCGCTGAGCCGGCTGCACCCGCGGAGCGGCGGGCGGCGGCCATTACCGCCGCTGGGCCGGCTGCGGGGCCGCAGGTGGCGGCTCCCGCGGTGTCGTGGGCGGCGGTCGCGGCTGGCAGAGCCGGTGCAGCAGAGAAGGGGAGAGCCACAGGAGCTGCGGGGAAGCGGCTGGCTGATGATATGCAGAGCCAGGTTGCAGAGAGCGCTGAGGGGAACGGTGAGAGGGAGGAGGTGGGAGGAGAAGCAGCTGAGGTGAGTAATAACACCTCAGGTCAGTCAGCTGATAAACTGGTGGAGGATGTGAGTGTTACAGGTGCCCAAGGTGTGTCAGGTGGGAGTTCTGGGGAGGTGAGTGGAGCACATATAATGGGAAGTCAGCTAGGGGGGGGCAGATGGACCAGGTGAGATGGAAGAGGCAGGTGAGCCTGCAGGTGTGCTGGAGGGAGCAGGTAAGGCGGCGGGTGGGCTCTGCGGAGGGTCTGAGGTCGCTGGGGGCTTGTGTGCAGTGGGTAAGGAGAGTGAGGCGAGTGTAGTGACGGGTGAGGCGGGTGTGCTGTGTGTGAGGAGCAGTGCAGCTGAGGCTGAAGGAATGGAGGCCTGTGAGGCTGTGGGTGCTTCTGCTCTGCGCACACAGCCCAATAAGAAAAGAAAGGTGACTACTGTGGTGGTTGGTGGCAAGGCCGGGCGGCTGGCGGACAGGCCGGGTGCTGCTGTGGGCAGAGCGGCTGTGTCTGCCAGCAGTGACAGTGAGGGGGGGGGGTGTCTGACAGCAGCATGATGTCACACAGCCAGCAGGCTGCTCCTGTGTATCCTGCTGAGGAACTGCACTCCTTTTTAAAATTAACCAAGGGGATGAAGGGTCTGCTGTTAGAGCAGCACTTCCCTGACCTGCAGGGGTTCTACCGTTCAGCCAGCCACACTGTGAAACACAGAGCTGAGTCAGACCTGACAGACCAGGAACTGTTCAGGCTGAAGAAGCATATGGGCAAAGTCCGAAAACAACTCGGCTTTTAATGATGTGCTCACAGCTTTTATTTCTGATTTTCTCATTGTCTGTTCTTTGTTTGGTTTTCCACTTCTCCTTCCCCATGGCTGAGTTTAACATTGGCAGTCTTAATTTAAACGGTGCCAGAGAGGTGGCAAAGAGGGCGGTTGTGTCTGAGATGGCCAGGATGAAGCGCATTGATGTGCTGTTTCTGCAGGAAACACACAGCGACCCTGGGAATGAGGCAGAGTGGAGCAGAGAGTGGGGAGGGGAGCTGGTGCTGAGCCACAACACCACCCGCAGTGGTGGAGTAGGTTTGCTGTTCTCCAGAGGCTTCACTCCTACTCACCTGGATGTTCAGCATGTTGTGGCGGGAAGGTGCCTCTGGGTCACAGCTCACTTTGAGCATTTTAAGGTGGTTTTTATTAACATCTACGCTCCGAACAACGGTGCAGAGAGGAAACACTTCTTTGAGAACATGAATGACATTTTAAATGGCTGCGGCTAGGAGGATTTTTTATTCATGGGGGGGGATTTTAATTGTACTGTTAATGAAGTTTTAGACCAGAACCATGCAGAGCCTCATCCAGCATCCCAGCGCGCCTTGAGGCAGCTGGTCTCCTCCCATGGCCTGGTGGATGTGTGGAGAAGGATGCACACGGGCTGCCGACAGTACACATGGTCCCACCTCTAGCTGAGGAGATCCTGTTCTCACAGACTCGATCGATTTTATATTTTTAAGCATAGAGTTTGGTGTTTTAAAACAGTGTACGATTTTACCTGTTGGTTTTACTGATCACTCTTTGGTTTTATGTCAGGTTTTTATACAAACTATTTTACCCAAAAGCGCCTATTGGCGTTTTAACTCGGTTTTAGCTGTCGACAGATCCTTCAGGGAAGCTTTTAGTTTCTTCTGGAGTGATGTTAGGCAGAGGAAACACGAGTTTGTCAGCTTGAGGCAGTGGTGGGACCATGGCAAAGTGCAAATCAAACTTTTATGCCAACAGCACACGCTCAATGTCACACGTGACATCACCAGATCTGTCAGGGATCTGGAGACTGATATTGTGGATCTCGAGTGTGCAACTGAGTCCACGGGAAATCGAGGATATGTTGAAATCCTCAATTCTAAAAAGATGGCTTTGGCCAACCTGCTGGACACTAAAGTACAGGGTGCGCTGGTCCGGTCCCGGCTCCAGGCCATTACGGAGATGGACGCTCCGACGAGCTACTTCTTCGGGCTGGAGAAGAAGAAAGGGCAGAGCAGACAGATCCACTCCCTGCTCTCTGAGACGGGGCAGGTGCTGACGGAGCCCGGCCCAATCAGAGAGAGGGCTGCTGGGTTTTACGCCTCACTGTATCAGAGTGATTTTACCGAAAATGACGCGCTGATGGACGAGGTCTGTGCCGGCCTCCCTCAGCTGTCTGAGGAGCTCAACTCCCTGCTGGACAGGCCTCTGGCTCCTCAGGAGCTGCAGGCAGCTCTGCAGAGCATGCAGGGGAGGAAAGCTCCGGGCATAGACGGGCTCACGGCCGAGTTTTACAAGGATTTCTGGGACATCTTTGCCCACGATCTATTGGATGTTTTTAACGAAAGCCTGTGGTCTGGGTCACTGCCAGTATTGTGCCGTAGAGCCGTCATCACCTTGCTGCCTAAGAAAGGCCACCTGCAGGACGTGAGGAACTGGCGTCCTGTCTCTGCTCTGCACCGATTACAAGCTCCTGTCCAAGGTCTTAGCCAATAGGCTGAGGGGCGCCATGGAGCAGGCTCTCCACCGGGACCGGACGTACTGTGTGCCCGGCAGGTCTATGGTAGATAACATCTACCTCATTCGGGACGTTTTGGAGGTCTCCAGTTCAGGCTAGGGCTGTGGCTACACGAAAACGTTTTTCACTGTAAACGATACTTTTTCTTATCGTTTCGCTGTCGCGGCCACACGGAGCCGGCATTCCCACTACCCCAAAACGATAGTTTTTGAGAACGGGTTCCAGAGTGGGAAAGTTTGAAAACGGCCTCGTTTCGTTTCCATTGTTACAGCGTCAACGTTTTTTGCGTCAGCCTAACGTTGACGCTGTGAGCCAATTTTAACACTTCTCTATTGTCTCACAGCGTGGCGTGTGTACTGCATCGTTTCATCGTTTTCATCCGTTTTCATCTGGACCTGAGTCTTTACAGCAGCGCGTTGCCGTGTGGTCGCGAGAATTTTCATACCCGTTTTAAAAAAAAACCTAGTTTCGTTTTCATGTAGCCGTAGCCTAAGATGGTCAACTTTTTTTGGGATAAGTTTCATTGGGTGCCTCAATCTGTGTTGTTTTTATCCAGAGACGAGTGGGGCCAGGGCCTGGTCCACCTGGCCAGTAAGACAGCCACCTTCAGACTCCGGTTCTTTCAGCGTTATTTGACTGGACCAGAGGATCTGGTGTGGAGGGACGTGGCAAGCTGCATACTAAGGCGTGTTAACAACCTGTGGCTAGATGCTGATCTGTTTTTACCGATTTTTAATTATCTAAAGTTAAGTGGGTTGCCTCCTTTTTATCGTGGTGCTTTTAAGTCCTGGGCGCTGTTCAACACTCAAAGAAGTGAAAAGTGTGACTCTCTGCACTGGCTGTTACAGGAGCCTTTGATCTGTGGTGCCAGGCTGGACGTCTGCTGCAGTGCTGTGCCCGGTCTGCAGGGGGCGCTCTGCAGGTCAAACGTCGTCTGCCTGCATCAGCTGGTGAGTGTTGCAGGTCCAACACTCACGAACAGCCGAGCTTTGGGCTCCGCTTTTGGGGTGCCAGCAGGACAACTCCTCCTCCTGGCCCCCCCGCCCCCGGCAGCAACCAGGCAACAGGGGTGCAGGAAGACCCCTCCCTTCTCCCCTCTGGCTCTTTGATATTTTCTAAAACTGAGCATTTAAAATTGAGGGGCAAGCAACCTTGTGGAACTGGGAGCGTGGCCCTCTGGGCAGCCTACATACCCAAAGAGCCCCGCCCACCAGATACCACTCAGTGCTATCGCCCCCCAAAACCTAATGTGTGTGTGTGTGTGTGCGTCATGATTAGTAATGTCTAAGGTGTAAGTAAAACGAGGGCGGGGGGCTGCAGAGTGCAGCAAATGGGACCACCTACGTGGACCCATCCGCTGCCCCCCACAGAACACACCCGCCCTCAGACCCTACGTGTGTGAATGTGTGCTGTGTACAGGAGCCAGAAGGGAGAGGGGTATGGGGATCTAGAAGACCGGGGGAGAGAGGCTCCCCCGGAGAGGGCAGCCAAGAAATGGCTGCAACAGGCACCCCTGTTTCCTGGGATCCGCCACAGAGCAGGAGGGCCCGATGTTCACCAGGTCCGGGGCCCGCAGCGTATTCGGGGAGCCCCTTGGCAACCCAAAGGCACCCACCTGCCCCACCCCAGACGGCCCCTACAAATAAAGAAAAGAACAAAACAAAACACAACACAACAAACAAAAACAAATAAACAACAAACAAACCACACAATCACTCCAGTCATAACAGCCCGGGCCTGAGACCCACCATCACCCAGGCCCACCCAAGCCGCCCCCAACAGGGGAGAAGCACCACCACACCCCACCGCACGCCACCCCACCCTAACAAAGAACAGCCTGCAGGCACATTAGAGACCCTAGAGCAACCAGCCCGACATCAGGACCCGCACCGACCCACCTTCACGGCGGCGTGTGCAGGGCAACCAGACCCCCCCGGGCACAGGCAGGGCACCCCCCGGGGCACAAGGCAGCGCCCAGACACCAGGACCCAGGCCCAGCACTACAACCCACGCCGGAGCGACGCGGCCACCCGACCCAGAGCCAGCGACCACCCCCCAATGCCCACCAAGAGACCACGCCTAACACCGCAAGACAGCTCCACCCACATGTCCCCCAAACTGTCAACCAGGCCAGACACACAGTCCCCCCCAGTAATGATCAACCCGGCCCCCACGACTCGAGAGACCACCAGAAACCCGAAGCCACACAGCCCCCCCCAGCACACAACTGACCGCCCAGAGCGGCGGGACAGCAACACACCACCCCCACTATGTGATGAAGCTAATCAGCGGGGACCGGAGAGAATGAAATTCAGCCAGTTGATCTTTTGAGGAGGCAGACATTGTTTCCATGCTAATATAATCTAAAAGAAAATATCTAAACTGGTTAATACACAGATTCCTCTTTGCTTTCCAGTTCATGAGAATAGTTTTCTTTGCGAGCACTGTGAGGACCATGTGTGCGGAGTTAATTTCCATGTTGATGTTGTCCAAGTCACCCAGTATGCACAGTGTGGGGCATGCAGGAATACTACACTTTAGCCATGTTGATAGGTCCTCACAGACCTCAAGCCAAAACTTCTGGACAGGCGCACAAAACCATAAAGCGTGTGCATAATTATCAGGTGTGTTATCTGTGCAATGTGAGCAAATATTTGAGTGTGTTAGACCTGTTATATATAATATATGTTATATATAATATATAATATATATTTGTAACTCGTGTATTGATTTTTACAAATATAGATGTGCATTTGTAAATAAAATGCCATTTGTAAAACCAAAAAAATCATTTGAGAAATGTGATTCTGCATTTGTGAATCACCAGCACACACATTTTTCGCTTTCCACAGTTACATGTTTTTGAGACGTTCTTCGCATGAAAGTCGCACAAATCCACACGTAAATATTTCTTGACTTGCATTCGTGTTTTGATATCCACAAATGAAAAAAAAACATATTTGAAACTTGTCAATTGGTTTTCACAATTGTAGATGTGTATTTGTAAATGAAATGGCATTTGTAAAACTGAAAATTGCCTTTGTGATATCTAATTTTGCATTTGTGCATTAACAGCACACGTAGGTCTCGTTTTTGCATTTGTGAATCAGCACGATCAGCGCAAGTATTTTTGAGACAATCTTTGCGGCAGAGGGAGCCACCCAGATTCACAAATAGCCTACCTCTACTTTCTAATCCAGTAGATGGCAGTGTTGTTCTATTGAGAATGAGGAATTGTCGTCATAGTACAGAGCCCCGCCCCATTCGCCATGTTGGCAGAATGCTAGCGAGAAAACGCCATTCTCTCTGTTTGTTTACATTGTACGCGTGTGTATTTAAATCAGTAAGTTTAAACAGTGCGGAATTGCAAGAACATGCCTGGAAATCACTGCTGTGTGAAGAACTGTTCCAGTACCTCACATAATACGTTTGGGAAACATAGGAACAACGAAATACATTTTTTTCGGTTTCCTAAATGGACGCAGCATCAGGGAGAGCAGGCGTCTGACCTGACGAGGAGACGCCGGGTTGCCTGGCTGGCTGGACCTTACTTTCGATTGCACCCCTCCGTCGATGAGAGTGTGTTCTCTGCATTGTCACTCGGGTACGTTCTCTAAAAATCTCTTTATATTGTTGTCTCTTAAAGCTACGAAGTTACTTTATGTTGTTGCAAACCCTGAAGTGCAACTGACGTTGCTGCCTAGCTAGCTAACTAGCGAACTGTTGCCTCTTCGAAAATTAATGTTAACTACCCCCTAATGTGGTTAATGTGTACCCCTTCAGCCCTTTTGTCATACCATGAGCAGCGTTACCCTCTCAGTCTGTATCTTTATTTTGCATGTGTTCTGTGATGGGTTTGCCATTGATTGCATAGATTTTTTTCATAAACTATTTATTCTGTTGTAGGTAAGCCATCATATGAGATGTTGGAGAACCACGCTGACTGGACAAATTCAGATTTTTACATTCAACTGTACCTGTGCACATGCTGCTCAAATGTGAGGGTGAAAACCTAATGCCTTTAGATAAGATTGTCACTGTTTGCTGTGCCTTAACGAACATGTGCAAAAGTGTTGTTTGAGTTCATTCTTCATTGTTCATTACTTTTTAATTTGTTTGAAATAAATGCTTGGAACAACTTGATATGGCTTAACAATGTTCATTAACAGAACAGGAAAAAAGAATAAGGGCGCAAGGTGCAGAATGCAATATACCTCTAGGAAAAGTTAACAGTGCAAAAGAACATGTGTGCATTCAGTATAAAAAGTATAAAAAATTCCAGCATGTAAACATTGACAACAAGCAATAATAAAATAATACTGTTACTAGTGCAAAAGAACAAAGAAACACTATTCAGCACAAGAAGAGCAAAACCATGGCGTGTCAGCGGAGGGTCTGTCCACAAGCCCCACACAACTGAAGTGATACCACTGGACTGGTAAGTGGAGGCTCAGAGTCTCCGTGAATGCAGGACCTGTAAAATAAATAAAGTTAAATAAACTAAACAGTTGCAATCACACATAAGTACCCTAGCCAACCCTGAACTGGTTTGTTCACTTTGCAGCCCCCAACACCCAACACAATAACCTGCTACAGTATGTGTCGTTGGGTTAAAATCAAATGACAACTAAATACCTAAACATAAGCTTTAGCATACATCAAAACATTGGAAACGTTTGTGTACAAAGCTAGGAGTCGGCCTATTATATATAATATCCGCTAATTCAGAGCAATATGTAGGGCTAACAGACAAATATCATAGCAACCGAAACGTGTCATAGCAAAAAAAAAAAAAAAAAAAAAAAAGTCGGCGCTGAAAAAGAAGCAACTGTCATGCCAAAAAGTGATTGTCTGCCAGAATCTGATTTGCCGCCGAGGGCAGTCAGTTTTCACTGCCAAAAACTGATTGAAGACCAAATACAGTTAATGAAAGGTGATTTCTGCCTAAATAAAAAACACTGGTGTTTATATCATGAAGCGTTTGAATTAGATCAAGTCCTATTTAGCCAGTTGTCTTTGATTCTTACTCTTACTTTCTCCCCTTCCATCAGAAGTGGCAACTGTTTTGCTCCTCGGTCGAAGTACTGCTTTTGTTTCCGCTGTCTCTCCTTGATGCTGTGGTGCACATTGTCAAACAGCTGGGGCTTCAGCAGCTGTGCTGATGTTGGCAGTTTGGTTCTCAGTCTCTGACCCATGAGTAGCTGTGCAGGGGACTGTTTCACTCCATCCAAAGGTGAGTTTCTGTATTCCAACAAAGCAATGTACGGATCACTCTGACTCTCTTGTGCTTTCTTCAGTAAATGTTTTACAGTCTGGATTGCTCTCTCACTTTGTCCATTAGACTGGGGGCATCCCGGGCTGGGCGTGGTGTGTACAAACTCCCAGCTCTCTGTGAATGACCGCGACTCAGCACTTGAAAATTGAGGACCGTTGTCAGACATGACCTCGTCCGGAATCCCATGTCTCGAAAACATAGATTTGAGTGCTGTTACCACTTGTCTGCTGGTCGTCCCAGTGAGTTTAGCAAATTCCGGATACTTCGAGTAGTAATCCACACACAGCAGATAATCACCTTGCTCATACTCATAGTGGAATAAATCTACTCCAACTTTTGCCCAGGCTCTCTCTGGAATGTCATGGCAGATGAGTGGGTCTTTGGTGTTGCTCCGCCTGAATGTGTTACAGACAGCACACTTTAAAACAACATCTTCAATCTCCTTAGCCATGTTGGGCCAGAACATGATGTATCTCGCCCTTTCCTTGCACTTTACAACTCCAAGATGAGCTTCATGGACTCTCGCAAGCATTTCTGCTCTTAGTGTACTTGGAACAACAAGTCGTGTGTTCTTGAAGAGTAAACCATCAAAACATGTGAGTTCCTCTCTGAATGTCCAATATTTTCTGATGACTCTTGGTACCTGTCGTATTTCAGCTGGCCATCCTGCTTGGACCATATCCATGACTTATGTTACAACCCTCTTAATTATGATAAGTCATGGCACTGGGTGTAACACAAACAAAATAAGTAATACCTCAGTCAGTTGATATGCATAGAAAAAGTATAATTTATTTTACAATTGTTAAAAGGTAACATAACAAAAGATCATCCAAAACCACAGTGAAGCTCTTACTCTTCAGGGTCTCCGAGGCCAAAACAACAAACAAAACACCCCCTCTAATTATGAAAAGAAAAGATCTCTGGCTAAGAGTCAACTTAAAATTACAAGGGCTAAACTCCCTGCCTGACCAAAAACAGGAGAAAAGAGTGAGAACAAAAATAAAGGCAGAGAACCCCTACCAGCTTCCACTGTGAAAACAAAACACAAAATTAGTTGTCAGTGACCTAAAGTAAATACCAACACTGTACACCTTCACAAAGCACAAGATCAAGGCCCAGAGGAAAAGGCAAGGGCCCTTGGCACATGTTGAGTGAAGCTCTTTATGGAGCAGCTGACGAGCTGTAATACCAATCACCTGTGGCAGGAAGGTAGGCCTGAAACACAGGGAGAGATAAGAAGGATGTCTCATGAACAGAGCTCCCCCTCTGGAGGTCAGGGACCGTAACAATCTACTCCAACTTTTGCCCAGGCTCTCTCTGGAATGTCATGGCAGATGAGTGGCTCTTTGGTGTTGCTCCGCCTGAATGTGTTACAGACAGCTAGTGATGGCAAAACGAGGCTTTTTGAAGCATTTAATCATTTTGAACCATTGTGTCATAAAGTGGTTCACTACCCGAAGCTTCATTCAATTCCCTTGGGTGACATCTACTGGTGTAGCGATTGTTGCACCAAAAGAAGCCCAGCAATAATAACACGTATGTATGTGTGTTGTACATATGGGTTTGTAGTACCTCATTAAAGATTGATTAATTTACCCATGAAATAATAATTTGCCCTCTCCGGGTCGGGAATGAGATCCTTCTCCAAGTGGAGGAGTTCAAGTATCTCGGGGTCTTGTTCACGAGTGAGGGACGAATGCAGCGGGAGGTTGACGGGCGGATCAGTGCGCCATCAGACACGTCCCACTGGGAGCAGACCCCGGGGAAGACCCCGGACACGTTGGATCTCTGGCAGGGGAACACCTCGGGGTCCCCCCCAGAAGAGCTGGAGGAAGTGGCCGGGGACAGGGACGCCTGGGTTTCTCTGCCTAAGCTGCTGCCCCCCCCACCCGACCCCCGGAGAAGCGGAAGATGATGGATGGATGGATGGATGGAATCATTTAAAAACAATGTGAAATTTTTGGTTTGTCATTCATATTTTCTTTGGGAGTGTGCTTGGTGTAATAAAGAGGGTGCTTGTGTTACTTCAGGTGTTTTTATTAAAGAAAAGTAGTTTTTGCACCGTAGAAGGACTCTAACGGTTTCTTTTTTTTTTTTTTAGTCAATTTCTCCAGCTTTGGAAAATACTCTGTCACAGGGAACAGAGGAGGCTGGTGTGCTGAAGGAACTGTTTGGGTGGAAATATTCCCACACTTTAGAACGCTTCCTCGATGGTTGCTCCATGAGAGAATAATCCAAAACTCCGAATGTCAAAAAACGAGAGCTGTTCGTAACGTATAATACGTGTAGAACGGGGACATGAACCGGGGCTTCAGCCATCTTGAATACACTGAATCGCGGCAAATGTTCAAAGCTCCGCACATCAACTCGAAGCAGTCAGCTGACTCGGTCTGAATGAAGCAGTGAAGTGGTTCAAACGTCATCAGTGACGTCGCATGAAGCAAGCTCCGGCCCACTGCTTCACTATAACTACCCTGTCGAGTTTCAAGCGTGCTTCGGAGCTTCGGGGTTGGAGGTAACATCACTACAGACAGCACACTTTAAAACAACATCTTCAATCTCTTTAGCCATGTTGGGCCAGAACATGATGTATCTCGCCCTTTCCTTGCACTTTACAACTCCAAGATGAGCTTCATGGACTCTCGCAAGCATTTCTGCTCTTAGTGTACTTGGAACAACAAGTCGTGTGTTCTTGAAGAGTAAACCATCAAAACATGTGAGTTCCTCAATGAATGTCCAATATTTTCTGATGACTCTTGGTACCTGTGGTATTTCAGCTGGCCATCCTGCTTGGACCATATCCATGACTCTCTGCAGTTCCTCATCAGCTGCTGTTTGTGTTCTGAATGTGTTCAGTTTCTCTTCTGTGATTGGCAGTTGAGCTGTTAGCAGATGGACCTGTTGGTCATCCTCCAGGAGTTGTTCTGCTTTTTCTTTCAGATAGGCTCGACTCAGCGTATCTGCGATGTAGAGCTCCTTCCCAGGCTTGTAGCCGACCCGCAGATCGTAAGGTTGAAGGCTCATCAGCATCCTCTGGAGTCTTGGAGGAGCCTTCTGGAGTGATTTCTTGAACACAGTCTCTAAAGGCTTGTGGTCTGATTCCACATGCACTGTCTTGCCATAAACGTACTGCTTGAACTTTTCACAGCCATACACAATTGCTAAAAGTTCGTTTTCAATTTGCGCGTACCTTTTCTAGTCAGTCAGCGCTCTCGAGCCATAGGCCACCGGCTGTCCATCCTGGATTAACACTGCTCCCAGCCCTTCAGAGCTCGCGTCGACTGACAGCGTTGTGTCTTTTTTCACATCAAAATATCTGAGAACAGGGGCTGTGCTCACAAGCATCTTCAGCTTCTCAAAGCTTTGCTGCTGCTCAGCATCCCAATGCCAAGCCACATCACTCTCCAGGAGTTTCTGGAGCGGCGCGCTCACGTCAGAGAGGTTTGGGACGAACTTAGCCAGCTACTGAAGCATCCCTAGAAACCTCAACAGACCTGCCTTGTCTTCTGGTTCGGGCATGCTCTGTATAGCTCTGACCTTCTCCTGGTCTGGTTTCACCCCTTCTGCAGACAGAATGTGACCGACGTATGTGATCTCTTTCTTTCTTATTTTACATTTGTCTTTGTTCAACTTCAAGTTGATACTCCTGATCCTGTCCATCAGCGCTCTCAGCCTCTTGTCATGCTGTTCCTCATTTTCACCCCACACCAAGATATCATCCACTATATTCACAACTCCCTCCAAACCTTCCAGTCTCTGTGCAATGCACTTTTGAAACACTTCTGGAGCTGACGACACTCCAAAAGGAAGTCGCAGGAAGCGGTAACGTCCGTATTGGGTGTTGAACGTACATAACTTGGAACTCTCCTCGTCCAACTGTACTTGCCAAAACCCGTGATTGGCGTCCACTACAATGAAAACCTTTGCATCTGGCATCTCTGCGGCGATCTCTTCAACCATGCGTAGTGGATAGTGTTCTCTTTTTATAGCTTTATTGAGGTCTTGGGGATCGATGCAGATTCTCAGTTTGTTGGGCTTCACCACAGTAATCATGCTGTTCACCCAGTCTGTGGGCTCAGTCTGCTTTACTATAACTCCAAGATCCTCCATTCTATCCAGTTCCGCTTTTATTCTGTCCTTTAGTGCTATTGGCACTTTCCTTGGTGCGTGGATGACAGGGTTGACATCTGGGTTGAGCTGGATGTGGTGCAGTCCTGGCACGCACCCTAGCCCAGTGAACACATCTTCATAATCACTCAGAATGTCAGCGTTGTCTTTGTCATTTACACTGTACACTCTTCTGAGTAATCCTAGCTCTGTGCAGGATTCTCTTCCAAGGATAGCAGGTGAGTCTCTCTCTATGATCTGGAATTCTAACTCGTATTCATTGTCTTTGAAATCACATTTGAGCTTTGCCTTGCCTTTTGTAGTGATCATGTGGCCGGAGTAAGTGACGAGCTTACATCCTGACTTCTGTAGCACTGCGTCCTCTTTTGTGATTTTCTCAAAGTCTCTCATCGACAGCACGTTGCACTCTGCTCCTGTATCAAGCTTCACAGTTAGCACACTGTTGTTTATTTTGAGCTTTTGAGTCCATTTCTCATTGTCATTGTTCATTGTTGAGACTGCATCCAGTTGCAGTTCTGCACCTGTTTGCTCACTTTGTCTGATCTCGATACATTCCATAAACATGACATCATCTTCTAGTTGTTGTTCTATCTCATGTACCTTTTTCTCAGTTTTCCTGTGTTTAAACTGTTGTTTTTATGACCTACACATGCGACTGAAGTGGTTCTTTAATTTGCACTGGTTGCATATTTTCCCATATGCTGGACACTTCTTTGGCTCGTGGATGTAGCCACACCTGTTACATTCTCCTTTCTCTTTGTCAGTGTCAAACTGCTTGTTACTCTCTTTCTTCACTTTGGTAACTTTTATTTTATTCACGGCTACATCAGCTTCCTCATGTAGTGCTTTCATGTGACTTTGTGTTACCTCACTTGCTCGACAGATTCCCACAGCCCTTGTCCGGTCTAAATCCGTTTCCCTGAGCAACCTTGCTCTCACAGCGTCGTTGTTTATGCCACGGACTACGCGATCTTTTATCAGTTCATCTGTTAGCTGTGCAAACTCACAACCCTTTGCTTTGTTCTTGAGGTCCGTCACATAAGCATCAATTTCATTCGGTCCTTGGACTCGGGTAAAGAACACGTGTCTCAGGTAAGTGATGTTCTTCCGTGGCTCACAGTAGTCTCTGAACATTTCTTTCAGTCCGCTAAAACCGTCCACATCTTCGTCAAAGTCCATAGTATTGAATACCTTTATCGCTTCATCTCCAGCCACGTGAAGGAATGTCGCACATTTCACCTTCTCACTCTTCTCCTCGATGCCCGTCGCAATGAGATAGAGTTCAAACTTTTGAATCCACGTTCGGCAGTTTTCTGCCAGATTTCCCTCGAAGCTCAGACTGTTCGGAGGTTTTAACTGCTCCATTTTTGACTTCTGACACCATGTAATATTGTGTTAACATAATATATAAACGGAGACACGGCTGTGACCAAACTTGTTCACTTTACTTCCAGTTCTTCTTCTACGAACACCTCAGCAGGTCGGAGTCATATATACAACATATATCACAAGTTTTTTCCATTTCTCACCTCTATGGGCGATTACCTTAGGTACTCGATAGTAACCCTTTCCCTTCTCTCGGTTAGACCAATTGCTAGTGATGTTACCTCCAACACCGAAGCTCCGAAGCACGCTTCAAACTCGACAGGGTAGTTATAGTGAAGCAGTGGGCCGGAGCTTGCTTCATGTGACGTCACTGATGACGTTTGAACCACTTCACTGCTTCATTCAGACCGAGTCAGCTGACTGCTTCCAGTTGATAGCGGAGCTTTGAAAATTTGCCACGATTCAGTGTATTCAAGATGGCTGAAGCCCCGGTTCATGTCTCCGTTCTACACGTATTATACGTTATGAACAGCTCTCGTTTTTTGATATTCAGAATTTTGGATTATTCTCTCATGGAGCAACCATCGAGGAAGCGTTCTAAAGTGTGGGAATATTACGACCCAAACAGTTCCTTCAGCACACCAGCCTCCTCTGTTCCCTGTGACAGAGTATTTTCCAAAGCTGGAGAAATTGACTCAAAAAAAAAAGAAACTGTTTGAGTCCTTCTACTGTGCAAACACTACTTTTCTTTAATAAAAACACCTGAAGTAACACAAGCACCCTCTTTATTACACCAAGCACACTCCCAAAGAAAATATGAATGACAAACCAAAAATTTTCACATTGTTTTTAAATTATTATTCCATCCATCCATCCATCCATCCATCATCTTCCGCTTCTCCGGGGATCGGGTCGCGGGGGCAGCAGCTTAAGCAGAGAAACCCAGACGTCCCTGTCCCCGGACCCCGAGGCGTTCCCCTGCCAGAGATCCAACGTGTCCGGGGTCTTCCCCGGGGTCTCCTCCCAGTGGGACTAGTCTCACCAGGCGTCCAGGAGGCATTCTAACCAGATGCCCGAGCCACCTCATCTGACTCCTCTGGATGCGGAGGAGCAGCGGTTCTACTCCGAGCCCCTCCCGGATGACCGAGCTTCTCACCCTGTCCACCTACTGTCCTGGCGGTGAATCGCCACGCAGCACACGCAACCGCCGGCAAAGCAAAATGAAGCATAAACGTCTCGAGCCATTAACACAAGCGCAAGACGCAAGCGCAAGGGCAGTTAAAAGAGGTATAACTCAGCCTTAAGGGAGAGCCCAGACACCCTGCGGAGGAAACTCATTTCGGCCGCTTGTATTGGCGATCTCGTTCTTTCGGTCACTACCCACAGCTCATGACCATAGGTGAGGGTAGGAACCTAGATTGACCGGTAAATCGAGAGCTTCTCCTTCTGGCTCAGCTGATGGCGCACCGATCCGCCTGTCAACCTCCCGCTGCATTCGTCGCTCACTCGTGAACAAGACCCCGAGATACTTGAACTCCTCCACTTGGGGAAGGATCTCATTCCCGACCCGGAGAGGGCAAATTATTATTTCATGGGTAAATTAATCAATTTTTAATGAGGTACTACAAACCCATGTACAAACCTACAAAATATGTACAACACACATACATACACAAGTGTTATTATATGCATCACATTGGCAGGGCTTCTTATGGTGCAACAATCGCTACGCCAGTAGATGTCACCCAAGGGAATTGAATGAAGCTTCGGGTAGTGAACCACTTTATGACACAATGGTTCAAAATGATTCAATGCTTCAAAAAGCCTCGTTTTGCCATCATTACAAAACAACCTTCAATAAAACATAAAAGAAACTTACCTAACTCTGACAAAAGAAACAGATACACAATCCTACAAAATAACCCCTCCTAACAAACACCAAAACAGGAGAAAACCAGAATCAAACAAACAGTCTGACTAAGTTTCACATATACAACAAGTCAAGGTGTATGACAATCAAGTGGCCAAAGGCACTGAAATGCTGCTCCACAGCCATTAAATAACAGCCAGATGATTGCTAATTGGATGCCTTCTGGGGGGAAGCAGCAGCCAGGCTTGGAGGAGGTGGAGCCTACAACAAAGCAGGACATTACTTCACATCATGCAAACAACATTCACACTGGGTAATGTAACAATGATAATAATAATAATCATCATCATCATCATCACAATAATAATAATAATAGCTTTAACAAATATGCCACAGTTTAAATAATGGGCTATTAGGGCAACATGACTGAAAGTGTTCTAACATGGAAATGACTTATTGGTAAAAAATAATAGCTATCTTAATACCTGCTGATTTAGTACAAACCGCTTAAAAATAAAATGTGAACAGTTTTTAAGATTTTTCAATAACATTAACCCAAAGGAGCAGATCAATAGCATACAAGGCGCTAAACAGTTAACGTGATTGTGACCATGACTCTGACCTTTCATCATTTGGCTTTGCTTTCATCCAGGAGAGCAGAGAGCTGCTTCCCTGGGCTGCCTGCTGTAGCTCCTTTACCTTTTTCTCTCTTCAGCCTCTCCTTTCTTGGCATTGTGCTGCAATTAGTAAATCAATATACAGACAGAGACAAAGACAATAAAGAGACCAAAAAGGACGAGAAGGAGTTATAGGCTACTGACTGTTGTCATTACATGAAGGCAGATGGGCATTTTTTGATTTGGGCTAGAGCGTTAAACTAGTTTATCAGGTGACCAGTCGGCTAAAAATGCTTATTTGTTTGGTGCTGTATGAGACATTTTACTGCACAACAAAATGATTACACGTTGGGCTTAGAGGGCAAACGGTACGATTTTACTTGATCTGTATGTTACCTGGCTGGTGGGGCACGGGAGAAGAAGCCTGCCTGCGACCTGCCTGCTAAAGGCTGATTCATACTCGGCGCAAACGCGCAACTGTTCTGGCTCGAGAACCATTAATGACGTCATCGAAAGCGCCAGCCCCTTCACAGTTCCTTCAGCTCATAAGCGCAGTTTGCGCCGAGAATGCGTAACATTTGCAGTTCTCTCCAGACCAGCGAGCGTCACTGTTGAGGAAACAAGCTGAAAAGCATACGAAGAAAGCATGCACAATGCCACCTGTGGTGTCACGTCAGCAGAGGCTGGCACATCTGATGCGGAATGAATTTACTCTGGGTGTAGAACTGTATATGTATCTCAGAGCTAAGCGGCTGCGGCAAAAACAGAAGAGAAGGTGGAATGTTCGTCCTTTGCAACAAGACGAACTTTGTCAAACGTTGTCCCAGTGTAACTTCATAGACGTGTCGTACAGATGTTTGTAGAGGCGCATCCTCTCGGTCACCGCGGTCTCTGCAGTGTTCATGTTTCCTTTCTCTTGGTCAGCTGTTTCCGGTGGAGCGCGCGCGTAGTCAGAAAAAAAGTTGTGTGCGTGCCCTTGCGCCGCGCGAGGATTTTCAAGCTTGCGACGGGGGGCGTGGCGGAATTTTGGGACACGTGACCGTTTGCGCCATTTGCGACCAGCTAGTATGAGCGAGGTCGCGCCGAGTAAGAATCAGCCTTAAGCTGCTGCAGCGCATCTGGTGCGCCCTGCAAACGACCGCGCGAGTTCACGTGACAAAGGAAGAGAGATAGAGGTTGGGTGTGCGTGAGGAGGTGGCTCATTTCGGGGCATTGTTTTCAGTCGTTTTTAATCGCTCAGGTTTTCAAAACATCATTTCAAAACCGGACTCAGTAAAATGTTAATAATAATAATAATTAAAAAAAAAAAAAAAAAAAGTTTCAAAAGGGGGTATCGTTTTGCTATATGTGGCACGCGGCGGTCATATGACATCTAAAGTTGCAAACCCTGGCTCTTTGGTCTAGGGGTATGATTCTCGCTCTGGGTGCGAGAGGTCCCAGGTTCAAATCCCGGACGAGCCCTATCCTGGTTTACTGGCCTTGTGTCTCTGCTTTGCTGTGAAATCAGAGAATGATTGAATCAATGACGATAACATTGAATGCATTTGGAATCAAAGCCCCAAATAGGGAAATACAGCTCAAACCTCCATCACTCATTCTGAAGTTGCTTCAAGTCCTTCCTTTTTTTTTTAAAGTATTTTAAAAGGGAAAGACACGCAGCACAGAGCCACTCGGTGCTGGAGTCGAGCCAGGGCCAGCTGCAGCGAGGACTGTAGCCTCTGTACATGGGGCGGCTGCTTAACCCACTACGCCACCAACCGCCCCTACTTCAAGTCCTTCTTAAATGAATTTCTTATCTGGAATTTGAAAGACAGATCCACGCATAAATACCTGTATCATGTTAGCACACCCTCTGCAGTATTATCTAAAGCAGTTTTGGTATTTGTTCTATAAATCCAGATTGAAACGCTTCAAGTCAATGGTAGAGAAATGGAGATATAGACCTGTTCTGTCTTAAAGTTGGGCTTCATGATAAAATGTGATGTGAATTGGTGGAACCTGGCGGTGAGTATTGACTCATTGGTCTCAGGAGTTTTTGTGGGCTGTTCAGTGTATGTGCCTAATAACTTCACTCATGTTGAGTGAAGGGAGAGCCAACTCCAAACAATATAGGCTCATTGCTCTGGAAAAGTCAAAGAAGAAAGAAAGCAATCACAAATTCCCAGGATTCCATGGCTACGTCAGCTGTCCGCGCGCTCTCACGAAACGCAAAAAGACCACCTTTTGGCTCGTTGGTCTAGGGCAGGGGTCTCCAACAGGTCGCTCGCGAGCTACCAGTAGCTCGCCGCCCCTTTCCAAGTAGCTCGCCAAAGGGCCAATGAATCATACATTAATTTGAAAACTTAATTGGTCTCTCAGCAAACCAGCGACTGGTCACTGACCAGCGACCGCAAATTGAATTTGCTCCCGGGCTAGTCTAGTCACTTGTGGTCGTTTTGCGAGGCTGAAAATCAAAACTTAATCAGGCCAATCAAATCGTGAGGAGCGGGGTCGGAGGCCAGGCTACCCAGTGACGACAGAGGTGCTACGTTTCAGTGTGTAGTTCCAGAGAGAGGTAAACAGTGGCTGCGCCCAGCCAACAGGCTTTCGAGTTGGCTTTGGTAGCGACTCTAGAAGATTTTAATATAAAATTTTCTTTGCGAGACGAACAGATAACTGCACTTAAGTTTTTCTTGAAAAAAAAGGACGTTTTCGGAGTTTTGCTCACCGGGTACGGTAAAAGTTTAATTTACCAGCTTGCTCTGTTGGTGGGACGACGCTCTGATTGGTTGTTGCGCCATCCTATTGCGTGGCGTTGAGTGCAGACGCAACTTGACAGACAACCGTTTATCCCGCCCACACTGCTATCCAGCGTCAATAAAAGCTGTACAGGTCTGGCTTGCTAGGCCAGTGAGAAGGAGTTTACGATGGCGACAACATGATCAGTGTTGTCGTTCAGTGCAAAACGGTCATTGTACATTCAGCAAGTGAAAAGCAGAAGATTTCAGCACTTCCCCTCTATCTCAAAGATGCTGGACAGTCACACAGGTGCAGCCAGCGTTTTAAATGTGTCCAAGTATTGTGACCTCTTATCAAGGCTTGGACAGGAGTTTGCTGACAGATTCAGTGACTTTGAGAAACTTGAGCCCTGTGTAACATTTATGGCCAACCCTTTCATGAATGTGGACATAAGTGAGATTTCAGGACAGATGGCTGAACTTTTCTGAGTCGATCCTGAGGAAAAGGAAATGGAGGTTATAAACCTTCAAAACAATGTGCAGTTAAAGTCTCAGCAGCATTCACAGCATTTCTGGAGGTTGGTAGAGCCATATGATTATGAAAATCTTCACCAAGCAGCTCTGAAAATGTCTGCTTTGTTTGGGTCTACATACCTCTGCGAGTCAGCTTTTTCTGACATGAATGTCCTGAAATCAAAGCTCAGAACGAGACTGACTGATGAACATTTAAATGACTCCATAAGAGTGAACTTAAGTGGATACACTCCAGCATACACCTCTCTTGTTGACTCCTTGCAGTGTCAGTCATCTCAATAGCTAAAAAAGCTGAACTTCTGAACACCGTCACACACACACACACACACACACTCACACACACACCTTCACTGCTCAATATTGAACTGAACTAAATGGTTTTTATTGGGAATGCAATTTTTGTTCTTTATATTTTATGTTTTAATACAGAATGTGAGATGTGGACAGTAACATATTGCAAATGTTCAGGAAAAGAAGGCTTATTGAGTTTGTTTGTTCAAAATGAGCGATGACAATAAATGTTACAAAACACGAGTAGCTCTCGGCCATTTTTATTTTGTGAAAGTAGCTCTCAGAGGGGAAAAGGTTGGAGACCCCTGGTCTAGCGGTATGATTCTCACTTAGGGTGCGAGAGGTCTCAGGTTCAAATCCCAGACAAGCCTTCCTACTTTAAGAAACCAATACAGAAAGCTTGATGGTTAACTTTGGGTACCTTACTTGATCTCAAATGCGTCTCTCTTTGCTCACCCAAATTGTTAATTAAGAGTGCTGATAACAATTGCAAAAATGTCTTGTCTTACTATATTGTTTGGAGCTGTAGCAGTTGGCTCTCCCTTCACTCAACATGAGTGAAGTTATTGAGGACATAGACTGAACATCCCCAACATTAAAGCCACTGACAGTTAAGTGAACAACTCTTCTTTTTTTTTTACAATGCAATTTTTAGCTAGACAAACTGTTATCCCGGCTTTTACTTGGAGTTTACGTTGACCCTCAACAAGTTTACACTCACAGCAGGGATTTGTAGTGTTACAGATTCATTTACACATACTTTTGGCAACTAATCTCCACTTTAGAATAAGAGAACTTTGAAATAAAAAAAAAGATGGAAGCAACACTGACTGAACATAGACTGAACATGCCCAACATTAAAGGAGTCTTGGCCCTGTGGTGAAGTGGTGGTTGATTGACGCTGTGACGCTTTGCTTTGCGGTAAGACGTATTGCATCACTTCCTGTTACCTTGCTTGTGCACTGTGGAATTTATTTCTCCTCTTGGACTACTGATAATCACTTTATTTCTACCTATAACTTACACAATTTTGCATAGTTAACTCTATAGCTTACCATTCTTTTCTAACACACTCCTACAGATCTTTAATCTTTATTCTCACTTTTTAGCGGTGTGTCTGGTTCTCTAGCGTAGCATGGCTACCGGGTCTCTTCCTCCTTCTCCTGCTTTCACCTGCTCCGTGTGTCAGATGTTTAGTTACTCCTCTGCCTCCTTTAGCGATAATGTACATGTAACAAATGTAGTCTTTTTGTAGTTTTCGAGGCGAGGTTATCTTAATTGGAAGCTCGGCTCTGCACTGTTGAAAATCAACCGATAGCGAGCCAGGCCCCTTTTGCCAGTGTGGAGCCACCTAGCGTAGCTAGCTCAATTAGCCTCCCCCTAGCAGAACCTGAGCAGCCAGGATTACAGGGTGGCTGGGTGACTGTCAGGAAGAGGCATAGCTCTAAAGTCAAGCCCGTTGTTCACCATCGACCTGTCCATGCTTCAAATAGATTTTCCCCACTCAGCGACACACCCGCTGAGGACAAAACCCTGGTAACTGGCAGCTCTATAGTCAGAAACGTGGCATTAGAGACACCAGCGGCCATAGTCAAATGCATTCCAGGGGCCAGAGCGGGCGACATAGAATCCTATTTAAAACTGCTGGCTAAGGATAAACGTAAATACGGTGAAACTGTTATTCACGTCGGCGTTAATGACACCCGGTTACGCCAATCGGAGGTCACTAAAATTGATATTGCATCGTTGTGTAATTTTTCCAAAACAATGTGGGACTCCGTAGTTTTCTCTGGACCCCTGCCAAATCTGACCAGTGATGACATGTTTAGCCGCATGTCCTCCTTCAACCGCTGGTTGTCCAGATGGTGTCCAGCAAACAACGTGGGCTACAGAGATAATTGGGAATCTTTCTGGAGAAAACCTGGAGAGACGGCATTCATCCCACTTTGGAAGGAGCTGCTCTCATTTCTAGAAATATGGACGTGGTGTCCCTGCAGAAAGTCTTTGAAGCAGGTATGGCTTATGTAGCTCTCAGCAGGGTGACGTCTCTCAGCTGCATGTGTTGTGAGGCCCTGGGTTTTATGGACAGTGCAGGAGAACGCCAGCCTCACAGGAAACTGTCTACGCAGCACTCCGTTCTGTTTCAGCTTCTCCTCTGCTCTCTCCATGTAAACCAGATTGGCAGATTCTGGAGCTCCACTCTGGATTCTTGCTACACCTGTCTGATTATCCATCCTCAGGCCCAGCTTAGTGATGTGTTGATCATCCTCAGAAGTCACTATGCACATCAGTGTGGCAGAAGCCCCGTTAACCAGACCGTTCTGAATGTCAAAGTTTCTGGTGAGCATGACACGAGCCCCTTCAGCAGCTTTCAGAGTGTGGGCTAAATCATTTCGGCCTCCCTTACATGGTGTGTCTTTACGGGCCATTCTGCCTGTTCGGGATCTTTCTGGAAGTCATCTGCATCCATCGTGATAATGTTGGAATGGAACAAAGCTAGTGTTGCTGAGTTGTGTTCATCAACCAACTTATTGGTGGGGAAAATGTGCAGAAGCTCAGTGGGACAAAGAGCTGGTTCAGTGATGGCCTGTGACAACAAATCTCTGTCAGCCTGAGACAGCTCGTCTGCCTTTGGTTTCACCCCAATCCTGTTCAGCACGTCTGCAAAGGCAACATCATCCTTCTGTCTCATGATCTCAGTCAGAGTGATCATCTGAAAATGTTCCTGCCACAGGTCAGTATCTGCTGGGTCGTGTACACACAGAGGTTTAGACTGGCGCACAGGCGGCAGCTGATAGAAATCTCCAACAGCTAAAACTGACATTCCACCAAACGCTCTCTGATTGCCTTTGATCTGTTTCAGTCCTGCGTCCACATAAGCAAAAAGAGGCTTTGAAACCATGGAGATCTCATCGATAATGAGGATTTGAGCATTAAAAAGTTCAGATGTGAGTTCATCCAGTTGGTTAGCGAGTCCTTGGATTGGTGCTTTCAGACTGCGTGGAAGCTTCAGCAGAGAGTGCAGTGTTGTGCCACAGATGCTGAAAGCTGCAGTTCCAGTGAAAGAAGAGAGTAAAACAGTTGGCTTTGATATGTCAAACTCCTCTGCATGTAGCTGCAGTTTGCTCAGTATCTTAGATGCCTCTGAGTAAATGCATTTCATCAGGTGGGACTTTGCTGTTCCCGCACCACCGTTGACATAAAAGAAAAACTGCTCTGGATTTAGGCCACACACAAGTTTAATGCAGCAGTCTCTGATAGCATGGAACACACAGGCCTGCTTCTGCTTCAGGTTCTGATACATCTGCCGCAGCACAGCTGGATCCACAGCTGGGGGTTCTCTGATGGCTCTCATTTCTGTCACAGCAGCAGACTGAGGACAATAGTCGGGCACATGTTCCTGCTCATCGTCTGGCTCTCTTTGCTGCAGCTCATCATCACAACTTCAGATTCAGGAGCCAGATTCCACCATTCATCCATCACATGCTCTCTGCTCTCCTCAAACTCTACAAGTGCATTCTCAATCTCCTCAGTGTGTTTCTCATATTAGTCTCTGTGTGTTTGTATAATGTTTTTCACACTCTCAGGACGGTTTGAGCCTGGGAGCTGCACCCAGCCAGAGTTGTACAAAGACTCGTAGGTTGGAAGATGGGCACTTGGTATTTCATACTAGGATCGGTGAGGAAGGTGCAGTCTCAGTAATCTGGCATAAAACTGCTCGGGGTGTTTCTCCTTGGAACATTGGTAATATCTGATGACAGAGGGCTTATCATTTTTCCGCCTTTGGACAAATCCCAGCTCATTCAGAAGTGGTGAAACACCATCACGCTTTGAGTGGTCTGCACTGACAAACCTGCAGCTAGCAGCAAAATCAGCCGAGCACATCTCCTCATACTCTGGGGTCTCGGGTCTGGCTTTGTATTTGTCACTCAAACTCGTCATCCAGACATTACAAGACTCTGACGGGGTGTCCTCCAAGAATGACATGGGGCGACTCATTTTCACTGGACTGTCATCAGTAGGAATGAACACAACACTGCGTGAGCACTTCTTCATCTTTATTCCACATGCACGAGCCACACACTCCTGAGCACTGATCTCTCTCTTTCTGGAGTGAGCCTGCATGACAGCTCTCATCTCATCACACTCATTAACTCTGTCCATGTTGGAATTCTCCATGACAGTTTGCAGGTACTCTGACAGACCACTTTCCTTCTTTGTGATGTATTTAGTCAGATACTGTACACACGAGTAAGCAGCTGCCCTGCAGTGAACATCATGTGCTGATTGGCTGCTTTATCTGTCAATCACTGACACTGCCCACAGGAACAGGACAGTATATTCAGCAATAAGGTAATACTTTCTGCTGACATGGCAGACTCGCTTTAACTGGAAACACTTGAGATATTTATATTACATTTACATTATATTACAACAACAGATATTTAGATATAAATATAAATGTATGTTTATCCGTCAAGTTAAGCAGTTATAGAAGTTTGTTGAAATTTTGTTAATAGTACAAAACAAATTTGTGACTTACAATGAAATCAAGTGACAAGTTTAGGATTGTTACAACTTCCATCTTTCAAAGTGTTTTTCACCTGAAATCCTGTCAGTTTTAGCCCTGTTATATGTGTAACCTGGACGTCTTGTAGCTGTTGTACTGTTATTTAAGAGTCGTAACCTTTAATTTTATCACAATAACATGGTGTGTTAGACTTAAATGTTATAAAATGTAATGTCAGCAAGAGACATTCTTAAAACTTTAATCAGAGTTCCCCAAAATGACTAATACGGTGCATGATTCTATCATAAGTTCAATGGATACAGTCAAATTTGCATGAGCTATATACAGGACAGGTCCGAGGGATCGGACCTGTCCTGCATAATGTTAATCTCCCCCTTTTGTGTAAATGGCAGAGCAGAGCCTTCCGTTATCAGGCCCCTCTCTGTGGAACCAGCTGCCAGTTTGGCTTCAGGAAGCAGACACCCTCTCTACTTTTAAGATCAGGCTTAAAACTTTCCTTTCTGATGAAGCTTATAGTTAGGGATGGCTCAGCTGAGCCTGAAACATCCCATAGTTCTGCTGCTATAGGCCCAGCCTGCTGGGGGAGCTCCCATGATGCACCTCTCCTCTCCATGTACATGTGACATCATTGTTGTCATTAACTTGTTCCTCTCTCAGCAGGTGTCCCTGGCCTGGTGTTACGCTGCTTGTTGTCCCCTCTTTTCTGTCCTCTCAGCCCCAGCTGCTCCAGGCAGATGGCCGCCCTTCCTGGTTCTGGTTCTGATGGAGCTTTCTTCCTGTTAAAACTCAGTTTTTTCTTCCCACAGTTCTGTGCATGCTCGGGATTGAACAGAAGTTACGGTGCATTTTGTAGGATTCCTTAGCTAAGCTACTTCTTTTAATTGTGTCTGTGTTAATAAAACTGAACTGAAATGACAAATAAATGAACATGTACATCCGTACTGTTATATGTTACGTTAAAACAGAGTACTGAAATATATCTTTATTGAATAGATGAATAAATCTGAAGTCTGATTCTGTCCAGGGTTTCTTCCAGGTGTCCTCCCTCTGTCACCATCTCACATCTGAAATTCCTCTCAGTAGTATTTCAGAGCTGAGCCTTGGTTGGGAGAGTTTTTATCTTCACTTCATCTTCACAGACTATATTACCACAGCAATACAACTGAGCCAAATGCTGGATTTAAATTCATTTTCATTATATTTTCAAAGAAACTTCATTAATAAAAATAGAACATAAAACAATATTAACTATGTGTAAACTATATACATATATATGAAATTTATTCTGCCAGAGGGCAGGGTCTTTCCACTGCCTCAATGTTAATGATTTTTTTCCCCAATACATTTTATATTTAGAAAGACTTTACCCTTTTCAAGGGCTCCCACAAGTCCTGGGAAATATAAAAGACTTCGGTGCTGGACATGAGGAGCTCCAGCACCCCCCTTGTGCTGCTCTCCATCACGCCCATCACCTCCACTCCAGCTGCCTCATCAGTCACAATCAGCACCTACCAAAACAAACAGCACTTATGTCCCATAATACCTTGCAGCTAGATATTAAACCCCTTTCTTACTCCTTGTTTATTTCTTTAATCTCTTTCTCAATTGTGTCAGATCATTTGCCATTTTATGTCTGTATAATATACACTAGATTGCCAAAAGTATTCACTCACTCATCCAGATAATTAAATTCAGGTGTTCCCATCACTTCCATGGCCACAGGTGTAGAAATTCAAGCCCCTCGGCATGCAGACTGCTTCTACAAACATCTGTGAAAGAATGGCTCGCTCTCAGGAGCTCAGTGGATTCCAGCGTGGTGCCATGATAGGATGCCACCTGTGCAACAAGTCCAGTGGAGACATTTCCTCGCTCCTAAATATCCCACAGTCAGCTGTCAGTGGTGTTAGAACAAAGTGGAAGCGACTGGGAACGCCAGCAGCTCAGCCACCAAGTGGTCGGCCACGTAAAATGACAGAGCGGGGTTTGGAGGTCTGTAGCAATGGACTCTGCAGAAGGTTGGCGACCTTTCTGCAGAGTCAATTGCTGCAGACCTCCAAACTTCATGTGGCCTTTTACATGTTTAAACCATAGAAAACAACTCCTTGTATGTGCCTACCGACTTGGCAAATAAAGCTCATTCTGATTCTGATTAGAATGTGTTTTTAGATTAGATGAATTAGAATGCTTTTTACTTCTACATTGCTGTAGGGTGTTGTGTGCAGGAAGTCCCCTGCTGCATCCATGTTGGACTTTAAAGGGGAACTCCGGGGCATTTGAAGCGCGTTTCCATTGCTAGAGGTTGTCAAATACTGATAGTAGGACACAGAGAGGTGCAAATCGGCGCTCCCTGTGTGGAGATCGCGCTGTTTGGACACCCTGTCATGCGAGGCTAATACGTGGTGGCTAAGGGGCAAGAGCTAACCCTTCCACGTAAAACAACAACTTGCACACTGCAGAAACGTCACACCACTTTATAAAGCATCCGACAATAAAGTCACAAGCCTTTCCATCAAAACCATATGCATGGTTCTCACATTACTGGCATGGGGACGTTACAAAACAACTTTATAAACAGCATGTCACTTACCTCTTGTTGGTAGGCTCGCGCATGTGAAAGCCCAAAAGAGTCGATGGACGATAATCTCATAAACAAAACAATTATCTTCTCTAGAAAAACTGCGCTCAAGTATTTAAAACATTACAACAATATTACTGGGCATGTATTGTTGTAATGTTTTAAATACTTGTACAAATGTAGAGCAAATGTAGAGGAATCGGTCACACCTTCGAAGAGTGTACTCATGGCAGAAAGTGCAATCTCTGTGGAGAATCAAACCACCAGAGATTGCCCAAAATCCTTTGCCAACAAATTGAAATCCAAAAAAAACGCGGGAAGGAAATGGAGGGCAGACCGAGGCAGTTAACGAGCTACTTGAAACAGCTGGGCTGGAAAATTCAAACTTCCCGCCAAAATCCCTGAATGGTGGACAGCAGTCAGGTGAGGCCGAGGAGGGGGAGGGGCCTGCTACACCCCCACCAATGGAGAGTTCTGGAGAGGAGGAGGTGGTGCAGGCAGAAGGCGGAGCTAGTTCAGAATGTGAAGAAGTCCAATCACAGGATGATAGCGAGGATGCCTCCCTCCCAGATGCCCAGCAAACAAAGAGGCTTGCATCAGAATTGTCCTCTGATTCTCCTATAGTCTCAGAGAAGAGGGGAAGAGCTGGGACTACCTCAGACAGTTCATCTGTGGAGGAGCCCAGAGTCTTCCCCTCCAATTCACCAAATGAGGTCTCTTTTTTAAATGTAGTTCTGCAATCAACCCCTAGAGACTCAAAGTTTAACAAAACCTTGCAACAGAGGCCAACCCCCAGAGTCCGACCGGGGAATAGAGCTCAACACCCTCGCCTCTCACCTGTAGAAGTGAAGGAAGAGCTCCGTTCACAAGAAATTACATAACTGCTTTTAAGACATTTTAAATGTTTTAACCCTCATTTAGTCTTTTAAGATGTCATACCTGTTGTTTTTAACCATACTCATGACACTCACTCTCTCAACTATTAATGTGAGAAGTGTAAAGTCGAAAGTTAGAGCCCAGAGTGTTTTATCCTTTCTTAGTTCTTTTAAGTCAGATGTTCTTTTAATACAGGAATGCGGCCTACCGTTTTTAAAGCACTACAGACAGTGGGAGGAGATGTGACCACAGACATCATTGTGGAGTGGATCCAACCAAAACAAAAATGATGGAGTGGCCATTTTAATCAAAAACCCTCAGGTTCTGGTGAAGGGCAGCACTGTGGTGAGAGACGGACGGGCACTTTTAGCACATTTGACTTTTATGGGACAAGATTTTAACCTCTTAAATATTTATGGCTTTAACGAAAAAAATGACCGGTATGACCTTTTAGAAGACCTGCAGTCCCACATGCTAGGTAGGGCACCACTAGTTTTAGGGGGTGATTTTAACTGTATTTTAAGCAGGAGTGACAGAAAAAGAGCAGGGGAATTTTTTAAAGTTGACAAAACATCGGTTTTATTACAGGGCATATGCAAGGATTTTAAACTTCAGGACTGTTTTAGGACCATGCATCCCAGAGAGGAGGGCTTCACCTGGTTCAGTGGTGATGGCACCAAAGCCTCTCGTATAGACTACCTTTTTACACGGGACTGCCCACCAACCGATGCTAGATTGACCCCTGTTTTCTTTTCCGATCACCTGATGCTTTCCTGCACCCTATCACTCTCTTCGGGTGTGACTTCCGGAAGTGGTCTGTGGAAACTAAACTGCTCCCTTTTAAAAGAAAATGAAATAGTTAGTCAGTACCGGGAGCAGTACCACGAGTGGCAGACCCTTCAAGACTTTTACGATACACGTGCACACTGGTGGGAAATGGTGAAGGAAAAGACCCAGACTTTCTTTAGACAGGTAGGAGAAAAAAGAATAGGGAAAACAGATGCATGATGGGACTGCAGAAGCGACTACAGCGCTATTTTAAATTAAACCAACAAGGGATGGATTTTAATGATGAAATTAAACAAGTGAAAACAGAGATGTCGGTTTTAGCAGATATTAAAAGTAAGGGTGTCATTTTAAGAAGCAGGGAACGAGAAATAGAGGAAGGAGAGAAGTGCACAAGGTATTTTTTTAAGAAAATTGTGAATAAAGGGGGGGCCATTTTAAAGCTAACAAAAGAGAACGGGTGCACAGTTGATACAATGGAAGAAATTAAACAAGCTGTTGAACAATTTTATCGTGAACTGTACGAACAAAAACCTGTTGAAATGGACACCATGACAGAAGTTTTAAATTTCATAGAAAAAACAGTAAAAGACAGTGTGCTTTTAACCCAAGATTTTACAATTTCAGAGTTAAATAAATGTTTTACAAATTTTAAGAAAGGGAAGTCCCCAGGACAAGATGGACTTCCCTTGGAATTTTATTTGACCTTTTGGGATATTTTAGCACCTGACTTGTTTACTGTTTTTATGGAATTTGAGCAACTTGAGCGACTTCCTGACAGTTTTAGAGCAGGGATAGTGACTCTTCTTCACAAAAAAAAAGACAAGACTGACTTGAAGAATTGGAGACCGATTACACTTTTAAACTTTGACTGTAAACTTTTTAGTAAACTTTTAGCGTCACGTATGTCCTTGTTTTTAGAAGACCTGATTCACCCGGATCAAGCCTGTGCCATCCCGGGGAGGAAGATAACCGACAGCCTCGTACTGATCCGAGACACCATCTGTTATGCGAGAGACAGAAACATTCGGCTAGCAGTCTTAAATTTAGACTTTGAGAAAGCCTTTGATTGGGTCTCGCACCAGTACCTTTTCCAGGTACTGCCAAAAGTGGGGTTCCCAGAAAGGTTTATAGCTTGGGTGGGTCTGCTGTACCGGGACATTACCAGCAAATTCCTTGTTAACGGGCATCTGACAAAAGCAGTAAACATCCACTGCGGTGTCCGTCAGGGTTGTCCGTTATCTGCCCTCCTCTACATCATCTGTGTGGAACCACTGGCACAGAGCTTGAGAAGGGACCACCGAATCAATGGGGTGAGAGTCCCGGGGAGCGGGGGACTATCGACAAAGTGTGTTTTATATATGGACGATGTGAACATTTTATGCACCAACCTATTATCTATTAATAGGACTCTGGACTTGACTGACTGGTTTGGACGGGCCTCTGGGGCAAAACCAGTGTTCGAACTACGGGGGGACTCGGGGGATCCGAGACCCCCTGAAACTGACACGAGACCCCCCCGAAAACATGATTTGGGAAATGTTGGGGGGTCTCTAAAATATTGGCAAAATGTGATTTCCCCTGATGAGTTATGATTGCAGACGCGATGCGTGTGTGGAGGTGTGGAGCCTGTGTGCGTAATTGGAGTCAAGCGCAAGCAAGCAAGCAACACCCCCCCCCCCCCCCGCCAGAGAAAAAGTGACCTCCGAAAATCTCGGAATAGTTTGAACACTGGGCAAAACTAAACAGAAACAAGACCTGAGCCCAATTTTATGGGCCATGGACAGCGACCGAGACAACAGGACTCCCCGTGACTATAACCCAGACCAATCAGAAAATACTGGGGATTATGTTTGACAGGGAAGGAGGAGGGACATCAAACTGGCCAGACGTGGTAGGGAAAGTCAAGCAAAGACTAGGATACTGGGGACTTAGAGGACTGACCATTGAAGGAAAGGTTTTAATCATCAAAGCCGTGATTTTACCTTTTCTTTTACTAATGACACGACCTGGCTCAAAAGCCGTATCAAAAAGGAGGAAGCACACGGTTTGTAAGTTATAAGGAAATCAAATTTATTTAAACTATTCGAACTTAAGCTACGAATTCAACAAAAGTAAAACAATGGGATGTGGCAATCAGTCATCAGTAGTGTAGTGGTGTTATGGAGCATAAATGTGCGGCAAAGGTGTTGTATGGTGCTAAACGTAACAAAAGGATAAAGCAAACAATCCCAAAACACAATGCTGTTCTCACAAACCCAGCCAGGAACCAAAAGGGAAGAATTAACAAAATAAGGCGGCTTAAATCCACTCCCACAGACGGCCAGTTGTACGAGCTGCCGCAATCACTGCTGCACACTCCAACCAGCTTCCTGGTCTGAGGGAGGAGACAAAGGCTGTGTTCGAAACCGCCTACTTCTCCTACTATTCCTACTAGTCATACTTTTTTAAGTTCCCGGATGTACACTAGATACATACTAGATTCGCCGAAATGTTGAGTATTCATCATGAGGTTACTTGTCACACTCAAACTACCCAAGATGCAACGTAACGTGACGTCGCCCATCGCCATTTGAACGGTCAAATTCCGTTAACGGGACGAGAGCAGTCAAAACGGCATAACCGGAAGTTCGTTACTCACTGCGGCTAGCTTTAGTAGCGCCGAATTCGTGGGAACAAAATTGTAAATAGCCGGTATTTTGTCAGATTTTCAACACCTTGGGGGTCTAAATGACTACTTTCTTGCCTGAAAATGTTTCAAATGTTGCTAAAGTTATATATTTACAGAGTTTATAGCTTAAGCGAAATCAGCTTTTCAGGCCGGCTGATTTCGGCTCGGGCAGGAGTGAAGTGCACTGTGTGTAAACGCTCTGCATACTGTCAGATCGATGAGTATGCCGTTTTCAAGTATGTAGTATGTAGTAGGCGGTTTCGAACACAGCCAAAGAAAGAGGGAGGAGAGAGACATGCCCAGCACAAGCCCCAGGGGCTGTGACACCCCCTAAAAAGAGGTTCAATATAGGGAACCGAAATATGTTTAAAACCTAGTAGGTACAACACACAACCAGCACTATTAAATGCTCAATGAAAAGTTATCAAAAAAAACAAATCAGAAAAAAAACACTTGCCCCATTAGCAGTTTAAAGTCCAACCACTGCCATCTGCCCCCAGCACACCAAACTCTTGCTCCTCAGCAACAGAGATTTGCCTAGGATTTCTGTGAGCATTTAAGAGGAGAAAGACAGGAGGCAGGAACAGACACCGCAAGCGGAACTGGAAGGGGACATCAACCGATCAAAGTTGTCCTAACACACCAGGTCCCTCGCCAAACCCATACTTCTAAAGGGCCCGAGAGAGGGCATCCGCCACCACATTCTCTGATCCTTTTATGTATCGGATGTCCAACCCATAAGACTGCAACATCAGAGACCATCGTATCAGTCTCTGGTTTGGACACTGCAAGGAGTTCAAAAAGGTTAGTGGATTGTGATCCGTGTAGACCACCACGGGTGTAGTGCCTGAAACTACATACACGTCAAAATGTTTCAAAGCCCATATCAAAGCTAGTGCCTCCTTTTCGATGGTTGAATAATTTAGTTGGTAGGAGTTAAACTTTTTGGGAAAAAAAAATCACTGGCTTATCAACACCCAGATCATCAGCTTGCAATAGAACAGCACCTGCACCCACGTGACTCGCATCTACCTGCAGTGAAAAAGGGCGGTCAAACCGTGGTGCCTCAAGAACAGGAGCTGTACATAACAAGGCTTTAATGTTCTCAAAAGCCTGTTGACATTCAGGGGTCCATATATACACTGCCTTTGCCTTCAAAAGGTTAGTGAGTGGCGATGCAACAGTGGAAAAATTGCGACAAAAACACCTGTAGTAACCCACTAATGCAAGGAACCGCAACAGTTCCTTTTTCGTGGTTGGTACCGGATAATTTTCTAACCGGGCTCACTTTAGCAGCCACAGGACGGACGCACCCCTGACCCACAACTCGGCCAAGATAAGTCACTGTCGCCTTGGCAAACTCACATTTTGAGAGGTTCACGGTGAGACAGGCCTCAGCCAAGCGACCGAACAGCACCCTGATGCGCTCGACATGCTGAGGCCAAGAGTCAGAAAACACCACCACGTCATCCAAATAGACAGCGCAACCCTCCAGGTCCCCCAGAACACGAGTCATAAGGCGTTGAAATGTCGCTGGCGCATTTCTCAAGCCAAAAGGCATAACCTTGTAAGAAAACAATCCGTTCGGTGTCACAAATACAGAAATTTCATGGGCCCGCTGAGTTAAAGGGACCTGCCAGTACCCTTTCAATAGATCAAACTTACTTACAAACTTAGCATGACCAACCTCATCTACACAATCTTCCATACGAGGAAGTGGGAACGAGTCAGGTCTGGTGACAGCATTAACTTTCCTGAAGTCAGTGCAAAACCTTGGTGTGCCGTCTGCTTTGGGTACCGTGATGCAAGGCGATGCCCAGCTTGAGGAGGATGGCTCAGCTATGTCATTCTCCAACATACTTGATTTCGGCATCCAGATACCTGCGTTTTTCAGCATTGACACGAAAAAAACGTTGACGAATAGGCTGAACATCTCCCACCTCAATATCGTGTTCAATAAGGAGGGTCTGAGTAGGCGTATCACCAAACAAACATGGAAAAGACCTAATCAACTCTGCCAACTCTGCCCTTTCTAACTCTGGCAGATGTTGCAACAATGCCTCAAGGTTACAGAGAGCCTCAGAGTTTTTCAACCGCCCATGTGTTAATGCTTGATCAACAGCTGGTAACCCATCCGCCTCCACCTCACTCACCAACAAAGGTGTAGTGACCGCTGATGCTCTAGTCGCTAAATATGCTGGATGAGAAAATCGCCGCGATAACCTGTGCACCATACCCAGGTGATTTTGACGCACGCTCATAATATGGTTTTAACAGGTTCACATGACACAATTGGGTGGTTTTCCTGCGCTCTGGAGTCGAAATCAAATAATTTAAATCAGAAAGCTTCCTTAAAACTGTGCATGGGCCAGTAAATTTGGCTTGAAATGGCGAGCCTATGATGGGCAACAGCGCCAGTACTCGATCACCAGGACTGAAAACCCACCGTTCCGTACGTCTATCAGCTTTTTCATTTTTCCCTGCACATGCTCCATTTTCTCCCTGGCCAGTTCGCCAGCTGCATAAAGTCTACGCCGAAAACCATTCACATAGTCTAACACGTTCCGGGGAGGGTCCTCCCCCATCCACTGGTCCCTCAAAATGGCTAACGGACCTCGTACAGTATGGCCGAACACCAAGTCATTTGGGCTAAACCCTGTACTCTCTTGAACTACTTCCCTAGCTGCAAGCATTAACCAGGGCAAACCCTCCTCCCAGTCACCTTCCATTTGAATGCAATAAGAACGTAGCAACGACTTCAACGTTTGATGGAAACGTTCTAATGCTCCCTGACTTTGTGCATGATACACAGATGCTTTGTTATGCTTGATGTTAAGCTGCTTCAACACTTGAGAGAAAAGGTGTGAGGAGAAATTTGAACCCTGGTCACTTTGAATGATTTTTGGAATGCCAAATATAGAGATGAATTGTGACAACGCTCTCACCACCTATGTGTGGCAAGTTTTTATGTGTACCGATACGTCATGTTTCCACCGAGGCCAGAAAAAATGCCTCAGAATCCGGTCGTATGTCTTCCGAACACCAAGATGCCCCGACCCCTCATGAGCTAGTTTTAAAACAGGTTCACGAAACCTCTCAGGCAACACGATTTGGATAATCGGATCACCCACAAAACTCTGACCATGCGGGACCCATTTCCTTACCAACAGGTAGTCTTTAAGGAAATAGCCCCGAGCACTGCTCTCTATCTGGGCACCGGTTACCACCTGGTCAAACAAACCTTGCAGGGAACAATCAGCCTCTTGCTCCGCCTTCAACTCTTCCTGCAAAACTGACAAGGGATAGTCAGACAAAGAAAACATAGATAACGACCCCACATTTTTATTTGATTCACACAGGCTGGAATTAAACTTATCCCCTGTCATAGCACGCGTTACAGCACATGCTGTGAACTCTTCAGGGAATGCTGATTGACTATCATCAGGCTGTTGTCTTACCACTGGCACCGTGTCCACCTCTAACTGTGGCGGCACGTCAACCCACGCACAGGCACCAGCCAGGCCATTACCCAAAAGCACATTGACACCCTCCACTGGGAAAGCAGGACGCACCCCCACAACTGCTTGTCCCTGGAAAAGATCGGAGTACAACATGATGTTATGCACGGGAACTTGAAGTACATTTAAACCCATACCCAACACAGGAATACAAGACCCAGTATCACTCTCACTGCTGAATGGCAAAACTGATGCTTTGATAAAAGTATCATAAGCAGCAGTGTCACGCAATATCTTTACTGGTACTTTTTTGTCACTCCCCACCAAAGACACAAAACCATCACTAACAAAATGTCTAACTTTCCAGTTCCGGACTTTGATGAGTCCCAACCTGAAACCCCCCCTTCACCACCAAAGGCAGCGAAGGTGGCACTGAGACAGCCATAGACACCCCTCTAGCCCTAGGTTGAGAGACAGACTGGTTAGAGTTTGACTTAGCCTTAAGAGCATAACAGTCAGCTTGTAAATAGCCCTTTTTATGACAGTAATTACAGGTTCTTTCCTCACGGCTACGAACACCATGATCCTCTGTAGCAACAACTTTAACTGAGCTACCCACTGCATATAAATCGGAACGTGCCCCGTTTCCATGACCATTACCACCAGACAGGTGGGTGCCGGCTAAACAGACGCCGCTCACTAAACCCACGTCTGTGCCTGAGCACATATTCATCTGCTAATGCCGCAGCGTTCGCAACTGTTTTCACTTTCTGGTCACTGATGTAATTAGCAATATGTTCAGGTAACGTGTTCTTAAATTGCTCGAGAACTATAAGTTCACACAACCCCTCATAATCACTGACTTCCAGCGCAGCAACCCAACGGTCAAAATGCCTCGCCAAATCACCCGCCAATTCCAAGTGGGTTTGCTTCTCGTTTTTCCGCCACGTACGAAAACGTTTGTGATACGCCTCAGGCACCAACTCAAAAGCTCTTAACACTGCCTTTTTAACTAAGGCGTACTGCTTACTATCCTCTGAATTTAAACTTGCATAGGCCTCTTGAGCTCTTCCAGTAAATACGCACTGCAACATCAATGTGCGCACAGACTCCGGCCAATTCCGGACCTCAGCAACGCATTCAAAAAGAGAAAAGAATGTTTCTGGATCTTTTTCATTGAACTTTGGTACCAGGTGCAGATTGCGAAAAATGTCAAAGTCCTGATCATTCGACCCTGAAACCCCTGACCGACCACCAGTTACCCCAGCCTCCCCAGCTGCAAGTTTCCCCTGTTTTATCAGTTCCAGTTTAGTTTTCTCAATGTCAAGTCTGGACTGCTCAATCCGCAACCTCTCCACCTCAATTCTCTCTTGGGACTTTAAAAAAAACAGCTCCCTCTGCTGCTCAAATGTTAAATTACCAGTTCCTTTATTAAAATGCTGGCCCAAACCATCACCAGATTCACCAGGCCACTTCTCCTCTGGATCCGGATGAGGCTCCTCCTCAGTCAGGGTCAGGATTCCTAAATCACTCAAGAAGGCTTTAATCTCAGACTTCAGTACCTCCTTATTTGACTTTTTATCATTAATCCCTATCTTGTAGTGGTCTGCTACTCGGAGTAACTGGTTTTTGGTGAATCTATTCAATAACTCTAAACTCGGAGCTTCCACAAACTCAGCAATGCTAGCCATCTCTAAGCTAGAAAAGTTCCCAACATACAAGCCAGGTCAATACTAATTAAGAAAAAGAGCAGTGAAAGGAAAAACACTCAGGCGCTCTAACCAGACCTGTGCTGCGTCACAAAGCAAGTGTAGCCAGTGTGCCAAAGGTCATCACTGACCCCTACTCAGTGTGTGTCCCCCCACTAACTAAACTGCCTAACCAAAACTAACCTAAACCAACTCAACCCTAGTCTTCAGGGGATCTGGCAGCGGGTATTTATGCACTGAAACCCACTGGTGTGGTGATGCGACCAGTCATCTGGCAACACCACCAAAACCATGGACATGCCCCCGAGACAACTGCTCTAACCGCCGTCACCCCACACTACGGACAGATGAGCAGATACCAAAGGGAAAATGCACTTAGCCTAACAGAGGGAACACACGGTCCAATGTGACACACCAACCAACATTTACCCTGACAACCAGCCCAAAACATTAACAAACAGCGCGCATAAACTAAATTACCACAACACAAACTACCTTCAAACTAGAACCAAATCAACTTCAATACCAAACCATGCACTTCCTCAAAACAACCAGGTCAGAGTTTCAACCTACCCCCAACAATAGTACCACCAGGAGAAACTCCTCACCTAACCACTGAAGCCATGCAAACTTCCAACAACCCCTCCCCCAGCAGGGCAGCGGGTAATCAGCACTCAGGTGCGCAGCAATCAACCCACCACCAACAACCCCAAGCTCAGAAACTACCCAATAAACTTTAGCAAATAGAACAAGGACGAGCCCCCAATTTGACACGACCTGGCTCAAAAGCCTTATCAAAAAGGAGGAAGCACGCGGTTAGTAAGTTATAAGGAAATCAAATTTATTTAAACAATTCGAACTTAAGCTACGAATTCAACAAAAGTAAAACAATGGGATGTGGCAATCAGTCATCAGTAGTGTAGTGGTGTTATGGAGCATAAATGTACGGCAAAGGTGTTGTATGGTGCGAAACATAACAAAAGGATAAACCAAACAAACCCAAAACACAATGCTGTTCTCACAAACCCAGCCAGGAACCAAAAGGGAAGAATTAACAAAATAAGGCGGCTTAAAACCACTCCCACAGACGACCAGGTGTACGAGCTGCCGGAATCACTGCTGCACACTCCAATCAGCTTCCTGGTCTCAGGGAGGAGACAAAGAAAGAGGGAGGAGAGAGACATGCCCAGCACAAGCCCCAGGGGCTGTGACACTAATCAGTTCTGTTTTAATCCCACCTAGGAAAGTGCTTTTAGACCTGGACCGAGCCATTTTTTATTTTCTGTGGGGCTCCAAGTGGGAAAGACTGAGGAGAGATGTAATGAAGAAACAAAAAGAGAAGGGAGGAAAAGGAGTGCCTGATTTTTATTTGTTTTTAGGAAGCAGATACACTACACTGCACATCCTACAGGCCACAGACCCATCCGGAAACCCCAAAACTAAAGCAATGACACGATTCTGGATGGGTTCTTACCTCAGAAGACTGAAGATTTTACCCACCGACCTAAAAGTGCCTGTGTCTTTTAGCCTGCCACCATCCTATGCTTTTATCCAGACGTTCTAAAAGCATTTTAACTTGGAGGCAGAGGAGTTGCATGTTTTAACAAACCACCGCTCTCTGATCTCTGTTGTGCAGGAGCGGGAACCAGTGAGTCCAGTGCGTGGGCTCGCGTTTGGCGAGCACTAAACAGTTTGGTGCAACGTCAACCATTCCGCTCTTCCAAACAAACTCCGGGACCTGTCATGGATGGTGGCTCATGAGATCCTGCCAGTCAGGTCCGTTATGCACTCCCGGGGCATGTCAGCGATCTCAACCTGCCCGCGACCTGGTTGTGGCGCGCCCGAGTCGGTGAGGCACCTGCTCTGGGATCTTAGAGATTAGTGATGGGATTTTCGGGTCTTTTTCCAGATGCGGCTCTAATGGCTCGACTTACTGTGGAGAGCCGTCTCTTTCGGCTCCACAACGGCTCCCCATATATCCCCGTCTAGCACTGGCAGAAGCAGAGAAAAACGCGCAAGGAGAGGGAGAGTGAGAGTGAGGGGGAGGGAGATGGGAGAGACAGCGAGGCACCGGTCCGAAGGACAAAAAAAATGACGTGGGAAAAAAACTGTCGGCTCTGTGGCACTGACAGGGAGGCAGAGAGACAGCGAGATACTGAAAGAAAAAAAAACGTCTCCCAAATAGGATCCCAAAATGGCTCCCATTATGGAGCCGGTTCCTGTCGTTCACTTCAAAGAGCCGGCTCTTAGAGCCGGATCGTTCGTGACCGACACATCACTATTAGAGATGGCAGCAAAAAGATGAAAAAAAAGAGCACATGTGAACAATGAAGTGGATGTTTAGCAAGTTTTGCTGAATACGGCAGCATGTCTGCACTGGAGATATTAAGCCGTGAGGGTTTGCCTCAACTAAGAATTTTCCCAGTGTGGGTGGGTGTGGCTCTAGAGACGGGGAGAGTGGAAAAACTAAATCAATTTGTGCTCCAAGTTCCTTGGTTGTTGAAACAAGAACTGATCAGAAAGATGAAGAAAAGCCGGAGTGTTTTAATCTGCAAGCTTTTCAGATTCAGGTTAGCTGCTGGCATGGCACAGCAGACAGTTGAATTTGCTGCACCGTCCGGCCGAGTGAGGCACCTGGAAAAGAGGAGTCAGCCTCTAACACTTTCAACTCATACTTACCTGGCAGGGGAGATACAATGATCAAGAAGGTGGTTCACCCAGGACGAGGCTCAGCCATTGCACACCGGCTGTACTGACCCTTCCGAATTCCCCAAATGTGGGAATCTCGACTGCATAATTTCTGGTAGTTGGGGACTGCGTTCGCGCTCTCCCCTGATTTGACTGTATAACGTGAATATCCCTGGGCAACTCTACCTTGGTTTTTGTCCTGGCGTTGCTGCTTTAAGGACACCTTTCCATCTTTAAAACCCATGTTTTGCAAGGTTTGCTGAATGCTGCGGCAGGTCTGCACAGCTGATATGCAGCTGCGCAGTTGTCAGGTGAGGTCATACAGTGCAGTCACCCCAGGGAGGTGGGCGTTGCCTTAGTGATGGCAACAACGAGATGAGAATACGGCAGCATTTCTGCACTGGAGATATTAAGCCGTGAGGGTTTGCCTCAACTAAGAATTTTCCCAGTGTGGGTGGGTGTGGCTCTAGAGATGGGGAGAGTGGAAAAACTAAATCAATTTGTGCTCCAAGTTCCTTGGTTGTTGAAACAAGAACTGATCAGGAAGATGAAGAAAAGCCGGAGTGTTTTAATCTGCAAGCTTTTCAGATTCAGGTTAGCTGCTGGCATGGCACTGCAGACAGTTGAATTTGCTGCACCGTCCGGCCGAGTGAGGCACCTGGAAAAGAGGTGTCAGCCTCTGACAGTTCTAACTCATACTTACCTGGCAGTGGAGATACCATGATCAAGAAGGTGGTTCACCCAGGATGAGGCTCAGCCATTGCACACCGGCTGTGCTGATTCTTGCGAATGGCCCTCAGCGCGTACAAAGTGCAAAATCGGATGTAGACTGTAAGACAAATAAGGCATATTATTGGGTAAAAGATTTGTCAATCAAATCCATGGAGAGGGAGGGATGGGAAATCATGGGCATGCTGTACTATTGGTCAATTAGCTGTCAAAAGCTGCCAGGCCATGTGGTGAAGTTTTGTTTCAGGGTGAATCTAGGGAAATGTACAAAATACGACTTAAATGATCGTTTTATACAAGTGTTTTGTCTAATTGGGAGTGTTGGACATTGAATCGTGTTTTAATGCTTGCATTGCTGTCTATTGATCACTTCATTTGAGTGATTTATTAATTTTCACCCACCAGCTGGTACTTGGTATTGTATGAAAAAAAGAAAAAGGTGGTTAAAGAAAGACATGAGACTAATTGGTGTGGCTATTTTTAGAAACATGTGGATGTGAATGTAAACAAAACCTCTAAAGCTCTTATTTTTGTCTTCCCATTGGTCGACCCGCTGGTTTGAGGCCTACATGGTGATGGAGACATTGATTATGGGGGAAATGACACACTGTTACCTCTGCAACATTGTCTATTAAGTCAATAAACTTTTTTATTTCTTCACAGTTGTATGCTGTTCATGTGTTTATTATTACAGATGATGGTATATCATGAATGATTATAATTACTGGTAGGTTACATTATAATGAATAGATTGAAGGAGAACATTGAAAGTGTTGACTTGGAATAAGAAATGACACAACACACTGCTACTGCAATTCAAGGCACTTTAAGGGCTGAAGTGCATTTATTCAAGTGCATTCTCATTTAGTAAACAAAGTTAAGACATGTATAGTGCACATTTTTCATGACAAGACATTTGAAATTAAGTGTGTGAGGGGGAGAGAGAGCGAGAAGGGGGGGGGGGGTGAGGTGGAGGTGGAGGGAGAGTGTGTGTGTGTGAGACAGAGACAGACTGACTGACCAGGAGCAGTGGGCAGACAGGAGAGAGAGCCATGTGCAACAGCAGATATGGGAACAAACAAGTTGCATGCTCATTTGGTAAACAAAGTGAAGACATGTATAGTGCACATTTGTCATGAAAAGATATTTGAAATTAAGTGTGTGTGTGTGTGAGAGAGAGAGAGACAGACAGACTGACTGACCAGGAGCAGTCGGCAGACAGAAGAGCCATGTGGAGTATGTGCCACAGCAGATATGGGAACAAACAAGAAATCAAGTGTAAGTGAACAATAAAAATGAGAACTGTATACATGTGCATGTAGGAGTGCAATCAGGAAACTATATACACAAACAACAACATAAAGTGACATCAAAGATAAGAGAAAAAAAAAGTTCAGACAAGTCAAGATCAGTCACTGGGCCTCAGTATCAGTCATTTACCAGCCGTTGATGTCACAGATGGGCCTCACCGTGTTGCCGTAGCCACAGCGGTACAGGAAAGCCTTCGGGTTGTCCTTGGCAGGGCAGCCGGGCTCGGTGCAGCGGACGCTGTAGCGCCACACACCAACTGGCCTCCAGAAGAAGACGCGGTGTCGGAAGAAACTGTCTGCCACGGGGACCGTGCTGCCATCCACCACACCGGGCATCTCGGGAGGGTGGAACCACATCTTTTCACTCTTCAGGACCTTCCTCCACCTCTTCCTGCCGTACATGTCAGAGAAGGGCCGCGGCTTCAGAAAGAGCCCCCTCTCCTCATCCTCCTTCAGCCACTTAATGTCTTGCTCGGGCAGCCCGCTGTCCTCAGCCTCCCAGGATTTGTGCCATCCTTCAAACAGGATTGAATATAGTATATACACACTGTCGAATGAGGCTTTTCATTACAGCAGCCCACTGGATGTGACATGCACGATCTGTGTGCTATTAGCCAGTAAACTAATACAACTTGTGTTAAATGAATATGTACCTTGTGTTTCGTAGGTGGACAGAGCCTCCACAAGCAGAGCGTCGTCTTCCCAGCTGGGGTCTGCTGAGCTGGGAGTGGTGGCTGATGGACGGGGCGCAAAGAAGGAGGGTACCGGTGAAGAGGTAGGCACAGCTGCACGGGTGCTGGGGTGGCAGGCGATGGTGTTGGGGCAGCCGACTTGGAGGAGGCCTTCTTCTTCGGCTTCGCAGTGGTGGTGGGGGATGCTGCTGCTGCTGCTGGTGCTGAAGGGGGCTTTGTGGTGGAGGTAGGTGTGGCTGATGGACGATTCTTGCTGGTGATGGAGGGAGGTGCAGGAGGAGGAGGTGATTGAGGGGCCTTGCTGATGGTGGCAGTGGGTGCTGCTGCTGCTGCTGCTGCAGATGCTGCTGGGGCCTTGCTGGTGATGGAGGGAGGTGCAGGAGGAGGAGGTGATGGAGGGGCCTTGCTGGTGGTGGGTGGTGCTGCTGCTGCTGCTGCAGATGCTGCTGGGGGCTTGCTGGAGGAAGCAGACGCGGTGGAAGGAGTGGCTACACCCTGCTGAGGTATTAGGAGGAATATTACATTTCAGTTGTGCTCAATACATTTGTTATGTTATTCCTTTATACACATGTTCACCTGCACACATACCTCCTTGTCCAGAATGTACTTTCTGAACCTCTTCAGGGCCTTTGAATTGATGTCATCCTCCTTCATGATGAGCCACTGCGTCACCGACGTGTAGGCCTCCTGCGCCCTCTTCCTCTCAGCGTCGCTGCCAGCCTGAGGATCCGCCAGGAGCCTCTTGTGCAGGCTGTACCACTGCCACATCTCCAGGTAGGTGAACGACTTGAACCTCCCCTGTCCATAGATGGCCCGGTCCACATTCACCTCCAGGTGGCACGAGACGGTGGTGAAGAGGTGCGCGTACTTGACCAGCTGCTCCTTCAGCCACTCGTCGTTGATGGTCTTCCTCTTCTCAGGGTGCCTCATCTCCTTCATGTGGCGGTCGACGATGCTGAAATGGCATAGTAATGTAACATAGTGATACAGTACTATTAAGTTATAACACTATTCACATGGCGATCACGTTTAGTGTACCACACTTACTATTTGCAGTAGCCGACATCATTCTCGACCAGCCACTTGAAGCTCTTGCTGGTGTACTGGCCAAAGGTCATCACCAGCTGCCCCAGGACTTGCGCCTCAGTTGGAGAGGGTGTGACGATCTGGCATTTCCTCAAAGCTGTAGACAGATAAATAAGGGGGAACAAAATTAAAGTAATCATGCCTAGACAGTAGTGCAGTTGTAAGCACAGGGTTGTGCATGCACTCTTCTCACCTTCTTTGTAAGCCTTGTCTGAGTCTCTCAGCCTACTGTCCACTGTCTCACGGTCCCGTGCATGTGCCTTAAGGAAGTCCTTGGCCTCCTTCGTCATCCCAAGCACACACTGCTGCCTGTCCTTAGGGAAGCTTGTGTCCAGGATGGACAGCACAGGCATCAGAGGATCCATTTGCTTCTGTAAACACACACAGACAGACACACACACACTAACACACACACACACAGCCATCCTGTATAGTATAACCAGTTGTTTAGTTTACAAGTTATAGAGGGGAAAAAAGCACAGAGGCTGACACGATTGCATTACTGTAGTTATAAATCTGTATAACTATGGGATATTACCGGTAATAGAAAATTGTTCCATGTAGTAATGGCATGAGACTAGTATAAAAGCTTTGTATTAGAATAGGATGCATATTATTCAGAAATCTGTGTCACAACAGATGTTTCAACAAAAGACATGCAGAGAGAAGAGAAGAGAAAAATACTCACCTACAGCACCTGATATTCCCATACGTTTCCACTATTTTACCAGAGAGTTGGCTTGAGAGGCTGATGTTGAGCCTGCACGTCGACTTCCCTGATGTGATTGTTCTCTGCAGCTGAAAATGGGACTCTCAGATAACTTAGTGTGTGTCTGTCAAGCTCCTCTGTTCTCTGTGTGTAGTTTGGTGTTCATGGTCATACAGGGAAACCAGGGAAGCTCAGTCCCACGACATGCTCATAAACTGCGTCTTTTCTAAAGATTATAGTCCTATTTTAGAAGTCAGAATACAACGGCTCCCTGAAACTACCACCATGTACCGCTGGTTTTGTTATTTCACAAGAGTTGGGAAGAGTGCACCGTTCCCGGCGGCACTGCAGTACCGGGTCGATGCGTGGCGTGAACGGAGCAAGCCCCTTTTTCAACCCCTGTGCCTAAAAATCCATTTAATATGTAGTCCTCATATAGAGGACGTATCAGATATTAAACTGATAAGAACAGATACTACACTTGATCTTAGCCAAAAGGCCGAGAAGCGATAACCCTCCACTGTTTCACGTCCGAGCGCCCTTCCTGGCACAATGCGCACTTGTGGCGGTGCTCTTTTTTTGCCTACAAAGCGTGACTTTGCACCTCCGCCCACCCGCTGCAGTGAGCACTCTTCAGCCGTTTCAGATGGTACAACTTTGCACTCCCGCCCGCTCCACTGAGCACCATTCAAACAACAATTTAGCGCTCCAGCTTTGAACATGGGCACGGTCTCAACAAATAAGGTGACTCTACTCCGAGAAATCACTTGGCACAGCAAGAAGATTTCCTTTGCACCGACAGAATGGGCTTCACCCGCAAAGGTAAAGCCTTCCAAAAATAGAAACAACTCATTAATGTTGCTCTCCACGGAAGTCTTTAGTAAAAGGCGAAAGACTTGTACGTTATGAAGAGAAACCAGAGTACGAGTATTTGAAACTGCGGGAGCAGTGCATCAGGCTAGTTGGTATAGCCACCTTCCCCACGGTGAGCTTTGCTTGGTTGAGACGCTGGCTCCTCGGCCGACCAGGTAGGAACAATCGGGCCCTATTCAATGGCTGCTTTGTCTTTTACTCTGTGCAAAAGACTAGGGGTGTTGAGGCTTTGTTCTGACCGCTCATTGGGTGTAGAGCTTTTTTTCAAGCAATTCTCCCAGTCGGCCCAATCCCAGAGCCATCTCAAAGTGGAGTTCACTTTCACTCTCTTTTCGCAGACTAAAAGCCAGAGTTTTATCTCAGAAGCTAAGCAGAGTTGGGCCTGGTTAGTACTTGGATGGGGAGACCGCCTGGGAATACCAGGTGCTGTAAGCCTTTTGGCTTCTCCAGGCGCATGCAGTTTGACTGCGTCAAATGCAAAGGCAGTCCCTGTTTGACTTTTTGGAACTGCTCCTTTGTCAGGACAAAGTTAAATGTATGAGGATCAAAGGCAACCATGACCTGGGACACCTTAGCAGATCCAGGATCAGCAAGATGGATCACAGGGTGATCAACAGATGTTTCAACAAAAGACATGCAGAGAGAAGAGAAGAGAGAAAAATGCTTACAGCACCTGGTATTCCCAAGCGGTCTCCCATCCAAGTACTAACCAGGCCCGACCCTGCTTGGCTTCCGAGATCGGACGAGATCGGGCGTGTTCAGGGCAGTGTGGCCGTAAGCCACAGTCCTCGTGACAAATATGTGTTACATAGGTGCTGGAACCATACGTTTCCCCTATTTTACCAGAGAGTTGGCTTGAGAGGCTGATGTTGAGCCTGCACGTCGACTTCCCTGATGTGTTTTTTCTCTGCAGCTGAAAATGGGACTCTCAGATAACTTAGTGTGTGTCTGTCAAGCTCCTCTGTTCTCTGTGTGTAGTTTGGTGTTCATGGTCATACAGAGAAACCAGGGAAGCTCAATCCCACGACGTGCTCATAAACTGCGTCTTTTCTAAAGATTATAGTTGTATTTTAGAAGTCAGAATACAACGGCTCCCTGAAACTACCACCATGTACCGCTGGTTTTGTTATTTCACAAGAGTTGGGAAGAGTGCACCGTTCCCGGCGGCACTGCAGTACCGGGTCGATGCGTGGAGTGAACGGAGCAAGCCCCTTTTTCAACCCCTGTGCCTAAAAATCCATTTAATATGTAGTCCTCATATAGAGGACGTATCAGATATTAAACTGATAAGAACAGATACTACACTTGATCTTAGCCAAAAGGCCGAGAAGCGATAACCCTCCACTGTTTCACGTCCGAGCGCCCTTCCTGGCACAATGCGCACTTGTGGCGGTGCTCTTTTTTTGCCTACAAAGCGTGACTTTGCACCTCCGCCCACCCGCTGCAGTGAGCACTCTTCAGCCGTTTCAGATGGTACAACTTTGCACTCCCGCCCGCTCCACTGAGCACCATTCAAACAACAATTTAGCGCTCCAGCTTTGAACATGGGCACGGTCTCAACAAATAAGGTGACTCTACTCCGAGAAATCACTTGGCACAGCAAGAAGATTTCCTTTGCACCGACAGAATGGGCTTCACCCGCAAAGGTAAAGCCTTCCAAAAATAGAAACAACTCATTAATGCTGCTCTCCACGGAAGTCTTTAGTAAAAGGCGAAAGACTTGTACGTTATGAAGAGAAACCAGAGTACGAGTATTTGAAACTGCGGGAGCAGTGCATCAGGCTAGTTGGTATAGCCACCTTCCCCACGGTGAGCTTTGCTTGGTTGAGACGCTGGCTCCTCGGCCGACCAGGTAGGAACAATCGGGCCCTATTCAATGGCTGCTTTGTCTTTTACTCTGTGCAAAAGACTAGGGGTGTTGAGGCTTTGTTCTGACCGCTCATTGGGTGTAGAGCTTTTTTTCAAGCAATTCTCCCAGTCGGCCCAATCCCAGAGCCATCTCAAAGTGGAGTTCACTTTCACTCTCTTTTCGCAGACTAAAAGCCAGAGTTTTATCTCAGAAGCTAAGCAGAGTTGGGCCTGGTTAGTACTTGGATGGGGAGACCGCCTGGGAATACCAGGTGCTGTAAGCCTTTTGGCTTCTCCAGGCGCATGCAGTTTGACTGCGTCAAATGCAAAGGCAGTCCCTGTTTGACTTTTTGGAACTGCTCCTTTGTCAGGACAAAGTTAAATGTATGAGGATCAAAGGCAACCATGACCTGGGACACCTTAGCAGATCCAGGATCAGCAAGATGGATCACAGGGTGATCAACAGATGTTTCAACAAAAGACATGCAGAGAGAAGAGAAGAGAGAAAAATGCTTACAGCACCTGGTATTCCCAAGCGGTCTCCCATCCAAGTACTAACCAGGCCCGACCCTGCTTGGCTTCCGAGATCGGACGAGATCGGACGAGATCGGGCGTGTTCAGGGCGGTGTGGCCGTAAGCCACAGTCCTCGTGACAAATATGTGTTACATAGGTGCTGGAACCATACGTTTCCCCTATTTTACCAGAGAGTTGGCTTGAGAGGCTGATGTTGAGCCTGCACGTCGACTTCCCTGATGTGATTGTTCTCTGCAGCTGAAAATGGGACTCTCAGATAACTTAGTGTGTGTCTGTCAAGCTCCTCTGTTCTCTGTGTGTAGTTTGGTGTTCATGGTCATACAGGGAAACCAGGGAAGCTCAGTCCCACGACATGCTCATAAACTGCGTCTTTTCTAAAGATTATAGTCCTATTTTAGAAGTCAGAATACAACGGCTCCCTGAAACTACCACCATGTACCGCTGGTTTTGTTATTTCACAAGAGTTGGGAAGAGTGCACCGTTCCCGGCGGCACTGCAGTACCGGGTCGATGCGTGGCGTGAACGGAGCAAGCCCCTTTTTCAACCCCTGTGCCTAAAAATCCATTTAATATGTAGTCCTCATATAGAGGACGTATCAGATATTAAACTGATAAGAACAGATACTACACTTGATCTTAGCCAAAAGGCCGAGAAGCGATAACCCTCCACTGTTTCACGTCCGAGCGCCCTTCCTGGCACAATGCGCACTTGTGGCGGTGCTCTTTTTTTGCCTACAAAGCGTGACTTTGCACCTCCGCCCACCCGCTGCAGTGAGCACTCTTCAGCCGTTTCAGATGGTACAACTTTGCACTCCCGCCCGCTCCACTGAGCACCATTCAAACAACAATTTAGCGCTCCAGCTTTGAACAGGGGCACAGTCTCAACAAATAAGGTGACTCTACTCCGAGAAATCACTTGGCACAGCAAGAAGATTTCCTTTGCACCGACAGAATGGGCTTCACCCGCAAAGGTAAAGCCTTCCAAAAATAGAAACAACTCATTAATGTTGCTCTCCACGGAAGTCTTTAGTAAAAGGCAAAAGACTTGTACGTTATGAAGAGAAACCAGAGTACGAGTATTTGAAACTGCGGGAGCAGTGCATCAGGCTAGTTGGTATAGCCACCTTCCCCACGGTGAGCTTTGCTTGGTTGAGACGCTGGCTCCTCGGCCGACCAGGTAGGAACAATCGGGCCCTATTCAATGGCTGCTTTGTCTTTTACTCTGTGCAAAAGACTAGGGGTGTTGAGGCTTTGTTCTGACCGCTCATTGGGTGTAGAGGTTTTTTTCAAGCAATTCTCCCAGTCGGCCCAATCCCAGAGCCATCTCAAAGTGGAGTTCACTTTCACTCTCTTTTCGCAGACTAAAAGCCAGAGTTTTATCTCAGAAGCTAAGCAGAGTTGGGCCTGGTTAGTACTTGGATGGGGAGACCGCCTGGGAATACCAGGTGCTGTAAGCCTTTTGGCTTCTCCAGGCGCATGCAGTTTGACTGCGTCAAATGCAAAGGCAGTCCCTGTTTGACTTTTTGGAACTGCTCCTTTGTCAGGACAAAGTTAAATGTATGAGGATCAAAGGCAACCATGACCTGGGACACCTTAGCAGATCCAGGATCAGCAAGATGGATCACAGGGTGATCAACAGATGTTTCAACAAAAGACATGCAGAGAGAAGAGAAGAGAGAAAAATGCTTACAGCACCTGGTATTCCCAAGCGGTCTCCCATCCAAGTACTAACCAGGCCCGACCCTGCTTGGCTTCCGAGATCGGACGAGATCGGGCGTGTTCAGGGCAGTGTGGCCGTAAGCCACAGTCCTCGTGACAAATATGTGTTACATAGGTGCTGGAACCATACGTTTCCCCTATTTTACCAGAGAGTTGGCTTGAGAGGCTGATGTTGAGCCTGCACGTCGACTTCCCTGATGTGTTTTTTCTCTGCAGCTGAAAATGGGACTCTCAGATAACTTAGTGTGTGTCTGTCAAGCTCCTCTGTTCTCTGTGTGTAGTTTGGTGTTCATGGTCATACAGAGAAACCAGGGAAGCTCAATCCCACGACGTGCTCATAAACTGCGTCTTTTCTAAAGATTATAGTTGTATTTTAGAAGTCAGAATACAACGGCTCCCTGAAACTACCACCATGTACCGCTGGTTTTGTTATTTCACAAGAGTTGGGAAGAGTGCACCGTTCCCGGCGGCACTGCAGTACCGGGTCGATGCGTGGAGTGAACGGAGCAAGCCCCTTTTTCAACCCCTGTGCCTAAAAATCCATTTAATATGTAGTCCTCATATAGAGGACGTATCAGATATTAAACTGATAAGAACAGATACTACACTTGATCTTAGCCAAAAGGCCGAGAAGCGATAACCCTCCACTGTTTCACGTCCGAGCGCCCTTCCTGGCACAATGCGCACTTGTGGCGGTGCTCTTTTTTTGCCTACAAAGCGTGACTTTGCACCTCCGCCCACCCGCTGCAGTGAGCACTCTTCAGCCGTTTCAGATGGTACAACTTTGCACTCCCGCCCGCTCCACTGAGCACCATTCAAACAACAATTTAGCGCTCCAGCTTTGAACATGGGCACGGTCTCAACAAATAAGGTGACTCTACTCCGAGAAATCACTTGGCACAGCAAGAAGATTTCCTTTGCACCGACAGAATGGGCTTCACCCGCAAAGGTAAAGCCTTCCAAAAATAGAAACAACTCATTAATGCTGCTCTCCACGGAAGTCTTTAGTAAAAGGCGAAAGACTTGTACGTTATGAAGAGAAACCAGAGTACGAGTATTTGACACTGCGGGAGCAGTGCATCAGGCTAGTTGGTATAGCCACCTTCCCCACGGTGAGCTTTGCTTGGTTGAGACGCTGGCTCCTCGGCCGACCAGGTAGGAACAATCGGGCCCTATTCAATGGCTGCTTTGTCTTTTACTCTGTGCAAAAGACTAGGGGTGTTGAGGCTTTGTTCTGACCGCTCATTGGGTGTAGAGCTTTTTTTCAAGCAATTCTCCCAGTCGGCCCAATCCCAGAGCCATCTCAAAGTGGAGTTCACTTTCACTCTCTTTTCGCAGACTAAAAGCCAGAGTTTTATCTCAGAAGCTAAGCAGAGTTGGGCCTGGTTAGTACTTGGATGGGGAGACCGCCTGGGAATACCAGGTGCTGTAAGCCTTTTGGCTTCTCCAGGCGCATGCAGTTTGACTGCGTCAAATGCAAAGGCAGTCCCTGTTTGACTTTTTGGAACTGCTCCTTTGTCAGGACAAAGTTAAATGTATGAGGATCAAAGGCAACCATGACCTGGGACACCTTAGCAGATCCAGGATCAGCAAGATGGATCACAGGGTGATCAACAGATGTTTCAACAAAAGACATGCAGAGAGAAGAGAAGAGAGAAAAATGCTTACAGCACCTGGTATTCCCAAGCGGTCTCCCATCCAAGTACTAACCAGGCCCGACCCTGCTTGGCTTCCGAGATCGGACGAGATCGGGCGTGTTCAGGGCGGTGTGGCCGTAAGCCACAGTCCTCGTGACAAATATGTGTTACATAGGTGCTGGAACCATACGTTTCCCCTATTTTACCAGAGAGTTGGCTTGAGAGGCTGATGTTGAGCCTGCACGTCGACTTCCCTGATGTGTTTTTTCTCTGCAGCTGAAAATGGGACTCTCAGATAACTTAGTGTGTGTCTGTCAAGCTCCTCTGTTCTCTGTGTGTAGTTTGGTGTTCATGGTCATACAGAGAAACCAGGGAAGCTCAATCCCACGACGTGCTCATAAACTGCGTCTTTTCTAAAGATTATAGTTGTATTTTAGAAGTCAGAATACAACGGCTCCCTGAAACTACCACCATGTACCGCTGGTTTTGTTATTTCACAAGAGTTGGGAAGAGTGCACCGTTCCCGGCGGCACTGCAGTACCGGGTCGATGCGTGGAGTGAACGGAGCAAGCCCCTTTTTCAACCCCTGTGCCTAAAAATCCATTTAATATGTAGTCCTCATATAGAGGACGTATCAGATATTAAACTGATAAGAACAGATACTACACTTGATCTTAGCCAAAAGGCCGAGAAGCGATAACCCTCCACTGTTTCACGTCCGAGCGCCCTTCCTGGCACAATGCGCACTTGTGGCGGTGCTCTTTTTTTGCCTACAAAGCGTGACTTTGCACCTCCGCCCACCCGCTGCAGTGAGCACTCTTCAGCCGTTTCAGATGGTACAACTTTGCACTCCCGCCCGCTCCACTGAGCACCATTCAAACAACAATTTAGCGCTCCAGCTTTGAACATGGGCACGGTCTCAACAAATAAGGTGACTCTACTCCGAGAAATTACTTGGCACAGCAAGAAGATTTCCTTTGCACCGACAGAATGGGCTTCACCCGCAAAGGTAAAGCCTTCCAAAAATAGAAACAACTCATTAATGTTGCTCTCCACGGAAGTCTTTAGTAAAAGGCGAAAGACTTGTACGTTATGAAGAGAAACCAGAGTACGAGTATTTGAAACTGCGGGAGCAGTGCATCAGGCTAGTTGGCATAGCCACCTTCCCCACGGTGAGCTTTGCTTGGTTGAGACGCTGGCTCCTCGGCCGACCAGGTAGGAACAATCGGGCCCTATTCAATGGCTGCTTTGTCTTTTACTCTGTGCAAAAGACTAGGGGTGTTGAGGCTTTGTTCTGACCGCTCATTGGGTGTAGAGGTTTTTTTCAAGCAATTCTCCCAGTCGGCCCAATCCCAGAGCCATCTCAAAGTGGAGTTCACTTTCACTCTCTTTTCGCAGACTAAAAGCCAGAGTTTTATCTCAGAAGCTAAGCAGAGTTGGGCCTGGTTAGTACTTGGATGGGGAGACCGCCTGGGAATACCAGGTGCTGTAAGCCTTTTGGCTTCTCCAGGCGCATGCAGTTTGACTGCGTCAAATGCAAAGGCAGTCCCTGTTTGACTTTTTGGAACTGCTCCTTTGTCAGGACAAAGTTAAATGTATGAGGATCAAAGGCAACCATGACCTGGGACACCTTAGCAGATCCAGGATCAGCAAGATGGATCACAGGGTGATCAACAGATGTTTCAACAAAAGACATGCAGAGAGAAGAGAAGAGAGAAAAATGCTTACAGCACCTGGTATTCCCAAGCGGTCTCCCATCCAAGTACTAACCAGGCCCGACCCTGCTTGGCTTCCGAGATCGGACGAGATCGGGCGTGTTCAGGGCGGTGTGGCCGTAAGCCACAGTCCCCGTGACAAATATGTGTTACATAGGTGCTGGAACCATACGTTGCCCCTATTTTACCAGAGAGTTGGCTTGAGAGGCTGATGTTGAGCCTGCACGTCGACTTCCCTGATGTGATTGTTCTCTGCAGCTGAAAATGGGACTCTCAGATAACTTAGTGTGTGTCTGTCAAGCTCCTCTGTTCTCTGTGTGTAGTTTGGTGTTCATGGTCATACAGAGAAACCAGGGAAGCTCAATCCCACGACGTGCTCATAAACTGCGTCTTTTCTAAAGATTATAGTTCCATTTTAGAAGTCAGAATACAATGGCTCCCTGAAACTACCACCATGTACCGCTGGTTTTGTTATTTCACAAGAGTTGGGAAGAGTGCACCGTTCCCGGCGGCACTGCAGTACCGGGTCGATGCGTGGAGTGAACGGAGCAAGCCCCTTTTTCAACCCTTGTGCCTAAAAATTCATTTAATATGTAGTCCTCATATAGAGGACGTATCAGATATTAAACTGATAAGAACAGATACTACACTTGATCTTAGCCAAAAGGCCGAGAAGCGATAACCCTCCACTCTTTCACGTCCGAGAGCCCTTCCTGGCACAATGCGCACTTGTGGCGGTGCTCTTTTTTTGCCTACAAAGCGTGACTTTGCACCTCCGCCCACCCGCTGCAGTGAGCACTCTTCAGCCGTTTCAGATGGTACAACTTTGCACTCCCGCCCGCTCCACTGAGCACCATTCAAACAACAACAATTTAGCGCTCCAGGCTTTGAACATGGGCACGGTCTCAAGAAATAAGGTGACTCTACTCCGAGAAGTCACTTGGCACAGCAAGAAGATTTCCTTTGCACAGACAGAATGGGCTTCACCCGCAAAGGTAAAGCCTTCCAAAAATAGAAACAACTCATTAATGCTGCTCTCCACGGAAGTCTTTAGTAAAAGGCGAAAGACTTGTACGTTATGAAGAGAAACCAGAGTACGAGTATTTGACACTGCGGGAGCAGTGCATCAGGCTAGTTGGCATAGCCACCTTCCCCACGGTGAGCTTTGCTTGGTTGAGACGCTGGCTCCTCGGCCGACCGCTGATAAGAACAGATACTACACTTGATCTTAGCCAAAAGGCCGAGAAGCGATAACCCTCCACTCTTTCACGTCCGAGAGCCCTTCCTGGCACAATGCGCACTTGTGGCGGTGCTCTTTTTTTGCCTACAAAGCGTCACTTTGCACCTCCGCCCACCCGCTGCAGTGAGCACTCTTCAGCCGTTTCAGATGGTACAACTTTGCACTCCCGCCCGCTCAGGACAAAGTTAAATGTATGAGGATCAAAACCAACAATGGCCTGGGACATCTCAGCAGGTCCAGGATCAGAAACATGGAGACTGAGGGCCAATAGAAACAGAGGTGTCTGCCAACCAATCAGCAGCAGCCGAAACTGGTTAACTTCCTCGTGTCTGTGTGTCTGTGTGTGTGTGTCACAGGGTGATCGGCAAATTTTTCAACACAAGACATGCAGGACGCAGAAGTAAATGTAACTGTATTTTTTTGAAGAATTGGAAAGAATTGTCCTTGTGGATAAAAATCATGTCATTAACATCCATTTCTGTGACGGAAGTTAATTTGTTAATGTGTTGACAGCAGCACCGTCACTGTGAAGGAGAGAGCATGAGAGTGTTAGTAGCTGATGGATCACTATTTTCTATACCTGGGTGGTAGAACACAAACAGTTATACACATAGATTATATAAACCACCCCAGTCTGAACATCACCTGAGATGTCTACCCTTTGAGGGACATTTGTTTTTTGAGGTGTGGGAGTTAGAGGCAGCTGGAAGCTCTAACAGTCAACCAGCCACAGAGGATGAAGCTCTGATCACTTTTTTCTCATTCTCATGAGAAAATCTCAGCAATCTCATTGCTTTACAACTTCACCGCTTGACTAGGCTCATGGATTATCTATATACAATACATCTTCACTGTAAAGTCCAATAGCTGTCCTGACATACATACATTCCTTAACTTTATTAGGTTAATTACCATATGCACTTATGACTGATTTTTATGAAGTAAAAGTTAGTTGCATGGTGAAAAATGCAAAAAACTTAGTGTTTAGAGGGAAGATGACTTTATTTAGAGTGAAGCTCATTCAACAATAAGTAGCAACACAGTCTCACTCCCACTGCGCATTCAAAGAAGAAGAAGTGTGCATGCATGCGACATTCAGTCTCTCCCGCTCAGCAAAGTATATTAGGTCTATGTCAGCAACGCAGCAGTCCAGCACACAGGCCGGGGCACTGAGGGCAGCCTGCTGAGTCCACTTTTTTAAATTCTTTTGAAGAAGAATAAATAAGGTAAGTTATCAAGCAAGTATGTTTGTTAATATGTTTTCATTACTGCTCTGACTGTTAGCGTTCACTAGCTAACGTTAGCATTAGTTAGCTAGCTAACGAACCAAACAGGCATAACGTTAGCCTGTTCAGGCCATGGTTAAGGCGAGTTTGGGAGGTTTCCCAGTCCTGTGATTATCTTAAAACCTTCGAAAAGTTCCAAAGCCTAATTACTTTGAAAGTCTCACATTTGAAATGTTGTAGCATGAGTTTTCCGTTTTCCCCAAATTGACAGCGATGGCATTTTGGCCTGACTTTCAAATTTGCAAGGTGGAAATGACAGTTTTCAGTTAAGGCAGCATGAATGTGTTTGATGCAGAGAGGAGGATAAATGAGGTTCATAATGCACTGGCGCTGTCTTTCCTTGGGGAAATGGTGAAGGCTGGTGTAGTAGCATAGATGCTTTCGCATCCTATGAGTCATGACGGCCCTAATTGCACACCGCAATAAGGGTAAATAGCCATTTACTGCAGGTGGGATGGACTATATAGCCCAGTTACCTCCTCATCTCGCTCTTTTTGCGCTCCGTGCCCATATTATTTCCCAGCAGAGTGGCTGAGCTCAGGTGTCTTGCTCCGTGTGCGACACATAACCCAGTTGGTTTGAGGTGGTATTACTATTTTCAAAATAAATTGGCAATTGGCAACAATTTATCAAGAACCCATTTTAAATTTTGAACTTCATACCAATATTGTTCCATATGTAGTATCTATGTGGGGGAAAATTATGTTTGTAGATCAATGACCAAGAAAGAAGCATCTGTTTATGAAAGTAGGATAGTTTTGAGGGGATTTTTTCAACATTATAATTACAAAGTAAAAAGAAATTTAGGCCTCCTAATTTAGAGAAAATTAAATTCGGTATGAAGTTCCAAATTGAAGATGTGTTCTTGATAAATTGTTTAAGCCAATTTATCCGTAAGGTCACTGTGAGTGTTCATAATGGCCAAATGTGTGAGTCTCTCCTGCGTCATGGTGCTGCGCAGCCAGGTTTTCAGACTGAGAAAGAGCGCTCAGATGCCGTGACAGATATGGGCAGGGCCAGGGAAAGCCTAATGATCTTCTCCACCTCTGACAGCATGGAGCGGGGTTGGTGCTGCAAGGTTTGCAGGATGGACCCCTTTGCAGGAAAGCCCTCCTCTTTCCCCCGTCCCTGCATACAACTATAAAGAATGTGAAGGGGACAAAGGGCCTCCTCACACTGGAGGGCAAAGTTGTTCAGGTATGTTGATTTGTCTTCATCAGAAGAACACACTAATACACTCAGATAAATTACCGTGCTTAACTGTAATTCAGAGATACAAACATTTTAGGTAGACAAAGTAATGCAGTAAAAATCTGTGATTTTCTTGTAAACAACAGACTTTCTGCAGCTTTATTGTCTAATGACCAGTATTTGAAATGTTTTATTACGGAAAAGCTGTTGCAATGACATGTTTAGGTCTAATTAGATCACTAAGTGATTGAACTTGTTCTTATTTAGCTCTCAGCTGTGAAAAAGGTCCGCAGTGGGAGAGAGGAGGTCCCGCTGCGTGAGGTGAAGCTGCAGCAGGTAAGACCAGAGAACGGGAGGATTGGAGAGGAGGGACAACCTCTGTAGTTTCTAGATAAGGGAAGATAAAATAAGATAACTTTCATATTCTGTGAGTACCTTAGTAGTCTATGGGAGTGTGCTAACTGTCTCTTTCTGTGGCGCTGGTTGTTTATATGTTCACTGTGGTCACTTGTAGGCTGCACATTACAGAGTAATCTCTGGTGCCTTTATAGTTCTGACATCTCATACTGTGTTCTGTACAGGATAAAGCTTCTGCCTCCCTCACGCTGTGGCGGGAAGCTGCAGTCCAGGAGCTGGACCTCGGCAGCCAGTGCAGGATTACCCACTTAAAGTCCAACATGGATGCAGGAGGGGACTTCCTGCACACAACACCCTACAGCAATGTAGAAGTAAAAAGCATTCTAATTCATCTAATCTAAAAACACATTCTAATCAGAATCAGAATGAGCTTTATTTGCCAAGTCGGTAGGCACATACAAGGAGTTGTTTTCTCTGGTTTAAACATGTAAAAGGCCACATGAAGTTTGGAGGTCTGCAGCAATTGACTCTGCAGAAAGGTCGCCAACCTTCTGCAGAGTCCATTGCTACAGACCTCCAAACCCGCTCTGTCATTTTACGTGGCCGACCACTTGGTGGCTGAGCTGCTGGCGTTCCCAGTCGCTTCCACTTTGTTCTAACACCACTGACAGCTGACTGTGGGATATTTAGGAGCGAGGAAATGTCTCCACTGGACTTGTTGCACAGGTGGCATCCTATCATGGCACCACGCTGGAATCCACTGAGCTCCTGAGAGCGAGCCATTCTTTCACAGATGTTTGTAGAAGCAGTCTGCATGCCGAGGGGCTTGCATTTCTACACCTGTGGCCATGGAAGTGATGGGAACACCTGAATTTAATTATTTGGATGAGTGAGTGAATACTTTTGGCAATCTAGTGTATATTATACAGACATAAAATGGCAAATGATCTGACACAATTGAGAAAGAGATTAAAGAAATAAACAAGGAGTAAGAAAGGGGTTTAATATCTAGCTGCAAGGTATTATGGGACATAAGTGCTGTTTGTTTTGGCAGGTGCTGATTGTGACTGATGAGGCAGCTGGAGTGGAGGTGATGGGCGTGATGGAGAGCAGCACAAGGGGAGAGCTGGAGCTCATCATGTCCAGCACCGAAGTGTTTTATATTTCCCAGGACTTGTGGGAGCCCTTGAAAAGGGTAAAGTCTTTCTAAATATAAAATATATTGGGACAAAAATCATTAACATTGAGGCAGTGGAAAGACCCTGCCCTCTGGCAGAATACATTTCATATATATGTATATAGTTTACACATAGTTAATATTGTTTTATGTTCTATTTTTATTAATGACGTTTCTTTGAAAATATAATAAAAATGAATTTAAATCCAGCATTTGGCTCAGTTGTATTGCTGTGGTAATATAGTCTGTGAAGATGAAGTGAAGATAAAAACTCTCCCAACCGAGGCTCAGCTCTGAAATACTACTGACAGGAATTTCAGATGTGAGATGGTGACAGAGGGAGGACACCTGGAAGAAACCCTGGACACAATCAGACTTCAGATTTATTCATCTATTCAATAAAGATATATTTCAGTACTCTGTTTTAACGTAACATATAACAGTACAGATGTACATGTTCATTTATTTGTCATTTCAGTTCAGTTTTATTAACACAGACACAATTAAAAGAAGTAGCTTAGCTAAGGAATCCTACAAAATGCACCGTAACTTCTGTTCAATCCCGAGCACGCACAGAACTGTGGGAAGAAAAAACTGAGTTTTAACAGGAAGAAACCTCCATCAGAACCAGAACCAGGAAGGGCGGCCATCTGCCTGGAGCAGCTGGGGCTGAGAGGACAGAAAAGAGGGGACAACAAGCAGCGGAACACCAGGCCAGGGACACCTGCTGAGAGAGGAACAAGTTAATGACAACAATGATGTCATATGTACATGGAGAGGAGAGGTGCATCATGGGAGCTCCCCCAGCAGGCTGGGCCTATAGCAGCAGAACTATGGGATGTTTCAGGCTCAGCTGAGCCATCCCTAACTATAAGCTTCATCAGAAAGGAAAGTTTTAAGCCTGATCTTAAAAGTAGAGAGGGTGTCTGCTTCCTGAAGCCAAACTGGCAGCTGGTTCCACAGAGAGGGGCCTGATAACGGAAGGCTCTGCTCTGCCATTTACACAAAAGGCTGAGATTAACATTATGCAGGACAGGTCCGATCCCTCGGTCAGTATATAGCTCATGCAAATTTGACTGTATCCATTGAACTTATGATAGAATCATGCACCGTATTAGTCATTTTGGGGAACTCTGATTAAAGTTTTAATAATGTCTCTTGCTGACATTACATTTTATAACATTTAAGTCTAACACACCATGTTATTGTGATAAAATTAAAGGTTACGACTCTTAAATAACAGTACAACAGCTACAAGACGTCCAGGTTACACATATAACAGGGCTAAAATTGACAGGATTTCAGCTGAAAAACACTTTGAAAGATGGAAGTTGTAATAATCCTAAACCTGTCACTTGATTTCATTGTAAGTCACAAATTTGTTTTGTACTATTAACAAAATTTCAACAAACTTCTATAACTGCTTAACTTGACGGATAAACATACATTTATATTTATATCTAAATATCTGTTGTTGTAATATAATGTAAATGTAATATAAATATCTCAAGTGTTTCCAGTTAAAGCGAGTCTGCCATGTCAGCAGAAAGTATTACCTTATTGCTGAATATACTGTCCTGTTCCTGTGGGCAGTGTCAGTGATTGACAGATAAAGCAGCCAATCAGCACATGATGTTCACTGCAGGGCAGCTGCTTACTCGTGTGTACAGTATCTGACTAAATACATCACAAAGAAGGAAAGTGGTCTGTCAGAGTACCTGCAAACTGTCATGGAGAATTCCAACATGGACAGAGTTAATGAGTGTGATGAGATGAGAGCTGTCATGCAGGCTTACTCCAGAAAGAGAGAGATCAGTGCTCAGGAGTGTGTGACTCGTGCATGTGGAATAAAGATGAAGAAGTGCTCACGCAGTGTTGTGTTCATTCCTACTGATGACAGTCCAGTGAAAATGAGTCGCCCCATGTCATTCTTGGAGGACACCCCGTCAGAGTCTTGTAATGTCTGGATGACGAGTTTGAGTGACAAATACAAAGCCAGACCCGAGACCCCAGAGTATGAGGAGATGTGCTCGGCTGATTTTGCTGCTGGCTGCAGGTTTGTCAGTGCAGACCACTCAAAGCGTGATGGTGTTTCACCACTTCTGAATGAGCTGGGATTTGTCCAAAGGCGGAAAAATGATAAGCCCTCTGTCATCAGATATTACCAATGTTCCAAGGAGAAACACCCCGAGCAGTTTTATGCCAGATTACTGAGACTGTACCTTCCTCACCGATCCGAGTATGAAATACCAAGTGTCAAAGCCAACTGTTTTACTCTCTTCTTTCACTGGAACTGCAGCTTTCAGCATCTGTGGCACAACACTGCACTCTCTGCTGAAGCTTCCACGCAGTCTGAAAGCACCAATCCAAGGACTCGCTAACCAACTGGATGAACTCACATCTGAACCTTTTAATGCTCAAATCATCATTATCGATGAGATCTCCATGGTTTCAAAGCCTCTTTTTGCTTATGTGGACGCAGGACTGAAACAGATCAAAGGCAATCAGAGAGCGTTTGGTGGAATGTCAGTTTTAGCTGTTGGAGATTTCTATCAGCTGCCGCCTGTGCGCCAGTCTAAACCTCTGTGTGTACACGACCCAGCAGATACTGACCTGTGGCAGGAACATTTTCAGATGATCACTCTGACTGAGATCATGAGACAGAAGGATGATGTTGCCTTTGCAGACGTGCTGAACAGGATTGGGGTGAAACCAAAGGCAGACGAGCTGTCTCAGGCTGACAGAGATTTGTTGTCACAGGCCATCACTGAACCAGCTCTTTGTCCCACTGAGCTTCTGCACATTTTCCCCACCAATAAGTTGGTTGATGAACACAACTCAGCAACACTGGCTTTGTTCCATTCCAACATTATCACGATGGATGCAGATGACTTCCAGAAAGATCCCGAACAGGCAGAATGGCCCGTAAAGACACACCATGTAAGGGAGGCCGAAATGATTTCGCCCACACTCTGAAAGCTGCTGAAGGTGCTCGTGTCATGCTCACCAGAAACTTTGACATTCAGAACGGTCTGGTTAACGGTGCTTCTGCCACACTGATGTGCATAGTGACTTCTGAGGATGATCAACACATCACTAAGCTGGGCCTGAGGATGGATAATCAGACAGGTGTAGCAAGAATCCAGAGTGGAGCTCCAGAATCTGCCAATCTGGTTTACATGGAGAGAGCAGAGGAGAAGCTGAAACAGAACGGAGTGCTGCGTAGACAGTTTCCTGTGAGGCTGGCGTTCTCCTGCACTGTCCATAAAACCCAGGGCCTCACAACACATGCAGCCGTGGTGTCCCTGCAGAAAGTCTCTGAAGCAGGTATGGCTTATGTAGCTCTCAGCAGGGGGACGTCTCTCAGTGGGCTGGATTTACTGGATTTGGATGAAAAGAAAATATACGCCAATGCTGAAGTGAGCGCAGCGCTCCAGACCATGAGACAAGCCGATGTGGATCACATGATGCGTCTTCTTCAGGTGAGAGAAACAGTACACAGGCCCGACACTCTGAGCCTTGTTCAGCACAACACAGAGGGACTGCCATCTCACATCGGTGACATCAGGAGACATCATGAGCTGTGCCTGGCAGATGTCCTGTGTCTGACAGAAACTCACCTGCAGGGCTCCTTTGTTGCAGACAGGCTGCATCTGGACGGCTACAACATGTTCAAGCGCAACAGACACACGTCCTACACTCAGTATCCTCAGATGGCCAGCAGAGCAGGTGGCGGGGTTGCTGTCTATGTGAGAAAGCACATTCAGGTGCGTGAGAGACAGTATTTGCATAATGTGACTGATCTGGAGTTTGTGGCTTTGAAGGTTGAGGCTCCAGTCTGTGCAGTGATTGCAGCTGTGTACAGACCTCCTGACTACAGTCTGAGACCGTTCCTGGAGAACCTGGGAAGCCTTTTGGATGGACTGTCACCCTGTTATTGTGTGTGGAGACTTCAATGAGAATCAGGTACTCAGGTCAACAAAGCCAGTTCTAGATCTGTTTCAGTCTAAGGGATATGTACAGCTGATCACCTCTGCCACCACAGACAGGAACACGCTGCTTGACCTTATTTTCATTTCCCAGCCACAGCGATGTCTCCACTCAGGTGTCATGAGAACGTATTACAGCTATCACAACCCAGTGTTCTGTGTCCTGTCCACCAGGGAACCATGAAGAGGTCGCTGAGTCTTAAAAATCATGACAAATGTAAACAATTACTGCCTGAAGTTCGTAGTTTTGGTGAAGAGATAATAATGTTTTCTTCAGAAAAGTATAAGAAAAGTTTTATCACAAAATCTGAAGAGCTGAAATATGCTATTGATATTTAACTGAATCGGATAATGACTTTTTTCCAAATACTGTATTTTTTCTCAATATCGGACGTTTCTCCTCATAAAATATTATTGACAGCTAATATAATACTTATAATATAACCCTCATACCTGATTTAAAACACAACTTAATTTCTGAAAAGGGACATTTTTGTCCCCTTTTAAAACCACCTAAAAACATCATATGTTAATATTTTTTCCACTTTATTTTTCATAAATCTTTTATTCCACTTCAGTTCTAATCATAACTACCAAGTTTTCAATTATTTAAAGAAAATGAACCCTTTAGATGCCAATTTGAACTTTTTAGCCCAAATTTGAAATCTTTAGGTGCCAGTATTTTCAAAATATGGAATGCAAAGTGGAATTATTGAGTAGGGATAATTATGGTCTGGGATATAGCTAAAGCGGAACAAGTCAAATATTCTCTCTGCCTTCTGCTTCTGCACAAGAGAAACAACAAAGAAAGCCGAGTGCTGCTGAGATAACAGCAGCTGAGTCCAGAACTCATTAATACAACATGAATAACAGGAAAGTCTCTGAGGACATTAAACAGCTTTGGCTTGTTGTCAGATTCTGATCCATTCATGAAGCTAAACTGGTGGTTTGGTGCAGCAAACTGGTCCCAGCAGCTGGACATCAGTGGTTGGACTGGTGGACTACCTCCGTGAAGAGTAGAGGACATCTGGCTCTGCTGGAGACTCTGAAAACAAACACACACAGTTCCAGCTGCAGGAAACACAACTCCAGGAGAAAGGATTGAAGCTGATTATCTCTGGGACGTTCAGGATCAGAGGCTCCCGCATACCTGCAGCTCCCCCTTTCATCCAGGCAGGAAAAGTCAAAGGACTGAGGCCAAAACACATCAGATGTTGCTGCATACTTGAAATGAAAGTGTTTCTGCAGCCAAAGACATTTGTACTATATTTGCACTTTATATAACTGGATGATAATCGATAAGCGACATCGATAATGGAACCGGAATTGGTCAATTTCTAACAATTCCCATCCCAAGTCCTGGGAACCTGGTGAGTGTGAAAATGATGCACTGATGGTGGATAAAGCAGTGGGACACGTCCAGCAGTGGAGCTGCAGCAGAGCTGGAGTCCGGTTGGGTTATCTGAGCATAGAGGCTGGAAGCAGGGTGAACAGCTGAGCTGCTTCTGTGCAGAGTTGGGAATAAAGAGCAGCTGTACCTCTGGTCCTGTTGGATCTGATGACTGTTTGTCCAGAAGTGAGGTGGTCTGTCCTGACTGCAGAGTAGACTGCAGCTGGATGGCTTTCTGCAACATGAAATACATCCAGATTATATCCCTGCAGGTAAAACTTTAACGTCACTGCTGCTGGGGAAAACATTAGATTTTCCTCCTGCAGCAGGATGAAGAAGACGGGACAAACAGCAACACTTTTGCACAGTTTGCTCCTCTTCTTAACACCTCTGCTGAGAGCAGTAAATAACCAAATATAGATGGTGAGAATCAGCCTGAAAGCGGAGAGTGGACGACCACGAAGCTGCAGCTTCTGTTTCTACAAGAGAACAGCTTTGAGCACAGGGTGGAAAACAGATCTGCTGTCACACTATCAGCAACCACAGCAGAGCTCTGTGCAGAGAGAAGTCTCAGCATCAGAGAACAGACAGGCATCTGCAGGAGGAAGCTGCAGCTGTGCTTTCACATGCACACTTTCTAACTCCACAGGACTATTCTGGCAAAGGTCAGAATACAACTTTAGGCAATACAGTAACATTTGCTTGTTGTGTGGAAATAAACCGTCTAACATGGTCCCAAACCAGCTCAAACTTCATCTCCAAACTAAACATCCGTCACTTCAGAACAAGAACACCAAGTATTTGGTTTGCCTGCATCAACACACTGAGGAACAGGCAACTTTCATGAGAAAAACCTCTGAGGTTTCTCTGAATGTTTGCTACGTGGAAGCTGAACTCAAAGCAAATAAAAGCAGCCACACAGGAGCAGAGGCGTGAATACTACCTGCCTGCAGAGCCTTTGTAATGAGATGCTCGGGCCTAACGCTGCTTAACAAGCAGCTAAAGTTCCTCCGTCAGAGAACACAGTTTCAGACGGAGTTTTAGAGCATCTGAATGAACTGAACACTGACATGAAAACCCGCTCACAAGCACGACAATGGATTCTGCCCAAAGATGCACCTCTGGAAACAACACCTGGAACGGGCCAACCTTGACATGTTCCCCCTCTGAAATGACTGAAATGAAGTGTTGCAGCACTTTGGGGGATAATCAGGTCAGGCCTAGAGAAGGAGCTCACCTCCCAGGAAGGTTTACTCCAGGAGCCTCCAGCCCACTGTTGATCCTGCGGTTCAGAGGAACAACGGACCAGATATTCATCAACGCAGTTACTGAAGGGGTCGTGGGAGTTTGAACACACAGTCCACATGTTTTTGTTGACTTAGAGAAGGCGTATAACCACGTCCCCCGAGGGATCCTGTGAGAGGTGCTGAGTGTGACGTCATGAGGGCGAGTAGAAAGCATGATTTACAGACTAAGACGTGCTGTGTGAGTGTGGCTGAATGTGGCATGTAGTGTTGAAGCTCTGAGTGCTCATTAAGATCAGAAAAGTGCTGTACAGGAACAGTCCATTTCTACTTTCTGATAAGGTTCTGTGTGGGCGTGGCCTAAAGCCCATCTCTATCTGACACCACCGTCTCTTAGAGTTCCTCAAACATTTCCTGCTGTCGACTTTAGCAGAAAACACCTGAGCTGAAACAAGGTGGGGCGAGCAGTGGTAAAGCCCTGCTGCCCCCCCCACAGACCACTCACACCGTTTATTCTTTACACGCTCAGCTGCAGGAGTTTGGATCAAACTGAGCATTTATTTTGAATTCTTTTCACTTAGTTTCTGTCCGCTCTGAGTTGTGTAAAGTTCCTCCTGAAGCAGCTCATCATCATGTGTTTTCCATCCGACCTCAGCCTGACCTGTTTTAATGTCCCCTCCACTATCAGAAGTTCTCCACAGAGCAGGAACAGTTAAAGGATTTCAGCTGAAGCAGAAAAACACAGCTTCTCTACTTACAGAGCAGCTGCTGAACACTTGTTTCCAGCGTTGTGTCTCTCACTCATTTGGCCAGTTTGAGCTGGTTGTTGAAGCCCCAAATAAAGCCCGCCCTCTTCCTGAGTGGGTCCCTGTGGTTTCTTCTTCTCTTCATACACCAGGGGACGAAGTTTTTAAAGATACAAGCAATACACCATTAATTCCAGAAATATGTCCAAAGCTGAATGAACATGTTGTAAATAATCAGATCAGATAAATCATCTACCTTTAACTGATGTATGACTGAGCATCTGGACGCACGGCTTGGGCTGCGAGCTGAAAGACAGCTGTGACTCAGAGCATCTGAGGGAACTGAACCCATGATGAGTCCAACCCCAGGCAGCGTCCCATCATCCTGAGCTGCTCCTTGTGAGCAGCGTTGTTGAACTTTAAAAGTCGTCTGGTCGTAGTTTCCACGTTCTCTGAGGCTCAAAGCTTTCAGCCGACAGCCTGAGCTGTTGGATCCTAAAGTTTCTCTTTTCATTTTGGCTTGATAAATCCCAGCCTGCTCTGAGCTGAACAACCTGCCCTTCCTTTCCTAACAGCCATCAGCATCCACAGGAGCTGAAGCCCCTCCCTCTGCTTCCAGAAGCTGCTCTGCATCTGCCTGAACCGCCCAATCACAGCTTCAGCCTCCTTTCTGAGCTGCTTCCATTCTTCTGTTGGGATGCTGAACTGCAGACTTTATTTCTTTAGGAGCTTTCATCCCTCATCCTGACAAACTAAAAGCTGCTCAGTACCAGTTTGAGCCATTAAATCAGAGGATGAAACTTTCCACCTTAAAGCTTTTCACTCTTTGCTTAGGCCTCTAAAACCTGGAGACATTTAAACTCTTTAAGCAGCTCTCACAGGACTTGAACATATGATCTCCGAGTCCCAAAGCAGTTTATTGCCCCTCTGAGCGATGCCTCTGCTGCTTTGTGCTGCTTTCTTGGCACTTTTTACCTGAGACTGATGACCACAGACACTCTCTTTTAGTCTTCCAACATGTTTCTTGTGAAGCAGCTTTGCTCATCAACTGTCTCTGGTTTGTTCAGCTGCTTGGTGTTCTGTCTCATGCTCTGTATCCCAATAAAGTCTCCGACTTGTTGGTTTCAAACTTTGAAGACTGAGAAAAATTGAGTGGAACCTGGAAAAGGCTTGAACTCAGTCCCTATGAAAAGAAAATGAAAATAGAAAGTTTAGGATTCAACCTTTCAGTGTGTAGTTGATCCATGTAGTTGTCTTATCCACCAGTGACCTCACATTTCCCCTGATGATCGAGGTAAGAAATGCTTTAAACTTCCTCCTCCTTTTCCTCCATGTTGTTCCTGCTCTGCATCCTAGACGTCTCCTCTTCAGCTCATCCAGATTTGGGGTATTTTTCCAGCCATTTCTTGGGCTTTTGTGAAGCTCAGGCCGTTTCTCAATATACGTTCTTGTCCGTACTTGTGTTCTTGTGTTCTTGTGAAACGTCATCAGTCGCAGCCCAAGTACTGTCCCAATACACAAGTTCGCATTTCGCCGAGAACGGTGAAAGTTCCCAGATGTGTTCTCGACACGCCCATTTTACCGAGGATGCATCGGTAGCTAACTTGTGCTAACTTGTCAGCGCAAATATCCCACAATGCACTGCGCTCCTACCCGAGCCGAAATCAACAGGCTGAAGCTGATTTCATTTTAGCTCTAAACTCTTTAAATATATCACTTTATCCACGTTTAAAACATTTTGAGGCGAGAAAGTAGCCCTTTAGATCCCGATTTTATCGTTAATTTGTCTTAATACCAGCTATTTACAATTTTGTTCGGAAGAATTCTGCACCTCAAACTTGTCAGCGCTTGGATGAAAAAGCCCAGCTGTTTAATCAGAGCAGGCTGCCTCGGGCACGAAGAACGCATTGTCTCAAAACTGAAAACGGAGCATGTGTACTTGTGATCTCCCGAGTTCATTCTTCCGAGGTTGACTAACAAGAACATTCTCCTCAAGAACATAAGTCTGTTCTTTGCATTCTTGGTATTGAGAAACGGCCTCAGTTACCTGCACCAACAGGTGAACAACTTTCTCGTTGCTACGGTTACGCATCATAACAGATGTGAAAAACTACCAGAGTGACCAGCAGAAGTCCTTCCAGCAGCATCCACACCAGCTCAGAAACATGTTTTAGAAGTTTCTGTTTTCACAGAGAAAATCTGAAGAAGATGCAAAGAATTCTGGAATAATGGTGCTGACCTGGTTCGGTTCCACCTGAACCCAAAACATTTCATCCGGAGCCAAAAGCTTCCATCCAATTTGTATCATCAATCTACATTTATAAATAACTAAAGCTGACATATGAGTTTATTATTTTATTTTTTTAACTAAAGAGGAAAACCTCCATTTAACCAGGAGTTACAGCAGATTAAATCTATAAGTTAGTGTAAATATAAATATATATGGCGAAAAACACTAACTTCATGGTCGCACTGGAGGAAACTCAGGTATTCTGCAGAAGCACAGGAGTTCATCCCCTTCAGATATCTGACGTTGATTCCTGCTTCAAGAATCAATGAGAAATCCCCACCAGTGAAACGACACTGCCACCAGGAGGTCATATTGGAACATTACACTGTTGTTTGGATCCAGCACTGTGTTCTTCAACAACCTTCAGTTTTACAGATCATTACGGAGGTGGAAAAAGTGAACACAAACTACTGAAAAACACTGAAGCACAGAAGCAGCGCTCAGTGTGCTTTGGGAGCAGGAACCCCAGAAAGACTTCTGGGGACTGAGGGTATTTTCCTCATTTTTACGTCCCTTCATTCATTTGCCTTTTTCAAGCACTTGTTATTACTTCTTTGAATTGGCTGATGAGACAATTCTTCTTGCTGCTTCCTGATTTTGATTAGTTTCAGGTGTAGTCTGAGTAAGAGGAGAGAATAATGCAAAACAAGAAACTGCAGCACTGATCAGACACGGCTGGATCTCAACAGGAAACACTCACTGAGAACCAGATCTAACGTGTGACTTCCACTGTGAGTCAGCTCAGTTACAAACTGGGTTTAACTTCTGAGGTTCGTCTCTGACTGAGGGACTGTCTCTGTCACGCTAACAGCCCCCCAGCTGGCTCGCCATGTTTTGCCACATATACACAACATGACGGGGTTCATTCGGGGGAGGTGACTTCACTGATGACCATCTGCATACAGGAAGACAGTCCTGCGTAACATTCAGTCGCTACAGCGACTGTCTTGCATTTCTGGTGGCTACTTCCTGTTCAGCCAGGACCGTAGCGCCAGTCGCTAACACACAAAAGTCACCGCTGATCACATCTTCAGGCCAAAGTGGGATTTGTCGGTGAGATTCTCCCACTGTGAGCCGCAGAAAGCGTTTTCTAAGAAACTCTTAAGGACATAATAGCTGTGGGGACGTAGTTACCACAAGAACACAATACAACTCCAAGTCTGTGCTGAACATTTTCCACTGAAATGCTCAGGGTACGCCAAACACAGTCAGCTTAAAACTAAAGGGAACAAAAACAGCCTGAAGCAGGTTTAAATCATCAGCGTTTGAGTTTGTAGATACAATCCAATAAAGTATAAGGGTGTCGTGTGCACACTCTGCCACCGGGTGTTCTGGGTAAGTTGTGTAGCCGTCGGGGCAGAAGAAGAAGAAGAAGAAGAAGAGTTGTGGACTAAAACAATGTGAGCAGCGCGACTGAGAGCATCTGAGATTACAGAAGAATGTCTGTTTGGTTAATCTACTCAGTGCCTGATTGTGTGAGTAACTGAGCAGTTGTAGAAGCAACAAACAGATCAGTTCAGTTTTCTCGTGTTAAACGGTTCAATTCAAAGTACCGTTAGCCTGCTTAGCTGCCTTTTCCCTCTGCAGCCATGACGTTTGGACTAAAATCCGTTCACACATCTGAGTCCAACACAAAAGACATTTGAAAGAGTTTCACAGCTTGAAGTTGAGCCTCGTGCCCTTTTAGTGTTGGAACAGCCTTAACTTTCAGCTTCAGTCATGAGCATCATACAGCTGTCTGGGAAGTACAGGGAACAACTCCAAACCTTTTTCAGACTGCGTTAAAGATTTCTGGGTCTTTGGGGAAGATGATAACTTTCCCTCGTAACCAAACACACATTTTCTTCAAAAATATCTGTGTAGCAAGAACAGGAAAAGCATGAGAAAAGTTAACATCTGACCTTTAATGAACTGCAAAACAATAAAATACAGAGGATACATAAGATTTTTAATCTGAACAAATGCAAGGCTTCTGATTGGTAGTTCCTCTTGCTGCTCTCAGGTGAATGTTTGCTTATCTGCCGTAAAAATTATTGTTGATTTAAGCCAATCATTTCTCTGCAGTGTGACTACGTTGGTGTCTCTTTAGATTACCTAATCCAGTGAAAGCTGCCCCACACTGACCACAGATGAAAGGTTTCTCTCCTGTGTGAATATGTTGGTGTGTCGTTAGACTACCTAATTGAGTGAAAGCTGCCCCACACTGACCACAGCTGAACGGCTTCTCTCCTGTGTGTATACGTTGGTGTGTCTTTAGATTACCTAATTGAGTGAAAGCTGCCCCACACTGACCACAGCTGAACGGCTTCTCTCCTGTGTGAATAAGTTGGTGCGTCTTTAGACTACCTAATGTAGTGAAAGCTGCCCCACACTGACCACAGCTGAAAGGCTTCTCTCCTGTGTGTATACGTTGGTGTCTCTTTAGATTACCTAATGTAGTGAAAGCTGCCCCACACTGGTCACAGCTGAAAGGCTTCTCTCCTGTGTGAATACGTTGGTGTCTCTTTAGATTAGCTAATGCAGTGAAAGCTGCCCCACACTGACCACAGCTGAAAGGCTTCTCTCCTGAGTGAATACGTTGGTGTCTCTTTAGATTAGCTAATGCAGTGAAAGCTGCCCCACACTGGTCACAGCTGTATGGCTTCTCTCCAGTATGAAGCCTCCGATGATACCTCAGATTTGATCGTTTGATAACTTTCCCACAGTCCTTACAGCAGTGCCATCTGGATCCCTCTTGGGCTCCATGTTTCTGCAATGACAGAGAGGAAGACTTGGATCCTTTTGAAGTTCACACAAAAGATTTATCTAAGCTAACCTACGCTAACCAACATATTCTAACTGGACCGGGACAGACCGAGCCACACAGGTCTCAATATCTCAGATCAAACGTGAACGCTGAGGGTGCGTTTATAAGTGCCCTCAGCTATCAGCACTGTGCTCTGATGTGTTCTGCACACGTTCAGCTTTTTAAGCAGTAAACTCTTGCTTTTTGCTCTTTCACTAATTCTTTTTGTCATGATGAAACTCTGAAAAGGAACTTGAGCTACAATATTTCTAAATGATGGAAGGAACCAGAGTCTTGTCCAAGTTGTTCACTTAAACACCATGTAGAGGTTTAACTTGTCAAATTTCAAACATGCGAGACCCTTCCTGACTATGGAGTCAGCAAAGACTTCTACGCATGCAGTGATACTTCCTCGTATTTCCTACTGTTATACAACATGGTCACATACATCAGTGCAAAATCTTGGACTTTGATAGCTATCAGCTGTTTTTGGATGTCTGTCTCATCTTTCAGGTTTCCAAAGGATTAGCCCCTCCACTATTACAGGATTTCATAAAGACAGAATCCTCTAGAGTAAACACCAGAGCACTAGAGGAGACTGATGTGCAATGATGCAGGACTAAGTTTGGCCAAGTGGTGGAGTCCATCAGAGGAACAGTGCTGGAACACACTGCCAACTCGTGTTAGAAACTGGGACAATTCCACCACCTTTAAAAAGACCCTTAAACAGTGGTTGAAAACAGCCAGAGGTGCTCTCATGGGTCACCTCTCCGTCTTTTCTCTTTTGTGTACGGACTCTTAACTTTGATGTGAATCTTTCTAAATATTTTCTGTTTGTTTGTTTTTTAGTTTTTGTCATGGTGTATTGTCTGTATGTTTTTATGATACCTGCCTGAGGACAACGGATGAAATTTAGCAACTGTGCTAACTCCGGCATATTTACATGCCTTGCTGATATGTTGATTAATGTGCAGTGTCAGTGTTTCCCACACATAGACTAATTCGTGGCGGTGCGCCACAGATTCAACACCGGCCGCCACATATTGCGTTTCGTTATTATTATTTTTTTTAATGCTATTTAAAAAATACTCGTATTCGTTAAGCTGCATTTCCTTTCCCTGCTCTCCCTCCGTCTCTGTCAGTCATGCGTCTCTCTCACATAGCCTACACACACACACAGCCCCTCCCCTCCGTGCACACCGCGTGTGTCTCCATCAGCGAGATCATCCCTGGAAGCATCGCTAGCTTCAGCGTCGCGTTAGATTAGCTCGACCGAAAGAAGACGGCTGGCGAAATTCACGAAAGGTTGGTATTACGTGCACCGTCCTTTATAAAATCACACATTAAAAAGTCCTATAAAAATATTTTATATTTTTAATACAATGTTGGGATGTCCCGACCCGACCCATAGCAAACAAGCGATTACGCCTTCTTTATAAAGTTAACTAGTCGCAAGTTTGCCGTAAAAAAATAAAAAAAGTAGTTGGGTTGTCGAGGTCAAAACACTAGCAGCTGTGAATCAAATAAAGTAGGTTTTTTAAACTCTTACACTGAATGTTTGCTGCTTCAATCCAGATGAGTATTGAAAAATATTTTCCGCGATTGAAAAAGAGACGTGCGTGTTGAGGATGAGGCCCAGCCTGAACCGGAGGTATCAGTCTGAAACAGCTGAACAGTCCGACCAGTGTAATTAGCTATGTTATTCATTTGTTTACAATGAAGATGTGAATATTAATACAATAAAGTTCTGTGTGACCAATTATTAACAAAGGAATTATTTTGAAGAATTTTTATTTCTAAACCCCCCCGTGGCCCACCACCACACATTGCCTTCACATCTGTGGGAAACACTGAGTGTCCTAACCAAATAAATAAGAAATAAAATAAAAACGTCCTCCACACTGACCTGTGGCCCGGTGGACCCAGAGGATGAGCGGGCTCGTTTCCTGGTGGAGGGGTTCTGCTCCTGGTTCTGCTCCTGGTTCTGCTCCTGCTTCAGCTCCTGCTTCAGCTCCTGGTTCTGCTCCTGTTTCTGCTCCTGGTTCTGCTCCTGGTTCTGCTCCTGCTTCAGCTCCTGCTTCAGCTCCTGGTACTGCTCCTGGTTCAGCTCCTGGTTCTGCTCCTGGTTCTGCTCCTGGTTCTGCTCCTGCTTCAGCTCCTGCTTCAGCTCCTGGTACTGCTCCTGGTTCTGCACCTGGTTCAGCTCCTGGTTCAGCTCCTGGTTCAGCGCCTGGTTCTGCTCCTGGTTCAGCTCCTGGTTCTGCTCCTGGTTCAGCGCCTGGTTCTGCTCCTGGTTCAGCTCCTGGTTCAGCTCCTGGTTCAGCGCCTGGTTCTGCTCCTGGTTCAGCTCCTGGTTCAGCTCCTGGTTCAGCGCCTGGTTCAGCTCCTGGTTCAGCTCCTGGTGCTCCATTCTGGTTCTGATGGACTCTGCAACAGTCAGCACATACGATAAGATCCAGCTGTGGCGTGCAGCGTGTTAAACCACACCCACTTTTCTTCTTCTCTTGATAACCTTTCTGCACAGTTTTTAACCATCCAGTCACATTCCATTAAACTCATTACTGTGCTTTTTATTTAAATCCCTGTGAACTGTAAAATGCTTCTTTAAAGACCCACTAAGGTCACAGTTCAAAATATTTGTAGCTTTTTGATCAAATTCAGAAAAAAATGTAATAATATACTCTGTAAACTGACACCCACTGTGTGCAATATCCCATAAATCTAATCTGAGTCAGTGGAACACCATCAACTTAAAACATTTTACTACATTAAGACAATGATCCTGTTTGAGGAAAGGGTCCCAATATCATCCCAAAGACTGAGGTTCAGATTCTCTCCGTTTCTAAACCTGTTCTCATTTCCAGAACCTTTTTATCATGTGCTCAGTCCTTGTTGATTCGTGGATAAAAGAAAATATTGGATATGTAAAGGAAAGTGAATAATGAAGCTTTCATGAGACACTTCTGAAGAGGACAGTCAGACTGTCTTTTAATGGGCTTCTGAGTGTAAATCTGAGAAATCACACACTGATACTGAGGAGAATTGGATTTCTACTGCTCCTGTGATACTTTCCTGGATCACCCACAAGTCTTTATAATAATGCTATGACTCCTCTTCACACAACTTAAACTCTTAATGTAATTAAAGTATTTATATTGACCATAATTAAGTCCTATTTTAAGATCTAATCATGAAATATGGCATATTGAGTACGTTAAACACATCAAACACATCGCTGCACACTTCTATCAAAAAGCCAAATGATACTCAGATAAGTCTGGAAAGAACCATTCTACATTTTACATTGATCATCAAACTTTTGAAATCACAAAAGATTTCAGCAAAACTACAGAAAGAAGTCAAGAAAACTGCAGCTTTAGTGGAAAATGTGACAGGATGGTCAAAAACTGCCCCAAAAGGTTAAAAAAGAGGAAGAAAAGGGCCCAGAAGTATGTTTCACACACAGCTAAAAGGATAAAGCTCCATCTTATTTGGCGGTTAACTGTTAACGATCGTTAGCATTAGCATTAGCGGGACGTGCTAACTGTGAATAGCAGCTAGGTTACCGTATTTGAACTTTTTACTCTCTGCTGCATGTTCTGACTGCCCGTGTCCAGGAGCAGGAATCAAACCAATGACACAGAGCACTTTGAAGACATTTCTGCTAACGTCTGACCGCTAAATTCATTCTTTTTCTGGACTCACCTGCTTGTAGCTTTCTGTTGCTATGTTCATAGGTATAGAATGGCTAGATGTCTCCTCCGCGTTGCTGGGCAACGGAGTGGAACGTCCGCAGATGGCCGCCATCTTACCACTTCCAAAATTGTGTTGATGGTGAAACATAATCTCCTCAACTGTTTGCAAATGAAAATATATAAAAAATTTTGGGGGAGCCTGTGTTCCTTTACCTTCTTTGTCACCTGTCCCTCTGTGTTCTCAGCAGCACTTTAACCAGGACTCCATTGTTTGTGTTGTCAAGGCGACAGTGATTTATTTCGTCTATCATGTAAAAGGCAAATGCCACGATTCATGGTTATCAGTGGCGTCACTGTTACGTAGTGCGCTCTAGTAGCCAGTAGAACGCCCCATTTGGGTACCTGCCCGCTGCCAGCTGTGTTTGTAAACATAACTGAACATACATGAACTTATATTAATTGATATTTATAATGACTTTTGAATTGATGCTATTTTTTAAATATATTTTTCAAAACCTCAAGTACCCCCTGGAGTGCCTCCAAGTACCCCAAGGGGTACACGCACCCCCATTTGAGAACCACTGTCATAGAGGACCCAGACTCTGCTGGAGTTGGGTTAGATGGTCATGTTGATAATTTCCATCAATCACCAGTGAGTGGGATCAGGTCTGAGTCACTGAAATCTCAGTTTCAGGAACACAACTTTGTCATTCTTAGTCTCCTCCATAAAAGTAGATTTTTACATCTTCAGCTTCTTGGTAGTTCCCAGAACAACCATCTTCCACCATGTCCCACCCTCTGACTTTATCACTCGCAGCCATGTTAGTAAGATGGAAATGTCTCTTCTACCAGAACATCATCTGCTTCTTAGACAAAACTGCACCTCACAGATTCCACTTATTCAGCTCCTCTTAGTCACAGCACCCTCTGCTGGATTGTAGGGGAACTACAGCAGACTGGCATTTATGTGGATCTTAGCAGTGTGGTGTGAGGACAGGATGGTGGAACTACATATTTATTGTTCTCACTGTTTTCCCCAGAGATTCTTAGTGGGAGACTTATGACACCATCTTCAACTGAAGCCTCTTGGTCTCATCCTGTTCCGTCTTTGTTCCCAAGATACTTTCATCAGTCAGATTAACCTTCAGTTAGTGCATCATTTAAGTCCAACAGAATCATGTCAGCATCACTATGGGGTATCATGTATATATTTATTTATGATATCTTCAAAGTAATTAAATATAAACTCCATTAGTCAAGCAAACTTGATTGGAATTTCGCATACCAGCCCCGACTAGGAGTTGAGGATGCTATCATCTACCTGCTCAACCGTGTCTACGCTCACCTGGACAAGCCAGCGAGCACTGTGAGAATCACGTTCGTTGATTTCTCCAGTGCATTCAACACCATCAGGCCGGCTCTGCTGGGTGAGAAACTGACGACGATGCAGGTGGATGCCCCCATAGTGTCCTGGATTGTGGATTTCCTGACTGGCAGACCACAGTACGTGCGCCTGCAGCACTGCGGGTCAGACAAGGTGATCTGCAGCACCGGTGCCCCGCAGGGGACCGTCCTCTCTCCCTTCCTCTTCACCCTGTACACCACAGACTTCAGCTACGGCACAGAGACCTGCCACCTTCAGAAGTTTTCTGACGACTCTGCAGTAGTTGGATGCATCAGTAATGGTGATGAGACGGAGTACAGGGGTGTGGTGGACAACTTTGCCACTTGGTGTGAGCAGAACCATCTGCAGCTCAACGTGGCAAAGACCAAGAAACTGGTGGTGGACTTAAGAAGGAGTAAGGCCCCAGTGACCCCTGTCTCCATCTGTGGGGTCAACGTGGACATGGTGGAGGACTACAAATACTTAGGGGTGCACTTGGACCATAAACTGGACTGGACAAAAAACACAAACGCCCTTTACAGGAAGGGCCAGAGCCATCTCTATTTTCTGAGGCGGCTTAGGTCCTTCAACATCTGTCGGACAATGCTGCGGATGTTCTAGGAGTCTGTGGTGGCCAGCGCCATCCTCTACGCTGTTGCATGCTGGGGCAGCAGACTGAAGGTGAAGGACGCCAACAGACTGAACAAACTCATCCGCAAAGCCAGCCACGTTGTCGGAGAGGAGCTGGACTCTTTGACAGCAGTGTCAGACAGAAGGATGCTGTCCAGGATCAAATCCATGCTGGACAATCCTGCACATCCTCTTCATAATGTGTTGGGCAGCCACAGAAGCACCTTCAGCCAGAGACTGATTGCACCACGCTGCACCACAGAGCGCCACAGGAAGTCATTCCTGCCTGTGGCCATCAAACTGTATAATTCCAGTCTCTGACATCACTTCACCATGTGCAATAACCCGGTCATAACAATAATAATTAGCTACTGAGTAGCATTGTAAATACTGTTTATTGTTTACTCTATTTTTGTACATATCGATATTTTTATTCTTATTTTATTTTTATTTTATTCCCTATCTTATTCTTATTAATCTTTATTTTCCTGTAAATAAGAGCACTGCAACAAAAGAATTTCCCGCAAGGGATTAATAAAGTTATTCTGATTCTGATTCTGATTCTGAATAACAGCGGACTACTTTAGGAAACTCCTACGACAGGTCTGGATCACTCGTAAATTCTGTTCGTACCTGAAAGAAAACGTAAAATACCAAAAGATTGGTGAATGCGCACATTCTCTTAAATCCCTGGCACGCACGAGTTAAGAACAAATGTGTGCGTAGGAGCGGTTGTTGCATGAGGCCCAACGTCTCCACTCTCCTGGTTTATTCCTTCCTGGACGACTGGACACTCATATGTTCCTCTGTCATCAGTCGTCACATTTCTCAGAATCAGCGACAGGTCTCCATCCTTCATCTGTCTGTCCTGCAGATCCACCCGCTTCTTTAAACCCGGATGATGCTTTAATGGCTCTCATGGAGCAGAAGTTTCATATCCGGACACAAAGAATATGTCTGCATCCGTTCTAAAGCAGTGTGTGACCTCCTGAGAGATGCTGAAATGTGGAACCCGACATGGCAGAATCCCATCCTGTCCAGGTTCAGCTGTGATGGTTCTGTGTTCTGCAGGAGAGGAAACAACACAGAGCAGAGAGGTTAAAGAGATCAGATCATGCAGGAAGTCACTGTTCATGTCTAATTGCTGCTTTTTCTGTAGCTACAGCAGGAGGAGTGAGGAGTTCTCCTGTGTTCCATGCACTGAAGCAGCCCACTTTATTCATTCCATCACGCCTTCATGAGAGTTCTGCTGATCTGAGCCGGATGTACCACAAAGTGGGATTAACGGCCAAGCAAGGCCACTTCAGCTTTAGCTTCTTACTTGGGTGAGTTACTGCAGTAAAGTCATAAAGCCAAGCTGGTCCAGATGAATGACCTTAGTTAGAAGCTCTGAACACAGAAAACTTCCTGAAAGATGCTGTAAAAGTCAGTCGATCTTTAGTTAGTGGCTTATTGGTCACCCAACTGCGACCCAGAACATGGACACAACCCCCACTGGCCTGAGAAGCTGGGGACGCTTCATCAAGTTCATCAAACTGAATGTAGGAATTTCTCTGTTGTTGTCAGGGAGGTCAGCAGATGTGGTGGTCGCTGCTGCCATGGATCAACCTTCATTAGGACTTCAGAACTTTTCTACAATGTCCAAACCCTTAAATTTAATCAAATACAGTTCAGTGCTGCAGATTGATCTACCCAACAGTATAAGTAGCAGTAAAAGAACTTCTTTATTAAGGCTTGTTTTACATTTTCCATGATGACATTTTATAATGAAATGTTTGGTTTAGATCTGTTTTTTTTTTGTTTGTTTGTTTTTGCACATCTGACACATTTATTTTGTAATTTACTTTGGTTTTAACCAGAAAAAAGTGATCAAATTCATATTTTAATCAATTAATTCATATTTTACAATAGTTTTCTTGCTGGAAGCCCAATAAACAGGGTTACCGATGTTTGTTTCACATGTATTCAGTTCACATGAGATATACAGAATAATTAGGTCTTCTACAGAAAAGAAGAATTGATCCCGGCTCATCAGTCAAAGCATCTACAGCCACATATTTCCCTCCAAGTCATTTAAAGCTTCTTTAAAATGATTTATTCAGCCCAGCTTTGCCATTCAGCTCATTGTCCATCTGACACCAGAGAGAACAGACAGACTGAAGGACATCTTCTACAGATGGAGTGTTTGGGACAACAGGAGGAACAGACAGTGACATCATGCTCTGTTGGAGGATGTAGATCTGAAGGTAAGCTGGACCACTGGCATGATTCAGTATGAAGGAGGACGAGGTAGGGGCACCCTCTACCATTTAAAACGCTGATAAATGTGTCTCTGCCGCTTCAAAAAAGAAAAAGGTTGATAAAACACATCCTCAGTGAAGTGATCAATGCACATTATTGGTCAATATTTACTGAAAATTGCATGGTAAAAGTTAAAGTTGTAGTTTTTGTGCTCCGTCCCGCTTAGACCCGTTCAAACTGACTGACAGCGCTGTGACGTTTGGAACTACGGAGGCTCACATGGACCACCTGACAGCCCTTGCGGCGACATCAAAGCGTGTCGCAACTCTGTATTACTCTATAGGCAACTTTAAGGCTCTAGCATGGTTGCTGCGTCTGCTCGCGCGAGCGGTGTTGATGACGTCACGAGTTCGTGCCGGCTATATATAGTGGCGCAAGTCGATGCGCCAGTAGTTGCAATTTTCTCCGTCACAGAGGAGGCGCTGCTACGTGAATGTAACCGCTACTCTACAACCACGAAAGTGGAGAAGAAAACAATGAAGAGCAGGAACACTGACATTAATTATGCTGCTGCAGTATTCGGATCATTTTAATTTTTTAATTCAGTTAAAAGGTGAAGGTCTGAAGTCCCCGGCATCACCACTCCGAGTCTCTGCCCTCTTCTTTGCCTTCACGGATCTGCCCCGTAGCTTCTTCCACACATTCTTACAGAACTCTCCCTCTTTCCCCAAAGTTCTGCCAATCTCTGTGCACCAGTTTTGGGAGTTTACGTGCTCCCTGTGCTGTTTCACTGCAGTTTCGTACAGCTGCCTGTACAAACCTCCTCACTGAGCCGGACTCACATCGGTCCATCCGATTTGTCATTCTCGGCGCAGCCAAGTTACAAAAATCGACTGGTGCACGACAACGCGCAGAGCCGTCTTTTCAAGGCAAGCGCCAGGCCTGAAACGTCATTTTGACGTCACGGTCCGCCACCGCCGTGACAGACGCGTCAACTATAACTCCGGCTTTACGCGACAAACCCTGGGCGGCGCCATTATCCTCCACAAATGCACTTCATTTCCGCCGGAAGTAGTTTGCGCAGCGTTTGCCAATGTAAACAGATGATGCTAGCTTTGACAGCCCACTCGCAGATCATATAGCTAATAATGTCCTTACAATGGGAACAGAGTTTAAATACGTTAACTGGAGATGGAGTTACTATCCCCCACCCGAATTCGGTGCAGGACTGGGAGGATAACGTGACGACGTGGCCCAACATAACAAACAAAACTGAGCACCTAGAAATAGAAGTACCCTACGACCAAGGCTTTGTTCAGGAGCATATCACAAGACTGCGTACATTTTACTTTTCCCACATGCTCCCGAAAATCGTTGATGATTTTGTTGAGGGAAGATTACAGTTCTGCAGTAAATATCTCAGCATTTTAAAACCAAAATAAACTGCCCTATGTAGGTTCCCAAAGGTGCCAACAGATGTCTGTTGTTTACATAATGTGATATAATGTGGAATATATTGTTGTACAAAATTGAAAATAAAGGTTGACAGGGCCGGGGTGGGCCATTTTCTCAGTCCGGGAATTTAATTCAAATTCAGGCCACTCTGATATGGAGGAGGAATTTGAGTCCATGAAAAAAGATAAAACAACCAAAAAACAATCGATAACAATAAAAAAAAATATTTAATAGTGAGTTGATAACCACAGTGTGCGCGCCTCTGTGGAAATGCACGATATGACGGCGAGACGAAATAGGTTACAGTTGCAGTGGAGATAAGCGTGAAATCACATTTGAAACTGTTTGTCAAAAAATGGAAAACTGGAATGTAAAGCAAGTGTTCGGTTCGTTTACACACAGCAAGCACGGGGCGTGAACGTGTCTGTATCTGCATTCGTGTTCAGTCCGAAATGGATAGAAATCAACAAGAAAACAGATTCTTCCTTTCACATCAAAGCGTCGTGCCCGCGCGGTGTCCGGATAAGTGCTCATTGCAACTTGAAAATAAAACAGTCTATTCCCTGCACGGGCGTGAGCGGGCTCAGCTCACATTATAATAAATAGGAGGGGAAGGCTTGAACATGAAACATGATGCTGATTCCCGCGGATAGAACGCGCGTGCAGACTCTCCGGTAATTAAAAAAGGCAACTAAACACCCCAACGTGCTCGCGCTGCCCCTGTCCCTGCACACGCGAACCATGTACAATATTTGCACAGCCCTTCTAAATAATTATATTTATTATAATTGCATGTTTGAGATGCATTTAATAACAAATATCAAACAACAAATGTGATCACTCCTATTTAATATTGCGTTAGTAACCACATGTGCGCGCCTGTGGGAATGCAGGCTACAGTTGATAAGGAGATAAAGCGTGATAAAGCGTTAAGCAATTATTCATCAGATCTGGAATGTAAAGAAAGTGTTCGGTTCTTCTTTGAATATAGGAATACACTTCTAAATCATATAAATTGTGAGATTTTACATCTTTAACAACAAAAGCTGTCAGATGACAGTTGAGTTGACATTGCAAACGTTCGCCACGTTATAGCCTATTTGATCAAATACACAACCCGGCCTATTATCCATATCGCTCAGTAACCTACCAGCTTGTCTTGAGAAGATATCTGTCAATTTGGCACATTTGGGTGCCACCTCCTGTCTTTTTTTGAGCTTAGCCCTCTCTGTTCCACCTGGCCTCTTTCTACCCTCCATCACTGACGCGCTCTGTTTCGCGCCATAAAAGACGAGCCATGGGCCAAACCATCTGAAACATTTGGGAGGAGAGAATTCCCTTACATGGTAGAACCTATTTAATCTGCTGTGATGCAGCAGGCGGCTGCGCTGCAATGGTGAATTTATGCAGACTACAGTTGAATTGATATTAATACAAGAATAAGATAAGTGACAAAAATTAGTTACAACTATTTTCCCCATGGGCCAAGCAGCCCAGGTCGATGGTTTGGGCCGGGATAGGTCCCGGATAATACCGTTGCCAAACCAGCATTGAAGGTTGATGTAATTTCATTTCATTATTAAACTGAACTACGATCATGAGTGCCCTATCTCCCTTAGAGTGCTACAATTTCTTTTAACACAGTTCATTCATAGTAAACTCGTACTTTACATTAATAACACTGGATTAATTCATTGTTTTGAGGAAATGAAACAAATGGCTTCAACTAGAAAGATCATGTATTTAATCCTAACAGGTATTAAAAAGTGAAATACAAAACGACCCCACACAATTACATCACTATAATAATTTACAATATTAACTGTTAAACATATACTAACAGGGACACAGGTGAGATTCTAAACCTCATGAGGCATTCTGATCAGTGAGAAGTGATCATCACTTCTCAGGTTAACTTGGCCAGCACAGATGGTCAAGATGTTGTCCAGTTTACGTGCCATGATGGGAACAGTCTGGGATAAAATCTTAAAGATCTTCAGTCTCTGGATTGCTCTTTCCACATGTATGCGGACATTTGTCAAAGCACTCTCTATCTAACCACTCGTTCAAGTGCAGCCAACTACTGCACGTCGTTCCCGAACCACTTTTCCTCTTAAGGTTTTCCATCCTTTTTCTCACTGCGTCGATATCGGAGCTAGCTAGCAAAACAAACCGGAGCCCGCCAGAACGGAAGTGGAAAGCATCGACGGGAGGAGTTTGGTGAGCTGATCTGTCAGTGTTAAAGAGGCAGAAATGAGAAACTCCTCTGAAGTTGATCAGAAATTGAGGTTTTACGGAGTACCAAAGAAAAATGTTTAATCAATATCAAACGTGGGCTGCACGGTGGTCTGGTGGTTAGCACCGTCGCCTCACAGCAAGAAGGTTCCAGGTTCAACACCCAGCTGGGGCTTTTCTGTGTGGAGTTTGCATGTTCTCCCCGTGTATGCGTGGGTTCTCTCCGGGTACTCCGGCTTCCTCCCACTGTCCAAAAAAATCATGCATGTTAGGTTGATTGGCATCTCTAAATTGTCCTTAGGAGTGAGCGTGCATGGTTGTTTGTCTCGTATGTCTCTATGTGGCCCTGCGATGGACTGGCGACCTGTCCAGGGTGTACCCCGCCTCTCGCCCATTGACTGCTGGGATAGGCTCCAGCCCACCCGCGACCCGATCGACGGATTCAGCGGTATAGATAATGGATGGATGGATGGAATATCAAACGTCAAACTTAAAGGTGGGGTAGGGGATCTTTTTCTGGAGCATTTTTTTACATATTGCTTGAAATACTCTTCACACCCCCATTGCAACCAATTAATTAAAAGTTTTGACACAAGAATGAAAAGTTTAAGTGGCCTCTAGAACGAACAATCCAGGAAAAACACTATCCAATCATACTGAACGGACTGTTAACGATGATTGGATTCTGATGCGTCTATCAAACTGCAATCTGCTCCTCCCTCCCCCTCCTTCGCCCTGTGCGCTTACCCTGCTCCGTGAACGAATTACGCGTCCAGAAGCTTGGCAGGAAGCTAAACTAGAGCCGGCTTGGCTAGCACCTAGCATTATTAAACGTATAGTTAGCATATACTAAATACTAAATACGGCAACGTGTGAACGCTCCTGAACAAGCATTGCGCGTTCATGTACTCTAGAGGCGTGGCTTCGGGGGGAAGTCTGAAGAAATGGGTTGGGACTTTTGACCTGTGTATTTTCAAAAAGCAGCTTCGCTGGACTCAAAATCCAGGATCTCCTACCCTACCTTTAACCAGTCAGTCACATTTTGTCAAAATGTTTCATCACTGATCAGCCTTTAACGTTTAAAAGATGCTTTATTTCGTTCCTCGACAGCAAATTAGCTCGCTGATGACGTCAGGATCAAAAAGCCCAAAACCTGCTTGAATGAGAGCACCTGTCGCCGGGAGCGGGGGCGCGCGCCTGTAATCCAAGCTACCGGGAGGCTGAGGCTGGTGGATCGCTTGAACTCAGGAGTTCTGAGCTGCAGAGGACTATGTCCATCGGGTGTCCGCACTAAGTTGGGTATCAATATGGTGCGCCTGGGTTAGCCCAGGAACACCAGGTTGTCTAAGGAGGGGGGCAACGGCCCAGGTGGGAAACGGAGCAGGGCAAAGCCCCCGTGCTGCTCAGTAGTGGGATCGCACCTGTGAATAGATGCTGTAGTGCAGCCTGAGTAATACAGCGGGACTCAGTCTTTTTACACTCTTTCTGCTCTTCCACACACACAACACACTGCACGCGCGCTACAACAACACTCTTTGGCATCTTTTAGCAGCTTCCTCGCTGCTTCTCTGGCTTCTCTTTCCCTTACAAAGCACAGCTGTTTCTTGCTCCTGCAGCGCCTCCACCTGGACAACACGACCAATGACCATCACTCACTGCAGCTTCACAGACTCATTCAAAGAAGCTGCTCCAGAGGACACTTACCAATGAGTTTAATGGGGTGCCATGTGTTTCCACATGCCCAAACATATTTAAGGGAAAGTAAAGGACACTTAACTATTTGACCAAATTCCCACAGTTTCCTGTCTTCTTCTTTCAGCTCATCAGTGATCATACCTAACCACAACTACATACTTTGTATTCATTTTATAAGTTTCTCAGTTTTGCTCAAATTCATATGTTTAAACAAAAGGAATGATTAGATTCAAACATTCCTTAAACATCCTCTAAATCCTGTGTCCGTCTTCAGCAAAATCAGAAGAGAGAAACAAGCGACCAGACTGGTGGAGTTGAATTATTGTTAATAATTTTAGATGATTTTGACAGTTTTTAGTGCTCTGAGCAGTGCTGTTATATATCAGAATTAGGGCTGGGACTTTAGCGCGTTAATTTCGATTAATTAACTACACACATATTATCGCGTTAAAAAAAATAACGCATTTTAATCGCACACTATCATTTTTTTTTTTTTTATTTAATTTTTTTTTTAAATACAGACGGATGGAAGCGTTGCAGATTATGCAACAAGGAATTTGCGTATCACCGCAGCGTATCAAGCCTCAAATATCACCTCAACGCTAAACATGTAGCAGCTAGCGTGGAAGCTAATGGGGGCCCAACGCAGCTTAACATCCAAGATTCTATATACTGTGTTTTCATGCATGCTACATTCAGATTTCAAATAGGGATATGTTCTGTGTTTGTTGAAATATTGTTGAAAATGTTAATTTTCTAAAGGATAAAGTATATGCGATTAAAATGCGATTAATTTCGATTAATTAATTTCAAAGCCTGTAGTTAACTCGATTAAAAATTTTAATCGAGTCACAGCCCTAATCAGAATATCTCAGATTATATTAAAATATGCGAATGAGTGGAAAGACCTCTGATTTTTCACATTTTGGTGTTGATTTGAATATGAATAATCCTGCTTCTGACTGCAGGAGGATCATTTGAAACAGAACTTTAACTGATGGTATTTTAGCATAGCACTTCCTTTGTTTCCTTCTGAGGTTTTCTCTGACTTCACAGACTTGCTGATCGATCAGCTCAGCGAGGGAATTGATTTCAGCGGGAGCTCAGAGATGCTTCTTCATCCTCCATGTTCACCAGCATCTCCTCCTCCTGTCCCAAACTGAGAAGCTCTCTGACTTCAAGCCTCTTTGTGCTCTGTCCTCACACCTAAACTCCACCTGAGAGGCAGCACAAGCTGAAACTCTGACTTTATTTCTTCCTTTATCTGGGTGACCTGGAAGGAATCTGAAACATACAGAGACTCTGCACTGCGAGATTATTATTAAGACGATGACTGTGAACTGATCAACAGACTTTGCAGCAGTTTGTGAACAAGGACAGATGGCTCTCCATCCCAGTTCCAGCAGTTTTTCAACCCAAACTCCAATTAAAGTCTGAAGAATTCAGAGATGGTCCAACTGAGTCTGTAGGTCCTCACATCTTCAACCACACTCTGAAAAATGCTGCAGTAAGGTCCCAGTGTCATAGTGAAACATTCCTGTTAGTTAAGTGCGTATAGCTACATCAAATATTCTGATATCTTTGCTCTCTGTATCTTCTAACAAAGCAAACTTTGAATATTTCTCAGAAGCTGAGCAGAGTCGGGCCTGGTTAATACTTGGATGGGAGACTGCCTGGGAATACCAGGTGCTGTAAACCTTTTGGCTTCTCCAGGTGCATGCAGTTTGACTACGTCAAATGCAAAAGCAGTCCCTGTTTGACTTTTTGGAACTTGTCCTTTCTCAGGACAAAGTTAAATGTATGAGGATCAAAGCCAACAATGGCCTGGGACATCTCAGCAGGTCCAGGATCAGCAACATGGAGACTGAGAGCCAATAGAAACAGAGGTGTCTGCCAACCAATCAGCAGCAGCCCAAGCTGGTTAACTTCCTCGTGTCTGTGTGTGTGTGTGTGTGTGTCACAGGGTGATCGTCAGATGTTTCAACAAAAGAAATGCAGGGCGCAGAAGTAAATATAACTGTATTTTTTTAAGAATTGGAAAGAATTGTCCTTGTGGATAAAGATCATGTCATTAACATCCATTTCTGTGACGGAAGTTAATCATGAGTTGTGTTGACAGCAGCACCGTCACTGTGAAGGAGAGTGCATGAGAGTGTTAATAGGTGATGGATCAATAATTGTATTTTCCAGGTACACAGTGTAGGACACAAACACTTCTACATATTGATTATATAAACCATCCCAGTCAGAACATCACCTGAGATGTCTACCCTGTGAGGGACATTTGTTTTTTGAGGTGTGGGAGTTAGAGGCAGCTGGAAGCTCTAACAGTCAACCAGCCACAGAGGATGAAGCTCTGATCACTTTTTTCATCTCATTGCTTTACAACTTCACCGCTTGACTAGGCTCATGGATTATCTATGTACATTACATACAAAGAAAATAGACTCAAATGTAACCTCTCTTCTGTGCATATTCAGAACTTATTTAAATCTCTTCCAGAAAAACTCTTGTTTTGATCGTTTTCTTTAAAATAAACATTTTTAAAAAGCTAATTGACCATGTGCTCTGTTTTACATATAACACCAGTTATAGAGGTAACACGCAAAGTTAACATATTGACAAGTTTCAAATGTATTTTTCAGTGGCGGCCGTGCTTTGGCTCACTGGGCCTTCAGTGCGGGTTTACCGTCCATTCAGAGTCGCTATTTAAATCCGTCCTGAGTGCCCACATGGATCTGGATCTCACTAACCGTGCTGTATGCCAATAAACACAGAGAGACAGCTGCTAGAAGACTTTCTTCTGCAGGTTTCCTTCTGATTTATTTATTTTTAAACACATATTCAGCAGCAGGATGTTTATTCATCAATTAGCCTACTAATAATGAACTATGAGAGGCATTTCACGTGTTGAGAGCGACTTCCATTGTTATTGTTATTATTATCACGTATATCAGCAGTTCAGAATATTTGATCATTTATATTTATAATTTAATATTTATACATGTAAATAAAATACATAATACTCACAAGAGTTCCTGATTATTATCTATTTATTGACATATCACTGAGATGCTCCACATGTGAGTCCATTGTTGCCAGTTAACTGCAGCCTTGCACCTTTCAGCAGCAGCTGTTACCGCTGAGCAATCAGTTCCCTCTGCACTGAGGATCATATGAAAGCAGCTCCTGCAGCTTCAGGTTAGTGTCACAGGGCTCTGAACTTTGTGTTAGTGCAGTTTGGCAGCAGCAGGTCCCAGGCAAGCTTTAATTATATTGCACCAGAATGAGGTGAGTAACTTCTAGTCTATCCCAGTGCTTCTAAGTGGTGGCACTGAACCTCTGCTGCCTTAAATGTCTGAGGCAAGCAGAACCTCATTTGGTCGCAGCATTACACTATGAATATGCAGTTAAGCTCAACAGGACTGGGCATGTTAAGGGGAGGTGGTGGTTGGACCCCACTGGTCTCTAAATGTACTCAGAACTTCATATGAGATGTCCCTGTTTCTGCAGGGTTTTGTGGATTTCTTGTGTGCTGATTGGAAGCATCGCCTGCATTCCTGCACAAAGCGGTAAGCTGATCCCAATCAAAGCTCAGCAACTAAAAACAGTTTAAATTGACTCGGGGTGTAAATGGAAGGCTGATCTTAATTCTCTGTTTCCTCACCCATGTATTCAGTTTATGGACAAGATCTATCTAAGCCAAGATATCAGAAACAAACTGGAACCAGTGGTTCTGGAGCACAGCAGCATGGTGCTCAGGGAGGTCAGTCTGGAGCTCCTGGCAGCAATTACCAGTTTGAAGATGGGAGCTGGAGCCTTTCATCTGACACCAGCGGCGAGGACGAGCCAGTCTTCACTCCTGTGGCCGACGAGGATCAAGTCTACGCTTACAAATCTCGGTCCCGCTACAACACGAAGCGTGTGCTGTTCAGCCAGTTCCGCTACAGCCCAACAGAATCTGAGCCAGACCACGGCAAAACATCTCAGCACAAGGTTCAAGTTCAGAGCGGCTTCTGAGGATCTTTCTGGTGAGGCTCATTTTACTCTGCATGTGTGCTCTCTGTAGCTGCTGGTAGGTGACTGACTTTCTTTGTCTTGCAGATCTGCATATTCTAGAGGCATCGCTGCTGCTACCGCTTGAATAAATGGCTTTAACTTGAATACCTTGTTGCTCCATCAAATGGCTCCTAGCTGTCTCTGGGTCATCCAGTTGTGGGTTGGAGGGGATGGTTGAGGGCCTGACAGGTTGACATGACTTAATCCTATAAATAAGGTGTTGGCATTAACTTAAGGACAGTATCTGCTCAAAGGTGAGCTTGTGAAGGTCTTGACGGCTTCAGCTTGGAATGCATTCCCAACTAAAAATGGCTGAAAAGCCAACTGCAGCTCTCTGACAGCAGTGGGTAAAGGTGTGGCCTTGAGCTCTATCAGAAGATTCCACTGCTGCATATTGTGCCGAGGGGGAAACCTTTCCACTCTGTAGCAGTCCTCACCCTACAGCTCTGGGTAAGGGCAGACCCATCAGATGCTGGGGCCATGTGAAACCTGGACAGTAGTTTCTGCAAGTCCATGACCAAGGATGGCTTCATAACATCTTCTGTGGTTGCAAAGGTCTTGTACTCTGAATACTTGTAATGAAGCTTGTGCTACACAAATCAAAAGATGTGGCAGCTACTTTTAGTGAAGTGGCTTGGAAACAAAATTTATAGGCTCAATGTTGTCACTTACTCACTACCTGGAAGTAAGTTGGATCAGGTGGTGGGGGCAAACATCTAGTGGAGGACCCTGTTCATGACATCTTAAACACAAAGCTGAGTATTTTTATTAAATGTACATTACCATTGAGGTTGGGTCATGGAAACTGAAAGGAGCCTCTCAGCCTCAATTGCAGAGGTGTGGCCAGAAGGTCATCATTGCCTATCAGGACAGTAGCATAGGACCTGCTTGTGAATATTAGCATGTAGGGAAAAATTCAAACTGTAGAAAAAGGCCTTTTGTGTTGGGTTGTTCAGGAGGTTGACCTGAAGCGGGTACCAAGTGGCCAAAAGGGCTGCATCATCAGTAGCTGCTCAAGCTAAAATTCAGGGATGGGAAGAATTTCTCATCTGGCTGCCTATAAGGTTCAGGATCCAGTTTAAAATTCTTATCACATACAAAGCCTTTAATCATCAGGCACCTGGTTACATCTGTGACCTGATGCACCCCTATTACACAACCAGGTCCTCAGACCAGAGCTTATTGACTGTCCCCCGCTCTGGTCTAAAGACAAAGGGTGATCGTGCCTTTGAGGTATTGGCTCCAACTCTTTGGAACTCTCTTCCCCTATGTCTACGGTCTGCAACTTCTTTAGACATTTTCAAAAAGAATCTGAAGACCCACCTATTTAAAATAGCTTTTATCTGTTCTTAAAGTGCCCATCTGCTCTGTAGCCTCATGCTTTTCTGCTATTACTGTGTTTTCTTATGTGTGCATATGATGTGTATATGAAATGTTGACTTGCATCGTATTGTGAAGCACTTTGTGAATTTTATTTTCTGAACGGTGCTATACAAATAAATTTATTAAATTTTATTATTATCTGTTCCCATTTCTTTGTATCTATAAAATAACAGTTTGACATGCATGAAATGGCATTTTTGCAGAAACCAGGTAATTCCCTGAGAGATGCATCTGTACCTTCAGCTGTTCAATGAAGCCTCATCAGAAATGGGCTCCATGGAAGGGTGGCTGTCAAGAAGCCGTTCTTAAGGAGGGGAAACAGGGAGAAAAGGCTAAGCTATGAAAAATGGCACAAGAAGTGGACTGAAAATCAGGTCTGATGGAGGGACGAATCCTCCCCAGTACCCAGGGAGGGTTAGAATAAATGTGTTAAATAAATTAATAAATCCAACAACTCTCATTGATTCTGTCCATTACATCAGATTTTACAGATCAAACATCTATTTTGTTCTACAATTGGAAGCAAGAAGGCGAGCCAGGTGTTGGAATATATTCAGTTAAGTCGTGAGCTGTACAACCACACAGTGGACTGTGCACAAAAACATTCACTATCCTGTCTGGAACATGAACAAACATGTCTGATTAATACTGGGCATTATGCAACATCAAATGTTCCATCTATATGTGAGAATCAGATGTCTTACCTGGTCGTCCCTGCAGCAAGGACACTGCCTGTGGGGACTACTTGCAGATAGTCGACATATATTGACTAATAATTAAAAGAAAAACTTCTGTGGACTTGTTTCCACACTTTAAGTCACTCACATTGTAAACCTGCAGGTTGCAATTTAAATATAAACATGATAAAGTTTGGTCTTTGTTGGATTTTATGAAAGTAATTCTGAGGACAGATGATGTGAACTACTGTAACAAATGTTAGTTTTCAGAATTAAAACAATCTGGGCATGTAAATATTCTCATTTTCATAAATAAATATGAAGTTCAGGTGTGACAGTCAACATTTTACAGTAAAAAAGAATTTCTCAGAAACTTAGACCCATATTAAAAAGGAGCATGATTCAAATAGATGCATTTTCCCTTTTAAATGAGTTAAAAATGTAACTTTAACTTCATTGTATTTTCAGTACAGTTCCACCTCACTGATGGCTGCTAAAGCCTCCACAGTACAAAGAACAGAAAACAGTCGCCTACAGACTATAAAGTGCTCAAATGTCACATTTCCCATGTTGGAAGTTTGCTGTGTCACAGGGAGTCTGTGGGAGTCTGTGGTTGTTCTCACAAGGCAACAAGTTTTCAGGAGGAATGATGGAAATCCACAGAAATCGTCAAGACAAATTTGAGAAACACTTCCAGATATGAACAAAATGATGGCACAAGGTGCTTTAAACATTTAACCTCCGTTATGTCCTGTTTAATCAAGTTCATCTGAAATAAATCTAAGATCTCCTTCATATCACTTAATAAAAGAGCAGCTCTGCATCATGTTGTCTCACGTTTCTACATCTCAGCTCAGATATTAATCTGAGCTTTAAAGGAGCCATGGCATGAAATTTTCACTTTTTAAGGTTGTTTAACATTAATATGAGTTCCTCTAGCCTGCCTGCGGCCCCCCAGTGGCTAAAAATGACGATAGACCTAAACTATGCAATGGAAATTATTTTCCGCCTTTGGTAATGTGACCATGCAGATGGCCTGATCGGGAAAGCTGCCTCTTATGACGTGGAGCCTCATATGATGTCGAGGTTATTTCCACCCAGAGCCCATATATGGCTATGCCAAAACTTCCTTTCCCCGCCCACAGCTCTTTGGCCAGCTCATTGCTCTGTATATGGATGTGAAAAATCTGTTTAGAGCTCCTGCATCAGAACCTCTAAAGAGCCAGTGGACAGATTTACTTTTCTCTGGGAAAGTGACGACAGAACCGAAGAGATTTGTGTATGTGTGCGCCAAACATTTCACCAACGAATGTTTCCACCACCCGCCACTTTGCCCCGCCTTTCTCCCCCTAATTTGCATTTAAAGCTGCAGACCCTAAACAGCTCATTCTGAGGAGCCTTAGGAAAGCTCATTTTCGGGACTGGCTGTAATTCTGCACCAAGGCAGAATTTTTGGGAAAAAAACTCAGATACAGTATAAGGGGACCACTAAAGCCTTTAAAAATATATAAAAACCTCCATTTATTTTCATGCCATGGCACCTTTAAACATCTCAGAGTGCGCATAAGGCAGTTAGCGTGACTTTAGTAAGAATCCACCCTCTGCTATGTTCCAAACCACATCCATGCTTCTAGATCCTCTGGATGAGAGAGCTGCAGAGCTCCTTATTCCTGCCAAGGAGTCAACATTATTTTAGAGTTATTTCCAGAACTCAGCAGGTTAACTTACTAAGACTCCAGTCTTATGTCATGCTGAGCTCACTTTTTTCCCTTTGAAACCCAACTAGCAGCTCCCACTAGTGAAATGGACATGTGATGTGTTGGACCCCAATTTCATGACTGTGACGACTTTGTGACGTATTAGAACCGAGGTTATAACCTGGAGTCCTTCAGACCAAATCTCTGTCACTCCCCTCACACTCCCCAGCCAGAGATTAGGGGCCCACAGTGATCTGCAGGACTTTGGTCCAGATGTTTAACACCGTATCTGACCAAGCGGAATTCACCTTCTTTAAAACATCCCATGTTCATTCCTCACATGTTGCAACAAACCTTTTTAAATGGGATGTCAGAAGTGTTCATTTTCTGAGCTGAATTGAATGCAGCACGATCTGACTGGGTCCCAGGTGAGGTTTATGAGTGTAATTAGAGCAGGTAGAGCACCAATATAAAGTCAGCTGCAGCCTCAGATGAGTTACAGCACAAATCTTCTCTCCACAGCAGTCACTAGATTGCTGTTTTTGACCAGTTTTATCTGAATTGTGTTGCTGTTGTTTTGTCTTTTTCAACATGTTGTTTAAGGTTTTCTTCAGGTGAGTCTTCATGTTTAATGGTTTAGGTTTTTGTTCTCCTATATACTAAAGTTTCTTTCTTTTCTTTTGAAATCCAAACAGGATTTCCTGGCTTTGTGTCCTGCTCTTCAGCATTGGAACATGTTATCCCCCCCAGAAAAGCAAGTATATCAACATTTAGGTGCAGTTTATATAAAGGCAGCCAACATGGGAAGTTGTTTAGGAATGAGAGAGAAGAGGGTCTGCAACTATATTAATCATGCAGCACCAAATCTTCCAATATATTAGACTTCAGGTTTAATGACCCACTTGAACTGCAGATACTCCTTTAGCTTTGTTTCTTGTTACTAAACATATTGGCAGTGATACAGAGGCTACTGACAGCATGACCAACCATGCTGTCATACTTTGCTTCAACTAATTTCTTTGCTCAGGTCAAAACAGTGGATCCTCTGGTAGTAGCACGTCTGGCTACGGCAGCGGCTCCTCTGGCTACGGCAGCGGCGTCTCCTCTGGGTCTGGCTACGGCAGCGGCGGCTCCTCTGGCTCTGGCTACGGCAGCGGCGTCTCCTCTGGCTCTGGCTACGGCAGCGGCGTCTCCTCTGGGTCTAATGCTGGCTTTACTGCGCAGGACGCAGACTTTGCTCGTTTCCTTGCTGCCCTAATGAACTTGAAGCTCGACCGTTCTTTCCCACAGTCTGCCTGGACCTCCGACCAGGTCCCTAAGGACACATCTGAGATGCGCGCTGTATACCCTTCATCCCACGTCGTCCAGTCCAGCAATGGCTACCAACGAGCCCGCGACTCCAGTTCGTACGCCAAATACTCCCAGGATGCTTTTGACCACTTTGATGCCAAGACTGGGTCTAAAGGGCAGAAGTTGTACTAAGGTAAAGCTGGACTAGTGTCTGAAGTATTGAGACTCCTGTATCAATACTGACCCCTTCTGTTTTCTGCAGGTGACTCTCATGGACACTTCCATGGAGATTCCAACATGTGGCTGAGCTCTGGGAAAATAAACATGACCAATAATACGTGGTCTGTGTATTGAATACTTGATCTCAAGGTTTGTTTTCACTTCATAGAAGATTTGAGTCTTCACCACACCCACTGAGGCTGACTCTGCTTTTGAAGGGCAAACTGAATACTTCTGCTTTAAATTCTACCACTACATGTTTCCTTCTCCTCATGGTTGAATTGCATTACACAAACCCAGACCAAAATAACTTGAAGCTCAATACAGTGGCCCTGCTTGCCCTTGAAGGTGCCTCGGTTAAATCTGCACTCGCTGGCCTTTTCCAAGCTTTAATTGCATGTGACTCGTTAGCCTACGCTACGTAGCTTTGCCCCTCCTCTGCTTGGTGTCTTCTGTGTGCCTCAACAGAGCCATACATCCCTCTTAACCAACTGTCTCGACTTGCTCTCTGTGTGTGCGACCTTTATTCATCTCACCTGGGACACCAGCTGGAGGGCTCATGACCCTGTACATATTGCTTGAAATACTCTTCACACCCCCATTGCAACCAATTAAAAGTTTTAGTGGCCTCTTGGAACAAACTATCCAATCATATTGAACGGACTGTTAACGATGATTGCGTTCTGATGCGTCTATCAAACTGCAATCTGCTCCTCCTTCCCCTTGTGCGCGTACCCTTCTTCGTGAACAAATTACGTATGCCCGGAAGCTAAACTAGAGCCAGCTTGGCTAGCATTATTAAACATAGTTAGCATACTAAATACAGCAACGATCGACGCTTGTTGTCAGAACAGCGCTCGTGCACCTTCGTGCTCATGTACTCTAGAGCAGGGGTTCTCAACCTTTTGCAAGCAGGGCCCCCCCTAAGATGGTTCATTGCAGTTGAGGGCCCCCCCCCCCTTCACAGCCCCACCCCCACGACACGTGACGTGATGTCGCAGGCTAAAAATACTACCCCCTGTTAAATTTGAAATGAAACTAGTCAAACAATAGTCCAACTTCTTGCATTTTTGAGGAGGGAATTTTCGTGATTTTTTAAATTTTTTTTTTCCCTCATCCTGTAGTCTACTCGCGCCCCCCTGTGAGTGTGTCCGCGCCCCCACCGGTTGAGAACCACTGCTCTAGAGGCGTGCCTTCGGGGGGAAAGTCTGAAGAAAGGGGTTGGGACTTTTGACCTGTGTATTTTCAAAATGCAGCTTCGCTGGACTCAAAATCCAGGATCTCCTACCCTACCTTTAATACAGGCTCGGTCCTGAATATGACATCATTGCATCTTCCCATGTTGGGATCTTCATCCTACACGAGACTTAAAGGAGACATATTTTACCTCTTTAAACAAGTTAGAATTGGTCTATGGGCTATACAAAACATGTTCATGAAGTTCTTTGCACAAAATCACTCTCACATAAAGAGATTTCACCAGTTCTATTCTTGCCATTTTCAGTCTCTCCCAAATTGAGCCGTTTAAAGGGCTCTGTCACTTTTATGCAAATAAGCTGTTGCTGGCCACGCCCCGCCCCTCTCATGAGTAGCCTCTGGCTGCGTGTACTGTTTACCCTTTTGTTTTGAGGGTCCAAAAGGTACATATATGTACTCAAGTGGTAAAAGGTACACATATGTACCCTTTTTTCTACATGCTGGGGTATAATAGACAGTCTGTGTTAAGCTACTTCAGTATAAAGGTACAAAACTATCCTTCAGAGGGTACTGCCTCAGTGACAAGCCATCGTGCCCCTAAAGGTACAATTCTGTACTTTATTTTCTGAGAGTGTATTTTTAAACTTCTTTTGTTTTATTCTTAGATTGTTAATAAACATTTGTATTGCTTTATTATGTCTTGCTACTGGATGCTTGAATTTCCTTTGGGATCAATAAAGTATCTATCTATCTATCTATCTATCTATCTGTCTATCTATCTATTCCCTATGAATTAAGGGTTCATTTGTTTTCAGTGCAGAGCTTCTGCAGTCTCCAGCCTGACTCACCTGTGGTGCGTTTCTGGAGACCCAGGTGTCCAGCAGCAGCTCCAGTCTCTGCCGGTGATACCTCTCAACTTATTTCAGGCGGCTGGGCCGGCAGAGGAGAGCGATGAGTGGCCCAGCGCGGAGGAGCGCTCCCCCTCGGCCTGTGGAGCAGCTCACACAGGTTGACCTGTTCGTGGCTGTGAAAACCACCGGGAGGTATCACCGGCAGATCAAATCAGGGAAGTCGATGTGCAGGCTCAACATCAGCCTCTCAAGCCAACTCTCTGGTAAAATAGAGGAATCTCTTCACTCTACAGCCTGCAGGGGGCGCTGACCTACAATAAAATGACTTCACGGGAAGATTTTTGGAACAAATTCTTTAGAAACTGAAGGTGACAAATCTACGATGATCTTTACAATCACACAGTCTTAAAGTGGAGCTTCTTATTCTGTTTCTATGCAGCTGAGCACTCACATCATGATGACTGACGTGTGGAGAAATCCTGCTCTTCACCACATTTTATTTCACATCCTATAAGGTTTAAAGTTCACATTGTTCAGCTTTGATGCTGCTTCCCGTCATCAAAACCTGGGCATCTGGTGTGCAATTTAATGCAGTAAACACACGCGAGTCCATTCTTCCAGATATACCCAAAACACTCGTGGTATAAAGATATAGACTTCAGACACCCAAATCATGCTCTAAAAGCACAGGTGGGAAAAATAAAAAGTTATTTTAACACATTGAATACCGGCGGTGTTTACGGAATTATGTCGTAGAATCACAGCGTTCTAAACCGTTTTTTGTACAGTCACAGCATATTATGTGATAGGGCCACTGAAACATGTTATGGCTCATTTGAAAGCTGAGACTTTAAACTCTTTGTGGGTCAAAACTGCGTGTCTCTAGGTGCCGCCATTAGCGAGCTATCCTTAGCTAAACCAAGGCAGGTATCCACCAAAATCAACAACAAACAGATATCGGGGCTTTTGTGAAACATGTGCTCTTTCAGCCTGTCGCACTTTGGATACTTACATATCCGGGTCAGAGGATTTGCGTCGTGTCCTTGTGTCAAAGCAGTTTACATGTTCATAAAACCACGAAGTAGGTGGAGGGATTCTAAGAATGTATAGATTCAGAATCCATAAAAAAAACGTAAAAACGTATTTTTACCATTTGGGAGCCAACGCATGGGCAGTAAAAACATAGTTTTATGTGACTTGGGAGTCAATGTGTTAACATAATATGTCCCCTTTAAGACTTTCTCTGAGCATCTCAGGGATTTGCAGGGCTTGTGACTTTATAGAGCATTTTTCAAGCAAAATGTAAAACAATGTTTGATATAGCAATTAAAAAGGACAAACGTGGAATGAAACAAAACACAAGGATTGTAAAATGACCACACAAATAAAAGCATTTGCAGAAAACAGTAAAATATTAACTCAGCAATAAAAACAAACCGTGTACAAGACATGAAAAGAGCACATTAAAACATGGCAAACAGGCCAATTGAGGAATCTATGGAGGATTAAAATTCAAAAGAGTTTCTATATTTTCATAGACAAACCAGTCTTCAAATCAACTTTATTTTTCTTAAATGGCATCAGCAACACATCCTCTCGCTTGGAGTTGCTCCAACATCTTTCCTGGACCACTTATGAGCAAAAACTGCTGGATAGAAATTTGAAAGCTGGATGAGGAGCTGGGTACTGGGAGAGCACCATTAGTTCTACTAATACTTTGCTCAGTGAGTTAGAGCAGAATAGCAAATGAAAGATTTCACGTTTACTCAGTAAACCATGTACACTTCCAACTGTACAAGGACTGGATAAAGCTTACCCAGGATGCCAACTAGGAAATCTGACTTCCCATCTAGAAGTTGTAAATTCAGAGGATCAATAGGCATGTTCTGGCACAACTGCAGAACCTGCCATTACAGAGTGGAAAGGCAACAAGTTGCCTATTAAAGCACAATAGTAGAGTGGTACAAGGTAGGGTTGTCAAAGAATATTCTAAATTTGAATAGGTTTTACAGACAAAGGTGAAAATTAATAGTCAAATGTGGAAAAACATCTGTGCAGCCGCTGTCTGCCTTGAGTCGGCACACTGCATGACGGGGTCAGGTCACAGGAGTCACTGCTGAAAGCTGACTTATGTGAAAAAAAAAAAGCTACGGTTAGCTCATCATTTGACCACCATTAACATGAGGTTACATCTTGAAAATGTGCACCCAAATGAACATGGCATAATATTAAACTCAAATATGTTTAAACTGCCATTAACTGTCATTAGCCACTGGCTTGCGATTACTTTAGCATTCCATCTGCAGGGAATGGGGGAAAAACCCAGACAAGGTCATCACATGACACTGCTAAAGACAGCACTGGCTGTGGTTTAATTGCAGAATAATATTTAAGGAGTAACCAGCCAGGTATTTCAAGCACAATGTTTGTTTGGCAAGCCTTCAGGTTGGCTACCGTGCACTCAGCAATCTGTGCCCGGAGTTACGTGGTGGCACAAAGTTGTACCAATTTGAAGCATGCACTGCATAGAAGGGGTTGTGTCTGGCTGCCATGTACAGGTGTAGAGAAATGGCTGCAAAGAATGCTGTAGCTGATCGCTATAGTCAATTGAGCAAAGGGTTCAACTATTTAACACCTTCATAGCAATTCCTCTCAAGATGCAGAGCTTTGAGAAGCCATGTTTGAAACCAAAAGCAGAACGTCCCAGTCAAATATGACAGGTGATGCCTGCCATTTGCCTTGAACCCAGATGGTGTACATAGGACATCGTTTCCCTTAATCATTCTGAAGCGAGATCATTTGACAAGACTTTATTCAAAGACTAAAAAGAATCTTCTTATAACGTTGGTTTCAGCTTTTCAATCTGAAACAGAACCAGATTAGTTAGAGCATTGAGATAAAGACATTTGCAGGTACCACTCAACATACCCTCTGCACATCATGTTCAGCTCTAGCGGGCACTTGGGATGAACTTTTTCTGCTGCCCAGAACCATGGCTGTCAGTAATATGCTCCTTCAAGTAGTGGACATCCTGAAAGTAGTCTTTGCCCTTCTCATGCTGCTGGCTGAAGGTGCTGTAGGTTCCAGAGGGGTACAAGCCATACAAAAGCCTGTAGTCAAAGTTAGGAGATCCACCCACACCAAAGCGTGGCACCAGTACGGTTGCTGATCTCGGTCCAGACCCTTGGCGTTCATCCGGGTAGCCGAATTCCTCCGTCTGCTGCTGGTAATTTCCGAGTTCAGCTTCCTTGGTGACACTGGAGGTCTCTCCTGACTGGAGGACAGGGCCAGGTGGTGACAGAGGGGCTGCAGGGAGAACGTCAGTGAGGCTGAGGGCTTGGGCTGACGCATCCTCAAAGACTGAGGGAGCAATAGCCCACTGGGTTTCTGTGTGGAGACATTTCACAATTAGTCCTTTTCACAGCAGAAGCTCTGATAGCACAGAGTGTTGACATCGCAGTTTCCTAGGATGTAAACTTAAAAGCTCCACTCCAAACATATTTTGGGCCATCTACACTCCAAGCAGAAGATTTACCTTGTGGTCCAGGTTGGGCAGCTCCAGGTTGCAGAGCGCCAGCTCCTACGTCAACAGGCACATAAGTGACAGTAGAGTATCCTGTTGCAGGCAGGCCAGAGCTCAAGCTGCTCAATGCTGGACCCATCTGAACAGCCTGTGGGACACCAGAAGCTTGCACAGCCATTTGCACGGGCACAACGGAGCCAGAGCTGCTGAATCTTGGGTCTGCCTGAAGAGCACCTTGGACAAGGCCAGGAGCTTGGACAAAACCGGGAGCTTGGACAACCAATTGCGTTGGCACAAATGAGCCATAGCCGCTGAGTCTTGGGTCAGCCTGAAGAACAGGTTGACTTTGACCAGAGACCAGCACAGGTGTCGCCATATAAGTGTTACTGGAAGCAGTGTTGGGCACGGTCACCGGGCGGCCAGCGGCTGCTCCCTGGTAAGAGCCAAAATGACCTGCAGCTCTTGTGCCGCTGCTGCTCTGGCCTGCTGATTTTGAACCTGGGTACATGAGAAAAAGTTTAGCAGAAGCTGATTCAAGCAAGCATGTAATGTTTTACCACAACAGATGATAGCACACCTTTAGTGGGAAAACCCCATGTAGCAGCAGTCAACAAGGCAAAGAGGGAAATCCTGAAATTATGTACAACAAAGAGTAAGAATGCAGTATTAACTAGTGATGTTACCTCCAACACCGAAGCTCCGAAGCACGCTTCAAACTCGACAGGGTAGTTATAGTGAAGCAGTGGGCCGGAGCTTGCTTCATGTGACGTCACTGATGACGTTTGAACCACTTCACTGCTTCATTCAAACCGAGTCAGCTGACTGCTTCGAGTTGATGTGTGGAGCTTTGAACATTTGCCGCGATTCAGTGTATTCAAGATGGCTGAAGCCCCGGTTCATGTCCCCGTTCTACACGTATTATACGTTACGAACAGCTCTCGTTTTTTGATATTCTGAGTTTTGGATTATTCTCTCATGGAGCAACCATCGAGGAAGCGTTCTAAAGTGTGGGAATATTTCGACCCAAACAGTTCCTTCAGCACACCAGCCTCCTCTGTTCCCTGTGACAGAGTATTTTCCAAAGCTGGAGAAATTGACAAAAAAAAAAAAAGAAATCGTTTGAGTCCTTCTACTGTGCAAAAACTACTTTTCTTTAATAAAAACACCTGAAGTAACACAAGCACCCTCTTTATTACACCAAGCACACTCCCAAAGAAAATATGAATGACAAACCAAAAATTTTCACATTGTTTTTAAATTATTATTCCATCCATCCATCATCTTCCGCTGGTCCGGGGGTCGGGTCGCGGGGGCAGCAGCTTAAGCAGAGAAACCCAGACGTCCCTGTCCCCGGAAATTCCTCCAGCTCTTCTGGGGGGACCCCGAGGCGTTCCCCTGCCAGAGATCCAACGTGTTCGGGGTCTTCCCCGGGGTCTCCTCCCAGTGGGACGTGTCTCACCAGGCGTCCAGGAGGCATCCTAACCAGATGCCCGAGCCACCTCATCTGACTTCTCTGGATGCAGAGGAGCAGCGGTTCTACTCCGAGCCCCTCCCGATGACTGAGCTTCTCACCCTATCCACCTGTCCTGGCGGTGAATCGCCACGCAGCACACGCAACCGCCGGCAAAGCAAAATGAAGCATCTCGAGCCATAAACACAAGCGCAAGACGCAAGCGCAAGGGCAGTTAAAAGAGGTATAACTCAGCCTTAAGGGAGAGCCCAGACACCCTGCGGAGGAAACTCATTTCGGCTGCTTGTATTGGCGATCTCGTTCTCGTTTTCGGTCTCTACCCACAGCTCCTGACCATAGGTGAGGGTAGGAACATAGATTGACCGGTAAATCGAGAGCTTCTCCTTCTGGCTCAGCTGATGGCGCACCGATCCGCCTGTCAACCTCCCGCTGCATTTGTCCCTCACTCGTGAACAAGACCCCGAGATACCTGAACTCCTCCACTTGGGGAAGGATCTCATTCCCAAATTATTATTTCATGGGTAAATTAATCAATCTTTATCGAGGTACTACAAACCCATATGTACAACACACATACATACGTGTTATTATCGTGTTATTATAAGCATCACATTCGCTGGGCTTCTTATGGTGCAACAATCGCTACGCCAGTAGATGTCACCCAAGGGAATTGAATGAAGCTTCGAGTAGTGAACCACTTTATGACACAATGGTTCAAAATGATTCAATGCTTCAAAAAGCCTCGTTTTGCCATCACTAGTATTAACCAATGTTTCCAATCAAACAAAAACTGTAAAAGGCAGCTTGTGCTTATACCTCAGGAAGAACCCAGCAGCTGTCATGGTGAAAACAAGCTATGAGAGGAAACAGCAAGGGTGAAGGTTTATAAATAATGCCACAGACCAGCACAGACCAATCAAAGCTTAACGAGCTAAACAACAGACAGCTGCTTGTGAGGGACTATCAGGACAGGTGGATGCTGGAGGCTCATCTGGTTGTTCTGGTATCAGCCTCATTAAATGAGGTTACATGGCACTGAAAGAATCGGATTAAGGGCTAAATTAAAATAAGACTGATTTATTAAGTTCATGTGTACACCTTAATCTGACAAAAAATTGGATCGGATCGGGTTACTCGCGATCGGATTAAGACCCCGAGATAACTCGGTTGTGCGTCGCGTTTGTGCAATAAGCAGCTCATCACAAACAAAATGTAGAGGGACGTAGCGTCATCTTGCCCTTCATTCGCCATCTTTCTCGAATGCCTGAGTTTGTTGTTGTTGTTGGTTGTGGTGAAGAGGTCAACCGGAGGTGGCTCTATTAGCAATAGTTGAAACGGGTACAGCGCCACCTATCGTACCGGGGTATGACGTGCTTTGTGCCTATGATTCGATTCATTCACCGCCATATAGCCAAGGATAATTACCCTTGCTCAAATAAGGAGCATAACCCAACCATAGCTATAATCGAACTAATCTCATCATATAGACCCACTGAATATCACCTCTCAGCTCCACCCTCCTGTCGGTGCTAAAGGCACTTATTCACTGCCAAACATTGTACTGTCTATTGCTGTGCACTTATTCTGAGTTTCTCTCGGAATTTCAGTTACATGTAGGAGCTGGAAATAACAGCCTAGATGTTGAGTTTTCACACCGACCCACTCACACATTTAACAAGTAAACTGAGGCCTGTAGAGTCTGAGATGTAGCTCTTATTGGTCCTTTAAAGGAGACATGTTTTGCCCTTTTTGGTACAATTTCCCGAGGTCTTACTGAAATGTGTGAGACAGGCTTTGGTCAAAATTCTTGAGAAAGCCAGATTCTCGTTACCATGGTAACTGCCGAGCAAGCTGCGGGGGAGGAAGAAAGTTGGTCAAAAGAACGTTACTCTGGTAGAATGGAACAACACTATCAGTCTGAACTGGAGTCAAACCCTGAACAAGAAGGAGCTCCCAGAGGTTCCACCATCAAAGCTGCAACAGGATGCTGGGGAAGCGTTAGTTTATGCTTCTTTGTACGTTGGCTAAGGACACACTGTTATGCTGGCTGTTGCTGACACGAGTTTATATCAAATATTGTATTTACATGAGTCACCCGCATAAGCGTAGGAACTGGCGTAGACGTAGACGTGCCTCTACGTGTAGACGTGTTTTCTTTGTTGGGTGTATTGGAAGCAGCAGAGACCTGGGATTGATGGTTTCCTGAGCTCGCTGTTACAGCTTCTGGCCTGTTGGCGGGTTCCTCACAACTTTCCTCTTTGCCACTTTCAAAGGGAAATATATAGAAACCCTCACACATACTTTATGCTTTACTGAAGAAAGGGATGATATGTATTAGTTCAAGGTGCTCTGTATTTAGTCTGACCCACAACTGGTCACAACAGGACGATCATCTTCAACATCAGTGCTCAGTGACAGCTGCAGAAGTATGTGTAGAAACCTGATCTGTATTTAGACTGTTTCTGTCCAGTCCAGCTCTCTGAGCCGACAACAAAACTCCCTCTGAGTGCTGCCCACAGAGGGAGTGGGACAGCTTCCTGAATCTGTAACCTTCCTCTTGGCGTGTTGAGCTGCAGAGGCCTGGGGATGATTCTGCAGGAGCTGGACATCCTCTGAGTGAGGAGTCCCAGCAGCAGCAGAGACCTCTGACTGCTCCTCTAACAACAGCAGATTTTCTGTGTTGGCTGTGTTGGAAGCAGCAGAGACATGGGATTGATGGTTTCCTGAGCTCGCTGTTACAGCTTCTGGCCTGTTGGCGGGTTCCTCACAACTTTCCTCTTTGCCACTTTCAAAGGGAAATATGTAGAAACCCTCCGACTCATTTTCCAGAATCTCTTCATCTACTATGTCACCCCACAGAAGTGCAGGAGAGGATATTCTGCTTTGACTCGTTTTGCTTGTTGTTTTTTAGCGTTTGTCTAAATGACTTTTTAAGTACGTGTTGTTTTTCAGGCGCTTTGTCTTTCAGGCTTTTAGAAACTACAGTGATGTCATGTCCTCTGATGACATGTTTCCACTGTGATGTCATGCAAAACTGTAAGGATACCCTCTCTTTTTCAGCTTTATGATCTGAACTGTAAATAATATGCAGCACATGTTCATAGAGCCCAGGCAATAGTGGTAAACATGGGTTGTATGAATGGTGTTTGAGATGTAAATGAAAACAGAAGCAGGGATCCTTTATATATATGTGATTAAAAATGGGACAACAGTAACTGAACCTGAATGCATCATTGTCCAGGTCAGTAATAATGTATTTATTGTATGCAAGGGCGGACTGGTCATCGGGAGTACCGGGAGTTTTCCGGTGGGCCAGTGCGAAATAGAGTTTTAATGTAATTGGGCTGGCCTTTGATGTGATAACCAATGTTAACAGTTCCTCTAGTGTCTGGCTAATCAACATTGGAGGGCCCAGGGTATAGGCCCCTCCTCCACTACATCTGTCAATTCATCAATTGGAAGCTCGGCTCTTTACTGTTGAAAATCAACCGATAGCGAGCCAGGTCCCTTTTGCCAGTGTGGAGCCACCTAGCGTGGCTAGCTCAATTAGCCTACCCATAGCAGAGTAAAAAAATGCTCCAGAAAAAGAAGCCCTACCCCACCTTTAAGCCTTAATACTTAGTACTGTGCAGTGTTCGCCGTATGTTATTTGAAAAAATTGGTTATTGTTACCATATTGTCATAAGCTACTATGCGAGTGCGAGCCGCCAATTAAAGGTTGAGGAGCCGCATAATGAGTAGCTCTGCTTTAGCCTATCCCTGCTGCCAATTGAAAGAGAGTCAGGGTACACCCTGGACAGCTCTCCAGTCACTCAGCAAAAGGTCTAATAATTTCCACACTTCCATTCACTGGGACTCTGCTAGAACTGTTTGGAGACCTTTTCTAGAGAGCCGTATCAGAGCCTAGTGTGGGAGAGTACTTTGAAAGTGATCTGAAACTAAGTTAGAAAATATTTTGGAAATGATCATGTAGCTTTGAGCTTGAGGAAATTCAAAAATGCATCTTCCACATGTGGTAGAATCAGGAAAACAGAAGCAGGGGAGATATTCAAGTCTTGTGTAGGATGAAAACCAACATGGGAAGATGTGCAATGCCACGTTAAGGACCGAGTCTGTATGAAGCAGTGGCCTCACACACAGAAGCCAAGTCGAGACAAAGTTGGTTAAGAGGGATGTATGGCTCTGTTGAGGCACACAGAAGACACCAAGCAGAGGAGGGGCAAAGCTACATAGCATAAGCTTATGAGTCACATGCAATTAAAGCTTGGAAAAGGCCAGCGAGTGCAGATTTAACTGAGGCACCTTCATTGTGCAAGGGCAAGCAGGGCCACTGTATTGAGCTTCATCAAGTTATTTTGGTCTGGGTTTGTGTAATGCAATTCAACCATGAGGAGAAGGAAACGTGTAGTGGTGGAATTTAAAGCAGAAGTATTCAGTTTGCCCTTCAAAAGCCTCAGTGGGTGTGGTGAAGACTCAAATCCTCTATGAAGTGAAAACAAACCTTGAGATCAAGTATTCAATACACAGACCACGTATTATTGGTCAAGTTTATTTTGCCAGAGTTCAGCCACATGTTGGAATCTCCATGGAAGTGTCCATGAGAGTCACCTGCAGAAAACAGAAGGGGTCAGTATTGATACAGGAGTCTCAATACTTCAGACACTAGTTCAGCTTTACCTTAGTACAACTTCTGCCCTTTAGACCCAGTCTTGGCATCAAAGTGGTCAAAGGCATCCTGGGAGTATTTGGCGTACGAACTGGAGTCGCGGGCTCGTTGGTAGCCACTGCTGGACTGGACGACGTGGGATGAAGGGTATACAGCGCGCATCTCAGATGTGTCCTTAGGGACCTGGTCGGAGGTCCAGGCAGACTGTGGGAAAGAACGGTCGAGCTTCAAGTTCATTAGGGCAGCAAGGAAACGAGCAAAGTCTGCGTCCTGCGCAGTAAAGCCAGCATTAGACCCAGAGGAGCCGCTGCCGTAGCCAGAGGAGCCGCTGCCGTAGCCAGACCCAGAGGTGCCGCTGCTGCCGTAGCCAGAGCCAGAGGAGCCGCTGCCGTAGCCAGACCCAGAGGTGCCGCTGCTGCCGTAGCCAGACCCAGAGGAGCCGCCGCTGCCGTAGCCAGACCCAGAGGAGACGCCGCTGCCGTAGCCAGACCCAGAGGAGACGCCGCTGCCGTAGCCAGACCCAGAGGAGACGCCGCTGCCGTAGCCAGACCCAGAGGAGACGCCGCTGCCGTAGCCAGACCCAGAGGAGACGCCGCTGCCGTAGCCAGACCCAGAGGAGACGCCGCCGCCGTAGCCAGACCCAGAGGAGACGCTGCCGTAGCCAGACCCAGACGTGCTACTACCAGAGCCAGAGGATCCACTGTTTTGACCTGAGCCCAGAAATTAGTTGAAGCAAAGTATGACAGCATGGTTAGTCGTGCTCTCAGTAGCCTCTGTATCACTGCCAATATGTTTAGTAACAAAAACAAAGCTAAAGGAGCATCTGCAGTTCAAGTGGGTCATTAAACCTGAAGTAAGTAAGTAATTTATTTATACAGCGCCTTTCGCAGACCAGGGTCACAAAGCGCTTTATAGGTACAATAGAAACACACAGTTAAGAAGTACATATAAGTATTAGTTTAAAAAAGGCCAAAGCAACTCAGTCACAATCAAGTCTAATATGTTGGAAGATTTGAGGCTGCATGATTAATATAGTTGCAGACCCTCTTCTCTCTCATTCCTAAACAACTTCCCATGTTGGCTGCATTTATGTAAAGTGCACCTAAATGTTGATATACTTGCTTTTCTGAGGGGGATAACATGTTCCAATGCTGAAGAGCAGGACACAAAGCCAGGAAATCCTGTTTGGATTTCAAAAGAAAAGAAAGAAACTTTAGTATATAGGAGAACAAAAACCTAAACCATTAAGCATGAAGACTCACCTGAAGAAAACCTTAAACAACATGTTGAACAAGACAAAACAGCAGCAACACAATTCAGATAAAACTGGTCAAAAACAGCAATCTAGTGACTGCTGTTGAGAGAAGATTTGTGCTGTAACTCATCTGAGGCTGCAGCTGACTTTATATTGGTGCTCTACCTGCTCTAATTACACTCATAAACCTCACCTGGGACCCAGTCAGATCGTGCTGCATTCAATTCAGCTCAGAAAATGAACACTTCTGACATCCCATTAAAAAGGTTTGTTGCAACATGTGAGGAATGAACATGGGATGTTTTAAAGAAGGTGAATTCCGCTTGGTCAGATACGGTGTTAAACATCTGGACCAAAGTCCTGCAGATCACTGTGGGCCCCTAATCTCTGGCTGGGGAGTGTGAGGGGAGTGACAGAGATTTGGTCTGAAGGACTCCAGGTTATAACCTCGGTTCTAATACGTCACAAACACGTCACAGTCATGAAATTGGGGTCCAACACATCACATGTCCACTTCACTAGTGGGAGCTGCTAGTTGGGTTTCAAGGGGAAAAAAGTGAGCTCAGCGTGACATAAGACTGGAGTCTTAGTAAGTTAACCTGCTGAGTTCTGGAAATAACTCTAAAATAATGTTGAGTCCTTGGCAGGAATAAGGAGCTCTGCAGCTCTCTCATCCAGAGGATCTAGAAGCATGGATGTGTTTGGAACATAGCAGAGGGTGGATTCTTACTAAAGTCACGCTAACTGCCTTATGCACACTCTGAGGTGTTTAAAGCTCAGATTAATATCTGAGCTGAGATGTAGAAACGTGAGACAACATGATGCAGAGCTGCTCTTTTATTAAGTGATATTGAGGAGATCTTAGATTTATTTCAGATGAACTTGATTAAACAGGACATAACGGAGGTTAAATGTTTAAAGCACCTTGTGCCTTCATTTTGTTCATATCTGGAAGTGTTTCTCAAATTTGTCTTGACGATTTCTGTGGATTTCCATCATTCCTCCTGAAAACTTGTTGCCTTGTGAGAACAACCACAGACTCCCACAGACTCCCTGTGACACAGCAAACTTCCAACATGGGAAATGTGACATTTGAGCACTTTATAGTCTGTAGGCAACTGTTTTCTGTTCTTTGTACTGTGGAGGCTTTAGCAGCCATCAGTGAGGTGGAACTGTACTGAAAATACACTGAAGTTAAAGTTACATTTTTAACTCATTTAAAGGGAAAATGCATCTATTTGAATAATGCTCCTTTTTAATATGGGTCTAAGTTTCTGAGAAAGTCTTTTTTAATGTAAAATGTTGACTGTCACACCTGAACTTCATATTTATTTATGAAAATGAGAATATTTATATCCCCAGGTTGTTTTAATTCTGAAAACTAACATTTGTTACAGTAGTTCACATCATCTGTCCTCAGAATTACTTTCATAAAAATCCAACAAAGACCAGACTTTATCATGTTCATATTTAAACTGCAACCTGCAGGTTGACAATGTGAGTGACTTAAAGTGTGGAAACAAGTCCACAGAAGTTTTTCTTTTAATTATATGTCAATAAATGTCAACTATGTGCAAGTAGTCCCCACAGGCAGTGTCCTTGCTGTAGGAATGACCAGGTAAGACATCTGATTCTCACATATAGATGGACCATTTGCTGTTGCATTATGCCCATTATTAATCAGACATGTTTGTTCATGTTCCAGACAGGATAGTGAATGCTTTTGTGCACAGTCCATTGTGTGGTTGTACAGCTCACGACTTAAGGTGGGGTATGAGATGTTTTCTGGAGCATTTTTTATCATAGACTGAAAACCAACCACTGAAAGCCATTGCACCCACTAAAATAGAATGTATGGGGAAAAGAAAATATTTTAGTCCATTGCAGAGGGTGTAGCAAGAGGAAATGTCTGACCAATAGAAGTAATGATGAGTTACTTCTATTGGATTCTGACATGCCAATCAACCGTCAGCCCCCCTCACGTTCACACTCGTTCATGTGTTTTAAAGGCGTGGGCTGAAGGGAGAGGCAAGGTTGTGTATTTTCAAAAATATAGCTTGCAGGAACCGTTTTTCCAAGATCTCATACCCCACCTTTTACTGAATATATTCAAACACCTGGCTCGCCTTCTTGCATCCAAATGTAGAACAAAATAGATCTTTGCCCCACCACCTGATCCAACTTACTTCCAGGGAGTGAGTAAGTGACAACATTGAGTCTATACATTTGTTCCCAAGCCACTTCACTAAAAGTAGCTGCCACATCTTTTGATTTGTGTAGCACAAGCTTCATTTCAAGTATTCAGAGTACAAGACCTTTGCAACCGCAGACGATGTTATGAAGCCATCCTCGATCATGGACTTGCAGAAGCTACTGTCCAGGTTTCACATGGCCCCAGCATCTGATGGGTCTGCCCTTACCCAGAGCTGTAGGGTGAGGACTGCTACAGAGTGGAAAGGTTTCCCCCTCAGCACAATATGCAGCAGTGGAATCTTCTGATAGAGCTCAAGGCCACACCTTTACCCACTGCTGTCAGAGAGCTGCAGTTGGCTTTTCAGCCATTTTTAGTTGGGAATGCATTCCAAGCTGAAGCCGTCAAGACCGTCACAAGCTCACCTTTGAGCAGATACTGTCCTTAAGTTAATGCCAACACCTTATTTATAGGATTAAGTCATGTCAACCTGTCAGGCCCTCAACTATCCCCTCCAACCCACAACTGGATGACCCAGAGACAGCGAGGAGCCATTTGATGGTGCAACAAGGTATTCAAGTTAAAGCCATTTATTCAAGCGGTAGCAGCAGCGATGCCTCTAGAATATGCAGATCTGCAAGACAAAGAAAGTCAGTCAACTACCAGCAGCTACAGAGAGCACACATGCAGAGTAAAATGAGCCTCACCAGAAAGATCCTCAGAAGCCGCTCTGAACTTGAACCTTGTGCTGAGATGTTTTGCCGTGGTCTGGCTCAGATTCTGTTGGGCTGTAGCGGAACTGGCTGAACAGCACACGCTTCTTGTTGTAGCGGGACCGAGATTTGTAAGCGTAGACTTGATCCTCGTCGGCCACAGGAGTGAAGACTGGCTCGTCCTCGCCGCTGGTGTCAGATGAAAGGCTCCAGCTCCCATCTTCAAACTGGTAATTGCTGCCAGGAGCTCCAGACTGACCTCCCTGAGCACCATGCTGCTGTGCTCCAGAACCACTGGCTCCAGTTTGTTTCTGATATGTTGGTTTAGATAGATCTTGTCCATAAACTGAATACATGGGTGAGGAAACAGAGAATTAAGATCAGCCTTCCATTTACAACCCGAGTCAATTTAAACTGCTTTTAGTTGCTGAGCTGTGATTGGGATCAGCTTACCGCTTTGTGCAGGAATGCAGGCGATGCTTCCAATCAGCACACAAGAAATCCACAAAACCCTGCAGAAACAGGGACATCTCATATGAAGTTCTGAGTACATTTAGAGACCAGTGGGGTCCAACCACCACCTCCCCTTAACATGCCCAGTCCTGTTGAGCTTAACTGCATATTTATAGTGTAATGCTGCGACCAAATGAGGTTCTGCTTGCCTCAGACATTTAAGGCAGCAGAGGTTCAGTGCCACCACTTAGAAGCACTGGGATAGACTAGAAGTTACTCACCTCATTCTGGTGCAATATAATTAAAGCTTGCCTGGGACCTGCTGCTGCCAAACTGCACTAACAGTTCAGAGCCCTGTGACACTAACCTGAAGCTGCAGGAGCTGCTTTCATATGATCCTGATTGCTCAGCGGTAACAGCTGCTGCTGAAAGGTGCAAGGCTGCAGTTAACTGGCAACAATGGACTCACATATGGAGCATCTCAGTGTTATGTCAATAAATAGATAATAATCAGGACCTCTCGTGAGTATTATGTATTTTATTTACATGTATAAATATTAAATTATAAATATAAATGATCAAATATTCTGAACTGCTGATATACGTGATAATAATAACGATAACAATGGAAGTCGCTCTCAACACGTGAAATGCCTCTCATAGTTCATTAGGCTAATTGATGAATAAACATCCTGCTGCTGAATATGTGTTTAAAAAAAAATAAATCAGAAGGAAACCTGCAGAAGAAAGTCTTCTAGCAGCTGTCTCTCTGTGTTTATTGGCATACAGCACGGTTAGTGAGATCCAGATCCATGTGGGCACTCAGGACGGATTCAAATAGCGACTCTGAATGGACGGTAAACCCGCACTGAAGGCCCAGTGAGCCAAAGCACGGCCGCCACTGAAACATATATTTGAAACCTGTCAATATGTTAACTTTGCGTGTTTACCTCTATAACTGGTGTTATATGTAAAACAGAGCACATGATCAGTTAGCTTTTTAAAAATGTTTATTTTAAAGAAAACGATCAAAACAAGAGTTTTTCTGGAAGAGATTTAAATAAGTTCTGAATATGCATAGAAGAGAGGTAACATTTGAGTCTATTTTCTTTGTATGTAATGTACATAGATAATCCATGAGCCTAGTCAAGCGGTGAAGTTGTAAAGCAATGAGATGAAAAAAGTGATCAGAGCTTCATCCTCTGTGGCTGGTTGACTGTTAGAGCTTCCAGCTGCCTCTAACTCCCACACCTCAAAAAGCAAATGTCCCTCACAGGGTAGACATCTCAGGTGATGTTCTGACTGGGGTGGTTTATATAATCAATATGTAGAAGTGTTTGTGTCCTACACTGTGTACCTGGAACATACAATTATTGATCCATCACCTACTAACACTCTCATGCACTCTCCTTCACAGTGACGGTGCTGCTGTCAACACAACTCATGATTAACTTCCGTCACAGAAATGGATGTTAATGACATGATCTTTATCCACAAGGACAATTCTTTCCGATTCTTAAAAGAATACAGTTATTTACTTCTGCGCCCCGCATTTCTTTTGTTGAAACATCTGACGATCACCCTGTGACACACACACACACACACACACACGAGGAAGTTAACCAGCTTGGGCTGCTGCTGATTGGTTGGCAGACACCTCTGTTTGGTTTTGGCTCTCAGTCTCCATGTTTCTGATCCTGGACCTGCTGAGATGTCCCAGGCCATTGTTGGCTTTGATCCTCATACATTTAACTTTGTCCTGAGAAAGGACAAGTTCCAAAAAGTCAAACAGGGACTGCTTTTGCATTTGACGTAGTCAAACTGCATGCGCATGGAGAAGCCAAAAGGTTTACAGCACCTGGTATTCCCAGGCAGTCTCCCATCCAAGAATTAACCAGGCCCGACTCTGCTCAGCTTCTGAGAAATATTCAAAGTTTGCTTTGTTAGAAGATCCAGAGAGCAAAGATATCAGAATATTTGATGTAGCTATACGCACTATAATTAACAGGAATGTTTCACTATGACACTGGGACCTGACTGCAGCATTTTTCAGAGTGTGGTTGAAGATGTGAGGACCTACAGACTCAGTTGGACCATCTCTGAATTCTTCAGACTTTAATTGGAGTTTGGGTTGAAAAACTGCTGGAACTGGGATGGAGAGCCATCTGTCCTTGTTCACAAACTGCTGCAAAGTCTGTTGATCAGTTCACAGTCATCGTCTTAATAATAATCTCGCAGTGCAGAGTCTCTGTATATTTCAGATTCCTTCCAGGTCACCCAGATAAAGGAAGAAATAAAGTCAGAGTTTCAGCTTGTGCTGCCTCTCAGGTGGAGTTTAGGTGTGAGGACAGAGCACAAAGAGGCTTGAAGTCAGAGAGCTTCTCAGTTTGGGACAGGAGGAGGAGATGCTGGTGAACATGGAGGATGAAGAAGCATCTCTGAGCTCCCGCTGAAATCAATTCCCTCGCTGAGCTGATCGATCAGCAAGTCTGTGAAGTCAGAGAAAACCTCAGAAGGAAACAAAGGAAGTGCTATGCTAAAATACCATCAGTTAAAGTTCTGTTTTAAATGATCCTCCTGCAGTCAGAGGCAGGATTATTCATATTCAGATCAACACCAAAATGTGAAAAATCAGAGGTCTTTCCACTCATTCACATATTTTAATATAATCTGAGATATCCTGATTAGGGCTGTGACTCGATTAAAATTTTTAATCGAGTTAACTACAGGCTTTGAAATTAATTAATCAAAATTAATCGCATTTTAATCGCATATACTTTATCCTTTAGAAAATTAACATTTTCAACAATATTTCAACAAACACAGAACATATCCCTATTTGAAATCTGAATGTAGCATGCATGAAAACACAGTATATAGAATCTTGGATGTTAAGCTGCGTTGGGCCCCCGTTAGCTTCCACGCTAGCTGCTACATGTTTAGCGTTGAGGTGATATTTGAGGCTTGATAAGCTGCGGTGATACGCAAATTCCTTGTTGCATAATCTGCACACAACCATGCTCTTGTCGACGCTTCCATCCGTCTGTATTTAAAAAAAAAAATTATAGTGTGCGATTAAAATGCGTTATTTTTTTTAACGCGCTAATATGTGTGTAGTTAATTAATCGAAATTAACACGCTAAAGTCCCAGCCCTAATTCTGATATATAACAGCACTGCTCAGAGCACTAAAAACTGTCAAAATCATCTAAAATTATTAACAATAATTCAACTCCACCAGTCTGGTCGCTTGTTTCTCTCTTCTGATTTTGCTGAAGACGGACACAGGATTTAGAGGATGTTTAAGGAATGTTTGAATCTAATCATTCCTTTTGTTTAAACATATGAATTTGAGCAAAACTGAGAAACTTATAAAATGAATACAAAGTATGTAGTTGTAGTTGAGTATGATCACTGATGAGCTGAAAGAAGAAGACAGGAAACTGTGGGAATTTGGTCAAATAGTTAAGTGTCCTTTACTTTCCCTTAAATATGTTTGGGCATGTGGAAACACATGGCACCCCATTAAACTCATTGGTAAGTGTCTTCTGGAGCAGCTTCTTTGAATGAGTCTGTGAAGCTGCAGTGAGTGATGGTCATTGGTCGTGTTGTCCAGGTGGAGGCGCTGCAGGAGCAAGAAACAGCTGTGCTTTGTAAGGGAAAGAGAAGCCAGAGAAGCAGCGAGGAAGCTGCTAAAAGATGTCAAAGCGTGTCGTTGTAGCGCGCGTGCAGTGTGTTGTGTGTGTGGAAGAGCAGAAAGAGTGTAAAAAGACTGAGTCCCGCTGTATTACTCAGGCTGCACTACAGCATCTATTCACAGGTGCAATCCCACTACTGAGCAGCACGGGGGCTTTGCCCTGCTCCGTTTCCCACCTGGGCCGTTGCCCCCCTCCTTAGACAACCTGGTGTTCCCGGGCTACCCCAGGCGCACCATATCGATACCCAACTTAGTGCGGACACCCGATGGACATAGTCCTCTGCAGCTCAGAACTCCTGAGTTCAAGCGATCCACCAGCCTCAGCCTCCCGGTAGCTTGGATTACAGGCGCGCCCCCCCGCTCCCGGCGACAGGTGCTCTCATTCAAGCAGGTTTTGGGCTTTTTGATCCTGACGTCATCAGCGAGCTAATTTGCTGTCGAGGAACGAAATAAAGCATCTTTTAAATGTTAAAGGCTGATCAGTGATGAAACATTTTGACAAAATGTGACTGACTGGTTAAAGGTAGGGTAGGAGATCCTGGATTTTGAGTCCAGCGAAGCTGCTTTTTGAAAATACACAGGTCAAAAGTCCCAACCCCTTTTTTCAGACTTCCCCCCGAACCCACGCCTCTAGAGTACATGAACGCACAATGCTTGTTCACGAGCGTTCACACGTTGCCGTATTTAGTATTTAGTATTTAGTATATGCTAACTATATGTTTAATAATGCTAGGTGCTAGCCAAGCCGGCTCTAGTTTAGCTTCCTGCCAAGCTTCTGGACGCGTAATTCGTTCACGGAGCAGGGTACGCGCACAGGGGGAAGGAGGGGGAGGGAGGAGCAGATTGCAGTTTGATAGACGCATCAGAATCCAATCATCGTTAACAGTCCGTTCAGTATGATTGGATAGTGTTATTCCTGGATTGTTCGCTCTAGAGGCCACTAAAACTTTTCATTCTTGTGTCAAAACTTTTAATTAATTGGTTGCAATGGGGGTGTGAAGAGTATTTCAAGCAATATGTAAAAAATGCTCCAGAAAAAGAAGCCCTACCCCACCTTTAAGTTTGACGTTTGATATTGATTAAACATTTTTCTTTGGTGCTCCGTAAAACCTCAATTTCTGATCAACTTCAGAGGAGTTTCTCATTTCTGCTTCTTTAACACCGACAGATCAGCTCACCAAACTCCTCCCGTCGATGCTTTCCACTTCCGTTCTGGCGGGCTCCGGTTTGTTTTGCTAGCTAGCTCCGATATCGATGCAGTGAGAAAAAGGATGGAAAACCTTGAGAGGAAAAGTGGTTCGGGAATGACGTGCAGTAGTTGGCTGCACTTGAACGAGTGGTTAGATAGAGAGTGCTTTGACAAATGTCCGCATACATGTGGAAAGAGCAATCCAGAGACTGAAGATCTTTAAGATTTTATCCCAGACTGTTCCCATCATGGCAGGTAAACTGGACAACATCTTGACCATCTGTGCTGGCCTAGTTAACCTGAGAAGTGATGATCACTTCTCACTGATCAGAATGAGGTTTAGAATCTTGCCTGTGTCCCTGTTAGTATATGTTTAACAGTTAATATTGTAAATTATTATAGTGATGTAATTGTGTGGGGTCGTTTTGTATTTCACTTTTTAATATCTGTTAGGATTAAATACATGATCTTTCTAGTTGAAGCCATTTGTTTAATTTCCTCAAAACAATGAATTAATCCAGTGTTATTAATGTAAAGTATGAGTTTACTATGAATGAACTGTGTTAAAAGAAATTGTAGCACTCTAAGGAAGATAGGGCACTCATGATCGTAGTTCAGTGCAATAATGAAATGAAATTACATCAACCTTTATTTTCAATTTTGTACAACAATATATTCCACATTATATTACATTATGTAAACAACAGACATCTGTTGGCACCCTTGGGCACCTACATAGGGCAGTTTACTTTGGTTTTAAAATGCTGAGATATTTACTGCAGAGCTGTAACCTTCCCTCAACAAAATCATCAACGATTTTCGGGAGCATGTGGGAAAAGTAAAATGTACGCAGCCTTGTGATATGCTCCTGAACAAAGCCTTGGTCGTAGGGTACTTCTATTTCTAGGTGCTCAGTTTTGTTTGTTATGTTGGGCCACGTCGTCACGTTATCCTCCCAGTCCTGCACCGAATTCGGGTGGGGGATAGTAACTCCATCTCCAGTTAACGTATTTAAACTCTGTTCCCATTGTAAGGACATTATTAGCCATACGATCTGCGAGTGGGCTGTCAAAGCTAGCATCATCTGTTTACATTGGCAAACGCTGCGCAAACTACTTCCGGCGGAAATGAAGTGCATTTGTGGAGGGTAATGGCGCCGCCCAGGGTTTGTCGCGTAAAGCCGGAGTTATAGTTGACGCGTCTGTCATGGCGGTGGCGGACCGTGACGTCAAAATGACGTATCAGGCATGGCGCTTCCCTTGAAAAGACGGCGCTGCGCGTTGTCGTGCACCAGTCGATTTTTTGTAACTTGGCTGCGCCGAGAATGACAAATCGGATGGACCGATGTGAGACCGGCTCAGTGAGGAGGTTTGTACAGGCAGCTGTACGAAACTGCAGTGAAACAGCACAGGGAGCACGTAAACTCCCAAAACTGGTGGACAGAGATTGGCAGAACTTTGGGGAAAGAGGGAGAGTTCTGTAAGAATGTGTGGAAGAAGCTACGGGGCAGATACGTGAAGGCAAAGAAGAGGGCAGAGACTCGGAGTGGTGATGCCGGGGACTTCAGACCTTCACCTTTTAACTGAATTAAAAAATTAAAATGATCCGAATACTGCAGCAGTATAATTAATGTCAGTGTTCCTGCTCTTCATTGTTTTCTTCTCCACTTTCGTGGTTGTAGAGTAGCGGTAACCTTCACGTAGCAGCGCCACCTCTGTGACGGAGAAAATTGCAACTACTGGCGCATCGACTTGCACCACTATATATAGCCGGCACGAACTCGTGACGTCATCAATACCGCTCGCGCGAGCAGACGCAGCAACCATGCTAGAGCCTTAAAGTTGCCTATAGAGTAATACAGAGTTGCGACACGCTTTGATGTCGCCGCAAGGGCTGTCAGGTGGTCCATGTGAGCCTCCGTAGTTCCAAACGTCACAGCGCTGTCAGTCAGCTTGAACGGGTCTAAGCGGGACGGAGCACAAAAACTACAACTTTAACTTTTACCATGCAATTTTCGGTAAATATTGACCAATAATGTGCATTGATCACTTCACTGAGGATGTGTTTTATCAACCTTTTTCTTTTTTGGAGCGGCAGAGACACATTTATCAGCGTTTTAAATGGTAGAGGGTGCCCCTACCTCGTCCTCCTTCATACTGAATCATGCCAGTGGTCCAGCTTACCTTCAGATCTACATCCTCCAACAGAGCATGATGTCACTGTCTGTTCCTCCTGTTGTCCCAAACACTCCATCTGTAGAAGATGTCCTTCAGTCTGTCTGTTCTCTCTGGTGTCAGATGGACAATGAGCTGAATGGCAAAGCTGGGCTGAATAAATTATTTTAAAGAAGCTTTAAATGACTTGGAGGGAAATATGTGGCTGTAGATGCTTTGACTGATGAGCCGGGATCAATTCTTCTTTTCTGTAGAAGACCTAATTATTCTGTATATCTCATGTGAACTGAATACATGTGAAACAAACATCTGTAACCCTGTTTATTGGGCTTCAAGCAAGAAAACTATTGTAAAATATGAATTAATTGATTAAAATATGAATTTGATCACTTTTTTCTGGTTAAAACCAAAGTAAATTACAAAATAAATGTGTCAGTTGTGCAAAACAAACAAACAAAAAAAAAACAGATCTAAACCAAACATTTCATTATAAAATGTCATCATGGAAAATGTAAAACAAGCCTTAATAAAGAAGTTCTTTTACTGCTACTTATACTGTTGGGTAGATCAATCTGCAGCAGTGAACTGTATTTAATTAAATTTAAGGGTTTGGACATTGTAGAAAAGTTCTGAAGTCCTAATGAAGGTTGATCCATGGCAGCAGCGACCACCACATCTGCTGACCTCCCTGACAACAACAGAGAAATTCCTACATTCAGTTTGATGAACTTGATGAAGCGTCCCCAGCTTCTCAGGCCAGTGGGGGTTGTGTCCATGTTCTGGGTCGCAGTTGGGTGATCAATAAGCCACTAACTAAAGATCGACTGACTTTTACAGCATCTTTCAGGAAGTTTTCTGTGTTCAGAGCTTCTAACTAAGGTCATTCATCTGGACCAGCTTGGCTTTATGACTTCACTGCAGTAACTCACCCAAGTAAGAAGCTAAAGCTGAAGTGGCCTTGCTTGGCCGTTAATCCCACTTTGTGGTACATCCGGCTCAGATCAGCAGAACTCTCATGAAGACGTGATGGAATGAATAAAGTGGGCTGCTTCAGTGCATGGAACACAGGAGAACTCCTCACTCCTCCTGCTGTAGCTACAGAAAAAGCAGCAGTTAGACATGAACAGTGACTTCCTGCATGATCTGAGCTCTTTAACCTCTCTGCTCTGTGTTGTTTCCTCTCCTGCAGAACACAGAACCATCACAGCTGAACCTGGACAGGATGGGATTCTGCCATGTCGGGTTCCACATCTCAGCATCTCTCAGGAGGTCACACACTGCTTTAGAACGGATCCAGACATATTCTTTGTGTCCGGATATGAAACTTCTGCTCCATGAGAGCCATTAAAGCATCATCCGGGTTTAAAGAAGCGGGTGGATCTGCAGGACAGACAGATGAAGGATGGAGACCTGTCGCTGATTCTGAGAAATGTGACGACTGATGACAGAGGAACATATGAGTGTCCAGTCGTCCAGGAAGGAAGAAACCAGGAGAGTGGAGACATTGGGCCTCATGCAACAACCGCTCCTACGCACACATTTGTTCTTAACTCGTGCGTGCCAGGGATTTAAGAGAATGTGCGCATTCACCAATCTTTTGGTATTTTACGTTTTCTTTCAGGTACGAACAGAATTTACGAGTGATCCAGACCTGTCGTAGGAGTTTCCTAAAGTAGTCCGCTGTTATTCAGAATCAGAATCAGAATAACTTTATTAATACCTTGCGGGAAATTCTTTTGTTGCAGTGCTCTTATTTACAGGAAAATAAAGATTAATAAGAATAAGATAGGGAATAAAATAAAAATAAAATAAGAATAAAAATATCGATATGTACAAAAATAGAGTAAACAATAAACAGTATTTACAATGCTACTCAGTAGCTACTTATTATTGTTATGACCGGGTTATTGCACATGGTGAAGTGATGTCAGAGACTGGAATTATACAGTTTGATGGCCACAGGCAGGAATGACTTCCTGTGGCGCTCTGTGGTGCAGCGTGGTGCAATCAGTCTCTGGCTGAAGGTGCTTCTGTGGCTGCCCAACACATTATGAAGAGGATGTGCAGAATTGTCCAGCATGGATTTGATCCTGGACAGCATCCTTCTGTCTGACACTGCTGTCAGAGAGTCCAGCTCCTCTCCGACAACGTGGCTGGCTTTGCGGATGAGTTTGTTCAGTCTGTTGGCGTCCTTCACCTTCAGTCTGCTGCCCCAGCATGCAACAGCGTAGAGGATGGCGCTGGCCACCACAGACTCCTAGAACATCCGCAGCATTGTCCGACAGATGTTGAAGGACCTAAGCCGCCTCAGAAAATAGAGATGGCTCTGGCCCTTCCTGTAAAGGGCGTTTGTGTTTTTTGTCCAGTCCAGTTTATGGTCCAAGTGCACCCCTAAGTATTTGTAGTCCTCCACCATGTCCACGTTGACCCCACAGATGGAGACAGGGGTCACTGGGGCCTTACTCCTTCTCAAGTCCACCACCAGTTTCTTGGTCTTTGCCACGTTGAGCTGCAGATGGTTCTGCTCACACCAAGTGGCAAAGTTGTCCACCATACTCCGTCTCATCACCATTACTGATGCATCCAACTACTGCAGAGTCGTCAGAAAACTTCTGAAGGTGGCAGGTCTCTGTGCCGTAGCTGAAGTCTGTGGTGTACAGGGTGAAGAGGAAGGGAGAGAGGACGGTCCCCTGCGGGGCACCGGTGCTGCAGATCACCTTGTCTGACCCGCAGTGCTGCAGGCGCACGTACTGTGGTCTGCCAGTCAGGAAATCCACAATCCAGGACACTATGGGGGCATCCACCTGCATCGTCGTCAGTTTCTCACCCAGCAGAGCCGGACTGATGGTGTTGAATGCACTGGAGAAATCAACGAACGTGATTCTCACAGTGCTCGCTGGCTTGTCCAGGTGAGCGTAGACACGGTTGAGCAGGTAGATGATAGCATCCTCAACTCCTAGTCGGGGCTGGTATGCGAAATTCCAATCAAGTTTGCTTGACTAATGGAGTTTATATTTAATTACTTTGAAGATATCATAAATAAATATATACATGATACCCCATAGTGATGCTGACATGATTCTGTTGGACTTAAATGATGCACTAACTGAAGGTTAATCTGACTGATGAAAGTATCTTGGGAACAAAGACGGAACAGGATGAGACCAAGAGGCTTCAGTTGAAGATGGTGTCATAAGTCTCCCACTAAGAATCTCTGGGGAAAACAGTGAGAACAATAAATATGTAGTTCCACCATCCTGTCCTCACACCACACTGCTAAGATCCACATAAATGTCAGTCTGCTGTAGTTCCCCTACAATCCAGCAGAGGGTGCTGTGACTAAGAGGAGCTGAATAAGTGGAATCTGTGAGGTGCAGTTTTATCTAAGAAGCAGATGATGTTCTGGTAGAAGAGACATTTCCATCTTACTAACATGGCTGCGAGTGATAAAGTCAGAGGGTGGGACATGGTGGAAGATGGTTGTTCTGGGAACTACCAAGAAGCTGAAGATGTAAAAATCTACTTTTATGGAGGAGACTAAGAATGACAAAGTTGTGTTCCTGAAACTGAGTTTTCAGTGACTCAAACCTGATCCCACTCACTGGTGATTGATGGAAATTATCAACATGACCATCTAACCCAACTCCAGCAGAGTCTGGGTCCTCTATGACAGTGGTTCTCAAATGGGGGTGCGTGTACCCCTTGGGGTACTTGGAGGCACTCCAGGGGGTACTTGAGGTTTTGAAAAATATATTTAAAAAATAGCATCAATTCAAAAGTCATTATAAATATCAATTAATATAAGTTCATGTATGTTCAGGTATGTTTACAAACACAGCTGGCAGCGGGGCAGGTACCCAAATGGCGGCGTTCTACTGGCTACTAGAGCGCACTACGTAACAGTGACGCGACTGATAACCATGAATCGCGGCATTTGCCTTTTACATGATAGACGAAATAAATCACTGTCGCCTTGACAACACAAACAATGGAGTCCTGGTTAAAGTGCTGCTGAGAACACAGAGGGACAGGTGACAAAGAAGGTAAAGGAACACAGGCTCCCCCAAAATTTTTTATATATTTTCATTTGCAAACAGTTGAGGAGATTATGTTTCACCATCAACACAATTTTGGAAGTGGTAAGATGGCGGCCATCTGCGGACGTTCCACTCCGTTGCCCAGCAACGCGGACGAGACATCTAGCCATTCTATACCTATGAACATAGCAACAGAAAGCTACAAGCAGGTGAGTCCAGAAAAAGAATGAATTTAGCGGTCAGACGTTAGCAGAAATGTCTTCAAAGTGCTCTGTGTCATTGGTTTGATTCCTGCTCCTGGACACGGGCAGTCAGAACATGCAGCAGAGAGTAAAAAGTTCAAATACGGTAACCTAGCTGCTATTCACAGTTAGCACGTCCCGCTAATGCTAATGCTAACGATCGTTAACAGTTAACCGCCAAATAAGATGGAGCTTTATCCTTTTAGCTGTGTGTGAAACATACTTCTGGGCCCTTTTCTTCCTCTTTTTTAACCTTTTGGGGCAGTTTTTGACCATCCTGTCACATTTTCCACTAAAGCTGCAGTTTTCTTGACTTCTTTCTGTAGTTTTGCTGAAATCTTTTGTGATTTAAAAAGTTTGATGATCAATGTAAAATGTAGAATGGTTCTTTCCAGACTTATCTGAGTATCATTTGGCTTTTTGATAGAAGTGTGCAGCGATGTGTTTGATGTGTTTAACGTACACAATATGCCATATTTCATGATTAGATCTTAAAATAGGACTTAAATATGGTCAATATAAATACTTTAATTACATTAAGAGTTTAAGTTGTGTGAAGAGGAGTCATAGCATTATTATAAAGACTTGTGGGTGATCCAGGAAAGTATCACAGGAGCAGTAGAAATCCAGTTCTCCTCAGTATCAGTGTGTGATTTCTCAGATTTACACTCAGAAGCCCATTAAAAGTCAGTCTGACTGTCCTCTTCAGAAGTGTCTCATGAAAGCTTCATTATTCACTTTCCTTTACATATCCAATATTTTCTTTTATCCATGAATCAACAAAGACTGAGCACATGATAAAAAGGTTCTGGAAATGAGAACAGGTTTAGAAACGGAGAGAATCTGAACCTCAGTCTTTGGGATGATATTGGGACCCTTTCCTCAAACAGGATCATTGTCTTAATGTAGTAAAATGTTTTAAGTTGATGGTGTTCCACTGACTCAGATGAGATTTATGGGATATTGCACACAGTGGGTGTCAGTTTACAGAGTATATTATTACATTTTTTTCTGAATTTGATCAAAAAGCTACAAATATTTTGAACTGTGACCTTAGTGGGTCTTTAAAGAAGCATTTTACAGTTCACAGGGATTTAAATAAAAAGCACAGTAATGAGTTTAATGGAATGTGACTGGATGGTTAAAAACTGTGCAGAAAGGTTATCAAGAGAAGAAGAAAAGTGGGTGTGGTTTAACACGCTGCACGCCACAGCTGGATCTTATCGTATGTGCTGACTGTTGCAGAGTCCATCAGTCGGAGAACCAGAATGGAGCACCAGGAGCTGAACCAGGAGCTTAACCAGGCGCTGAACCAGGAGCTGAACCAGGAGCTGAACCAGGAGCAGAACCAGGCGCTGAACCAGGAGCTGAACCAGGAGCTGAACCAGGTGCAGAACCAGGAGCAGTACCAGGAGCTGAAGCAGGAGCTGAAGCAGGAGCAGAACCAGGAGCAGAACCAGGAGCAGAACCAGGAGCTGAACCAGGAGCAGAACCAGGAGCTGAACCAGGAGCAGAACCAGGAGCTGAAGCAGGAGCTGAAGCAGGAGCAGAACCAGGAGCAGAACCAGGAGCAGAACCAGGAGCAGAACCAGGAGCTGAACCAGGAGCAGAACCCCTCCACCAGGAAACGAGCCCGCTCATCCTCTGGGTCCACCGGGCCACAGGTCAGTGTGGAGGACGTTTTTATTTTATTTCTTATTTATTTGGTTAGGACACTCAGTGTTTCCCACAGATGTGAAGGCAATGTGTGGTGGTGGGCCACGGGGGGGTTTAGAAATAAAAATTCTTCAAAATAATTCCTTTGTTAATAATTGGTCACACAGAACTTTATTGTATTAATATTCACATCTTCATTGTAAACAAATGAATAACATAGCTAATTACACAGGTCGGACTGTTCAGCTGTTTCAGACTGATACCTCCGGTTCAGGCTGCTCCTCATCCTCAACACGCACGTCTCTTTTTCAATCGCAGAAAATATTTTTCAATACTCATCTGGATTGAAGCAGCAAACATTCAGTGTAAGAGTTTAAAAAACCTACTTTATTTGATTCACAGCTGCTAGTGTTCTGACCTAGACAACCCAACTACTTTTTTTATTTTTTTACGGCAAACTTGCGACTAGTTAACTTTATAAAGAAGGCGTAATCGCTTGTTTGCTATGGGTCGGGTCGGGACATCCCAACATTGTATTAAAAATATAAAATATTTTTATAGGACTTTTTAATGTGTGATTTTATAAAGGACGGTGCACGTAATACCAACCTTTCGTGAATTTCGCCAGCCGTCTTCTTTCGGTCGAGCTAATCTAACGCGACGCTGAAGCTAGCGATGCTTCCAGGGATGATCTCGCTGATGGAGACACACGCGGTGAGCACGGAGGGGAGGGGCTGTTTGTGTGTGTAGGCTATGTGAGAGAGACGCATGACTGACAGAGACGGAGGGAGAGCAGGGAAAGGAAATGCAGCTTAACGAATACGAGTATTTTTTAAATAGCATTAAAAAAAATAACAATAACGAAACGCAATATGTGGCGGCCGGTGTTGAATCTGTGGCGCACCGCCACGAATTAGTCTATGTGTGGGAAACACTGACACTGCACATTAATCAACATATCAGCAAAGCATCTATGTAAATATGCCGGAGTTAGCACAGTTGCTAAATTTCATCCGTTGTCCTCAGGCAGGTATCATAAAAACATACAGACAATACACCATGACAAAAACTAAAGAACAAACAAACAGAAAATATTTAGAAAGATTCACATCAAAGTTAAGAGTCCGTACACAAAAGAGAAAAGACGGAGAGGTGACCCATGAGAGCAGCTCTGGCTGTTTTCAACCACTGTTTAAGGGTCTTTTTAAAGGTGGTGGAATTGTCCCAGTTTCTAACACGAGTTGGCAGTGTGTTCCAGCACTGTTCCTCTGATGGACTCCACCACATGGCCAAACTTAGTCCTGCATCATTGCACATCAGTCTCCTCTAGTGCTCTGGTGTTTACTCTAGAGGATTCTGTCTTTATGAAATCCTGTAATAGTGGAGGGGCTAATCCTTTGGAAACCTGAAAGATGAGACAGACATCCAAAAACAGCTGATAGCCATCAAAGTCCAAGATTTTGCACTCTGATGTATGTGACCATGTTGTATAACAGTAGGAAATACGAGGAAGTATCACTGCATGCGTAGAAGTCTTCGCTGACTCCATAGTCAGGAAGGGTCTCGCATGTTTGAAATTTGATAAGTTAAATTTAATTGTATTTGTGACTTTTTTAACGTGTTGCTTAAAATTAAGATTAGAATCAAAGATTACCCCGAGGTACTTAAAGTGTTGAACCACATCAAGTAGGTTAAGTGTAAAGAATGTCATGTATTACCACCACTGTTACTTTTATTCCTTTAAACCAGCGGCCATCAACCTTTTTCAGCCCAACCTCTACATGGTGTTTAAGTGAACAACTTGGACAAGACTCTGGTTCCTTCCATCATTTAGAAATATTGTAGCTCAAGTTCCTTTTCAGTTTCATCATGACAAATAGAATTAGTGAAAGAGCAAAAAGCAAGAGTTTACTGCTTAAAAAGCTGAACGTGTGCAGAACACATCAGAGCACAGTGCTGATAGCTGAGGGCACTTATAAACGCACCCTCAGCGTTCACGTTTGATCTGTGATATTGAGACCTGTGTGGCTCGGCCTGTCCAGCTCCAGTTAGAATATGTTGGTTAGCTTAGATAAATCTTTTGTGTGAACTTCAAAAGGATCCAAGTCTTCCTCTCTGTCATTGCAGAAACATGGAGCCCAAGAGGGATCCAGATGGCACTGCTGTAAGGACTGTGGGAAAGTTATCAAACGATCAAATCTGAGGTATCATCAGAAGCTTCATACTGGAGAGAAGCCATACAGCTGTGACCAGTGTGGGGCAGCTTTCACTCAATTATCTGATCTAAAGAAACACCAACGTATTCACACAGGAGAGAAGCCTTACAGCTGTGATCAGTGTGGGGCAGCTTTCACTCAATTAGGTAATCTAAAGACACACCAACTTATTCACACAGGAGAGAAGCCGTTCAGCTGTGGTCAGTGTGGGGCAGCTTTCACTACATTAGGTAGTCTAAAGACACACCAACGTATTCACACAGGAGAGAAACCTTTCAGCTGTGGTCAGTGTGGGGCAGCTTTCACTAGATTATCTGATCTAAAGAAACACCAACGTATTCACACAGGAGAGAAGCCTTACAGCTGTGATCAGTGTGGGGCAGCTTTCACTCAATTAGGTAATCTAAAGACACACCAACTTATTCACACAGGAGAGAAGCCGTTCAGCTGTGGTCAGTGTGGGGCAGCTTTCACTACATTAGGTAGTCTAAAGACACACCAACGTATTCATACTGGAGAGAAGCCTTACAGCTGTGACCAGTGTGGGGCAGCTTTCACTGCATTAGGTAGTCTAAAGACGCACCAACGTATTCACTCAGGAGAGAAGCCTTTCAGCTGTGGTCAGTGTGGGGCAGCTTTCACTAGATTATCTGATCTAAAGAAACACCAACGTATTCACACAGGAGAGAAGCCTTACAGCTGTGATCAGTGTGGGGCAGCTTTCACTCAATTAGGTAATCTAAAGACACACCAACTTATTCACACAGGAGAGAAGCCGTTCAGCTGTGGTCAGTGTGGGGCAGCTTTCACTACATTAGGTAGTCTAAAGACACACCAACGTATTCACACAGGAGAGAAACCTTTCAGCTGTGGTCAGTGTGGGGCAGCTTTCACTAGATTAGGTAATCTAAAGAGACACCAACGTATTCACACAGGAGAGAAGCCTTACAGCTGTGGTCAGTGTGGGGCAGCTTTCACTAGATTAGGTAATCTAACGACACACCAACATATTCACACAGGAGAGAAACCTTTCATCTGTGGTCAGTGTGGGGCAGCTTTCACTGGATTAGGTCGTCTAAAGAGACACCAACGTAGTCACACTGCAGAGAAATGATTGGCTTAAATCAACAACAATTTTTATGGCAGATAAGCAAACATTCACCTGAGAGCAGCACCAGGAACTACCAATCAGAAGCCTTGCATTTGTTCAGATTAAAAATCTTATGTATCCTCTGTATTTCATTGTTCTGCATTTCATTAAAGGTCAGATGTTAACTTTTCACGTGCTTTTCCTGTTCTTGCTACACTGATATTTTTGAAGAAAATGTGTGTTTGGTTACGAGGGAAAGTTGACCCTTATCATCTTCCCCAAAGACCCAGAAATCTTTAACGCAGTCTGAAAAAGGTTTGGAGTTGTTCCCTGTACTTCCCAGACAGCTGTATGATGCTCATGACTGAAGCTGAAAGTTAAGGCTGTTCCAACACTAAAAGGGCATGAGGCCCAACTTCAAGCTGTGAAACTCTTTCAAATGTCTGTTGTGTTGGACTCAGACGTGTGAACGGATTTTAGTTCAAACGTCATGGCTGCACTGAGGGAAAAGGCAGCTAAGCAGGCTAACGGTACTTTGAATTGAACCGTTTAACACGATAAAACTGAACTGATCTGTTTGTTGCTTCCACAACTGCTCAGTTACTCACACAATCAGGTACTGAGCAGATTTACCAAACAGACATTCTTCTGTAATCTCAGATGCTCTCAGTCGCGCTGCTCACATTGTTTTAGTCCACAACTCTTCTTCTTCTTCTTCTTCTGCCCCGACGGCTACACAACTTACCCAGAACACCCGGTGGCAGAGTGTGCACATGACACCCTTATACTTTATTGGATTGTATCTACAAACTCAAACGCTGATGATTTAAACCTGCTTCAGGCTGTTTTTGTTCCCTTTAGTTGTAAGCTGACTGTGTTTGGCGTACCCTGAGTATTTCAGTGGAAAATGTTCAGCACAGACTTGGAGTTGTATTGTGTTCTTGTGGTAACTACGTCCCCACAGCTATTATGTCCTTAAGAGTTTCTTAGAAAGTGCTTTCTGCCGCTCACAGTGGGAGAATCTCACTGACAAATCCCACTTTGGCCTAAAGATGTGATCAGCGGTGACTTTTGTGTGTTAGCGACTGGCGCTACGGTCCTGGCTGAACAGGAAGTAGCCACCAGAAATGCAAGACAGTCGCTGTAGCAACTGAATGTTACGCAGGACTGTCTTCCTGTATGCAGATGGTCATCAGTGAAGTCACCTCCCCCGAATGAACCCCGTCATGTTGTGTATATGTGGCAAAACATGGTGAGCCAGCTGGGGGGCTGTTAGCGTGACAGAGACAGTCCCTCAGTCAGAGACGAACCTCAGAAGTTAAACCCAGTTTTTAACTGAGCTGACTCACAGTGGAAGTCACACGTTAGATCTGGTTCTCAGTGAGTGTTTCCTGTTGAGATCCAGCCGTGTCTGATCAGTGCTGCAGTTTCTTGTTTTGCATTATTCTCTCCTCTTACTCAGACTACACCTGAAACTAATCAAAATCAGGAAGCAGCAAGAAGAATTGTCTCATCAGCCAATTCAAATAAGTAATAACAAGTGCTTGAAAAAGAAAAATGAATGAAGGGACGTAAAAATTAGGAAAATACCCTCAGTCCCCAGAAGTCTTTCTGGGGTTCCTGCTCCCAAAGCACACTGAGCGCTGCTTCTGTGCTTCAGTGTTTTTCAGTAGTTGTGTTCACTTTTTCCACCTCCGTAATGATCTGTAAAACTGAAGGTTGTTGAAGAACACAGTGCTGGATACAAACAATAGTGTAATGTTCCAATTTGACCTCCTGGTGGCAGTGTCGTCTCACTGGGGATTTCTCATTGATTCTTTTATAAGCAGGAATCAATGTCAGATATTCATGATCTGAAGGGGATGAACTCCTGTGCTTCTGCAGAATACCTGAGTTTCCTCCAGTGCGACCATGAAGTAAGTGTTTTTCGCCATATATATTTATATTTACACCAACTTATAGATTTAATCTGCTGTAACTCCTGGTTAAATGGAGGTTTTCCTCTTTCTTTAACTGCAGAATTCCACCGTAATATAATTCTAGTTAAAAAATAAAATAATAAACTCATATATCAGCTTTAGTTATTTATAAATGTAGATTGATGATGCATATTGGATGGAAGCTTTTTGCTCTGGATGAAATGTTTTGGGTTCAGGTGGAACCGAACCAGGTCAGCACCATTATTCCAGAGTTCTTTGCATCTTCTTCAGATTTTCTCTGTGAAAACAGAGACTTCTAAAACGTGTTTCTGAGCTGGTGTGGATGCTGCTGGAAGGACTTCTGCTGGTCATTCTGGTAGTTTTTTACATCTGTTATGATGTGTAACCGTAGCAACGGGAAAGTTGTTCACCTGTTGGTGCAGCTAACTGAGCTTCACAAAAGCCCAAGAAATGGCTGGAAAAATACCCTAAACCTGGATGAGCTGAAGAGGAGACGTTTAGGATGCAGAGCAGGAACAAACTGGAGGAAAAGGAGGAAGTTTAAAGCATTTCTTACCTCGATCATCAGGGGAAATGTGAGGTCACTGGTGGATAAGACAACTACATGGATCAACCACACACTGAAAGGTTGAATCCTAAACTTTCTATTTTCATTTTCTTTTCATAGGGACTGAGTTCAAGCCTTTTCCAGGTTCCAGGAAGTTTAAAGCATTTCTTACCTCAATCATCAGGGGAAATGTGAGGTCACTGGTGGATAAGACAACTACATGGATCAACCACACACTGAAAGGTTGAATCCTAAACTTTCTATTTTAATTTTCTTTTCATAGGGACTGAGTTCAAGCCTTTTCCAGGTTCCACTCAATTTTTCTGTCTTCAAAGTTTGAAACCAACAAGTCGGAGACTTTATTGGGATACAGAGCATGAGACAGAATACCAAGAAGCTGAACAAACCAGAGACAGTTGATGAGCAAAGCTGCTTCACAGGAAACATGTTGGAAGACTAAAAGATAGTGTCTGTGGCCATCAGTCTCAGGTAAAAAGTGCCAAGAAAGCAGCACAAAGCAGCAGAGGCATTGCTCAGAGGGTCAATAAACTGCTTTGGGACTCGGAGATCATATGTTCAAGTCCTGTGAGAGCTGCTTAAAGAGTTTAATGTCTCCAGGTTTTAGAGGCCAAAGCAAAGAGTGAAAAGCTTTAAGGTGGAAAGTTTCATTCTCTGATTTAATGGCTCAAACTGGTACTGAACAGCTTTTAGTTTGTCAGGATGAGGGATGAAAGCTCCTAAAGAAATAAAGTCTTTAGTTCAGCATCCCAACAGAAGAATGGAAGCAGCTCAGAAATGAGGCTGAAGCTGTGATTGGGCGGTTCAGGCAGATGCAGAGCAGCTTCTGGAAGCAGAGGGAGGGGCTTCAGCTCCTGTGGATGCTGATGGCTGTTAGGAAAGGAAGGGCAGGTTGTTCAGCTCAGAGCAGGCTGGGATTTATCAAGCCAAAATGAAAAGAGAAACTTTAGGATCCAACCCTTGAACAGCTCAGGCTGTCAGCTGAAAGCTCTGAGCCTCAGAGAACGTGGAAACTACGACCAGACGACTTTTAAAGTTCAACAACGCTGCTCACAAGGAGCAGCTCAGGATGATGGGACGCTGCCTGGGGTTGGACTCATCATGGGTTCAGTTCCCTCAGATGCTCTGAGTCACAGCTGTCTTTCAGCTCGCAGCCCAAGCCGTGCGTCCAGATGCTCAGTCATACATCAGTTAAAGGTAGATGATTTATCTTATCTGATTATTTACAACATGTTCATTCAACTTTGGACATATTTCTGGAATTAATGGTTTATGGCTTGTATCTTTAAAAACTTTGCCCCCTGGTGTATGAAGAGAAGAACAAACCACAGGGACCCACTCAGGAAGAGGGCGGGCTTTATTTGGGGCTTCCACAACCAGCTCAAACTGGCCAAATGAGTGAGAGACACAACGCTGGAAACAAGTGTTCAGCAGCCGCTCTGTAAGTAGAGAAGCTGTGTTTTTCTGCTTCAGCTGAAATCCTTTAACTGTTCCTGCTCTGTGGAGAACTTCTGATAGTGGAGGGGACATTAAAACAGCTCAGGCTGAGGTCGGATGGAAAACACATGATGATGAGCTGCTTCAGGAGGAACTTTACACAACTCAGAGCGGACAGAAACTAAGTGAAAAGAATGCAAAATAAATGCTCAGTTTGATCCAAACTCCTGCAGCTGAGCGTGTAAAGAATAAACAGTGTGAGTGGTCTGTGGGGGGGGCAGCAGGGCTTTACCACTGCTCGCCCACCTTGTTTCAGCTCAGGTGTTTTCTGCTAAAGTCGACAGCAGGAAATGTTTGAGGAACTCTAAGAGACAGTGGTGTCAGATAGAGATGGGCTTTAGGCCACGCCCACACAGAACCTTATCAGAAAGTAGAAATGGACTGTTCCTGTACAGCACTTTTCTGATCTTAATGAGCACTCAGAGCTTCAACACTACATGCCACATTCAGCCACACTCACACAGCACGTCTTAGTCTGTAAATCATGCTTTCTACTCGCCCTCATGACGTCACACTCAGCGCCTCTCACAGGATCACTCGGGGGACGTGGTTATACGCCTTCGCTAAGTCTGATGTATTTGGCCTCAGTCCTTTGACTTTTCCTGCCTGGATGAAAGGGGGAGCTGCAGGTATGCGGGAGCCTCTGATCCTGAACGTCCCAGAGATAATCAGCTTCAATCCTTTCTCCTGGAGTTGTGTTTCCTGCAGCTGGAACTGTGTGTGTTTGTTTTCAGAGTCTCCAGCAGAGCCAGATGTCCTCTACTCTTCACTGAGGTAGTCCACCAGTCCAACCACTGATGTCCAGCTGCTGGGACCAGTTTGCTGCACCAAACCACCAGTTTAGCTTCATGAACGGATCAGAATCTGACAACAAGCCAAAGCTGTTTAATGTCCTCAGAGACTTTCCTGTTATTCATGTTGTATTAATGAGTTCTGGACTCAGCTGCTGTTATCTCAGCAGCACTCTGCTTTCTTTGTTGTTTCTCTTGTGCAGAAGCAGAAGACAGAGAGAATATTTGTCTTGTTCCACTTTAGCTATATCCCAGACCATAATTATCCCTACTCAATAATTCCACTTTGCATTCCATATTTTGAAAATACTGGCACCTAAAGGCTGAAAATTTGGGCTGAAAAGTTCCAATTGGCATCTAAAGGGTTAATTTTTTTAAAATAATTGCAAACTTTATAGTTATGATTAGAACTGAAGTGGAATAAAAGATTTATGAAAAATAAAGTGGAAAAAAATATGAATATATGATGTTTTTAGGTGGTTTTAAAAGGGGACAAAAATGTCCCTTTTCTGAAATTAAGTTGTGTTTTAAATCAGGTATGAGGCTTATATTATAAGTATTATATTAGCTGTCAATAATATTTTTTATGAGGAGAAACGTCCAATATTGAGAAAAAATACAGTATTTGGAAAAAGTCATTATCCGATTCAGTTAAATATCAATAGCATATTTCAGCTCTTCAGATTTTGTGATAAAACTTTTCTTATACTTTTCTGAAGAAAACATTATTATCTCTTCACCAAAACTACGAACTTCAGGCAGTAATTGTTTACATTTGTCATGATTTTTAAGACTCAGCGACCTCTTCATGGTTCCCTGGTGGACAGGACACAGAACACTGGGTTGTGATAGCTGTAATACGTTCTCATGACACCTGAGTGGAGACATCGCTGTGGCTGGGAAATGAAAATAAGGTCAAGCAGCGTGTTCCTGTCTGTGGTGGCAGAGGTGATCAGCTGTACATATCCCTTAGACTGAAACACATCTACAACTGGCTTTGTTGACCTGAGTACCTGATTCTCATTGAAGTCTCCACACACAATAACAGGGTGACAGTCCATCCAAAAGGCTTCCCAGGTTCTCCAGGAACGGTGTCAGACTGTAGTCAGGAGGTCTGTACACAGCTGCAATCACTGCACAGACTGGAGCCTCAACCTTCAAAGCCACAAACTCCAGATCAGTCACACTCTGCAAGTACTGTCTCTCACGCACCTGAATGTGCTTTCTCACATAGACAGCAACCCCGCCACCTGCTCTGCTGGCCATCTGAGGATACTGAGTGTAGGACGTGTGTCTGTTGCGCTTGAACATGTTGTAGCCGTCCAGATGCAGCCTGTCTGCAACAAAGGAGCCCTGCAGGTGAGTTTCTGTCAGACACAGGACATCTGCCAGGCACAGCTCATGATGTCTCCTGATGTCACCGATGTGAGATGGCAGTCCCTCTGTGTTGTGCTGAACAAGGCTCAGAGTGTCGGGCCTGTGTGCTGTTTCTCTCACCCGAAGAAGAGGCATCATGTGATCCACATCGGCTTGTCTCATGGTCTGGAGCGCTGCGCTCACTTCAGCATTGGCGTATATTTTCTTTTCATCCAAATCCAGTAAATCCAGCCCACTGAGAGACGTCCCCCTGCTGAGAGCTACATAAGCCATACCTGCTTCAGAGACTTTCTGCAGGGACACCACGGCTGCATGTGTTGTGAGGCCCTGGGTTTTATGGACAGTGCAGGAGAACGCCAGCCTCACAGGAAACTGTCTGCGTAGCACTCCGTTCTGTTTCAGCTTCTCCTCTGCTCTCTCCATGTAAACCAGATTGGCAGATTCTGGAGCTCCACTCTGGATTCTTGCCCCACCTGTCTGATTATCCATCCTCAGGCCCAGCTTAGTGATGTGTTGATCATCCTCAGAAGTCACTATGCACATCAGTGTGGCAGAAGCACCGTTAACCAGACCGTTCTGAATGTCAAAGTTTCTGGTGAGCATGACACGAGCCCCTTCAGCAGCTTTCAGAGTGTGGGCGAAATCATTTCGGCCTCCCTTACATGGTGTGTCTTTACGGGCCATTCTGCCTGTTCGGGATCTTTCTGGAAGTCATCTGCATCCATCGTGATAATGTTGGAATGGAACAAAGCCAGTGTGTTCATCAACCAACTTATTGGTGGGAAAATGTGCAGAAGCTCAGTGGGACAAAGAGCTGGTTCAGTGATGGCCTGTGACAACAAATCTCTGTCAGCCTGAGACAGCTCGTCTGCCTTTGGTTTCACCCCGATCCTGTTCAGCACGTCTGCAAAGGCAACATCATCCTTCTGTCTCATGATCTCAGTCAGAGTGATCATCTGAAAATGTTCCTGCCACAGGTCAGTATCTGCTGGGTCGTGTACACACAGAGGTTTAGACTGGCGCACAGGCGGCAGCTGATAGAAATCTCCAACAGCTAAAACTGACATTCCACCAAACGCTCTCTGATTGCCTTTGATCTGTTTCAGTCCTGCGTCCACATAAGCAAAAAGAGGCTTTGAAACCATGGAGATCTCAGCGATAATGATGATCTGAGCATTAAAAGGTTCAGATGTGAGTTCATCCAGTTGGTTAGCGAGTCCTTGGATTGGTGCTTTCAGACTGCGTGGAAGCTTCAGCAGAGAGTGCAGTGTTGTGCCACAGATGCTGAAAGCTGCAGTTCCAGTGAAAGAAGAGAGTAAAACAGTTGGCTTTGATATGTCAAACTCCTCTGCATGTAGCTGCAGTTTGCTCAGTATCTTAGATGCCTCTGAGTAAATGCATTTTATCAGGTGGGACTTTCCTGTTCCCGCACCACCGTTGGCCTAAAAGAAAAACTGCTCTGGATTTAGGCCACACACAAGTTTAATGCAGCAGTCTCTGATAGCATGGAACACACAGGCCTGCTTCTGCTTCAGGTTCTGATACATCTGCCGCAGCACAGCTGGATCCACAGCTGGGGGTTCTCTGATGGCTCTCATTTCTGTCACAGCAGCAGACTGAGGACAATAGTCGGGCACATGTTCCTGCTCATCGTCTGGCTCTCTTTGCTGCGGCTCATCATCACAACTTCAGATTCAGGAGCCAGATTACACCATTCATCCATCTCATGCTCTCTGCTCTCCTCAAACTCTACAAGTGCATTCTGTATTTGTATTTGTCACTCAAACTCGTCATCCAGACATTACGAGACTCTGACGGGGTGTCCTCCAAGAATGACATGGGGCGACTCATTTTCACTGGACTGTCATCAGTAGGAATGAACACAGCACTGCGTGAGCACTTCTTCATCTTTATTCCACATGCACGAGTCACACACTCCTGAGCACTGATCTCTCTCTTTCTGGAGTAAGCCTGCATGACAGCTCTCATCTCATCACACTCATTAACTCTGTCCATGTTGGAATTCTCCATGACAGTTTGCAGGTACTCTGACAGACCACTTTCCTTCTTTGGGATGTATTTAGTCAGATACTGTACACACGAGTAAGCAGCTGCCCTGCAGTGAACATCATGTGCTGATTGGCTGCTTTATCTGTCAATCACTGACACTGCCCACAGGAACAGGACAGTATATTCAGCAATAAGGTAATACTTTCTGCTAACATGGCAGACTCGCTTTAACTGGAAACACTTGAGATATTTATATTACATTTACATTATATTACAACAACAGATATTTAGATATAAATATAAATGTATGTTTATCTGTCAAGTTAAGCAGTTATAGAAGTTTGTTGAAATTTTGTTAATAGTACAAAAAAAATTGTGTCTTACAATGAAATCAAGTGACAGGTTTAGGATTATTACAACTTCCATCTTTCAAAGTGTTTTTCACCTGAAATCCTGTCAGTTTTCGCCCTGTTATATGTGTAACCTGGACCTCTTGTAGCTGTTGTACTGTTATTTAAGAGTCGTAACCTTTAATTTTATCACAATAACATGGTGTGTTAGACTTAAATGTTATAAAATGTAATGTCAGCAAGAGACATTCTTAAAACTTTAATCAGAGTTCCCCAAAATGACTAATACGGTGCATGATTCTATCATAAGTTCAATGGATACAGTCAAATTTGCATGAGCTATATACTGACCGAGGGATCGGACCTGTCCTGCATAATGTTAATCTCAGCCTTTTGTGTAAATGGCAGAGCAGAGCCTTCCGTTATCAGGCCCCTCTCTGTGGAACCAGCTGGCAGTTTGGCTTCAGGAAGCAGACACCCTCTCTACTTTTAAGATCAGGCTTAAAACTTTCCTTTCTGATGAAGCTTATAGTTAGGGATGGCTCAGCTGAGCCTGAAACATCCCATAGTTCTGCTGCTGTAGGCCCAGCCTGCTGGGGGAGCTCCCATGATGCACCTCTCCTCTCCATGTACATGTGACATCATTGTTGTCATTAACTTGTTCCTCTCTCAGCAGGTGTCCCTGGCCTGGTGTTCCGCTGCTTGTTGTCCCCTCTTTTCTGTCCTCTCAGCCCCAGCTGCTCCAGGCAGATGGCCGCCCTTCCTGGTTCTGGTTCTGATGGAGCTTTCTTCCTGTTAAAACTTAGTTTTTTGTTCCCACACTTCTGTGCATGCTCGGGATTGAACAGAAGTTACGGTGCATTTTGTAGGATTCCTTAGCTAAGCTACTTCTTTTAATTGTGTCTGTGTTAATAAAACTGAACTGAAATGACAAATAAATGAACATGTGCATCTGTCCTGTTATATGTTACGTTAAAACAGAGTACTGAAATATATCTTTATTGAATAGATGAATAAATCTGAAGTCTGATTGTGTCCAGGGTTTCTTCCAGGTGTCCTCCCTCTGTCACCATCTCACATCTGAAATTCCTCTCAGTAGTATTTCAGAGCTGAGCCTTGGTTGGGAGAGTTTTTATCTTCACTTCATCTTCACAGACTATATTACCACAGCAATACAACTGAGCCAAATGCTGGATTTAAATTCATTTTCATTATATTTTCAAAGAAACGTCATTAATAAAAATAGAACATAAAACAATATTAACTATGTGTAAACTATATACATATATATGAAATTTATTCTGCCATAGGGCAGGGTCTTTCCACTGCCTCAATGTTAATGATTTTTTTCCCAATATATTTTATATTTAGAAACACTTTACCCTTTTCAAGGGCTCCCACAAGTCCTGGGAAATATAAAACACTTCGGTGCTGGACATGAGGAGCTCCAGCACCCCCCCTGTGCTGCTCTCCATCACGCCCATCACCTCCACTCCAGCTGCCTCATCAGTCACAATCAGCACCTTCTTCTTCTTCTTTTTCTTTAATGGCGAATCGCATCCCCTTGGAGCATATATCGCCACCTACTGTTGTTTTATTTGATGTTCACCTTAAATCCTTGTCCTCAGACCAGTGTTTTTGAGGAACGTGAAGATCAGCTTGCTTACTTCTTTTCTGGATTTACTTTCATATATTGCCTTGAAGTCCATGTCCTTGATGTTAAGGTGTTCCAGTGCAGTTTTCAGCATGAGTCTTTGCCTTGTATATTCTGGGCAGCTAAAAAATACATGATGTATTGTCTCTTGTTGTTGGCAACCATTGCACTTGCCAGTTGGATGTTTTCCAATCAGATGCATTGTTGAATTTAACCCAGTGTGTCCTAATCTTATCCTGCTATTAATGCTCTGTTCTCCTCTACTACTCCCCCAAGTGCTTTCCGTTCCTACTTCCCTTTGTATCTGGTGTAAATGTCTTCCTTTAGTGTTACTGTCCCACCCCTTTTGCCATTGTTGCTTGATGACAGCTTTTGTAACCGATTTGATTTCTGCTCTACTGATGGGTACCATTATATCAATCTGATTCTCTTTCAAGCCACATTTTGCCATTTGATCCACTATCTCATTCCCTCTAATTCCCACATGCGCTGGAACCCACACAAATTGAACAATAATTCCCAAATGAAGTAGCCTAAACATGATGTGTAAAATTTCCTGTAAAATATCCTGCCGACATTCTGAAGAGAAGTTGTTTATACTCTCCAAAGCTGCGCTGGAGTCAGAGCAAATGACCACTCGCATTGGCTGTACTTCCTCTATCCACTGAAGTGCTAGTGAGATAGCCATCATCTCTACTATGTATACTGCTAAGTGATCACTCATTCGCTTCCCCACTTTGACCTTTAATTCAGGAACATAAAATGCACAACTAATTTGCCCACTTTCTGGATTTTTGGATCCATCTGTAAATACTTGTATAAACTGCCCATATTGTTCATGTTTAACAGTGTTCACATAAGCCTGCACATTGATTTTATTTTTCATTGACTGTACCTGTTTTAATAATGCTAAATCTACTATAGGTTGATGTAGCAACCATGGTGGAACAGCTGCTAACACCACCGTCGGACTAATATTCCATTCTTTAACTTTGAATTCCTTACATAACTCCGAAACACAACCACAAAAACTTTCTTTTTTAATTTTGTTACTTTCCCAACTTGTTTTTACAGCTTGTTTAGTAGGGTGAGTATCTTTATGGCCTTGTAGATTTGCCCAGTAGTTAACAATTAACTGTTTTGTCCTTAATGAAATAGGTATTTCTCCAACCTCTACCTGAAGTGCCGACACTGGTGTAGATCTGACTGCCCCACAGCATATCCTTAGTGCTTGTGCCTGAATTCTATCTAATTTTTGTAGTGACGAGTATGCAGCTGAATCATACACTATTAGTCCGTATTCTATGACTGATCTAATTAGAGCTGTGTATGCGTTCCTCAAAGCAGCTCTATCAGCCCCCCACTTAGTGCCTGCCAAGCACCTCATAACATTTAAAACCTTTTTACATTTATCTACTACTTTATCAATGTGAATACTCCATGTGACTCTCTCATCCAACCATATTCCTAGAAACTTAAATGTCTTGACTTTCTTTAGTTCTTGTCCATAAAGTTTTAACCTAACCTCCTCACCTATCCTTTTCCTCGTAAAAAATAACGTTTCAGTTTTTTCCACCGACAATCTAAACCCCCATGTCAGAGACCAGTTTTCAATTTCCTTGATGGCTTCCTGAATCTTACCTACAATATAATTTATATTTCTGCCCCTTTTCCAAATAGCTCCATCATCTGCAAAAAGTGACTTACCAATATGAGATCCTACTTGTGTATATATATCATTTATCATAATAGAAAACAAAAGAGGACTAATTACACTCCCCTGCGGGGTTCCATTCTCAACTTCATGCCTTCGAGAATATGAATTGGCAACTCGGACTCTGATAGCACGGCCAAACAAAAAATCCTTAATCCAATTATATACGTTACCTCCCAGACCCATATTATCCAGTTTAATTAACAATCCTTCCTTCCACATCATATCATAAGCTTTCTCCACATCAAAGAACACAGCTACAACACACTCCTTGTTCGCTTGGGCTTTCCTGACTTCAGTTTCCAGGCACAACAGTGGATCTAAAGTACTCCGCCCTCTTCTAAACCCACTCTGATAAGGAGTCATCAATTCATTTTTTTCAACATAGTATGTCAGCCTTTCTGTTATCATTCTTTCCATAACTTTACATAAGTGCGATGTCAGAGCTATAGGTCTATAACTGTCTGGACTGGTTGGATCTTTCCCAGGTTTTCTAATAGGAATAATGACAGACTCTTTCCATATTATTGGCAGCTTCCCTTTCTCCCAAATCTTATTGTACATCTCCAGCAGCTTTCCTAATGCAAAATCACTTAATTTGGCCAACATTATGTAACATATATTATCCTTCCCAGGAGCAGTCATTTTACACTTACTTAGTGCTCTTCTCAACTCTTGAATAGAAAACGGAACATTTACAACACTCTGTGACAAACTTCTTTCCTCATATACATTAGGATGCTCCTCTAACACTTCCTGTCTCCTGATCTTACCTTCTTCTGTCAAATTTTCCGATGAATGAACTTTGACAAAATTCTTAGCTAGAATTTCTGCCTTCTCCATAGCACCAGTGGCAATTTCCCCTCCTTTCTCTAACACTGGCAGGTTACTCTGCTGTCTAATTCCCCTCATCTTCTTAATCATTCCCCATACTTTATCTAATGGCGTAGTTCTCCCAATACTTGAACAGAATCCTCTCCAACACTCCCTTTTTGCTCTTTTAACAATTTTCCTTACCTGAGCCTGTGCCTTTTTATATTCTAATAAATTGTATACTGAATGTGTTTTTCTTAACTTTCGAAACAGCCTGATTTTACTTCGGATTGCATCATTACATTCTTTGTTCCACCAAGGTACCATCTTAACACATTTACTAAGTTTACCAGTTTTATTCCCAATAGTTTGATTAGCACTTTTAATTATATTTGACGTAAATTGCTCATTTATTTCATCAATACTTCCTGCCATATCTATCTTAACAAATTCACTATCACACAACTTAGCAAACACCTCCCAATTTGATTTAGAAAAAGTCCATCTCATGATACCGTCTAGCTCAACCACATTACTTATATTAAACTTGACTATAATCGGAAGATGATCACTCCCAATACTGTTATCTGCCAATATTTCCCACCTGCTACCAGAAGCTAATTCACTTGTTACCAGAGTTAGATCGATCGCAGACTCTGTTCCATCTCTAAAATTGATTCTTGTACCTTGCCCATTATTTAAACAAACTAATTCCATTGCCTCCATTAATTCCTCCACTACCTGTCCATTGTAATCTGTTGATTTCCCTCCCCATATTGTATTATGTGCATTAAAATCACCACACCATATTACTTCATTTCCTTGACTGAGTCTTTCTAATTCCTCTATTTTGAGTTTTTTACATGGATTATAAAAATTCAGGACACTAGTTTTCCTTTTATTAATCCAAACTTCTACACCCACTATTTCTAAATCAAAATTGTTCTTAAATGTTATCCTACTATAAGACATTACTTCTTTGATAAAGATTGCACATCCCCCTCCCTGACCATTATTTCTATCTTGTCTTATAGCACTATATCCCCCAATACTGAAGTCCAAATGAGTCTTCAGCCATGTTTCTTGGATGCAAATAACGTCTGGTTTTTCTTTTAACTGGTATATATAGGTCTTGAATTCTTGTCCATTTGCAATAAGGCTTCTAGCATTCCATTGCAGAATAAGAAAAACCATTAATCTACTCACTTATCTGTGACTCATCATTATTGGTGGCTAGCATATCATGTATCATTTCAACGGTTATATCCTTTATCCCCAAAAATTCACCTGCTGCTTCCACTATTGTTTTCAGTCTTGACCTCTTTTTTGTTTGCTGTAAAGCAACATTCACCACTTTTCCAATAAATGCCACAAATTTGTACTTATTAACAATCAATGCATCCTCTCCTATCACACACTTATGTGAACACTTTGTGGGGCTTTCCTTTGCCTGTGGGAGTTTGGGAAAATCTTTTGACGAGAATATATTTGCTGCTACTTGGGATTTTCTAGCTATGTTTAATGATACCTTTTCTGTTGCTTCAGCATATGAGACTTTATTTTTCACTTTGTATCTCTGCACCTCCTTAGCCTTTTTCTGCACTTCACAGCCCTGATATGCAGCACTATGTTCCCCACCACAGTTACAACTTTTCACCTTCGCCCCTGCATCACAACTACCATATTCATGTTCCCCTGCACATGTTGGACACCTGGGCTTAGTTGCTTTGCACTTATCTGCCACATGCCCAAACCTTTGGCATTTAAAGCACCGCAGAGGTTTAGGGATGAATTCTCTCACTGGAAAGCTCATGCAACCTATCATTATTTTCTGTTGGATTGTTTTTTCAAACTGAAGAAGAACAGACAAACTATCCACTATCTTGCCCTGATACCTAGTAGGAAGACGCTTAACTACAGACACCTTTCCCCCTTTAATTTCTTTCTTTAGATCTTCAATGCTGATTTCTACCGGAACTCCACTGATAACTCCAAGTATTTTCCAATTTGCCCCAGGGACATGGCATTTAATTTGAACTTCATTCAAGGTCTTCATTTTCAGTAACTTTTCCTGTTGTTTTGCATTTATCATTTCTACCAACATCCGTCCTTTGCTCAGAAATCTCGCTTGCTTTATCGCTCCAATTTCTTTGTGCATCGCTTTAGTCAGGGCCACTGGATGTAGCTTAGCTGCGGATTGCTCACCAAACTCCACAATCACTTTCCACTCTTCCTTCTCAATCCTTTTCTTTGTTCTCTTCATTTCATTCTGTGAATCAGATTCACTGAGACTGTCACTTGACATATCTATCTTCTTTCTTGATGTCTTTTTCCTTACTTCATTCCATCCTCCTTCTCTTTCAGATGCACTTTCCATTTCCTCCTCTCCAGGACTCAAAGACGCCATTCCTCTTACTCCCGCTCCCCACCCCCCCACAATCAGCACCTGCCAAAACAAACAGCACTTATGTCCCATAATACCTTGCAGCTAGATATTAAACCCCTTTCTTACTCCTTGTTTATTTCTTTAATCTCTTTCTCAATTGTGTCAGATCACTTGCCATTTTATGTCTGTATAATATACACTAGATTGCCAAAAGTATTCACTCACTCATCCAGATAATTAAATTCAGGTGTTCCCATCACTTCCATGGCCACAGGTGTAGAAATGCAAGCCCCTCGGCATGCAGACTGCTTCTACAAACATCTGTGAAAGAATGGCTCGCTCTCAGGAGCTCAGTGGGTTCCAGCGTGGTGCCATGATAGGATGCCACCTGTGCAACAAGTCCAGTGGAGACATTTCCTCGCTCCTAAATATCCCACAGTCAGCTGTCAGTGGTGTTAGAACAAAGTGGAAGCGACTGGGAACGCCAGCAGCTCAGCCACCAAGTGGTCGGCCACGTAAAATGACAGAGCGGGTTTGGAGGTCTGTAGCAATGGACTCTGCAGAAGGTTGGCGACCTTTCTGCAGAGTCCATTGCTGCAGACCTCCAAACTTCATGTGGCCTTTTACATGTTTAAACCAGAGAAAACAACTCCTTGTATGTGCCTACCGACTTGGCAAATAAAGCTCATTCTGATTCTGATTAGAATGTGTTTTTAGATTAGATGAATTAGAATGCTTTTTACTTCTACATTGCTGTAGGGTGTTGTGTGCAGGAAGTCCCCTCCTGCATCCAGTTGGACTTTAAAGGGGAACTCCGGGGCATTTGAAGCGCGTTTCCATTGCTAGAGGTTGTCAAATACTGATAGTAGGACACAGAGAGGTGCAAATCTGCGCTCCCTGTGTGGAGATCGCGCTGTTCGGACACCCTGTCATGTGAGGCTAATACGTGGTGGCTAAGGGGCAAGAGCTAACCCTTCCACGTACAACAACAACTTGCACACTGCAGAAACGTCACACCACTTTATAAACCATCCGACAATAAAGTCACAAGCCTTACCATCAAAACCATATGCATGGTTCTCACATTACTGGCATGGGGACGTTACAAAACAACTTTATAAACAGCATGTCACTTACCTCTTGTTGGTAGGCTCGCGCATGTGAAAGCCCAAAAGAGTCGATGGACGATAATCTCATAAACAAAACAATTATCTTCTCTAGAAAAACTGCGCTCAAGTATTTAAAACATTACAACAATATTACTGGGCATGTATTGTTGTAATGTTTTAAATACTTGTACAAATGTAGAGCAAATGTAGAGGAATCGGTCACACCTTCGAAGAGTGTACTCATGGCAGAAAGTGCAATCTCTGTGGAGAATCAAACCACCTCTTCAAAGATTGCCCAAAATCCTTTGCCAACAAATTGAAATCCAAAAAAAACGCGGGAAGGAAATGGAGGGCAGACCGAGGCAGTTAACGAGCTACTTGAAACAGCTGGGCTGGAAAATTCAAACTTCCCGCCAAAATCCCTGAATGGTGGACAGCAGTCAGGTGAGGCCGAGGAGGGGGAGGGGCCTGCTACACCCCCACCAATGGAGAGTTCTGGAGAGGAGGAGGAGGTGGTGCAGGCAGAAGGCGGAGCTAGTTCAGAATGTGAAGAAGTCCAATCACACGATGATAGCGAGGATGCCTCCCTCCCCGATGCCCAGCAAACAAAGAGGCTTGCATCAGAATTGTCCTCTGATTCTCCTATAGTCTCAGAGAAGAGGGGAAGAGCTGGGACTACCTCAGACAGTTCATCTGTGGAGGAGCCCAGAGTCTTCCCCTCCAATTCACCAAATGAGGTCTCTTTTTTAAATGTAGTTCTGCAATCAACCCCTAGAGACTCAAAGTTTAACAAAACCTTGCAACAGAGGCCGACCCCCAGAGTCTGACCGGGGAATAGAGCTCAACACCCTCGCCTCTCACCTGTAGAAGTGAAGGAAGAGCTCCGTTCACAAGAAATTACATAACTGCTTTTAAGACATTTTAAATGTTTTAACCCTTTTTTAGTCTTTTAAGATGTCATACCTGTTGTTTTTAACCATACTCATGACACTCACTCTCTCAACTATTAATGTGAGAAGTGTAAAGTCGAAAGTTAGAGCCCAGAGTGTTTTATCCTTTCTTAGTTCTTTTAAGTCAGATGTTCTTTTAATACAGGAATGCGGCCTACCGTTTTTAAAGCACTACAGACAGTGGGAGGAGATGTGGCCACAGACATCATTGTGGAGTGGATCCAACCAAAACAAAAATGATGGAGTGGCCATTTTAATCAAAAACCCTCAGGTTCTGGTGAAGGGCAGCACTGTGGTGAGAGACGGACGGGCACTTTTAGCACATTTGACTTTTATGGGACAAGATTTTAACCTCTTAAATATTTATGGCTTTAACGAAAAAAATGACCGGTATGACCTTTTAGAAGACCTGCAGTCCCACATGCTAGGTAGGGCACCACTAGTTTTAGGGGGTGATTTTAACTGTATTTTAAGCAGGAGTGACAGAAAAAGAGCAGGGGAATTTTTTAAAGTTGACAAAACATCGGTTTTATTACAGGGCATATGCAAGGATTTTAAACCTCAGGACTGTTTTAAAACCATGCATCCCAGAGAGGAGGGCTTCACCTGGTTCAGTGGTGATGGCACCAGAGCCTCTCGTATAGACTACCTTTTTACACGGGACTGCCCACCAACCGATGCTAGATTGACCCCCGTTTTCTTTTCTGATCACCTGATGCTTTCCTGCACCCTATCACTCTCTTCGGGTGTGACTTCCAGAAGTGGTCTGTGGAAACTAAACTGCTCCCTTTTAAAAGAAAATGAAATAGTTAGTCAGTACCGGGAGCAGTACCACGAGTGGCAGACCCTTCAAGACTTTTACGATACACGTGCACACTGGTGGGAAATGGTGAAGGAAAAGACCCAGACTTTCTTTAGACAGGCAGGTAGGAGAAAAAAGAATAGGGAAAACAGACGCATGATGGGACTGCAGCAGCGACTACAGCGCTATTTTAAATTAAACCAACAAGGGATGGATTTTAATGATGAAATTAAACAAGTGAAAACAGAGATGTCGGTTTTAGCAGATATTAAAAGTAAGGGTGTCATTTTAAGAAGCAGGGAACGAGAAATAGAGGAAGGAGAGAAGTGCACAAGGTATTTTTTTAAGAAAATTGTAAATAAAGGGGGGGCCATTTTAAAGCTAACAAAAGAAAACGGGTGCACAGTTGATACAATGGAAGAAATTAAACAAGCTGTTGAACAATTTTATCGTGAACTGTACGAACAAAAACCTGTTGAAATGAACACCATGACAGAAGTTTTAAATTTCATAGAAAAAACAGTAAAAGACAGTGTGCTTTTAACCCAAGATTTTACAATTTCAGAGTTAAATAAATGTTTTACAAATTTTAAGAAAGGGAAGTCCCCAGGACAAGATGGACTTCCCGTAGAATTTTATTTGACCTTTTGGGATATTTTAGCACCTGACTTGTTTACTGTTTTTATGGAATTTGAGCAACTTGAGCGACTTCCTGACAGTTTTAGAGCAGGGATAGTGACTCTTCTTCACAAAAAAAAAGACAAGACTGACTTGAAGAATTGGAGACCGATTACACTTTTAAACTTTGACTGTAAACCTTTTAGTAAACTTTTAGCCTCACGTATGTCCTTGTTTTTAGAAGACCTGATTCACCCGGATCAAGCCTGTGCCATCCCGGGGAGGAAGATAACCGACAGCCTCGTACTGATCCGAGACACCATCTGTTATGCGAGAGACAGAAACATTCGGCTAGCAGTCCTAAATTTAGACTTTGAGAAAGCCTTTGATCGGGTCTCGCACCAGTACCTTTTCCAGGTACTGCAAAAAATGGGGTTCCCAGAAAGGTTTATAGCTTGGGTGGGTCTGCTGTACCGGGGCATTACCAGCAAATTCCTTGTTAACGGGCATCTGACAAAAGCAGTAAACATCCACTGCGGTGTCCGTCAGGGTTGTCCGTTATCTGCCCTCCTCTACATCATCTGTGTGGAACCACTGGCACAGAGCTTGAGAAGGGACCACCGAATCATTGGGGTGAGAGTCCCGGGGAGCGGGGGACTATCGACAAAGTGTGTTTTATATATGGACGATGTGAACATTTTATGTACAGACCTAATATCCATCAATAGGACTCTGGACTTGACTGACTGGTATGGACGGGCCTCTGGGGCAAAACTAAACAGAAACAAGACCCAAGCCCAATTTTACGGGCCATGGACAGCGACTGAGACTGCAGGACTCCCCGTGACTATAACCCAGACAAAACAGAAAATACTGGGGATTATGTTTGACAGGGAAGGAGGAGGGACATCAAACTGGCCAGACGTGGTAGAGAAAGTCAAGCAAAAACTAGGATACTGGGGACTTAGAGGACTGACCATTGAAGGAAAGGTTTTAATCATCAAAGCCGTGATTTTACCTTTTCTTTTACTAATGACACGACCTGGCTCAAAAGCCGTATCAAAAAGGAGGAAGCACGCGGTTTGTAAGTTATAAGGAAATCAAATTTATTTAAACAATTCGAACTTAAGCTACAAATTCAACAAAAGTAAAACAATGGGATGTGGCAATCAGTCATCAGTAGTGTAGTGGTGTTATGGAGCATAAATGTGCGGCAAAGGTGTTGTATGGTGCTAAACGTAACAAAACGATAAAGCAAACAATCCCAAAACACAATGCTGTTCTCACAAACCCAGCCAGGAACCAAAAGGGAAGAATTAACAAAATAAGGCGGCTTAAAACCACTCCCACAGACGGCCAGGTGTACGAGCTGCCGCAATCACTGCTGCACACTCCAATCAGCTTCCTGGTCTGAGGGAGGAGACAAAGGCTGTGTTCGAAACCACCTACTTCTCCTACTATTCCTACTAGTCATACTTTTTTAAGTTCCCGGATGTACACTAGATACATACTAGATTCGCCGAAATGTTGAGTATTCATCATGAGGTTACTTGTCACACTCAAACTACCCAAGATGCAACGTAACGTGACGTCGCCCATCGCCATTTGAACGGTCAAATTCCGTTAACGGGACGAGAGCAGTCAAAACGGCATAACCGGAAGTGCGTTGCTCATTGCGGCTAGCTTTTGTAGCGCCGAATTCGTGGGAACAAAATTGTAAATAGCCGGTATTTTGTCAGATTTTCAACACCTTGGGGGTCTAAATGACTACTTTCTCGCCTGAAAATGTTTCAAATGTTGCTAAAGTTATATATTTACAGAGTTTATAGCTTAAGCGAAATCAGCTTTTCAGGCCGGCTGATTTCGGCTCGGGCAGGAGTGAAGTGCACTGTGTGTAAACGCTCTGCATACTGTCAGATCGATGAGTATGCCGTTTTCAAGTATGTAGTAGGCGGTTTCGAACACAGCCAAAGAAAGAGGGAGGAGAGAGACATGCCCAGCACAAGCCCCAGGGGCTGTGACACCCCCTAAAAAGAGGTTCAATATAGGGAACCGAAATATGTTTAAAACCTAGTAGGTACAACACACAACCAGCACTATTAAATGCTCAATGAAAAGTTATCAAAAAAAACAAATCAGAAAAAAAACACTTGCCCCATTAGCAGTTTAAAGTCCAACCACTGCCATCTGCCCCCAGCACACCAAACTCTTGCTCCTCAGCAACAGAGATTTGCCTAGGATTTCTGTGAGCATTTAAGAGGAGAAAGACAGGAGGCAGGAACAGACACCGCAAGCGGAACTGGAAGGGGACATCAACCGATCAAAGTTGTCCTAACACACCAGGTCCCTCGCCAACCCATACTTCTAATGGGCCGGAGAGAGGGCATCCGCCACCACATTCTCTGATCCTTTTATGTATCGGATGTTCAACCCATAAGACTGCAACATCAGAGACCATCGTATCAGTCTCTGGTTTGGACACTGCAAGGAGTTCAAAAAGGTTAGTGGATTGTGATCCGTGTAGACCACCACGGGTGTAGTGCCTGAAACTACATACACGTCAAAATGTTTCAAAGCCCATATCAAAGCTAGTGCCTCCTTTTCGATGGTTGAATAATTTAGTTGGTAGGAGTTAAACTTTTTGGGAAAAAAAACTCACTGGCTTATCAACACCCAGATCATCAACTTGCAATAGAACAGCACCTGCACCCACGTGACTCGCATCTACCTGCAGTGAAAAAGGGCGGTCAAACCGTGGTGCCTCAAGAACAGGAGCTGTACATAACAAGGCTTTAATGTTCTCAAAAGCCTGTTGACATTCAGGGGTCCATATATACACTGCCTTTGCCTTCAAAAGGTTAGTGAGTGGCGATGCAACAGTGGAAAAATTGCGACAAAAACACCTGTAGTAACCCACTAATCCAAGAAACCGCAACAGTTCCTTTTTCGTGGTTGGTACCGGATAATTTTCTAACCGGGCTCACTTTAGCAGCCACAGGACGGACGCACCCCTGACCCACAACTCGGCCAAGATAAGTCACTGTCGCCTTGGCAAACTCACATTTTGAGAGGTTAATGGTGAGACAGGCCTCAGCCAAGCGACCGAACAGCACCCTGATGCGCTCGACATGCTGAGGCCAAGAGTCAGAAAACACCACCACGTCATCCAAATAGACAGCGCAACCCTCCAGGTCCCCCAGAACACAAGTCATAAGGCGTTGAAATGTCGCTGGCGCATTTCTCAAGCCAAAAGGCATAACCTTGTAAGAAAACAAACCGTTCGGTGTCACAAATACAGAAATTTCATGGGCCCGCTGAGTTAAAGGGACCTGCCAGTACCCTTTCAATAGATCAAACTTACTTACAAACTTAGCATGACCAACCTCATCTACACAATCTTCCATACGAGGAAGTGGGAACGAGTCAGGTCTGGTGACAGCATTAACTTTCCTGAAGTCAGTGCAAAACCTTGGTGTGCCGTCTGCTTTGGGTACCGTGATGCAAGGCGATGCCCAGCTTGAGGAGGATGGCTCAGCTATGTCATTCTCCAACATTCTTAATTTTGGCATCCAGATACCTGCGTTTTTCAGCATTGACACGAAAAAAACGTTGACGAATAGGCTGAACATCTCCCACCTCAATATCGTGTTCAATAAGGAGGGTCTGAGTAGGCGTATCACCAAACAAACATGGAAAAGACCTAATCAACTCTGCCAACTCTGCCCTTTCTAACTCTGGCAGATGTTGCAACAATGCCTCAAGGTTACAGAGAGCCTCAGAGTTTTTCAACCGCCCATGTGTTAATGCTTGATCAACAGCTGGTAACCCATCCGCCTCCACCTCCACCTCACTCACCAACAAAGGTGTAGTGACCGCTGATGCTCTAGTCGCTAAATATGCTGGATGAGAAAATCGCCGCGATAACCTGTGCACCATACCCAGGTGATTTTGACGCACGCTCATAATATGGTTTTAACAGGTTCACATGACACAATTGGGTGGTTTTCCTGCGCTCTGGAGTCGAAATCAAATAATTTAAATCAGAAAGCTTCCTTAAAACTGTGCATGGGCCAGTAAATTTGGCTTGAAATGGCGAGCCTATGATGGGCAACAGCGCCAGTACTCGATCACCAGGACTGAAAACCCACCGTTCCGTACGTCTATCATAGAGCTTTTTCATTTTTCCCTGCACATGCTCCATTTTCTCCCTGGCCAGTTCGCCAGCTGCATAAAGTCTACGCCAAAAACCATTCACATAGTCTAACACGTTCCGGGGAGGGTCCTCCCCCATCCACTGGTCCCTCAAAATGGCTAACGGACCTCGTACAGTATGGCCGAACTCCAAGTCATTTGGGCTAAACCCTGTACTCTCTTGAACTACTTCCCTAGCTGCAAGCATTAACCAGGGCAAACCCTCCTCCCAGTCACCTTCCATTTGAATGCAATAAGAACGTAGCAACGACTTCAACGTTTGATGGAAACGTTCTAATGCTCCCTGACTTTGTGCATGATACGCAGATGCTTTGTTATGCTTGATGTTAAGCTGCTTCAACACTTGAGAGAAAAGGTGTGAGGAGAAATTCGAACCCTGGTCACTTTGAATGATTTTTGGAATGCCAAATATAGAGATGAATTGTGACAACGCTCTCACCACCTATGTGTGGCAAGTTTTTATGTGTACCGATACGTCATGTTTCAACCGAGGCCAGAAAAAATGCCTCAGAATCCGGTCGTATGTCTTCCGAACACCAAGATGCCCCGACCCCTCATGAGCTAGTTTTAAAACAGGTTCACGAAACCTCTCAGGCAACACGATTTGGATAATCGGATCACCCACAAAACTCTGACCATGCGGGACCCATTTCCTTACCAACAGGTAGTCTTTAAGGAAATAGCCCCGAGCACTGCTCTCTATCTGGGCACCGGTTACCACCTGGTCAAACAAACCTTGCAGGGAACAATCAGCCTCTTGCTCTGCCTTCAACTCTTCCTGCAAAACTGACAAGGGATAGTCAGACAAAGAAAACATAGATAACGACCCCACATTTTTATTTGATTCACACAGGCTGGAATTAAACTTATCCCCTGTCATAGCACGCGTTACAGCACATGCTGTGAACTCTTCAGGGAATGCTGATTGACTATCATCAGGCTGTTGTCTTACCACTGGCACCGTGTCCACCTCTAACTGTGGCGGCACGTCAACCCACGCACAGGCACCAGCCAGGCCATTACCCAAAAGCACATTGACACCCTCCACTGGGAAAGCAGGACGCACCCCCACAACTGCTTGTCCCTGGAAAAGATCGGAGTACAACATGATGTTATGCACGGGAACTTGAAGTACATTTAAACCCATACCCAACACAGGAATACAAGACCCAGTATCACTCTCACTGCTGAATGGCAAAACTGATGCTTTGATAAAAGTATCATAAGCAGCAGTGTCACGCAATATCTTTACTGGTACTTTTTTGTCACTCCCCACCAAAGACACAAAACCATCACTAACAAAATGTCTAACTTTCCAGTTCCGGACTTTGATGAGTCCCAACCTGAAACCCCCCCTTCACCACCAAAGGCAGCGAAGGTGGCATTGAGACAGCCATAGACACCCCTCTAGCCCTAGGTTGAGAGACAGACTGGTTAGAGTTTGACTTAGCCTTAAGAGCATAACAGTCAGCTTGTAAATAGCCCTTTTTATGACAGTAATTACAGGTTCTTTCCTCACGGCTACGAACACCATGATCCTCTGTAGCAACAACTTTAACTGAGCTACCCACTGCATATAAATCGGAACGTGCCCCGTTTCCATGACCATTACCACCAGACAGGTGGGTGCCGGCTAAACAGACGCCGCTCACTAAACCCACGTCTGTGCCTGAGCACATATTCATCTGCTAATGCCGCAGCGTTCGCAACTGTTTTCACTTTCTGGTCACTGATGTAATTAGCAATATGTTCAGGTAACATGTTCTTAAATTGCTCGAGAACTATAAGTTCACACAACCCCTCATAATCACTGACTTCCAGCGCAGCAACCCAACGGTCAAAATATCTCGCCAAATCACCCGCCAATTCCAAGTGGGTTTGCTTCTCGTTTTTCCGCCACGTACGAAAACGTTTGTGGTACGCCTCAGGCACCAACTCAAAAGCTCTTAACACTGCCTTTTTAACTAAGGCGTACTGCTTACTATCCTCTGAATTTAAACTTGCATAGGCCTCTTGAGCTCTTCCAGTAAATACGCACTGCAACATCAATGTGCGCACAGACTCCGGCCAATTCCGGACCTCAGCAACGCATTCAAAAAGAGAAAAGAATGTTTCTGGATCTTTTTCATTGAACTTTGGTACCAGGTGCAGATTGCGAAAAATGTCAAAGTCCTGATCATTCGACCCTGAAACCCCTGACCGACCACCAGTTACCCCAGCCTCCCCAGCTGCAAGTTTCCCCTGTTTTATCAGTTCCAGTTTAGTTTTCTCAATGTCAAGTCTGGACTGCTCAATCCGCAACCTCTCCACCTCAATTCTCTCTTGGGACTTTAAAAAAAACAGCTCCCTCTGCTGCTCAAATGTTAAATTACCAGTTCCTTTATTAAAATGCTGGCCCAAACCATCACCAGATTCACCAGGCCACTTCTCCTCTGGATCCGGATGAGGCTCCTCCTCAGTCAGGGTCAGGATTCCTAAATCACTCAAGAAGGCTTTAATCTCAGACTTCAGTACCTCCTCATTTGACTTTTTATCATTAATCCCTATCTTGTAGTGGTCTGCTACTCGGAGTAACTGGTTTTTGGTGAATCTATTCAATAACTCTAAACTCGGAGCTTCCACAAACTCAGCAATGCTAGCCATCTCTAAGCTAGAAAAGTTCCCAACATACAAGCCAGGTCAATACTAATTAAGAAAAAGAGCAGTGAAAGGAAAAACACTCAGGCGCTCTAACCAGACCTGTGCTGCGTCACAAAGCAAGTGTAGCCAGTGTGCCAAAGGTCATCACTGACCCCTACTCAGTGTGTGTCCCCCCACTAACTAAACTGCCTAACCAAAACTAACCTAAACCAACTCAACCCTAGTCTTCAGGGGATCTGGCAGCGGGTATTTATGCACTGAAACCCACTGGTGTGGTGATGCGACCAGTCATCTGGCAACACCACCAAAACCATGGACATGCCCCCGAGACAACTGCTCTAACCGCCGTCACCCCACACTACGGACAGATGAGCAGATACCAAAGGGAAAATGCACTTAGCCTAACAGAGGGAACACACGGTCCAATGTGACACACCAACCAACATTTACCCTGACAACCAGCCCAAAACATTAACAAACAGCACGCATAAACTAAATTACCACAACACAAACTACCTTCAAACTAGAACCAAATCAACTTCAATACCAAACCATGCACTTCCTCAAAACAACCAGGTCAGAGTTTCAACCTACCCCCAACAATAGTACCACCAGGAGAAACTCCTCACCTAACCACTGAAGCCATGCAAACTTCCAACAACCCCTCCCCCAGCAGGGCAGCGGGTAATCAGCACTCAGGTGCGCAGCAATCAACCCACCACCAACAACCCCAAGCTCAGAAACTACCCAATAAACTTTAGCAAATAGAACAAGGACGAGCCCCCAATTTGACACGACCAGGCTCAAAAGCCTTATCAAAAAGGAGGAAGCACGCGGTTTGTAAGTTATAAGGAAATCAAATTTATTTAAACAATTCGAACTTAAGCTACGAATTCAACAAAAGTAAAACAATGGGATGTGGCAATCAGTCATCAGTAGTGTAATGGTGTTATGGAGCATAAATGTACGGCAAAGGTGTTGTATGGTACGAAACATAACAAAAGGATAAACCAAACAAACCCAAAACACAATGCTGTTCTCACAAACCCAGCCAGGAACCAAAAGGGAAGAATTAACAAAATAAGGCGGCTTAAAACCACTCCCACGGACGGCCAGGTGTACGAGCTGCCGGAATCACTGCTGCATACTCCAATCAGCTTCCTGGTCTGAGGGAGGAGACAAAGAAAGAGGGAGGAGAGAGACATGCCCAGCACAAGCCCCAGGGGCTGTGACACTAATCAGTTCTGTTTTAATCCCACCTAGGACAGTGCTTTTAGACCTGGACCGAGCCATTTTTTATTTTCTGTGGGGCTCCAAGTGGGATAGACTGAGGAGAGATGTAATGAAGAAACAAACAGAGAAAGGAGGAAAGGGAGTGCCTGATTTTTATTTGTTTTTAGGAAGCAGATACACTACACTGCACATCTTACAGGCCACAGACCCATCCGGAAACCCCAAAACTAAAGCAATGACACGATTCTGGATGGGTTCTTACCTCAGAAGACTGAAGATTTTACCCACCGACCTAAAAGTGCCTGTGTCTTTTAGCCTGCCACCATCCTATGCTTTTATCCAGACGTTCTAAAAGCATTTTAACTTGGAGGCAGAGGAGTTGCATGTTTTAACAAACCACCGCTCTCTGATCTCTGTTGTGCAGGAGCGGGAACCAGTGAGTCCAGTGCGTGGGCTCGCGTTTGGCGAGCACTAAACAGTTTGGTGCAACGTCAACCATTCCGCTCTTCCAAACAAACTCCGGGACCTGTCATGGATGGTGGCTCATGAGATCCTGCCAGTCAGGTCCGTTATGCACTCCCGGGGCATGTCAGCGATCTCAACCTGCCCGCGACCTGGTTGTGGCGCGCCCGAGTCGGTGAGGCACCTGCTCTGGGATCTTAGAGATTAGTGATGGGATTTTCGGGTCTTTTTCCAGATGCGGCTCTAATGGCTCGACTTACTGTGGAGAGCCGTCTTTTTCGGCTCCACAACGGCTCCCCATATATCCCCGTCTAGCACTGGCAGAAGCAGAGAAAAACGCGCAAGGAGAGGGAAAGTGAGAGTGAGGGGGAGGGAGATGGGAGAGACAGCGAGGCACCGGTCCGAAGGACAAAACAAATGACGTGGGAAAAAAACTGTCGGCTCTGTGGCACTGACAGGGAGGCAGAGAGACAGCGAGATACTGAAAGAAAAAGAAACGTCTCCCAAATAGGATCCCAAAATGGCTCCCATTATGGAGCCGGTTCCTGTCGTTCACTTCAAAGAGCCGGCTCTTAGAGCCGGATCGTTCGCGACCGACACATCACTATTAGAGATGGCAGCAAAAAGATGAAAAAAAGAGCACATGTGAACAATGAAGTGGATGTTTAGCAAGTTTTGCTGAATACGGCAGCATGTCTGCACTGGAGATATTAAGCCATGAGGGTTTTCCTCAACTAAGAATTTTCCCAGTGTGGGTGGGTGTGGCTCTAGAGATGGGGAGAGTGGAAAAACTAAATCAATTTGTACTCCAAATTCCTTGGTTGTTGAAACAAGAACTGATCAGAAAGATGAAGAAAAGCCGGACTGTTTTAATCTGCAAGCTTTTCAGATTCAGGTTAGCTGCTGGCATGTTACTGCAGACAGTTGAATTTGCTGCACCGTCCGGCCGAGTGAGGCACCTGGAAAAGAGGTGTCAGCCTCTGGCAGTTCCAACTCATACTTACCTGGCAGGGGAGATACCATGATCAAGAAGGTGGTTCACCCAGGACGAGGCCCAGCCATTGCACACCGGCTGTACTGATCCTTGCGAATTCCCCAAATGTGGGAATCTCGACTGCATAATTTCTGGTAGTGGGAGACTGCGTTCGCGCTCTCCCCTGATTTGACTGTATAACGTGAATATCCCTGGGCAACTCTACCTTGGTTTTCGTCCTGGTGTTGCTGCTGTAACAACACCTTTCCATCTTTAAAACCCATGTTTTGCAAGGTTTGCTGAATGCTGCGGCAGGTCTGCACAGCTGATATGCAGCTGCGCAGTTGTCAGGTGAGGTCATACAGTGCAGTCACCCCAGGCAGGTGGGCGTTGCCTTAGTGATGGCAACAACGAGATGAGAATACGGCAGCATTTCTGCACTGGAGATATTAAGCCGTGAGGGTTTGCCTCAACTAAGAATTTTCCCAGTGTGGGTGGGTGTGGCTCTAGAGACGGGGAGAGTGGAAAAACTAAATCAATTTGTGCTCCAAGTTCCTTGGTTGTTGAAACAAGAACTGATCAGAAAGATGAAGAAAAGCCGGACTGTTTTAATCTGCAAGCTTTTCAGATTCAGGTTAGCTGCTGGCATGGCACTGCAGACAGTTGAATTTGCTGCACCGTCCGGCCGAGTGAGGCACCTGGAAAAGAGGTGTCAGCCTCTGACAGTTCCAACTCATACTTACCTGGCAGGGGAGATCCAATGATCAAGAAGGTGGTTCACCCAGGACGAGGCTCAGCCATTGCACACCGGCTGTATTGACCCTTGCGAATTCCCCAAATGTGGGAATCTCGACTGCATACTTTCTGGTAGTGGGGGACTGCGTTGGCGCTCTCCCCTGATTTGACTGTATAACGTAAATATCCCTGGGCAACTCTACCTTGGTTTTTGTCCAGGCGTTGCAGTGAGCACTCTTCAGCCGTTTCAGATGGTACAACTTTGCACTCCCGCCCGCTCCGGACAAAGTTAAACGTATGAGGATCAAAGCCAACAATGGCCTGGGACATCTCAGCAGGTCCAGGATCAGAAACATGGAGACTGAGAGCCAATAGAAACAGAGGTGTCTGCCAACCAATCAGCAGCAGCCCAAGCAGGTTAACTTCCTCGTGTCTGTGTGTCTGTGTGTGTGTGTGTGTGTGTGTGTGTGTGTCACAGGGTGATCGGCAGATTATTCAACAAAAGACATGCAGGACGCAGAAGTAAATATAACTGTATTTTTTTGAAGAATTGGAAAGAATTGTCCTTGTGGATAAAAATCATGTCATTAACATCCATTTCTGTGACGGAAGTTAATAATTATTTGTGTTGACAGCAGCACCGTCACTGTGAAGGAGAGAGCATGACGCGCTCTCCCCTGATTTGACTGTATAACGTAAATATCCCTGGGCAACTCTACCTTGGTTTTTGTCCTGGCGTTGCTGCTTTAACGACACCTTTCCATCTTTAAAACCCATGTTTTGCAAGGTTTGCTGAATGCTGCGGCAGGTCTGCACAGCTGATATGCAGCTGCGCAGTTGTCAGGTGAGGTCATACGGTGCAGTCACCCCAGGCAGGTGGGCGTTGCCTTAGTGATGGCAACAACGAGATGGGAATACGGCAGCATTTCTGCACTGGAGATATTAAGCCGTGAGGGTTTGCCTCAACTAAGAATTTTCCCAGTGTGGGTGGGTGTGGCTCTAGAGACGGGGAGAGTGGAAAAACTAAATCAATTTGTGCTCCAAGTTCCTTGGTTGTTGAAACAAGAACTGATCAGAAAGATGAAGAAAAGCCGGACTGTTTTAATCTGCAAGCTTTTCAGATTCAGGTTAGCTGCTGGCATGGCACTGCAGACAGTTGAATTTGCTGCACCGTCCGGCCGAGTGAGGCACCTGGAAAAGAGGTGTCAGCCTCTGACAATTCCAACTCATACTTACCTGGCAGGGGAGATACCATGATCAAGAAGGTGGTTCACCCAGGACGAGGCTCAGCCATTGCACACCGGCTGTACTGACCCTTGCGAATTCCCCAAATGTGGGAATCTCGACTGCATAATTTCTGGTAGTGGGGGACTGCATTCGCGCTCTCCCCTGATTTAATATATAATGTAAATATCCCTGGGCAACTCTACCTTAGTTTTTGTCCTGGCGTTGCTGCTTTAACGACACCTTTCCATCTTTAAAACCCATGTTTTGCAAGGTTTGCTGAATGCTGCGGCAGGTCTGCACAGCTGATATGCAGCTGCGCAGTTGTCAGGTGAGGTCATACGGTGCAGTCACCCCAGGCAGGTGGGCGTTGCCTTAGTGATGGCAACAACGAGATGAGAATACGGCAGCATTTCTGCACTGGAGATATTAAGCCGTGAGGGTTTGCCTCAACTAAGAATTTTCCCAGTGTGGGTGGGTGTGGCTCTAGAGATGGGGAGAGTGGAAAAACTAAATCAATTTGTGCTCCAAGTTCCTTGGTTGTTGAAACAAGAACTGATCAGAAAGATGAAGAAAAGCCGGACTGTTTTAATCTGCAAGCTTTTCAGATTCAGGTTAGCTGCTGGCATGGCACTGCAGACAGTTGAATTTGCTGCACCGTCCGGCCGAGTGAGGCACCTGGAAAAGAGGTGTCAGCCTCTGACAGTTCCAACTCATACTTACCTGGCAGGGGAGATACAATGATCAAGAAGGTGGTTCACCCAGGACGAGGCTCAGCCATTGCACACCGGCTGTACTGACCCTTGCGAATTCCCCAAATGTGGGAATCTCGACTGCATAATTTCTGGTAGTGGGGGACTGCATTCGCGCTCTCCCCTGATTTAATATATAACGTAAATATCCCTGGGCAACTCTACCTTGGTTTTTGTCCTGGCGTTGCAGTGAGCACTCTTCAGCCGTTTCAGATGGTACAACTTTGCACTCCCGCCCGCTCCACTGAGCACCATTCAAACAACAACAATTTAGCGCTCCAGCTTTGAACATGGGCACGGTCTCAAGAAATAAGGTGACTCTACTCCGAGAAGTCACATGGCACAGCAAGAAGATTTCCTTTGCACAGACAGAATGGGCTTCACCCGCAAAGGTAAAGCCTTCCAAAAATAGAAACAACTCATTAATGCTGCTCTCCACGGAAGTCTTTAGTAAAAGGCGAAAGACTTGTACGTTATGAAGAGAAACCAGAGTACGAGTATTTGACACCGCAGGAGCAGTGCATCAGGCTAGTTGGCATAGCCACCTTCCCCACGGTGAGCTTTGCTTGGTTGAGACGCTGGCTCCTCGGCCGACCAGGTAGGAACAATCGGGCCCTATTCAATGGCTGCTTTGTCTTTTACTCTGTGCAAAAGACTAGGGGTCTTGAGGCTTTGTTCTGACTGCTCATTGGGTGTAGAGGTTTTTTTCAAGCAATTCTCCCAGTCGGCCCAATCCCAGAGCCATCTCAAATTGGAGTTCACTTTCACTCTCTTTTCGCAGACTAAAAGCCAGAGTTTTATCTCAGAAGCTAAGCAGAGTCGGGCCTGGTTAGTACTTGGATGGGGAGACCGCCTGGGAATACCAGGTGCTGTAAGCCTTTTGGCTTCTCCAGGCGCATGCAGTTTGCAAAGGCAGTCCCTGTTTGACTTTTTGGAACTGCTCCTTTGTCAGGACAAAGTTAAATGTATGAGGATCAAAGGCAACCATGACCTGGGACACCTTAGCAGATCCAGGATCAGCAAGATGGATCACAGGGTGATCAACAGATGTTTCAACAAAAGACATGCAGAGAGAAAAATGCTTACAGCACCTGGTATTCCCAAGCGGTCTCCCATCCAAGTACTAACCAGGCCCGCCCCTGCTTGGCTTCCGAGTTCGGACGAGATCGGGCGTGTTCAAGGCGGTGTGGCCGTAAGCCACAGTCCCCGTGACAAATATGTGTTACATAGGTGCTGGAACCATACGTTGCCCCTATTTTACCAGAGAGTTGGCTTGAGAGGCTGATGTTGAGCCTGCACGTCGACTTCCCTGATGTGATTGTTTTCTGCAGCTGAAAATGGGACTCTCAGATAACTTAGTGTGTGTCTGTCAAGCTCCTCTGTTCTCTGTGTGTAGTTTGGTGTTCATGGTCATACAGAGAAACCAGGGAAGCTCAATCCCACGACGTGCTCATAAACTGCGTCTTTTCTAAAGATTATAGTTCCATTTTAGAAGTCAGAATACAATGGCTCCCTGAAACTACCACCATGTACCGCTGGTTTTGTTATTTCACAAGAGTTGGGAAGAGTGCACCGTTCCCGGCGGCACTGCAGTACCGGGTCGATGCGTGGAGTGAACGGAGCAAGCCCCTTTTTCAACCCCTGTGCCTAAAAATCCATTTAATATGTAGTCCTCATATAGAGGACGTATCAGATATTAAACTGATAAGAACAGATTTTTTCTTTTGAAAAAATTTATTGACACTAATACATCACATTTTCATAAAAACTTCATATTTAAGACATATGTTTTACCTATGAATAAAAACATCAATAAATAAGTGTAATCTGTATAACCACATTTAAAACAACAACAATAAAACAAGTTTTCCATGGGATATTCCAGATAAGGTCAATGTTGTCTAAGGTAAAAGTTACATGTGAAGTAGTTCTCATGCGAGTAGCAGTTTGTATTGAGTGTCTTTAAAAAGGAGTGCATTAGTTAATATGCTCTCTTCCAAGTCCATTTTTTGTGCAGGAGCGCAGTGAGTCCCTACCCAGGGAAACTCATTTCGCTCCCCCAAACAGTAGGTCTCTCGGGATCCTGTCGTGGTGCTCAGAGGAGATCCCCACCCTGTTGCTCCTTCCCACCTGCCTCACCCGGAGAGCCAGGCCGTCGCTGCTTTGACCTTTTTGTGTGTAGCTCCGGCTCCTTCATCCGAATGGGCACAGAGGCGATTCTTCTTTGTGGATGTGTCCTAGGCCCGCCGCCTGCAGCTCCGGCCGCTTGAGCCGCCGCTGCGGCCATCCGGATCACAGCCACGGGGGGGATCTGCATGCGCTTCCTCACCAGCAAGTTCCTGGAGGTCCACATGGCGTCTTTCATAGCGGCTAGGGTGAGCCACTGCTTGGCAAAGTCATTCTTTTTCATTTTTGTTTGGCTCACCCCATAGAGCACAAGTTGTGCTGTGAGGACCTCCCTTGCTGGCAAGTACGGGAATTGCAAGGAGCCGTTGCTGTTGCCCACTGGTCTGCAGCAGCGCTGCACTCCCAGAGCAGGTGCCTCACCGACTCGGGCGCGCCACAACCAGGTCGCGAGCAGGTTGAGATCGCTGACATGCCCCGGGAGTGCATAACGGACCTGACTGGGAGGATCTCATGAGCCACCATCCACGACAGGTCCCGGAGTCTGTTTGGGAGAGCGGAATGGTTGACGTTGCACCAAACTGTTGAGGGCTCGCCGAACGCGAGCCCACGCACTGGACTCACTGGTTCCCGCTCCTGCACAACAGAAATCAAAGAGCGGTGGTTTGTTAAAACATGCAACTCCTCTGCCTCCAAGTTAAAATGCTTTAAGAACGTCTGGATAAAAGCATAGGATGGTGGCAGGCTAAAAGACACAGGCACCTTAAGGTCGGTGGGTAAAATCTTCAGTCTTCTGAGGTAAGAACCCATCCAGAATCGTGTCATTGCTTTAGTTTTGGGGTTTCCGGATGGGTCTGTGGCCTGTAGGATGTGCAGTGTAGTGTATCTGCTTCCTAAAAACAAATAAAAATCAGGCACTCCTTTTCCTCCTTTCTCTTTTTGTTTCTTCATTACATCTCTCCTCAGTCTTTCCCACTTGGAGCCCCACAGAAAGTAAAAAATGGCTCGGTCCAGGTCTAAAAGCACTTTTCTAGGTGGGATAAAAACAGAACTGATTAGTAAAAGCAAAGGTAAAATCACGGCTTTGATGATTAAAACCTTTCCTTCAATGGTCAGTCCTCTAAGTCCCCAGTATCCTAGTCTTTGCTTTACTTTCCCTACCACGTCTGGCCAGTTTGATGTCCCTCCCCCTTCCTTGTCAAAATTAATCCCCAGTATTTTCTGTTTTGTCTGGGTTATAGTCACGGGGAGTCCTGCAGTCTCAGTCGCTGTCCATGGCCCGTAAAATTGGGCTTGGGTCTTGTTTCTGTTTAGTTTTGCCCCAGAGGCCCGTCCATACCAGTCAGTGAAGTCCAGAGTCCTATTGATGGATATTAGGTCTGTACATAAAATGTTTACGTCGTCCATATATAAAACACACTTTGTCGATAGTCCCCCGCTCCCCGGGACTCTCACCCCATTGATTCGGTGGTCCCTTCTCAAGCTCTGTGCCAGTGGTTCCACACAGATGATGTAGAGGAGGGCAGATAACGGACAACCCTGACGGACACCGCAGTGGATGTTTACTGCTTTTGTCAGATGCCCGTTAACAAGGAATTTGCTGGTAATGCCCCGGTACAGCAGACCCACCCAAGCTATAAACCTTTCTGGGAACCCCATTTTTTGCAGTACCTGGAAAAGGTACTGGTGCGAGACCCGATCAAAGGCTTTCTCAAAGTCTAAATTTAGTACTGCTAGCCGAATGTTTCTGTCTCTCGCATAACAGATGGTGTCTCGGATCAGTACGAGGCTGTCGGTTATCTTCCTCCCCGGGATGGCACAGGCTTGATCCGGGTGAATCAGGTCTTCTAAAAACAAGGACATACGTGAAGCTAAAAGTTTACTAAAAAGTTTACAGTCAAAGTTTAAAAGTGTAATCGGTCTCCAATTCTTCAAGTCAGTCTTGTCTTTTTTTTTGTGAAGAAGAGTCACTATCCCTGCTCTAAAACTGTCAGGAAGTCGCTCAAGTTGCTCAAATTCCATAAAAACAGTAAACAAGTCAGGTGCTAAAATATCCCAAAAGGTCAAATAAAATTCCAAGGGAAGTCCATCTTGTCCTGGGGACTTCCCTTTCTTAAAATTTGTAAAACATTTATTTAACTCTGAAATTGTAAAATCTTGGGTTAAAAGCACACTGTCTTTTACTGTTTTTTCTATGAAATTTAAAACTTCTGTCATGGTGTCCATTTCAACAGGTTTTTGTTCGTACAATTCACGATAAAATTGTTCAACAGCTTGTTTAATTTCTTCCATTGAATCAACTGTGCACCCGTTCTCTTTTGTTAGCTTTAAAATGGCCCCCCCTTTATTCACAATTTTCTTAAAAAAATACCTTGTGCACTTCTCTCCTTCCTCTATTTCTCGTTCCCTGCTTCTTAAAATGACACCCTTACTTTTAATATCTGCTAAAATCGACATCTCTGTTTTCACTTGTTTAATTTCATCATTAAAATCCATCCCTTGTTGGTTTAATTTAAAATAGCGCTGTAGTCGCTTCTGCAGTCCCATCATGCGTCTGTTTTCCCTATTCTTTTTTCTCCTACCTGCCTGTCTAAAGAAAGTCTGGGTCTTTTCCTTCACCATTTCCCACCAGTGTGCACGTGTATCGTAAAAGTCTTGAAGGGTCTGCCACTCGTGGTACTGCTCCCGGTACTGACTAACTATTTCATTTTCTTTTAAAAGGGAGCAGTTTAGTTTCCACAGACCACTTCCGGAAGTCACACCCGAAGAGAGTGATAGGGTGCAGGAAAGCATCAGGTGATCGGAAAAGAAAACGGGGGTCAATCTAGCATTGGTTGGTGGGCAGTCCCGTGTAAAAAGGTAGTCTATACGAGAGGCTTTGGTGCCATCACCACTGAACCAGGTGAAGCCCTCCTCTCTGGGATGCATGGTCCTAAAACAGTCCTGAAGTTTAAAATCCTTGCATATGCCCTGTAATAAAACCGATGTTTTGTCAACTTTAAAAAATTCCCCTGCTCTTTTTCTGTCACTCCTGCTTAAAATACAGTTAAAATCACCCCCTAAAACTAGTGGTGCCCTACCTAGCATGTGGGACTGCAGGTCTTCTAAAAGGTCATACCGGTCATTTTTTTCGTTAAAGCCATAAATATTTAAGAGGTTAAAATCTTGTCCCATAAAAGTCAAATGTGCTAAAAGTGCCCGTCCGTCTCTCACCACAGTGCTGCCCTTCACCAGAACCTGAGGGTTTTTGATTAAAATGGCCACTCCATCATTTTTGTTTTGGTTGGATCCACTCCACAATGATGTCTGTGGCCACATCTCCTCCCACTGTCTGTAGTGCTTTAAAAACGGTAGGCCGCATTCCTGTATTAAAAGAACATCTGACTTAAAAGAACTAAGAAAGGATAAAACACTCTGGGCTCTAACTTTCGACTTTACACTTCTCACATTAATAGTTGAGAGAGTGAGTGTCATGAGTATGGTTAAAAACAACAGGTATGACATCTTAAAAGACTAAATGAGGGTTAAAACATTTAAAATGTCTTAAAAGCAGTTATGTAATTTCTTGTGAACGGAGCTCTTCCTTCACTTCTACAGGTGAGAGGCGAGGGTGTTGAGCTCTATTCCCCGGTCGGACTCTGGGGGTTGGCCTCTGTTGCAAGGTTTTGTTAAACTTTGAGTCTCTAGGGGTTGATTGCAGAACTACATTTAAAAAAGAGACCTCATTTGGTGAATTGGAGGGGAAGACTCTGGGCTCCTCCACAGATGAACTGTCTGAGGTAGTCCCAGCTCTTCCCCTCTTCTCTGAGACTATAGGAGAATCAGAGGACAATTCTGATGCAAGCCTCTTTGTTTGCTGGGCATCTGGGAGGGAGGCATCCTCGCTGTCATCGTGTGATTGGACTTCTTCACATTCTGAACTAGCTCCGCCTTCTGCCTGCACCACCTCCTCCTCTCCAGAACTCTCCATTGGTGGGGGTGTAGCAGGCCCCTCCCCCTGATAAGAACAGATTTTTTTCTTTTGAAAAAATTTATTGACACTAATACATCACATTTTCATAAAAACTTCATATTTAAGACATATGTTTTACCTATGAATAAAAACATCAATAAATAAGTGTAATCTGTATAACCACATTTAAAACAACAACAATAAAACAAGTTTTCCATGGGATATTACAGATAAGGTCAATGTTGTCTAAAGGTAAAAGTTACATGTGAAGTAGTTCTCATGCGAGTAGCAGTTTTTTATTGAGTGTCTTTAAAAAGGAGTGCATTAGTTAAAATGCTCTCTTCCAAGTCCATTTTTTGTGCAGGAGCGCAGTGAGTCCCTACCCAGGGAAACTCATTTCGCTCCCCCAAACAGTAGGTCTCTCGGGATCCTGTCGTGGTGCTCAGAGGAGATCCCCACCCTGTTGCTCCTTCCCACCTGCCTCACCCGGAGAGCCAGGCCGTCGCTGCTTTGACCTTTTTGTGTGTAGCTCCGGCTCCTTCATCCGAATGGGCACAGAGGCGATTCTTCTTTGTGGATGTGTCCTAGGCCCGCCGCCTGCAGCTCCGGCCGCTTGAGCCGCCGCTGCGGCCATCCGGATCACAGCCACGGGGGGGATCTGCATGCGCTTCCTCACCAGCAAGTTCCTGGAGGTCCACATGGCGTCTTTCATAGCGGCTAGGGTGAGCCACTGCTTGGCAAAGTCATTCTTTTTTATTTTTGTTTGGCTCACCCCATAGAGCACGAGTTGTGCTGTGAGGACCTCCCTTGCTGGCAAGTACGGGAATTGCAAGGAGCCGGCTGTTGCCCACTGGTCTGCAGCAGCGCTGCACTCCCAGAGCAGGTGCCTCACCGACTCGGGCGCGCCACAACCAGGTCGCGGGCAGGTTGAGATCGCTGACATGCCCCGGGAGTGCATAACGGACCTGACTGGGAGGATCTCATGAGCCACCATCCACGACAGGTCCCGGAGTCTGTTTGGGAGAGCGGAATGGTTGACGTTGCACCAAACTGTTGAGGGCTCGCCGAACGCGAGCCCACGCACTGGACTCACTGGTTCCCGCTCCTGCACAACAGAAATCAAAGAGCGGTGGTTTGTTAAAACATGCAACTCCTCTGCCTCCAAGTTAAAATGCTTTAAGAACGTCTGGATAAAAGCATAGGATGGTGGCAGGCTAAAAGACACGGGCACTTTTAGGTCGGTGGGTAAAATCTTCAGTCTTCTGAGGTAAGAACCCATCCAGAATCGTGTCATTGCTTTAGTTTTGGGGTTTCCGGATGGGTCTGTGGCCTGTAGGATGTGCAGTGTAGTGTATCTGCTTCCTAAAAACAAATAAAAATCAGGCACTCCTTTTCCTCCTTTCTCTTTTTGTTTCTTCATTACATCTCTCCTCAGTCTTTCCCACTTGGAGCCCCACAGAAAATAAAAAATGGCTCGGTCCAGGTCTAAAAGCACTTTTCTAGGTGGGATAAAAACAGAACTGATTAGTAAAAGCAAAGGTAAAATCACGGCTTTGATGATTAAAACCTTTCCTTCAATGGTCAGTCCTCTAAGTCCCCAGTATCCTAGTCTTTGCTTTACTTTCCCTACCACGTCTGGCCAGTTTGATGTCCCTCCCCCTTCCTTGTCAAAATTAATCCCCAGTATTTTCTGTTTTGTCTGGGTTATAGTCACGGGGAGTCCTGCAGTCTCAGTCGCTGTCCATGGCCCGTAAAATTGGGCTTGGGTCTTGTTTCTGTTTAGTTTTGCCCCCGAGGCCCGTCCATACCAGTCAGTGAAGTCCAGAGTCCTATTGATGGATATTAGGTCTGTACATAAAATGTTTACGTCGTCCATATATAAAACACACTTTGTCGATAGTCCCCCGCTCCCCGGGACTCTCACCCCATTGATTCGGTGGTCCCTTCTCAAGCTCTGTGCCAGTGGTTGATAAGAACAGATACTACACTTGATCTTAGCCAAAAGGCCGAGAAGCGATAACCCTCCACTCTTTCACGTCCGAGAGCCCTTCCTGGCACAATGCGCACTTGTGGCGGTGCTCTTTTTTTGCCTACAAAGCGTCACTTTGCACCTCCGCCCACCCGCTGCAGTGAGCACTCTTCAGCCGTTTCAGATGGTACAACTTTGCACTCCCGCCCGCTCAGGACAAAGTTAAATGTATGAGGATCAAAACCAACAATGGCCTGGGACATCTCAGCAGGTCCAGGATCAGAAACATGGAGACTGAGGGCCAATAGAAACAGAGGTGTCTGCCAACCAATCAGCAGCAGCCCAAGCAGGTTAACTTCCTCGTGTCTGTGTGTCTGTGTGTGTGTGTGTGTGTGTGTGTGTCACAGGGTGATCGGCAGATTATTCAACAAAAGACATGCAGGACGCAGAAGTAAATATAACTGTATTTTTTTGAAGAATTGGAAAGAATTGTCCTTGTGGATAAAAATCATGTCATTAACATCCATTTCTGTGACGGAAGTTAATAATTATTTGTGTTGACAGCAGCACCGTCACTGTGAAGGAGAGAGCATGAGAGTGTTATAAATAGTAGCTGAGGGATCACTATTGTTTATACCTGGGTGGTAGAACACAAACACTTCTACACATAGATTATATAAACCACCCCAGTCAGAACATCACCTGAGATGTCTACCCTGTGAGGGACATTTGTTTTTTGAGGTGTGGGAGTTAGAGGCAGCTGGAAGCTCTAACAGTCAACCAGCCACAGAGGATGAAGCTCTGATCACTTTTTTCTCATTCTCATGAGAAAATCTCAGCAATCTCATTGCTTTACAACTTCACCGCTTGACTAGGCTCATGGATTATCTATATACAATACATCTTGACTGTAAAGTCCAATAGCTGCCCTGACATACATACATTCTTTAACTTTACTAGGTTAATTACCATATGCACTTATGACTGATTTTTATGAAGTAAAAGATAGTTGCATGGTGAAAAATGCAAAAAACTTAGTGTTTAGAGTGAAGATGACTTTATTTAGAGTGAAGCTCATTCAACAATAAGTAGCAACACAGTCTCACTCCCACTGCGCATTCAAAGAAGAAGAAGTGTGCATGGTGCAACATTCAGTCTCTCCCGCTCAGCAAAGTATATTAGGTCTATGTCAGCAACGCAGCAGTCCAGCACACAGGCCGGGGCACTGAGGGCAGCCTGCTGAGTCCACTTTTTTTAATTCTTTTGAAGAAGAATAAATAAGGTAAGTTATCAAGCAAGTATGTTTGTTAATATGTTTTAATTACTGCTCTGACAGTTAGCGTTCACTAGCTAACGTTAGCATTAGTTAGCTAGCTAACGAACCAAACAGGGATAACGTTAGCCTGTTCAGGCCATGGTTAAGGCGAGTTTGGGCGGTTTCCCACCATAGTCCTGTGATTATCTTAAAACCTTTGAACAGTTCCAAAGCCTAATTACTTTGAAAGTCTCACATTTGAAATGTTGTAGCATGAGTTTTCCGTTTTCCCCAAATTGACAGCGATGGCATTTTGGCCTGACTTTCAAATTTGCAACGTGGAAATTACGGTTTTCAGTTAAGGCAGCATGAATGTGTTTGATGCAGAGAGGAGGATAAATGAGGTTCATAATGCACTGGCGCTGTCTTTCCTTGGGGAAATGGTGAAGGCTGGTGTAGTAGCATAGATGCTTTCGCATCCTATGAGTCATGACGGCCCTAATTGCACACCGCAATAAGGGTAAATAGCCATAGACTGCAGGTGGGATGGACTATATAGCCCAGTTACCTCCTCATCTCGCTCTTTTTGCGCTCCGTGCCCATATTATTTCCCAGCAGAGTGGCTGAGCTCAGGTGTCTTGCTCCGTGTGCGACACATAACCCAGTTGGTTTGAGGTGGTATTAATATTTTCAAAATAAATTGGCAATTGGCAACAATTTATCAAGAACCCATTTTAAATTTGGAACTTCATACCAATATTGCTCCATATGTAGTATCTATGTGGGGGAAAATTATGTTTGTAGATCAATGACCAAGAAAGAAGCATCTGTTTATGAGAGTAGGATAGTTTTGAGGGGATTTTTTCAACATTATAATTACAAAGTAAAAAGAAATTTAGGCCTCCTAATTTAGAGAAAATTAAATTCGGTATGAAGTTCCAAATTGAAGATGTGTTCTTGATAAATTGTTTAAGCCAATTTATCCATAAGGTCACTGTGAGTGTTCATAATGGCCAAATGTGTTAGTCTCTCCTGCGTCATGGTGCTGCGCAGCCAGGTTTTCAGGCTGAGAAAGAGCGCTCAGATGCTGTGACAGATATGGGCAGGGCCAGGGAAAGCCTAATGATCTTCTCCACCTCTGACAGCATGGAGCGGGGTTGGTGCTGCAAGGTTTGCAGGATGGACCCCTTTGCAGGAAAGCCCTCCTCTGTCCCCCGTCCCTACACACAACTATAAAGAATGTGAAGGGGACAAAGGGCCTCCTCACACCGGAGGGCAAAGTTGTTCAGGTATGTTGATTTGTCTTCATCAGAAGAACACACTAATACACTCAGATAAATGACCGTGCTTAATTGTAATTCAGAGATACAAACATTTTAGGTAGACAAAGTAATGCCTACCAGTATTTGAAATGTTTTATTACAGAAAAGCTGTTGCAATGACATGTTTAGGTCTAATTAGATCACTAAGTGATTGAACTTGTTCTTATTTAGCTCTCAGCTGTGAAAAAGGTCCGCAGTGGGAGAGAGGAGGTCCCGCTGCGTGAGGTGAAGCTGCAGCAGGTAAGACCAGAGAACGGGAGGATTGGAGAGGAGGGACAACCTCTGTAGTTTCTAGCTAAGGGAAGATAAAATAAGACAACTTTCATATTCTGTGAGTACCTTAGTAGTCTATGGGAGTGTGCTAACTGTCTCTTTCTGTGGCGCTGGTTGTTTCTATGTTTACTGTGGTCACTTGTAGGCTGCACATTACAGAGTAATCTCTGGTGCCTTTATAGTTCTGACATCTCATACTGTGTTCTGTACAGGATAAAGCTTCTGCCTCCCTCACGCTGTGGCGGGAAGCTGCAGTCCAGGAGCTGGACCTCGGCAGCCAGTGCAGGATTACCCACTTAAAGTCCAACATGGATGCAGGAGGGGACTTCCTGCACACAACACCCTACAGCAATGTAGAAGTAAAAAGCATTCTAATTCATCTAATCTAAAAACACATTCTAATCAGAATCAGAATGAGCTTTATTTGCCAAGTCGGTAGGCACATACAAGGAGTTGTTTTCTCTGGTTTAAACATGTAAAAGGCCACATGAAGTTTGGAGGTCTGCAGCAATTGACTCTGCAGAAAGGTCGCCAACCTTCTGCAGAGTCCATTGCTACAGACCTCCAAACCCGCTCTGTCATTTTACGTGGCCGACCACTTGGTGGCTGAGCTGCTGGCGTTCCCAGTCGCTTCCACTTTGTTCTAACACCACTGACAGCTGACTGTGGGACATTTAGGAGCGAGGAAATGTCTCCACTGGACTTGTTGCACAGGTGGCATCCTATCATGGCACCACGCTGGAACCCACTGAGCTCCTGAGAGCGAGCCATTCTTTCACAGATGTTTGTAGAAGCAGTCTGCATGCCGAGGGGCTTGCATTTCTACACCTGTGGCCATGGAAGTGATGGGAACCCCTGAATTTAATTATCTGGATGAGTGAGTGAATACTGTTGGCAATCTAGTGTATATTATACAGACATAAAATGGCAAATGATCTGACACAATTGAGAAAGAGATTAAAGAAATAAACAAGGAGTAAGAAAGGGGTTTAATATCTAGCTGCAAGGTATTATGGGACATAAGTGCTGTTTGTTTTGGCAGGTGCTGATTGTGACTGATGAGGCAGCTGGAGTGGAGGTGATGGGCGTGATGGAGAGCAGCACAGGGGGGGTGCTGGAGCTCCTCATGTCCAGCACCGAAGTCTTTTATATTTCCCAGGACTTGTGGGAGCCCTTAAAAAGGGTAAAGTCTTTCTAAATATAAAATATATTGGGACAAAAATCATTAACATTGAGGCAGTGGAAAGACCCTGCCCTCTGGCAGAATACATTTCATATATATGTATATAGTTTACACATAGTTAATATTGTTTTATGTTCTATTTTTATTAATGACGTTTCTTTGAAAATCTAATAAAAATGAATTTAAATCCAGCATTTGGCTCAGTTGTATTGCTGTGGTAATATAGTCTGTGAAGATGAAGTGAAGATAAAAACTCTCCCAACCAAGGCTCAGCTCTGAAATACTACTGACAGGAATTTCAGATGTGAGATGGTGACAGAGGGAGGACACCTGAAGAAACCCTGGACACAATCAGACTTCAGATTTATTCATCTATTCAATAAAGATATATTTCAGTACTCTGTTTTAACGTAACATATAACAGTACAGATGCACATGTTCATTTATTTGTCATTTCAGTTCAGTTTTATTAACACAGACACAATTAAAAGAAGTAGCTTAGCTAAGGAATCCTACAAAATGCACCGTAACTTCTGTTCAATCCCGAGCACGCACAGAAGTGTGGGAAGAAAAAACTGAGTTTTAACAGGAAGAAAGCTCCATCAGAACCAGAACCAGGAAGGGCGGCCATCTGCCTGGAGCAGCTGGGGCTGAGAGGACAGAAAAGAGGGGACAACAAGCAGCGTAACACCAGGCCAGGGACACCTGCTGAGAGAGAGGAACAAGTTAATGACAACAATGATGTCACATGTACATGGAGAGGAGAGGTGCATCATGGGAGCTCCCCCAGCAGGCTGGGCCTACAGCAGCAGAACTATGGGATGTTTCAGGCTCAGCTGAGCCATCCCTAACTATAAGCTTCATCAGAAAGGAAAGTTTTGAGCCTGATCTTAAAAGTAGAGAGGGTGTCTGCTTCCTGAAGCCAAACTGGCAGCTGGTTCCACAGAGAGGGGCCTGATAACGGAAGGCTCTGCTCTGCCATTTACACAAAAGGGGGAGATTAACATTATGCAGGACAGGTCCGATCCCTCGGTCAGTATATATCTCATGCAAATTTGACTGTATCCATTGAACTTATGATAGAATCATGCACCGTATTAGTCATTTTGGGGAACTCTGATTAAAGTTTTAAGAATGTCTCTTGCTGACATTACATTTTATAACATTTAAGTCTAACACACCATGTTATTGTGATAAAATTAAAGGTTACGACTCTTAAATAACAGTACAACAGCTACAAGACGTCCAGGTTACACATATAACAGGGCTAAAATTGACAGGATTTCAGCTGAAAAACACTTTGAAAGATGGAAGTTGTAATAATCCTAAACCTGTCACTTGATTTCATTGTAAGTCACAAATTTGTTTTGTACTATTAACAAAATTTCAACAAACTTCTATAACTGCTTAACTTGACGGATAAACATACATTTATATTTATATCTAAATATCTGTTGTTGTAATATAATGTAAATGTAATATAAATATCTCAAGTGTTTCCAGTTAAAGCGAGTCTGCCATGTTAGCAGAAAGTATTACCTTATTGCTGAATATACTGTCCTGTTCCTGTGGGCAGTGTCTGTGATTGACAGATAAAGCAGCCAATCAGCACATGATGTTCACTGCAGGGCAGCTGCTTACTCGTGTGTACAGTATCTGACTAAATACATCCCAAAGAAGGAAAGTGGTCTGTCAGAGTACCTGCAAACTGTCATGGAGAATTCCAACATGGACAGAGTTAATGAGTGTGATGAGATGAGAGCTGTCATGCAGGCTCACTCCAGAAAGAGAGAGATCAGTGCTCAGGAGTGTGTGACTCGTGCATGTGGAATAAAGATGAAGAAGTGCTCACGCAGTGTTGTGTTCATTCCTACTGATGACAGTCCAGTGAAAATGAGTCGCCCCATGTCATTCTTGGAGGACACCCCGTCAGAGTCTCGTAATGTCTGGATGACGAGTTTGAGTGACAAATACAAAGCCAGACCCGAGACCCCAGAGTATGAGGAGATGTGCTCGGCTGATTTTGCTGCTAGCTGCAGGTTTGTCAGTGCAGACCACTCAAAGCGTGATGGTGTTTCACCACTTCTGAATGAGCTGGGATTTGTCCAAAGGCGGAAAAATGATAAGCCCTCTGTCATCAGATATTACCAATGTTCCAAGGAGAAACACCCCGAGCAGTTTTATGCCAGATTACTGAGACTGTACCTTCCTCACCGATCCGAGTATGAAATACCAAGTGTCAAAGCCAACTGTTTTACTCTCTTCTTTCACTGGAACTGCAGCTTTCAGCATCTGTGGCACAACACTGCACTCTCTGCTGAAGCTGCCACGCAGTCTGAAAGCACCAATCCAAGGACTCGCTAACCAACTGGATGAACTCACATCTGAACCTTTTAATGCTCAAATCATCATTATCGCTGAGATCTCCATGGTTTCAAAGCCTCTTTTTGCTTATGTGGACGCAGGACTGAAACAGATCAAAGGCAATCAGAGAGCGTTTGGTGGAATGTCAGTTTTAGCTGTTGGAGATTTCTATCAGCTGCCGCCTGTGCGCCAGTCTAAACCTCTGTGTGTACACGACCCAGCAGATACTGACCTGTGGCAGGAACATTTTCAGATGATCACTCTGACTGAGATCATGAGACAGAAGGATGATGTTGCCTTTGCAGACGTGCTGAACAGGATCGGGGTGAAACCAAAGGCAGACGAGCTGTCTCAGGCTGACAGAGATTTGTTGTCACAGGCCATCACTGAACCAGCTCTTTGTCCCACTGAGCTTCTGCACATTTTCCCCACCAATAAGTTGGTTGATGAACACAACTCAGCAACACTGGCTTTGTTCCATTCCAACATTATCACGATGGATGCAGATGACTTCCAGAAAGATCCCGAACAGGCAGAATGGCCCGTAAAGACACACCATGTAAGGGAGGCCGAAATGATTTCGCCCACACTCTGAAAGCTGCTGAAGGGGCTCGTGTCATGCTCACCAGAAACTTTGACATTCAGAACGGTCTGGTTAACGGGGCTTCTGCCACACTGATGTGCATAGTGACTTCTGAGGATGATCAACACATCACTAAGCTGGGCCTGAGGATGGATAATCAGACAGGTGTAGCAAGAATCCAGAGTGGAGCTCCAGAATCTGCCAATCTGGTTTACATGGAGAGAGCAGAGGAGAAGCTGAAACAGAACGGAGTGCTACGCAGACAGTTTCCTGTGAGGCTGGCGTTCTCCTGCACTGTCCATAAAACCCAGGGCCTCACAACACATGCAGCCGTGGTGTCCCTGCAGAAAGTCTCTGAAGCAGGTATGGCTTATGTAGCTCTCAGCAGGGGGACGTCTCTCAGTGGGCTGGATTTACTGGATTTGGATGAAAAGAAAATATACGCCAATGCTGAAGTGAGCGCAGCGCTCCAGACCATGAGACGAGCCGATGTGGATCACATGATGCCTCTTCTTCAGGTGAGAGAAACAGTACACAGGCCCGACACTCTGAGCCTTGTTCAGCACAACACAGAGGGACTGCCATCTCACATCTGTGACATCAGGAGACATCATGAGCTGTGCCTGGCAGATGTCCTGTGTCTGACAGAAACTCACCTGCAGGGCTCCTTTGTTGCAGACAGGCTGCATCTGGACGGCTACAACATGTTCAAGCGCAACAGACACACGTCCTACACTCAGTATCCTCAGATGGCCAGCAGAGCAGGTGGCGGGGTTGCTGTCTATGTGAGAAAGCACATTCAGGTGCGTGAGAGACAGTATTTGCATAATGTGACTGATCTGGAGTTTGTGGCTTTGAAGGTTGAGGCTCCAGTCTGTGCAGTGATTGCAGCTGTGTACAGACCTCCTGACTACAGTCTGACACCGTTCCTGGAGAACCTGGGAAGCCTTTTGGATGGACTGTCACCCTGTTATTGTGTGTGGACACTTCAATGAGAATCAGGTACTCAGGTCAACAAAGCCAGTTGTAGATGTGTTTCAGTCTAAGGGATATGTACAGCTGATCACCTCTGCCACCACAGACAGGAACACGCTGCTTGACCTTATTTTCATTTCCCAGCCACAGCGATGTCTCCACTCAGGTGTCATGAGAACGTATTACAGCTATCACAACCCAGTGTTCTGTGTCCTGTCCACCAGGGAACCATGAAGAGGTCGCTGAGTCTTAAAAATCATGACAAATGTAAACAATTACTGCCTGAAGTTCGTAGTTTTGGTGAAGAGATAATAATGTTTTCTTCAGAAAAGTATAAGAAAAGTTTTATCACAAAATCTGAAGAGCTGAAATATGCTATTGATATTTAACTGAATCGGATAATGACTTTTTTCCAAATACTTTATTTTTTCTCAATATCGGACGTTTCTCCTCATAAAATATTATTGACAGCTAATATAATACTTATAATATAACCCTCATACCTGATTTAAAACACAACTTAATTTCTGAAAAGGGACATTTTTGTCCCCTTTTAAAACCACCTAAAAACATCATATATTAATATTTTTTCCACTTTATTTTTCATAAATCTTTTATTCCACTTCAGTTCTAATCATAACTACCAAGTTTTCAATTATTTAAAGAAAATGAACCCTTTAGATGCCAATTTGAACTTTTTAGCCCAAATTTGAAATCTTTAGGTGCCAGTATTTTCAAAATATGGAATGCAAAGTGGAATTATTGAGTAGGGATAATTATGGTCTGGGATATAGCTAAAGCGGAACAAGACAAATATTCTCTCTGCCTTCTGCTTCTGCACAAGAGAAACAACAAAGAAAGCAGAGTGCTGCTGAGATAACAGCAGCTGAGTCCAGAACTCATTAACACAACATGAATAACAGGAAAGTCTCTGAGGACATTAAACAGCTTTGGCTTGTTGTCAGATTCGGATCCATTCATGAAGCTAAACTGGTGGTTTGGTGCAGCAAACTGGTCCCAGCAGCTGGACATCAGTGGTTGGACTGGTGGACTACCTCAGTGAAGAGTAGAGGCCATCTGGCTCTGCTGGAGACTCTGAAAACAAACACACACAGTTCCAGCTGCAGGAAACACAACTCCAGGAGAAAGGATTGAAGCTGATTATCTCTGGGACGTTCAGGATCAGAGGCTCCCGCATACCTGCAGCTCCCCCTTTCATCCAAGCAGGAAAAGTCAAAGGACTGAGGCCAAAACACATCAGATGTTGCTGCATACTTGAAATGAAAGTGTTTCTGCAGCCAAAGACATTTGTACTATATTTGCACTTTATATAACTGGATGATAATCGATAAGCGACATCGATAATGGAACCGGAATTGGTCAATTTCTAACAATTCCCATCCCAAGTCCTGGGAACCTGGTGAGTGTGAAAATGATGCACTGATGGTGGATAAAGCAGTGGGACACGTCCAGCAGTGGAGCTGCAGCAGAGCTGGAGTCCGGTTGGGTTATCTGAGCATAGAGGCTGGAAGCAGGGTGAACAGCTGAGCTGCTTCTGTGCAGAGTTGGGAATAAAGAGCAGCTGTACCTCTGGTCCTGTTGGATCTGATGACTGTTTGTCCAGAAGTGAGCTGGTCTGTCCTGACTGCAGAGTAGACTGCAGCTGGATGGCTTTCTGCAACATGAAATACATCCAGATTATATCCCTGCAGGTAAAACTTTAACGTCACTGCTGCTGGGGAAAACATTAGATTTTCCTCCTGCAGCAGGATGAAGAAGACGGGACAAACAGCAACACTTTTGCACAGTTTGCTCCTCTTCTTAACACCTCTGCTGAGAGCAGTAAATAACCAAATATAGATGGTGAGAATCAGCCTGAAAGCGGAGAGTGGACGACCACGAAGCTGCAGCTTCTGTTTCTACAAGAGAACAGCTTTGAGCACAGGGTGGAAAACAGATCTGCTGTCACACTATCAGCAACCACAGCAGAGCTCTGTGCAGAGAGAAGTCTCAGCATCAGAGAACAGACAGGCATCTGCAGGAGGAAGCTGCAGCTGTGCTTTCACATGCACACTTTCTAACTCCACAGGACTATTCTGGCAAAGTTCAGAATACAACTTTAGGCAATACAGTAACATTTGCTTGTTGTGTGGAAATAAACCGTCTAACATGGTCCCAAACCAGCTCAAACTTCATCTCCAAACTAAACATCCGTCACTTCAGAACAAGAACACCAAGTATTTGGTTTGCCTGCATCAACACACTGAGGAACAGGCAACTTTCATGAGAAAAACCTCTGAGGTTTCTCTGAATGTTTGCTACGTGGAAGCTGAACTCAAAGCAAATAAAAGCAGCCACACAGGAGCAGAGGCGTGAATACTACCTGCCTGCAGAGCCTTTGTAATGAGATGCTCGGGCCTAACGCTGCTTAACAAGCAGCTAAAGTTCCTCCGTCAGAGAACACAGTTTCAGACGGAGTTTTAGAGCATCTGAATGAACTGAACACTGACATGAAAACCCGCTCACAAGTACCGACAGTGGATTCTGCCCAAAGATGCACCTCTGGAAACAACACCTGGAACGGGCCAACCTTGACATGTTCCCCCTCTGAAATGACTGAAATGAAGTGTTGCAGCACTTTGGGGGATAATCAGGTCAGGCCTAGAGAAGGAGCTCACCTCCCAGGAAGGTTTACTCCAGGAGCCTCCAGCCCACTGTTGATCCTGCGGTTCAGAGGAACAACGGACCAGATATTCATCAACGCAGTTACTGAAGGGGTCGTGGGAGTTTGAACACACAGTCCACATGTTTTTGTTGACTTAGAGAAGGCGTATAACCACGTCCCCCGAGGGATCCTGTGAGAGGTGCTGAGTGTGACGTCATGAGGGCGAGTAGAAAGCATGATTTACAGACTAAGACGTGCTGTGTGAGTGTGGCTGAATGTGGCATGTAGTGTTGAAGCTCTGAGTGCTCATTAAGATCAGAAAAGTGCTGTACAGGAACAGTCCATTTCTACTTTCTGATAAGGTTCTGTGTGGGCGTGGCCTAAAGCCCATCTCTATCTGACACCACCGTCTCTTAGAGTTCCTCAAACATTTCCTGCTGTCGACTTTAGCAGAAAACACCTGAGCTGAAACAAGGTGGGGCGAGCAGTGGTAAAGCCCTGCTGCCCCCCCCCCCCCCACAGACCACTCACACCGTTTATTCTTTACACGCTCAGCTGCAGGAGTTTGGATCAAACTGAGCATTTATTTTGCATTCTTTTCACTTAGTTTCTGTCCGCTCTGAGTTGTGTAAAGTTCCTCCTGAAGCAGCTCATCATCATGTGTTTTCCATCCGACCTCAGCCTGAGCTGTTTTAATGTCCCCTCCACTATCAGAAGTTCTCCACAGCGCAGGAACAGTTAAAGGATTTCAGCTGAAGCAGAAAAACACAGCTTCTCTACTTACAGAGCAGCTGCTGAACACTTGTTTCCAGCGTTGTGTCTCTCACTCATTTGGCCAGTTTGAGCTGGTTGTTGAAGCCCCAAATAAAGCCCGCCCTCTTCCTGAGTGGGTCCCTGTGGTTTCTTCTTCTCTTCATACACCAGGGGGCAAAGTTTTTAAAGATACAAGCCATAAACCATTAATTCCAGAAATATGTCCAAAGTTGAATGAACATGTTGTAAATAATCAGATCAGATAAATCATCTACCTTTAACTGATGTATAACTGAGCATCTGGACGCACGGCTTGGGCTGCGAGCTGAAAGACAGCTGTGACTCAGAGCATCTGAGGGAACTGAACCCATGATGAGTCCAACCCCAGGCAGCATCCCATCATCCTGAGCTGCTCCTTGTGAGCAGTGTTGTTGAACTTTAAAAGTCGTCTGGTCGTAGTTTCCACGTTCTCTGAGGCTCAGAGCTTTCAGCCGACAGCCTGAGCTGTTCAAGGGTTGAATCCTAAAGTTTCTCTTTTCATTTTGGCTTGATAAATCCCAGCCGGCTCTGAGCTGAACAACCTGCCCTTCCTTTCCTAACAGCCACCAGCATCCACAGGAGCTGAAGCCCCTCCCTCTGCTTCCAGAAGCTGCTCTGCATCTGCCTGAACCACCCAATCACAGCTTCAGCCTCCTTTCTGAGCTGCTCCCATTCTTCTGTTGGGATGCTGAACTGCAGACTTTATTTCTTTAGGAGCTTTCATCCCTCATCCTGACAAACTAAAAGCTGCTCAGGTACCAGTTTGAGTAATTAAATCAGAGGATGAAACTTTCCACCTTTCGGCAGAGAAACGCTGTCAACGCTGTTGACAGCTGGGGCGGCTGGATTTGAGTGCCTTGGAGGAGAGGGTGGCTGGCCTGATCGGAGCCACGTCTTTGCGTATGCGCAGTGTTAAAGCGCCTCTCCTGTACGGCTCATGAGCCACTCATCATTTTCCCGAAAGAGATTCACAAAGCCAGATCTGCCATCGTTTCGCCATTACCGCGCCACTACAATCACCTCTTAAATAGGCGGTTGAATAATGAGCCATCACTCTTCCAATTACGGAGTTGTACTTGTTTAATTTTTTTATTTATTTAATTTGCGTTTATGTTTATATTTATGTTGAAGTAAATTAAAACATGGGCCTTCTTTGAAGTGATAAGTCTGTAATTTTAACCAATGGGTTTGTTGCGACTCATGAGGCACGCACTAGTGACGCTGCTGTTTATGTATGCTATTGCAGTCAACGCAAGTCAAAATGGAAAATGCGTACACGGCTTCAGACCTGTCGTGGCGATTTCATCTTTCCTGCGCTCACGATGGATTTGATAAATGCCAACCTTTGCGCAGAAAAGAACGTACACACGACCTACGCATGTTTTTCGTCTTACGCAAGTTTGATAAATGAGGGCCACTATGTTTTAGTCTTCCAACATGTTTCCTGTGAAGCAGCTTTGCTCATCAACTGTCTCTGGTTTGTTCAGCTGCTTGGTGTTCTGTCTCATGCTCTGTATCCCAATAAAGTCTCCGACTTGTTGGTTTCAAACTTTGAAGACTGAGAAAAATTGAGTGGAACCTGGAATAGGCTTGAACTCAGTCCCTATGAAAAGAAAATGAAAATAGAAAGTTTAGGATTCAACCTTTCAGTGTGTAGTTGATCCATGTAGTTGTCTTATCCACCAGTGACCTCACATTTCCCCTGATGATCGAGGTAAGAAATGCTTTAAACTTCCTCCTTTTCCTCCAGTTTGTTCCTGCTCTGCATCCTAAACGTCTCCTCTTCAGCTCATCCAGATTCAGGGTATTTTTCCAGCCATTTCTTGGGCTTTTGTGAAGCTCAGTTAGCTGCACCAATAGGTGAACAACTTTCCCGTTGCTACGGTTACACATCATAACAGATGTGAAAAACTACCAGAGTGACCAGCAGAAGTCCTTCCAGCAGCATCCACACCAGCTCAGAAACATGTTTTAGAAGTCTCTGTTTTCACAGAGAAAATCTGAAGAAGATGCAAAGAATTCTGGAATAATGGTGCTGACCTGGTTCGGTTCCACCTGAACCCAAAACATTTCATCCGGAGCCAAAAGCTTCCATCCAATTTGTATCATCAATCTACATTTCTAAATAACTAAAGCTGACATATGAGTCTCCCCCTTGAGCTGTCACCTTACCGTGGTGGGGGGGTTTGCGTGCCCCAATGAGTCTGGGAGCTATGTTGTCTGGGGCTTTAAGCCCCTGGTAGGGTCACCCATGGCAAACAGATCCTAGATGAGGGACCAGACAAAGAACAGCTCACAAGACCCCTATGATGAGTGATACTTTTGGACGCCGTGTTCCCTTGCCCGGACGCGGGTCACCGGGGCCTCCCCCTGGAGCCAGGCCCAGGGGTGGGGCCCGCCGGCAAGCGCCTGGTGGCCGGGTCTGTGCCCGTGGGGCTCGGTCGGGCACAGCCCGAAGAAACGACACGGGTCCCCCTTCTTACGGGCTCACCACCCGTGGGAGGGGCCATGGGGGTCGGGTGCAATGTGAGCTGGGCGGCAGCCGAAGGCAGGGACCTTGGCGGTCTGATCCTCGGCTACTGAAGCTGGCTCTTGGGACGTGGAACGTCACCTCTCTGCTGGGGAAGGAGCCTGAGCTGGTGCGCGAGGCTGAGCGGTTCCGGCTAGATATAGTCGGACTCACCTCGACGCATGGCTTGGGCTCCGGAACCAGCCTCCTCGAGAGGGGTTGGACTCTCTTCCACTCTGGAGTTGCCCGCGGTGAGAGGCGTAAAGCAGGTGTAGGCATACTTATTGCCCCCCGGCTGTGCGCCTGTACATTGGGGTTCACCCCGGTAGACGAGAGGGTAGCCTCCCTCCGCCTTAGGGTGGGGGGACGGGTCCTGACTGTTGTTTGTGCTTATGCACCGAACGGCAGTTCAGAGTACCCACCCTTTTTGGAGTCCCTGGAGGAGGCACTAGAGAGTGCTCCTCCGGGAGACTCCCTCGTCCTGCTGGGGGACTTCAATGCTCACGTGAGCAATGACAGTGAGACCTGGAGGGGCGTGATTGGGAGGAACGGCCCCCCCGATCTGAATCAGAGTGGTGTTTTGTTGTTGGACTTCTGTGCTCGTCACGGATTGTCCATAACGAACACCATGTTCAGGCATAAGGGTGTCCATATGTGCACTTGGCACCAGGACACCCTAGGCCGCAGCTCGATGATCGACTTTGTAGTCGTATCATCGGACTTGCGGCCGTATGTCCTGGACACTCGGGTGAAGAGAGGGGCGGAGCTGTCAACTGATCACCACCTGGTGGTGAGTTGGCTCCGCTGGTGGGGGAGGAAGCCGGTCAGACCTGGCAGGCCCAAACGTATTGTGAGGGTCTGCTGGGAACGGCTGGCGGAATCCCCTGTAAGGAGGAGTTTCAACTCCCACCTCCGGCAGAGTTTCAACCATGTCCCGGGGGAGGTGGGGGACATTAAGCCCGAATGGGCCATGTTCTGTGCCTCCATTGTTGAGGCGGCCGACCGGAGCTGTGGCCGCAAGGTGGTCGGTGCCTGTCGTGCCGGCAATCCCCGAACCCGCTGGTGGACCCCAGTGGTGAGGGAGGCCGTCAAGCTGAAGAAGGAGTCCTATCGGGCCTTTTTGGCCAGTGGGACTCTGGAAGCAGCTGATGGGTACCGACAGGCCAAGCGGAACGCAGCCTCGGCGGTTGCTGAGGCAAAAACTCGGGCTTGGGAGGAGTTCGGGGAGGCCATGGAGAACGATTTCCGGACGGCCCCGAGGAGATTCTGGTCCACCATCCGGCCGCTCGGGGGGGGGAAGCGGTGCACCGTCAACACCGTGTATGGTGAGGGCGGGGCTCTGCTGACTTCAACTAGGGACGTCGTGAGTCGGTGGGGGGAGTACTTCGAGGGCCTCCTCAATCCTACCGACACGCCTTCCGATGAGGAAGCAGAGTTGGCGAGCTCGGACGTGGGACCTCCCATTTCTGGGGCTGAGGTTGCCGAGGTGGTCAAAAAACTCCTCGGTGGCAAGGCCCCGGGGGTGGATGAGGTCCGTCCTGAGTTCCTCAAGGCTCTGGATGTTGTGGGGCTGTCTTGGTTGACACGCCTCTGCAGCATCGCGTGGACATCGGGGGCAGTGCCTCTGGACTGGCAGATCGGGGTGATGGTCCCCCTCTTTAAAAAGGGGGACCGGAGGGTGTGTTCCAACTATAGGGGGATCACACTCCTCAGCCTCCCTGGTAAGGTCTTTTCGGGGGTACTGGAGAGGAGGATCCACCGGATAGTCGAATCTCGGATTCAGGAGGTGCAGTGTGGTTTTCGTCCTGGCCGTGGAACAGTGGACCAGCTCTTCACCCTCCGCAGGATCCTGGAGGGAGCATGGGAGTTCGCCCAACCTGTCTACATGTGTTTTGTGGACTTGGAGAAGGCGTTCGACCGTGTCCCTCGGGGACTCTTGTGGGGGGTGCTCCGGGAGTATGGAGTGCCGGACTCCTTGATATGGGCTGTTCGGTCCCTGTATGACCGGTGTCAGAGTCTGGTCCGCATTGCCGGCAGTAGGTCGGACATGTTTCCTGTGAGGGTTGGACTCCGTCAGGGCTGCCCTTTGTCACCGATTCTGTTCATAATTTTTATGGACAGAATTTCTAGGCGCAGCCAGGGCGTCGAGGGGGTCCGGTTTGGCGACCTCAGAATCGGGTCTCTGCTTTTTGCGGACGATTTGGTTCTGTTGGCGTCGTCAGGCCGTGACCTTCAGCTCTCACTGGAGCGGTTCGCAGCCGAGTGTGAAGCGGCTGGGATGACCATCAGCACCTCCAAATCTGAGACCATGGTCTTTGGCCGGAAAAGGGTGGAATGCTCTCTCCGGGTCGGGAATGAGATCCTTCCCCAAGTGGAGGAGTTTAAGTATCTCGGGGTCTTGTTCACGAGTGAGGGACGAATGGAACAGGAGATTGACAGACGGATTGGTGCGGCGTCTGCAGTGATGCGGGCTCTGCACCGGCCCGTCGTGGTGAAGAAGGAGCTGAGCCAGAAGGCGAAGCTCTCGATTTACCGGTCAATCTATGTTCCTACCCTCACCTATGGTCACGAGCTGTGGGTAGTGACCGAAAGAACGAGATCGCGAATACAAGCGGCCGAAATGAGTTTCCTCCGCAGGGTGTCTGGGCTCTCCCTTAGAGATAGGGTGAGAAGCTTGGTCATCCGGGAGGGGCTCGGAGTAGAACCGCTGCTCCTCCGCATCGAGAGGAGTCAGATGAGGTGGCTCGGGCATCTGGTGAGAATGCCTCCTGGACGCCTCCCCGGTGAGGTGTTCCGGGCCCGTCCCACTGGGAGGAGACCCCGGGGAAGACCCAGGACACGTTGGAGAGACTATGTCTCTCGGCTGGCCTGGGAACGCCTCGGGGTCCCCCCAGAAGAGCTGGAGGAAGTGGCCGGGGACAGGGACGTCTGGGTCTCTTTGCTCAAGCTGCTGCCCCCGCGACCCGATCCCCGGACCAGCGGAAGATAATGGATGGATGGATGGATGGACATATGAGTTTATTATTTTATTTTTTTAACTAGAATTATATTACGGTGGAATTCTGCAGTTAAAGAAAGAGGAAAACCTCCATTTAACCACGAGTTACAGCAGATTAAATCTATAAATTAGTGTGAATATAAATATATATGGCGAAAAACACTTACTTCATGGTCGCACTGGAGGAAACTCAGGTATTCTGCAGAAGCACAGGAGGTCATCCCCTTCAGATTATGAATATCTGACGTTGATTCCTGCTTTTAAAATAATCAATTAGAAATCCCTACCAGTGAGATGACACTGCCACCAGGAGGTCAAATTGGAACATTATACTATTGTTTGGATCAAGCACTGTGTTCTTCAACAACCTTCAGTTTTACAGATCATTACGGAGGTGGAAAAAGTAAACACAAACTACTGAAAAACACTGAAGCACAGAAGCAGCGCTCAGTGTGCTTTCGGAGCAGGAACCCCAGAAAGACTTCTGGGGACTGAGGGCATTTTCCTCATTTTTACGTCCCTTCATTCATTTGCCTTTTTCAAGCACTTGTTATTACTTATTTGAATTGGCTGATGAGACAATTCTTCATGCTGCTTCCTGATTTTGATTAGTTTCAGGTGTAGTCTGAGTAAGAGGAGAGAATAATGCAAAACAAGAAACTGCAGCACTGATCAGACACGGCTGGATCTAAACAGGAAACACTCCCTGAGAACCAGATCTAACGTGTGACTTCCACTGTGAGTCAGCTCAGTTACAAACTGGGTTTAACTTCTGAGGTTCATCTCTGACTGAGGGACTGTCTCTGTCCCGCTAACAGCCCCCCCGGCTGGCTCGCCATGTTTTGCCACATATACACAACATGACGGGGTTCATTCGGGGGAGGTGACTTCACTGATGACCATCTGCATACAGGAAGACAGTCCTGCGTAACATTCAGTCGCTACAGCGACTGTCTTGCATTTCTGGTGGCTACTTCCTGTTCAGCCAGGACCGTAGCGCCAGTCGTTAACACACAAAAGTCACCGCTGATCACATCTTTAGGCCAAAGTGGGATTTGTCAGTGAGATTCTCCCACTGTGAGCGGCACAAAGCGCTTTCTAAGAAACTCTTAAGGACATAATAGCTGTGGGGACGTAGTTACCACAAGAACACTATACAACTCCAAGTCTGTGCTGAACATTTTCCACTGAAATGCTCAGGGTACGCCAAACACAGTCAGCTTAAAACTAAAGGGAACAAAAACAGCCTGAAGCAGGTTTAAATCATCAGCGTTTGAGTTTGTAGATACAATCCAATAAAGTATAAGGGTGTCGTGTGCACACTCTGCCACCGGGTGTTCTGGGTAAGTTGTGTAGCCGTCGGGGCAGAAGAAGAAAAAGAAGAAGAGTTGTGGACTAAAACAATGTGAGCAGCGCGACAGAGCATCTGAGATTACAGCAGAATGTCTGTTTGGTAAATCTGCTCAGCACCTGATTGTGTGAGTAACTGAGCAGTTGTAGAAGCAACAAACAGATCAGTTCAGTTTTCTCGTGTTAAACGGTTCAATTCAAAGTACCGTTAGCCTGCTTAGCTGCCTTTTCCCTCAGTGCAGCCATGACGTTTGGACTAAAATCCGTTCACATGTCTGAGTCCAACAAAACAGACATTTGAAAGAGTTTCACAGCTTGAAGTTGAGGCTCGTGCCCTTTTAGTGTTGGAACAGCCTTAACTTTCAGCTTCAGTCATGAGCATCATACAGCTGTCTGGGAAGTACAGGGAACAACTCCAAACCTTTTTTAGACTGCGTTAAAGATTTCTGGGTCTTTGGGGAAGATGATAAGGGTCAACTTTCCTCGTAACCAAACACACATTTTCTTCAAAAATATCTGTGTAGCAAGAACAAGAAAAGCATGAGAAAAGTTAACATCTGACCTTTAATGAACAATGAAATACAGACGAGTGTAAAGCTCGACTTCACATCAAACTGAAATGATATATTGCTTCTTCAGATGTTTACATAAATAAACAAAGCTGGTGCAAAGCTACTTTGTGGATCTTAACTTTAAACAAAACAAATATGTTCAGTATAACAGAATAAACATGTTTCTAGTTTCAAACAGACTGCATTTTGTTCTCTCCATCAACTCACAATTGATGCCATGTTTGTCTTGAACGTCGGGAGATCCGTCCCCAGTTAAAGCAATCCCAACAAATTATAAAGCACTTTCAATCGTTCTTCAAACATGTGCTCCCCACACAACATTCAGAACTAAAGTCCTGACAAGAGAAGGTGGTAATCCACAAAGAAGATTTTTTAATCTGAACATAGGCAAGGCTTCTGATTGGTAGTTCCTGTTGCTGCTCTCAGGTGAATGTTTGCTTATCTGCCGTGAAAATTGTTGTTGATTTAAGCCAATCATTTCTCTGCAGTGTGACTACGTTGGTGTTTCTTTAGGTTAGATAATTCAGTGAAAGCTGCCCCGCACTGACCACAAATGAAAGGTTTCTCCCCTGTGTGAATACGTTGGTGCGTCTTTAAACTAGATAATTCAGTGAAAGCTGCGCCACACTGACCACAGCTGTAAGGCTTCTCTCCTGTGTGAATACGTTGGTGTGTCTTTAGATGAGATAATACAGTGAAAGCTGCTCCACACTGACCACAGATGAAAGGTTTCTCTCCTGTGTGAATACGTTGGTGTCTCTTTCGATGAGATAATTGACTGAAAGCTGCCCCACACTGATCACAGCTGTATGGCTTCTCTCCTGAGTGAATACGTTGGTGTGTCTTTAGATGAGATAATGCAGTGAAAGCTGCCCCACACTGATCACAGCTGAAAGGTTTCTCTCCTGTGTGAATACGTTGGTGTGTCTTTAGATGAGATAATGCAGTGAAAGCTGCCCCACACTGACCACAGATGAAAGGTTTATCTCCTGAGTGAATATATTGGTGTGTCTTTAGATTAGATAATTGATTGAAAGCTGCCCCACACTGACCACAGATGAAAGGTTTCTCTCCTGTGTGAATACGTTGGTGCGTCTTTAGACTACCTAATTCAGTGAAAGCTGCCCCACACTGACCACAGATGAAAGGTTTCTCTCCTGAGTGAATACGTTGATGTCGCTTTAGATGAGATAATGTAGTGAAAGCTGCCCCACACTGACCACAGCTGAAAGGTTTCTCTCCTGTGTGAATACGTTGGTGTGTCTTTAGACTACTTAATGCAGTGAAAGTTGCCCCACACTGACCACAGCTGAAAGGTTTCTCTCCTGTGTGAATACGTAGGTGTTTCTTTAGATTAGATAATTGATTGAAAGCTGCCCCACACTGACCACAGATGAAAGGTTTCACTCCTGTGTGAATACGTTGGTGCGTCTTTAGACTACCTAATTCAGTGAAAGCTGCCCCACACTGGTCACAGCTGTATGGCTTCTCTCCAGTATGAAGCCTCTGATGATACCTCAGACGAGATCGTTTGATAACTTTCCCACAGTCCTTACAGCAGTGCCATCTGGATCCCTCTTGGGGTCTATGTTTCTGCAATGATAGAGAGGATGAAGACTTAGATCCTTTTGAAGTTCACAAAAAAGATTTTGTTCTAAGCTAACCAACATATTCTAACTGGACCTGGACAGGCCGAGCCACACAGGTCTCAATATCACAGATCAAACGTGAACGCTGAGGGTGCGTTTATAAGTGCCCTCAGCTATCAGCACTGTGCTCTGATGTGTTCTGCACACGTTCAGCTTTTTAAGCAGTAAACTCTTGCTTTTTGCTCTTTTACTAATTCTTTTTGTCATGATGAAACTCTGAAAAGGAACTTGAGCTACAATATTTCTAAATGATGGAAGGAACCAGAGTCTTGTCCAAGTTGTTCACTTAAACACCATGTAGAGGTTGGGCTGAAAAAGGTTGATGACCACTGGTTTAAAGGAATACAAATAACGGTGGTGGTATTACATGACATTCTTTACACTAACCTTCTGTTCCAGCTTACAACTCAGAGGTCTGCAGCCATTCAGATCAACAGCCACCAGGGAAACACAGTCCGTTTTAACTCAACCTTTGTTTCTCTTTGTTAAAACAACTCTACAAACCTGTCATCTAACCATTAAAGACCCAGAATATTACCACCACCAGGTTCAATTCATGTAACCCAGAGACTTTAAACACAAATAATGAAGATTAGCTCCTGAACCTCTCAAATCTGCAGACTGGGAGCCAGAAAACATCCCACCACAACAATCTACCCACTGATTTTCTTCCAGCAGATCATTCAGCCTGCAGCATATGTTGAGTCTTAGCAAATCTGGATCTGCAGCTCAGAGAGAGGATATGAAACCAGGAAACACTTTGCTGTTTTTAACCAGGAAAAACACAAACTGAGCAAATTGAACATTTATTAAGTGACTCTAATATTGATATACTTGGAATATCTGAAAGTTGGTTGACACATTCATCATCATCTACAGCAGCTACCAGCATTCCAGGATATAATGTATTTAGAAAGGCTAGAGAAGCAGGGCGAGGTGGGGGAGTATTAATCTATGTCAGAGAGAAGTTTCAACGTGAACTTATAAGGTGGCCTAAAGACATTAACACTGAGTGTATTGGTCTAAATGCATCACTCTGCTCTGCAATGTATTTTACTGCGAGTAGATCCACCTCAGCAAAGGATGTATTTTATGATCACCTTCAGACAATCTTAAATCACTGCAACTCAAAAAAGGAAATCATCCAACTCGGTGATTTTAATATCAACTGGGACATCAATTTAGGAAAAAAATTAAACAGCTGATGGATGAATACAATTTGACACAAATCATGAAAGGACAGACAAGAATAACTAATACGTCAAATACAACAATTGATCTAATATTTACTAATAATCCTGAAAGAATCTCTAAGACTTTCAATCTATTATCTGGCCTGTCAGATCCCAATTTTATCTTGTGCTCATGGAAAATTAAGAGGAAGCATTTAATGGCATCCACCAGAGGTCACCAGTTCTACTTCATACCCAAAAGCCAGAAACAATTCCTGAATGAGGAAATCCAAAATCTAGAAGGTCTAATATTCTGGAAAATAACGACATTGAGGCTAGCTCAGATAACTTTATTAAAAAAGTCAATGATATTATAACACACTTCACAAAAAAAAGGTAAATCCAAGCAACATAGAAATAATCTGTTCTGGTTGAACAATGAAATTATAAAATAAATGAAAAATAGAGATAAAGTCTTAAGGATGACCCGTAAGGTGAAAGCAGATTCTATATCGAGGCCATAAATGGGGCAAATGGTAATTAAAAACTAATATGGAACAATCTAAATGAGTTATCTCCCCATTTTAGTGATCTACAGCTCCAGGTAAATGATGAGCTAACTGACAATCTGGGGAAAACTGTGAGTTATCAATAGATTTTTCATTCGCTCAGTTGAGGAACTTGCGAAGCCCTTTAAATGCTCACATATTTCATCTCTAAAAAGGCCAGAGATTCATTTGGTCTTACTAGTGACCTTTTAAAGACCAATAAACAGGCTCTTGCTGACCCAGTTGCACATCTTGTAAATCTATCCATAAAACAAGGAACGGTACCATTGACATGGAAGATTGCTTGGGTCACCCCCGTCTTTAAGACCGACAAAATCTATCGACCCATAAGTATTTTACCTAGAATTTCCAAAGTAGCGGAGAAATGGGTTACCACAGAACTGACTGAACACTGAAATAATGGCCATGCCACTCTTCATCCAATGCAGTTTGGATTTAGGAAATTCCATTCAGCAGAGACAGCTACCTGTTATTTCCTAGAAAACTTAAAGAGCTTGTTGGATCAGGGTGGCTTTGTAGCTGCTGTATTTCTTTATTTAAAGCTGCTGCAATTCTCTCAGGAGCCATGGTGCCAGTGTCCTATTGGCTCCAAAACTGTTTACATTTGAATAAAAAAATAAACAGTCTGTATGTTTTACTCCCGGCAGCCAACAGAGGGACAGCAACCATCAGTCATGGTGGATGCAGAGACACTTGATGTGGTTGAACACTTGAAGTACCTTGGGGTAATCTTTGATACTAATATTAAAGGGATAGTTTGCCTCTTTTGACATGAAGCTGTATGACATCCCATATTAGCAACATCATTTATGAACATTGACTTACCCCCTGGAGGCAAAAATAGCGCCAAGCGATGTGAGGTCTGACTTTATCCTGGACAACAATTTTGTGATGCAAATGTATTACTCTTTTGAACGCATATTGTTTTGAGAAGCGAGACGCTTTATTTTTGTGTCCCCAGCCAACTAGCCGGACTAACTTCGTCAACTCCAAAACGAGGCTGGAACTCGGCTCACAGGACGCAGCGGGGGGTAAGTCAATGTTCATAAATGATGTTGCTAATATGGGATGTCATTCAGCTTCATGTCAAAAGAGGGAAACTATCCCTTTAATGTTCTGTTCACTCCTTTCACTCCTCCCGGGAGGTTGTATATTTTGTTTAGATCGCATCGATTTGGGTCTTGACAAAAACCGGAAGTGATGTCGTTAAGAAAATAAAAACAGGATAAAACGGGAACTTCTTTGCTGTCATTAAAAGAAGCATACCAACGACATGAAACTCAATACTTTGACTTACATTCTGATACATTGCCCAACGCGGCAAATTCATTTTGAACGTTGTAAACCATCGAGAAATGTGTTTTTTCTGCATGGGCTGTTTGGCAGATTAGCATTAAAGCTGCCGTTGGCAGGTTTTCAAAATTCTGAGTCTAAAGTCGGAATATTCGAACTGATACAATTTTCAGGTCCCTCCCCCAACCTCTAGTGACGAAGAACAAGATTCAGAAATCCTCATTCCATCTCACAAGCTTGGGTTGGAAAGGTTTTGAACTTTAAGGAGATAAGTGACAATGTGCAACTCAGAGACTTCGCAGACCAACTGAGAGGCTGTGAGGATACGCTTGCTGCCATGAAGTGTGAGGAAGAGCTCAGTGGTCACCGCACATTGGTTGAGATCATTGGCAAGCTACCATCAGACCTCAGGGCCAAATGGTTAAATAAGATCTATGACAATCATGCTGACAAACGTGTCTTTTTCTTCACCCTCTCTCTCTGTCTTTTTCTCCTGCTGTTGTCCATCATTGACTGAGAGTAGTTAAACTAGTTAATTAGTGACAGGTGGAGGGACCGCTGGCAAGCTGCTGCCGCGCCTCCCCGCTGTATTCGCTATTTTTATTTTTAAGTCTAGTTTTAACGTTGGATTTTAAACACATCTACTAGAACTGGCTTGCTTGAGAAAGTCCAGAGTGCGGGACCTAGCACTCTGTGACACCGAATCAGCAGCAAACAGTCTTTACCTGTTTGCTGCCACTGCCTCGCCACTCGTTAGCCAGCAGCTAGCTACATCAGTACAGGGCTCACCTGTATGGGACTCCTGTGGCTCCTCTCCGCACTCTGTGGCTGGATAAATCTGTACTGGTGTGCCCCTCGAAGCACACCGGTTCGGGCCGGTCCGTTGCCAACCTGCCGGCTCTCCTGGGAGCCCGTCTGCTCCCGTGGATTGCTGTCAGTGCGGGGGACGCCGCCTCCCTGTAACACCGACGGTGTCCACCTGCCGGCCGGCTAGCCTGCTGCTGATAATCCCCAACGCCGCCCCCCGTTTCCAGCGAAGCTATAACCAGCACGCCCCACTCATCTGCCTCCGTTGCGCTGGCTCTGTGGCTTCACCATCCACTGTTGGATTACGTTGCTGCCGATCTCAAACCATGTGGATTTTTAATCTGTTCCTCTGGATTGCGCTGTGCTTGACTCTCGCGAGCGCATCTCCGCCGCTCCGTTACTCGGCAGCGGAGGTGTTACATCTCTGGACCTTCTCAAGGACCCCCCCACCCCAGCTTGTATCCCATCACTACATTCTCAAACGACCAAGATACATCCACCGAGGCTCTGGACAGAACTTTCACTACACTCAACACAACAGCAATACAAACATCCGCTCCTTCTGATCCACTAGGCTCCGTCCCCTTCCCAGCACTGTACGCGTTGCCACGGCGGCCACAGAGTACACGATGAGTAGCCCCGCCCTCCGCCAAAATCACTGTGTACTGTCCCCGCTGCTCAAAGCAACCAATTACATACCACTCACCTGTCTGAAATTCTGTCTGTTTAATATCAGATCCCTCAGTAACAAGGCTCTGTTGATCGCCGACTTTATTGCTGACCACAACCTGGATATTCTATGCCTCACTGAGACCAGGCAACAACCACATGACTTCTCCCATCTCAACGCCGCTGTCCCGCCTGGTTTTTCTTTTATTAGTAAAGCCCGTGCAACTGGAAGGGGGGGTGGTCTCGCTTTCCTTCACCGTGATAACATCAAAGTCACTGCTGTCACAATCCCCCATAACTCCTCTTTTGAATGTTTAGCTATAAAACTCACAGGCCCCAAACCAACTATCATTGTGACTATCTACAGACCACCAAAACCCTCTGCTGTCTTCCTCACTGAATTCTCATCACTATTAACATCTGTATGTGCAATGTCCCCCACTGTTATCCTCCTCGGTGATTTCAATATCCACATTGACAACCCATCTAGTATCTTTGCTAAAGACTTCACATCACTCCTGGACTGTCTTAGTATCACACAACATGTCAACCTCCCAACCCATAACAAAGGTCATATACTGGACTTAATCTGCTGTACTGACATCACCCCCACTAACCTTAATGTCACTGATTTCCCCATTTCCGACCACAAAGCTGTACTTTTTGACATTCACACCCAACTACACAAAGCCAAAGAACAACGGACCATCTTCTTCAGAAACATCAAACACATCGACACCACAGATCTCTCCACCCTGATCAGCTCCTACCCCAGCCCTCACCCAGAATCCTCCCCGGCTGACCTGGTGACTCACTATAACAACTGCCTCTCCTTTTCTCTCACCACCCTGGCCCCCCTGAAAAAACGCTCAGTCTCATTTACCCACACTACTCCCTGGTTCACCCCTGAGCTTCGCCAGCTCAAAGCCACTGGCCGTCGATTGGAGCGTACTCAGACCACCTCCATCACTACAAGGATGCCCTCACCACTGCCAAATCTTCATACTACTCCAACCTCATCAACACTGGTATAGGAAACAACAGAGTCCTCTTCTCAACTGTCAGCCGCTTGCTTCAACCGCCTAAAACCCTCCCTCCTGACATCTCCACCGATCAGTGTACTGCCTTCTTGGACTTCTTCAACTCCAAAATCAACACTATTCACTAGTGATGCTCCGATCAGCATTTTTTGGACTGATCACCGATCACCAAAATCATGATCTGCCCGATTGCCGATCACTGCCGATCACGGAAGGAATCGGACATTTCCATGCCTTTCATCTAGCAGAGAGTGCACCATTTATAGAAATTAAACTGGGGACATGTAGAACAAGAATCTGGTGGAGTCGGCAGAGAACATTTTGATTTGGTTCTAAATGAAGTTTTCAAATCTGACTATGCAGAAATGAGTTTGATTCTGAATATGCTTCAATAATTTTGTTCTATCATTTTGTTTTAATCATTAAAAAGAATGTAGTAAAAAAACAACCAAGTAATGACAGGTGTATGTATTCCAACAAATGAAAAATCAACTTCGATATAGATTTCTGAGTTTACGGGGTGCACTTGAATGCACCATGAAACCGCTCACACGTTTTACCGTACAACGTGATGTAAACGGGCACTCGATTTTCAAGTGTAGCTAGCGCGACCGTGCCTCTCCGAAGCGCAGATAGCGTGATCGCAGTAAGTTTCACATCTTTCTGACACACTTTGAAGAAATTCCAGACAGGAGAGGTCATGTTGTCGAGATGCACTGTAGAGGTTTTGCCTGTTCGGTTCTGTACACACGTCACGTAACACATTAGAAAGTGGTCGCTAGAAGCCTAATTTACGTCACGTGATCGTTTTTTTGATCGGCATATTTTTCCGATCGCCGATCAGGCTATTTTTGGGCATTATTGGCCGATCGATCGGAGCATCACTACTAGTCACCAACAACTGGCCTCATCCTGCACCTCCCCAAAAGATCCACCCTGGATGATCACCACTGGACAACCTCTCATCAGCTCTCTCTCTGACTTCACCCCAGCATCAGAACACACCATCTCGGAATACATCAATAAAGCCAAAACCACCACCTGTCAGCTTGATCCTCTTCCCACCTCGCTTGTCAAAGCCTGTCTGCTTTCCATTTCTCCCATGATCCCCAACATAATTAACTCCTCCCTCACCACTGGTATTGTACCCCCCACTCTCAAACTGGCTGCCAATCACACCCATCCTGAAAAAACCTGGTGCTGACCCAGCTGTCCTCAACCGCTACCGGCCCATCTCCAACCTCCCCTTCATCTCCACGACACTTGAAAGGGTGGTTGCAGCACAACTACAGTCCCACCTCGACACAAACAACCTCCACGAACCGTTCCAATCTGGCTTCCGTCCAAAACACAGCACTGAAACAGCCCTGGTCAAAATCACCAACGACCTACTCCGTGCAGCTGACTCTGGACTACTCACCATTCTCATCCTCCTCGACCTCAGTGCAGCGTTCGACACCATCTCCCACCCTCTGCTCCTGGACCGCCTGGCTGGCATTGGGATCACTGGTGCTGCACTCTCCTGGTTCACATCATACCTCACTGACCGCCAACAATTCGTGCAACTAAGGAACCACAAGTCTGGGTGTTCGGGTGTTTCACTGGGTGTCCCCCAGGGGTCAGTCTTGGGTCCACTTCTGTTCATCATCTACCTTCTCCCCCTGGGCACACTCCTCCGTCACCATGGAGTCCATTTTCACTGTTTCGCTGTTGGTCTACATCTCTTCCAAACCCACCGCCGCCATCCCTCCCCCCTCCCTCATCATCTTTCTTGAAGACATCCGGAGCTGGATGAGCAGGAACTTCCTTAAACTTAACAGCAACAAAACCGAGGCCCTGCTCATCGGCTCCAAATCCATCCTCACCAAATCACATCACAACCCAGTTCCATCCATCATCATTGACGGATTTTCTGTACCCTTTTCACCCCAAGTCAAGAGCCTCGGCGTTATTCTGGACAGCACCCTTTCATTTGCACCCCACATTCAAAATATCACTCGAACCACATTCTTCCACCTCCGCAACATCTCCAGACTCCGCCCATCACCAACCCAATCCAGCACTGAAATCCTGGTTCATTCATTTGTCACATCCCGCATTGACTATTGCAATGCCCTGCTCACTGGACTCCCCACCAAACTCATTAACAGACTGCAAATCATCCAGAATTCAGCCGCCCGGATCATCACCGGTACCAAATCTTCAGACCACATCACCCCTGTTCTCATCCAACTTCACTGGCTCCCAGTACAATACCGCATTCACTACAAAAATATTCTCCTCACCTATATAGCTCTCCACAACCTAGCCCCCACCTACCTCAGCGACCTCCTTCACCAACACACTCCCTCCCGCACCCTCCGCTCAACCTCTGCTGGACTGCTAACCATCCCCACGTCACGCCTCAAGACCATGGGTGACCGAGCCTTCAGCTGCTCAGCACCCAGGCTCTGGAACTCCCTCCCTCCACTCATAAGACAGTCAGACTCCATCACATCATTCAAATCCCAACTTAAAACTCACCTATTCAAACTGGCATTCTCCTTATAACTGGACTGTGTGCACTTCTGTTTTATGTTGTCTCATGTTTTTATGCTTTTATTATTTTTCTTAATGCTCTCAAATTTTAATGTAAGGTGACCTTGGGTGACCTGAAAGGCGCCTCGAAATAAAATGTATTATTATTATTATTAAATTACAAAAGAAGAACATCTTCCGAAACTTGACGACGTTGTCAGCTTCGTAGAGACAGAGGCTGAAAAGAGGTCTGATCCAGTCTTTGGTGGGTTAGTTAGCTGTAAGAAACAGGAGAAACCAAACAAAAACTTTCAAAACTACCCCACAAGTGTTAAGGCAGCTGCTGTTCAGGAGAACAAGTCTACACGTACCAAGCAACCAGTTAATCTAAAGTGTCTGAAGTGCTTAGAGCGCCACTTCTTGAACCAGTGTCCAGCTTTCCGCTTACTAACTGTGCCAGATCCACTCGTGTTCGTTCAGGAGAAAAACCTGTGCCAAAACTGATTCATGATGGGACACAACGCTGAGGTCTGCACACGCAATTGGGTATGTAATGTGCATGGCTGCGGACAGAAACATAACAAATGGTCGCATCCTAACCACACGAGCAAACAGAATACTACAGCAAGTCAGGACGCCACTGATGACAGTAAAACTACCCAACAAACACAACCTACCAGATCACCTAATGTCACTTGTGGATTTGCTGGAGCTGGAAATGGTAAGGTTTGCTTACCTATTGTTCCTGTTGTGGTTAGAAGCAAGGCTAGCAGCATCAGTTCTGTCACGTATGCATTACTCGATCCAGGAGCCAACACCAGTTTAGAGTCGGAAGAACTCACCAAGAAACTCAAGGTTAAGGGCAAGCCTGCCAGGTTAGACCTTGATACAGTAGGAGGCAGTCAAGAAGGAATATTTACTCGATGTGTGGAGATAGACTCACTGCACGATGGCAGAATGTACACACTTAATGGTGTGAGAACACTAAATAAGTTAAACATAGGACTTATCCGTCTAGCTACACCTGATGGGATCACTTAGCGGACATCCCTATTCCCAGTGTCAACTCCAAAGATGTGCACCTTGTTATTGGACAAGATGCACCACGTCTTCTCAGAGCTGAAGAATATATAGATAATGACCCATATGCTACCAGAACGGTGCTTGGCTGGGCCATAAATGGACCAATTGATTACAAGGAAAGAAGGAAGAACAGGGCCTACTTCCTCAAGTCCGATCATAGCCTGCAAACTCAGGTAGAAAGGTTTTGGAAACTTGATGACCCCACACACAAGAACAATCTATCGATCAATGACCACAAAGTAATTAAACTGTGGGAAAATTCATTCTCCAAAGAAGGCTTACACTATAGCTTAGACATACCTTTCAAAAATGAAACAGTGAGATTACCAAACAATATCAACTTAGCAACACAGACTACGATTACTGGAACGCAGACTAAGAAAGAACGCAGACCTGAATGAGAAGTATGTGGAGGCGATGGAGTCGACCATCGACAAAGGTTATGCAGAAGAGGTCTCAGCTTCGTCACTTGACCGCAGCGATAGCAAGATCTGGTACCTCCCACATCACCCAGTGACTCATCCACGCAAGCCTGGAAAGGTATGCGTCGTCTTTGATTGTGCAGGTAAGCAATGTTCCCTCTAAGCTGCTCGCACATTCTCAGCGCACAAGAAAATCTATGCAGTGCATAAAATAAAATTCACCATAAACGTATTAATTAATATCTAATTCTAGACCTAATCTAATTAATTAGACCAATAATGTGTTTTTCTGTACCATTTTTCAATGTAACGCAGTGAGTGACAGGTGTTCAGCCAATGATACCAGTGTTTCCCGCAGCGCATTATAGTTAAGGCCTTAGCAAACTCGCACTGCCGCCTTGCCAACGTTCCCCAAAAAAATATATATATATATATATATATATATATATATAGAAATATTTTTTAAATCGAAGTAATAATGCTTTGCCATGCTCAGACATTAAAAGACAGCATTGATAACATTGAATTGCGACACCTACTGGTTGTTAATGTAAATAGTTAATAATGTAAATAAAAAAGTGTTTCAGCTTTTAAACAGCTTCGTTATTGCTCTAACAGCCCCCGTCCCATTCCAAGTACCCGCCACCCGATGGAACGCTATCCGCGCAAAACCCCTGGTGCTGGCCGACGACTCACCACCTTGACTAAGTATTTTCCTGCGGGAAACACTGGATACGATACGGCTAACTTACGCTAGGCAGCCATTGATAGTGCTTGCATATGTGCCCTACCCATACGCGCCGTACAGGTTAGCTAGCTAACAGTGACACGCAACCCCTTATCATGGTGAAACGAACGGGCAGCACCAGCGACACATCCACTCACCAAGCCAAAGTAAAAAAGAAATGCGGTTCTTTTAGGATGGAATGGCTGTCTGAGTATGTGCAAACAGAAGAGCAAGGCTGCTCAATTTCTCCATTGATAAAATAAATTCACAACTCTACAACATAAAAATTCATAAAAAACCATGTAGAATATAGCATATACTTTGTTGTCTATAGTAGTAGATCAACCCTCATCTTACTTTGAAGCTCCCAGAAGTGACGTCGACGCAGCTTTAGCAGCAGAGAAGCTATTAGGCTTGTGTTGATAATAATAAACTCCTGGACTATTTTCAAACTTCCAAATGCATAGTTTTGTGAGTACAGACCATATTTGTACTACTGTAGAAGTTTGGTGTCATGGCATGTGATTTTAGTGTGGTAATTTTGGAGATACTGCTAGGTTCCATTAGCGCTTGTACTAAGCTATTCGGGTTAACTCAGTAACTCAGCTGATGTTCAGCCAATATCGAAAAAACTTCGGGTGGGCTACTTGGCAGGATGTCACAGTTCAAATGACAATAGGGTGAATCTACTCCAAACTATCACTTTAATATCAATGCGAACAGCCACCTAGCGATAGCTGCACCTGTTACGGTGTTTGCTGCTCGGAAGCAGGGGAGTGCTCGGTCTGCACTTCGGTCTGCACGGTTTACACGGCAGGCAGTGATACGAAGGGAGAGAGAAAATAGCGCCAAGCGATGTGAGGACTGACTTTTCTGGAGGGAGGATTTTGTGATGCAAATGTATTACTCTTTTGAACGCATATTGTTTTGAGAAGCAAAACGCTTTATTTTCAGAACCCTAGCAAACTAGCCGGACTACTTTCCTCAACACCAAAACGAGGCTGGAACTCTGCTCACAGGACGCAGCAGGGGGTAAGTCAATGTTCATAAATGATATTGCTAACATGGGATGTCATACAGCTTCATGTCAAAAGAGGCTAACTATCCCTTTAACTTTGATGTGAATCTTTGAAAATATGTTCTGTTTGTTTGTTCTTTAGTTTTTTGTCATGGTGTATTGTCTGTATATTTTTATGATACCTGCCTGAGGACAACATATAAAATTTAGCAACTGTGCTAACTCCGGCATATTTACATAGATGCTTTGCTGATATGTTGATTAATGTGCAGTGTCCTAACCAAATAAATAAGAAATAAAATAAAAACCTCCTCCACACTGACCTGTGGCCCGGTGGACCCAGAGGATGAGCCGGCACTGTTCCTGGTGGAGGGCTTCAGCTCCTTCTTCAGCTCCTGCTTCAGCTCCTGCTTCAGCTCCTGCTTCAGCTCCTGGTTCTGCTCCTGGTTCTGCTCCTGGTTCTGCTCCTGGTTCAGCTCCTGGTTCAGCTCCTGGTTCTGTTCCTGCTTCAGCTCCTGCTTCACCTCCTGGTTCTGTTCCTGCTTCAGCTCCTGGTTCTGTTCCTGGTTCTGCTCCTGTTTCGGCTCCTGATTCTGCTGCTCCATTCTGGTCTGACTGATGGTCTCTGTCTGTAACAGTCAGCACATACGATAAGATCCAGCTGTGGCGTGCAGCGTGTTAAACCACACCCACTTTTCTTCTTCTCTTGATAACCTTTCTGCACAGTTTTTAACCATCCAGTCACATTCCATTAAACTCATTACTGTGCTTTTTATTGAAATCCCTGTGAACTTTAAAATGCTTCTTTAAAGACCCACTAAGGTCAAGGTTCAAAATATTTGTAGCTTTTTGATCAAATTCAGAAAAAAATGTAATAATATACTCTGTAAACTGACACCCACTGTGTGCAATATCCCATAAATCTCATCTGAGTCAGTGGAACACCATCAACTTAAAACATTTTACTACATTAAGACAATGATCCTGTTTGAGGAAAGGGTCCCAATATCATCCCAAAGACTGAGGTTCAGATTCTCTCCGTTTCTAAACCTGTTCTCATTTCCAGAACCTTTTTATCATGTGCTCAGTCCTTGTTGATTCGTGGATAAAAGAAAATATTGGATATGTAAAGGAAACTGAATAATGAAGCTTTCATGAGACACTTCTGAAGAGGACAGCCAGACTGTCTTTTAATGGGCTTCTGAGTGTAAATCTGAGAAATCAGACACTGATACTGAGGAGAACTGGATTTCTACTGCTCCTGTTATACTTTCCTGGATCACCCACAAGTCTTTATAATAATGCTATGACTCCTCTTCACACAACTTAAACTCTTCATGTAATTAAAGGATTTATATTGACCATAATTAAGTCCTATTTTAAGATCTAATCATGAAATATGGCATATTGTGTACGTTAAACACATCGCTGCACACTTCTATCAAAAAGCCAAATGATACTCAGATAAATCTGGAAAGAACCATTCTAAATTTGACATTGATCATCAAACTTTTTAAATCGCAAAAGATTTCAGCAAAACTACAGAAAGAAGTCAAGAAAACTGCTGCTTTAGTGGAAAATGTGACAGGATGGTCAAAAACTGCCCCAAAAGGTTAGAAAAGAGGAAGAAAAGAGCCCAGAAGTATGTTTCACACACAGCTAAAAGGATAAAGCTCCATCTTATTTGGCCATCTGGCCGGCTTATTGAAATCTTGCTGAGGTTGTGTGTCTGGGATCGTTTAAAGCAGGGGTCGGCAACCTGCGGCTCTTTAGCACCGCCCTAGTGGCTCCCTGGAGCTTTGGCAAAAATGTGAAAAAAATGGAAAAAGATATTTTTTTATTTTTTTTATTTTTTTCAATATGGTTTCTTAGGGGGTAAACATGACACAAATATTCTTATGCTGTAAAAATGTATGTAACTTTAAATATATTTAAAAAAAACGAATTTCAGAATGGCGCCAAATAGCAAAACTGCGTCAGCCGGAGAAACAGCACAGGCGAGTTGTAAACGGGTGTGTGAGTGAGTGAGTGATGAGCCATGGATTCAAAAGGCAAAAAGAGAAAGATTGCTGATGAGAACAGAGGGTTTAAGGAAGAATGGACTGAACTCTTTGCTTTCATTGCCAATGCTGAAGGATTGCCTGCATGTTTGATTTGCAATGAGAAGTTGTCAAATAAGAAGAAGAGCAACTTGGAACGACATTTCCAGCTAAATCATGCTAAATTTGCTGCCGATCACCCAGTTGGAACTGAGAGGAAAGGTGCAATTGCAGTACTGGTGGAGAAATTTGAGGGCCGAAAAAACAGTTTGAAGAAGTGGATTGCATCTACAAACTCTAGGCTACTACTGCTGCAAGTTATGTTGCAGCCCGGGAGATAATAAAGCGAGAAAAACCATTCACCGATGGCGAGTACATGAAGGACTCATTCATTAAAATATCAGAGTGCCTATTTTCGGACTTCAAAAACAAAACCGAGATCATTCAGAAAATTAAAGACATGCCTCTCTCCGCAAAAACAGTGAAGGAAAGCGTAATTAAAATGGCAAACAATATCACAGATCAGCAAATCAAGGACATCAATTCAACTCCAGCTTTCTCAATTGCCTGTGATGAGTCGTGTGACGTGACCGATATCGAACAGACAGCTCTGCTATGCAGGTACGTGAACTCTGATGGGCCGCAAGAAGAAATGATCGAATTGATACCACTAAAAGGCCAAACACGGGGGGAGGACATCTGTGAGGCTGTGCTGCAGTGTTTAAATGACAAAGGAATACACACTGGCCACCTGATTTCAGTCGCTACAGACGGTGCACCGAGAATGAGAGGGTCGCAAAAGGGGGTTGTGACTTTACTACAGAAAGCATTGGATCGGAATCTGCTTGCATTCCATTGCATATTGCACCAAGAGGCGCTGTGCGCGCAAACATTCCCACCGGAGTGTATGGAGGTGATGAACCTTGTCATCCAGATTGTGAACAAAATAATCGCAAAAGCATTAAACCACCGCCAGTTCCGTGAATTGCTAGATGAAGTTGACAGCGAATATGCGGATCTCTGCTGCACAACAAAGTCCGCTGGCTATCCAGGGGCGAAGTTTTGCGTCGCTTTGTTGCGTGTTTAGAACACGTGAAAACATTCCTGAAAAGCAAAGACATGAACTACCCTGGTTGGATCGAGTAATGGCACCAAGTGGCTTGAAAAACTGCACTACATGGTTGACATGACACATCACCTAAACACGCTCAATAAAAGTCTCCAGGAGCGGGGAAACACTGCGCTTCAAATGCTGGAAGCCGTTTTGTCATTCGAGCGCAAGCTGACAGTATTCGCCAGGGATGTAGAGCGAGGCACGCTCTCCCACTTCTCATCCCTGAGAGAGTTCAAAGACGCCCATCACGATCACACACTCAACAGTGATTATTTGCAAGGTGCAATCGTTGACATGCAAGCTGCATTTGGGAGAAGATTTAGTGAGTTCCGAAAGGAAAAAGTGACCCTGTCTTTCCCCGTCGCACCCCTGGAAATTGACCCTTCCTTGCTGAAAACATTCCCAGGAGTAAATCAAGCTGACCTCGAAATGGAAATGGCCGATATAGCTGACAAAGATTTGTGGGTTGCCAAATTCAAAAGTCTGACAGCAGAGCTTGAAGACGTCAGCCGCCAGAAAGCCCATGCTGCCCAAAGCCACAAATGGAGCGAAATGGAAAGCCTCCAAACACCAGAGAAACTTGTGTTTGAAACATGGAAGGCTCTTCCCGACACTTATAGTAACATGAAGAAATACGCATTTGCAGCATTATCCATGTTTGGATCAACATATATGTGCGAGCAGATCTTCTCAAACATGAACTATATCAAATCCAAATACCGCACCCGCCTCACAGATGACAGCTTGCAGTCCTGCGTCAAGATTAAAGTTACATCTTACATGCCCGATGTTGAGAAGCTGTCCAGTGATGTCCGAAAACAGAAGTCGCATTGAACAGGTGAGAACACAATCCCGTCAGGGCACATATTTAGGCCTAACAAAGGGGCTGTTTTTATGAATGGGTTTCTGATTTTGTCAGTAGGCCTATATGTATTTGGAATGACACAATTATTGTGTTTTGTCACTCAGGTCCGATGACGTAGCCTATTTGTGCTGAGGGGGGAAGAGAAGGATGCAGTTTGACAGTTGCACTGACTGCGTGGCATTTGCGAACTAAAGAAAAGAGGATAATGCACAGAAATCAAAGTTTATCCGTCTCATTTTGATTTTGTTAATTTCGACTGACTGTTGAATTTTTAAGCAAGCTGCCTTTTAATTGCAGGCTGCGCTACTCCTTTGCGATTGTAACCAATTTATTTAATGTATGACGCTGAGTAAGGGGGAGAATTAAAAGATTGTTTTATTTATTTTACTCATTTGCACTGACTCAGGCTACTTAACTTGGCACTTACCTTTTCAAAAGGCTGCCGTTTTATTTTTATAGTTGCAAACTGCATTTTAACGACAGGCTGCGTGTTTTTTGCGCTCTGTTGATTGTTATTGAACAGTGAGTTCTATTGTTATTGACGTTTGAAGAGAACATTTCATTTCCACAAGGTCCGAAAATAGCCTGAGGCTATGTACTTGTTTGTTCTGGAGACCTCAAAATAAAAAAAGATGGCACCAAAAATATGTATTTCTTCTTGTATATCTATTGCTGCGGGGGTGTTGCCGCATTGCATTGTGGGTGCTCTCTGTTCCCCGTTTGTGTGCTGTGTTTGGGGCTGTGGTGGAGTTTGTGTGTTTATGTTGTGTTCTGTACGCAGTGACGGTGTGGTACATGGTTTTTGTTTGTGTTCCATTTTGACTAAATTTGCACCATGACTATAAGTGGTGAGACGGAGGGTTAGACCCACTTGTTTGAGTAGTGTGATGTGAACGTAATTCACTGTTGTTTCCTGCGAATTGCCTGTCAAAATAAAAGTGCTGGTTGCACAATAAAGTCTGGACTGAGACTTATACTATCTACGCCTCTATAGTTGCTACACTATAATTTAATCAACACAACATAACACATTAATATTGTAATGGAAGCTAGGCTAAACTTGAAGCAGAAATAGGCCTATCGTACATCAGTAGTTACGTGGTGTGTAATTCTCTCCAGGATGCGCTGCAGGGAAAATAAACATTTAATCATGAAAGTTCATTTTGTTTTTGTAGCCTATTTAGTCATTTTAATAGTAGGCATACAGCTTATGTATTGACAGTCTATGTTGCCTTATAAGGCTTTTAGATTTTTGCGGCTCCAGACAGGTATGGTTTTTGTTTTTTTGGGCTAATATGGCTCTTTGAACATTTTGGGTTGCCTACCCCTGGTTTAAAGCTTTAATGGTTTGCAGAACATTAGCATTAGCATCAACAGGACGTGCTAACTGTGACTAGCAGCCAGGTTATCTGACCATTTTACTCTCTGCTGCATGTTCTGACTGCCCGTGTCCAGGAGCAGGAATCAAACCAATGACACAGAGCACTTTGAAGACATTTCTGCTAACGTCTGACCGCTAAATTCATTCTTTTTTGGCCTCACCTGCCTGCAGCTTTCTGTTGCTGTTACCAGATGTTCCGAGATGTACCGAGATGAGCCGAGGCTTCGCAGTGTGTGTGCGGTAACTTCGGATGTATTTTGTGAAGCGGCGCGTGTCGATGACTATGTGGTGACGTCAGAGGCCTTTCGAACCGGCCGTACCATGTGACTGGTTTCGGAAGGGTTTTTTTTCTCAATAAACTTTATTGTTCTATGTAAATGTACAAAAAGCATGGCATACAAAACATTGTACAGATATTTGTGGTGTTGACTGTAGAAATATCAACATAATAAATATGTTATTCTGTGTATGAGTGTTTTATGTCACAACAACCATCTTTTTTCTTTTTTCCCCGTTTGACACGGACGCTTCGGCGTTTGTTTTATCTTCGTGAAGCAGAGTGCTTCGGCAGGGCCGTAACCAGGATTTTTCAAATACCGAGGTCAAATATTGCGATAAATCTTATTTGACAAAAAAAACATCCTAATATGGTGACTTTTTAAAATACAGTTGGGAAATGTGAATAAACAGAGGTAAATCACAAGCCCATCAAGGAGGTGAATATGTAGGTGAACAAGTGTATTATAACAATGTGTTCACAAAAGTAGAGTATTTGAGTGAGTGAGTGAGTGAGTGAGACTCAGTTCTTCCCCTTTCTTCCTCTACTGACTCTCTCTCTTCAACTCCCTCATTCTCATCCTCTCCTGTGTCATCTGTTTTAAAATATCATCATCAGCATCACCATTAATATTATTGTTATTATTAATATTACATTATTATTATTATTATTACTATTGTCACCATCATCACCATGCATGTGCATGACCCACTAAAAGGTCAAATGAATGAGTTGGGTTATAGGTCTAACCGATGTGCAAAATTTTAGACACCATTTGCAATAAAATCCAAATGGTTCATTAGGAAAAATGCAATCATTTTACCTAAGTAACTGGTTGAATCCACCCACTAAATTAACATCGTAGAATGTGCCAAACAGACCACAAGATGTTGGCTGTATTTTAGATGTATAGTCTCAATTCAATCCATTCACTCAACACAGAGAAGACAGAGGTATCATGCTGGGTCTGACAACTAGCTAAATGCTGGTAAAACTTGGCTTCATAATGCACCATGAGCAGCACAACTAACCTCAAGATTGTGTCATATGAGAGTACACGGGGTATTTCATTCTGTTATTTTGCCCCGTGTGCATCATCAATTGTTTTAAGTAAAATGAATAATATAAGTTTCTGACCCAGTTTCTATTAGTCTGCTTTATTTACATGTAGGAAGCCATATAGCACTGAACAAAACTGTAGCTAGTGAGGCTGAATGACCACTAGCCACAGTTGGCACAAAACTGTCAAGCCCTGATTTAAAAAAAAAAAAAAAAAAAGTTAGCTTAACAGCCCAAGCCGTGTCACGACTCCCAACAATTCCATTACAGGTCGCTACTTTCTTTTTTTGGAAAATCGAATTGAGAGAGAGATTTGTGTGCAGTGTGTTTGTGCCGACTGGAAAACGAAATCCTAACCAAGGGGCTTTGTGACTGTTGCTTGAAATGCTGAGAACAACAATCTAGCATCCTCCTATTCCTAGCCGCGCTTTGAACGCATATGAACATTATGAACAGTCACTCATTCTCACTGGCGATTGGCGAAATGAACTCACCTCCTTTTCTCTTTCTTTTCCCCTGGCCAGTTGGCTTTCCAAAGCTGAGTTTAGTTTGTTTAGTAGATTTCTTCATCTTGCTTCCATTTCCCAGCTGACTTTCGCGTCGAAGCTGTGTAATATGATAAACATGTTTCCAATGTCTGGTGGCGGAAAAAAAAAAAAGAAAAAAAAGTCGGGTGGCGTTTTTCCGCTCAGTTTTAAAATATAACGGGATTATGTGGACTTTATTTTCAGAAAAACAAATGAGAATGCATGCTGATCGTTCCACCAATCAAAGTCAGAACGATTTTCATCTCTGAATAAAAAAAATAAATAAATAAAAAAATTTAAAAAAACACCGGGGAAAATACCGAGGTCGTGACCTCTGTGTCCTCAATGCTGGTTACGGCACTGTCGCCACTGACTCTGTCCAGCCATAGATGTGCCTCTTCCCATTCACGCCTGTACTTTTGCGTCGGGTGTAGTGGGCATTATTAAAAATGCGCAGGTTTTGTGCCGCGCTGGTGTGTGTCTCTAAGCAACTGTGAGTGACAGCACCGCGTGCAGAGAACCAGACTCACAGAAGAGCGCAGCTGGGGAGGCGGGGCTTTGTGTGGATGCGTGTGGGACAGACAAGTGTATTGGACATTTGTGAAAATACGGAACAAATCAACATTTTGTTGCCAAATAAAGGACGATTCCGTATTTCAAGGGACGGGTGGCAACCCTGAAGGTAGGCGTCCACTATTCCGGCACGTCAAGCCGTATCCAACGCATTCAATTCATTTTCAATGAAATCCGGCCGATCGTTGTCGCCGTGCTCGCAAAGCATGCTGGGATTCCGGCACGGCGAGCGGCGGACCTGCGGCACGTCAAAAAGTTGGGCTCGGCCAAACTTTATGCAAATTTGCCACGGCAGACGGAGTGCGTTATCCAATGGCAGTAGATCATGTGTTCTCCTGTGTCGCAGCAGCAGCAGCAGCAGCACAGCAGCTCTCCTCGCTCGCAGATCCGGATCCATGGTACAATATGAAATAATGTTCCATTGCTGACGATTTATACACATTCATTTCCCTCCAAAACTCAAATTTTTAGAGGGAGAAACTTCGGTTGGTTAAAATTACAAGTTATTTACTTTCCCCCGGAGCCATTTCACACGCCCCTCTGTACACACCCACTGTAGTAGCAACACGGCGACAACTAGGCATCCAATCCGGCGAGTTACGTTGACGTGCCGGAATAGTGGACGCCTACCCTTAGCCTGGCGACGCCATCCTACGTACTTCCGCCCAGAGATTTTGGCTCCGCACATAGTCTGGCCAAATCCTCCTACCTCGGTTCGCTCAGTGTTTTGCCAATCAGCAAACAGTTGCGAGTGGTGACGCAGAACTCACGCGCGGAGTCCATTGTAGTCCATATAATTGTAGTTCAACCGCAGCGGAAATAAACATGGCGACGGAAGAACGCTAGAAGCTATCCATGAAGTTGTCTCAACTCTGGAGAGCATTACACAATTAAAACGAGAGCAAGAGGAATGCCTCGTCAATTTTGTTAGTGGCAAGGATGTCGAAGCTCTCCTTCCAACTGGCTTTGGGAAAAGTTTGATTTATCAAATGGTACCGGTATAATGAAAGCGGATGTGGGAAGCGTGATTCGCGAGCTAGAGCCTCGCGAGAGTAAGCATGAACCTCGGCGCATAACCAACGTCATTTCTAAACATTATGATTGGTTAAGGGAACTCCGTTACTCCAATGAATTTAAGTTGCTGGGTAAGGTCCCGCCCTCCATGGAAACGGATTCCTCTTGGGTTTTCCCAGACTGTTTGACAGAGTCAACAGTCGGCTTTCGCCCAGGCTAGGCAACCCTACCCATGTGCCTAGTCAGGAGCTAGCTTGCTTGCTAACGTGAGTGAACATGTGTAACAGAGTAGATTTGTGCCTATTAAATGATGGCAAAAGAGGTGCAACACCGCAGCATCGATTGGCGTAGTGGTTGGTTTGGGTACTGCAAAGTGGAAAGAGGACTTTACTGTGGTAAGACGTCCTCTTATGGTCCAGGATAATTAATTATTTTATATTACGTTTCAGATGTTTATTCTTTATAATTTATTGTGTCATGTACTAACTGGGACCTTTCTTAAATTTTCTGAGAGTTTACTGAGAGTTATTAGACCATAAAAGTATGTTTAGAGTTGTTAATATTGCTAACTACCTTAAATATTTTCCCTCGTGTCAGGTGTTATTGATTGTCCCGAGACGCTAACTTTCCCACACCACTGCGGTGCTATATGCTGTGTTACAGGTAATACTTTGTGTACTGTTGTGTAAGTTTTTATGACGTTTTATTTTGTATATCAGCCCATGTGAGCAACCTTTTTATTTGTCCGGATAAATAGCTCACCTTTGTTCATTTAATCTTGAATTTAATGTAAGATGTTGAATGTGTTCCTAAAAGATATTTCATGTGACATAAAGATTGAGGGATTATTCATTTAGGATATATGGAGTAACAAATGCACTATACGATCACATTAGAATTGGTTTCTTTATTTTACTTATGTTTATTAGGCACAGTGGAAAGAGGACTTTACTGTGGTGTTATTGATTGTCCCGAGACGCTAACTTTCCCACACCACTGCGGTGCTATATGCTGTGTTACAGGAAAAGAGCTGTAATAAACACCCCATAATCCACCTGGTCGTCGTCTGTGATATGTAGAAGCAACGGCAGTGTGGAGCTGCATCTCACAGATAGCTGTGATCCGTAACACATGTACTATCACTGCCGCTTTGCTCATTGTAGCTAGTGCTGACGCTAGCTAATGTTTGGTGAACATGGCGCCAAAGCCCTTTGTTTTGAGTTTGATTAAAGCTAAACGAAGCTACAGTGCCCTAGCTCCCCAAATACAATGCTGTGTACACGTGCTAAGCAGTGTCTGTGCCTGCACGCTAAAACAAAGGGCAGGTCACTACTTTTGTATTGTGACGGTACCAAAGTGAGCTTAAAAGACACTTTATACTATATACTAAATGGTACTTGTGCATTGGTGCTATTCTACACATGTACACTGGAGCATGATCTGTACAATGACCAATTGTTGATTTGCTTTTCGTTTACAGACACAGACAACACAGGACACGGATCCCAGCTGAGCACAGATAAGACCTCTGAGCTCAGCTCTGATCCACCTTCGCCCGCCCGGAGACATTACCTGCACTCTGAGAGCAGAGTAAGTGTATGACATGAGACATGAACTCTCGTACAGCTGTTGGAGTTAAGAAGAGGTAAAAAACCTGCAGAGTTGAGCTGCCTGAAAACTAAATCTGCCTCCTGTTAGATCGATTCGTTCAATGGCAGCTCAATAACAAGCCGGAGGAATCTCAAGTTAAATAGAGTATTTATTGGTAGTCACACGTCAAAGCATATCAGCGCTGGGCTCAGTGGAACAGAGCTCCCACAGGAAATCCGTCAGACTGAGCCCCGATTTCCGGGTATCATTTGCATTTATAGCCTCATAGGTTGGACTCACACTCGACCGAGTACGATTGGACATGAGTAGGTTCACGAACATCAAAACATATGCATGCATTTCTAGTTTATGCACACAAACATTTTTAACAGATATTTTACTCCATAAGCATCTGTCACCAGGCTAGCACGGCACACACTACAGGACAGCTTTCTTACAATCTGCCGCACCACAAACCCTGTGATGTAAACCAGTGCGTTTTCCACCAGGCCACCAAAGCGGGCTGGGAGGTAGCTGTGGTCACATATCAGAGCAGATACGTTCACGAAAGGCGATTGAAGCTCTTCCGTCTCAGAGGCAGAGGACATCTCAATTGCCGACAGGGACAGGGACAGGGACAGGGACAGGGTCTCATCCTGAGGTGCCACGTTTCCTGAAGCGCTCGGAGAGACACCGCATCGGACCATGAGGCGGCGGAAGGTACCCTGCAATTGGCCTGCGGTGGGATTGTTGTTCCAGCCCCCTAAAAAATAAACACACACGACACTTAATACAGATATTTGCTTTTTTCAGACATCAAGGACTTTTTTGGAAAGGCAATTTAATCTAGAAACTTCTGAGATCCTTATCCTTATCCTCGTAAGAGGGATTTTTGTTTCCCAGAGTAAGTTTTGATAAAATAGAACCTGTAAGAGTTACAGTGTTAATTTTGTTTATAGCCTTTTTGTTTTCCCTCCTAGATGGAGTGGCTTTTGTTTATAAATCTTTCATAGTATATTTCCTCCGATTTTTAGGAGAGGCTCTTTGGTTTTTCCTCCTCAGTAGGAGTGACATTTAGTTTAAAGTAAAGTTTCATGGTCTTTTGTTTTCTCCTCCGCTAGTGGAGCGATTTTGAGTTTGATAATTTTTATAGATATACTTCTCCACTTTTGAAAAGTATATTCTTAGATTAATATTTCATAGCCCATTTAGCTTCCCTCACGAGGAACTGGTTGATCTGCTGCCCTCCAATAAAAGTCTTGGAATTAAACCTCCTGCATCTGCGTCCTCCATTCTCTGGGTGTGACAGAATAGGAGGGTTTCACTTGACGTCACTTCCGTATTTTCTAAGTGCGCGAACCTTAGTGGTGGGCAACCTGAGCTGGAGCCCATTGAAAATACTGTGTTTTGTCTGCCACTTTTTTGCCCAAAATGCCTCAGTTTTGTGGATGTAGCAATCGGTAGTGATGGCAAAACAAGGCTTTTTGAAGCATTGAATCATTTTGAACCATTGTGTCATAAAGTGGTTCACTACCCGAAGCTTCCTTCAATTCCCTTGGGTGACATCTACTGGTGTAGCGATTGTTGCACCAAAAGAAGCCCAGCAATAATAACACGTATGTATGTGTGTTGTACATATGGGTTTGTAGTACCTCATTAAAGATTGATTAATTTACCCATGAAATAATAATTTGCCCTCTCCGGGTCAGGAATGAGATCCTTCTCCAAGTGGAGGAGTTCAAGTAACTCGGGATCTTGTTCACGAGTGAGGGACGAATGCAGCAGGAGGTTGACGGGCGGATCAGTGCGCCATCAGACCAGTGCCGTAACCAGCATTGAGGACACAGAGGTCACGACCTCGGTATTTTCCCCGTTTTTTTTTAAATTTTTTTTATTTTTTATTTTTTTTATTCAGAGATGAAAATCGTTCTGACTTTGATTGGTGGAACGATCAGCATGCATTCTCATTTGTTTTTCTGAAAATAAAGTCCACATAATCCCTTTATCATCACGTTATATTTTAAAACTGAGCGGAAAAACGCCACCCGACTTTTTTTTCTTTTTTTTTTTTACGCCACCAGACATTGGAAACATGTTTATCATATTACACAGCTTCGACGCGAAAGTCAGCTGGGAAATGGAAGCAAGATGAGGAAATCTACTAAAACAACTAAACTCAGCTTTGGAAAGCCAACTGGCCAGGGGAAAAGAAAGAGAGAAGGAGGTGAGTTCATTTCGCCAATCGCCAGTGAGAATGAGTGACAGTTCATAATGTTCATATGCGTTCAAAGCGCGGCTAGGAATAGGAGGATGCTAGATCATTGTCCTCAGCATTTCAAGCAACAGTCACAAAGCCCCTTGGTTAGGATTTCGTTTTCCAGTCGGCACAAACACACTGCACACAAATCTCTCTCTCAATTCGATTTTCCAAAAAAAAAAGTAGCGACCTGTAATGGAATTGTTGGGAGTCGTGACACGGCTTGGGCTGTTAAGCTAACTTTTTTTTTTTTTTTTTTTTAAATCAGGGCTTGACAGTTTTGTGCCAACTGTGGCTAGTGGTCATTCAGCCTCACTAGCTACAGTTTTGTTCAGTGCTATATGGCTTCCTACATGTAAATAAAGCAGACTAATAGAAACTGGGTCAGAAACTTATATTATTCATTTTACTTAAAACAATTGATGATGCACACGGGGCAAAATAACAGAATGAAATACCCCGTGTACTCTCTCATATGACACAATCTTGAGGTTAGTTGTGCTGCTCATGGTGCATTATGAAGCCAAGTTTTACCAGCATTTAGCTAGTTGTCAGGCCCAGCATGATACCTCTGTCTTCTCTGTGTTGAGTGAATGGATTGAATTGAGACTATACATCTAAAATACAGCCAACATCTTGTGGTCTGTTTGGCACATTCTACGATGTTAATTTAGTGGGTGGATTCAACCAGTTACTTAGGTAAAATGATTGCATTTTCCCTAATGAACCATTTGGATTTTATTGCAAATGGTGTCTAAAATTTTGCACATCGGTTAGACCAATAACCCAACTCATTCATTTGACCTTTTAGTGGGTCATGCACATGCATGGTGATGATGGTGACAATAGTAATAATAATAATAATGTAATATTAATAATAACAATAATATTAATGGTGATGCTGATGATGATATTTTAAAACAGATGACACAGGAGAGGATGAGAATGAGGGAGTTGAAGAGAGAGAGTCAGTAGAGGAAGAAAGGGGAAGAACTGAGTCTCACTCACTCACTCACTCACATTCATTCTCACTAACTCACTCACTCACTCACTCACTCACTCAAATACTCTACTTTTGTGATCACATTGTTATAATAAACTTGTTCACCTACATATTCACCTCCTTGATGGGCTTGTGATTTACCTCTGTTTATTCACATTTCCAAACTGTATTTTAAAAAGTCACCATGTTAGGATGTTTTTTTGTCAAATAAGATTTATCGCAATATTTGACCTCAGTATTTGAAAAATCCTGGTTACGGCCCTGCATCAGACACGTCCCACTGGGAGGAGACCCCGGGGAAGACCCCGGACACGTTGGATCTCTGGCAGGGGAACGCCTCGGGGTCCCCCCAGAAGAGCTGGAGGAAGTGGCCGGGGACAGGGAAGCCGGGGTTTCTCTGTCTAAGCTGCTGCCCCCGCGACCCGACCCCCGGAGAAGCGGAAGATGATGGATGGATGGATGGAATAATTTAAAAACAATGTGAAATTTTTGGTTTGTCATTCATATTTTCTTTGGGAGTGTGCTTGGTGTAATAAAGAGGGTGCTTGTGTTACTTCAGGTGTTTTTATTAAAGAAAAGTGTGTTTGCACAGTAGAAGGACTCAAACGGTTTCTTTTTTTTTTTTAGTCAATTTCTCCAGCTTTGGAAAATACTCTGTCACAGGGAACAGAGGAGGCTGGTGTGCTGAGGAACTGTTTGGGTCGAAATATTCCCACACTTTAGAACGCTTCCTCGATGGTTGCTCCATGAGAGAATAATCCAAAACTCCGAATGTCAAAAAACGAGAGCTGTTCGTAACGTATTATACGTGTAGAACGGGGACATGAACCGGGGCTTCAGCCATCTTGAATACACTGAATCACAGCAAATGTTCAAAGCTCTGCTATCAACTCGAAGCAGTCAGCTGACTCGGTCTGAATGAAGCAGTGAAGTGGTTCAAACGTCATCAGTGACGTCACATGAAGCAAGCTCCGGCGCACTGCTTCACTATAACTACCCTGTCGAGTTTGAAGCGTGCTTCGGAGCTTCGGGGTTATCGACGGGGTTGGAGGTAACATCACTACCTGTTGGAAACATCACTACCTGTTGGAAACATCATTACAGACAAATACGCACATTGAGAAACGGCCCATTACCTGACACACGCTGCGAAGCCTCGGCTCATCTCGGCTCATCTCGGAACATCTGGTAGTTAGCAACAGAAAGCTGCATGCAGGTGAGTCCAGAAAAGAAAGAATTTAGCGGTCAGACGTTAGCAGAAATGTCTACAAAGTGCTCTGTGTCATTGGTTTGATTCCTGCTCCTGGACACGGGCAGTCAGAACATGCAGCAGAGAGTAAAATGGTCAGATAACCTGGCTGCTATTCACAGTTAGCCCGGCCTGCTAATGCTAACGCTAACCGTTAAAGCGTTAAAGATCCCAGAAACACAACCTTTCAATAAGCCGGCCAGATGGCCAAATAAAATGGAGCTTTATCCATTTAGTTGTGTGTGAAACATACTTCTGGGCCCTTTTCTTCCTCTTTTCTAACCTTTTGGGGCACTTTTTGACCATCCTGACACATTTTCCACTACAGCTGCAGTTTTCTTAACTTCTTTCTGTAGTTTTGCTGAAATCTTTTGTGATTTAAAAAGTTTGATGATCAATGTAAAATGTAGAATGGTTCTTTCCAGACTTATCTGAGTATCATTTGGCTTTTTGATAGAAGTGTGCAGCGATGTGTTTGATGTGTTTAACGTACACAATATGCCATATTTCATGATTAGATCTTAAAATAGGACTTACTTATGGTCAATATAAATACTTTAATTACATTAAGAGTTTAAGTTGTGTGAAGAGGAGTCATAGCATTATTATAAAGACTTGTGGGTGATCCAGGAAAGTGTCACAGGAGCAGTAGAAATACAGTTCTCCTCAGTATCAGTCAGTGTTCGAATTATCCACCAGGCTTGGGGGGGGTCGGACTTTTTGCGGATCAATTGATGACGTCACCCCCCCCCCCCCAAAAAAAAAAAAATCATGATAATATCATGATATGCAAACACAACAATACGTTATCATTTGCAAACTCCCTGCTAGAGCCTCAGATGAATCAAGTGACCACGTTCGCGGGAAGATCACATCAAAGCACTCGTCTCCGTAAACTCTGTGTTGCCAGATTGGGCTGTTTTGACCGTCTGCGGGTAAAAATGGGTATTGGGCGAGTTTTTCTGTATCTGTATATGGCTCTATGGCCATATAAATAAATAGAATTCAGTTTAGACTGGTTTAGTTTAGATTTAGTGCCTCCAGGCGGGGTTTGAGCATGTTTGGAAATCATCTGGCAACCCTGCAAAATCCGCGCTGCGCAGGTGAATTCAGCTCAAATCTGCACGCAGCACTGTCAAGTTCAACCACCTAGCCAAAGTTTGTCTCACACACGTTGCTGCAGCAGGACGTTGCTAACTTTCCAGTTAGCAACAAGCACAGCAGCAGAACCAACACATGCAGAATAATACATAAATATTAAACCTAGCAACGACCCAACTTCAAACAGCTATATGGCTTACCAAAAGCCCACTAGCAAACTAGCAACTAGCCTACATTATGTAGTGCCCATGAGACGCAATCAAGAAATGTCAATCAGCAAAGTGAACCCAATGATGCATACAGAATCAAGCTGTAAATTATCAGACTACAACTACCAAATTCAACATAGCTTGTAATGTCCGCTGTAAAGTGTGCGCTTTTCTTGAGATTGAAAAGTGCTATCAGACAGCCCCGTGGTGCTAGTAGTCATGGTATACTGCTAGCTGCTACATGAAATGGCTTCAAACAGAGTCAAAATTATGATTAATCCTATATTTGTCACGGCGGACATACGGTAAGGAATCCCATTTTTCCTACCTCTTTGTGGCCATGCTAGCCTTTTTGCCTCCTTGCTCGACACAGCTATCCTTGCTTCTTGCTTGGTGGAGTCACACTATCCATTTGCCTTCTTCTTACTTAGTTAAAGGATATTATTCCAATTGTGCTTTAAACACATGATAAGCCTTGTACTTTATTTTCTGACATCATGTATGTTGGTTGGTGTATTCTGGATTAGAGCAGTCCGCCTCTGTCTTTGAACTGAGACTACTTGTGCATGTTGACTCGATGGAATTCCTCTGATGTAGGCCTAGTCCTAGGCGAACTTTTTTCTCATGGGAGAAAGGGAAGGGCGGTCACCTGTCTTGAGTGTTTGTAAGTTCAGTGCTTTAAAGTTGAGATAATATTAGTCTGATTTGTTAGTTTCATTAAACAAATCACGGGAAACCTCCACCTTGACACCTTAAATCCACGCGCTCGCATCTCAAACATCTTTTTAACGGGCAACAAAACCCTGCATCTCAGTGCTGCCGATGTTTTGGACTCTGCGCGAGCTGCCTGCGAACATGCGAAACGCCCGCTGGTGTACAGTCCATTGAAGGGGTGTTCCAAAACGCATTTTATTTGGTTATTCATAGTACACATTGAAAAATACTAAGTAACAGGACATTTTCAACACCTGATTTTAATAATAGATCCATTTTTTCAGTACCCCCCAAAAGTGTAATTTAGTCCCATTTGGGGGGTATCAAGTCTCAATCGGGGGGGTCAGACCCCCCCGGTACCCCCCGTAATTCGAACACTGGTATCAGTGTCTGATTTCTCAGATTTACACTCAGAAGCCCATTAAAAGACAGTCTGACTGTCCTCTTCAGAAGTGTCTCATGAAAGCTTCATTATTCACTTTCCTTTACATATCCAATATTTTCTTTTATCCACAAATCAACAATATATTTTCAGAGAGTAGAGTAGGTCCCAAGGAGAAGAGAAAGCTAGTTGTTGAGCGGATTCGTAGACAGGAGGAAATGTTAAGGGGTGCAAAGGCAGTGGCTCAGGCTAAGCAGGGACGGTGGGTGAATTGGGAAGGTGTAGAAAAGAAAAAGCTTAGTTGGAAAGAACTGTAGAGTATGGAGGAAAGGAGTATTAGATTTTTGATAGGGGCAACATATGATGTATTGCCTACTCCCCAGAACCTAAAACTCTGGGTAAATGGAGACCCATTATGTTCGTTATGTTCAGGTACTGCAACTCTAAAGCATATTTTGTCAGGTTGTAAGGTTAGTCTGTCACAAGGCCGGTATACATGGCGACATGACCAAGTATTAAGAAGTTTAGCTGCAGGTATTGAAGATAAACGAAGGCAGGTAAACTTAGGAGGGTCCAAGGTACAGAGAATTGCAATTCAGTTTGTTCAAGAGGGGGAGAAAGTTAAAAAGACGATAAGGAGGCACGGCAGCTTGGAGGATGCTTGTGATTGGGAGATGCAGGTAGATTTAGGAAATAAGCTTGTTGTTCCCCAGAAAATAGCCTCTACAAACTTAAGGCCTGATATAGTCTTGTGGTCTAGGAGTAGAATGAGAGTCTATTTCATAGAGCTGACTGTTCCTTGGGAGGAATTGGTAGAGGAAGCATATGAAAGGAAAAAGCTTAGATATGTGGAGTTGGGGGCAGAAGCAGAGCAGCGAGGATGGAAGGTTAGAATCTGTCCAGTGGAAGTAGGATGTAGAGGATTTGTTGCAAAGTCTGTTGTCTCATTGTTGAGGGAGCTGGGTGTAACTGGACAGAGTGTGAGAAAAATAGTGCAGGAGGTTTCAGATAAAGCATTACAATCCAGCCAGTGGATTTGGATTAGAAGATGCAATAGCAGCTGGGGGCCCAGCAGGGGGAGCACTTAGGGTAAACAGACTTTTGAAAAAGCAAAGAAGAAGTTCAAGCTATTTAAGTGGAGGGTTTGGCACATGTGATCCTTTTGAAACCAGGCGGCCATTTTGGGTGAGTTGGCTTGGAGTGAGTTGTGTGGATTTGTTTTTGCTGGTATTTTAGTGATTATAGGTAGTGATGGCAAAACGAGGCTTCATGAACCAATGAGGCTTTCCAGCCCAAAGGTTCGCCAAAAGGTTCATTACCCGAAGCCTCATTGAAACGGTCTCTCTAGTGACACCTGCTGTGCAAAAGGAATATATGACAGACTAAATTAACCCTGAGTAAGAGCATCCTGCAATATAAAATAAACAATTGTTGTCACTGTGTCTCAATGAAAATAAACGTGTGAAAACTGCATATATGGAAGTATTATTGAGTGCTATGGTGTTGATCACTCAAATGAAATATATTAATGATGTACACTGACTACAGTGCTTATGGAACTGGGAGTATGAAAGTGCTTATGGGACCGGGAGTCAGGAATAAACTGCAACCGAGCAGCATGGGCAACAAGACAAATATAAGTTATTGTTTTTTATTTAAAAAAATGTGTGTCAATAACGTTGCGGTTTAATATGCCCAGAAGAAAAAACACACCTGCACCGCGGGCTTTAGAAGAAAAAAAACGCTACAGAGCGGAGTCAGGATGCAGCGGCTCAGTCAGAAGAGCAGTGAAATACACGTGAGTCACTATTTGTCCTACTGTACTTTGTATTTTTTTTTTTCATAATCATTTTTCATTTTCTCCCGTTCTAATCCAATGACTCGGGTCGCGGTGGGGCGGTGCTGATCTCCGCAATTTGAAGCCTTCAGTTCGTATTGATGATTCAAATTATTATTTTACAGTACAGTAGTTATTTGTAAAAAAAAAAAAAATAAAGGTTACTACTTCACGGATTTTGCCTATCACGGGTTCTTTGTGGAACTTAACCCCCGCGGAAAACGAGGGTTCATATCCTATATAACTATTCTAACACTATTCTAACCTAATTACGATATATTCAGCAGTATAATAATAATAATAATAATAATAGATGATATGACTGATATAATAACTGAACTTAACCACTAACTCTGATACAACCAACGCAAAACCCTCGAAGTGCCGCAAGGTTCAAACCCTTTTTATGCGATAGTGACGCTCAAAATGAATCAGTGACGTGTACACTGAATTCGAGGCCTCCTTTGTCATCAGTCACGTGATTTTTATGGAAACGATACAAGCCTCGAACCAACGCTTCATCTGGCTCGCCCCTTTTTGCTCGACACATGCTCCGAGGCCTCGCTTCAAACGCCACATCACTAATTATAGGACTATTTAGGTGAGTTTGTCTGCTGAATCTGCTAGTGTGTCTTATCCTTCCTCCACCTCTGGCACCCTCTATATTTTCACTACCCCTACCCGAACCAGGGTTTGAATCCCATTCCTGCTTTTCTTACCTCTTTTATTTCTTCCCCCTACCCGAACCAGGGTTTGCATCCCCACCCCGCTTTAACTGGTGTGCAGTTGGTGAGAGGCTGAGGTAGATTATGGTCGTTGTGGTGTGAGGGGCAGTGTTGGCTGGCATTAGGGGGGTGACTCTGGGACGCCAGTGGTCATTGTCTAGCCTCCTGGAGGTGTCGTGGGCCCAACTAGACGAAACACTGATGAAAGGAGGTTCCCACCTGATGACCCCAATGATATGTTGGTCAGCACTGCTCATTGATCTATATAATACGGAGTGTAGGGAATCATTCACTGAGTCTGGTCCTTTATTTTATTTTATTTTTTATTTTCTTTAGCACAAGTTTCTTGTGTTTATATTGAATCCATATATAAAGCGCACCGGGTTATAAGGCGCATTAAGCGAAACAAAACAGTGTCGTTGCTGTTACTTGGCAGTTCAGTGATGATTCGAAAACGAAACTTATAAAATCGTCTCGGCGCATGGACAAAACCAATTCTCGAGAAGTAGCACAAATCGACTGAACACCGGTCTTCGTGAAAGCTCGGACCACAGTTGAGACTGATACCTTAGCCCAGGCATCCACGATCCATTGGCAGATAGTCAATGGCGATTTTAGGTAGTGGCCAAGGGTGGCCAGGGCCACCACTGAAATGTCATTGGTCACCCCAATGGCCACCCTAGATCTGATAGGTAATTGATCAAGTTCGTCAACACAACAAACAAGAGAAACGCTGTCAGTCAATGGTGATGGCTGGCTGACGGATCAGTTTTACATTTTGAACTAACACAATAATGGTCGGACTGATGCTGCAGAGAGCTGATTTCTGATCAGTTTTTCGAGTGACCATGCAGGTCTGGGCGGCTTTGGTTTATTTTATCGTTCAACATCTGGCAACCCTGCTCAGTAGTCAACGCGAGATGAACACTGCCTGTCACCTGCAGCTCCCGCGAAACAGGATCAGAGAGCCCGCATCCATTAACTGGATTTATCGGATTCATACAATAAGGTATGGTAATATAATGATTTATGTCGTAATTTGCTCTGAGTGTGCAGGGGAACTTTATTCAGCAAACTTTATGTAAGAGGAACAGCTAAAAGACGAGAGGAGGGCACACGTTTTAGCTAAAACCGCAGCCTGCAAACCAGTTAGTCAGTTTCTTTTTTGTTGTTTCTAACAGGATAAATTGAATATGAAACCGTTCAGGACAGGAGCAGCACACGTTTCTCGAAAGTTGGGTACTTTCATGAGTAAGATACAGACAGCAGTAGTACTAATTTATCCTGCTGTATGTCGAAACCTAGCACATGAAGTGAACGTTTGAAGTAAGCCGGACTCTGAAGTTGTGGTGATTTTGACAGTGAGGAGCCTCTTGTCCGTGTCTTCAACCCATTTGAAGAAGTAACAACTAGAGTTTAAGTAAAGTTGGATTGATTCATTGAAGTGAAGTCCAGATCACGGTCACCAGCCCCCTGTAACCCACAGCGCAGGTCTACTTCAGAGTGTGACTTCACCCATCCATAGCTAAACATGCGGTACATATTTGACCACAAATGTATATCGTAATCCTGTTGTTCAAACGCAGCGAAAATAAATTGTCATTCACACAAAATCATGATACATTCATCAAAGTGTAATATGGTTTCGAAACGTTTATAATTCCTCATAGATAGAAGGCGCTGTACAAAATAAAAGTATTGTAACGACCCAGAATTAAGGTAAAAACACACGGACTGGCTTTTTTCCTCCTCTCCCTGTCAATCACTGGACCGCAGGTCATGTCACTCAGGTGTGGGCTGGTGATTGGGGGAGAGGAGTGGGCGTGGGCAGGTCTGGTGCTCTCCTGGGGTTGGTTGCGGAGCAGGACTGAGAGTCACCCGTGTTCTGTGATTGTACTGCTAGTGTAAAACTTAATAAAGAGCAGTTCGGCAACCGCCGGTCTCAGAGCCTCCGTGAAGTCACTACAGTATTGTTATTATTATTATTATTTTCAAGCCAGTTCGGGTCTCATTCATGAAACGGATTTGCACAAGAAAATCTCCAATAACCACAAGCTACGTTTTACCTCATGTCAGGGTTAGCCACAAGATAGCTTTTCAAGCCAGTTCGCAGACATCCCAAGTCTCCCGGAAGGTCCGGGAGTCTCCCTGATATTGATAGTTAATCACGGATGCCCGCGAGTCGGATAAAATATCCCGGATTTTAGACTAGTCGAGTCATCTCCGTGAAATGAGTTTTTGGAACTTGGGATGTCTGAGTTCGGTAACTAGATAGCTGGCGCTACCTAACTGAAAAACGTTGATAACTAGCTAGCCTCTGGCTAGCCTTTGACATATTGAGCTGAAACCAATTGAAGTTGTGGCATTTCATATCATTTTTGTTGTATGAACCGTTCTTAAAAAGTCTGCTAGTTGGCGTTGGCTAATATGCTAGTGGTGGCTAAGGCTAGCAGAATATCCGTTTTTTTGGAACCATACAGGAGTTTTTCAGCTCTTAAACTCAAAAATCAACTGCGTTCAACTACGTCAGAGAACAGACTCACAGGTTTAGCAATTCTCAGTTTGAGATTGAGTCTAAACGTGCAAAAAATTAGATTTGGATGAGTTTGTTAAGAGATTTGCTGCACAGCACAGCAATCGTCACATACAGCTTCTGTAAATTTGATACTGAATAGCAATCAGTTGATATACATATTTTGTTATTGTTAATGGGGGGAAACATTTCTGCTGCTACAATAATCCCAAGGGAAACACTGTTTTAATGTACTAAAAAGTGGAATGCTCATGTATGTAGACCAAATATTGAATTTATCACACTTGGGTGTTGAAAAAAACGGTTGTATATGGGCTCATATAAAGTACAAAGTACGATGGGCTTCCTAAAAAAATTGCCACCCTACAATATATGCCTGCCACCCCTCTACCACCCCATGAATAAATCTCTAGAATCGCCACTGCAGATAGTAGCGAAAGTCGCCCGGCGCTGTCTCCCTCCCTTGGTGAATGTGTGTTCGCCTTCTGTCACCCCCTGCTCCCACGCAGCTCGCAGTTTAACTTTGAACGTCCTGTTGACACTGATATTCATGTCCCGTGCTAACGCTGTTGCCTTCAGTCGAATAGAGACTGTAGAGACGCTTCTACCTGCTGCTCTCTGTTTAATAACCCACTGTTCACTTTTGTTATTATTATGGTGAATCACAATAGATATTACTCCGCTACGCTCATGACTACTGTAGCCGTAATGCTGCGGTGCGGCTTTGTAGTTTACCAAAGTCTTACAAAAACATTTTGACAGAGCGCCGTGTACCACACAAAATCGCTTCGGGGTCCGTAAGCTAACAAGAATAAATCCATATATAAAGCGCTCCGGGTTATAAGGCGCACTTTTGTTTTTTGAGAAAATTATAGGCTTTTAAGTGCGCCTTATGGTGCGGAAAATACAGTAGTAAAATGATTTAAGTTGATGGTGTTCCACTGACTCAGTTGCGATTTATGGGATATTGCACACAGTGGGTGGCGGTCTACAGAGTATATTATTACATTTTTTTCTGAATTTGATCAAAAAGCTACAAATATTTTGAACTGTGAACTTAATGGGTCTTTTAAGAAGCATTTTAAAGTTCACAGGGATTTAAATAAAAAACACAGTAATGAGTTTAAGGTGAGACACTACAGGTGAATAGGGTAATATTTTAAATATCACTATGAAACTTCCTCAGTTGATTACTTATACAAGTATGAAAAAAAAGGTATTACAAGTTTTAGAAATGTGTATGTTTAATTATGCAAATTAGGCATTATCTCATTAAATATGTGCACATTTGCATATATTTCCAGAAGATAGATCTGAACATATGATAAAGCCAGGTGCAAAGGGATTTCGGGATATCTTCTTTGATTTCCTAGGAAATCAAAATACACTGTCCATAGTCTAAAAAACATCGATTTTTGCCTTTTTGTTTTGTATTGTAATGTCATATAAATCAGGCCAGGAATTATTTATCAACAAATCGTTCTGTAAATATCTTCAGAATACTGCTACGTGTATCACTGGAAAATTTGGTGTTAATAGGTGCTCCATAGGCTGAGATATTGATACTGGAAAAATACAAAAAACTGATTTTGAGAAAACGGCATTTAAAGATTTAAATAGGGGGATTCAATGCATTTGTATTTGCTCAAAAACAGAATAAATGCTCAGGCCCTTAGTAATACTAATATTGAATAAAATAATCATAATAAATAATACATGCTCAAAACAATAAAAGATGGCATATCAATTCGTTGAGACGTGCGACATGTATGACTTATGACGGTGCCACTGCTGTGTCGCACAGGCATCGTCATTAACTCCGTCATTTTCTTTTATTGCATCTTGCAAAGCGCAATTGTTGCTTTCTCTTCTTTGAAAGTTGCGGTGTTACCGGACATTTTCAGAGATTCAGCGAAAGCTAAACACAGAAGTGTCAGAGTCGACCACGTGATGCGTCTGAGTAGGGGTGTCACGGTGTGAAATTTTCGGCTCACGGTCATTGTGACCAAAATTACCACGGTTTACGATATTATCTCGGTAATTATTATTATTTTTTTTTTAGTGTTAACATTATAAGGTGACCAGGTACCGATCCGAAAACCTCGAACAACAACGCTGTCTTACATTGCGCAATCATTTATAATACACGTGGTGTAATAAACACAGGTACAGTGCATTTGAAAGCTATGGCAATTAAACCCGCGGGAACATTTAGCGAACGTTCCATGAGCGAGTAAGCAAGAAGCCAGAACTGTATGAGAACCAAGCTGTTTAGCGCCTTAGAATGGCGTTTAGTAGTGCACTAGCTACCAACGAATAGAGCATGGCACCGCAGTAGGATGCATTTTAAAATGCTAGCAGTGGGCGTGCTTCGACACTGACGTTTAATATCAAGGTTTAACATTATAGACAATCGGGTATATCGTTGCATTTTCCCTTGACCCAAAGTCAGAAGTAACTTAATCATTAATGTGTTTCACTGCACTATTTTCACTGTCTCATGGCATATCAAAGTTTAGCTATTCAACTTAGCTTAGAATGGCGTTTAGCGCCCATCTAAGAATGGTGAACACACTGAAGCAGGTGCATTGCTAATGTAATGTAAACGATTATTATCACGATTTAACATTATTGACAGTCGGATATAATTGTTACATTTCCCCTTTACCCGAAGGCAAAAGTTATTTCGAGCATTTCAGCTAAAACTATGTGTTAATATAACAAATATACCTTGCACTGGCTGTGCAGCTGCGGGTGATGGTCTCGTAGGTGAGTGATCAAATTGGATGTGTTGCTCCCTTTCGCGGATACCTTCCGCCGGCATGTCCTACACACGGGGGCACCGTCCTCCACCAGTTGCCCCTCAGAGTTTTTGAAATATCCAAAGTAGGACCACACTTCCGATTTTGTGCGCTTAGAAGGTGGAAAAATGGTACCATCGCGGCTTCCTTCTTCTGCTGCCATGCTTAAAATGAGAGAGTGTGAGAAAAGAACCTCGGACTAGTGGCGCCCACGAACGTTCGAAAGTGTCACGTGTGCGGTGTAGAGCTCTAGTAACGCACCTAGATAACATTATGTTTTGAAATGCAAAGTATTTAGCGCAGTAACAGTGTAATACAGTGTAACCGTGGGAGTATTAGGGAAATGAAAGCTCTCCCGGTGTAACGGTGTGCGGTAAGGTAACCCATCGAGATAACACCGTGTTTTGAAGTTCAGAAGGTTATCTCACCGTCAAAATATTTTAGCGTGGTTACCGTGTACACCGGTAACCGTGACAGCCCTACGTCTGAGCAAATCACGTTAGCAGAAATAAGCAGCAGCCAATGAGCTTCTGTCATTAGCTATAAATCCGCCTTTAGACATCCATGATTGGTTACTGATAGAAAGGAAGTGCCGTTATTTGGGTGACATCATTTTGTAGGAGACTCAGAGCTTTACAGCGATACTGGTTATGACAGACTTCAGTAAATAGACAAAGCTCGGCATGGCGCGTTGGAATGCTAACTTTTTGGTAAATTTGGGCGAAACGTGCTAGTTAACAAAATGTAATAAAATAAACCTTTGAATTTATGTTTTCAACGTTTTCTTTATAGCAGGTCTAAAGAACACATATAATAATAATAATAATAAATTTTATTTATAACACACTTTACATTTACAATAAAATCTCGGAGTGCTACAGTGGGATAAAAGACAAATATTAGGTTCAAAAGCAGGGACAGTAAAATGCAAATAAAATACACAAATAAAAGTAGTGAGTCGTTTAAATGCAAAAACGAAATAAATACAGGACAGAGCATTCAAAGGGAGATCATTAAAACATTGGGTAAAAAGAAAGGTTTTCAGGCCTGTTTTAAAGTGTTCCACAGTCTGTGGAGCCCTCAGATGTGGAGGCAGAGCGTTCCACAGCCGAGGGGCAGCGCAGGTAAAGGCCCGGTCTCCCATGGTGCGGGAGCGGGTTCTGGGAGTGTGAAGAAGGTTGGTGTTGGAGGAACGGAGAGAGTGTGAAGGACAGTGAAGGTTGAGAAGGTCTTTTAAGTAAGATGGAGCATTACCATGCAGGCAGTGGAAGGTGAGCAGAGAGATTTTGTAAGTGTATGAAAAATCACTGTTTTTGCCTGGCGTGTCTCGCCTTAATGGAATGTGACTGGATGGTTAAAAACTGTGCAGAAAGGTTATCAAGAGAAGAAGAAAAGTGGGTGTGGTTTAACCCGCTGCACGCCACAGCTGGATCTTATCGTATGTGCTGACAGTTGCAGAGTCCATCAGTCGGACCAGAATGGAGCAGCTGAACCAGGAGCTGAACCAGGAGCTGAACCAGGAGCAGAACCAGGAGCAGAACCAGGAGCAGAACCAGGAGCAGAACCAGGAGCAGAACCAGGAGCAGAACCAGGAGCAGAACCAGGAGCTGAACCAGGAGCAGAACCAGGCGCTGAAGCAGGAGGAGAACCAGGAGCTGAACCAGGAGCAGAACCAGGCGCTGAAGCAGGAGGAGAACCAGGAGCTGAACCAGGAGCAGAACCAGGCGCTGAAGCAGGAGGAGAACCAGGAGGAGAACCAGGAGGAGAACCAGGAGGAGAACCAGGAGGAGAACCAGGAGGAGAACCAGGAGCTGAACCAGGAGCAGAACCCCTCCACCAGGAAACGAGCCCGCTCATCCTCTGGGTCCACCGGGCCACAGGTCAGTGTGGAGGAGGTTTTTATTTTATTTCTTATTTATTTGGTTAGGACACTGCACATTAATCAACATATCAGCAAAGCATCTATGTAAATATGAGTTAGCACAGTTGCTAAATTTCATCCGTTGTCGTCAGGCAAGTATCATAAAAACATACAGACAATACACCATGACAAAAAACTAAAGAACAAACAAACAGAAAATATTTTGAAAGATTCACATCAAAGTTAAGAGTCCGTACACAAAAGGGAAAAGACGAAGAGGTGACCCATGAGAGCAGCTCTGGCTGTTTTCAACCACTGTTTAAGGGTCTTTTTTAAAGGTGGTGGAATTGTCCCAGTTTCTAACACGAGTTGGCAGTGTGTTCCAGCACTGTTCCTCTGATGGACTCCACCATTTGGCCAAACTTAGTCCTGCATCATTGCACATCAGTCTCCTCTAGTGCTCTGGGGCCTCATGTACAAAGACTTGCGGCGCACATACTCAATGCACGTCACGGGGAATAATATTAGGACAATTACAAGAATGAAGTTACTCACCAAGAAGCCAACCATCACGCACAGTTCCGCCCTGTAAGTCTGTTCCCAACAATGCTGTTACTCAGAATGTATGAATCGTGCGTTGAACCAGGGCACCTCACCACAATGTTGGTTAATTGCATTTACGCATCACATATGATCTGTACATGATCGAATGGAAATGTTTCCTGTTAACATACAAATTCATCATGTGATGGCGCTTTTATAGCAATGTGTGCGCAGTCGATAGCTCCGATTACAAAATCGGCTCTCGCTTCAAATTGAGCTTTAATGTTGGCCTGTTGGGAATTTGACTGAGATGCGGATAATTCTGTCCCACACGACTGGCATGGCTCGGCTCAGGGTAGACTGGCACAGTCCCAATCGGGTGGCCAGCTCCCTCTGGAATGCCCCGGTTGCTTTAGGAACCCCAGTGTGCACATCACCTGTGGAATGCCCCGGTTGCTATAGGAACCCCAATGTGCACATCACCTGTGGAATGCCCCGGTTGCTATAGGAACCCCAGTGTGCACATCACCTGTGGAATGCCCCGGTTGCTATAGGAACCCCAGTGTGCACATCACCTCTGGAATGCCCCGGTTGGAACCCCAGTGTGCACATCACCTGTGGGCACAGGCAGCGCATGGCTCCTCACTGTGTTGCGCTCCAACGCCGGCCGCAGCTCTGCGCACAGTTCTAGGAGGATTTCCCTCAAAACGGCTAATGAGTCAGTCGCCATCATATGCCAGCTAATCCTCTCTGTCTCTGAACACACGCTCTCTTTGAATTGCACCATTTGCAAAGTCTTCTAATACTGCAGCAGTGATCTCAAAACGGTGTATAACTGAAAACAGTAGTGAGATCTTTAACCAGGTCTTCTCTTTAACACCTGCCCTGTCCGGGGCTTTAGTCAATGAGCTCCTCAGTAGCTTCAATACTAAAATGTTAAATGTTATGGATGCTATTGCTCCCATTAAGGTGAAGGTTATCTCTGGAAGGAAGAAGTCTCCATGGCGAAATTCCACACTAGTGAAAAATGGGAAAAGAGAGTGTCGGAAAGCTGAGCGCAGATGGAGAAAAACAAATCTCCAGGTTCATTATAACATCTATAAAGAGAAACTTCACTTTTATAATTTACAACTGAGGAATGCAAGAAAGTCCTACTTCTCTGACATCATAATGCTCATAATGCTCGGGCCTTATTTGCTACAATTGACAGGCTAACAAACCCTCCTGTGTTAGTGGCAACTGAACTTCATTCCACCATGGCCTGCAATGACTTTGCCAAATTCTTCACTGACAAAATCCAAAATATTAGACAAGCAGTTGGTACATCAGCAGCAGGTTCAGCATATGTACCGTCTCCACCGAAAACCCGTTTAAACACCATGACACAGTTCCAACCCATTAACAGCAAAGACCTGGAGGACATCTTACGTCAGCTGAACTCCTCCTCTTGCTGTTTAGACATCCTGCCAACAGCTTTTTTCAAAAGGGTCTCAAAGATTTTGCAGTCAGACCTGTTACTGATTGTGAACTTGTCTTTAATGTCGGGTGTGTTTCCAGAGCCACTAAAAACAGCTGTAATCAAACCTCTGCTGAAAAAGGACAATCTTGACAAGACACAAATGAACAACTACAGGCCTATCTCAAATCTCCCATTTTCAAGTAAGATCATTTAAAAAGCGGATTTTCAACAGCTTAATTACTTTTTTAAACAAAATAACTGCTATGACACCTTCCAGTCAGGTTTTAGACAGAACCACAGCACTGAGACTGCTCTGACCAAAGTGTTTAACGACATATGTCTGAATACAGACGGTGGAAAAATGTCAGTCTTAGTTTTACTAGATCTCAGTGCTGCATTTGATAAAGTTGACCACAAAATATTACTGAAACGACTGGAAAACTGGGCGGGTCTTTCCGGAACTGTACTAAACTGGTTCAAAACATACTTGGAGAACAGGAAGTACTTTGTGTCAATAAGTAACTTTACATCTGAGCAGACAAGAGTCACATGTGGAGTTCCCCAAGGTTCCATCCTGGGACCTCTTCTGTTTAACATCTACATGCTCCCACTGGCACAGATTATAAAAAAACAACAGAATAAACTACCATAGCTATGCAGATGACACGCAGATATATATTACAATGTCACCAGGAGACCTTTTCTCCAGCTAAACAAAACTGAGGTAATTGTCTTTGGAGCCAAAGAGAAACGATTACAGTGTAGTGATGGACTCAGACCTAAATTTGGAAAAACACATTAAGGCAGTAACAAAGTCAGCCTACTATCACCTTAAGAATATATCAAGGTTAAAGGATCTGATGTGTCAGCAGGACCTGGAGAAACTAGTCCATGCATTCATCTTTAGTAGGCTTGATTACTGTAACATCATCTTTACAGGTCTACCTAAAAAGTCTGTTAGATAACTGCAGCTTATTCAGAACTCTGCTGCTCGAGTCCTCACTAAGACCAAAAAAGTGGACCACATCAGTCCAGCTCTGAGGTCTTTACACCGGCTGCCTGTCCATCAGAGGATAGACTTTAAAGTTCTGATGCTGCTCTATAAAGCTCTGAATCGTCTAGGACCAAAATACATCAGTGACCTCCTGACCCAGTATGAACCTTCCAGACTAGAGACCGACCGATATGGGTTTTTCTAAAGCCAATACCGATATTTAGCGGTCAGAGTCAGCCGATGGCCGATGTGACCTGCCGTTTTTTTTTTTTTTTTTATGCTATCATATTATCCTTAATTGGCATGCAAATAAAACATACTAGTAAGGCACAACACTTGTAAACTTCAAACATGTATGCATCGCGAAAACAAATGGACATGGGATGACAATGTTTTAAAACGTTCACTTGTTATTTGTGCGTTCTCTTTTTGTTAATATTTCACTTAGATTGTCCGTTACTTCAGTTTAGATCGTAACATAGCAGTCCCCAGCAGGGCTCTAAATTAACTTTTTTTCTTTACACTTCCAGCCAAAATGGCTAGTGGATATTAATCTTTCTAGCCAAACACACACTCACTAATGGGTCGAAGTGGCTAGTAAGTTTTATTTTCTACCAGCCAAACTGAATTTTCACCAGCATTTGGCCGGTTGGCTGGTGTTAATTTAGAGCCAGCGTTGAGGGGGCTTGCATAGTCGGCGCATTCCCAACGCACTTGTAACCACAACGCTAAGCAACTTTCATTTCTTCTTCAACTCCAATGCAGTTGAAAACAAATGGACATGGGATGACAATGTTATAAAGCATTCACATGTTAGATTAGCGTCCTCTTTTTTGTTATATTTCCACTTAGATTATTGTTACTATACAGTATTTCCCGCAGGAAATTGCTTAGTCAAGGTGGTGAGTCGTCAGCCGGGACCAGGGGTTTTGCGCGGATAGCGTTCCGTCGGGTGTCTTTTAATGTCTGAGCCTGGCAAAGCATTATTACTTCGGTTTAAAAAAAAAAATGAAATCATTTTTGAAAATTTTTTTATAAGATTAAATCGGCTGGCCGATCGATCGGTCGGTTTCTATTCCAGACCCCTCAGGTCATCTGGATCCGGTCTTCTATCAGTTCCCAGAGTCAGAACCAGACATGGAGAAGCTGCATTCAGCTTCTATGCTCCACATGTCTGGAACAAACTCCCAGAAAGCCTCAGATCAGCTGAAACGCTCAGTGTATTTAAGTCCAGGTTGAAGACACACCTATTTTCATCTGCGTTTGAATAAAGCTCAAAACGTAATCACATTTTAACTACTGATTTTATATTGTTCTTATTTCTTTCTTTTTGTTTACAATTTAAATGATGCTTTTTATTTCTCTGATTTTATCTATTTGTATTTTTTCTTATGTTCTTATTTCTTTTTTATGCCTTCTTGTGATTTTATATAGCTGTGAAGCACTTTGAATTGCTTTGTTTATGAATCAGTGATGCGCGGGCTGACCCGAAGCCAGCGGGCGCCTGCAGGCATCCGCAGTCACCCGCAGTTGCGGGTCATAAAAAAATATTTTTAATGATATTCGGGTTGCAATCGGTCGGATCGTTTTGTCGTTTGAGATAAACATTAAAAAATAACGTGGTAAACGTTTGTAATTCAAACAGTAGACACAATGTTCTATTAAATAAATACACTTTATCGGCTGAATAACTTCCGCAGAGATGACGTACGTGGTCAGAAGTACAGTAGGTATGGAGACGGCAAGAGAGAAGGTCAAGTTGGGAGAGTGGAAGCTCCGCAAACACACACGCAAAAAAAGTAAGGTTTGGGACTCATTCGCCGAGATCATCAAAGATGTGATGTGAGAGCATATGTTATTCTTCCATGTGACGAAGTTGCCTATAGCAAATTGTTGTGGGAAGGCTACCTCTATTGCATTTTTTTAGATGGTGAGCGCTAATTTAACTTGAATGCTGAAGCGGGGAAAGTTTGTCAACATAAACTTACAAGCAATGCAATCTTACAATTTTACCACCTTAAAAATGAATGCAGGTAGGCTATATGAGGTCCGTTGTGCGTTGCCAATGACACTATGATGTTCATTAAGACCATTGGCCACTTTTTTTAAAAGCGGGACGGGAAGCGGGTCGGGTCAACATTTTTTCAAAAATATTTCTTGCGGTCTGAGTTAACGGGCGGGTTAGAGGACAAAGCGGTCGGTTGCGGGATGTTTTTTTTCGTCGTTCACATTCCGCGCGTCACTGGTATGAATTGTGCTCTATAAATAAAATTGCCTTGCCTTGCTAAAGCAGCCATTGTTTTTAATGGTATGCATTGCACCACTTTGCGCTGCTTTCATATTCACTCATGCAAATGGAGACACATGGGTGTATTAATTGTTTATCAGTATTAATTGTTCATCTATCTCAAATGTGCACATCACTGTCTGAGGACTAATTGTTTTCACATTTATTTATTATAACAGTTTCCCAACATCACCCAACATTAGGTGTCGCCAAAGAATCAACGGCTGCAGAAATGTGCGTACGCCAGCCCTGAAGCTGCCGTGAGGCACCGCACATTTCCACGGTCTTTTCGTTCTTGGTACATCTGATCGTTGACGTGAAAAGGTGCGTACGCCACTATTTTGTGCGTACGCACGCTTTGTACATGAGGCCCCTGGTGTTTACTCTAGAGGATTCTGTCTTTATGAAATCCTGTAATAGATAGATAGATAGATAGATAGATAAGTACTTTATTCATCCCAATTTGGGAAATTGTTGTGTTGCAGCAGCATACAGTAAAAGATATGTAAACAATTAAAGTAAAAACAAGCAAATAGAATAAAATAAAATAAAAATAGTGAATAAATATTAGCTATGTACAAATCTACAGTATGAAGAGTTTTTTTTTTGTTATTGTTTTTTAGGAGAGACTTCAGGCCTATTGAGCTTGAAGTTCTCTTCCAGCCAGAGGGGAGGTGTTGTATATGGTGATGGCTGCTGGTAGGAAGGATTTCCTGAATCGTTCCTTGTGACGGCGGAGCTGGATGAGCCTGTTGGAAAAGGAGCTCCGCTGTCCAACCAGCAGCTGGTGGAGAGGATGGGTGGGGTTATCCATGATGGATAACAGTTTGTTCAGTGTCCTCCTCTCCACCACCGATTCAAATCAGTCCAGTTTGCAGCCGATGACAGAACCAGCCTTCTTAATGAGTTTATTAAAGGGGAACTCCGGGGCATTTGAAGCGTGTTTCCATTGCTAGAGGTTGTCAAATAATGATAGTAGGACACAGAGAGGTGCAAATCTGCGCTCCCTGTGTGGAGATCGCGCTGTTCACTCAGCCTGTCATGCGAGGCTAATACGTGGTGGCTAAGGGGCAAGCGCTAACCTTTCCACGTAAAACAACAACTTGCACACTGTAGAAACGTCACACCACTTTATAACCCATCCGACAATAAAGTCACAAGCCTTACCATCAAAAGCATATGCATGGTTCTCACATTACTGGCATGGGGACGTTACAAAACAACTTTATAAACAGCATTTAACTCGCCGGCTGGTTGTAGGCTCGCGCATGTGAAAGCCCAAAAGAGTCGATGGAGAATAATCCCATATACAAAACTATTATCTTCTCTAGAAAAACTACGTTCAAGTATTTAAAACATTACAACAATATTACTGGGCATGTATTGTTGTAATGTTTTAAATACTTGAACGTAGTTTTTCTAGAGAATATAATTGTTTTGTATATGGGATTATCGTCCATCGACTCTTTTGGGCTTTCACATGCGCGAGCCTACAACCAGCCGGCGAGTTAAATGCTGTTTATAAAGTTGTTTTGTAACGTCCCCATGCCAGTAATGTGAGAACCATGCATATGGTTTTGATGGTAAGGCTTGTGACTTTATTGTCGGATGGGTTATAAAGTGGTGTGACGTTTCTGCAGTGTGCAAGTTGTTGTTTTACGTGGAAAGGTTAGCGCTTGCCCCTTAGCCACCACGTATTAGCCTCGCATGACAGGCTGTGCGGACAGAGCGATCTCCACACAGGGAGCGCAGATCTGGACCTCTCTGTGTCCTACTAGCAGTATTTGACAACCTCTAGCAATGGAAACACGCTTCAAATGCCCCGGAGTTCCCCTTTAAGCCTGCTGGTGTCACCGGCTCTGATGCTGTTCCCCCAGCAGACCACAGCGAAGAAGAGTGCTCTGGCAACAACAGACTGATAGAACATCTCCAACTAGGGCTGTCGCGGTGAGGAAATTCCCACCGCGGTGACTCAGAGCCTCTCAACAGCGCGGTATGCGGTGATATCGCATTTTTGTTCATTAGGCTACTTTCCACGACACGCAATGTTAGATGAAAATCGAGCGCATAATCCGTCTTTTTTTCCCAGCGATTCTGACATTTCACTTTGCTTTGCCTGTCATTTACTCGCTCACAGACCAACATAGCGGAGATCAAGCAGCGCATACCCCAGTTCTGTAACATTGTTGCCAGTGCCACATGGCAAATATCAACATTGTTGCAGACCTGCGCACGTTTCGTTTAGTAATGAGGGAGCAAAACGAAGCAGATCAGCGCAGCAGTTGAGCTCACGTGTCCGGGATACAGTTTTCTTTAAACAGACTGCCCGCCGTCCAACAAACCCAAGCTGAACTTTAACTGTTTCCGCGAAGTTGTTAGAGCTTATTTCTGGCACGACACATTTTTAAATTTTTTTTTTTTTTTTTTTTTTTTTTAAATAGGCCTACAGACCTAGGCCCTAAAACTTAAAAGTTAAGGAACATGACTGATATCAAGTTACTCACCGATGTTTCCTGGAAAGTAGGGCTGCCACGATGAGTCGACGTTGTCGACAAATTTCGATAATAGAAATAGTCGACAATGAATTCCATTGTCGACTATTGTCGCCAGACGTGTTTTTCAAACAGAGTGAGGCATCTCACTTAATTACAATCTCTTCCGAGAGTCGCACATGCACTCTCACATGCGTCTCTGTCGAGCGGTAATGTACACAGAAATGGCGGCGTCCAACACATTAGCTAATGCGTGCCAAAACTTCTAAAGTTCGGGAGCATTTTAGCCAGGATACGGCGACTAAAAAGATAACTTGCAAGGTTTGCAAAGCAGACCCTCGGTGATGCACGAACATTTAAAGAGAAAGCACGTTGGGCAGTTAAACGAAACGGAGTCTGACTCGCCTCGGTAAGTTGAAAATGGTGGAGAGAAAATGAGAGACATTTTCCCACACTGTCAAACCTAGCAAGATCTCTTCTGTGCATTCCTGCAACATCCACCCCGGCAGAGCGAATCTTCTCAGCAGCAGGAAATATCTGCTCCCAGAAGAGAGCAAGCCTCACACGAGAGCATGTGGATATGCTGACTTTTCTTAGGATGAACAAACTGAACGACATAGCCTGAGACTCATGTTGATTTTAAACCTGGTCTGTCCACCACGACAGGGTTTTTTTTTTTTTTTTTTTTTTTTAAAGTATTTTTTTGGGCTTTTTATGCCTTTAATGATAGGACAGTGTGAGAGAGACAGGAAGCAGGGGGCAGAGAGATGGGGAAGACATGCAGCAAAGGGCCGCTAGATGCGGGAATCGAACCGGGGCCCGCTGCATCGAGGACTAAGCCTCTGTACATGGGGCGGCTGCTTAACCCACTATGCCACTGACCGCCCCCCACCATGACAGGTTTGTGTCCAGGTTGTATCACACAGTCCATGTTTACTTGATTTTGGACAACTCTGAATGCTTTATTTTCAGCTGTGTTGTTAAAAGCGGAGAATTGTAAAGCGGACAATTGAGAATTGTAAAGTTCTTTTGCAACAGACTGTGCAGTTGACCACTGAATTTACTTCACAAAATGCACTTAAAGCTGCAGTCGGCAGGTTTTCAAAATTGCGAGTCTAAAGTCGGAAAATTCGAACTGATACAACTTTCAGGTCCCTCCCCCAACCTCTAACAAGCTCCGAATCGCCCCCCAAACCCCTCCCCCTCTGTGGACGAGGTTGTGCACGTGAGTTCACACCAGTGTGAGCGCACACAAGCTGGGGCAGACTCATGCTCAGCAGCGTGTGCACAAGCTGTGATTGACAGGTAGGATTCCTCCACCCTAACTTGATTGGTTAAAAACAGTTGGGAGTGCTCGGTTTTTGCAAGCATGATTACAGGCTTCAGAGGGAGCTACAGATTTCGTTATTTTTCCTAAACAGCCTATTTAATATTCTACTTCTAGAATCCCATGACAGTTCAAGCCAGTTCAATGACTAAAAAAAAGTTGCCGACTGCAGCTTTAATATTTGTTTTATTTACTGTTTTACTGCTGCTAACGAGCCTGTCCTTGGTTTACAGGAAAAAAAATGTTTACTTGATTGTAATTATTTATTTTTTATAAAATACATTTGCCTGTCCTTAAAAAATGGACAGAGGTTTATTTATTTATGGATTTATGTCTATACTGACCGAGCACTGTGCCTAATTGGTTTTAGATAGGACATTTTTATTTACTTTTTGTATGAATCAGCAGCAAAGTTGAATAAAAGATGCATTTTTCATTGAAGTACCCATCTTTCTTGTGTTTATTATCATTTGCCACATAATTAAAGCAACTTCATCCTAAATTTAAGAAAAAATTAGTAATTATCCGATTAATCGTTTCAATAGTCGGTGACTAGTCGACTATTAAAATAGTCGTTAGTTGCAGCCCTACTGGAAAGCATGGCCCTTGACCAATTTATGCAATGATGGTGCATGTGTGTTTTATTGAGGGAACACCCGGAGATAGATTACAAACACTCATTATCATTATTACTGTGCTGGCTTAAAAAAAGTATCAGTTCTGTCTAGTGGTGCAACAGATCATCATTGATCCGTGATCCGTTTGGATCAATTATTTTGGTTCGGCAAACACATGATCCGCAGATTGCTTTATGGAAAAAAAAAAAATTGTGCGCATGTTCAGTCCTCACACAGCTGTTACCATTCCTGCTAGTTTCTAGGGACAGAGCTACTTTCCACGCTCTTGGTAAAAGTCTACAACAGTTCCCTCTTCAATAAGCAAACAGTCCTATGGCTCGTTTATGATTTATTGTCCTCAGCGTAAAACATGTAGAACAGTGGGCATGGAAAATAAAAGTAGGCTAGACTTCGGTGCAGACTTTGCAGCGACATCACCCCGGTGTTTCACTGACAGGAGTGAAACCGAAAGCGGGTGAACAACCGCGGCATTTAGGCAGCCCCTTCCTTCACAATCTGACCGGGCTAAAGCGATCACAAACAGTATCGGTGTGTTTTTATGTTGCACTTTAAGTTGTTTTTCTTTGATTATGTTGAAAAGAAGATGTTAATTGCGCTCTTTAAGTTGATTTTATATATTTCAATTTAATAATTTAAAAGTGTTGATAAACAAAAAGACAAAACATGTTTTTTTTTTTTGTTTTTTTTTTGCTGATCCGAAAAATGATCCGATCCGTGACTCTGATCCGAGGAACGATCCGAACCGTGAGAGTTTTGATCCGTTGCACCCCTAGTTCTGTCAGTCGCTTTGTATGTACTGTGCATTCTTAAAAACTCTTTTAGTTTCTCGAGTTGTTCTGCGCGCGCAAGGGGGCGTGCGGTGGGCGGTGGTGGCGGTGGCCTGGACATGCAACGCGGAGGTCCTCTCAGCACGGCGGTGATTACATTTTGCGGTTATCGCGACAGCCCTATTTCCAACATCTTGCTGCACACATTGAAGGATCTCAGCTTCCTCAGAAAATAGAGTTCCCTTCTTGTAGACAGCATCGGTGTTGGTCCTCCAGTTTAGTCCGTTGTCCAGGTGCACTCCCAGGTACTTGTAGTCCTCCACCACTGCAACATCCTCTCCCAGAACGCACAGAGGTTTTGGAGCCGTCCTCCTCCTTCTGAAGTCAATGACCATCTCTCTGGTCTTTGCCACATTCAGAAGCAGGTGATTTCTGCCAGACCAATCCACAAAATCCTCTACCAGCGCTCTGTACTCCCCCTCCTGTCCATCCCTTATACATTTAAAGTCTGTGGTGTACAAGGTAAACAGGAAAGGAGACAGCACAGTCCCCTGAGGAGCTCCTGCACTGCCAACCACCACATCAGACAGAACACTGCCCAGCAGGACATACTGTGGTCTGTCTGTCAGGTAGTTAGCAATCCAGGAGATGATGGATGTGTCTACCCCCATGACCTGCAGTTTGTCACTCAGTAGACCCGGCCGGATTGTGTTGAATGCATTCGAAAAATCAAAGAATGTGATTCTCAAAGTGCAACCAGATCCATCCAGGTACGAGTGAGCACGCTGCAGCAGGTAAACAACAGCATCATCCACCCCCAGGTGAGGCTGGTAGGCAAACTGTAGAGGGTCAAGGGAAGAAGCCACCTGCGGTCTGAGATGCGTCATGACCAGTCTCTCCAGCACCTTCATCACATGAGATGTGAGAGCTACTGGTCGGTAATCATTGAGTCCAGAATAGTGTCATCTTCTTCGGGACAGGAACCACGCAGGACGTCTTCCACAGTGCTGGGATCCTCTCTAGGTACAGGCTCAGGTTAAACAGACAGCTGGCTGGCACAGGTCCTCAGAACTCTGGGGCTGATGCCATCAGGTCCTGCAGCCTTGCCTAGGTGGAGTCTTTCCAGCTGTCTCTTCACCTGGCCAGTACTCACATCAGGCGGGGGAGGGGGGTTGATGCCTCAGTGGGGTAAAAGCAGTCTGGAGGAGAGGTGTTGAAGTCCAATGCACTCAGCAGGGGGGGTTGAGAAGTGGAGGACAAAGGCGTTGAGAGCAGTCGGGGGTTGATGTCCGCAGGATGTGTGGTGGGGGGGCGAGGTGTGAAGTGGAGGAGACAGCTGAAGCTTGATTCTAACTCGGCGCAACCTCGCTTTGACCCATTCTTACTAGCTGGTTGCAAATGGCGCAAACGGTCACGTGACCCAAAATTCCGCCACGCCCCCCGTCACAAGCTAAAAAATCCTCGCGCGTCGCAAGGTCGTGCACACAACTTTTTTTCTGACTTCGCGCGAGCTCAACCGGAAACAGCTGACCAAGAGAAAGGAAACATGAACACTGCAGAGACCGCGGTGACCGAGAGGGTGCGCCTCTACAAACATCTGTACGACACGTCTATGAAGTTACACTGGGACAACACGGCAGTGTCGAATTCCTGGGGGGAATTTGGCAGGCATCTGGGGCAGTCGGTGGTGGATGTGAAGAAAACATGGAAATGCATCCGTGCACATTTTGTTTTTGCCGCAGCCGCTTAGCTCTGAGATACATATACAGTTCTACACCCAGAGTAAATTCATTCCATCAGATGTGCCAGCCTCTGCTGACGTGACACCACAGGTGGCATTGTGTATGCTTTTCTTCGTCCGGTTCTTCAGCTTGTTTCCTCAACAGTGACGCCCGCTGGTCTGGAGAGAACTGTAACGCATACTCGGCGCAAACTGCGCTTATAAGCTGAAGGAACTGTGAAGGGGCTGGCGCTTTCGATGACGTCATTAATGGTTCTCGAGCCAGAACAGTTGCGCGGTTGCGCCGAGTAAGAATCAGGCTTGAGGGTGGGGAGCTGAACCTGTTGAAGAAGGTGTTCAGCTCGTTAGCCCTCTCCAGGGTGCCCACAGTCTGTCTGCCTTTCACCTTCAAGCCGGTTATGTCTTTCATCCCCGACCACACATCTCTGGTGTTGTTCTGCTGGAGCTTGGCCTCCAGCTTCCTCCTGTAGAAGTCCTTGCACTGCCGCAGTTTGTCCCTCAGGTCGTGCTGGATGCTCCTCATCTGGGCCTTGTCTCCTGCCCTGAAGGCCTCCTTCTTCCTGGGCTTCTTTAAGTTTTCTAGGAAATAACAAGTTGCTGTCTCTGCTGAATGGAATTTCCTAAATCCAAACTGCATTGGATGAAGAGTGGCATGGCCATTATTTCAGTGTTCAATCGGTTCTGTGGTAACCTATTTCTCCGCTACTTTGGAAATTCCAGGTAAAATACTTATGGGTCGATAGATTTTGTCGGCCTTAAAGACGTCGATAGTACCGTTCCTTGTTTTATGGACACATTTCCAAGATGTGCAGCTGGGTCAGCAAGAGCCTGTTTATTGGTCTTTAAAAGGTCACTAGTAAGACCAAATGAATCTCTGGCCTTTTTAGAGATGAAATATGTGAGCATTTAAAGGGCTTCGCAAGTTCCTCAACTGAAAAATCTATTGATAACTCACAGTAATCTCCAGGTTGTTCAGTTAGCTCATAGTTTACATGGAGCTGTAGACCACTAAGATGGGGAGATAAATAATTATGGGCGCCAGCCGAAGGCATTAGACATATTTAATCTGTTGCCAGACTTTTTATTCTCCCGTTTCCGCCCTAAAGTTCGGCGTGCTACTAGTCTAGCAGCGATGGTCCGACCGGCCTGCGTGCTTATCGATCGGGAATGGTATGCTATTATGTTTGGCTCTCATTTGTCTAAAGGAATTCCGACAAAATGGGAAAAAGTCGGAAAATTGTGAATGGGGAAAATGCATTGAAAAGCACTTATGAAGTACTATGGCCTATTTTAGAGGCCTTATAACTCAGCCATAAAGCATAACACAGACCTCATTCAAAGTTTATATGTGACAGGAGACTCTCGGATTTAACTGAATCAAAGGGTTTGTATATATATTATACAGCTTTGACACAACGGCGGTTTAAGTTTTAGGAAGACTACATCTCAGCTGAGGTGTCTCTCCCACTATGTTTCTCACTCTGAATGTAATACTGCACCAATTCCTCAAACAAATGTCTCTCATGTCCAAAATATCTGCCCGATCTGGACAAATTTTACTTCAAAACGGCATTTTTATCACAAATTGCCTCTGAGCCCAGAGAGTCGGCCCTCCAGCTGATATTCCACCCATTATAAAGGCCTAAAATCAGAAAATTCAGGTGAAAATGATTTTAAAACTGCCATAAAAAACGAGCCACACATAGTAGCCGAACTAAAATTACACCGCTGGCTTATGCCGTCTCTTGGGGCGCTGACGGTTCAAGAATTATTCGGATATGACTTTTGCTTTTCGAACAGTGACCGTTTGGTCGAGATAGTCGACTGCAGTCAAAATTATAGTGCAATTTTAAGAAGCCATAGTGAGCGTACATGTCAGTGACAAAGACGAGCCGCACCTGCTCCTGTTACCGGGGCAACGCCTTGTTAGCCTGCACTGTTCTGACACTGCTTATGAGGGCAGAGCCAAGATGGCTGCCCTATTATAACAGCTTCATGTTATAAATCTGATCTGCATTTCTCCTTTAAACTGATAGTTAAGTTAAGTTTGAAATGACCCACAATGCAATGGGAAAATGCATTGAAAAGCGCTTAACGAGCCAAAAACTGTCCTATTTTGGAGGCATCATAACTTAGCCATACAATGTCACAGAGACCTCATTCAAAGTTTATGACTGTAGACTCAACTTTATATTTTACAACGATACAACGACTCAACGTTACTATTTTTTCTAGTGTAGTTTAATATTATTAATTTTGTTCCATATTAGCTTTTAATTGCCATTTGCCCCATTTATGGCCTCAATATAGAATCTGCTTTCACCTTACGGGTAATCCTTAAGACTTTATCTCGATTTTTCATTCATTTTATAATTTCATTGTTCAATTAAGGTAGATTATTTCTATGTTGCTTAGATTTACCCCTTTTTTTTAATAAGTGCGTTATAATATCATTGACTTTTTTTAATAAAGCATCTGAGCTAGCGTCAATGTCGTTATTTTCCAGAATATTAGACATTCTAGATTTTGGATTTCCTCATTCAGGAATTGTTGCTGGCTTTTGGGTATGAAGTAGAACTGGTGACCTCTGGTGGATGCCATTAAATGCTTCCTCTTAATTTTCCATGAGCACAAGTTGTGATCTGAAAGGCCTGATAATAGATTAAAAGTCTCAGAGATTCTTTCAGGATTATTAGTAAATATTAGATCAATTGTTGTATTTGATGTATTAGTTATTCTTGTCGGTCCTTTTATAATTTGTGTCAAATTGTACTCATACATCAGCTGTTTAATTTTTTCCCTGACTTGATGTCCCAGTTGATATTAAAATCAGCGAGTAGGATGATTTCCTTTTTCGAGTTGCAGTGATTTAAGATTGTCTGAAGATTATCATAAAATACAACTTCAAAAGGATCTAAGTCTTCTTCCTCTCTGTCATTGCAGAAAATTAGAGCCCAAGAGGGATCCAGATGGCACTGCTGTAAGGACTGTGGGAAAGTTATCAAACGATCTCGTCTGAGGTATCATCAGATAATTCATACTGGAGAGAAGCCTTACAGCTGTGGTCAGTGTGGGGCAGCTTTCACTCAGTTAGGTAATCTAAAGACACACCAACGCATTCACACAGGAGAGAAGCCTTTCAGCTGTGGTCAGTGCGGGGCAGCTTTCACTGCATTATCTAGTCTAAAGGCACACCAACGTATTCACACAGGAGAGAAGCCATACAGTTGTGGTCAGTGTGGGGCAGCTTTCACTGCATTATCTCATCTAAAGAGACACCAACGTATTCACACAGGAGAGAAGCCATACATCTGTGGTCAGTGTGGGGCAGCTTTCACTGCATTATTTAGGCTAAAGGCACACCAATGTAGTCACACAGGAGAGAAGCCTTACAGCTGTGGTCAGTGTGGGGCAGCTTTCACTCAATTAGGTAATCTAAAGACACACCAACGTATTCACACAGGAGAGAAGCCTTTCAGCTGTGGTCAGTGTGGGGCAGCTTTCACTCAATTAGGTAATCTAAAGGCACACCAACGTATTCACACAGGAGAGAAACCTTTCAGCTGTGGTCAGTGTGGGGCAGCTTTCACTCAATTATCTCATCTAAAGGCACACCAACGTATTCACAGAGGAGAGAGGCCATACAGCTGTGGTCAGTGTGGGGCAGCTTTCACTACATTATCTCATCTAAAGGCACACCAACGCATTCACACCGGAGAGAAGCCACACATCTGTGGTCAGTGTGGGGCAGCTTTCACTGAATTATCTACTCTAAAGAGACACCAACGTATTCACACAGGACAGAAACCTTTCATCTGTGGTCAGTGTGGGGCAACTTTCACTCAATTATCTCATCTAAAGAGACACCAACGTATTCACACTGCAGAGAAATGATTGGCTTAAATCAACAACAATTTTCACGGCAGATAAGCAAACATTCACCTGAGAGCATCAACAGGAACTACCAATCAGAAGCCTTGCATTTGTTCAGATTAAAAATCTTCTTTGTGGATTACCACCTTCTCTTGTCAGGACTTTAGTTCTGAATGTTCTGTGGGGAGCACATGTTTGAAGAACCATTGAAAGTGCTTTATAATTTGTTGGGATTGCTTTAACTGGGGACGGATCTCCTGACATTCAAGAGAAACATGGCATCAATTGTGAGTTGATGGACAGAACAAAATGCAGTCTGTTTGAAAGTAGAAACATGTTTATTCTGTTATACTGAACATATTTGTTTTGTTTAAAGTTAAGATCCACAAAGTAGCTTTGCACCAGCTGTGGGTATTTATGTAAACATCTGAAGAAGCAATATTTCATTCCAGTTTGATGTGAAGTCAAGCTTTACACTCGTCTGTATTTCATTGTTCTGCATTTCATTAAAGGTCAGATGTTAACTTTTCTCATTCTTTTCCTGTTCTTGCTACACAAATATTTTTGAAGACAATGTGTGTTTCGTTACGAGGGAAAGTTGACCCTTATCATCTTCCCCAAAGACCCAGAAATCTTTAACGCAGTCTGAAAAAGGTTTGGAGTTGTTCCCTGTACTTCCCAGACAGCTGTATGATGCTCACGACTGAAGCTGAAAGTTAAGGCTGTTCCAACACTAAAAGGGCACAAGGCTCAACTTCAAGCTGTGAAACTCTTTCAAATGTCTGTTGTGTTGGAATCAGATGTGTGAACGCATTTTAGTCCAAACGTCATGGCTGCACTGAGGGAAAAGGCAGCTAAGCAGGCTAACGGTACTTTGAATTGAACCGTTTAACAGGAGAAAACTGAGCTGATCTGTTTGTTGCTTCTACAACTGCTCAGTTACTCACACAATCAGGTACTGAGCAGATTTACCAAACAGACATTCTGCTGTAATCTCAGATGCTCTCAGTCGCGCTGCTCACATTGTTTTAGTCCACAACTCTTCTTCTTCTTCTTCTTCTGCCCCGACGGCTACACAACTTACCCAGAACACCTGGTGGCAGAGTGTGCACATGACACCCTTATACTTTATTGGATTGTATCTACAAACTCGAACGCTGATGATTTAAACCTGCCTCAGGCTGTTTTTGTTCCCTTTAGTTTTAAGCTGACTGTGTTTGGCGTACCCTGAGCATTTCAGTGGAAAATGTTCAGCACAGACTTGGAGTTGTATTGTGTTCTTGTGGTAACTACGTCCCCACAGCTATTATGTCCTTAAGAGTTTCTTAGAAAGCGCTTTGTGCCGCTCACAGTGGGAGAATCTCACCGACAAATCCCACTTTGGTCTAAAGATGTGATCAGCGGTGACTTTTGTGTGTTAGCGACTGGCGCTACGGTCCTGGCTGAACAGGAAGTAGCCTCCAGAAATGCAAGACAGTCGCTGTAGCGACTGAATGTTAGGCAGGACTGTCTTCCTGTATGCAGATGGTCATCAGTGAAGTCACCTCCCCCGAATGAACCCCGTCATGTTGTGTATATGTGGCAAAACATGGCGAGCCAGCCGGGGGGCTGTGAGCGTGACAGAGACAGTCCCTCAGTCAGAGACGAACCTCAGAAGTTATACCCAGTTTTTAACTGAGCTGACTCACAGTGGAAGTCACACGTTAGATCTGGTTCTCAGTGAGTGTTTTCTGTTGAGATCCAGCCGTGTCTGATCAGTGCTGCAGTTTCTTGTTTTGCATTATTCTCTCCTCTTACTCAGACTACACCTGAAACTAATCAAAATCAGGAAGCAGCATGAAGAATTGTCTCATCAGCCAATTCAAATAAGTAATAACAAGTGCTTGAAAAAGGCAAATGAATGAAGGGACGTAAAAATGAGGAAAATACCCTCAGTCCCCAGAAGTCTTTCTGGGGTTCCTGCTCCCAAAGCACACTGAACGCTGCTTCTGTGCTTCAGTGTTTTTCAGTAGTTTGTGTTCACTTTTTCCACCTCCGTAATGATCTGTAAAACTGAAGGTTGTTGAAGAACACAGTGCTGGATCCAAACAATAGTGTAATGTTCCAATCTGACCTCCTGGTGGCAGTGTCGTCTCACTGGTGGGGATTTCTCATTAGCCCCTTTCACACTGAGGAAGAACCCGCGTTTAATTCGTGAATTTAGCGTGTCCGCTGTTCCTTTCACACTGACGACCCGGGCTGGCGTGGCAACTCGACTCGCCATTCGACCCGCGTCGGACCCTAGTCTTTTTGCTGAGCCGAGTTTGATGTGAAAGCAATTGACGCGGGTCGGACGTGGGCGTGACATGAGGAGTTTAAAAGACAGAATGGACAGCTGATTCAGAGCAACAGCGACAGGTGAGGACAAGTTTTACTGTTTTACTTCAAGTTCGAGACGTTTTTGAAGATGGCCAACTGGGGAGACAAGGAGGTCCGTGAGCTCCTCAGCCTCCGAGCAGAGGATGTTATTTACTGCCACATGTCGGGGACGGTGAAAGATGGACCTCTGCTGGAAGGGCTGGCTGTTCGCGTTCTTCTACTTCAAATTGTCGCTGGATTTCTTTAACTTGGAGATTATAGTGCTCTTGTATTCTCCGCATATGTTCTTCGGCAGCATCCCACGTCGTGACCATCCACACCCCGTAAAATAACATCTCTGTGAACTGCATATACAATTGCAAAAACAAGTCCTCAAGGTGTATTTAACCATACCTCCGACGCATGGCTTGGGCCTACGTCATTGTACACGCCCAGCATTTTATGTGTTTCGTGTGACGCTCTGCCACTAGGCAACGCCCCCTGAACTCTGCTTCAGGTGACACGGGTCACCTAATACGCAAAGCGTTCACATTGCTCGACGCGGGTCGAAGTGGCAATTTGGACCCGCTAAGGTAACGGGTCTCAGTGTGAAAGGGGCTATAGATTCTTTTAAAAACAGGATTCAACGTCAGATATTCATAATCTGAAGGGGATGAACTCCTGTGCTTCTGCAGAATACCTGAGTTTCCTCCAGTGCGACCATGAAGTTGGTGTTTCTCACCATATATATTTATATTTACACTAACTTATAGATTTAATCTGCTGTAACTCATGGTTAAATGGAGGTTTTCCTCTTTCTTTAACTGCAGAATTCCACCGTAATATAATTCTAGTTAAAAAAAATTAAATAATAAACTCATATGTCAGCTTTAGTTGTTTAGAATTTTAGATTGATGGTACCCCTAACCCTAACCCTTTGACTCTTCAGTCAAAGGCTTCTTCAGTTTGGATGCAAAACGGACCGCTACAGGAAATCTTTCCTGCCCACAGCCGTCAGCATTTATAATAACTCCTTGATTTAATTGAGTTACATCAACATTTAATGTCCCTCTGGGATAAATAAAGTATTTTTGAATTTGAATTGAAATTGGATGGAAGCTTTTGGCTCCGGATGAAATGTTTTGGGTTCAGGTGGAACCGAACCGAGGGCCCATTGCACAAAAGTAAGATTTAGACATCCAGGATGAGTTACTTAGCCAGGTTCAAGGAATCCAAAACATCGGCGCCCAGGCTTAGTTGGTTGCACAAAGGCCAAGCCAGGATGAGCAGACACGGATTCATTAAGCCAGGTGAAAGCGATCCTGGATAAGTGCTGCACACGGCTTGCTTAAACAGACCCCACGATCGATCATAGATTCACTGATTCACCATGGCAACAAGGGCGGCGTATTTCTCCCCAGCGGAGCAATAATTATTAATGGAAGCATATGAAGAGGTGAAGGAGAAAATAAAACAAAGGAAATACTGCCACAGTTAAAAAACAAAGGGAGCAAGCGTGGCAAACCATTGCTGACCGCCTGAAAGCGTAAGTAGTGCACAAATACACACTCACCACTCCACTGAAACTATCACAATTGGGCTACAATCCAAATCAAATGTTAATTAACATATTTGAAAACATATTTGTAGGAGGAGTTTTATAGGATTGCAGGTAAGAAATTTTTTTTTTAAAATTACAGTTACAATTACAATGTTAACATTCAGAGTAAGATACTCATTGCATCGCATTACAGGATTCCCCAATGTCATTGGTGCAGTGGACTGCACACACATCAAAATAAGATCCCCCTCAGGTGGCCATGATAATAATGTACAGGTGAACATGACTTTTGATAAAGTTAATTAATGAACACTGTACATTGCCTGTGATGTGCATTAATTGGTTTAACATCTTATCATTTCAGATGGTCTGCAATCCTGACTATTTGTTCAGTAATGTTGTGGCAAAGTGGCCCGGCTCGGTCCACGACTCCCGAGTGTTTCGGAACTCAGAGATCTATCGGCGCCCATCATAAGGTGAGCCACAGAACCTCTATTGATAACCACTTTTAACTTCATGGCTGTGTTAAGACTGTCACTACTTATGAGGTTGTGATGGTAACATTTTGTATTCACAGGTGAATTCCTGGGTGTATTGCTGGGTGACAGAGGGTACGCCTGCCAGCCTTTTCTGCTCACTCCATTTGCAGACCCTCTGGAGCAGGGGTCTCCAACCTTTTTCCCTCTGAGAGCTACTTTCACAAAATAAAAATGGCCGAGAGCTACTTGTGTTTTGTAACATTTATTATCATCGCTCATTTTGAACAAACAAACTCAATAAGCCTTCTTTTCCTGAACATTTGCAATATGTAACTGTCCACATCTCACATTCTGTATTAAAACATCACAAAAATAAAGAACAAAAATTGCATTCACAATAAAAACCATTTAGTTTAGTTCAATATTGAGCAGTGAAGGTGTGTGTGTGTGTGTGTGTGTGTGTGTGTGTGTGTGTGTGTGTGTGTGTGTGTGTGTGTGTGTGTGTGTGTGTGTGTGTGTGTGTGTGTGTGTGTGTGTGTGTGTGTGTGTGTGAGAGAATATGTTCAGAAGTTCAGCTTTTTTAGCCAGTGAGATGACTGACACTGCAAGGAGTCAGCAAGAGAGGTGTATGCTGGAGTGTATCCACTTAAGTTCACTCTTATGGAGTCATTTAAATGTTCATCAGTCAGTCTCGTTCTGAGCTTTGATTTCAGGACATTCATGTCAGAAAAAGCTGACTCACAGAGGTATGTAGACCCAAACAAAGCAGACATTTTCAGAGCTGCTTGGTGAAGATTTTCATAATCATATGGCTCCACCAAGCTCCACAGGGCTCAAGTTTCTCAAAGTCACTGAATCTGTCAGCAAACTCCTGTCCAAGCCTTGATAAGAGTCACAATACTGGGACACATTTAAAACGTTGGCTGCACCTGTGTGACTGTCCAGCATCTTTGAGATAGAGGGGAAGGGCTGAAATCTTCTGCTTTTCACTTGCTGAATGTACAATGACCGTTTTGCACTGAACGACAACACTGATCATGTTGTCGCCATCGTAAACTCCTTCTCACTGGCCTAGCAGCCAGACCTGTACAGCTTTTATTGACGCTGGATAGCAGTGTGGGCGGGATAAACGGTTGCCTGTCAAGTTGCGTCTGCACTCAACGCCACGCAATAGGATGGCGCAACAACCAATCAGAGCGTCGTCCCACCAACAGAGCAAGCTGGTAAATTAAACTTTTACCGTACCCGGTGAGCAAAGCTCCGAAAACGTCCTTTTTTTTCAAGAAAAACTGAAGTGCAGTTATCTGTTCGTCTCGCAAAGAAAATTTTATATTTAAATCTTCTAGAGTTGCTGCCAAAGCCAACTCGAAAGCCTGTTGGCTGGGCGCAGCCACTGTTTACCTCTCTCTGGAACTACACACTGAAACGTAGCACCTCTGTTGTCACTAGGTAGCCCGGCCCCGACCCCGCTCCTCACGATTTGATTGGCCTGATTAAGTTTCGATTTTCAGCCTGGCAAAACGACCACAAGTGACGAGACTGCGCCCGGGAGCAAATTCAATTTGCGGTCGTTGGTCAGTGGTGATGTGAGAATCTCACATCACCACTCACTCATCAAGATTTGCCGAGACACCAATTAAGTTTTCAAATTAATGTATGATTCATTGGCCCTTTGGCGAGCTACTTGGAAAGGGGCGGCGAGCTACTGGAGCTCGCGAGCGACGTGTTGGAGACCCCTGCTCTGGAGGCACAACTGGCATACAACCATGCCCATGCCAGAACAAGGGCCCGGATCGAAATGACATTTGGCCTACTGAAGGCACGCTTTCAGTGTCTGACCCACCTGAGAGTCAGCCCAGACAGGGCATGTGATATCATTGTGGCCTGTGCTGTGCCTCACAATGTGGCCTGCCTGAGAAAGGAGAGGGCCCCCAGAGTGCCAGCTCTCATAGACTGGGACAATCCTGCCATCTTCCCGGATGACGACTGTGGTCGGCTGGTCAGAGACCAATATGTGTTAAATTAGTTTAATTAATATGCATGTTGATTTAATTTGGGCCTGCAATGGCAGAGGATTTTTTGTTAGGTTTTTGTGCTGTATAGGCAAGGCAATTTTATTTGTATAGTCCATTTTTACAGTTTGTCTCAAACTGCATGCTTTGATTCTGTGCTTTTTGTCATGTAGAGCACTGTGTGACTTCAGTTTTGAAAGGAGCTGATGGTTTACTTGCTTTGATTCATCCTTGTTCAATAAAGGAACATCATGGTACTCTCTAATGTGTATTTATATTTATATGGTGATGTACTTTATGTGTAGTGTGTGGGAAACTAAATTATCTGATGATTGCAATTAATGATCACAAATGTTTCAATAATGATAGTGGGTATAGTTAAATGTTTTAAAAATATGTTCTAGGCAGTGGAATAAATATTGGTTTCCATTTGTGGCGACCGCCGACTGAGATAAGGAATGAGATTAAATAGATCCTGGAACTTAGCCTGGTCTGGAGCAGGCTAGCTTCACAGAATAAATCTCCATGGTAATTTAGGTCTGAACATATCCCACTTCCATCCCACTTTTGTGCAACTGGATCACGGATAAGTTGATCCAGGATAGCCAACGTATCCTGGCTTAATCCCTTATCTTAGTTTTGTGCAACGGGCCCCTGAAGCACTGCTGTAAACAGTTATGGCACCATGTTGACGTACATTATAACACCATAAGGCACAGCTGGGATTTGAACCCAGGATCTCCTGTTTACTAGACAGGCACTTTGACCAACAGGCCACAGCGCCACATGGTTCATAAAACTGATGAAAGAATAAAGAGCAGAGGTCCATTTCACGTAGCAGGTTTAGTGAAAACTCTGAGTTGGTTAACCCTGAAATGAGTGAAACTCTGAGTTTTCTGTTTCACAAAGGGAGGTAACTCAACCCCGAGAAAGAGGGGTAACTCTAGCCTGTTTCACACAGAGGTAACTTAACCTCTCGGTCAGTTACCGTAGTAACAGACTCTCTGAACCTAACCTGGTCGGGACCAGGTTTTATTCAAGAAACCTCGAGTTTCTTTCTGTCTCCGCCCTCATTTAGCCACTGCGGTCACGCCATCTGCGCTTCGGAGAGGCACGCTCATAGCCTGATTAACATAGACTTTCAAATCTCTTCGAGATTCTGGTCTGACCAAGACCATAACGAATACGATTCGAAATGGCCTGGTCAACCCGCCTCCCTCGGGTTGCTACTGGTTGTGGCCAGAAAAGGCTGTGCCTAAGCTTAAGCCAATCACACGACTCTTTCCTCTGACGTATGATTTAGCTACCAGCGGGGCTAACTGGTAGATTAAACTCTTACCAAAGCCAGTAGGGAGCAAGCCAGGCGAAAACGTCTTTCCTGTCAAGAAATGATTCAAGGGCTGTTCTTTGCTCGATTTTTAACGAGAATCTCCCGTCGAACACTTTCATTACAGCATCTACAGCAGTGTCAAAAGCTTGACGCTGCTCCATGTTGATATTGAATGAAGAGCTTCCGTGTACAATCCATGGGTTGAGTGGCAGTTCAACCATGTCACTACCTTGAACACGCCTCTACCATGGGCCGTTGGCGCTGCTCAAAGTTGATTGCTTCCCGACAAAGTGGGTGGAGTTCCCATTTTTTCGGGAACTCGAATCCACCTGAATGAGCAGTTTGCCTGAGTAAGTGTAGCAGAGCCGAAGGTGTTGCGTCACTGCGAGGGCGGAGCCTGGGTAGCACGCTCGCGCTAGCTACACTTGAAAATCGAGTGCCCGTTTACATCGCGTCGTACGGTAAAGCGTGTGAGTGGATTTATGGTGCATTCAAGTGCACCCCGTAAACTCAGAAATCTATATCGAAGTTGATTTTTCATTTGTTGGAGTATACACCTGTCATTACTTGGTTGTTTTTTTTACTACATTCTTTTTAATGATTAAAACAAAATGATAGAACAAAATTATTGAAGCATATTCAGAATCAAACTTATTTCTGCATATTCAGATTTGAAAACTTCATTTAGAACCAAATCAAAATGTTCTCTCCACCAGATTCTTGTTCTACATGTCCCCAGCTACCTCTGTGGTGATTTTCAAGTTATTTCACTGCATCTTTGTTTAATAATCTGATGTTGAAATCATACCCAATGCATGATGTTTTAAAATATTAAAGATAATATATTAGATTAACAGCAGATTAAAATATTAATAAAAAATAAAAAAAAAACAATTGTTTTCTGCAAACTCCACCAGAATCTTCTTCTACATGTCCCCAGTATGTGTATGTGTGTGTGTGTGTGTGTGTGTGTGTGTGTGTGTGTGTGTGTGTGTGTGTGTGAGAGACCATATTCCTTATTGGACATCCAGCCCTACCTGCACCTGTCAGGGGGGTGTAGGGGAGGTGAAGGTAGGACACGGATGCGGACTTCAATATAGAATACTGGGTTTATTAACAAAAACAAAGTACAAACAAAAAGCAGGGCAGGGCGGGACGAGACGAGATGAGACGAGCAATGGCAAAACCAAAAACCAAGACATGACCCGAAACACAAAAAACTTAAAACATGAGTCCATGGGCGTGACAGCACCAGATCCAAATCAACTTGTCATCTCTACCTTGTCTGCACCTCTCATCAGTGCACTAACACCTCACAGTGAGCAGTTTAATTAATACACCCTATCATAGTGGCCACTTGCATGGAAGATTTTGTTGAGAATTTGAATAAAATGTCTTCTCAGATTCCCAAAGAAACTTAATATTGATAAATCTGATGTAACAATCAGATTTAACATATTTAGAAATGATTTAACAGAACTATATTGAAGATCACATAATGAGGACATTACAGTTAAGCCGTTACACAACTAAAACTATAATTTATTTTCCATCCTAATGCCTACACTGAACTGTCGATATAGTGTGGCTATAGGTTTAAGGGTATAGGTGATCTATCTAGCTGTGTACAACATAAAATTGTTATCAAGAAATAGTTTATTTGCTGTGTCATATGAATGCAAACTTTTTCTAAAAAGCTGGACAATTAAGTTTAACATGGAGATGTGAAACTTAAAAGGAAATAGGGAAATAAGTCAAAAAATGAAGGAGTGCAGATAAATAATGGAGAGATATGGTATATTTAACCCCATAAAACCACATCTCGATAAAATACATGGTATTACACAGGAACATCTGGGCAACAGCTGAAAAAAAAGGACAAATTGTTTGTTTTGTTTATTTAACAGTGTATTTTTTAATTCCAACATGAACAAAAGCTATGTCAGACGTAGCCGTGAACCTTGTGTTTGAAATCTCAATATTTAGGAATATGCAACAGTAAAGCAACATGAAAGCCAGGATAGGAGTATCTGGAGATGTGTTTTAGATTACATGCCGCATATATATTTGTCACATCCACTGTTGCTCTGAGCTCTGGAATTGCCAGTCCATGGTGCTAAAGCTCCACAACGTCACATCACTTCAAGTCAAGAATCAGGTCATGCCTGGGCCTCCTTCATACACAGTTTTGAGTTAGCTTGCTTATTTTTTAAACTGCTCACTGTGAGGTGTTGTGGTGATAATTTCAGTTTGGTTCTGTCTCTTCCCTGTTTGGCTGTAGTGCACTGATGAGAGGTGCAGACAGGGTAGAGATGACCAGTTGATTTGGGCTGGTGCAAGTAGGGCTGGATGTCCAATAAGGAATATGGTCACACACACACACATACACACACAAGGACATCAAGCAAGTAAAAGGCAAAAATGGTGAAATGAAACCACATTATGAAAAAGGAAAGAAGAAGAGTGATATAAAGAGATGGGGGGATGTGACCGATGATTTCAGCATCAAATTATTAAACAATGATGCAGTGAAATAACTTGAAAATCACCACAGAGGTAGCTGGGGACATGTAGAACAAGAATCTGGTGGAGAGAACATTTTGATTTGGTTCTAAATGAAGTTTTCAAATCTGAATATGCAGAAATGAGTTTGATTCTGAATATGCTTCAATAATTTTGTTCTATCATTTTGTTTTAATCATTAAAAAGAATGTAGTAAAAAAAACAACCAAGTAATGACAGGTGTATACTCCAACAAATGAAAAATCAACTTCGATATAGATTTCTGAGTTTATGGGGTGCACTTGAATGCACCATAAATCCACTCACACGCTTTACCGTACGACGCGATGTAAACGGGCACTCGATTTTCAAGTGTAGCTAGCGCGAGCGTGCCTCTCCGAAGCGCAGATGACGTGACCGCAGTACTTTGTCGTCCCCTGCTAGCTCCACAATCACTGTCAGCTCCTTTTTGAAGCCGCCGTCTTTCGCATCCTCCCCTGCATTCCTCACATCATTCAAGCTTGCATTCCTACTTTCTCCCTTCCGCATTCACTTCTCCATTCATTCTCATTTTCTCCTGCATTCATTCTTTCATTAAAGGGATAGTTCGGGATATTTGACATGAATCTGTATGGCATCACCATAACCAGTGTCGTGCATTCAAACTGACTTACCCCCGACAGTGTCCTGTGAGCCGAGTTCTTGTCCAGTGTTGGTCAAGGCGAAAGTAGTCCGGCTTGTTTGCTGGGGTCAAGAAATTAGCGCGTTTTTCTTCCCAAAACAGTACGTGTGCTAAAGAGTGATTTATTTCATCACAAAAACCGAAGCCGGCAAAAGTCACTCCTCGTTATCACTTGGGCCCTATACTGTCTCATTGTGTATCAGTGCGCACGTCATTCTGACCGCGAGCTGTGCGCACGAGTCTTTCTGTTCTTTGGCAGTGCTCAACACTTACTCTGCAGACAACTGGCCATCGGGTCCAGCTGGTCTGGGACGCCTCTTCCAGTTGATCTTGGGAACATGGAAAAAAGTTCTCAAGACGCCTGCATTCAGGAGTGCAGGGAAGTCCCCGTTATTTGTGATGCAGGCAGCAGCTGTCCCGCGGCCGCCGACATCCTCATCTATGGAAAGGTTTTGTATCTGGGGCATAACTAAATCCCACTCGTGGCAGCAGTAACATTCCACCTCTGTCTGCATTACTTCGCACTTCAAACAAGTGCACCAGGATTTGTCGGCCACCCTGGGTATCGCAGCTCCAGCAGTGGCTCCAGCTTCTGTTTCCATCACTTCTCTGTCCACCCTCTCTCTTTCTGCCCGATCTAAGTCCATTTGGCGAACTTCCTCCTCAGTATAAACGGGTTCATAAAGATACCCCCTTGGCTCTGAACGGAAGTCAATATGTTCCTCGTCGCTCTCGTTGTCAGACATCTTCCCGAGCAGTAAACAAAGTGAACTCGTGCGCACAGCTCGCGGTCAGAATGACGTGCGCACTGATACACAATGAGAGACAGTATAGGGCCCAAGTGATAACGAGGAGTGACTTTTGCCGGCTTCGGTTTTTGTGATGAAATAAATCACTCTTTAGCACACGTACTGTTTTGGGAAGAAAAACGCGCTAATTTCTTGACCCTACAAACAAGCCGGACTACTTTCGCCTTGACCAACACTGGACAAAAACTCGGCTCACAGGACACTGTCGGGGGTAAGTCAGTTTGAATGCACGACACTGGTTATGGTGATGCCATACAGATCCATGTCAAATATCCCGAACTATCCCTTTAATGGCGCTTTTCCACCAGCTCGCTTCGGCTCGGCGCGCTATTGCGAGTGAGTACAGTCTGCGAGAAAGGTGAGTGGTTAAGTTCGTTTTTTAAAAACATGTTTAGTGCCATATGTGTCTCCTTCTTTAAGAAAGTATTATGTCAATTGAATATAAATATAATTCATTACAAACGTTTTTTGGGGGAAAAATGTCTTTGCCTTGACACAAGACAAAGACATTTTCCTGGGCTAGCTTAAGCAGGTTCCCAATTATGCTGAAAAGAATTGTCCATTAAGACGAACATTTCTTTATTTGGATAATGTGTTTCATAAACGGGGAAGAAAAGGGGAAGAAAGAATTATATTTCACAAGCTACGAACGAGTTTTGACACCAGAGGGCGTCATGGTCATAAATGTTCTTCGACAGTTAACCGCTTTGAAGAAAATGGCCGCCCATAATAGTTGTCAATGCATTGCTCTTGTTGAAACTAATTATGTAGTGTAAATTACTAGAGGTGTTCGACGGCGCTGTGTTTATATATGTAAACACGTGTATTTTAAATGGTACTGGGTAATGGGAATGGTACGCTTTTGCTTTGGAAAATTAAATAAATTGATTTTCAATAAGGCTGCACGGTGGTGCGGTCGTGTGGGTTCTCTCCGGGTACTCCGGCTTCCCTGTCCAAAAACATGCATGTTAGGTTAATTACTGTGTCTCAAATTGTCCCGAGGAGTGAGTGTGAGCGTGTGTGTGGTTGTTCGTCTCGTTTGTCTCTCTCGCCCGATTACCGCTGGGATAGGCCCCAGCCCCCGACCCGACCGACGGATTAAGCGGGTGTAGAAAATGGATGGATGGATGGAGTTTACATAAATTGCCGATTCAGTACAAAACCAGTTCGGTATCATTTTTGGACAGCTAACTTCAGGCACTATGAAAATGAGTGCACAGGAAATTAACCTTAGACATAATGAACTGCTCAGTTAAGCAATGTATGATGGGAAACAGAGGCGGGACCTTCCGTAAACCACAACCATGCAATTTTAAGGAGGTATTCAGGTGCTCATGGGAAATGCACAACTCCTCACCAATAGAACTGTATATGCTATTGTAGTAATTTACTAAATAAATCAAACATATACAGGTAAGTGAGTGATGGTTCATTGTTCTGGTGATGAACACAATTGTAACATGTGACTAACATAATGGTAAAGCTAGGTACAAGGAAATTCCAAGGGAATGTTTGTACTTGTCATTTTTTAAACAGAAAATTGTATATATATACATATGTGGATGTGTGTTTATATATCTGTAAATATTGAACTCATTCCTTTGTCTGTGTTCCTCTTGTCTTTGCAGAATGGCACTAAAAGAGCTGCTGACCAAAAAGGCCCTGGGGCCACATTTTAAGCCCCCTACGCTGCGAGTGCAGGTACTGTGCAGCAGAGGACACGCGAGGGTGGTTGCTTGGGACTTCAGTGAGGTGTCAGCAACCCCCCCGCTGTACTAAGACGAACAAGTCACTACTCTGACACTTTTGGAGGAATTTTCCTCCAAAGTGGATGATGGGAAGGGGTACCTCATGAGAGGGTACACCCTGAAAGGGGTTTCTCCTCCTCGCACCATTTGGGTGAGCAGGTAGACCCAGTTTTTTAGGAGCCCCCCATTAGACATATCCCCAGAGCTCAAGAGCCAGGCCCAGGCTCTGCTTTTCCCTGAGTCCAAGGACACACAAGTTGGAGAAATCCAACAGGCAAAGGGCCTCATGACGGTTGTGGGGCAGGTCATGGAAGTAAGTTAGTTCTATGTAAAGATGAAACATCACATCATAATGCACAGAGATAAATCAACATAACAAAGTTAACAGCACCTGCTGTCAGCCAACTTTGCTAACCCTCTTGCAATTTAAGGAAGAAGAGTATTTGATAAGATAACAGTGAAAATCTGTCATTTTACCATAACCATCAACTTTTTAGAACACTTCTGTAATTATTCATCATTATTAAAATGATCTAATTGACTGACTACTGTGAGTATGTATGGTGTTATTAACACTTTCATCCATTTTGTTTTTTAGTTATCTGCAATAAAGAAGATCGTGATGGGGAGAGAGCCGGTCCCAATGAGGACCCTGCAGCTTCAGGAGGTAAGACGAGACATTGTGAAGAGGACAAGGATTGGGTGGGAGAAGCAGACTTCTGAACAACTGAACAAACTGATGGTGTCAGATCTGCTTTTTAATGCACTCAAGTTTAATATTTTCTACAGTCGGCCTGGAATTGTGGCATGTGCTAAAGTTCTTTTCATATATATCTAAAAATAAAACACCTATGTTTACTTAAGCCAGTTGTATTAGAATTACAGAGCAGTACTCTATGAGGACTATAACCACAACAATCTATTTTATGTACAGGGGGCTGCCAAGGTCGATGTGGCCCTCTGGAGGGAGGTGGCCATCGCTAAGGTGGAAGCTGGGGCCACCCTCAAGGTCACACGTTTAAAAAGGGGAAAGTCAGCGTATCAGGACCAGCTGAACAGCACAAATTATTCGGTGCTGGAGGTAAATTTTTAAATGATGAGAACATAAAACAATTATAACAATAAAGGCACCACAGTAAATAGTATATATTTTCTAATAAACATGAATAACATGAATAATGAGGCATCAAAGGTGTTTCGTTAACACTTTTGTCAACACCAAATACACATTACTAATTCTTTGGTGAAAATGCCATCTTTAAATGCACTACAGCCACCAAAACACTTCATAATTCACCCAAAACTGACTTGTGCTGCCATAATTCTGATAAAAAAAATAATGTAACCTGGCAAAACTATCCATCCATCCATTTTCTACACCCGTTTAATCCAACTCATGGTCATGGGGGGCTTGGCGCCTAATCCCAGTCATCATTGGGTGAGAGGCGGGGTACACTGTGGACAGGTCGCCAGTCCATCACAGGGCCACACAGAGACCCACCAGACGAACAACCACACACACTCACCCCTAGGGACGATTTTAGAGACACCAGTTAACCTGCCATGCATGTTTTTGGATGATGGGAGGAAGCCAGAGTCCCCGGAGAGAAGCCACACATACATACAACCATACAGAAAGAAACTGAACATGGAACCCTCTTGCTGTGAGGTGACAGTGCTAACCACCGTGCCACCCCAGAAAAACTAGTCGAGAACTAAATGTTTACAAAGCTAAAGACCACTAACGTGTATACATCACAGATGTAAACAGGGCTTGTATCCCCCATTTTGTTGATGTGACATATTATCATGTTGATGAGACTAATTTGTTGTCTCCCTCACAGATGCTTAGTGCCAGTCCAACCTCGGCCTTGGCCATTGAGGTGCTCGGGGTTCTGGAGGGGGAGACGGAGGGCGTAGTGGACCTCATCCTGGGAGACGACTCCCAGGTTAACATCAGTGCTGCCCTCTGGGAGCCCATGGAGGAGCTCCTCGCCGAGGGGAGGCTATATGTGGACCTCCAAATGAGGGGAGCAAATAAAAGCAGTGGAGGCTCCACTTAATTAAATGTATTTTAGTTTTCAATCAGTTCTTTTTTTTGTTCAAATTTAGAAACTTTAAATGTAAAAAAATCTATTTTTTTTGTTTATTTGTTTGTATTTTGTTTGTTTTTCATCATTAAATGTTTATTCAGTATTGGATTCAGCTATTTTTTTACTCACATAGTCACATACCTCTGCTAAAAGGTTCAAATGAGCCAGTAAAGCATCATAGAGAGAGCAAAGAGCAGTTCCACAGTGCATGGGGACATGGTGATACACATCAGTCACATGATTTAATTCAATGAAATATCAAATTGATGTATTTATTAAAACAATTGTACATGATACTTAAAGCTAGTGAAACATCTTCAGTTTAAAGATTTTTACAAACATTTGCGCCACACAGTCGTCACTTCTTGGACCTTTCCGAATGCCCTGTGAACATCTGGTTTTTATTCGCGTTCTCCCAGAAGGTGAGACGCTCCCCACCCCGGTCTGTCATCAATTTGATAAACTATGAAAGTTTAGCTGCTTACATAAATTACATAAGTTGTATTTAACTGCAACTGAATGAAAATAAAATGCAGTGTTAGTGTAAAAACATTCAATCCACAGAATGTTAGAATAGAGTACAACAGGTACAATGGATATGTAACAATGTTTAAACTGATAGGGGTTGTCAGAATATGATTCTTTCTAAATTATTTTTGAAGGTGAACAACTGTAACATGATTTCATTAAAAGAAACATCTAAATTTTGTATTTGGAATACTCGTCATGCCCCTGAACGTCTCTGAACATTAAACGGCTCACTCTTCTTCGTTTGCAAAGGTAAGTCTGACGCTGTCTAACTCTGTCTTTCCCAAATGAGGAATTTATGAATCTATGACTTTTAGGGAGAGGACTCAGTCCCCCCCCCCCCCCTAGATACTGTCACCTGGAAATACTGAATGAATGTGTGGACTGGTGATGATTATACTGTGTGCATTAATGTATGTTTTACTGACAGTTTTAGTCCAAACCTTCCATTCAGACTGAAATATCTCAAGTGTTTCCAGTTAAAGCGAGTGTCCCATGTCAGCAGAAAGTATTTCCTTATTTCTGTCAAATCCCCATTTTACTGTCCTGTTCCTGTGGGCAGTGTCACTCAGTGGGTCCACATGATGAGAGGAACTCCATTACAGCTATAGTTGGGTTCTGCTCCTTATTTGGGCGAGGGTAATTCTCCTTGGATATGTGGCGGTGAATGAATCGTATCAGAGGCACAAAGCGTGTCATACCCCGGTATGATAGGTGGCGCTGTACCCATTCCAGCTGTTGCTAACAGAGCCACTTCCTGTTGACCTCTGCACCACCACCAACAACAACAAACTCAGGCATTGGAGAAAGATGGAGAACGCAGAGCCAGATGAAGCTACGTCCCTCTACATTTGGTCTGTGATGAGCTGCTTGTTGCACAAACTCGATGCCCAACGGAGCATTCTCCATCGCGTTGTTTGTTTCTTTCTGACGGCGACAACAACAGGAATATCGTCTCCTTTGACTTCGTGACCCGACCCCGGGAAAACATCTGGAGCATGCGCAGAACGCAAAGTCTGATTCACCACGTGCTTCAGCGTCTACAAGCAGGTTTAGTGTGACTTTCAACCCAGTTATCTCGGGGTCTCAATCCGATCCGATCCAGTTCTTAGTCAGATTAAGGTGTCTACATGCACTTAAAGGCCTACAGGAAGGTGATTTTTTTGCACAAAACTGAAATAGCAGATCGATTCCTTATATACCATGGATTTTTTTTATGAATTTAAAATAATTTTAGGCCCCTGCATAGTCCTGATTAGGCCCAATAAACTATCACCACATTTGACTCGAATTTGGCAAACTGCCAGGTCTCCGCCAGGTGGAGAGTAGAAATCTCGGCAGAGCGATCATCAAGATGATCGCTGATTTCAGGGCAACCATCCCGAGGTGTGTCCGCTCTCCGCCAGGTGGATTCCCCCTGAGTGTCCGCACCGCAGGGAGCTGAACACGGCGGGATGGCTCCGGTTGATTTCACCAGAGAGGAGGCGGCGGACAGGGAGACACAGACACAAGACCGCGGGTCTCTCTGCTTCCTCTGTCCCCGGTGGTGTGAGCTGCTGCTGCTGAGGGCAACACACGCACCCACAGCACTTCGTACATCTACTCGCAATAAAAACTGCACTGAACCCAACGTTTTATTGCCTTCACCACTAGAGCCTGGCTCGGGCCGGATTTTTCTGTCCGAGCCCGGCCCTCAACCGACAGAAAAGTTCTCAAATCCGACCCGAGCCCGAGATTAATTAAAATATTTGTGTCCGAGCCCGCCGGAAGCCCGAGACCAGTGACCAACGCAAGACGGCGCACCCTAATCAGTGAATACACATTGGTGACAGCGCACCATTATCCACCATAATCCATTATAGCTTAAAGCGTTTGCACACAGTGGATTTCCCCCTCTCATTTTCCACGACTTTCAGTTCTCCAGAAGCTATTTTTCTTTTAATGTCCTCCATAGCGCTTCCAGCCAACTGAGCTCGGCTGCACTGATCGCACGTGTTTAATGTAAAGTTGTTTGAATGTTCGATATGCGTGCGTGCGCACCGAGCATGCACAGACCAGATGCACACAGATGCATGCTGCACGGCATGAGGCACGAGTAGCCTACCAACATTTTCATTTATGAATATTCAATTATTTATGTTTATCACAAAAACTGACGTTTGCAATGAACTGAAACCTGTCCTCTGGCTGTTTATAATTTTCACGATGTCTGCTTGCTTTCGTTTGATTGACGCAATGTGTGAGCTGTGAATGTGAGACATGTATCAGTGGGCCTCTGAACTTGTGAGGTTTATGTGGGGTATAGTTCATACTGCAGACTACATACACACATTGCACATCTCAGTTGAATATCAAGTGTTTTGTCACTTAAGCCTTTATGCCCACTACTTTACTTTACTAGATTAAGTGATGCACTTTGTCAAAGCTTTCAAATCAGTCTGTTTGAACTAAATCTGAAGCAAAAATGAAGTGTCAGAAATCCCTACCCTGATAGTTCAACAAAATGGCTGTGTGATGCAGGCTGAAAGCTACATTAGGATAAGTGATGCAAAATAAAACCCAATGTTAAGTAGGACTTTTAGGCGTTTAAGTGTACAACTCATGTAAAAGACTTCTATATATTCATCAGATATTTTTTTATTAATGTTTAACTTTCAGTTGTAAAAATAAGTTTAACTCATTTTAGATGCAAGTAAGCAATAAACTTAATCTCTTTTTTTTGGATGGGTCAGTAAAAGGACCAAGTATAAGACTACTGAACACTTGGCAGAGGCCAAGTACCTATATCCCTGCCAAATGCAGGACCTGATCCAACCACTGACAAGAAAGTACTGTAGTTTAGTTTCTTTCTCTTCATCAGCAGATTGTGCGGTACTCTGCCGCCACCTACTGTTGACGCGCTTAGTGCTGCAGTCTGTGGCACAAACTACATCTTAGTTGGGCTTCCTGGTGAAATAAACAAACAAAATTGACATATCTACGTTCTTTTGTGTGTCCCTATTATACTGTAAAATAATCTCTTAGGCTTTGATTATTTGAAAGCTGCAGTTCCTGTCAGGAGGTGTCACCATGAAGTCAAACCTGGAACCACCATCTGCTTGCAGTATCTTTCTTTTCTGATATTTTACCTGCGTACAAGTAAAGGTACTGCTGTAAAATTCCAGTTCATTCAAATTCAGCACATCACATTTATGGACACCTCGGACGAGCTGTGGAACATACAGAAACAGTACATATATGTATATACTTTGAAGAATATCAATTCCAAATATAATAGATAAAGAAGGAATGTCACCTACTTACAGAATTGTGAGCATATCAATCAATTCCACCTTTGCTAATAAAGACATGAGTTTAACTTCTTTCATGCGCCCAAGATACACACAACACTAACTGAAAGAATAAAGTTACATCCTCTCTGTTTTTTGTTTATAACCATCCAAAAAAGACCTAGTAGCGGTCAATTTCTAGTTCATGCTGGCGGCCACAGACTGCAGTGACAACAAAGTGAACAGTAGTTACATTCTAAACAGAAACGTGGACAAAGAAACACTTTTCCAGTTTGCTTCTGCATCTTAGTTACAGAAGCATGACCAAGATGCATGAGTTGCCGTCCTCTCATTTACTTCCACAGGCTGCTTGGTTACCACTGTCTGCTTATCTAATTTTGGTGACTGAAAAGTGGATGAAAAAGATTTTATGATTGAAACATGAAGAAGAAATAATGAGTAAACTGCTTAGGGGTAAATGTAGTCTCAATTTAGATGAGGACAGATATTTATGCCTGGATGAGGTACGATACTAGATGTATCGTTGAAATCATGTCAAGGGCTCATTAATCCAAAAAAAGTTGCAGTCATGGGAATGTGTTGGTGATGGACAAGAGGCTGAGTACTGTGAACTGGTCGTCCCATACATGGCATGGAAACAATTAGTTTCTCTTGAATGTCCGAGCCAGTGGCTCAAAGAAACTGAACTAACTAATAAAGAAGACTGACTTTGTGCTGGGTACTGCCCTGGAGCTGGTTGTGCACAGGAGAATGTTGCAAAAGCTGCTCAACATGAAGAACAACGCTACACGCTCTCTTCATAGTAATTAAAGAGTCACGTGTGTTCTGTCAGAGGCTTCTTCAGCTTTGCTGCAACATGGAACGATAGGGGCGGTGTTTCCTGCCAACAGCAATAATTCCATGCAATGAAACAACAACATTACAATTTCACTCTTGTGTTGATAAAATATCATTTCATTCTATTCTATTTCATTCTATTGCATTCCATTCCATTTCAATACAAAACTGGGTAGCCAGGAGGAAACTGCACAAAGGACTGATAGAAAGCTGGAAGTTTGAATACAACTGGGGATGATCAGGTACGTGGATGCAAGCATGCTGATTTCAGAACATGTAAAACGTGAGGGAAGCGGCACCTGGGGACAGGGGAAGGAGACAAGGACAATGAAGACCTCTTTTAGGTGGAAAATAGCAAGACAGAAGAAAAGAAAAAGAATAAAGGTTCATGACCAAATAGGTGAGATGATAAGCCACCTGTATCCTAACATGTTACGGTCAGAATGATCACAGATTGAATGACTTTTGTACAAGAAAAGCCACTTTCAGTCACCTTCAGACAGAAATACTAATACGACACGGCTATCCAAATAAAACCATCCTGCTGGTCGTTGTTTTATGAAGAGAAAAACAAAGTTTACGGGGACATACTTGGCTTTGTCTTTATAACAATAGAAGACTTTATAACAGTGAAGACCATAAAGATGCTCAAAGCTAAATTCAAGAAGTAACATTAAGGAAAACAGACTCATTTTCTCAGTTCTCTGATTTGAGTGATAATTGTTGTAATGACAAATAAAAGGCGAGAGGTCTTACTTAAGAGTGGACTTAAGAGTACAAATGCTAGTCATGATTGTATTTTAGTTCAATATTTTTAGTATTTCACTGAGCTGACAGAAGAGCTACTGTAAAGCAGATATCAGAAATGCACTGCTGATAAAGAGTTGTGTTGCATGAATTGTGACAATGACAAACCCAAGCGACAACCACACAGTAGTGCAGACTCAGTACTACTGAGTTTTCCCATCAAAAGAACTTCACTCAAATGCTTAGCCAACTTTACACCACATATGCCATACAATACGTGCCTTAACACAGTACTTAACAGAACAAAGAGTTTCGTGGGAAGTCTTTAAAAGCAGCTTCAGAGCGGCGTTCTGAGAGGTTATTCAATTTCAGCTTTCAGTACTATGGACAGCGCAAACAAACAGCGCTGTCCGTGGTTCTGCTGAAACCCTACGCCCTTTATCCGAATATCTAATAAATTACATGCAACATACGCAAACATCTTTACAATAACCGAGGATAACCGATAAGAGAATAACAGTACAGATAGACACAAAGTTGGAATGGGGCATTTTGTTAGTAACAAATGAGCTTTTTGATCCTGTCAGACAGCGTTTATGGAAGGTCTCGGATCCGTTTCTTTTTTCCCTTTTGTATTTTTCCCTCTAATTCCTCATCATAAATTCCCAAATTTCATCAACAATAGCTCAAGCTTTTGGCTGCTTGATTTTCTAAGACCAGAGATGATATTGAAAAGTTGCGTGCTCTGTGCCTTATAATCCACCTTCGAATTCGTTTTTTTTTTTCAATTGAGATCAGAGGCAGAACACGTGCGTAAGAGGGTGACGTCATTGGTAGGAACGCCCTTCTCAGAGGTGTCACTTTGATTTCTGTGTGTCCTGTTTCAGTTTGTTCTCGACCTTTTTTGGAGAAGATTTAAAGGGATACAAGGTAATTTAGCGGCAGTATAGCGATCTCTACTGGTCAACCTGAAATTCTACACTGTCGTAAAAATGCCCCCCCCCCCCCCCCCCCCCCCCCCCATAGTGCAATGAATGTATGAGACCTCTGACCTATTCGTGCAACCTGGCAGATAAACGACAGCGACCATGTCTTCTGAGGTACATTGTCCGTTTTCCCTATGATAATTTGGTTGTTTTGCATGTTTGTATTATACACATCCACTAACTAAACATCGGGGCGAATGCTGCCGTTGTGTTATTTAGTCAGTGCAGTTAGGTCATCTGATTCACAAGTGTAGACTGCCCACGTAAGATACTATAATCAGAGATTTTCTAAAGAGAGAACTCAAGATAATATGCTATAATACTGTTGACCTGCAGGTTGTCTGGTTATGTTGTTGTTGTTGTTGTTGTTTACCTGCAGGTTGTGTGGGTATGTTGTTGTTGTTGTTTACCTGCAGGTTGTTTAGGTATGTTGTTGTTGTTTACCTGCAGATTGTGTGGGTATGTTGTTGTTGTTGTTGTTGTTGTTTACCTGCAGGTTGTTTGGGTATGTTGTTGTTGTTTACCTGCAAATTGTGTGGGTATGTTGTTGTTGTTTACCTGCAGGTTGTTTAGGTATGTTGTTGTTGTTTACCTGCAGATTGTGTGGGTATGTTGTTGTTGTTGTTGTTGTTTACCTGCAGGTTGTTTGGGTATGTTGTTGTTGTTGTTTACCTGCAGATTGTGTGGGTATGTTGTTGTTTACCTGCAGGTTGTTTGGGTATGTTGTTGTTGTTTACCTGCAGGTTGTTTGGGTATGTTGTTGTTGTTTACCTGCAGATTGTTTGGGTATGTTGTTGTTGTTGTTTACCTGCAGGTTGTTTGGGTATGTTGTTGTTGTTTACCAGCAGATTGTGTGGGTATGTTGTTGTTGTTTACCTGCAGATTGTGTGGGTATGTTGTTGTTGTTGTTTACCTGCAGGTTGTTTGGGTATGTTGTTGTTGTTGTTGTTGTTGTTTACCTGCAGGTTGTTTAGGTATGTTGTTGTTGTTTACCTACAAGTCGCTTTGAGGTCCGTTTCACGAAGCAGGTTTACTGAAAACTCTGAGTAGATTAACCCTGAAATGAGGGAAACCCTGAGTTTTCTGTTTCACAAAGGGAGGTAACTCAACCCCGAGTAAGAGGGGTAACTCTAGCCTGTTTCACAAAGAGAAGTAACTTAAGCTCTCGGTCAGTTACCGTAGTAACAGACTCTCTGAACCTAACCTGGGGGGTATTCCTAGAAGCTGGCTTAGCGGAAAGCCTGGCTTATTTCGCTACTTCTGGCTAAATTAAGCGAGAGTTCGGTTCCATAAAGGTGACTTATTTGAACGCCCGCTGAGTAACCATAGTAACTTATGCTGCTGAACTAGCCTGGTCCCGGGCAGGCTAAAGTTGAAGCTTAGCTTAGCTGCAACTCAAAAAATGTCCGACCAGCTGAAACAGACTCCGGAAAGAAATGTTCACCTAGAATTCTGCGCTCCCGCAACTCATGTCTTGTCTAAAAAACGAAACAAAAACTGTGGTTATCTTATCACCACTTTCACTGTCTCGAAAAATCAATCAGTCGGTGCCAGTGAAACTAAAGAAACGCAACTATACACACGTATTGAGCATGACATTAAATGAGAGAGAACATGGTATTCATTAAAACTAATCAATACCTAACAAACATCCGATCTACACCCACGTAGGACCAGACTCAGAAAAATGGGGGACAGGTAATAATGTTAATGATACAAATTATTTGTACAGTCAAGGACTGTACAAACCAGATATTAGATAAAACGCAGGAATTAAAACATCTTACCATATTAAAAATATGACCTCTATCCTTTCAGGCTGCTGCTCAACATTTACAGTAGCCGATAATGTAAAACAACCCACTGGCTGAAGTATTTGCATTAAGTTCATCATCTCCCTCAGGCTTCCCTAATGTTATCGGTGCACTACACTGTGCCCATGTACGCATCCAAGGCAATTTGTAGAGCACAATTTGTACACAAGGCAATTCTATGTGCTTTACAGCTACATAAAATCACAGGAAGGCAATAAAATCATTCCAAAAAACAAAAAAAATCATTAATTAATTAATTTAAAAGTGAAGAGTGCAGATAAAATACTTTCAGGTGTCATTTGCACATCTAAATAGAACTGTTTTCACGCTGGATTTAAACATCGTCACATTGTCCAGGCCCCTGCTGGACCCGTGGAGGCTGACTATCTAAACCGAACATTTTTCCATATCCTAAATGTACAGGTACACTTGGGGATAATTGTCCATAGACTCTGAACTGGAATTCTCTTTTTGAAAAACACCACATCAACCCCTTTGAGTAATGCTGAGCAATGTTACATTTATGCCCTGTGGAACCTCATCATTGACTCCTATCCTCCGTGCAAACAGATGATCTGTGATGGAGGTCATTTCATTTCCAACATTGAGGCTAAATGGCCGGGAGCAGTTCATGATTCTAGGATCTTCCGAGCATCCTCACTGGCACAGAGGTTTGCACAAGGCGAAAGAATTTTACTTACCCGAAGGAGTGTACTTTTGAAGTAAGGTGTAGCATAGGCAGAATTTTGGTGATGTAATGAGAGGTCAGGTGGAGAGGTCATCTTAAGGAATTTAAAGTGCTCGTCATACTTTATTATAGATAGCCTTATAAGGCATATATTGCATCAAATTGCCAAGTCTTAACACATGTATATCCATCCAACATTTCTCTTATTCTGCAGGAGAGTTCAATGGTGTCCTGCTTGGGGACAGAGGCTATGCATGCTGGCCGTACCTCCTCACGCCATATCCTGATCCAGGAACAAGGGCATGCACATGCACATGCACATGCACATGCACATACACATGCACATGCTAAAACAAGGGCACGGATAGAAATGACCTTTGGCCAAATTAAATACAGGTTCATTGCTTAGACTTCATATTTTATACATTTTGTCTTGTGGACAACTTTTCAGGCTCAAGTCTTTCCTCCTTGATTCCCTGCAGGTTGTAGTGCCTGAAAGGACTCAGTTTCTCCTGACACAGTGAGGGACCTATACAGGGACCCATATTTCCTTTGATCCTTATTGTTGTGACCTTTGAGTTAGAACTTCTTTTCATAATTTAGCATTGACACAGTAGCAGTTTAAGTCAGAGCAAGTGTAAGAAGGCTAAATATACAGAGATGATTTATAACTTTCCACACGTTTAGGTCATGGCACCCCACTATAAATATAAATGTAAAAAACACATTTCTAACACTTTGCATGAACCGTACAATAATGACAAGTTTGAGTTCAAGTTGTGTTGAATTGTTTAATTATTATTTCATGTTTCTCAAGCTGTGGAGAGAAAACAGAATTAAATACAGTTCACAACGCGGAATTCTCCTTTATCTGAATTTATACTAACAAGCAAGACCTTGAAACGGGACACGAAAATCTTATTTCACTCCTTGGCGATAGTTATCTTTTCATGTGATGACTGTATCTGCCACACAGAAGTTCCTCGTTAGTATAATGGACAGTAACTCTGCCTGACACGTGGAAGATCGGGGATCGATTCCCTAACGGGGAGAGCTCTGTCTTTTATCAGCTGCCTGCCACCAAGTGATGATTGTTTTGATACTCTCACCCATCTTCGGCCTAAATATCAATAGCCCCCTTCAATTAGCCTAACATGAGGCCAGGTTGCTTCGGTCAAAAGCCCTTTCCCATTTACTGTGGTGTTGAGTGCAAACCAAAACCTTATAATCAATAATGTGCCTTTTGCTAATGATTCTGTCCTGCCCAAAGCACTGTAGAAGGTTGTGACAACACAGCTAGTTGAGCTGTGGTCAGAAGATTCTCATGCAACAAGTCCCTTGGCTGTTGTTTTACAGGGCTCCTGAGGCAAACAAATAGTCGGCATAGCATTTGGAAGCGAGAACTCTTTGGAGGTAAAGCGGCCGTAATAATCTTTAAACTAGATGATGCAGTGCCAAAATAGCAATACGGCATGGTATTGCTAAGCAAGGAGTAAACTTGGGTTGCCTTGCCAGTGAAAATAGTTCTCCAGGAGAAGTCTGCAATGTCAGAAGTGGGATTTGAACCCACGCCTCCAGGGGAGGCACACATCATTGTACAAGTGCAAAATCTTTCTGACCCTTATTTGATCCCATACTGCAGGAGCATGAAACAGCTGTGCTTTGTAAGGGAAAGAGAAGCCAGAGAAGCAGCGAGGAAGCTGCTAAAAGATGTCAAAGCGTGTCGTTGTAGCGCGCGTGCAGTGTGTTGTGTGTGTGGAAGAGCAGAAAGAGTGTAAAAAGACTGAGTCCTGCTGTATTACTCAGGCTGCACTACAGCATCTACTCACATGCACGATCCCACTACTGAGCGGCAAGGGGGCTTTGCCCTGCTCCGTTTCCCACCTGGGCCGTTGCACCCCTCCTTAGACAACCTGGTGTTCCCGGGCTACCCCAGGCGCACCATATCCATACCCAACTTAGTGCGGACACCCGATGGACATAGTCCTCTGCAGCTCAGAACTCCTGAGTTCAAGCGATCCACCAGCCTCAGCCTCCCGGTAGCTTGGATTACAGGCGCGCCCCCCCGCTCCCGGCGACAGCTGCTCTCATTCAAGCAGGTTTTGGGCTTTTTGATCCTGACGTCATCAGCGAGCTAATTTGCTGTCGAAGAACGAAATAAAGCATCTTTTAAACGTTAAAGGCTGATCAGTGATGAAACATTTTGACAAAATATGACTGACTGATCAAGTTTGACGTTTGATATCAATGAAACATTTTTCTTTGGTGCTCCGTAAAACTTCAATTTCTGATCAGCTTCAGAGGAGTTTCTCATTTCTGCTTCTTTAACACTGACAGATCAGCTCACCAAACATTTAAAAAGGAATGCCTCTAAATGTCCTCTATCAGGTGTCCCCTTTTTCTACAGTTTTATTTCAGATGTAGACACATTAGCCTGTTCTCAGTCATGTAGAAAAGCAGTTCTCTTCTCATGGGAATCATCTTCTATCACATTGAAACACGCTGTTTAAATACACAGATAGGAGCATTTTCAGTGCCAAATATTCAAAGTTTGCTTTGTTAAAGGAGACATATTTTACCTCTTTAAACAAGTTAGAATTGGTCTATGGGCTATACAAAACATGTCCATGAAGTTCTTTGCACAAAATCACTCTCACATAAAGAGATTTCACCAGCTCTATTCTTGCAAGTTTCAGTCTCTCCCAAATTGAGCCGTTTAAAGGGCTCTGTCACTTTTATGCAAATAAGCTGTGAATTAAGGGTTCATTTGTTTTCAGTGCAGAGCTTCTGCAGTCTCCAGCCTGACTCACCTGTGGTGCGTTTCTGGAGACCCAGGTGTCCAGCAGCAGCTCCAGTCTCTGCCGCTGATACCTCCCGGTGGTTTTCACAGCCACGAACAGGTCAGCCTGTGTGAGCTGCTCACCGCTCTCCTCTCCCGGGCCAGCCGCCTGAAATAAGTTGAGAAAACATCCGCGCCCCCTGCAGCCGGCAGCTCCTTCTGGTGTCCGCCAGTGAGCAGAGCATCCCGGCCACCAGCCGACAGGTGACCGCGGCGACAGCAGCGCGAGGTCCCGCTGAGCTGAAGGCGAGCCTCGGTCCCCCGGCAGGCTTCCACATGTTCACTGCGTGGATGGGTTCACCACTTCGCTCATGGACAGAAAAGAAGTGTTTTCTCAACAGCGGGACCTCGCGCTGCTGTCGCCTTAAGATGTTATTATTTACATCAACATGGTGTCATAACTGTTTACAGCAGTGCTTCAGGAGTGCTGGACTTCCAAAACAGTCTGTACTTGGAGGCACTTCATCTCATGGCTTTAAATATTCTTGAGGTACAGAAGATTAAACTGAGACTTAATCCGATGTTTTCACATATAGAGATAATGTGAATAACATCATGCCCTGTTTTATGCAGAGATCACATGAATTTCAGAAATAAATCACAAAAACCACGTGGATCCAGTTCCTGCTCTTTATTCTTTCATCAGTGTTATGAACCATGTGGTGCTGTGGCTTAGTTGGTCAAAGTGCCTGTCTTGTAAACAGGAGATCGTGGGTTCAAATCCCAGCAGTGCCTGTGGTCCTTCAGAGCGTGCTATGACTTAGCATATAAAACAGCTTATTATCAGGGTTCTACTAAATGCTTCTCACTGGTCCACTTAATAAAAGTGCATATAAATAGCCCACAGCTTTTAAAGTGTCATTTATGCCTATTTTATGCTTTCGGAGTGTAATTTTACTCCGTTCACATAACAAGTCAATTGGTTAGGGTACAGTACGGTGGAGGTTCTCCTCCTGTCACACTACATAACATCAAAATGAACGTACAAACCGTGAAATAGTCAGAGTTAGAGTAAAAGCTGAGGGCAGGACGTCATTTCCTCAAAATATGAAGTGTAAAATAATACACAAAAGCATAAAAAACCTTGTAAAAACAGGGTCAATGACTTGGCGTGTAATGAGTACACCGCTTCATGAGATCAGGCTGTAACTGGTGAAAGTGCCTTCCTCATGAACACCAGGATCTGAGTTGAAAACCCAACAATATCTGCAAAATATGATGAAGTGTTGAACCAATTGGAGGCACTTCTACTCATGGCTTTAACTATTCTTGAGGTACAGAATCACAAAAACCACTTCCTGAGGTGGATGCAGTTCCTCCTCTTTATTCTTTCATCAGTTTTTGGAACCATGTGGTGCTGTGGCTTAGTTGGTCAAAGTGCCTGTCTTGTAAACAGGAGATCCTGGGTTCAAATCCCAGCAGTGCCTTAAGGTGTTACTATTTACATCAACATGGTGCCATAACTGTTTACGGCAGTGCTTCAGGAGTGCTGGGGCCTCATGTACAAAGGGTGCGTTCGCACCTTTTCACGTCAACGATCAGATGTATCAAGAACGAAAAGACCGTGGAAATGTGCGGTGCCTCACGGCAGCTTCAGGGCTGGCATACGCACGTTTCTGCAGCTGATGATTCTTTGGCGACACCTAAGGTGATGTTGGGAAACTGTTATAATAAATAAATGTGAAAACAATTTGTCCTCAGACAGTGATGTGCACATTTGAGATGGATGAACAATTAATACTGATCAACAATTAACACACCCATGTGTCTCCATTTACACGAGTGGATATAAAAGCAGCGCAAAGTGGTGCAATGCATACCATTAAAAACAATGGCTGCTTGAAAAGTATTAGAAGACTTTGCAAATGGTGCAATTCAAAGAGAGCGTGTGTTCACTACAACAGAGAGGATTAGCTGGCATATAATGGCGACACATTAGCTGTTTTGAGGGAAATCCTCCTGGAACTGTGCGCAGAGCTGAGGCCGGCGTTGGAGCGCAACACAGCGAGGAGGCATGCGCTGCCTGTGCTCACAGGTGATGTGCACACTGGGGTTCCAACCGGAGCATTCCAGAGGTGATGTGCACACTGGGGTTCCTATAGCAACCGGGGCATTCCAGAGGGAGCTGGCCAACCGATTGGGACTGTGCCAGTCTACCCTGAGCCGAGCCATGCCAGCCGTGTGGGACAGAATTATCTGCATCTCAGCCACGTATATCAAGTTCCCAACAGGCCAACATTAAAGCTCAATTTGAAGCGAGAGCCGGTTTTGTAATCGGAGCTATCGACTGCGCACACATTGTTATAAAAGCGCCATCACATGATGAATTTGTATGTTAACAGGAAACATTTTCATTCGATCGATGTACAGATCATATGTGATGCGTAAATGCAATTAACCAAAAGTGTGGCGAGGTGGCCTGGTTCAACGCACGATTCATACATTCTGAGTAACAGCATCGTTGGGAACAGACTACAAGCTGGCACTGTGCGTGATGGCTGGCTTCTTGGTGAGTAACTTTATTCTTGTTTTGTCCTAATATTATTCCCCGTGACGCGCATTGAGTATGTGCGCCCCCAGTTTCTATCCCGTCTTCACAGCATCAGTCGGTGGTTAAAGTTAGTTTGTTGCTGTTTTTTGCTGGTTAAACTCCAGTTTAAGATCTTTCTAACAAGCCCCTGATCGTCTCTGTGGGCAAATGTTAATAACCCTGTGCGTAAAGTGTGAAAGGTCTTAATCAGCCTCACCTTTTCCCCGGCGCACTTCTGCACGTTACTGTATCAACACGTTGTTGTGAGTTACACAAAAACATCAGTATTTAGCTTGGGGGTAATCAGTCCCCCACATGAGCTCCCACCACCCCAAGAGAGAGCAGTGTCACCCATTGTTGCGCCGACTCTCTATTCAAACAGAGTCGGTCACCCCCCCACCCGCCTGTTTTGGCCATACTGCGGCAGTGGGCAGCCAGTCTGCTTCACATCCACCTTAATGTTGGACCACTTCTTCTTCACCTCTGCTTGTGAGGCTTCTCAGACCCCACAGCATTGACAGCCTCACGCTCTCCCACCCACTCCTCTTAGTTTGATGCTTATGCCGGAGGACACCGTGTCAAAGAACAAATTTTTTTGGGCCTCCACTTCAGAAAGTAGCACCGACATATCGCTTTCCGTGAAATTCTTCTTTTTTCCCGTCTTATTCAGTCTTTTTTCTTTATTTTCTAACCGTACACAGAGGGGAATCGCAGGTGCAGGGCTCATTTAAATAGGATTTGCGTATTTAAGTAGGGGCGTGGACAGGGAGGAGTCGGCTGCTCCGACATGTGCGCTCAATTCCACGTTGATTGGGACGTACAAACGATATGTGCTCGGATACATGCGCGCGCACAGATTCGTACATCCGACGTTGGACGTCATTTGGGTTTGAGCGTACGCCAAGTTTCAGTAGGAAATCCACGCAAGTCTTTGTACATGAGGCCCCTGGACTTCCAAAACAGTCTGTACTTGGGGGCACTTCATCTAATGGCTTTAGTTATTCTTGAAGTACAGAAGATTGAACTGGGACTTAATTGAATGTTTTCACATTTGCAGATTATTTGAATAATATCATGCCCTGTTTTATGCAGATATCACATGAATTTCGGAAATAAATCACAAAAACCACTTCCTGAGGTGGATGCAGTTCCTGCTCTTTATTCCTTCATCAGTTTTATGAACCATGTGGTGCTGTGGCTTAGTTGGTCAAAGTGCCTGTCTTGTAAATAGAAGATCCTGGGTTCAAATCCCTGCAGTGCCTCAAGTCCATCATAGTGTGCTATGACTTAGTATAAGAAACTGGTTGTTAGCAGGGTTCTACTCAATGCTTTGCATTGTTGCTCTTCATCAAATGATGGACCTTTCAATGAGCATCATGGTTATTGTGAGTCTGTTCTTTGGTCAGACTTGATGAAAACGTTTTTAGAAATCACAGTTAGTTTTGAGAGAGTCTCTGGACCTTGTTTATGAAATAAAAAAGATGGAAGCAACACTGACAATGAGTGCGCTGAACTGAAAGTTGTAGGATGTTTCTATTCGATGATCGAACGTACCTTCCGAGGGTATCGTTTTGCTATCTGTGGCCCGCGGCGCTCGTGTGACGCCTAAAGTTGCAAACCCTGGCTCGTTGGTCTAGGGGTATGATTCTCGCTTTGGGTGCGAGAGGTCCCGGGTTCAAATCCCGGACGAGCCCTTCCCTGGTTTATTGGCCTTGTATCTCTGCTTTGCTTTGAAATCTATGCATGACCTAAGGCCCCGTTTACACGATAGGAAAATGCAGATATTTTCCTGCGGTTTTGCCTCTCATTTACACCAAAACCCCGTTTTTATCACAGAAAACGATTATTTCTAAAACCTCCGGCCAAAGTGGAGATTTCTGATAACGCCGGTTATGTGTTGCCGTCTTCAACTGGGAGAAACGGCGTTTTAGGTTCTTAAATGTCACATTATGCGCCAGAAAATGCTTAACGTCATGCGAGCGCCTTATGTTTACAGTTTGTTTGGCTACTGATCAGGATTATCATGGATGATGTTAAAGTTCTACTAATTTTTACGTTTGTGCAAACGATTCTGGCCTTATTATATTTGCCACCCCAAACCTGCTCGCACAGTTCAAAATAGAGGAGCACCACTCTTCCGTGGCCGCTCCTGCGTCCAGTATGCACTGACTGTCTATATTTCCCTCTTATTGCCTCCAGTTTTGTTGTGATATTTGCTCGCGTTATCTCCTCCTTCACATGAGGAAAGTCCTTGATTCTGAGGATTTTGATTGGCTTGCATGGCTTTATTCCTTTCCCTACACTGCCACCAATAGGTTTGGCATAGTTATTATGGCGCTTGACGGCGTATTTATGCGGGTTGATGTAAATGACAAGTTTTTTGAAAACGATGTTGTGTGCACGATGTTATTTTGGAAAACGGAGGGGGGGGGAATATTTGTTTCTCTAAATACCCGGCTATGTGTAAATGTGGCCTAAGACTACGTGTCAACTCGTGGACAACTATGTTAGTCCATTGTTGCCAGTTAACTGCAGCCTCGCACCTTTCAGCAGCAGCTGTTACCGCTGAGCAATCAGTTCCCTCTGCACTGAGGATCATATGAAAGCAGCTCCTGCAGCTTCAGGTTAGTGTCACAGGGCTCTGAACTTTGTGTTAGTGCAGTTTGGCAGGAGCAGGTCCCAGGCAAGCTTTAATTATATTGCAGCAGAATGAGGTGAGTAACTTCTAGTCTATCCCAGTGCTTCTAAGTGGGGGCACTGAACCTCTCCTGCCTTAAATGTCTGAGGCAAGCAGAACCTCATTTGGTCGCAGCATTACACTATGAATATGCAGTTAAGCTCAACAGGACTGGGCATGTTAAGGGGAGGTGGTGGTTGGACCCCCACTGGTCTCTAAATGTACTCAGAACTTCATATGATGTCCCTGTTTCTGCAGGGTTTTGTGGATTTCTTGTGTGCTGATTGGAAGCATCGCCTGCATTCCTGCACAAAGCGGTAAGCTGATCCCAATCAAAGCTCAGCAACTAAAAGCAGTTTAAATTGACTCGGGGTGTAAATGGAAGGCTGATCTTAATTCTCTGTTTCCTCACCCATGTATTCAGTTTATGGGCAAGATCAATCTAAGCCAACGTATCAGAAACAAACTGGAACCAGTGGTTCTGGAGCACAGCAGCATGGTGCTCAGGGAGGTCAGTCTGGAGCTCCTGGCAGCAATTACCAGTTTGAAGATGGGAGCTGGAGCCTTTCATCTGACACCAGCGGCGAGGATGAGCCAGTCTTCACTGCTGTGGCCGACGAGGATCAAGTCTACGCTTACAAATCTCGGTCCCGCTACAACAAGAAGCGTGTGCTGTTCAGCCAGTTCCGCTACACCCCAACAGAATCTGAGCCAGACCACGGCAAAACATCTCAGCACAAGGTTCAAGTTCAGAGCGGCTTCTGAGGATCTTTCTGGTGAGGCTCATTTTACTCTGCATGTGTGCTCTCTGTAGCTGCTGGTAGGTGACTGACTTTCTTTGTCTTGCAGATCTGCATATTCTAGAGGCATCGCTGCTGCTACCGCTTGAATAAATGGCTTTAACTTGAATACCTTGTTGCACCATCAAATGGCTCCTAGCTGTCTCTGGGTCATCCAGTTGTGGGTTGGAGGGGATAGTTGAGGGCCTGACAAGTTGACATGACTTAATCCTATAAATAAGGTGTTGGCATTAACTTAAGGACGGTATCTGCTCAAAGGTGAGCTCGTGAAGGTCTTGACAGCTTCAGCTTGGAATGTATTCCCAACTAAAAATGGCTGAAAAGCCAACTGCAGCTCTGACAGCAGTGGGTAAAGGTGTGGCCTTGAGCTCTATCAGAAGATTCCACTGCTGCATATTGTGCTGAGGGGGAAACCTTTCCACTCTGTAGCAGTCCTCACCCTACAGCTCTGGGTAAGGGCAGACCCATCAGATGCTGGGGCCATGTGAAACCTGGACAGTTTCTGCAAGTCCATGACCGAGGATGGCTTCATAATATCGTCTGTGGTTGCAAAGGTCTTGTACTCTGAATACTTGTAATGAAGCTTGTGCTACACAAATCAAAAGATGTGGCAGCTACCTTTAGTGAAGTGGCTTGTAAACAAAATTTATAGGCTCAATGTTGTCACTTACTCACTACCTGGAAGTAAATTGGATCAGGTGGTGGGGGCAAACATCTAGTGGAGGACCCTGTTCATGACATCTGAAACACAAAGCTGAGTATTTTTATTAAATGTATACATTACCATTGAGGTTGGGTCATGGAAACTGAAAGGAGCCTCTCAGCCTCAATTGCAGAGGTGTGGCCAGAAGGTCATCATTGCCTATCAGGACAGTAGCATAGGACCTGCTTGTAGGGAAAAATTCAAGAAGAAAAGGCCTTTTGTGTTGGGTTGTTCAGGAGGTTGACCTGAAGCAGGTACCAGGTGGCCAAAAGGGCTGCATCATCAGTAGCTCCTCAAGATAAAATTCAGGGATGGGAAGAATTTCTCATCTGTTCCCATTTCTTTGGTTGCATCTATAAAAATAACAGTTTAACATGCATGAAATGGCATTTTTGCAGAAATTCCCTGAGATGCATCTGGACCTTCTGCTGTTCGATGAGGCTTCATCAGAAGGCAAGGCAATTTTATTTCTAGAGCACAATTCATACACAGGGCAATTCTAAGTGCTTTACAGCTACATAAAATCACAAGAAGGCAATAAAACCATTAAAAAGGAATAAAAAAAAGAAATTTAAAACCCATTAAAATAATCATTAATTAAAAAGTGAAGAGTGCAGATAAAATACTTTCAGGTGTCATATGCACAGCTAAATAGAACTGTTTTCAGCCTGGATTTAAACATTGTCAGAGTTGAGGCCTGTCTCACATCTTCTGGAAGACTGTTCCAGATGTTAGGAGCATAAAACTGAAACACAGCCTCACCTTGTTTAGTCCTGACTCTGGGCACCAGCAGGAGACCCCTCCCTGAGGTTCTCAGAGCCCGAGTTGGTTCATATGGCTCTAACATGTCAGAGATGTACTTTGGCGCTTGACCATGAAGAGACTTGTACACAAACAGAGCTGTTTTAAAGTCTATTCTCTGAGCGACAGGAAGCCAGTGCAGAGACCTGAGCACTGGACTAATATGGTCGTATTTCCTAGTTCTAGTCAGGACTCGAGCAGCAGCGTTCTGGATGTACTGCAGCTGTCTTACAGCCCGTTTAGAGAGCCCAGTGAGCAGGCCGTTACAGCAGTCTAACCTGCTGGAGACAAACGCATGGATCAGTCTCTCTAAGTCTGGTTTAGACACTATTCCTTTGATTCTGGCAATGTTTTTTAGATGGTAAAAAGCTGCTGATGTTACAGATTTAATGTGGCTGTTAAAGTTCAGGTCTGAGTCCAGTATTACCCCGAGATTTCTAACTTGATAGTTAGGTTTTAGAGAGAGAGTCTCAAGGTGACTGATAACACTTTCTCTTTGTTTCTGTGGGCCACAGACAATGATTTCAGTTTTGTCTGAGTTTAGCTGGAGGAAATTGTTTTGCATCCACACACTGATCTGTTCGATGCAGCGACACAGTGTATCTACAGGCCCGTGTTCTCCTGCCGTCAGTGACACGTAGATCTGAGTGTCATCTGCATAATTGTGGTAGGACACATTATAGCTGCGTATTAGCTGGCCTAGTGGAAGCATGTACAGATTGAACAATACGGGTCCCAGGATTGACCCCTGGGGAACCCCACAGGTCATAGCCATTTGGTCTGAGACACAGTTACCAATTTCAACAAAATATTTCCTGTCCTCCAGATAGGACTTGAACCAGTTTAAAGCACGACCAGAGATTCCCACCCAGTCTTCTAACCTCTGTAATAAGATCGCATGGTCAACTGTGTCATAGGCAGCACTCAGGTCCAGCAGAACTAAGACTGTGACTCTACTTGCATCTGTGTTCAGGCGGATGTCATTTGTCACCTTGATCAGAGCTGTCTCAGTGCTGTGGTGGGGCCTAAAGCCTGATTGGAAAGTATCAAAAGCATTGTTAGACAGGAGAAAGTCACTAAGCTGTTGGTATACAACTTTTTCTAGGACTTTGCCTAAGAATGGCAGGTTTGATATGGGCCGGTAGTTGTTCAGTACTGTGGCATCAAGATTGCTCTTCTTTAGAAGAGGCTTAATGACAGCAGTTTTTAAGGCCTTTGGAAATGTTCCAGTCTGGAGTGAGATGTTGACTAGATGAGCGAGTTGTGGTAACAAACTGCTCAGCACAGACTTTAGGAATCTAATGGGCAACTCATCAAGGCAGCACGTTGATGAACTCAGACTGCAGATGGTCTCTTCGACTGTTTTGTCAGTAACAGGTGTGAAATGTGTCAGCTCTAGGTGTCCAGCTGGCTGCAGAGTAGTTATTTGTGTTGTGGAAATTATTGCATTTTTAATGCCTTGAACTTTGTCATTAAAGAATGATGCAAACTCATTACACTTGGATGTAGAAATGAGTTCTAAAGGCAGTGAAACTGGAGGGTTTGTTAATCTGTTTACTGTAGCAAACAGGACACGAGAGTTGTTACTGCAGTTTTTGATGATTTCAGAAAAACAACTCTCCCTTGTTCTACGCAAAGTCTGGTTGAACACACATAGCTTTTCTTTGTAAGTCTCATAATGAACCTGGAGCTTTGACTTGCGCCATCTCCGCACTCCCTTTTCTGTGCCCTGACCGACTCTTCTTTCCTCCATGGCGCCCTTTACCTACTTTTAACCATTCTAACCTTGACAGGAGCAATGGTATCCAAAACATTTAAGAGACTTGATGTGTAAGAGTTCAACAGATCATCAACATCAGAACACAGGGTGTTCTCAAACCTAATCATTTCCATAAACTGTGTCCCTGTTCTGTCATTTATGAGTCTTCCCCGAACGACTGCAGACCCAGCTGGTGTTTTGGGTAAAGTAGATAGGTCGAAGAAAACACAGAAATGATCAGATAAAGCAACATCGACGACATTCACGTTTGAAATAACAACACCCCTTGAAATGAGCACATCTAGAGTGTGCCCTCTGTTGTGGGTGGGCTCAGTCACATGCTGAGTTAGACCAAACATTTCAAGGACAGCAGTGAGCTCTTTAGCTTCCTTGTTATGTGCCCTTAGAGGCCCTTAGTGTCCTAGACAACAGCATTGACGCTGTTGGAAATGACAGCTGTGGGCACCGGTGGTGGGGGCCAAGCTGGGGGGGCTTTGGTCGATGGAGTAGGCTGGGGAGGGAGAGGGGCTCGATGCTTCTTTGAGGATAGAATTCTTGATCTTGCCATGTTTGGCGTGAGAGGAACCATTTTAATCCCCGATTTCACCAAGCTTTCAAGGTGATCAGGAAATCTCCTGGGTGACGGTGGAGAAGAGAACGATGGTGAAACATCTCTGGAGGGTGTAGATGCAGCAGGTGGGTCCCAGGCCTGTGGTGAGGCCCGTGGTGAAGGCGATGGTGGAGCTGCTAAATCCTGTGTTCGGGATGCTGGAGGTGCTGCTGTGGCTGCTGTGGCTGAATCCTTTGCTGGGTCCTTGGGTGGCGAAGCAGGAGCTCTTCTCTGGCTCGTCTTCAAAGAAAGCAGAGTGCTGCTGAGATAACAGCAGCTGAGTCCAGAACTCATTAATACAACATGAATAACGGGAAAGTCTCTGAGGACATTAAACAGCTTTGGCTTGTTGTCAGATTCTGATCCATTCATGAAGCTAAACTGGTGGTTTGGTGCAGCAAACTGGTCCCAGCAGCTGGACATCAGTGGTTGGACTGGTGGACTACCTCAGTGAAGAATAGAGGACATCTGGCTCTGCTGGAGACTCTGAAAACAAACACACACAGTTCCAGCTGCAGGAAACACAACTCCAGGAGAAAGGATTGAAGCTGATTATCTCTGGGACGTTCAGGATCAGAGGCTCCCGCATACCTGCAGCTCCCCCTTTCATCCAGGCAGGAAAAGCCAAAGGACTGAGACCAAAATACATCAGATGTTGCTGCATACTTGAAATGAAAGTGTTTCTGCAGCCAAAGACATTTGTACTATATTTGCACTGTATATAACTGGATGAGAATCTATAAGCGACATCGATAATGGAACCGGAATTGGTCAATTTCTAACAATTCCCATGCCAAGTCCTGGGAACCTGGTGAGTGTGAAAATGATCCACTGATGGTGGATAAAGCAGTGGGACCTCGGCATGGAGTCTCATTTTGATCATGTTTTACACTGTAACATAAATATTAAGTGGCTATTTGACTGTGCAGTTATTTTATTCCCAACATAATGCTGTTTTCACACACATAAACTATGTCTTCTCATCTATATCATCCATCCATTCATTATCTATACCGCTGAATCCGTCAGTCGGGTCGCGGGGGGGCTGGAGCCTATCCCAGCGGTCAATGGGCAAGAGGCGGGGTACACCCTGGACAGGCCGCCAGTCCATCGCAGGGCCACATACAGCCATGAAGCAGGGCCACATACAGCCATGAAGCAGCCCATGGTCAGAGGAGGCTCTGACCATGGGCTGCTTCATGCTGACTGCAAAGGCTCATGGGAACTTTCCCTTTGGATCCAAGTCATTAGATTATCAGTGTTGTCATCATTACTTTAGCTTCAGTTTGGCCTTTAATTTAAAGCACTTCTGTGGCCACCAACAGTTTCATGAGGGAGGTTCCTGTGGATGAAGCTGTGCTGTTTTCCTCTTGTGGCAGAAAAGTGACAAAAACAACCTTCAACCCTGAGAAAAACCTGCAGTCTTTTGCTGTTTGGCCTCACAGCTCATAGAATGATAGAAAAACATGATATCTGACACGACTTTCCTCTCAGGGAGGGAACGTTCCCTGTTCCATGCTGAGGAACATGGAAATAAATACACAACACAGAGAGTTAGAAGTACAATCATTTATTGGCAAAACAACAGCAACAAAGTGCAAAAATAATGAGTACATTTGAACATTTACTGAAACATTTATTCTTATTTTAACACTGATGCAGCAACAAGCCTAAACAAGCTGAAAAAGATAAAAGATAACTTTCATCACATGATCACAGTAACATGATGACATCATCAGACTGAGTCAGAAAAGATGTTCAGAAAAAAGAGCAAATGAGATATTTTTACAACGGTGTGGTTCATGAGAGCTTTCTGGAGTTTGAAGTGGCAGAGCACCTGGATGCTGCTGCTTTAAGTAACAGGATGATATGCTTCCTGGAGTACAAGAAAAACCTTGTAGGCTACGATGGCACATGCAGGTGTTCAAGCAAAAACAAAAGAAGTAGCCAAACATGCCTTCTATGCTCACTGTAGCTTGAACTTGGTTATAGCAGATGCTGTGAAAAGTGTGGCAGATGCAGGAAACTTCTTCTCATGATTGGAAGGACTGACTGTTTTCATCTCTGGGTCTTATGTACATAACAAATGGCTGGAAGTGCATGAGATGTTTGATGGTGCACCAAGGGAACTCCAACGGCTAAGTGATACACGTTGGGCCTGTAGGCCCACAGCATGTCTCAATGTTCTGGAGAGGTTGCCTTGAAGGTGCCTGAAGAGATCTGAGAACCATCCACAGAGAGCTGGTGAAGCAAGAGGGATGTTGGCTCAAATTGATCTGAATTTAGCTGGATCTCTTGTTCTGTTCAGAAAGGTCCTGAGTGACTCCACATTTTTATCAGACATGCTCCAGTCTAAAACAGTGGACCATGCTAAGGCTGTAGAACTTAATGAAGCACTTAAAGAGACACTGGTCCAGTACCGTAGTCAAGCCTCTTTTGAGGAAATGTGGAGTGAAACACTTGATTTATGTCAACAAATTAACATTGACACGACTCAGCGAAAACCAACGAGGCCGAGACAGACAACGAAGGCGCTTCAGGATACTGTCGTCCACCACACCTTGGGACAGTATGTTGTTCCAGATAGCAAACACGTTTTGTGTCTCTGTGTACTATCCGGTTCTGGATAACATGGTTGGACAAATTGGAAGAAGATTTTCGAACACAAATTGTAACATTATGCAGGGTGTCCAGGCACTAAATCCATCAAGTCCAACTTTTCTGAGGGAGGAGGCTGTTCTGTTATTGGCTGAAGCTTATGATTCAAATATTGAGGATCTCAAACATGAGTTCATCAGATGAGGAGAAACTAGACAGAAAAAAGGGGGAAAAGGAGTGTCCTACCACTCTCATGGAGTTTGCTCAGTTTTTGGACCCATACCAGGATGTTTTTTATGAGTTGTTCAGATTGTGTAAAATAGCAGTTGTTTTACCTGTGAGCAGTGCATCCTGTGAGCAAAGTTTTTAATCTCTCAGGCTCATAAAGACTTATATTTGCGGTCTACTATGACAGAAAAGAGACTATTGAGTTTGACTGTACTCAGCGTTGAGTCAAAACGCACAAAAGCATCAGATCTAGATAAGTTTGTGAAGCGTTTTGCTGAGCAACATGGAAATCGCTGCATTCAACTGTTATAGGCATGACAACTTCATTTTATGCTCACTGGTGAGCCTTTACAAAGCTGTTAAAATGATGACCTCAAAGAAGCTGCACATTTATGTATTTATATCTTTGTTATGGAAACATAGAAAATCTGATATCACCTTTAATAAAACCTAAAGTGTGAGAAAAAAATGTTTAAAATGTGACACTGGTGTAAACGGTGTTGTTGTTATTGTTATCTCTTTTGTATATACATTATAAAACTGTCCGGAAACAAACTAAATTTGTCTGTATGAGTTTGTAAATGGCAGCCTGTGCCCTTGCGTAGTGTGTACATATTATTTCTTATCAAATTGATTAAATTCAGTATATATACATCTGCCATATGTTGCCACCCCTCAAAAATTCCTGCCCCCCTCTTGCCACCCCATAAATATTTTTCTAGATCCGCCCCTGCTCTGGTGGAAAATGCTCTGGTCTACATTTGCAGGGTTTGTAGTCCGGCAGATTCTGAGAAATCTAATAAAGACAATTTGAATCAATCTTGAAATAGATTTTAATTTCTTCTGAGATATGTGTAGATATAGATATAATTCTTTTCTGAAAGTATACCAACTTTAAAAGTGGTCTGGTCGTAGTTTCCACGTTCTCGGAGGCTCAGAGCTTTCAGCCGACAGCCTGAGCTGTTCAACTCCACACTGAAGGGTTGAATCCTAAAGTTTCTCTTTTCATTTTGGCTTGATAAATCCCAGCCTGCTCTGAGCTGAACAACCTGCCCTTCCTTTCCTAACAGCCATCAGCATCCACAGGAGCTGAAGCCCCTCCCTCTGCTTCCAGAAGCTGCTCTGCATCTGCCTGAACCACCCAATCACAGCTTCAGCCTCCTTTCTGAGCTGCTTCCATTCTTCTGTTGGGATGCTGGACAGCAGACTTTATTTCTTTAGGAGCTTTCATCCCTCATCCTGACAAACTAAAAGCTGTTCAGTACCAGTTTGAGCCATTAAATCAGAGAATGAAACTTTCCACCTTAAAGGATAAGACCGTTTTTTTTACATTGGGCCCTTGATTTCACATTATAACATGATGTTCTACTCACCCCTGCTTGTTGTTGGTCATTTGGAGCTGTTCCGAAGATATTCGAGAGGCGTCTGGCTGCTCTCTTGAGATATTCGGCCATGAAACGGTTTCCTATGGGCAACGTTATACAGGCACAAACTATGCTGTTTATAATTTATTAATTAATGTACACTAGCACTGATAACGTGGAGGTGCGTCGCTTACTTAAAAAAATCCGGGTTAATGTAATTTTGAATTTTAGCCGAATGAATAAATAGGCAGCAGGTCTGTGGGCTGTCTGTGGTAGTAGCACGACGAGGACGTCAGTAACACCCACTTTACGACAAAAAAAAAAAAATCTAAATTACAGTAACCCGGATTTTTTTTAAGTAAGTGACGCACCTCCACGTTATCAGTGCTAGTGTAGAGTAATTAATAAATTATAAACAGCATAGTTTGTGCCTGTATAACGTTGCCCATAGGAAACCGTTTCATGGCCGAATATCTCAAGAGAGCAGCCAGACGCCTCGCGAATATCTTCGGAACAGCTCCAAATGACCAACAACAAGCAGGGGTGAGTAGAACATCATGTTATAATGTGAAATCAAGGGCCCAATGTCAAAAAACCGGTCTTATCCTTTAAAGCTTTCTACATGGATCAACTACACACTGAAAGGTTGAATCCTAAACTTTCTCTTTTCATTTTCTTTTCATAGGGACTGAGTTCAAGCCTTTTCCAGTTTCCACTCAATTTTTCTCAGTCTTCAAAGTTTGAAACCAACAAGTCGGAGACTTTATTGGGATACAGAGCATGAGACAGAACACCAAGCAGCTGAACAAACCAGAGACAGTTGATGAGCAAAGCTGCTTCACAGGAAACATGTTGGAAGACTAAAAGATAGTGTCTGTGGCCATCAGTCTCAGGTAAAAAGTGCCAAGAAAGCAGCACAAAGCAGCAGAGGCATCGCTCAGATGGGCAATAAACTGCTTTGGGACTCGGAGATCATATGTTCAAGTCCTGTGAGAGCTGCTCAAAGAGTTTAAATGTCTCCAGGTTTTAGAGGCCAAAGCAAAGAGTGAAAAGCTTTAAGGTGGAAAGTTTCATTCTCTGATTTAATGGCTCAAACTGGTACTGAGCAGCTTTTAGTTTGTCAGGATGAGGGATGAAAGCTCCTAAAGAAATAAAGACTGCAGTTCAGCATCCAAACAGAAGAATGGAAGCAGCTCAGAAAGGAGGCTGAAGCTGTGATTGGGCGGTTCAGGCAGATGCAGAGCAGCTTCTGGAAGCAGAGGGAGGGGCTTCAGCTCCTGTGGATGCTGATGGCTGTTAGGAAAGGAAGGGCAGGTTATTCAGCTCAGAGCAGGCTGGGATTTATCAAGCCAAAATGAAAAGAGAAACTTTAGGATTCAACCTTTCAGTGTGTAGTTGATCCATGCAGTTGTCTTATCCACCAGTGACCTCACATTTCCCCTGATGATCGAGGGAAGAAATGCTTTAAACTTCCTCCTCCTTTTCCTCCAGTTTGTTCCTGCTCTGCATCCTAGACGTCTCCTCTTCAGCTCATCCAGATTTGGGGTATTTTTCCAGCCATTTCTTGGGCTTTTGTGAAGCTCAGTTAGCTGCACCAACAGGTGAACAACTTTGCCGTTGCTACGGTTACACATCATAACAGATGTGAAAAACTACCAGAGTGACAAGCAGAAGTCCTTTCAGCAGCATCCACACCAGCTCAGAAACATGCTTCAGAAGTCTCTGTTTTCACAGAGAAAATCTGAAGAAGATGCAAAGAATTCTGGGATAATGGTGCTGACCTGGTTCGGTTCCACCTGAACCCAAAAAATTTCATCCAGAGCCAAAAGCTTCCATCCAATTTGTATCATCAGTCTACATTTATAAATAACTAAAGCTGATATATGAGTTTATCATTTTATTTTTTGAACTAGAATTATATTACGGTGGAATTCTGCAGTTAAAGAAAGAAGAAAACCTCCATTTAACCAGGAGTTACAGCAGATTAAATCTATAAGTTAGTGTAAATATAAATATATATGGCGAAAAACACTAACTTAATGGTGGCACTGGAGGAAACTCAGGTATTCTGCAGAAGCACAGGAGTTCATCCCCTTCAGATCATGAATATCTGACATTGATTCCTGCTTTTAAAAGAATCAATGAGAAATCCCCAGTGAGACGACACTGCCACCAGGAGGTCAAATTGGAACATTACACTATTGTTTGGATCCAGCAATGTGTTCTTCAACAACCTTCAGTTTTACAGATCATTACGGAGGTGGAAAAAGTGAACACAAACTACTGAAAAACACTGAAGCACAGAAGCAGCGCTCAGTGTGCTTTGGGAGCAGGAACCCCAGAAAGACTTCTGGGGACTGAGGGTATTTTCCTCATTTTTACGTCCCTTCATTCATTTGCCTTTTTCAAGCACTTGTTATTACTTCTTTGAGTTGGCTGATGTGACAATTCTTCGTGCTGCTTCCTGCTTTTGATTAGTTTCAGGTGTAGTCTGAGTAAGAGGAGAGAATAATGCAAAACAAGAAACTGCAGCACTGATCAGACACGGCTGGATCTCAGCAGGAAACACTCACTGAGAACTAGGGCTGGGCGATATGGACCAAAAGTCATATCCCGATATATTTAGGTTGAATATCGATATACGATATATATCCCGATATTTTTTCCGCAAAGTGAGAGCTGTGAAATTAAATGCTCAGTCAAAGTCAAAGCCAAATACGAGTAGATTTATTGAAAACTCACTATAAAATGTAAACATAAACACTGTATAACAAAGCTCCGTAAGGTGCACATTTAAATAAAAAAAATATCTTAAATAAAATTGGCCAATAAAATAAAATAGGTAAATCTTTTTCTGAGGGCAGCATTTATATATAAAGAGATAACAAAATAAAGTGCTCAGTTTAAGAAAAACGTTTTTAAACATCAGCTTGAGATTACCTATTTCCGATATTTGAACTATATCGATATATGCGATATGGTCTATTCCATATCTTATTTAAAAATATATCGATATATCTTAAATATCGATATATCGCCCAGCCCTACTGAGAACCAGATCTAACGTGTGACTTCCACTGGGAGTCCCAGGTGAATGTTTGCTTATCTGCCATGAAAATTGTTGTTGATTTAAGAAAATCATTTCTCTGCAGTGTGACTACGTTGGTGTCTCTTTAGATTACCTGATGCAGTGAAAGCTGCCCCACACTGACCACAGATGAAAGGTTTCTCTCCTGTGTGACTTTGTTGGTGTGTCTTTAGACTAGATAATGCAATGAAAGCTGCCCCACACTGACCACAGCTGTATGGCTTCTCTCCTGTGTGAATACGTTGGTGTGTCTTTAGACTACCTAATCTAGTGAAAGCTGCCCCACACTGACCACAGCTGAAAGGTTTCTCTCCTGTGTGAATACGTTGGTGTCTCTTTAGATTACCTGATGCAGTGAAAGCTGCCCCACACTGACCACAGATGAAAGGTTTCTCTCCTGTGTGACTTTGTTGGTGTGTCTTTAGACTAGATAATGCAATGAAAGCTGCCCCACACTGACCACAGCTGTATGGCTTCTCTCCTGTGTGAATACGTTGGTGTGTCTTTAGACTACCTAATGTAGTGAAAGCTGCCCCACACTGACCACAGATGAACGGTTTCTCTCCTGAGTGAATACGTTGGTGTGACTTTACACTACCTAATGTAGTGAAAGCTGCCCCACACTGACCACAGATGAAAGGTTTCTCTCCTGTGTGAATACGTTGGTGTTTCTTTAGATCAGATAATTCAGTGAAAGCTGCCCCACACTGACCACAGATGAAAGGTTTCTCTCCTGTGTGAATACGTTTGTGTCTCTTTAGACTAGCTAATTCAGTGAAAGCTGCCCCACACTGACCACAGCTGAAAGGTTTCTCTCCTGTGTGACTACGTTGGTGTGTCTTTAGACTAACTAATCTAGTGAAAGCTGCCCCACACTGACCACAGATGAAAGGTTTCTCTCCTGTGTGAATACGTTGGTGTGTCTTTAGACTAACTAATGCAGTGAAAGCTGCCCCACACTGACCACAGATGAAAGGTTTCCCTCCTGAGTGAATACGTTGGTGTCTCTTTAGATGACCTAATTCAGTGAAAGCTGCCCCACACTGACCACAGATGAAAGGTTTCTCTCCTGAGTGAATACGTTGGTGTCTCTTTAAACTACCTAATGCAGTGAAAGCTACCCCACACTGACCACAGATGAAAGGTTTCTCTCCTGTGTGAATACGTTGGTGTCTCTTTAGATCACATAATTGAGTGAAAGCTGCCCCACACTGACCACAGCTGAAAGGCTTCTCTCCTGTGTGACTACGTTGGTGTGTCTTTAGATTAGATAATGTAGTGAAAGCTGCCCCACACTGACCACAGCTGAACGGCTTCTCTCCTGAGTGAATACGTTGGTGTCTCTTTAGATGACATAATGCAGTGAAAGCTGCCCCACACTGGTCACATTTGTATGGCTTCTCTCCAGTATGAAGCCTCTGATGATACCTCAGATTTGATCGTTTGATAACTTTCCCACAGTCCTTACAGCAGTGCCATCCGGATCCCTCTTGGGCTCCATGTTTCTGCAATAACAGAGAGGAAGAAGACTTAGATCCTTTTGAAGTTCACACAAAAGATTTCTCTAAGCTAACCCACCAACATATTCTAACTGGACCTGAACAGACCGAGCCACACAGGTCTCAATATCTCAGATCAAATGTGAACGCTGAGGGTGCGTTTATAAGTGCCCTCAGCTATCAGCACTGTGCTCTGATGTGTTCTGCACACGTTCAGCTTTTTAAGCAGTAAACTCTGCAGCTCAGAGAGAGGAGATGAAACCAGGAAACACTTTGCTGTTTTTAACCAGGAAAAACACAAACTGAGCAAATGGAACATTTATTAAGTGACTCTAATATCACCCATCCAGGCACCTTTTCGGGTGAGGTCGGTCAAGGGGCTGGTCAGCTCCGCGAAGTTGGGAATAAACCTCCGGTAATATCCGGCCAGCCCCAAAAACCGCCTCACCTCTTTTTTTGTCTTAACTGAGATCCTCTGTTGTACAGCCGCTGCTGAAGGTTCCTGGGCCCGGAGCAAATTCCCACGTGACAACTGCCCTAGTGTGTGGAGTTTTGCTCTCAGGTCCAGGACGTACTGAACTTCGTTTTTACTGGGGCTTGGACCTTCCTCCCAGCTTTCCTTAACCAGGTCCAAAACCCCGCGTGGTTTTCTGCCAAACAGCAGTTCAAAGGGAGAAAATCCCGTGGAGGCCTGGGGTACCTCGCGCACTGCAAACAGCAGAGGATCTAGCCACCTGTCCCAATTACCACTATCCCCGTGCACAAACTTACGGATCATGGACTTCAAAGTCTTATTCAGGCGCTCAACGAGGCCGTCAGTTTGGGCGTGGTAAACACTTGTTCGAATGGACTTGATTCCTAATAATCCGTACAGTTCTCTCAGTGTTCGTGACATAAATTGTGTGCCTTGATCTGTCAGGATCTCTTTCGGGATCCCGACTCGGGAGATCACTTGAAACAGTGCCTGTGCAACACTCTTTGCAGATATGCTGCGCAGTGGCACTGCCTCTGGATATCGTGTTGCGTAATCCACCAGGACTAACACAAAGCGATATCCGCATGCGCTTCGGTGAAATGGCCCGATGAGGTCCATCCCAATCCGCTCAAATGGAACCTTGATCAGTGGTAATGGTTACAAAGGCGCTCTCGGGATGGCCGGTTGGTTAACTAACTGGCATTCGGGGCAGGACGCACACCAGCGGCGTACGTCTGCCCGAATGCCTGGCCAATAGAATCGGGCCATAACCCGGTTCAGTGTTTTTTCATACCCCATATGCCCAGCCATCAGGTTATAATGAGCCGCCTGGAAAACCATTTCCCGACGGCTTTTCGGGACCAACAACTGTGTTACTGTTTCTTCGGTCTGAGTGTCACCACTCACTCTGTACAACCTATCCCTGCACAATGAAAAGTGTGGATATGTCAACGCTGCGTCAGGGCGCACCATGTGACCATCAATTTTTATCACTTGGTCAAAGGCACAGCGTAGAGTATCATCACGAGACTGCTCAAGTGGAAAATCTTCCATGGAGTCAAACACGGGAACCTGTGGCGCCTCCTGTGAAGGCGCCGCCGGCTCCCCCTCCCCGTCTGCAGTGTCGGACAACCTCGCGTCACCGCTGAGCACGGCGCACATATCCCATGTCCCTTGTCGCGAGCGCGCGCCGGGAGACCCAGCGCCGCTGTTTGGGCGTCCCCCGACAGGAGGGGAAGCACCCGTACCGCCCACTCTTCCTCTGGCCACCGGCATGCCTCCGCCGTTGCCTCAAACATCTCCAGGAAAGATTGTGGGTCATCCGTTGGCGACATCTTGTGCAGTGCGACTGCTGCGAGTGGGGGAGCTGGTGTTCCCGCTCCGGCCTGCTCCACCATCAGCTCCAGCAGGTGGGTCTGTCGCTCTGACTGGTCCTGCAGTGCTGCCAGCTGCTGCCTGCTGAGAGCCGCCTGGTCCCGGCTCATCGCCGCGACCTCTGCCAGCAACTGGGCCAGCATGGTGATCGGCTGTTGCGGTTCCGTCATCTCAGTTTTTCCCTCCTGTCTTCGCTGAGTCCCTGGTCAGGGGCCAATGTGGCGTTCTTACAGCCACTGCGGGTTCTTTCAGCGGTAAGGAGGACTGAGACCGGGTGTCAGGGTAAGGGTTTTTATTTTGTTCTTTTCTTTTTCGTTTGCCCGGCTTGTTGCTCGGCTTGTTGCAGCTCTTTCCATCCGGTCTCCTTCCTGCGCTCCCTGCGCTGCGAGCCGGTTCGTTCTCCTTTCTCCTCTCCTCCTGGTTCCAGCACACTACTGTGTTTTATAAGGAGAGTGATTAGACAAGTGGATACTGGTGTACTAATCACTCACCTGGTGCCGCTCCCCTGAGCTCTCTCCACACCTCTCTCCTGCAGCTGATGCACCACGCCCCCTCCACAGTAATTAAAGAAGAAAAAACACCACCAAGAAGCTAATATGGAGAGCGGGGAGGCCACCGTGTTCATGGTCTGCATGATGGTGATATTAATCATGGACGATCACATCAGCTAATATCGAGGCTGGAAGAGCTCACAGAGAGAGTCAGGAGATACTTTTTCATTTCATGAAGGAAGAAAGGAGAGCAGAGCACCGCAGACAAAGGAGACAAAGTGTAAGTTTAACTTATTAAACACCCGCCGGTTGTGTCTGTGTCGTATGAGAAAACATTTCAGCCGTGATAGCATGACATAGGGCTAGTGGCATACGCTAGTGGAAACACTTCAAATATGTCCGGCCAACCGTACAAAACCGTAAACCGTAGACCTCAAACCGTGATGCACACCGAACCGTGAGTTTTGTGATCCGTGCCACCCCTAGAGTGTATTGGTCTAAATGCATCACTCTGCTCTGCAATGTCTTTTACTGCGATTTGTGTGGATCCACCTCAGCAAAGGATGAGTTTTATAATCATCTTCAGACAATCTTAAATCACTGCAACTCGAAAAAGGAAATCATCCTACTCGCTGATTTTAATATCAACTGGGACATCAAGTCAGGAAAAAAATTAAACAGCTGATGGATGAATACAATTTGACACAAATCATAAAAGGACCGACAAGAATAACTAATACGTCAAATACAACAATTGATCTAATATTTACTAATAATCCTGAAAGAATCTCTAAGACTTTGAATCTATTATCTGGACTGTCAGATCACAATTTTATCTTGTGCTCATGGAAAATTAAGAGGAAGCATTTAATGGCATCCACCAGAGGTCACCAGTTCTACTTCATACCCAAAAGCCAGCAACAATTCCTGAATGAGGAAATCCAAAACCAAGAAGGTCTAATATTCTGAAAAATAACGACATTGAGGCTAGCTCAGATAACTTTATTAAAAAAGTCAATGATATTATAACACATTTCACAAAAAAAAAAAGGTAAATCCAAGCAACATAGAAATAATCTGCCCTGGTTGAACAATGAAATTATAAAATTAATGAAAAATAGAGATAAAGTCTTAAGGATGACCCGTAAGGTGAAAGCAGATTCTATATTGAGGCCATAAATGGGGCAAATGGTCATTAAAAGCTAATATGGAACAATATGAGTTATTTTCCCACCTTAGTGATCTACAGCTCCAGGTAAATGATGAGCTAACTGACAATCTGGGGATTACTGTGAGTTATCAATAGATTTTTCATTGGCTCAGTTGAGGACCTTGCGAAGCCCTTTAAATGCTCACATATTTAATTTCTTTAATCTTAATGTTGTGTTCACTCCTTTCACTCCTCCCGGGAGGTTGTATATTTTGTTTAGATCGCATCGATTTGGGTCTTGACGAAAACCGGAAGTGATGTAGTTCAGAAAATAAAAACGGGATAAAACGGGAAATTCTTTGCCGTCATTAAAAGAAGCATACCAACGACATGAAACTCAATACTTTGACTTACATTCTGATACATTGCCCAACGCGCCAAGTTCATTTTGAACGTTGTAAACAATCGGGAAATGTGTTTTTTCTGCATGGGCTGTTTGGCAGATTAGCATTATAGATTAGAAATATACTAGCTGTTTCTAAGGGTTTTGTACGTTAGCGGCTAGTTAGCGAAATGCTAGCACTTGTTTAGTTCACCAAACAGATTGAGGATGACGTGTTCAAAGGGAAATTATATGTAGCTTATAATGTTGTAAAATGTGAGTTAAAGCCAGCTCAACTTTGGCTGTGATATGTTCATATGTTTTACTGTGAAGCTTTAAAATGTATGGTTTAAAATTTGTGTGTATTTGAATGCTAAAAAATGCTAAATATTGTAAATTTATTTGTTTACAGTTTAACCGGTTTTACCGTGTAATTCACAAGGCAATAAACAACAACAACAACGACTACCTTATGTTATTCGTAACATAAAGTTAAACACGAGTGGCAACCATATCTGAAGCCAAAGATTCTGCAGGAGAAAAGGACCTTACAACACTGAAAAGGAGGCGAGGACAAGCTAAAGCAGCTGTAACCAAGATGATAATGGCTGTGAGCCTTGACCTAGCCCTCACACAACTTCAAGAAGCACACAGATGTTATCATGATAGACTCACTGATGACATTGACAAAGAAGAGTTTGATGCCTATGAGAAGCTTATCTTGATGAGCGTTCATGATGTGCGTCACGAGGCTCTAGCCTGGCTACATGAAGTGAAAAATAGAGCTGACGATCATCCAGATGTTGATGAAGAGTTAGACGTCACAAACCAAAATGATTTAGTCAATGAACCTCAAGCCGACACAAATGATGAAAATTCTGTGTCAGGAGAGCTAGAGATGCTACAAGCTCTGCGAAAGAGGGAACAGGAAAACTTTGAAGTGCTGCTTCAACACAACAAAGAGGAGTTTGAGCTGGAACTCCAGCGAATGCATCACAAGGCCGAGCTAGATGCACAGATGCTACACAATGAACAAAAGAAGCAAGCCCTGACTGCAGATTTCTATTCTACACCGAGAGCTGGCAGGATCCCTGCAATGACACAACCGTCACTTTCACCAATATCTAGGGATTCAATATCACAATTGCTAGAGTTTTCAAGGCCAAGTAGACTCTCTTACGGTGCGATCACTCGCACCGCGTTACTCGCGCGGGTGTAAATTGAATTCACTCGCCTCTTTCGCGCGAGTAAAAAAAAACGAGTGAATAGCTCAAGGGGCTATCCATTTCATTCTCTCATCAACCATGGCTGATATATGTACCATCGCGTCCTTGTACCTGCTGTGGCAGTCCGAGATTCGTCTGAAACGCACACGCCGTCGTGTCTGGGTCAGTGAGATCATCCGGTGGTGCATTCAGCTCGGGCTTCCAGCGGTGTTTCGCCTAAAAGTGCCTAAAATGTATACCCCGGTAAAATTTGAGCCACTGACGGTATACGGTATATATCGCAGTATGGTACTTTTGTATATAAATTACAACAGAACAGTTTCTCAGTGGTTACCATAGCACCAAATAAACACTTTCAATCAGGATGTTTGCAGCAATATTAAATTAAATGTATTGTGCAAAACAGAAAACACAGGAAATATTAAAAATATATACGTTATATTTAAAAAATAAGAAAAGGTCAATTTCCTCGAATAAACTCTGTGAGAGAAAAGCCGCTGCCTCTTGGATAACGTAACTTTCATAGGCGCCTTCCACTTATTCAACATGCTCAAATATGCGTCATGTTTCAGACACCCCATTTGTGCATGTTAAGCTAACTGCTTGTTAATACGATAAGTTTTTTATTACTTTGCATGTCTTCAAAAAGAGAAAATAAATCAGGATTTTGAGGATGTTACCGTTACACACCAGCTGAGACGCAGGGTAGCAAAACATGGGCGTGAAAACGAAACTTAGAAAATCGGCTCGGCGCATGCGCAAAACCACAAAGTAGCAATTCTCGACAAGTAGGAGAAGTCGACAGAACACCGGCTTTGACTCGTTTCATATTCCGGAGCATGGTTAGCCCGCAGGTGGTAAAACAAAATTACTCGTGTTACCTTGTCTTGCGATTACTGTCGCCCCGCATATCCAAGCGGATGTTCAAAACTTTGCATTACTGCCGGACTCATGAGCTATTGCGGTATAAGGTATGGCAAAAAAATCTCTACCTTTGGTGAAAAATACCACATAAGGTATGATACCGTGCATACCGCCCACCCCTACCGAGCGGGTCGTCGGGCTGGGTCCTGGTGGGCCTGGGGTGCCGCTGGAGGCGGCCGTCATCCAGACGGAACTCCTGGAGAAGGCGGTGATTTATTTTTTTTATTTTATTTAGTCAGGGACCATGTGCAAAGTACATTAATTACAAAGTAAAGAGATGACCTGTGTTATAAATTGGCTTTATTCTTAAACTTTATGCATTCATATTCTGTAGTTCTCTAGATAATCTATGTTCCTAGGTTGTACGTGTACACTCTGCTCATACAACGCAAATGTATGTCCAACACTTTAAGATGACGTAGCGGGATAAAATAACTGGGTCAGATAAAGCGTCTCTTAGGACAGATAGGTCTGGTACAGTAGATGCACGCCTGAAACATCTCACACACACACACACACACACACACACCTTATCACATCCAAAGAACATGATGAAGACGGTGGATGGCCTGCTCACAGCATGAGTAAATATTCAATGATGCGTCGTCAAATGTAGGTACAACCTCTGAGATAAGGGTGAACATAAATATGAAATATGAAATGTTTCCAGATCTCGGGACTTGGTCGGACGGATTTCATGCGAGAACTCTGTCTCTCCAAGTCCAGCGCTGATACTTGACCTGTGACCTCCAATAAATACTTTGTTTAACTTAAGACTGCTCCAACTGGTTCTTGGGCTTCCAATATAAAGAATTGGGTCTAACAGCTGGTGCCGCGACCCCGTGAATTGGACTGACTCCGAGGGAGGACTGCCGGAGCTGATTTAGGGGGTCACTTTGTTCAGACAATTCGAGGCGCCCGAGAAATAAGGTGAGCAGAAAAACCGCTTATATATGAATATATGTGAAATTTCTGCACATTGGACAAGCTAAATTAAGTTGTCTGAATTAAGATGTCCCCTGATCAGTAAAAATCAAAGCATAAATTAACTGTTTGTTTGGTTTATTGGGTGGTCACACGTAAAGTATAAAAACACATAGTCTCACATAGGGAAAGAAAATAAGTGTCCTACAAAAAGTTTAATTCGAACAAATAAAAGAAACCGTGTGAGAGGTTTTCTTCTAAATTGGTATCCTCATGGGAAGAGTCCGTAAAAACGTCCGCAGTTGGGTGGTTAGACTAGAAAAATAAAGTGTTATCCTCATGGGAAGGGTCCGTAAACTTATCCACAGTGGTGGTCAGACTGACAAATCATAAAGGACACAGGGAAAGAGTTTGTTATTTTTAATGAAACTGTGGGGGTGGTTCGCCAGTTGAAGAGATTTTTGCTGTGACAGAAAACATATCTCAACTGGTAGAAAAAGGGGGGAAGTAAGATAGGGTGTTTCAGAAATTGGTGAAGTAAAACGAGTGGTGGACTGGGAAATGACCCCGAGCGAATCAAGCGCACAGGATTACACACAGTATTAGTTATTCACCAGATTGTAGCTTATAAGCTAATTTCCATCTGCAGTCCCATCTGCATGTCACAGACACGACTCCATTTCAGCTGCGGAGCGCCTGTCCATCTGTCTCCACGTCACTGTCGTCCAGAATCTCGACGCTGATAGGCTGTCTGACACGAATATTTCGCCAAAGTTGGATTTTTTTGAACTCGCGCGAATCGCATATTTTCACTTGCGCGATAGCAATCGCCTCACTGCACCGCCTCACCGCTGCGCCTCACCGCTTCTCATTGCGCCGCCTGCTCGAATCCGCGTCTTTGCATTGACTTTGTATGTAATCGCGTCGCGCGTCTGGTGTGAACGCACCGTTAGGCTCCCACCAAGGGTGACCCCCTCCAGTATTGGAAGTTCATGAGGCTTTTCACCACAATGGTTAACTCGTCTACACCAGTACAAGGCTTGAGACAAATTAAGTGACTTTATTTATACCCAAAGGTAGATTTGGTCCTCCGCTTTTAACCCATCCAGGTTGGCACCTGTTGACATACACGCACAGGGTCACACACTCAAGAGACAGATGCCAACCTGGAGCGGTGGGCAGCCATGAAAGCGCCCTCCAGCTATCAGTTCCACCAAGCGAGAGTGGGAATCGAACCACCAACCTTCCGGTTATTGGACGACCGACTCTAACCACTGAGCCACAGCCGCCCCTATGGTCTGATCCAGTCTTTGGTGGGTTAGTTAGCTATAAAAAACAGGAGAAACCAAACAATTTTACATCGACTACAAAGGGGTTCAAAAGACCTTTTCAAAACTACCCCACAAGTGTTAAGGCAGCTGCTGTTCAGGAGAACAAGTCTACACGTACCAAGCAACCAGTTAATCTAAAGTGTCTGAAGTGCTCAGAGCGCCACTTCTTGAACCAGTGTCCAGCTTTCCGCTCACTAACTGTGCCAGATCGCCTCGTGTTCGTTCAGGAGAAAAACCTGTGCCAAAACTGTTACATGATGGGGCACAACACTGAGGTCTGCACACGCTATTGGGTATGTAATGTGCCTGGCTGCGGACAGAAACATAACAAATGGTTGCATCCTAACCACACGAGCAAACAGAATACTACAGCAAGTCAGGACGCCACTGATGACAGTAAACCTACCCAACAAACACAACCTACCAGATCACCTAATGTCACTTGTGGATTTGCTGGAGCTGGAAATGGTAAGGCTTGCTTACCTATTGTTCCTGTTGTGGTTAGAAGCAAGGCTAGCAGCATCAGTTCTGTCACGTATGCATTACTCGATCCAGGAGCCAACACCAGTTTAGAGTCGGAAGAACTCACCAAGAAACTCAAGGTTAACACATTGACTCCCAAGTCACGTAAAACTACGATTTTACTGCCCATGCGTTGGCTCCCACATGGTAAAAATACGTTTTTCCGTTTTTTTTATGGATTCTAAATCTATACATTCTAATGCACATTCTGTGTGATTTTTGTAATTATGTGATGAACAGAACTGACATAGATGGCAGTCAAAAACTGCTGTCATCATCTGGACATTTTGATCATTACGCCAATGGCTTTGCGTCAACTCTTTTGATAACGCTGCATTGATTGTTGTGCATTTCCGCATTTTGTCCCATCGCATGTGTCGGTTTCCAGAGGGTGACGGTAAAGTAACATAAACAAACAACAAGAAGGAGAACAAGACACACGACAAGTCTAAGGAGGCGGTCTTATGAACATGTAACCTCCTTTGACACAAAGAGACGCAAATCCTCTGACCCGGATATGTATCTAAAGTGCGACAGGCTGACAGAGCGCACGTTTCACAACAAAAGCCCCGATCTCAGTTAGTTGTTGATTTTGGTGGATACCCGCCTTGGTTTAGCTAAGGATAGTTCGCTAATGGCGGCACCTAGAGACACGCAGTTTTGACCCACAAAGAGTTTAAAGTCTCAGCTTTCAAATGAGCCATAACATGTTTCAGTGGCCCTATCACATAATATGCTGTGACTGTACAACAAATGTCAAAAAAATGGTTTAGAACGCTGGGAGTCTACGACATAATTCTGTAAAAACCGCTGGTAGTCAATGGGTTAAGGGCAAGCCTGCCAGGTTAGACCTTGATACAGTAGGAGGCAGTCGAGAAGGAATTTTTCCTCCAAGTGTGGACCTTGAGATAGACTCACTGCACGATGGCAGCATGTACACGCTTAATGGTGTGAGAACACTAAATAAGTTAAACATAGCAGTGTTTCCCACACAGACTAATTCGTGGCGGTGCGCCACAGATTCAACATCGGCCGCCACATATTGAGTTTCGTCATTTTTTTAAATTTTTTTTTAACGCCATTTAAAAAATACTCGTATTCGTTAAGCTGCATTTCCTTTCCCTGCTCTCCCTCCGTCTCTCTGTCCCTCGTGTCTCTCTCGCATAGCCTACACACACACACAGCCCCTCCCCTCCGTGCACACCGCGTGTCTCCATCAGCGAGATCATCTCTGGAAGCGTGGAAGCTTGCTAGCTTCAGCGTCGCGTTAGATTAGCTCAACCGAAAGAAGACGGCTGGCAAAATTCACGAAAGGTTGGTATCACGTGCACCTTTATAAAATCACACATTAAAAAGTCCTATAAAAATATTTTATATTTTTAATACAATGTTGTCCCAACCCGACCCATAGCAAACAAGCGATTACGCCTTCTTTATAAAGTTAACTAGTCGCAAGTTTGCCGTAAAAAAAAAAATAAAAAAAGTAGTTGGGTTGTCTAGGTCAAAACACTATCAGCTGTGAATCAAATAAAGTAGGTTTTTCAAACTCTTACACTGAATGTTTGCTGCTTCAATCCAGATGAGTATTGAAAAATATTTTCCGCGATTGAAAAAGAGACGTGCGTGTTGAGGATGAGGACCAGCCTGAACCGGAGGTATCAGTCTGAAACAGCTGAACAGTCCGACCAGTGTAATTAGCTATGTTATTCATTTGTTTACAATGAAGATGTGAAAATCTGTAGATAAGCCGCACCTGTGTTACCCACCGTGACACAGGTGTCACACATCTTACGTCCCTCATAATTTTCCTTGATGGAGAAATTATCCAGGTTCTTAACTCCCAATGTGACATATATGTCACATTACAGATCTCTGACAGTGGGGGGTGGTATTTTGGAAAAAAATTCTGAAATGGGTTCTATGTGGTCTATTTAGTCTGTTATAACCCCCTTAATTTTAATTTAAGTAGAAATGGGTCTGGGTTCTTATGGGCTAATACAATAAATGTTCTGTGTGACCAATTATTCACGAAGGAATTATTTTGAAGAATTTTTTATCTCTCCCCCCCACCACACATTGCCTTCACATCTGTGGGAAACACTGCATAGGACTTATCCGTCTAGCAACACCTGATGAGACGGCCAGATGGGATCACTTAGCGGACATCCCTATTCCCAGTGTCAACTCCAAAGATGTGCACCTTGTTATTGGACAAGATGCACCACGTCTTCTCAGAGCTGAAGAATATATAGATAATGACCCATATGCTACCAGAACGGTGCTTGGCTGGGCCATAAATGGACCAGTTGATTACAAGGAAAGAAGGAAGGCCAGGGCCTACTTCCTCAAGTCCGATCATAGCCTGCAAACTCAGGTAGAAAGGTTTTGGAAACTTGATGACCCCACACACAAGAACAATCTATCGATCAATGACCACAAAGTAATTAAACTGTGGGAAAATTCATTCTCCAAAGAAGGCTTACACTATAGCTTAGACATACCTTTCAAAAGGAAACAGTGACATTACCAAACAACATCAACTTAGCAACACAGACTGCGATTACTGGAACGCAGACTAAGAAAGAACGCAGACCTGAATGAGAAGTATGTGGAGGCGATGGAGTCGACCATCGACAAAGGTTATGCAGAAGAGGTCTCAGCTTCGTCACTTGACCGCAGCGATAGCAAGATCTGGTACCTCCCACATCACCCAGTGACTCATCCACGCAAGCCTGGAAAGGTACGTGTCGTCTTTGATTGTGCAGCTAAGCAACGTTCCCTCTGAGCTGCTCGCACATTCTCAGCGCACAAGAAAATAAAAATAAAATAAAATTCACCATAAACGTATTAATTCATATCTAATACTAGACCTAATCTAATTAATTAGACCAATACTGTGTTTTTCTGTACCATTTTTCAACATAACGCAGTGTGACAGGTGTTCAGCCAACGATACGATACGGCTTACTTATGCTATGCAGCCAATCAGAGCATTGATGGTATTTGCATATGTGCCCTGCCCATACGCGCCGTGCAGGTTAGCTAGCTAACAGTGAGACGCAACACTTTATCATGGCGAAACGAACGGGCAGCGCCAGCGACACATCCACTCACCAAGCTACAGTAAAAAAGAAATGCGGTTCTTTTAGGATGGAATGGCTGTCTGACTATGTGCAAACAGAAGAACAAGCGGTGAAACTGGGTCAAATTTTTTCTTTTTCGAGTGAGAAAGGTCTGCTCTGCAAAACAAGGCTGCAAGCATGACTCTCACATATAACAGATAACATACTACACATCTCATGAACAACAAGATTTTTGTCTTTTTCATTTTAAGTGGGCCAAATCACTTATATGAAAAGTAAACTAATGGAAATTGCTGCTGTGATTTGATTCTTTTAATAAGCCATGTAACTGGCTATGATCCAAGGTTTTGAACAGGTGTGATACAGGTGTGTGGCCACAGCGTGCACATCTGATGCTGCTCACAGTGGTCCTCAGTGTGCTCAGGGAGCTTGTGTGTTTGCCCAGACACATGAAAAATTAGAGGGAAGGCAGCTAAGTATGATGGAGTATCCCTCAATGACGTCCACTATTTTTGCCTCCCTTCATATCAATGCTAACAGCCACCTAGCGATAGCTGCACCTGTTACGGTGTTTGCTGCTCGGAAGCAGGGGAGTGCTCGGTCTGCACTTCAGTCTGCACGGTTTACACAGCAGGCAATGATACGAAGGGAGAGAGAAAATAGGGCCAAGCGATGTGAGCTCTGACTTTTTCTGGAGGGAGGATGTGATGCAAATGTATTACTCTTTTGAACGCATATTGTTTTGAAAAGCAAAACGCTTTATTTTCGGGACCCTAGCAAACTAGCCGGACTACTTTCATCAACACCAAAACGAGGCTGGAACTCTGCTCACAGGACGCAGCTGGGGGTAAGAACATGTTCATAAATGATGTTGCTGATATGGGATGTCATACAGCTTCATGTCAAAAGAGGCGAACTGTCCCTTTAACTTTGATGTGAATCTTTGTTTGTTCTTTAGTTTTTTGTCATGGTGTATTGTCTGTATGTTTTTATGATACCTGCCTGAGGACAACGGATGAAATTTAGCAACTGTGCTAACTCCGGCATATTTACATGGATGCTTTGCTGATATGTTGATTAATGTGCAGAGTCCTAACCAAATAAATAAAAAATAAAATAAAAACCTCCTCCACACTGACCTGTGGCCCGGTGGACCCAGAGGATGAGCCGGCTCTGTTCCTGGTGGAGGGGTTCTGCTCCTGGTTCTGCTCCTGGTTCAGCTCCTGGTTCAGCTCCTGGTTCTGCTCCTGGTTCTGCTCCTGGTTCTGCTCCTGGTTCTGCTCCTGGTACTGCTCCTGGTTCTGCTCCTGGTTCTGCTCCTGGTTCTGCTCCTGCTTCAGTTCCCGGTTCAGTTCCTGGTACTGCTCCTGCTTCAGCTCCTGCTCCTGGTTCTGCTCCTGGTTCTGCTCCTGCTTCAGCTCCTGGTTCTGCTCCATTCTGGTTCTCCGACTGATGGATTCTGCAACTGTCAGCATATACGATAAGATCCAGCTGTGGCGTGCAGCGTGTTAAACCACACCCACTTTTCTTCTTCTCTTGATAACCTTTCTGCACAGTTTTTAACCATCCAGTCACATTCCATTAAACTCATTACTGTGCTTTTTATTTAAATCCCTGTGAACTTTAAAATGCTTCTTTAAAGGAATGGTTCGGCGTAAAATGATAATTTGAGCATCACATGGTCATGCCACATAATTTATATGGGTGATGAGCTTTTCTCTGAAAGACCGCGGCATTCCGAAGTTGGCTATTTTGAAGTGTTTTGTTAGAAACGCAGCCAATGCAACTGTACGGGACCAATTTGGAAAATATAAGAAATCGGTTGTTTTTCCGCGATAAACAAGCTCAAAAGCGCTACATTCTTCAGCTGTGTCATAATAAAGACCTCGTCAAGCAAACCGAGGCACAGAGAAGTTCATCGGACCACACAGCCTTTCACTGGCTTGTGTTTTCACTGGTTGTCGTAGTCTGGCCCTGAGTTTCAAGCTAGCTACAACGAGGGTAGGTTCACTTCCTGTTTTCAAAACAAAAGCACCTTTTTATCGTAATGGCTTTCCCTATGATAAAAGGCAACGGGTATTTTATTTTGTCAAAATAACCGGACATCACCCATATATATTATGTAGCATGACCATGTGATGCTCAAATTATCATTTTACGCCGAACCATTCCTTTAAAGACCCACTAAGGTCACAGTTCAAAATATTTGTAGCTTTTTGATCAAATTCAGAAAAAATTTAATAATATAATCTGTAGACCGACACCCACTGTGTGCAATATCCCATAAATCTCATCTGAGTCAGTGGAACACCATCAACTTAAATCATTTTACTACATTAAGACAATGATCCTGTTTGAGGAAAGGGTCCCAATATCATCCCAAAGACTGAGGTTCAGATTCTCTCCGTTTCTAAACCTGTTCTCATTTCCAGAACCTTTTTATCATGTGCTCAGTCCTTGTTGATTCGTGGATAAAAGAAAATATTGGATATGTAAAGGAAAGTGAATAATGAAGCTTTCATGAGACACTTCTGAAGAGGACAGTCAGACTGTCTTTTAATGGGCTTCTGAGTGTAAATCTGAGAAATCAGACACTGATACTGAGGAGAACTGGATTTCTACTGCTCCTGTGATACTTTCCTGGATCACCCACAAGTCTTTATAATAATGCTATGACTCCTCTTCAAACAACTTAAAGGCCTACAGAAAGGTGAGTTTTTGCACAAAACTGAAATGGCAGATCGATTCCTTATATACCATGGAATTGTTTTATGATTTTAAAATAATTTTAGGTCCCTGGATAGTCCTGATTAGACCCAATAAACTATCACCACTTTTGATTCGAATTTTGGCAAACCGACGACAGGTGCGTGACGTCGCAAGTGCCAGCTGCTGGAACAATCACCAGTAGTTCCAGTAGCGAAGCCAGCAGTTTGCCAGACCTGGCAAACTGAGCTATAATGTTCACAATTTAGGTTATAGTTGTTCTCTTTATCATAAATGCGTACACACTAAGATTGTCTTTTCTCAACCATGTTTTTTTCTCTCTCATTCAGCCCTGAGTGACAACAATCCAAACAGACTCTGAGTGATCATTGCCCTGTGATTATAATGCAAGTAGTATTGATTCATCCATCTATCCATCATCTAACAAAGCCAATTTTAACAACAGCTTCTTTGCGGCAAATTTCGATGTGTGCCGCGGGACGTCGCTTGGAAATATAAAACGTTGGGTTCAGTGCAGTTTTTATTGCGAGTAGATGTACGAAGTGCGTGTGTTGCCCTCAGCAGCAGCAGCTCACACCACCGGGGACAGAGGAAGCAGAGAGACCCGCGGTCGGACAGGAATCCACCTGGCGGAGAGCGGACACACTCTGCCAGGTGGAGAGTGGAAATCAGCCGGCTGATTTCAGGGCAACCATCCCGCGGTGTGTCCGCTCTCCGCCAGGTGGATTCCCCCTGAGTGTCCGCACCGCAGGGAGCTGAACACGGCGGGATGGCTCCGGCTGATTTCACCAGAGAGGAGGCAGGCGGACAGGGAGGCACAGACACAAGACCGCAGGTCTCTCTGCTTCATCTGTCCCCGCAACATTTGAAACTTTTCAGGTGAGAAAGTAGTCGTTTAGATCCCAAACGTGTTGAAAACCTGACAAAATATTTTGTTCCGACGAATTCGGCGCTGCTAAAGCTAGCCGCATTGAGCAACGCACTTCCGGTTATTTTGACAAAATAAAATACCCGTTGCCTTTTATCATAGGGAAAACAGGAGGTGAACCTACCCTCGTTGTAGCTAGCTTGAAACTGCCGTTTTGACAGGAAATGACGGTATGCCGGGTTGCCGCCGTCCTGCAGTGCTTCTGTCTTCTGACAAAGTCGCTAAATAGGAGGGTTTCAGTTACGTCATCACGGGAGCGCGCGAATTTCAGTTGGTGGGCAGGAAGCTTGACTACAGCATAGCAACAACATGGAGAATAATGGAGATGAGTGAATATTGTAGTGGTTTGGAGCCGGCACATAGGGAAAGGTATTTTGCGTTAGTTGAGAAATACATTGGGCGTGACACATACTTAATGAAAATGTCCGAATTTTCGCAAAACCGGAACGATTTGCCGAAAATAGAGGCTGTGGACATGACGAGCTACCTGGTTCTCCAGACGTCTTACTACACCAAGCAACAGATGAAGGCCCACACAAGTTTGGAAGCATACAACTATTACCACAGCGGATGGATCAGCAAACTCGGAGTAAAACGTCTACAGAATGATTGTGTTTTGGTGTTGGCCAGGGTAAGCTTGTTTTCTGTGTTGTTAATGGTGCATTATCCCAGTGGAAAATGCAGTGTGTAGTGCAGGGCTGGGCAGTAAAGCAGAACTTAACATGTTGAATGCCGAGCTGTGAATGTTGGCATTCATGTTTTGATAAAATGCCGATATCCAAATATCCAAATGCTGACATTGTGTCTTTGTTAGCCTAATGCACAAGGCAGAGCGCGAGCGATTCTGTTGTCATGTACGTGGGAGCTAATGTGCCCTGTTAGCACTTAAGCACTTCGTGGATACTACTGAAACGTGAAGATTGTGACGACGTGATAAATTTGTTTTGTTTAGATCAACCACTCTCAGAGATCGCATGAAACACCGATGTCTGTGTTAGCTCTGTGTTTTGGTAACCCAGCTTGACCGTCGGAGCCCAGTCCACTGACAGTAGCTAACAACGCGCTGGGGCAGCCTTCAAAACAAAGCCCAAACGTAGCCCGTATTACATTACTGTTGATTGGCATTTAACAACATATTACTTTACTGCACTACTACTAAACAGTTAGATTTGCTCATACCTTTGACGAAGTGGTCACCGCAGACGCAAGCATTTGCATATCCAGCCCCTCCAGTCTGTAAACGAAGGTTAGCTATCCACTTTTTGCGGTGTTGTTCTGTGAGTTTTTTTTCCATTTCTCACCTCTATGGTCGATTACCTTCGGTACTCGATAGTAACCCTTTCCCTTCTCTCGGTTAGACCGATTGCTACATCCAAAAACGGCACAAAACTGAGGCATTTTGGGCAAAAAGTGGCAGACAAAACACAGTGTTTTCAATGGGCTCCAGCTCAGGTTGCCCACCACCTGGGTTCGCGCGCTTAGAAAAATACGGAAGTGACGTCAAGTGAAACCCTCCTATTGGCAACACGGCAGCCAGGAAAAACCATGGCACCAGTGACGTCACACGGATTTTCTAGGAGGTTTCCTAGCGGCAAATTCAAAATCGCAAATTTCATGCGTTTATGAAATGTTTTGGTGTAGAGTCCAATGATCATTATTGTTCCTCTGTGTATGTATTATCATTATGTATTGGGTGTAGTGTCAGCTTTCTGTAGGCCTTTAAACTCTTAATGTAATTAAAGTATTTATATTGACCATAATTAAGTCATTTTAAGATCTAATCACGAAATATGGTATATTTTGTACGTTAAACACATCAAATCACATGTTTTGGCTGCACACTTCTATCAAAAAGCCAAATGATACTCAGATAAGTCTGGAAAGAACCATTCTACATTTGACATTGATCATTAAACTTTTTAAATCACAAAAGATTTCAGCAAAACTACAGACTGCAGCTTTAGTGGGAAATGTGACAGGATGGTCAAAAAGTGCCCCAAAAGGATAGAAAAGAGGAAGAAAAGGGCCCAGAAGTATGTTTCACACACAGCTAAAAGGATAAAGCTCCATTTTATTTGGCCATCTGGCCGGCTTATTGAAAGGTTGTGTTTCTGGGATCTTTAACGCTTTAACGGTTAGCGTTAGCATTAGCAGGCCGGGCTAACTGTGAATAGCAGCCAGGTTATCTGACCATTTTACTCTCTGCTGCATGTTCTGACTGCCCGTGTCCAGGAGCAGGAATCAAACCAATGACACAGAGCACTTTGAAGACATTTCTGCTAACGTCTGACCGCTAAATTCATTCTTTTCTGGACTCACCTGCATGCAGCTTTCTGTTGCTATGCTACCAGATGTTCCGAGATGAGCCGAGATGAGCCGAGATGAGCCGAGGCTTCGCAGCGTGTGTCGGGTAATGGGCCGTTTCTCAATGTGCGTATTTGTCTGTAGTGATGTTTCCAACAGGTAGTGATGTTACCTCCAACCCCGAAGCTCCGAAGCACGCTTGAAACTCGACAGGGTAGTTATAGTGAAGCAGTGGGCCGGAGCTTGCTTCATGTGACGTCACTGATGACGTTTGAACCACTTCACTGCTTCATTCAGACCGAGTCAGCTGACTGCTTCGAGTTGATAGTGGAGCTTTGAACATTTGCTGTGATTCAGTGTATTCAAGATGGCTGAAGCCCCGGTTCATGTCCACGTTCTACACGTATTATACGTTACGAACAGCTCTCGTTTTTTGATATTCGGAGTTCTGGATTATTCTCTCATGGAGCAACCATCGAGGAAGCGTTCTAAAGTGTGGGAATATTTCCAGCCAAACAGTTCCTTCAGCACACCAGCCTCCTCTGTTCCCTGTGACAGAGTATTTTCCAAAGCTGGAGAAATTGACTAAAAAAAAAAAGAAACCGTTTGAGTCCTTCTACTGTGCAAAAACTGTTTTTCTTGAATAAAAACACCTGAAGTAACACAAGCACCCTCTTTATTACACCAAGCACACTCCCAAAGAAAATATGAATGACAAACCAAAAATGTTCCCATTGTTTTTAAATTATTATTCCATCCATCATCTTCCGCTTCTCCGGGGGTCGGGTCGCGGGGGCAGCAGCTTAAAGGATAAGACCGGTTTTTTGACATTGGGCCCTTGATTTCACATTATAACATGATGTTCTACTCACCCCTGCTTGTTGTTGAACATTTGGAGCTGTTCCGAAGATATTTGAGAGGCGTCTGGCTGCTCTCTTGAGATATTCGGCCATGAAACGGTTTCCTATGGGCAAGCTTATACAAGTACAAACTATGCTGTTTATAATTTATTAATTACTGTACACTAGCACTGATAACGTGGAGGTGCGTCGCTTACTTAAAAAAATCCGGTTTACTAATTTTGAATTTTAGCCGAATGAATAAAAAGGCAGCAGGTCTGTGGGCTGTCTGTGGTAGTAGCACGACGAGGACGTCAGTAACACCCACTTTACGACAAAAATTCAAAATTACAGTAACCCGGATTTTTTTCGATCCGCCTGTCAACCTCCCGCTGCATTCGTCCCTCACTCGTGAACAAGACCCCGAGATACTTGAACTCCTCCACTTGGGGAAGGATCTCATTCCCGACCCGGAGAGGGCAAATTATTATTTCATGGGTAAATTAATCAATCTTTAATGAGGCACTACAAACCCATATGTACAACACACATACATACGTGTTATTATAGGCCTATGCATCACATTCGCAGGGCTTCATAAGGTGCAACAATCGCTACGCCAGTAGATGTCACCCAAGGGAATTGAATGAAGCTTCCAGTAGTGAACCACTTTATGACACAATGGTTCAAAATGATTCAATGATTCAAAAAGCCTCGTTTTGCCATCACTACCGATTGCTACATCCACAAAACTGAGGCATTTTGGGCAAAAAAGTGGCAGACAAAACACAGCGTTTTCAATGGGCTCCAGCTCAGGTTGCCCAACACTAAGGTTCGCGCGCTTAGAAAATACGGAAGTGACGTCAAGTTTGAAACCCTCCTATTCATTATTTTTCTGGACTCACCTGCTTGTAGCTTTCTGTTGCAATGTTCATAGAAATGTAGAAATGGATCACTTGGAGCTCCTTTTCAATTCCATCAGGGCATCAGGTAAGGATCTCAGAAGTTTCTAGATTAAATTGCCTTTCCAAAAAAGTCCTTGATGTCTGAAAAGAGCAAATATCTGTATTAAGTGTCGTGTGTGTTTGTTTTTTAGGGGGCTGGAACAACAATCCCACCGCAGGCCAATTGCAGGGCATCTTCCGCCGCCTCATGGTCCGATGCGGTGTCTCTCCGAGCGCTTCAGGGAACGTGGCACCTCAGGATGAGACCGTGTCCCTGTCGGCGGTTGAGATGTCCTCTGCCTCTGAGACGGAAGAGCTTCAATCGCCTTCCGTGAACGTATCTGCTCTGATATGTGACCACAGCTACCTCCCAGCCCGCTTTGGTGGCCTGGTGGAAAACGCACTGGTTTACATCACAGGGTTTGTGGTGCGGCAGATTGTAAGAAAGCTGTCCTGTGGTGTGTGCCGTGCTAGCCTGGTGACAGATGCTGCGCGGGCATCATTTGACCAGAGCTACCACTTGCTGACTTTGAAAAACAGAGGAGGGCTGATGATTCCTTCAGAAGGAACAGTGAAAGTGGTGAGGTCAGCAGAGGTTCATTCGCAGGTCTGTATCGGGGCAAGCTGTCAGGGTGTCGGTTAGAGAGCAGTTTGTCCGGGCTGAAGTTGGCTCGGATGATGTGTTTCTGCTCAAGGAGCAGGGGCGTCGCACCCGTGGGGGATGGGGGTGTTTCGACACCCCCACTTTTACAGTAAGGTGATTTCACCCCCCCCACATTTTCCAAAGGTAAACCCGTTTGCCCACCCTCGTAGTGCACCAACATACAAAAAAGGAGCGCACCTCAGCTCCCTTACGCTGCACGAAAAGGCATTGGTCAAACTGAACGGACATTCACCCAATCACAGACTGTTGTCCGCGGCACGGCCCGGGAAAGAGACGAACAGCCGGAGCTAGTGATGGGAAGCTCGGCTCTTTTGACTCGGCTCCCAAAGAAGAGCCGGCTCTATTGTGAGGCTTGACCTTTTTTTATACAGTCTTTCGACTTGATGTGGTGCTCATGTGCCACCCCTGGAACACCCCCACATTTAAAATCACTGCTCCACCCCTGTCAAGGAGCACATTCAGGACACACAGTTTGGTATAGACAACCACCACTTTTCACTGTTGTCATTGGTTGTGTCTACATTTCACAAACTCAGGCTGCACCACATAGCCAAACTCAGTACACTGAAATTACAGAGTGGCAACAGCCGAAAAAGGCTTAGCAAAACTATACTTTTTAAAGGGTTCTAGCTCCAAGATACAGGCCTAGACACAAGCTTATATATACATACATATTTAAATTATATTAAATTATTATATTATATTTTATATTACTATATGTGTATTAGAATTAAACTATTGAAATATCATGGTATTTATAATAGCAGCAGGTGTTTTGATGTTTGTTTACATTTGTCTTCTGTATCAGAAGTTTTTGTTTGTGAAATGACTTTTTATTGTCAATTGCACTGTTGCTTAGATGTGAAAATCTTATGAGCATGATTGTGTATATGTATATATATATATCTATATATATATAGATATATATATATTAGTGGTGGGCCGTTATCGGCGTTAACGTGCTGCGATAATTTGAGAGTCTTATCGGGCGATATAAAAAATATCGCCGTTAATCTATTCTCAAAGTTGGGTTGGGAACTGGGTCAAAATAGGTAGCCTAAGCAAACTGTGATGACTTTTACCTTGATATTTTAGCTCGGGTGTGGGCTGATGTACTTTGTCTGCCGTTAGGTGTGATTAAAACAGAAGAACGCCACTTTGCAGAAGCCTGTGCTAGGCAGTTTATGGAGGTCGCTTATCTGTGGGGGATAGTTGACAAAATCTGCCCTGTTGGAACAGACAGTGCTCCTAATATGGTGGCCGCAGGGAGGATACTGCGCGTGTGGCGCAACAGAGACGCACTGCACACAACGCTATCTCAACAGCAGCACCATCTGGCCCTCCCAACAAGTGCTGAATATGAGAAGTTGGCGAAGCTAGAGAAACTGCTGGAGCCATGCATGTGAATAAGCTGGTCTGCCCTAATGTTGCGACCTCCGCTACCTGGTAGCAGAGGTCGCTGACTCGCTGGAGAAGCTTCGCTTGAGAATTTGCTTTGGTAGCTCGTGACGTCACATTTAGAATGTTCAATTCTTAAAGGCCCCGCGGCTGTGCAGCACCCCCGCGGAAAAAAACATGAGGAAAGAGAGGGCAGGAACACGAATAAACATGTTGTTATTTACAATTTGTTATACAAGATATACATCACTTTTACAAATTATGTAAAACTACATTAGGTACACCTGAGAAGAGCAGGAATAGCAGAGGCAGCTGTGAAAATAAACTAAATTCGAAATAAAATCCGAAATAAATCCGAAATAAAACTTAATTGCAGTGAGAAAGGTATGTGTGGGGTTACTACACTATTGTATTGAAGCACTCGACACGGCAATTGCAACAGTCTCAGGATTAAACGACTATTGTTTGGATAGGAACCAAAGTTTACACGTCTGTTTCCGTGAACGCCGCGGATTGTCGGACCCCTGAATGAGCCATTTTAATCTAGATTAATCTAGATTAATTTCAAGATTTCAGTGAGATTAATCTAGATTAAAAAAATTAATCTATGCCCACCACTAATATATATATATATACCTATATTGAAATTATATTATATTGTATGTATATGTATATATATATATATCATACATATGTTATTCCATCACACATAATACTGAGTCATTATATTATATTATATATTATGGTATTTATATTAGACTATATAAATGTTTTTGAGATATGTATACTTTACTGCTATAGAAATATAGAAAGCTGCAGCTGTTTTGATGTTTGTTCACCATTGTCTCTTTTGTAATGTTGTTTATTGTCAATTGCACTGTTCAAGGTGGTTTCTCAATGCACATATTTGAAACGCAACTATAAAAGTTGCCAGTGTCTCACTATTTGATTTGTAAGCTATTTCTCTTAATGATGGTCAGTAGTAGCTAAAGAAGCACCATTTCGATAGTTTAGATTTGTGCACGAGCTGTGGGAGTACAAGAAAAGTGAGCGTCTATCAGCGATTATCATAGACATGCACATGTGTCTACTATGGAGGTTAGAGCCTAATTACCGACATTCAAAGATTCAAACATTGAGACAAATCTTTTGGGGGGTACTCCACGTGGAAAATATCCAGTGAAAATGCCTTGTTGATGTGAGAGGTCAGAGGAGAATGGGCAGACTGGTTCCAGGTGACAGGAAGGCAACAGGAACTCCAATAAGCGCTCGTTCCAACCAAGGAAGGCAGAAGAAGCTGCGCAGCAGCAGCAGGAGACCACACCGGGTGCTGCTCCTGTCAGCTGACAGCAGGACACTGAGGCTCACTGGAACTGGGCAGTAGAAGATTGGAAAAACGCTGCCTGGCCTGACGAGTCTCCATTTCAGTCGCAGTCGATTTAGTGGCGGAACGGAAAAATGACATTTCCTCTATAGTTCCGCTGACGGATTAAATTTTTTTTTTTTTTTTTTGGGTCGATGCAGCTACCGGGTCAGTTTGTTCCATTGTGAGACCCCTGTGGAGGCTCTCAATGAAACAAAATAACTGAAATTGAAACCCTTTTTTTTACCCTTTTTACATAAAAATGAGCTTTGCGAGCGCGTAGCGCTAATTGTTGAGGATGTGCGCAAGGGATGCTCCAAACAAAGAGGCAGCCAGGATAAACACGTGTATCCATGATCAAAAGCAGGTATATTTCTGCCCTAAGAATGCATGGATAGAATCCTTGGACAACAAGCAACACTTTGCAGCCCTTTTTCTAGGTTTACATGAAGCTTGTGACACAGTGAATGTTAAAAGTTAATTAGACCTATTAGTGGAGGACTGTCTGAGGGCTCAATGCTGGGACCACTGGGGGGTCTCAAACTCAAAACAAATGAACTGAAATTTACCATTTTTACGCAAAATGAGCTTTTTACACATGATTAACGTGCGCACCTTCTATAAATATGTCAAATTGAACGTGTTCATTTCTGATCTGTTGGGATTTTCACCCACAGCCATCTCTGGAGTTGACAGAGAATGGTCCTAAAAACAGAAAATATCCAGTGAAAACGCCTTGTTGATGTGAGCGGTCAGAGGAGAATGGGCAGACTGGTTCCAGGTGACAGGAAGGCAACAGGAACTCCAATAAGCACCTGCCTTCACGGCTGCTCTCCTCTCCCAACATCCAGGCTCTCGTGCCCTGTGCGCACACACATCCAGCCCGAGAGGCTCCAGGCCCTCCAGCCGGCCCTGTGTACCCACACTTAAGCACCCCTCCCCGGCTTACACTCCAGTCCGCACCTGCCGGAGCTCCGCGCCCCTGGTACTATGAAACACTTTGAAAATGTTTAAAGTCACCAGGCTGCCTGGTCCAGGCACACTCACCTGAACTCAAGCACCAGGGATGCTCAGGGTTTCCTGAACATAACAATGAGTTCCCTGTACTCCAATGGCCTCCACAGTCGCAACTCAGTGCATTTAGGCATGTAGAGGTGACAAGACAACCTGCTGAAGTTCAACCCGAGCATCAGAATGGAGAAGAACGGGGATTAAAGGGACTTTGAACGTGGCAGGGCATTGTTGGTGCCAGACAGGCTGGTCTGCCGGTGCACAGTGCAAGTGTGTGGTGGATATGTCTACCTGCCACAGTGCCACAGGATGTGGAAGAGTGTGCTAATGTGTGCCCCCCATTATGGGACAGACTGGTGTGTTTCTCCAGATATCCTTTGAGGTGATATTTCAGTGTAATACCAAGGACTGAAATTAGTGACTCAGTAAATCAGTCATTCTGATAGATTTTAACAATATGTGGTATTCATTTAAGGCTTTGCTGATGATACAAAGTCTAAAAATCTCTCTCACACACACACACACACACACACACACACACACACACACACACACACACACACACACACACACACGAATAAGAAATAAGACTTAATTCTCCCTCAGCAAGAAGACACAGCTTTGACAATTGAGTCTGTGATGCCCTCTGGTGCTACACAGAAGCCATTACGGGACACAACTTACAATTTTGATTGTTAACATAATTACCATCTTTTCATGTTATAAGACAGTGATTCTGGATATTCACTGACCGACCAGCATTGCTTCGCTCTGCAGAAGATGAAAGAAATCCCTACCCTGATAGTTCAACAAAATGGCTGTGTGATGCAGGCTGAAAGCTACATTAGGATAAGTGATGCAAAATAAAACCCAATGTTAAGTATGACTTTTAGGCGTTTAAGTGTACAACTCATGTAAAAGACTTCTATATATTCATCAGTTATTTAAAACATTTGTTATTTTTTTATTAATGTTTAACTTACAGTTATAAAAATAAGTTTAACTCATTTTAGATAGCAAGTAAGCAATAAACTTAATCTCTTTTTTTGGATGGGTCAGTAAAAGGACCAAGTATAAAGCCCTATTCGGACGGGACTAGTTCAATGGGGGGACGTAAGGTAATGTTGGTTAACCAGACGACGCCAGGGAGAAGAAATGACCAATTCGGACGGGACAAGAAATCCCTGTAATATTCATCTAACATGGGAGGAGTTTTCTTGAATGTAAAGCATTCTGCTCCAAAATTATTGTATACAAACGCAGAGGACTTTTTTGTTTGTTTACCTGAATGATAAGTATTACCAAAACGTATTGTACAGTATAACAGAACAGAAGATTTATTAATTTTTGACCTTAATGTAAAGTACTGTTCACCAAAAGTTTTGCTCAGGATACTTATTTTACCTGAATGTAAAGTATAGTTTAAAAAAAAGGATTGCACAACGAAACTTAAGTGTCATTTTCTATTTTACACCTAATTGTTTCTCTCTTTAAAAGGATGTGATGACATATTCCGTACTTATTACCGAAGGTCGCATTCGCACGGGATTAGTATTACCTATGGTAGATACTCCGGACCGTTTCACAGGAGGTAGAATTCTCGGCAAAGTTTACCGACATACTCCGTTATCTTTACTGACATGGCGCGTTCGGACGGGACTAGATTTCCCGGTTATTATTACTTTACCCCAGGTCCCCCCATTAAACTAGTCCCGTCCGAATAGGGCTTAAGACTACTGAACACTTGGCAGAGGCCAAGTACCTATATCCCTGCCAAATGCAGGACCTGATCCAACCACTGACAAGAAAGTACTGTAGTTTAGTTTCTTTCTCTTTATCAGCAGATTGTGCGGTACTCTGCCGCCACCTACTGTTGAGGCGCTTAGTACTGCAGTCTGTGGCACAAACTACATCTTAGTTGGGCTTCCTGGTGAAATAAACAAACAAAATTGACATATCTACGCTCTTTTGTGTGTCCCTATTATACTGTAAAATAATCGCTTAGGCTTTGATTATTTGAAAGCTGCAGTTCCTGTCAGGAGGTGTCACCATGAAGTCAAACCTGGAACCACCATCTGCTTGCAGTATCTTTCTTTGCTGATATTTTACCTGCGTAGAAGTAAAGGTACTGCTGTAAAATTCCAGTTCATTCAAATTCAGCACATCACATTTATGGACACCTTGGACGAGCTGTGGAACTAAATTGAAAACATACAGAAACAGTACATATATGTATATACTTTGAAGAATATCAATTCCAAATATAATAGATAAAGAAGGAATGTCACCCACTTACAGAATTGTGAGAATATCAATCAGTTCCACCTTTGCCAATAAAGACATGAGTTTAACTTCTTTCATGCGCCCAAGATACACACAACACTAACTGAAAGAATAAAGTTACATCCTCTCTGTTTTTTGTTTATAACCATCCAAAAAAGACCTAGTAGCGGTCAATTTCTAGTTCATGCTGGCGGCCACAGACTGCAGTGACAACAAAGTGAACAGTAGTTACACTCTAAACAGAAACGTGGACAGAGAAACACTTTTCCAGTTTGCTTCGGCATCTTAGTTACAGAAGCATGACCAAGATGCACGAGTTGCCGTCCTCTCATTCACTTCCACAGGCTGCTTGGTTACCACTGTCTGCTTATCTAATTTTGGTGAATGAAAAGTGGATGAAAAAGATTTTATGATTGAAACATGGTTTACATGAAGAAGAAATAATGAGTAAACTGCTTTGGGGTAAATGTAGTCTCAATTTAGATGAGGACAGATATTTATGCCTGGATGAGGGACGATACTAGATGTATCGTTGAAATCATGTCAAGGGCTCATTAATCCAAAAAAAGTTGCAGTCATGGGAATGTGTTGGTGATGGACAAGAGGCTGAGTACTGTGAACTGGTCGTCCCATACATGGCATGGAAACAATTAGTTTCTCTTGAATGTCCGAGCCAGTGGCTCAAAGAAACTGAACTAACTAATAAAGAAGACTGACTTTGTGCTGGGTACTGCCCTGGAGCTGGTTGTGCACAGGAGAATGTTGCAAAAGCTGCTCAACATAAAGAACAACGCTACACGCTCTCTTCATAGTAATTAAAGAGTGACGTGTGTTCTGTCAGAGGCTTCTTCAGCTTTGCTGCAACATGGAACGATAGGGGCGGTGTTTCCTGCTAACAGCAATAATTTCATAGCCTAGCAAGCCAGACCCGTACAGCAAAAAGCTGTACAGGGGTCTAGTGACGCTGGATAGCAGTGTGGGCGGGATATACAGCTGTCTGTCAAGTTCAACGCCATGCAATAGGATGGCGCAACAACCAATCAGAGCGATGAAGAAGTTTTACGTAGTCAACGCGACTTGGTTTGTAGTCTATGGCCTTGAAAGCTGATTTCTCTTAAGCTCTAAACTCTGTAAACTTTAGCAACATTTGAAACATTTTCAGGCGAGAAAGTAGTCGTTTAGACCCCCAAGGTGTTGAAAATCTGACAAAATACCGGCTATTTACAATTTTGTTCCCACGAATTCAGCGCTACAAAAGCTAGCCGCAGTGAGTAACGCACTTCCGGTTTTGACTGCTCTTGTCCCGTTAACGGAATTTGACCGTTCAAATGCCTTACCGGAGAGTTTTGTCAGCTCTGAAACGAAGATCGGCCCGCTGTCTCCGGTACATCATGCTCGCAATCGACTGGGGAAAGCCTGTTCGCCGGGCGCAGCCATTGTTTACCTCTCTCTTGAACTTTTTTTTTTTTTTAACCTCTCTCTGGAACTACACACTGAAACGTCGCACCTCTGTCGTCACTAGGTAGCCCGGCCTCCGACCCCGCTCCTCACGATTTGATTGGCTCGATCAACTTTTGATTTGGAACGTTGCAAAACGACCACAAGTGACTAGACTGGCCCCGGAGCAAATTCCATTTGCGGCCGCTAGGGGCGTCTAGATTTCTAGGCTAATAATTCCATGCAATGAAACAACAACATTAGAATTTCACTCTTGTGTTGATAAAATATCATTTCATTCTATTCTATTTTATTTTATTCTATTCTATTTCATTCTATTCTATTTCATTCTATTGCATTCCATTCCATTTCAATACAAAACTGGGTAGCCAGGAGGAAACTGCACAAAGGACTGATAGAAAGCTGGAAGTTTGAATACAACTGGGGATGATCAGGTACGTGGATGCAAGCATGCTGATTTCAGAACATGTAAAAAGTGAGGGAAGCGGCACCTGGGGACAGGGGAAGGAGACAAGGACAATGAAGACCTCTTTTAGGTGGAAAATAGCAAGACAGAAGAAAAGAAAAAGAATAAAGGTTCATGACCAAATAGGTGAGATGATAAGCCACCTGCATCCTAACATGTTACGGTCAGAATGATCACAGATTGAATGGCTTTTGTACAAGAAAAGCCACTTTCAGTCACATTCAGACAGAAATACTAATACGATACGGCTATCCAAATAAAACCATCCTGCTGGTCGTTGTTTTATGAAGAGAAAAACAAAGTTTACGGGGACATACTTGGCTTTGTCTTTATAACAATAGAAGACTTTATAACAGTGAAGACCATAAAGATGCTCAAAGCTAAATTCAAGAAGTAACATTAAGGAAAACAGACTCATTTTCTCAGTTCTCTGATTTGAGTGATAATTGTTGTAATGACAAATAAAAGGCGAGAGGTTTTACTTAAGAGTGGACTTAACAGTCTTCTGAACAATAATTGAAGCGTGATGATGAATTGGCATTGCAATGAAGTTAGCCGGATCTTTACGACTACAAATACTAGTCATGATTGTATTTTAGTTCAATATTTTTAGTATTTCACTGAGCTGACAAAAGAGCTACTGTAAAGCAGATATCAGAAATGCACTGCTGATAAAGAGTTGTGTTGCATGAATTGTGACAATGACAAACCCAAGCGACAACCACACAGTAGTGCAGACTCAGTACTACTGAGTTTTCCCATCAAAAGAACTTCACTCAAATGCTTAGCCAACTTTACACCACATATGCCATACAATACGTGCCTTAACACAGTACTTAACAGAACAGATACGTGGGAAGTCTTTAAAAGCAGCTTCACAGCGGCGTTCTGAGAGGTTATTCAGTTTCAGCTTTCAGTGCTATGGACAGCGCAAACAAACAGCGCTGTCCGTGGTTCTGCTGAAACCCTACTCCCTTGATCCGAATATCTAATAAATTACATGCAACATGCGCAAACATCTTTACAATAACCGAGGATAACCGATAAGAGAATAACAGTACAGATAGACACAAAGTTGGAATGGGGCATTTTGTTAGTAACAAATGAGCTTCTTGATCCTGTCAAGGATTTGAAAAGCCAAGCTTTTGGCTGCTTGATTTTCTAAGACCAGAGATGATATTGAAAAGTTGCGTGCTCTGTGCCTTATAATCCACCTTCGAATTCGACTTCTTTTTCTTTTTCAATGAGATCAGAGGCAGAACACGTGTGTAAGAGGGTGACGTCATTGGTAGGAACGCCCTTCTCAGAGGTGTCACTTTGATTTCTGTGTGTCCTGTTTCAGTTTGTTCTCGAACTTTTTTTGGAGAAGATTTAAAGCGGAAGTTGGCAGCAACTTTTTTTTAGTCATATTAGCTTGAACTGTCATGGGATTCTCGAAGTAGAATATTAAATAGGCTGTTTAGGAAAAATAACGAAATCTGTAGCTCCCTCTGAAGCCTGTAATCATGCTTGCAAAAACCGAGCGCTCCCGGCTGTTTTTAACCAATCAAGTTAGGGTGGAGGAATCCTACCTGTCAATCACAGCTTGTGCACACGCTGCTGAGCGTGAGTCTGCCCCAGCTTGTGTGCGCTCACACTGGTGTGAACTCACGTGCACAATCCTCGTCCACAGAGGGGGAGGGGTTTGGGGGGCGATTCGGAGCTTGTTAGAGGTTGGGGGAGGGACCTGAAAGTTGTATCAGTTCGAATTTTCCGACTTTAGACTCGTTATTTTGAAAACTTGCCGACTGCAGCTTTAAAGGGATACAAGGTAATTTAGCGGCAGTATAGCGATCTCTACTGGTCAACCTGAAATTCTACACTGTCGTAAAAATGCCCACCTCCCTCCCCCCCAAAGCGCAATGAATGTATGAGACCTCTGACCTATTCGTGCAACCTGGCAGATAAACGACAGCGACCATGTCTTCTGAGGTACATTGTCCGTTTTCCCTATGATAATTTGGTTGTTTTGCTTGTTTGTATTATACACATCCACTAACTAAACATCGGGGCGAATGCTGCCGTTGTGTTATTTAGTCAGTGCAGTCAGGTCATCTGATTCACAAGTGTAGACTGCCCACGTAAGATACTATAATCAGAGATTTTCTAAAGAGAGAACTCAAGATAATATGCTATAATACTGTTGCTGGAGGAAGTGGCCGGGGACAGGGACGTCTGGGTTTCTCTGCTCAGGCTGCTGCCCCCGCGACCCGATCCCCGGACAAGCGGATGATGATGGATGGATGGATGGACTGTTGCTGATTTTGAATGGGATTCTTCCCTCATCATGGTGTATTTGTGGAGTGATTCCTTTGTATAAGCAGACACTTACAGGAAAGCACCATCATCACCTGTCTCTTTACGATCTAAAACGCAGATCACTATGGTAGATGAACAAGATCACGCTTGGAGAAATTTCACAAAAATGGGAAGTGCCAACATCGAACGTTTCATATTCAGTCTGTGAAAGGCAGAATATGAAACGCTTGGTGTTGGCTCTTCAACACAAGCGAACACATAGCCTACAACTAGCATACAGTACCTAGCTAAGTGCCGTAAACACAAACGACTCTTCTCGCGCATCGCGAGACTTCAGAAGCGGGTCGCTCCTGCCGAAGTTACATATGGGATTCTCAGCATACAGACCCCTGTTGGGAGCGAGACAGGCTTCATTCGCTTACTTGTTTAACCTTTGGTAAACTCCTGAAGGCTATAAATTTAGGTGAAAATGCTACCTAGTGCCCCTTTAAATTTGATTATACTGAATCCATTTTTTTTTTGGAGACGTACAACATTGAACAGAAATGGCGACCGGAATGTTCAATTTATCATTTAATGCCCCGTTTAAAAAAAAAAAAAAAAAAAAAAAAACACGTTGAGAAAAACATGTTTATGCCCACTGAAAGCGGTGGTTATGTCAGACGAATTCTTGGGTGAGGGTGTTTATGGGAAAGTGGCCAAGTGTAGAAATCTGCACACACAAGAAGTTGTGGCAGTCAAAATAGTGAGAAGAGACAGACACGACATGGGAAGAAGAGAACATAAAATCTTAAAAAAGTCAGAGAGCTTGATCTTGAAAAGAACTTGGTTACCTTTCATGAACATTTCAAATACATGGGTCACGTTTGCTTAGTTTTTGAAAAGCTTGACAAAAGCTTATTGGACCTACTCTACGGAAGGGATTTCATGCCACTGAATGTGTCTGAGATCAGCGTTATTGCTCAGCAGATGCTGGCGGCCTTAAAGGAACTGAAAAGAATTCAAATGGTTCACGGAGATATAAAGCCAGACAATGTAATGCTGGTCAACCATCAGTCACAACCATTACATGTGAAGCTGATTGATTTTGGCTTGGCAAGGAATACATCAAAACTTGTTATGGGAACTAACATTCAGGCTCTTGGTTACAGGGCCCCAGAAGTCATCCTGGGCCTCCCAATGGACGAAGGTATTGACTTGTGGTCTGTTGGCTGTGTTTTGGCCTTCTTGTTCATTGGCCAAAACTTGTTTCCTGGGAACACATATGGTTCCATTAGAGCTATTGTGCAGTGGCTAGGGATGCCTCAAGGATTTTCTGAATGAAGCACTGGACAAAGAACTCTTTTTTACTCTTACCCAGAACTCTTGGAGGCTGAATATGTTAAAACAACGGGGGGAAAAGCACATCTGGGCCTTTGTGATAAGATAAGGACTCTAGATGAGCTGCCAAAACTGCACTTTGGAGTTGAAGATCTCACCGAGGACAAGGACACTCACGCTTTCATTAGCCTCCTCAAGCAGATGCTGCATATAAATCCAAGGAAAAGGATCACGCCAAGCGAAGCGCTTGGTCATCACTTTATAACAATAAAACACCTTGCTCACGGCTTCAATGTAAGCCGAGCACACACAAACATGGAGTCCCAGCTAGAGAAAGTAACAGTCGAGTGTTATGCAACAGCCACGGAAAGTCTAAGTATGAACGGAACATCCAGTACAAACTTGAAATGAGCACTTAAGGTGACAAAGGTTACAACTGTCAGTAATAAACATGCAACAAAAGTTGAAAACTAAACATCCCGCAAAGGAAAGAAGCAGGCTTAGGAAAGGCTAAAGCTGATGGACACTGAGAAATATCTTGCCATAAAGGACATGGACAAAATCACCCCTTCTAACGGAAGACCCCTCGCATCTTATCGAGGTCAAATCCAATAGAAAGTATGTTAAGAGGATTAAAAAATTATTTTCCAGGATATGGAAGGGCATAACATCTGGAGTGTCACAATGAACTGAAAACACAACGCTTTCTGCCACCACACAAGTGATCTTCCATTTAAACTTTAACATGCCATTCCGGCTAAATTCTTAAAAACTAAATCTTAGATCAAAAGAAAAGACTTACCTCCATCTTTGTTGTACATAAAAAAAAATAAATATATATATATATATGTCGTAAGCACTTTAAAACAAGCTTTTCTGTGCTGTGGAAATAGGGGGCAGAGAGAGGGGGAACGACACGCAGCACAGGGCTGTCCGATGCGGGAGTTGAACCGGGGCCAGCAAGGACTATAAAAATACAGTTAATTTACAAAAAAAAAAAAAAAAAAAAGCGCCTTTCTCAACGCTTAAGGACACTTTACAAGACATTAAGGAGTATCCAGCCAAGTATTTCAAGCACAATGTTTTTAGCAAGCCTTCAGGTTGGCTACCGTGCACGCAGCAATCTGTGCCCGGAGTTACGTGGTGGCACAAAGTTGTACCAATTTGAAGCATGCACTGCATAGAAGGGGTTGTGTCTGGCTGCCATGTAGAGAAGGTGTAGGTGTAGAGAAATGGCTTGGGCTGACGCATCCCCAAAGACTGAGGGAGCAATAGCCCACTGGGTTTCTGTGTGGAGACATTTCACAATTAGTCCTTTTCACAGCAGAAGTTCTGATAGCACAGAATGTTGACATCCCAGTTTCCTAGGACGTAAAGTTAAAAGCTCCACCTCCCTCGTCTACAGAGATTTTGAGCAGACTGAATGAGAAGCACAGGTGCAATGCTCGGGTTCCCTTTGGTGCCCCAGTAAGGCTGCTTAAAGTGAACTGCACAGTCAAATAGCCACTTAATATTTATTTTACAGTGTAAAACATGATCAAAATGAGGAACCTCCATGCCGAGGTCTCACCTGTTTGAACAATGTTTTTATATTTCATCTTAAGCTGCTGCCAAGTGCGCTTCTCCCCTGCGGGATTGCACCTAAATGAAATAAATGAATGGGCTACCATTCAAGCAGTTTCCCTGTAATATTATTGGGATTGCAAAGGACTACATTTAAACTTACACTTTTGCTGCTGCAGCGGTGTTGCACTTATTTCTAAAAACGTATTGAAACTCGCCGTATGAGCGCATTAAGATTTCCAATTCGAGGTTGGTGAACAACGTAGCCCCTCCTCTTCCCCGTTGCCAAGGTGACTCGTCGAATCGGGGCTCCATTGATGCTGGCTTTTTAAAGTTGTGGTGCACGTGCTAAACTCAAGGTGAACCTACTCAGAGTTGATTAACCTCACTCAAATCAGCGTTTCTGGAACCGAAAACTCAGGGTTTTCTATCTCAGAGTAGATCAACTCAGAGATCAGGAATAGACTCAGAGTTGGTTGAACCTGCTTTGTGAAACGGACCCCTGGTGCTCAGCTGCTGGCACAGAGGAATAACTGGCCCAGCAAAGAGCCTCGAACAAATAACCAACCGGATGATCCAGAACTTCCTGCAGCTAAACAAAGATAAAACAGAGGTCATTGTCAGCTGTTAAAAATCTGAGCTCAGCTTCAGGCTGTGATGTTAAAAAGCACAAAGCAAGCAGGAATCTGGCTGTTATTATGGACTCAGAGCTGAACTTCAGCAGCCAGATCAGGTCAGTTAGGAAGTCAGCCGACTATCACCTGGAGAATACTTCCAGGATTAAAGGACTTCCTTCCCTGGTTACCTGTCAGATTTTATAAATCATTTTAAAAGCTTTGAATAGTTGGACGGTTGCCTCTGTCTATGATCTGTGAACTCCTTACTCCCCTGATTGCTGCTCACACGGCCCACTGTTTAATTTAACTGAGCTGTTCATTAGATGGAAATGAATCCCTGCATACTCCTAAAAATCACTTTATTTTGAGGCTTTTTCTTCAAATTAAAACCCAACTTTCATAATTACTCGGGACTCTTTGTAAAATGCAAATAAAACCAGAAAGATATGATCTTAGAACTATTAAAAAGTTCTATCTAATTAGAAATAGTGCCAGTTCGGTGCCATCTGTTGGTTTCCTTAGCTAGGAAATAGTTTTTCAATTGCTCTGTATGAATTAATTGGATTCATTCTGAATTAATTGGATTATAATTTCAATGAATTGAACTCCAATTGGCCTGAATTGGACTTTATTACTGAAGTGCCCTGAGATGACATTTGTTGTAATTGTAATAGTTTATTTTGGCAACATTTTAAACAAACTGACATTATTCTGTCTTGGAAAGCACTGCTGGTGGAAAACATGATACTGGCTGCTGAAAAACTGGCAGAAGTGGACCTTCCAACGTGACAGTGACAGGAAGTAATCAGCTGAAGTCGTCCAGAGATTAACAGAGAACACAAATCAACATTCTGGAATCCGGACTTCAGTTCCATCCAGAATCTGTGGTTGGAACCACAGACCAGAAGAGACAGAACAGAAGCCTTCACAAAGTTGTGATGTCATCACTGTGGTGACATCACAATCGATGTCTCTCTGATCTTGTTTGACATCACAAAGTTTATACAGGCCAGACATTTTCACTGCTTTTTCACAGTTGGTCAGGAGTTTATCTGAAGAAACACGTCCCGTTTTTGAATCATATTTGAAAGTCACAGCAAACGGTTTTCACATCGCCTAAAAGATTTAATTACTATCTTAAATAGTAATTTTGATTTTAAGTTCTTAAAGTTCCCATGGCATGGTATAGTAGCGGCGCTTTAAATGGGCTTTCGGAGGCTTCAGGATGTTATACCCCCAGGCGTTCTCAAAATTCACCCGAAAAACGCAGATTTGGCCACTTAGAAGAAAGCCGCATTTCAGCGCTCTCTCCAGTGCCCTGTTTTCCTAATGAGAAGCAAGGAGGAGCGCGAGGGGTGTGTCATGGCTGAATGGGGGCGTGTCTGATTCTCTGTTTTGGCTCCGCGCATGTTAGCTGCCTGCTAGTAGGAAAAAAAATAGAAATGGCAGGTGAGCAAACCATCGTACCGTTCGCCTTCGACCCGGAATCGGACCCTGAAGCCGAGGCGCAGGCAGTTCAGCAACAAACTGCAGATCAGCAGCGCCTTCAGCAAAACGTCTCAGAATGGTGAGTTTGAAATGTTATGTCTGGAAACGTTTATAGTTGGGTCGGTCCAAACCACTGAGGTGCGCAGATAGCAGTCGCTTAGCCTACGGTAGCCTAATTAGAGCAGAAATTAGTCACTACATCAGGACTACCTAAAATATTATTTTTGCTTACAAAACGTATAAGTTCCCAACTTATTTTGCAATGTGGGCACGTACTTGCAGTGCTAACATTAGTGAGTATGGCTGCTGGCATCTCCAGTCTCTACACCAAGTAACTTTCTCAATGTCGCCTTGCATTGTACAACAGTAACACTGCCAAAGTATTTCCCATAGTACACATTGCCAACATGCAAATGATTCTCCACCCAGTGTTGACATAAGGGGAGCGATTTATAACCAAGTTTTCTAGACAAAAAGGTTTACATGCTGTAATATACAAAAAAAAAAAAAAAACATACCTCATCATATCCTGACCAAGTGCTGGATCCAAAGTGTAACTACACGAAGTGAAACTTATGCCACATATTTCTGTGTACCCCTTTTTAGTAGCCTGTCTTCACTGGGAACAGCCAGCTGTGCGTTGCCCATGTAGTTATACAGTAGCCTATGGCATGCAAAAAACATGATAGTAGTCTGACCAGCATGTAATTATTCTCCATGCTCACATGTTAACTCATTTACTTGCCACTAAAGATGTTTCATTGTTATATTTGCCGGCATTACCTGAAAACAGAATATCATTACACTGCCTTTTTTTTTTAAATAATAGGTGTAAATGTGGAATTTGCGAGATAATGCCCACAGAAAGGGAGAATAGATGCTGCATGGAGATCCCTCAGGTAACACTGTAAACATTGGATCTACCTGTTTGGCAGTTTACGCCTGAGAAGAACGCATCGGTAAGCGTTGTAAAATAATCACTCATAGCCACATACATAGAGTTTACAGTACACCCACCCAACAGAGCCTGATAATTCAACTATGCAGACAGTATGAAGAGTGTTTGTAGATTTATTTACAAGACATTATTAAAACACAATCAAGAATAATCCATAGGAATATGTAAATATGTACAACATAGCAATAACAGAAGAACAACAACATTCTCTTCAAGTGTCATTTTTTCTATCTGTTCTTCCAGGCGCTTCAGGTATTTGGCCTACAGGCGGTTCGTGGCGTGGTGCTGGGGCTTTTTGGGTCGCCGGATCAGAGTGGTCATTCCTGCCTGTGTGGTCCTGCGTATCCGTGCCGAGTACCCCGATGATGAAGGACACTGCACCGGGTTTAGACTGCCTCGCGTGTGAAAAATTAGGTCCATCAGGACATCCACATTCCCTTTTCACACAGAACATTCATACACACTGTACACACACAACATTTGTACATTTCAATGTTTATTTATATATTTATATTTGTTCTATATATTTTTGTTTAGATTTCTATTTCTCACATTTTTTGTATTCCTATTTGTTGGAATTAACCTCAGTAAATTTGATAAAGGCCAAAGTAGTTGGACTTGAATTCTTGAACTTTTGAGGTCTTACCAAAGGTTGGCTTAGTCTTTTGACGTTTGACTGTGCACTCTCCCTTCTTGGATTTGGGAAAGGAGATTTTGAAGAGAGGGACACCGTCTGCTGTCTGGGCCTGTGGTCGGTTTGCATTTTCATTAAAGTGGATCGCCGCCAAGTACAGTCTGAAAGTACAAGAAACAATGTAAACGGTGTTTCTCACAGAATTTTCATTTGTCATGGTGGTGGGGGTTAGCTGGTAGAGACACATGCATCATCATGGGAGAGCATATGAAAAGCTCTTTTCCAAAATGCTATAGAAGCTGTTCTTATTACTTTTTAAAAATCTGATTTCAAGCATCAGGAAAGTGATATCAGCTGAGATTTACATAACATGTTGAAACATTTAAATGCTGCTTTTAATGGTAGTAACAAATAAAACAATATTTTTGAAAGTAGGTATAAAACATTTTGGAAAAAGCTTTTCATATATTGTGAAGTTTCATAGGAACTATGATCTGAAAACCCCCTAAAAGTATACATTTTTTGGTAAATCAAATATAAATTACATTCACAAGACAATCTTTTCAGGGGACCTGGTCTAGGTGTTTTGTGCCTTATAGTGCTGGAGAAACCCGGCTCAATAATGACATTTCAGACAACAAAAACTTTCAACAACTACAAGGTAAAACATCTCACCTGCAAAGCATTCCAGTATAGAGAAAGACAACATTCTTCGGTGTGGCTGCAGTCCTATTGACAATGGGGTCAGTCTGGCAGGCAGCATCCCTGCTCCGGGATGTCTGGACGTGAGCACTTGATGTGCTGGCCAGTGAAGAGTGAACCTGATGCAGACAGAGAGCACACATCTCATGGTTCGAAAGCCGAGCATTACACTCGTGATAAACTGACGAGTCACGACAGATTTGAAGTCAAAATTGTGTTCGAATTGACAGATACGTAATGGTGTATGTTCGAGGGAAGTCAGCAAACGTTTGCTAAACATCCTTCACCTAGCCACAACACCCGATCGCATATCACACACGAAAGACGCAGAAACGACTCGACGTTAAAAAAAAAAAAAAGTCACCAAACCGTAACAAATGCTTTCAAAATATAAAGTCACCAATCGAAAGAAAGCTTACAAAATATGAATTGTTATCGTCGGGCGTCATTTTCCGTGTAACAGACGTATCTAGCCGCAGAACATAACTAGACTTGCTTACCTAAGTATTCATGCTGTATGTAGTCCCCTACACGTAAGATACTTGGTCAAAAGACAAATGTCTTGTTTTACAACCAATTTTCTAAATCTAACCAGTTTAACAGAGTATTGGTTTTGTAGCGCAGTGTAGGTTTCATGGATAAATACCTCCACAGCTAATGTTGGCTAGTTAGCTGTCACCCATAAAGTGCTAGCGGCTAGCAAATAATTATGACTTACTTGATCGGTGTGGGTAGCTGATGGACCGGCAAGGCTTGGCACTGATCCAGGCTTCAACTTCAGGTGTAGGGCAAAACCTGCCCTGTACTGTCCCAAGTTGTGAAATCATTCCTCTGAAATGTGTCGCGCAAACACTGACGCTCTTTGGAACATGCATGGGCACCCGTCCCTCTAAATGAAATTAAGCCATTCCGTTTTCAAAGGGACAGAGGATGGAAGCGGAAACATATTCTTCTCTTCATCTTCACATCCTGGCACAGTACATTTCGCATGGTAATGTCGTTTGGAAGCCATTGCTGTATCTTCTGTGACTGTCTTCAGTCGTGGCGAGTCTCGGTCTACTCCACATGAGTTGGGCGGGTAAGATACAGGTAGTTTACCAGCAGTGGGTGGAGACAGAGGGCGTGGCGGAGAGAGGGGGTGGGAAATTTTGATGAGCTCTATCCTGGCATGACGTCATACCAGGAGCCTTGAGTCAACGAGACACTTGGAGGCGCTCTGTTCAAAACATGGAGAAAATGCTGTACTGCTCTGTGAATACATTTCGCAATTTCTACTCACTGGGGTGACTTAAGGTAGGGTGACCATACGTCCGTATTTCCCGGGACATGTCCGTATTTCACGGGACGCCCGGGACAGGAAGTGAAATACGGACATGTCCCGGGAAATACGGACGTATGGTCACCCTACTTAAGGAGGCTAGAGGAACTCATTTTAAGGCTCAAAAACCTCTGAAAGTGAAATTTTCATGCCATGGGACCTTTAAGGGTTTAGGAAACGTGCCTGATTGAAGTGAGCAGTTTATTATTTGCTGCAAATCTGTTTGGACAGAGCTTACAATAGTTTTAAAGAAGTCAGATGGCATTGTGTCAAGACAGGATGTTGATGATTTAAGATGCTGGACTGTTTCTTCTATGTTTTTTTGGTCAACTCTATTGAATTCTGACATCATAGTTGATTGATTCCTAGGTGGTTTTAAGGATTGCATCATTTTATTATTTTGCTGATTTATGTTGATATTTAGACTTATAGATTTGATTTTTTCATTGAAAAAAACAAGCAAAAAACATTGCATTTTTCTGTGGAACAGACAGAGGCGGACAGAGTACACAGTTTCCTTACTTGAGTAAAATTACAGATACCCCTTGATAAATTTTACTCAAGTACAAGTAAAAGTACTACAGTCAGATGTTTGAAGATGCATCATGTTGCTTTATTTAACATTTCTCACTTGCAAGGCAATAGCACAATGGCAACACTGGCAAACCTCTGCTAGAGTTTTAATGGATTTTTGCATCCACATTTGAACCAGACTGTTAAACACATACTATACTCAAGAACATAAAAACAAATGCTCAGCTTACATAAATGTGTAATTTCAGAAAATTATCAGAAAATTCAGCTAACAATTGTATGTATGTGTTTTTTCATCAAGCAAATCAATGAACCTAAACCAGAAAAGAAGGCAATGTAGCAGTGTTCTGAGTTGACACACCTCTGAACCTGACCGTGTTATACACGCAGCATAGCAACCCATTCGCGTTGTTTTCTGTCAGTGAGTTCAGATTGGCAGGCAGCTAGCCACCATAACACCGTAACTCCAGCGCAGTAAACAAAACTCGAACCCTATCTTAACATTGGTGCATGGTAAAACAAAGGCAGAGTGCAGTAACCATGGCCGTAACTCCGCTGTAACTTAATTCCAGCGTTCTAAAGTCCAGCGGAACAAAGCTAAAATACCGTAACTGATGTTACGGGCTTCTGTCTTGCAGCAGGTGTTACACGATTAGCTTGTCTCGGCTTATGCTCACTATTGTCAGGCCAAAGTTAGCCATCTGAATGGCTAGCTACAGGTGGCAAATTGGCGGGTGCATGTGGCTTTGACTACTCAAACGTAACCGAGAATGTAAAAAGCTGCATTATCGTAGATAGCCAATCATTTAGTGCACTTTTCTGTAGCTGGAATCTAGCTTAGAAATGTAAGGAAGTTTATTTCAATGTATATACCTTGACATGCTTCCGCAAGTTGGAGGATGAATTTTTGTAGGCGGTGATGAAGTTCTCTTTTGGTAAACAGAGCAAACACTTGAAGCGAAAACTATCATTAACTTGTTCAGAAAATTGAAATAGTCTGGCGAGGTGGGGCCACGAGTTGGCACATTCCTGGGATGGACCTGCTGCGTCTTCTTCCATTGTTGTGTCCAGGGTTTCTCTCATCTAATCTGACCATGGAGTTGACTTTGGCGGAAAGCTGAAGGTGATTGCTGATAGGCTGTCCCAATCAGTGGTGCCTGCACCATCCAATCACGTTTGAGAGAGAAACGACAAATTGAGTTTTTTTTTTTTTCTGTTTTGTTTTTTTACTCACGGTTAAGGATAAAAATGTAGCGGAGTAAAGAGTACAATATTTGCCTCTCAAATGTACTTGAGTAAAGTCATGAGTACTCCCCAAAAATGATACTCGAGTACATTAGTACAGATCCCTCAAAATTGTACTTAAGTACTGTACTCAAGTAAATGTACTCCGTTACTGTCCGGCTCTGGGAACGGCGATGTGCTGAATAGGAGTGCAATTGATCCTGCACGCCATTGGCTTAGAGTCCATGTAGGTGCAATTAAGAATTCTGATGTCACTGACCTCAAGAGTAATTTGCATATGCCTTCCCCCAGGTCTTGTGGACCAGGAAGGACCAGGAAGGACCAGGATATTACAGCACAAATGGCACACAATTTTATAGTTGCACCAACCATAAGCCCCCTGCATCCATTTGCACACAAAAGTCCCCTCCTGGCATGCTTTTGCATGGTTTTGTCATGTCAATCAACAGAATAAAGTGTTAAATGCATTTATTGTCATACTTTTGCTATATCTCAAGTGTGTGTATGAACAAAAAGCTATTCAAAATTCATGCCATGTATTTTTTTTGCTCCCTTTCTTTCAATAAAGTATTGTTGATTATCACTTACTCCTATGCCTCTTATGCTACTTCCCTAGAAGCCATTTATTTATATGGCCCTTATTTCTGATAACTAGGCTCTGTTATTGTTGAATCAATTGACAGACACTCCACGACTTATTGTGACTGTAGCACTGACCATTTTTATTCAGTACCACAGCAAACAGCATCCAAGGGCAATGTTGACACCAGAGGGTGCAGTGCCGAGGAACAACAAAAGGTGCTGCGTTAAAGGGCACTCAGAGAGGGCACAGAGGACCATGAATTGCATGGCATTGTGGAGCAATACAAAATGTAATGGCACAGTTTACAGAGCATCACAGAAGTGCAACTTTAAAGGGCACTTTAAGACCAGAACACGGAGAACAACCCCACATAAAGTGAATGAAATAGGGCAACAGTGCAGAGAACAACCCCACATAAAGTGAATGAAATAGGGCAACAGTGCAGAGAACAACCCCACATAAAGTGAATGAAATAGGGCAACAGTGCAGAGAACAACCCCACATTAAGTGAATGAAATAGGGCAACAGTGCAGAGAACAACCCCACATAAAGTAAATGAAAGAGGGCAACAGTGCAGAGAACAACCCCAAATAAAGTGAATGAAACAGGGCAACAGTGCAGAGAACAACCCCACATAAAGTGAATGAAACAGGGCAACAGTGCAGAGAACAACACACAGAACGCAGAACATGAACACAGCAACTATATACACTATTTACAAAGGGCCGACCGTTCACTCCTCCAGTCCGTCCACAACGGACATGAAGTGTTCAAAGTTTTTGAAAACTATGTCTTCCAGTCCTTTGGAGGGTGAACGGTGAATCTCAGGGCAATATGTCTTTTTTTTATATTTTTTGTGTCCCTGGATTTTGTGCCCGCAAACTTTGCAGGCCGGGAGACGCTGCACCTTCACGCCCAGCTCAGTGGGGGGGTCTGCCAGCTTTCTCTTGTACAGAGTCGATCGGGACCACGACAACCCTACCACAGCACTTTGTCCAGAGGGCGGCTTTACACCTGGCCTGATGGGTACAGACGCCGTGACCTGCGGGATGGAGGCCTGACCAGCAGGCTGTGTGGAGGAGGAGACAAGGGGCAGCAGAGGCGTGGTGATGGTGGACGGGGCAGAGCAGGAGACGAGGGGCAGCACTGCAGTGGGCCTGGTGATGGTGGACGGGGCAGAGCAGGAGACGAGGGGCAGCAGAGGCGTGGTGATGGTGGACGGGGCAGAGCAGGAGACGAGGGGCAGCACTGCAGGAGGCCTGGTGATGGTGGAGGTGGTGGGGATTCTCCTCACCGGCAGACGGAGCAGCTGTGGAGGAGGCTGCGGCGTCTCCAGCAGCAGGTTGGTCCGACCCTTCAACACCTTGGTGCCGGCTGTGCTGGGCGTGGGGACGTACTCCATCACGGGGTAGTCGGGTGGAGGGAGGACGTCCGGCTGGCGCGGTGCAGGAGGCAGCTGCTCACAGGACACAGACGCGGCCTTTGAGGTCACAGCTGGCTGCCTGGTGGCGTGGAGGTTGACCAGCCTCTCCTGCTGGCGGATGAAGTCTCTCACCGTCTTGGTGTTAATTTTGGGGAGAGGGATGCCCGCCTTGCACAGGACGGGGTCCTCTACCAAGACCCGGTGCTGGATCCTCTCATAGGCCTTGAGAATGTTGGCCTTCTCAGGGCTGGAGCGAGAGGCCTGAGGGCTGCGCAGCCACAGCAGCTTGACCAGCACGTACATCAGCCTGTTGTGCTGCGGGCTGATGTCCTGCTGAGCTGGCGCGTACCTCCTAGCCATCTTTACCCGCTGGACCACGGCGGCGTCAGCCAGGTCGTCCCTCTTGGTCCGACAATATAGCGTGTTGCCCCAGTGGGTGCGGTAGAGCTGGTGGTACCGCTGTGGCTGCTTGTCATGCTCCTCCACCGCGTTCCAGGCATGAAGGACCCTGTTCCGCTCTGCTGTGCTGAGGAGCAGCTTCTGCTCTGTCAAGCCGACCTCCAGCAGCGCAGCACAGAAAGCCTCCAGCTTCTGGAACCCGGGCAGAGGACTGACACTGCAGACATCGTCCTGTAAAACGCACACACACACAGAAAAGTAGGTAAGTTTCAATGTATACGATGTCTTGTTTTTTTTAGCGGGTCACATGTATCGCTGTATTCTCTTCTATCAGTATGTATTGGACTCACAAAGGCAGGAGGGTTGACCGAAGCAGTCTCGCTGCTGGTCAGTCTGATGTGGGGCTCCACATCAGTACGGTCCTCCTCGCTCTGGTACGCCTCGTCAGCGTCTGGGTCGACCTCCCCAGGCTGAACGACCTCCTCCTCCGGCCCAGGACCGTCGCTGACGATGCCCTCCAGCGAGAACGCCTCCCCCGTGCTTTGGCTGAAGAGGTACTCCAGCCCGAGCAGCTCATCGGACCGGACATCAGCCGGGGCCCGGAAGTTCCGCTCCACTGGCTCGCCCAACAGCTGCTGGCAGCGGGAGTTCAGGCGGTCAATGAGCGGCGCAGAGTACACCCGGTGGTGCCGCCCTCCGCCCCCAAACACCGCGTCTGAGCTGCGGTCAGCGTTCCACCTGGCGATGCCGCTTATCAGGTAAACCTGATAAGGCCGCGCCGCACAGTGGGGACCTGAACATCACAACAAACAGGTATTATCAGAATGATGCAATGTGATAAACGTGTTTTTTGGGGGGTATTTTTCCCCCTTAGATTACCTGGAATCATGTGGGGCAAAGATTTATGGAACCCCTCCAGGCTGTTGCTCCCACGCAGGCCCTTATAATACGGGAGGTCCACACCGTTGATGGTGGTGGTGCGGGCGACACGATACATGACCATGCCTGGGGGGTCCTGGATGCACTCCAGGTGTCGCTGCTGGGCTGCCCACATCTCATCAATGGCCGCTGTAAACACACAAACATGTTGAGCTGTAGTCATTTTGCGCGTGTGTGTGTGTGTGCGTGTGTGAGGTGTTTTTTTTCTTACCAGGAGACTTGAAGAGGCTGACGCCGCTCTCATCCTGCCCTGCTGGACCCTTCAGGTCCTCGATGAGGAGGTGGACCAGGCGAAACGTCTCCTGGGCCCCGAGGGTGACGCGCCGGACATGGTGCTTCAGCTGGTCCCGGGAGACGTACCGCCGGACCACGTCCTCATCACTCACCACCTCCATGGTGGCTGGGTCTCTGGCCCTGATGGCAGCGATGAGGAGCTGGATGTCCTCGCGGTTGTAGGCCAGCACCGCCCCGACCAGTGCGGATTTAAAGGGGCCGTATTTGGAGTGAGCCTCCGTTCTTAGAGCGGCGTCAAAGCGGTGGAGCCATGGGAAAATGTCCAGCCTCACCACCATCCCCTCATCCACCCAGGACTGGAACATGATCTCCACCGCGGTCGGACCCTGTGCTTTGCAGCAGCCGCGGTCGATGTAGAGGATCTGGGGGACGGGCTGGTTTGCGAGGCGGAACCTCTCCATCACCCCACGACACATGGGCCCCAGCTTCTCCACCGACTCCTCGCAGGTGAGCACAAAGCTGACGATCTGGGAGAGCTCGTTGCCGATGCTGGTGAACCACTCAGCCGAGCCCTTGCCCTCCCCAGACAGCTTCTTCACCACCTACAACAAAACAAACAAACAAATACAGTTTAGCTTTGCATAATGTGGTGTTTCCCTGTGAGTACTTGTATGCAACACACTTTTGGTTAACTTGCCTTCTTCGTGGAGTCCATTTTCAGCACTTTGCCGAACGTGGACAGGATCTGGCTCCTGTAATCCTGCACGTTGTCCGCCTCGGCCAGGAGGAAGGCGTGGCGCAGGAGCCGGGCGCAGGGAACCGCTCTCGGAGGGGGCGGTGCCTGGAACTCCCTGTGGCCCAGCGCAGAGACGATGCCTCTGGGTTCCACCAGGGCCATGAGGAGTGTGGTGTAGAGGTCCTTCCTCTCGTGGTAGTCCTCCAGGTGGTTCTCCTGCACCTGCCGCCACACCTTGACCATCGTGTTACCCTCCGTTCTGTCACGCAGGAGGCGAATGATGGTCTTGTCCACCCCTCGCCTGGCAGTCAGCATGGCGGGAAACCTGGCCCGATGTGCCTCGCTCAGCTGCCGGAGGATGGCGTCGTCCCACGCCAGCCACCGACCCATGGGTCCGCTCTCTCCACCTCTGGCAGCCTTGAGACACGGCCCGCACGACAACACCTCTGTCGCCAGGGTGTACCAGCCCAACACATCACAGATGGGACGTACCTAAAACAGAGAGAGAGAGAATCACAGGTCAATCACAGGTTGCAGATATGCAACAAGCTTTTTATTTATTTACATTATTTATTTACATTACATTTTTTGCATTTTATGTGTGCTTCACTTTTTCACAACAAAGATCTGTGAAATCTGTTTGATTTGTTGTTGAATGGAAAGTTTATGATGGTTGCGTTCCGCACTTTGTATTAAGAATGTTCAATAAAGGTCTATTACATACATTTTATTGTGGTAGCGGCAGTTCACTATACCTTTTTTGCCAAACGATCTGCAGAGAATGACTTGGTTGTGTGAACAAAATTAATCAGGAAAGCCCACAGTTGCAAATATGCAACATTGCCTAAAATGATTAAAAATAGCCCAATTTCAAAAATTCCAAAAATATTGGTGTATTCCCACCCAAAAAGATGCAAGAAGAGCCAAAATGATTTTTTTCAATGATTATTCGTATGCTTGGGTGCTACAAGGTTAAGTAGTCAATGCTGATGTGTGTATTTCTCTGAGCACAGCTGTGCAGAGACTGAGCCTTACCCGGGAGTGGTAGCCAGACTTGGAGAGGTGTGAGTTGCCTCCAGCCCCGGCACACTTCTCTCCGCGCGGACACTTCAGGGAGCACCGCCACACTCCGACGGGACGCCAGAAGAAAAAGCGGCCTCGGAAAAAGGCCTGTGGAGTGGGAATGCCGCCGCTCACAAAGCCGGGTGGCTCGGGTGGGTAGAACCACATCCGGTCTGACTTCAACACTCGCCGCCTTCTAATGGCGCCCTTTATGTCCTTGTAGACCTGGACTGGTGTGAAGAGGCCTCGCTCGCTGTCCTCCTTCAGCCAGGGGATGTCGGCAGAGGGGATTCCGTTGGGGTCTTCCCAGAGGCGCACCCAGCCTTCCAGCTCCACCTGCAAGACACAAGGTGTACAACAACGCACAACATTTAGTTATTTATTTTCCATAATGTGGTGATTTTGTGAAATGCATTAACATTGCTTGTGTATTTTGTGATTTTACACTTACAGAAGAGTCACTCTGTGACAAGGTGGTGGCAGACGCAGGCTGTGAGGTCGACGGCGGCTCCTCGGGACGAGCATCAGGGGGACCCTGACCAGGCGCTGAGGACGGCACGGGCGTCTGTTGTTCAGGAGACTCAGTAGAGGCAGCCGTGCTGGTGGACGGCTGTGAGGACAGCAGGAGCTGCTTTGAGGCAGCCGTGCTGGTGGTGGGCTGTGAGGACAGCAGGAGCTGCTTGTGCTGCTTTGAGGCAGCCTTGCTGGTGGGCTGTGAGGACAGCAGGAGCTGCTTGTGCTGTGTTGAGGCAGCCTTGCTGGTGGAGGGCTGTGAGGACAGCAGGAGCTGCTTGTGCTGCTTTGAGGCAGCCTTGCTGGTGGGCTGTGAGGACAGCAGGAGCTGCTTGTGCTGTGTTGAGGCAGCCTTGCTGGTGGAGGGCTGTGAGGACAGCAGGAGCTGCTTGTGCTGTGTTGAGGCAGCCGTGCTGGTGGACGCCTGTGAGGACAGCAGGAGCTGCTTGTGCTGTGTTGAGGCAGCCGTGCTGGTGGAGGGCTGTGAGGACAGCAGGAGCTGCTTTGAGGCAGCCGTGCTGGTGGAGGGCTGTGAGGACGGCTTCTGCTGCTTGCTGCGCCTTCCCTTCTTGCCGGTAGACTTCTTTGGAGAAGCTGGCACGCTGGTGGAGAGTGGCGACGGCTGTTCGGGACCCTCGGTGGACACAGGAGGAGGCTGACTGGCGGAGATGGGCTCCCCATGGCTCTCGAAGGTGACGAGGGCATCCACCAGAGCAGTGTCGTCCGGAGCGTCGTCAGACCATGGCGCCTGGGAGGTGGCAGCTGCAGCAGGGGCCCTTGAAGTGGCAGCGGCGGCAGCAGCAGGAGGAGGAGTGGCGCTCTGTGAATTACAGGTGAGTGTGAGCTATTACATTATTATTGGGTTTTGCAGTGTAGTTACAGAATGCAGTGTAGTTACCTCTTTATCCAGTATGTACTGTCTGAAGCGTTTGAGTGACTTCGAGGTGATGTCACTCTCCCGCATCAGCAGCCACTGCTTTACTGAGGTGTGGGCCTCCTGCGCCATCCTCCGCTCCTGCTCACTGCCGGCTTGAGGGTCAGATTGGTGGCGCTGGTACCACTGCCACATCTCGAGGAACGTGAACGACCGGAAACGGCCCATGCCGTAAATGGCCTTGTCCATGTTCCTCTCGAGGTGGCAGGAGATGGCCGGAAAGAGCTCCACGTACTGCAGCAGGCTGTCCTTCAGCCACTCCTCGTTTAAGGCCCCACGCTTCTCCGGCTGCCGGCTCTCTTTACAGTGGCGGTCGACGAGACTGAAATACACACACACACACACACACACACACACACACACACACACACACACACACACCGCTGTTAGTTTCAGTGAAGGGAAAACTGTTCCTGGCTTGCTTTGGTTTTTCTTGTAAATGCTTACTACTTGACGTAGCCCACGTCGTTCTCGACCAGCCACTTAAAGGTCCGGCCGGTGTAGCGGCCGAAGGTCAGGACCAGCTGCCCAAAGTACTGGGCCTCAGTCGGCCTCTGTACGCCACAGCGCCTCTTTGCTGAAGACGAAACATGTTATGACCTCAGTGAACAGGCAAGCAAAAGCTCTAGTGCACCACATTGTCATTACTTATATATTTATAGTATAAATGCAATGCCAAGATGTTTACCCTCCTCAAAGGCAGTCTTGGGGTCCCTCAGTTTGTCGTCCATCGGACAAACCTGACCTCTCCCCTGCTGGGCCTTGGCTGCCTTGGAGGCTGCCAGAACGCATTGCTGCCTCTCTACCGGCAGGCTGGTGTTCAGTATGTTGAGGGCTGGCAGCAAAGTATCCATGTCCTGAAATTGTCAACAGACTTTTAGCAATATCATGATCATTATAACCATTGCAATAGTCACTATTATTAGACAAATGGAGGCAAAAGCCATAGCATTGCCACCAGAATTGAAAATGTACAATAGGCAAATGTAACACGTATTAAAATTCATACAAACGAGGTGGATAGTTTTTTTTTTTTGCATAAATAATGTCACCGGGCCAAATCACAGACGCACTTGACAGAGTTGCAGCTTGAAAGAGCGCTTGTGCATTGTTGCTGGTGTCACTCGACTTTCATGTTACAACGCTAAAAACGTTATCTATTATCTGTTGATGTGACATTCACAAAGTAGACAGGAAAACGATATAAATATAGCCATGCTGTATATTTTTTTTTGCTAAAATAAACTTTATAGCGTTGATTAAACAAAACACCCATGGAGCAACGCGGAGATATTTACAGCGTACGGTCACCCAGCTTTAACATTACGCTTAAAACCTTGTATTAAAAATAAACAGGTGATCTTCTTAATAAATTACAGAGGTATATCGCCAGAATATGATCGCAGACGAGCAAGAGGGTCTGGCTGCAGACCTGTACTGCCGCTGGTGTCACTCGACTTCCATGTTACAACGTTAAAAACGTTATCTGTTATCTGTTGATGTGACATTCACAAAGTAGAAAGGAAAACGATATAAATATAGCCATGCTGTATTTTTTTTTTGTTGCTAAAAAATAAACTTTATAGCGTTGCTAACACCCTACGGTCACCCAGCTTTACGCTAAAAACCTTGTAGCCTATTACAAATGAACAGGTGATCTTTTTGATAAATTACAGAGGTATATCGCTAGAATATGATCGTAGTAGGTAAATGCGGGACATTTTTTATCAATTACAGAGGTATATCGCTAGAATATGATCGTAGTAACAAACTGTACCTTCGTAGCAGCCTCTCAGTATTTCGCGAGTTGGTTTGGCTTGAATTGGCCAAGAGCCGCTCTGATTGGCCTAGAGTGTACGTTTAGAATTAAACTCCTCTCTGATTGGCCTAGAGTCTACATTTAGAATGTAGACTCCTCTCTGATTGGCCTAGAGTCTACATTTAACGTAGACTCTAGGCCAATGACAGGCCGTAACTGTCTACAAGAAACGTAGACTTTTGCACTTCAGTTAGGAAATCTTCTGCGAATTCCCCAAATGTGGGAATCTCGACTGCCTAATTTCTGGTAGTGGGGGACTGCGTTCGCGCTCTCCCCTGATTTAAATGTATAATGTAAATATCCTTGGGCAACTTTACCTTGTTTTTTGTCCTGACGTTGCTGCTTTATGGACACCTTTCCATCTTTAAAACCAATGTTTTGCAAGGTTTACTGAATGCTGCGGCAGGTCTGCACAGCTGATATGCAGCTGCGCAGTTGTCAGGTGATGTCATACAGTGCGGTCATACAGTGCAGTCACCCCAGGCAGGTGGGCGTTGCCTTAGTGATGGCAACAACGAGATGAGAATACGGCAGCATTTCTACACTGGAGATATTAAGCCGTGAGGGTTTGCCTCAACTAAACTGGCGAGAACGACAGTTCTCGCCAAACATCGCATCAGTGACCCGTTCCTGCCGATTCCTCCTCTACAACATCCGGAGGATTCGCCCCTTCCTCACCGACAAGGCAGCACAGGTGCTCATCCAGGCTCTTGTCATCTCCCGCCTGGACTACTGCAACTCCCTCCTTGCTGGCGCCCCGGCTTCTGCCATCAGACCTCTGGAGCTGGTTCAGAAAGCTGCTGCTCGTCTGGTATTCAACCTCCCCAAGTTCTCCCACACCACTCCCCTTCTCCGCTCTCTACACTGGCTCCCTGTAGCTGCTCGCATCCAGTTTAAGACTCTGGAGCTGGCCTACAGGGCAGTGGAAGGAACAGCTCCTTCATACCTCCAGGCTATGGTCAAGCCCTACACCCCCGCCCGACCACTTCGCTCTGCGGCCACCAGGCGCCTGGCTGCCCCGTCACTCAGGGGTCCCTGCGCACGATCGACACGGTCACGGCTTTTCTCTGTTCTGGCACCCCGATGGTGGAACGATCTCCCGACTGATATCAGGACAGCTGAGTCGCTGCCCATTTTTCGCCGTAGGCTGAAAACCCATCTCTTCAGGAAAAACTACCCTGATCCGCCCTCTTAGGACAGCACCTGCGCCGTCCTAGTTCCTTACGCACTTATTGTTTCCTCCACCACTGGCACCCTCTATATTTTCATTACCCCCTACCCGAACCAGGGTTTGCATCCCCACCCCGCTGTGACTGGTGTGCAGTTCGTGAGAGGCTGGTTGGTTAACGCACTTACTCTAGCACTAGTTTTGCTCTTAGCTGTTTGGTATTAGAAGGAAATGCACTTATGATTTCTTGTGACCTGAAGTTCTTTTGCCTACCAATGTTGAACCCACTTATTGTAAGTCGCTTTGGTTAAAAGCGTCTGCAGAATGACCGTAATGTAAATGTAATGTAATGTAACTAAGAATTTTCCCAGTGTGGGTGGGTGTGGCTCTAGAGATGGGGAGAGTGGAAAAACTAAATAAATTTGTGCTCCAAGTTCCTTGGTTGTTGAAACAAGAACTGATCAGAAAGATGAAGAAAAGCCGGACTGTTTTAATCTGCAAGCTTTTCAGATTCAGGTTAGCTGCTGGCATGGCACTGCAGACAGTTGAATTTGCTGCACCGTCCGGCCGAGTGAGGCACCTGGAAAAGAGGTGTCAGCCTCTGACAGTTCCAACTCATACTTACCTGGCAGGGGAGATACCATGATCAAGAAGGTGGTTCACCCAGGACGAGGCTCAGCCATTGCACACCGGCTGTACTGACCCTTGCGAATTCCCCAAATGTGGGAATCTCGACTGCATAATTTCTGGTAGTTGGGGACTGCGTTCGCGCTCTCCCCTGATTTGACTGTATAACGTGAATATCCCTGGGCAACTCTACTTTGGTTTTTGTCCTGGCGTTGCTGCTTTAACGACACCTTTCCATCTTTAAAACCCATGTTTTGCAAGGTTTGCTGAATGCTGCGGCAGGTCTGCACAGCTGATATGCAGCTGCGCAGTTGTCAGGTGAGGTCATACGGTGCAGTCACCCCAGGCAGGTGGGCGTTGCCTTAGTGATGGCAACAACGAGATGAGAATACGGCAGCATTTCTGCACTGGAGATATTAAGCCGTGAGGGTTTGCCTCAACTAAGAATTTTCCCAGTGTGGGTGGGTGTGGCTCTAGAGATGGGGAGAGTGGAAAAACTAAATCAATTTGTGCTCCAAGTTCCTTGGTTGTTGAAACAAGAACTGATCAGAAAGATGAAGAAAAGCCGGACTGTTTTAATCTGCAAGCTTTTCAGATTCAGGTTAGCTGCTGGCATGGCACTGCAGACAGTTGAATTTGCTGCACCGTCCGGCCGAGTGAGGCACCTGGAAAAGAGGTGTCAGCCTCTGACAGTTCCAACTCATACTTACCTGGCAGGGGAGATACCATGATCAAGAAGGTGGTTCACCCAGGATGAGGCTCAGCCATTGCACACCGGCTGTGCTGATTCTTGCGAATGGCCCTCAGCGCGTACAAAGTGCAAAATCGGATGTAGACTGTAAGACAAATAAGGAATATTATTGGGTAAAAGATTTGTCAATCAAATCCATGGAGAGGGAGGGATGGGAAATCATGGGCATGCTGTACTATTGGTCAATTAGCTGTCAAAAGCTGCCAGGCCATGTGGTGAAGTGTTGTGGCAGGGTGAATCTAGGGAAATGTACAAAATACGACTTAAATGATCGTTTTATACAAGTGTTTTGTCTAATTGGGAGTGTTGGACATTGAATCGTGTTTTAATGCTTGCATTGCTGTCTATTGATCACTTCATTTGAGTGATTTATTTATTTTCACCCACCAGCTGGTACTTGGTATTGTATGAAAAAAAGAAAAAGGTGGTTAAAAAAAGACACGAGACTAATTGGTGTGGCTATTTTTAGAAACATGTGGATGTGAACGTAAACAAAACCTCTAAAGCTCTTATTTTTGTCTTTCCATAGGTCGACCCGCTGGTTTGAGGCCTACATGGTGATGGAGACATTGATTATGGGCGAAATGACACACTGTTACCTCTGCAACATTGTCTATTAAGTCAATAAACTTTTTTATTTCTTCACAGTTGTATGCTGTTCATGTGTTTATTATTACAGATGATGGTATATCATGAATGATTATAATTACTGGTAGGTTACATTATAATGAATAGATTGAAGGAGAACATTGAAAGTGTTGACTTGGAATAAGAAATGACACAACACACTGCTACTGCGATTCAAGGCACTTTAATGGCTGAAGTGCATTTATTCAAGTGCATTCTCATTTAGTAAACAAAGTTAAGACATGTATAGTGCACATTTTTCATGACAAGACATTTGAAATTAAGTGTGTGAGGGGGAGAGAGAGCGAGAAGGGGGGGGGGGGGGGGGGGGGCGGGTGAGGTGGAGGTGGAGGGAGAGTGTGTGTGTGTGAGACAGAGACAGACTGACTGACCAGGAGCAGTGGGCAGACAGGAGAGAGAGCCATGTGCAACAGCAGATATGGGAACAAACAAGTTGCGTGCTCATTTGGTAAACAAAGTGAAGACATGTATAGTGCACATTTGTCATGAAAAGATATTTGAAATTAAGTGTGTGTGTGTGTGTGAGAGAGAGAGACAGACAGACTCACTGACCAGGAGCAGTCGGCAGACAGAAGAGCCATGTGGAGTATGTGCCACAGCAGATATGGGAACAAACAAGAAATCAAGTGTAAGTGAACAATAAAAATGAGAACTGTATACATGTGCATGTAGGAGTGCAATCAGGAAACTATATACACAAACAACAACATAAAGTGACATCAAAGATAAGAGAAAAAAAAAGTTCAGTCAAGATCAGTCACTGGGCCTCAGTATCAGTCATTTACCAGCCGTTGATGTCACAGATGGGCCTCACCGTGTTGCCGTAGCCACAGCGGTACAGGAAAGCCTTCGGGTTGTCCTTGGCAGGGCAGCCGGGCTCGGTGCAGCGGACGCTGTAGCACCACACACCAACTGGCCTCCAGAAGAAGACGCGGTGTCGGAAGAAACTGTCTGCCACGGGGACCGTGCTGCCATCCACCACACCGGGCATCTCGGGAGGGTGGAACCACATCTTTTCACTCTTCAGGACCTTCCTCCACCTCTTCCTGCCGTACATGTCAGAGAAGGGCCGCGGCTTCAGAAAGAGCCCCCTCTCCTCATCCTCCTTCAGCCACTTAATGTCTTGCTCGGGCAGCCCGCTGTCCTCAGCCTCCCAGGATTTGTGCCATCCTTCAAACAGGATGGCGTCTTCACCACCAACTGCCTCCTGTGACTGGCTCTCTGTAAATACAAAAAAACCCAAAACACATTGATTATAGTATATCCACACTGTGGAATGAGGCTTTTCATTACAGCAGCCCACTGGATGTGACATGCACGATCTGTGTGCTATTAGCCAGTAAACTAATACAACTTGTGTTAAATGAATATGTACCTTGTGTTTCGTAGGTGGACAGAGCCTCCACAAGCAGAGCGTCGTCTTCCCAGCTGGGGTCTGCTGAGCTGGCAGTGGTGGCTGATGGACGGGGCGCAAAGAAGGAGGGTACCGGTGAAGAGGTAGGCACAGCTGCACGGGGTGCTGGGGTGGCAGGCGATGGTGTTGGGGCAGCCGACTTGGAGGAGGCCTTCTTCTTCGGCTTCGCGGTGGTGGTGGGGGATGCTGCTGCTGCTGCTGGTGCTGAAGGGGGCTTTGTGGTGGAGGTAAGTGTGGCTGATGGACGATTCTTGCTGGTGATGGAGGGAGATGCAGGAGGAGGAGGTGATTGAGGGGCCTTGCTGATGGTGGCAGTGGGTGCTGCTGCTGCTGCTGCTGCTGCAGATGCTGCTGGGGCCTTGCTGGTGATGGAGGGAGATGCAGGAGGAGGAGGTGATGGAGGGCCTTGCTGGTGGTGGGTGGTGCTGCTGCTGCTGCTGCAGATGCTGCTGGGGGCTTGTTGGAGGAAGCAGATGCGGTGGAAGGAGTGGCTACACCCTGCTGAGGTATTAGGAGGAATATTACATTTCAGTTGTGCTCAATACATTTGTTATGTTATTCCTTTATACACATGTTCACCTGCACACATACCTCCTTGTCCATAATGTACTTTCTGAACCTCTTCAGGGCCTTTGAATTGATGTCATCCTCCTTCATGAGGAGCCACTGTGTCACCGACGTGTAGGCCTCCTGCGCCCTCTTCCTCTCAGCGTCGCTGCCAGCCTGAGGATCCGCCAGGAGCCTCTTGTGCAGGCTGTACCACTGCCACATCTCCAGGTAGGTGAACGACTTGAACCTCCCCTGTCCATAGATGGCCCGGTCCACATTCACCTCCAGGTGGCACGAGACGGTGGTGAAGAGGTGCGCGTACTTGACCAGCTGCTCCTTCAGCCACTCGTCGTTGATGGTCTTCCTCTTCTCAGGGTGCCTCATCTCCTTCATGTGGCGGTCGACGATGCTGAAATGGCATAGTAATGTAACATAGTGATACAGTACTATTAAGTTATAACACTATTCACATGGCGATCATATTTAGTGTACCACACTTACTATTTGCAGTAGCCGACATCATTCTCGACCAGCCACTTGAAGCTCTTGCTGGTGTACTGGCCAAAGGTCGTCACCAGCTGCCCCAGGACTTGCGCCTCAGTTGGAGAGGGTGTGACGATCTGGCATTTCTTCAAAGCTGTAGACAGATAAATAAGGGGGAACAAAATTAAAGTAATCATGCCTAGACAGTAGTGCAGTTGTAAGCACAGGGTTGTGCATGCACTCTTCTCACCTTCTTTGTAAGCCTTGTCTGAGTCTCTCAGCCTACTGTCCACTGTCTCACGGTCCCGTGCATGTGCCTTAAGGAAGTCCTTGGCCTCCTTGGTCATCCCAAGCACACACTGCTGCCTGTCCTTAGGGAAGCTTGTGTCCAGGATGGACAGCACAGGCATCAGAGGATCCATTTGCTTCTGTAAACACACACAGACAGACACACACACACTAACACACACACACACAGCCATCCTGTATAGTATAACCAGTTGTTTAGTTTACAAGTTATAGAGGGGAAAAAAGCACAGAGGCTGACACGATTGCATTACTGTAGTTATAAATCTGTATAACTATGGGATATTAATAGAAAATTGTTCCATGTAGTAATGGCATGAGACTAGTATAAAAGCTTTGTATTAGAATAGGATGCATATTATTCAGAAATCTGTGTCACAACAGATGTTTCAACAAAAGACATGCAGAGAGAAGAGAAAAATGCTTACAGCACCTGGTATTCCCATACGTTTCCCCTATTTTACCAGAGAGTTGGCTTGAGAGGCTGATGTTGAGCCTGCACGTCGACTTCCCTGATGTGATTGTTCTCTGCAGCTGAAAATGGGACTCTCAGATAACTTAGTGTGTGTCTGTCAAGCTCCTCTGTTCTCTTTGTGTAGTTTGGTGTTCATGGTCATACAGAGAAACCAGGGAAGCTCAATCCCACGACGTGCTCATAAACTGCGTCTTTTCTAAAGATTATAGTTCCATTTTAGAAGTCAGAATACAATGGCTCCCTGAAACTACCACCATGTACCGCTGGTTTTGTTATTTCACAAGAGTTGGGAAGAGTGCACCGTTCCCGGCGGCACTGCAGTACCGGGTCGATGCGTGGAGTGAACGGAGCAAGCCCCTTTTTCAACCCCTGTGCCTAAAAATCCATTTAATATGTAGTCCTCATATAGAGGACGTATCAGATATTAAACTGATAAGAACAGATACTACACTTGATCTTAGCCAAAAGGCCGAGAAGCGATAACCCTCCACTGTTTCACGTCCGAGAGCCCTTCCTGGCACAATGCGCACTTGTGGCGGTGCTCTTTTTTTGCCTACAAAGCGTCACTTTGCACCTCCGCCCACCCGCTGCAGTGAGCACTCTTCAGCCGTTTCAGATGGTACAACTTTGCACTCCCGCCCGCTCCACTGAGCACCATTCAAACAACAACAATTTAGCGCTCCAGCTTTGAACATGGGCACGGTCTCAAGAAATAAGGTGACTCTACTCCGAGAAGTCACTTGGCACAGCAAGAAGATTTCCTTTGCACAGACAGAATGGGCTTCACCCGCAAAGGTAAAGCCTTCCAAAAATAGAAACAACTCATTAATGCTGCTCTCCACGGAAGTCTTTAGTAAAAGGCGAAAGACTTGTACGTTATGAAGAGAAACCAGAGTACGAGTATTTGACACTGCGGGAGCAGTGCATCAGGCTAGTTGGCATAGCCACCTTCCCCACGGTGAGCTTTGCTTGGTTGAGACGCTGGCTCCTCGGCCGACCAGGTAGGAACAATCGGGCCCTATTCAATGGCTGCTTTGTCTTTTACTCTGTGCAAAAGACTAGTGGTCTTGAGGCTTTGTTCTGACCGCTCATTGGGTGTAGAGGTTTTTTTCAAGCAATTCTCCCAGTCGGCCCAATCCCAGAGCCATCTCAAAGTGGAGTTCACTTTCACTCTCTTTTCGCAGACTAAAAGCCAGAGTTTTATCTCAGAAGCTAAGCAGAGTCGGGCCTGGTTAGTACTTGGATGGGGAGACCGCCTGGGAATACCAGGTGCTGTAAGCCTTTTGGCTTCTCCAGGCGCATGCAGTTTGACTGCGTCAAATGCAAAGGCAGTCCCTGTTTGACTTTTTGGAACTGCTCCTTTGTCAGGACAAAGTTAAATGTATGAGGATCAAAGGCAACCATGACCTGGGACACCTAGCAGATCCAGGATCAGCAAGATGGATCACAGGGTGATCAACAGATGTTTCAACAAAAGACATGCACAGAGAAGAGAGAAAAATGCTTATAGCACCTGGTATTCCCAAGCGGTCTTCCATCCAAGTACTAACCAGGCCCGACCCTGCTTGGCTTCCGAGTTTGGACGAGATCGGGGTGTTCAGGGCGGTGTGGCCGTAAGCCACAGTCCCCGTGACAAATATGTGTTACATAGGTGCTGGAACCATACGTTTCCCCTATTTCACCAGAGAGTTGGCTTGAGAGGCTGATGTTGAGCCTGCACGTCGACTTCCCTGATGTGATTGTTCTCTGCAGCTGAAAATGGGACTCTCAGATAACTTAGTGTGTGTCTGTCAAGCTCCTCTGTTCTCTGTGTGTAGTTTGGTGTTCATGGTCATACAGAGAAACCAGGGAAGCTCAATCCCACGACGTGCTCATAAACTGCGTCTTTTCTAAAGATTATAGTTCCATTTTAGAAGTCAGAATACAATGGCTCCCTGAAACTACCACCATGTACCGCTGGTTTTGTTATTTCACAAGAGTTGGGAAGAGTGCACCGTTCCCGGCGGCACTGCAGTACCGGGTCGATGCGTGGAGTGAACGGAGCAAGCCCCTTTTTCAACCCCTGTGCCTAAAAATCCATTTAATATGTAGTCCTCATATAGAGGACGTATCAGATATTAAACTGATAAGAACAGATTTTTTTTCTTTTGAAAAAATTTATTGACACTAATACATCACATTTTCATAAAAACTTCATATTTAAGACATATGTTTTACCTATGAATAAAAACATCAATAAATAAGTGTAATCTGTATAACCACATTTAAAACAACAACAATAAAACAAGTTTTCCATGGGATATTACAGATAAGGTCAATGTTGTCTAAGGTAAAAGTTACATGTGAAGTAGTTCTCATGCGAGTAGCAGTTTGTATTGAGTGTCTTTATAAAGGAGTGCATTAGCTAAAATGCTCTCTTCCAAGTCCATTTTTTTGTGCAGGAGCGCAGTGAGTCCCTACCCAGGGAAACTCATTTCGCTCCCCCAAACAGTAGGTCTCTCGGGATCCTGTCGTGGTGCTCAGAGGAGATCCCCACCCTGTTGCTCCTTCCCACCTGCCTCACCCGGAGAGCCAGGCCGTCGCTGCTTTGACCTTTTTGTGTGTAGCTCCGGCTCCTTCATCCGAATGGGCACAGAGGCGATTCTTCTTTGTGGATGTGTCCTAGGCCCGCCGCCTGCAGCTCCGGCCGCTTGAGCTGCCGCTGCGGCCATCCGGATCACAGCCACGGGGGGGATCTGCATGCGCTTCCTCACCAGCAAGTTCCTGGAGGTCCACATGGCGTCTTTCATAGCGGCTAGGGTGAGCCACTGCTTGGCAAAGTCATTCTTTTTTATTTTTGTTTGGCTCACCCCATAGAGCACGAGTTGTGCTGTGAGGACCTCCCTTGCTGGCAAGTACGGGAATTGCAAGGAGCCGGCTGTTGCCCACTGGTCTGCAGCAGCGCTGCACTCCCAGAGCAGGTGCCTCACCGACTCGGGCGCGCCACAACCAGGTCGCGGGCAGGTTGAGATCGCTGACATGCCCCGGGAGTGCATAACGGACCTGACTGGGAGGATCTCATGAGCCACCATCCACGACAGGTCCCGGAGTCTGTTTGGGAGAGCGGAATGGTTGACGCTGCACCAAACTGTTGAGGGCTCGCCGAACGCGAGCCCACGCACTGGACTCACTGGTTCCCGCTCCTGCACAACAGAAATCAAAGAGCGGTGGTTTGTTAAAACATGCAACTCCTCTGCCTCCAAGTTAAAATGCTTTAAGAACGTCTGGATAAAAGCATAGGATGGTGGCAGGCTAAAAGACACAGGCACTTTTAAGTCGGTGGGTAAAATCTTCAGTCTTCTGAGGTAAGAACCCATCCAGAATCGTGTCATTGCTTTAGTTTTGGGGTTTCCGGATGGGTCTGTGGCCTGTAGGATGTGCAGTGTAGTGTATCTGCTTCCTAAAAACAAATAAAAATCAGGCACTCCTTTTCCTCCTTTCTCTTTTTGTTTCTTCATTACATCTCTCCTCAGTCTTTCCCACTTGGAGCCCCACAGAAAATAAAAAATGGCTCGGTCCAGGTCTAAAAGCACTTTTCTAGGTGGGATAAAAACAGAACTGATTAGTAAAAGCAAAGGTAAAATCACGGCTTTGATGATTAAAACCTTTCCTTCAATGGTCAGTCCTCTAAGTCCCCAGTATCCTAGTCTTTGCTTTACTTTCCCTACCACATCTGGCCAGTTTGATGTCCCTCCCCCTTCCTTGTCAAAATTAATCCCCAGTATTTTCTGTTTTGTCTGGGTTATAGTCACGGGGAGTCCTGCAGTCTCAGTCGCTGTCCATGGCCCGTAAAATTGGGCTTGGGTCTTGTTTCTGTTTAGTTTTGCCCCAGAGGCCCGTCCATACCAGTCAGTCAAGTCCAGAGTCCTATTGATGGATATTAGGTCTGTACATAAAATGTTTACGTCGTCCATATATAAAACACACTTTGTCGATAGTCCCCCGCTCCCCGGGACTCTCACCCCATTGATTCGGTGGTCCCTTCTCAAGCTCTGTGCCAGTGGTTCCACACAGATGATGTAGAGGAGGGCAGATAACGGACAACCCTGACGGACACCGCAGTGGATCTTTACTGCTTTTGTCAGATGCCCGTTAACAAGGAATTTGATGGTAATGCCCCGGTACAGCAGACCCACCCAAGCTATAAACCTTTCTGGGAACCCCATTTTTTGCAGTACCTGGAAAAGGTACTGGTGCAAGACCCGATCAAAGGCTTTCTCAAAGTCTAAATTTAGGACTGCTAGCCGAATGTTTCTGTCTCTCGCATAACAGATGGTGTCTCGGATCAGTACGAGGCTGTCGGTTATCTTCCTCCCCGGGATGGCACAGGCTTGATCCGGGTGAATCAGGTCTTCTAAAAACAAGGACACACGTGAGGCTAAAAGTTTACTAAAAAGTTTACAGTCAAAGTTTAAAAGTGTAATGGGTCTCCAATTCTTCAAGTCAGTCTTGTCTTTTTTTTGTGAAGAAGAGTCACTATCCCTGCTCTAAAACTGTCAGGAAGTCGCTCAAGTTGCTCAAATTCCATAAAAACAGTAAACAAGTCAGGTGCTAAAATATCCCAAAAGGTCAAATAAAATTCCAAGGGAAGTCCATCTTGTCCTGGGGACTTCCCTTTCTTAAAATTTGTAAAACATTTATTTAACTCTGAAATTGTAAAATCTTGGGTTAAAAGCACACTGTCTTTTACTGTTTTTTCTATGAAATTTAAAACTTCTGTCATGGTGTCCATTTCAACAGGTTTTTGTTCGTACAGTTCACGATAAAAATGTTCAACAGCTTGTTTAATTTCTTCCATTGAATCAACTGTGCACCCGTTCTCTTTTGTTAGCTTTGAAATGCCCCCCCCTTTATTCACAATTTTCTTAAAAAAATACCTTGTGCACTTCTCTCCTTCCTCTATTTCTCGTTCCCTGCTTCTTAAAATGACACCCTTACTTTTAATATCTGCTAAAATCGACATCTCTGTTTTCACTTGTTTTATTTCATCATTAAAATCCATCCCTTGTTGGTTTAATTTAAAATAGCGCTGTAGTCGCTTCTGCAGTCCCATCATGCGTCTGTTTTCCCTATTCTTTTTTCTCCTACCTGCCTGTCTAAAGAAAGTCTGGGTCTTTTCCTTCACCATTTCCCACCAGTGTGCACGTGTATCGTAAAAGTCTTGAAGGGTCTGCCACTCATGGTACTGCTCCCGGTACTGACTAACCATTTCATTTTCTTTTAAAAGGGAGCAGTTTAGTTTCCACAGACCACTTCCGGAAGTCACACCCGAAGAGAGTGATTGGGTGCAGGAAAGCATTAGGTGATCAGAAAAGAAAACGGGGGTCAATCTAGCATCGGTTGGTGGGCAGTCCCGTGTAAAAAGGTAGTCTATACGAGAGGCTCTGGTGCCATCACCACTGAACCAGGTGAAGCCCTCCTCTCTGGGATGCATGGTTTTAAAACAGTCCTGAAGTTTAAAATCCTTGCATATGCCCTGTAATAAAACCGATGTTTTGTCAACTTTAAAAAATTCCCCTGCTCTTTTTCTGTCACTCCTGCTTAAAATACAGTTAAAATCACCCCCTAAAACTAGTGGTGCCCTACCTAGCATGTGGGACTGCAGGTCTTCTAAAAGGTCATACCGGTCATTTTTTTCGTTAAAGCCATAAATATTTAAGAGGTTAAAATCTTGTCCCATAAAAGTCAAATGTGCTAAAAGTGCCCGTCCGTCTCTCACCACAGTGCTGCCCTTCACCAGAACCTGAGGGTTTTTGATCAAAATGGCCACTCCATCATTTTTGTTTTGGTTGGATCCACTCCACAATGATGTCTGTGGCCACATCTCCTCCCACTGTCTGTAGTGCTTTAAAAACGGTAGGCCGCATTCCTGTATTAAAAGAACATCTGACTTAGAAGAACTAAGAAAGGATAAAACACTCTGGGCTTTAACTTTCGACTTTACACTTCTCACATTAATAGTTGAGAGAGTGAGTGTCATGAGTATGGTTAAAAACAACAGGTATGACATCTTAAAAGACTAAATGAGGGTTAAAACATTTAAAATGTCTTAAAAGCAGTTATGTAATTTCTTGTGAACGGAGCTCTTCCTTCACTTCTACAGGTGAGAGGCGAGGGTGTTGAGCTCTATTCCCCGGTCGGACTCTGGGGGTTGGCCTCTGTTGCAAGGTTTTGTTAAACTTTGAGTCTCTAGGGGTTGATTGCAGAACTACATTTAAAAAAGAGACCTCATTTGGTGAATTGGAGGGGAAGACTCTGGGCTCCTCCACAGATGAACTGTCTGAGGTAGTCCCAGCTCTTCCCCCCTTCTCTGAGACTATAGGAGAATCAGAGGACAATTCTGATGCAAGCCTCTTTGTTTGCTGGGCATCTGGGAGGGAGGCATCCTCGCTATCATCCTGTGATTGGACTTCTTCACATTCTGAACTAGCTCCGCCTTCTGCCTGCACCACCTCCTCCTCCTCCTCTCCAGAACTCTCCATTGGTGGGGGTGTAGCAGGCCCCTCCCCCTCCTCGGCCTCACCTGACTGCTGTCCACCATTCAGGGATTTTGGCGGGAAGTTTGAATTTTCCAGCCCAGCTGTTTCAAGTAGCTCGTTAACTGCCTCGGTCTGCCCTCCATTTCCTTCCCGCGTTTTTTTGGATTTCAATTTGTTGGCAAAGGATTTTGGGCAATCTCTGAAGAGGTGGTTTGATTCTCCACAGAGATTGCACTTTCTGCCATTCGTACAATCTTCGAAGGTGTGACCGATTCCTCTACATTTGCCACAAAACACCTTCGTGCAGGCCTCCACCAGGTGCCCGTGCTCCCCACATTTGCGGCAAAGTTTGGGCTGTCCCTGGTAGTGGATGTAGCCTCTGTTTTCTCCCAAGACAATCACTGATGGGAGATGTTTCAGGCCCTGGAAGCCCTGGGGGTCTTGCCATTGTTGGATGGGGACCCTCCAGGCGCAGTTCCAGATGCCGTCAACATCCCTCACCTTCATTGCCTGGCCTTTAACAGTGCAGAATCTTCCCAACCATATACAGATATCTTCTGCGTTCACAATTTCATTGAACATTCTGACAATTACTGTCTTCAGAGTATTGTCAGTAAGTTTCTCAACAGTAAACGCAGAAAACTGGGCTTGCACATTACCAAATCTCATCCAAAACTCCTGCAGCAAAGCTGCAGTGCGAAAACTTACATCGAAACCTTTGTTAAAAGGCAATGACAGGATGCAATTCAAATCGTCTGGCTTGAAGTTCAATATGTTTTGAATTAGCTTCCGAGAGAAGTCCAATCTGGACATCTCTATGAGCTTTCCTTCTTTTTCTTTAAATAAAAATCTAGCGCTGTGGTGCCTCCTCATGCCAGCATAGTTTGCCGACATGATGGAGGCACCACAAACAGTTTTTAAATAAAATGCTTAAAAGAACAAAAATAAATATCACACTAAAAGCCCAATAAAAGAGTAAAAAGTGGATGAAAAGGTACTAAAAATGGATACTTACCTTCCTCTAAAAAAACGGAACACCGACCCTGTTTCAGCTGAAACTCGTTCAAAAAGCAAAAACCTGGAAAAAAAAGGGGTAATACAAGAAAATTTAAAGACAAAGAACTCCAACTACAAACGACTTGGAATACTTTGATCGAACGCAAAAAAGAACCTCCAAAGCGAAAAAAATTTAATGCCGAAAAGGCATAAAATAGTCCACCCAAAGGAGGAGATCGCAGTCTTAGCCAAAAGGCCGAGAAGCGATAACCCTCCACTGTTTCACGTCCGAGCGCCCTTCCTGGCACAATGCGCACTTGTGGCGGTGCTCTTTTTTTGCCTACAAAGCGTCACTTTGCACCTCCGCCCACCCGCTGCAGTGAGCACTCTTCAGCCGTTTCAGATGGTACAACTTTGCACTCCCGCCCGCTCCACTGAGCACCATTCAAACAACAACAATTTAGCGCTCCAGCTTTGAACATGGGCACGGTCTCAAGAAATAAGGTGACTCTACTCCGAGAAGTCACTTGGCACAGCAAGAAGATTTCCTTTGCACAGACAGAATGGGCTTCACCCGCAAAGGTAAAGCCTTCCAAAAATAGAAACAACTCATTAATGCTGCTCTCCACGGAAGTCTTTAGTAAAAGGCGAAAGACTTGTACGTTATGAAGAGAAACCAGAGTACGAGTATTTGACACTGCGGGAGCAGTGCATCAGGCTAGTTGGCATAGCCACCTTCCCCACGGTGAGCTTTGCTTGGTTGAGACGCTGGCTCCTCGGCCGACCAGGTAGGAACAATCGGGCCCTATTCAATGGCTGCTTTGTCTTTTACTCTGTGCAAAAGACTAGGGGTCTTGAGGCTTTGTTCTGACCGCTCATTGGGTGTAGAGGTTTTTGTTCAAGCAATTCTCCCAGTCGGCCCAATCCCAGAGCCATCTCAAAGTGGAGTTCACTTTCACTCTCTTTTCGCAGACTAAAAGCCAGAGTTTTATCTCAGAAGCTAAGCAGAGTCGGGCCTGGTTAGTACTTGGATGGGGAGACCGCCTGGGAATACCAGGTGCTGTAAGCCTTTTGGCTTCTCCAGGCGCATGCAGTTTGACTGCGTCAAATGCAAAGGCAGTCCCTGTTTGACTTTTTGGAACTGCTCCTTTGTCAGGACAAAGTTAAATGTATGAGGATCAAAGGCAACCATGACCTGGGACACCTTAGCAGATCCAGGATCAGCAAGATGGATCACAGGGTGATCAACAGATGTTTCAACAAAAGACATTGTTACGTCCACTTGGTGACCCAGTCAGCAGACAATAACACGACAACCAATGAAATCAAACAAGTCTTAGTGAAAGTGAACAACGTGGTTTATTAAAACAAAAAGACACACTGAAGTGGGGGAGGATGGGATAAAGAGATTGTGCCAAAACAAATGAAATTAATATAACAAAAGGAGGCCTACCTAAACTACCTCTGAAGAAAATAAAGTGCAAACAAAATGGCTAACTGGCTTCTCTAGCAAAAGAACATTTCAAAACATTACAGGAGTGGCACAACCAATAAACCTAGTGAGATAACAATTTTCACCTACGTGCATGAACAAATGTAAAGGGTACCCCAACTTACCTAGACCCAAAACCTCCCACCACATACAGTCCAAATTAAGAGTCAGAGACACTACTTAGCCAGACGAGGACAGCAACAAGCACAAGCACAAGCAAAAACCAAAAAGGGGCCAAAGGTCTGGGATGTCCTCCATTTTAAGGTCTCTCCCTTGTCACCATAGGCCAGCTGGGGAGGTAGAGAGCCAATGAGCAGCCGAGCCTGCTTGCACAGGTGAACAGCATTTCTGCTGTAAGCACCTAAAAGACACAGGGGAGGGGGGGAGAGACACAGACACAACGCACACTCACACATACATGCCTGGCATGTAACAACATGCAGAGAGAAGAGAGAAAAATGCTTACAGCACCTGGTATTCCCAAGCGGTCTCCCATCCAAGTACTAACCAGGCCCGACCCTGCTTGGCTTCCGAGTTCGGACGAGATCGGGCGTGTTCAGGGCGGTGTGGCCGTAAGCCACAGTCCCCGTGACAAATATGTGTTACATAGGTGCTGGAACCATACGTTGCCCCTATTTTACCAGAGAGTTGGCTTGAGAGGCTGATGTTGAGCCTGCACGTCGACTTCCCTGATGTGATTGTTCTCTGCAGCTGAAAATGGGACTCTCAGATAACTTAGTGTGTGTCTGTCAAGCTCCTCTGTTCTCTGTGTGTAGTTTGGTGTTCATGGTCATACAGAGAAACCAGGGAAGCTCAATCCCACGACGTGCTCATAAACTGCGTCTTTTCTAAAGATTATAGTTCCATTTTAGAAGTCAGAATACAATGGCTCCCTGAAACTACCACCATGTACCGCTGGTTTTGTTATTTCACAAGAGTTGGGAAGAGTGCACCGTTCCCGGCGGCACTGCAGTACCGGGTCGATGCGTGGAGTGAACGGAGCAAGCCCCTTTTTCAACCCCTGTGCCTAAAAATCCATTTAATATGTAGTCCTCATATAGAGGACGTATCAGATATTAAACTGATAAGAACAGATACTACACTTGATCTTAGCCAAAAGGCCGAGAAGCGATAACCCTCCACTGTTTCACGTCCGAGAGCGCTTCCTGGCACAATGCGCACTTGTGGCGGTGCTCTTTTTTTGCCTACAAAGCGTCACTTTGCACCTCCGCCCACCCGCTGCAGTGAGCACTCTTCAGCCGTTTCAGATGGTACAACTTTGCACTCCCGCCCGCTCCACTGAGCACCATTCAAACAACAACAATTTAGCGCTCCAGCTTTGAACATGGGCACGGTCTCAAGAAATAAGGTGACTCTACTCCAAGAAGTCACTTGGCACAGCAAGAAGATTTCCTTTGCACAGACAGAATGGGCTTCACCCGCAAAGGTAAAGCCTTCCAAAAATAGAAACAACTCATTAATGCTGCTCTCCACGGAAGTCTTTAGTAAAAGGCGAAAGACTTGTACGTTATGAAGAGAAACCAGAGTACGAGTATTTGACACTGCGGGAGCAGTGCATCAGGCTAGTTGGCATAGCCACCTTCCCCACGGTGAGCTTTGCTTGGTTGAGACGCTGGCTCCTCGGCCGACCAGGTAGGAACAATCGGGCCCTATTCAATGGCTGCTTTGTCTTTTACTCTGTGCAAAAGACTAGGGGTCTTGAGGCTTTGTTCTGACCGCTCATTGGGTGTAGAGGTTTTTTTCAAGCAATTCTCCCAGTCGGCCCAATCCCAGAGCCATCTCAAAGTGGAGTTCACTTTCACTCTCTTTTCGCAGACTAAAAGCCAGAGTTTTATCTCAGAAGCTAAGCAGAGTCGGGCCTGGTTAGTACTTGGATGGGGAGACCGCCTGGGAATATCAGGTGCTGTAAGCCTTTTGGCTTCTCCAGGCGCATGCAGTTTGACTGCGTCAAATGCAAAGGCAGTCCCTGTTTGACTTTTTGGAACTGCTCCTTTGTCAGGACAAAGTTAAATGTATGAGGATCAAAGGCAACCATGACCTGGGACACCTTAGCAGATCCAGGATCAGCAAGATGGATCACAGGGTGATCAACAGATGTTTCAACAAAAGACATGCAGAGAGAAGAGAAGACAAGAGAGAAAAATGCTTACAGCACCTGGTATTCCCAAGCGGTCTCCCATCCAAGTACTAACCAGGCCCGACCCTGCTTGGCTTCCGAGTTCGGACGAGATCGGGCGTGTTCAGGGCGGTGTGGCCGTAAGCCACAGTCCCCGTGACAAATATGTGTTACATAGGTGCTGGAACCATACGTTGCCCCTATTTTACCAGAGAGTTGGCTTGAGAGGCTGATGTTGAGCCTGCACGTCGACTTCCCTGATGTGATTGTTCTCTGCAGCTGAAAATGGGACTCTCAGATAACTTAGTGTGTGTCTGTCAAGCTCCTCTGTTCTCTGTGTGTAGTTTGGTGTTCATGGTCATACAGAGAAACCAGGGAAGCTCAATCCCACGACGTGCTCATAAACTGCGTCTTTTCTAAAGATTATAGTTCCATTTTAGAAGTCAGAATACAATGGCTCCCTGAAACTACCACCATGTACCGCTGGTTTTGTTATTTCACAAGAGTTGGGAAGAGTGCACCGTTCCCGGCGGCACTGCAGTACCGGGTCGATGCGTGGAGTGAACGGAGCAAGCCCCTTTTTCAACCCCTGTGCCTAAAAATCCATTTAATATGTAGTCCTCATATAGAGGACGTATCAGATATTAAACTGATAAGAACAGATACTACACTTGATCTTAGCCAAAAGGCCGAGAAGCGATAACCCTCCACTGTTTCACGTCCGAGAGCCCTTCCTGGCACAATGCGCACTTGTGGCGGTGCTCTTTTTTTGCCTACAAAGCGTCACTTTGCACCTCCGCCCACCCGCTGCAGTGAGCACTCTTCAGCCGTTTCAGATGGTACAACTTTGCACTCCCGCCCGCTCCACTGAGCACCGTTCAAACAACAACAATTTAGCGCTCCAGGCTTTGAACACGGGCACGGTCTCAACAAATAAGGTGACTCTACTCCGAGAAGTCACTTGGCACAGCAAGCAAGCATTAAACTGATAAGAACAGATACTACACTTGATCTTTGTCAAAAGGCCGAGAAGCGATAACCCTCCACTGTTTCACGTCACTCTTCAGCCGTTTCAGATGGTACAACTTTGCACTCCCGCCCGCTCAGGACAAAGTTAAATGTATGAGGATCAAAGCCAACAATGGCCTGGGACATCTCAGCAGGTCCAGGATCAGAAACATGGAGACTGAGAGCCAATAGAAAGAGAGGTGTCTGCCAACCAATCAGCAGCAGCCCAAGCTGGTTAACTTCCTCGTGTCTGTGTGTCTGTGTGTGTGTGTGTGTGTGTGTGTCACAGGGTGATCTCAGATGTTTCAACAAAAGACCTGCAGGATGCAGAAGTAAATATAACTGTATTTTTTTTTAGAATTGGAAAGAATTGTCCTTGTGGATAAAAATCATGTCATTAACATCCATTTCTGTGATGGAAGTTAATAATTATTTGTGTTGACAGCAGCACCGTCACTGTGAAGGAGAGTGCATGATAGTAGCTGAGGGATCGCTATTGTCTATACCTGGGTGGTAGAACACAAACAGTTCTACACATAGATTATATAAACCACCCCAGTCAGAACATCACCTGAGATGTCTACCCTGTGAGGGACATTTGTTTTTTGAGGTGTGGGAGTTAGAGGCAGCTGGAAGCTCTAACAGTCAACCAGCCACAGAGGATGAAGCTCTGATCACTTTTTTCTCATTCTCATGAGAAAATCTCAGCAATCTCATTGCTTTACAACTTCACCGCTTGACTAGGCTCATGGATTATCTATATACAATACATCTTCACTGTAAAGTCCAATAGCTGCCCTGACATACATACATTCGTTAACTTTACTAGGTTAATTACCATATGCACTTATGACTGATTTTTATGAAGTAAAAGTTAGTTGCATGGTGAAAAATGCAAAAAACTTAGTGTTTAGAGGGAAGATGACTTTATTTAGAGTGAAGCTCATTCAACAATAAGTAGCAACACAGTCTCACTCCCACTGCGCATTCAAAGAAGAAGTGTGCATGGTGCAACATTCAGTCTCTCCCGCTCAGCAAAGTATATTAGGTCTATGTCAGCAACGCAGCAGTCCAGCACACAGGCCGGGGCACTGAGGGCAGCCTGCTGAGTCCACTTTTTTAAATTCTTTTGAAGAAGAATAAATAAGGTAAGTTATCAAGCAAGTGTGTTTGTTAATATGTTTTAATTACTGCTCTGACTGTTAGCGTTCACTAGCTAACGTTAGCATTAGTTAGCTAGCTAACGAACCAAACAGGCATAACGTTAGCCTGTTCAGGCCATGGTTAAGGCGAGTTTGGGAGGTTTCCCACCATAGTCCTGTGATTATCTTAAAACCTTTGAACAGTTCCAAAGCCTAATTACTTTGAAAGTCTCACATTTGAAATGTTGTAGCATGAGTTTTCCGTTTTCCCCAAATTGACAGCGATGGCATTTTGGCCTGACTTTCAAATTTGCAAGGTGGAAATGACGGTTTTCAGTTAAGGCAGCATGAATGTGTTTGATGCAGAGAGGAGGATAAATGAGGTTCATAATGCACTGGCGCTGTCTTTCCTTGGGGAAATGGTGAAGGCTGGTGTAGTAGCATAGATGCTTTCGCACCTTATGAGTCATGACGGCCCTAATTGCACACCGCAATAAGGGTAAATAGCCATTTACTGCAGGTGGGATGGACTAAATAGCCCAGTTACCTCCTCATCTCGCTCTTTTTGCGCTCCGTGCCCATATTATTTCCCAGCAGAGTGGCTGAGCTCAGGTGTCTTGCTCCGTGTGCTACACATAACCCAGTTGGTTTGAGGTGGTATTACTATTTTCAAAATAAATTGGCAATTGGCAACAATTTATCTAGAACCCATTTTAAATTTGGAACTTCATACCAATATTGTTCCATATGTAGTATCTATGTGGGGGAAAATTATGTTTGCAGATCAATGACCAAGAAAGAAGCATCTGTTTATGAAAGTAGGATAGTTTTGAGGGGATTTTTTGAACATTATAATTACAAAGTAAAAAGAAATTTAGGCCTCCTAATTTAGAGAAAATTAAATTCGATATGAAGTTCCAAATTGAAGATGTGTTCTTGATAAATTGTTTAAGCCAATTTATCCGTAAGGTCACTGTGAGTGTTCATAATGGCCAAATGTGTTAGTCTCTCCTGCGTCATGGTGCTGCGCAGCCAGGTTTTCAGGCTGAGACAGAGCGCTCAGATGCTGTGACAGATATGGGCAGGGCCAGGGAAAGCCTAATGATCTTCTCCACCTCTGACAGCATGGAGCGGGGTTGGTGCTGCAAAGTTTGCAGGATGGACCCCTTTGCAGGAAAGCCCTCCTCTGTCCCCCGTCCCTACACACAACTATAAAGAATGTGAAGGGGACAAAGGGCCTCCTCACACTGGAGGGCAAAGTTGTTCAGGTATGTTGATTTGTCTTCATCAGAAGAACACACTAATACACTCAGATAAATTACCGTGCTTAATTGTAATTCAGAGATACAAACATTTTAGGTAGACAAAGTAATGCCTACCAGTATTTGAAATGTTTTATTACAGAAAAGCTGTTGCAATGACATGTTTAGGTCTAATTAGACCACTAAGTGATTGAACTTGTTCTTATTTAGCTCTCTGCTGTGAAAAAGGTCCGCAGTGGGAGAGAGGAGGTCCCGCTGCGCGAGCTGAAGCTGCAGCAGGTAAGACCAGAGAACGGGAGGATTGGAGAGGAGGGACAACCTCTGTGGTTTCTAGATAAGGGAAGATAAAATAAGATAACTTTCATATTCTGTGAGTACCTTAGTAGTCTATGGGAGTGTGCTAACTGTCTCTTTCTGCGGCGCTGGTTGTTTATATGTTTACTGTGGTCACTTGTAGGCTGCACATTACAGAGTAATCTCTGGTGCCTTTATAGTTCTGACATCTCATACTGTGTTCTGTACAGGATAAAGCTTCTGCCTCCCTCACGCTGTGGCGGGAAGCTGCAGTCCAGGAGCTGGACCTCGGCAGCCAGTGCAGGATTACCCACTTAAAGTCCAACATGGATGCAGGAGGGGACTTCCTGCACACAACACCCAGCAGCAATGTAGAAGTAAAAAGCATTCTAATTCATCTAATCTAAAAACACATTCTAATCAGAATCAGAATGAGCTTTATTTGCCAAGTCGGTAGGCACATACAAGGAGTTGTTTTCTCTGGTTTAAACATGTAAAAGGCCACATGAAGTTTGGAGGTCTGCAGCAATTGACTCTGCAGAAAGGTCGCCAACCTTCTGCAGAGTCCATTGCTACAGACCTCCAAACCCCGCTCTGTCATTTTACGTGGCCGACCACTTGGTGGCTGAGCTGCTGGCGTTCCCAGTCGCTCCCACTTTGTTCTAACACCACTGACAGCTGACTGTGGGATATTTAGGAGCGAGGAAATGTCTCCACTGGACTTGTTGCACAGGTGGCATCCTATCATGGCACCACGCTGGAATCCACTGAGCTCCTGAGAGCGAGCCATTCTTTCACAGATGCTTGTAGAAGCAGTCTGCATGCCGAGGGGCTTGAATTTCTACACCTGTGGCCATGGAAGTGATGGGAACCCCTGAATTTAATTATCTGGATGAGTGAGTGAATACTGTTGGCAATCTAGTGTATATTATACAGACATAAAATGGCAAATGATCTGACACAATTGAGAAAGAGATTAAAGAAATAAACAAGGAGTAAGAAAGGGGTTTAATATCTAGCTGCAAGGTATTATGGGACATAAGTGCTGTTTGTTTTGGCAGGTGCTGATTGTGACTGATGAGGCAGCTGGAGTGGAGGTGATGGGCGTGATGGAGAGCAGCACAAGGGGGGTGCTGGAGCTCCTCATGTCCAGCACCGAAGTCTTTTATATTTCCCAGGACTTGTGGGAGCCCTTGAAAAGGGTCTTTCTAAAGTCTTTCTAAATATAAAATATATTGGGAAAAAAATCATTAACATTGAGGCAGTGGAAAGACCCTGCCCTCTGGCAGAATAAATTTCATATATATGTATATAGTTTACACATAGTTAATATTGTTTTATGTTCTATTTTTATTAATGACGTTTCTTTGAAAATATAATAAAAATGAATTTAAATCCAGCATTTGGCTCAGTTGTATTGCTGTGGTAATATAGTCTGTGAAGATGAAGTGAAGATAAAAACTCTCCCAACCGAGGCTCAGCTCTGAAATACTACTGACAGGAATTTCAGATGTGAGATGGTGACAGAGGGAGGACACCTGGAAGAAACCCTGGACACAATCAGACTTCAGATTTATTCATCTATTCAATAAAGATATATTTCAGTACTCTGTTTTAACGTAACATATAACAGTACAGATGCACATGTTCATTTATTTGTCATTTCAGTTCAGTTTTATTAACACAGACACAATTAAAAGAAGTAGCTTAGCTAAGGAATCCTACAAAATGCACCGTAACTTCTGTTCAATCCCGAGCACGCACAGAAGTGTGGGAAGAAAAAACTGAGTTTTAACAGGAAGAAACCTCCATCAGAACCAGAACCAGGAAGGGCGGCCATCTGCCTGGAGCAGCTGGGGCTGAGAGGACAGAAAAGAGGGGACAACAAGCAGCGTAACACCAGGCCAGGGACACCTGCTGAGAGAGACGAACAAGTTAATGACAACAATGATGTCACATGTACATGGAGAGGAGAGGTGCATCATGGGAGCTCCCCCAGCAGGCTGGGCCTATAGCAGCAGAACTATGGGATGTTTCAGGCTCAGCTGAGCCATCCCTAACTATAAGCTTCATCAGAAAGGAAAGTTTTAAGCCTGATCTTAAAAGTAGAGAGGGTGTCTGCTTCCTGAAGCCAAACTGGCAGCTGGTTCCACAGAGAGGGGCCTGATAACGGAAGGCTCTGCTCTGCCATTTACACAAAAGGGGGAGATTAACATTATGCAGGACAGGTCCGATCCCTCGGACCTGTCCTGTATATAGCTCATGCAAATTTGACTGTATCCATTGAACTTATGATAGAATCATGCACCGTATTAGTCATTTTGGGGAACTCTGATTAAAGTTTTAATAATGTCTCTTGCTGAGATTACATTTTATAACATTTAAGTCTAACACACCATGTTATTGTGATAAAATTAAAGGTTACGACTCTTAAATAAAAGCTACAAGATGTCCAGGTTACACATATATCAATAAAGATGAAGAAGTGCTCACGCAGTGTTGTGTTCATTCCTACTGATGACAGTCCAGTGAAAATGAGTCGCCCCATGTCATTCTTGGAGGACACCCCGTCAGAGTCTCGTAATGTCTGGAGGACGAGTTTGAGTGACAAATACAAAGCCAGACCCGAGACCCCAGAGTATGAGGAGATGTGCTCGGCTGATTTTGCTGCTAGCTGCAGGTTTGTCAGTGCAGACCACTCAAAGCGTGATGGTGTTTCACCACTTCTGAATGAGCTGGGATTTGTCCAAAGGCGGAAAAATGATAAGCCCTCTGTCATCAGATATTACCAATGTTCCAAGGAGAAACACCCCGAGCAGTTTTATGCCAGATTACTGAGACTGTACCTTCCTCACCGATCCGAGTATGAAATACCAAGTGCCCATCTTCCAACCTACGAGTCTTTGTACAACTCTGGCTGGGTGCAGCTCCCAGGCTCAAACCGTCCTGAGAGCGTGAAAAACATTATACAAACACACAGAGACTAATATGAGAAACACACTGAGGAGATTGAGAATGCACTTGTAGAGTTTGAGGAGAGCAGAGAGCATGTGATGGATGAATGGTGGAATCTGGCTCCTGAATCTGAAGTTGTGATGATGAGCTGCAGCAAAGAGAGCCAGACGATGAGCAGGAACATGTGCCCGACTATTGTCCTCAGTCTGCTGCTGTGACAGAAATGAGAGCCATCAGAGAACCCCCAGCTGTGGATCCAGCTGTGCTGCGGCAGATGTATCAGAACCTGAAGCAGAAGCAGGCCTGTGTGTTCCATGCTATCAGAGACTGCTGCATTAAACTTGTGTGTGGCCTAAATCCAGAGCAGTTTTTCTTTTATGTCAACGGTGGTGCGGGAACAGGAAAGTCCCACCTGATGAAATGCATTTACTCAGAGGCATCTAAGATACTGAGCAAACTGCAGCTACATGCAGAGGAGTTTGACATATCAAAGCCAACTGTTTTACTCTCTTCTTTCACTGGAACTGCAGCTTTCAGCATCTGTGGCACAACACTGCACTCTCTGCTGAAGCTGCCACGCAGTCTGAAAGCACCAATCCAAGGACTCGCTAACCAACTGGATGAACTCAGATCTGAACTTTTTAATGCTCAAATCATCATTATCGCTGAGATCTCCATGGTTTCAAAGCCTCTTTTTGCTTATGTGGACGCAGGACTGAAACAGATCAAAGGCAATCAGAGAGCGTTTGGTGGAATGTCAGTTTTAGCTGTTGGAGATTTCTATCAGCTGCCGCCTGTGCGCCAGTCTAAACCTCTGTGTGTACACGACCCAGCAGATACTGACCTGTGGCAGGAACACTTTCAGATGATCACTCTGACTGAGATCATGAGACAGAAGGATGATGTTGCCTTTGCAGACGTGCTGAACAGGATTGGGGTGAAACCAAAGGCAGACGAGCTGTCTCAGGCTGACAGAGATTTGTTGTCACAGGCCATCACTGAACCAGCTCTTTGTCCCACTGAGCTTCTGCACATTTTCCCCTCCAATAAGTTGGTTGATGAACACAACTCAGCAACACTGGCTTTGTTCCATTCCAACATTATCACGATGGATGCAGATGACTTCCAGAAAGATCCCGAACAGGCAGAATGGCCCGTAAAGACACACCATGTAAGGGAGGCCGAAATGATTTAGCCCACACTCTGAAAGCTGCTGAAGGTGCTCATGTCATGCTCACCAGAAACTTTGACATTCAGAACGGTCTGGTTAACGGTGCTTCTGCCACACTGATGTGCATAGTGACTTCTGAGGATGCTCAACACATCACTAAGCTGGGCCTGAGGATGGATAATCAGACAGGTGTAGCAAGAATCCAGAGTGGAGCTCCAGAATCTGCCAATCTGGTTTACATGGAGAGAGCAGAGGAGAAGCTGAAACAGAACGGAGTGCTGCGTAGACAGTTTCCTGTGAGGCTGGCGTTCTCCTGCACTGTCCATAAAACCCAGGGCCTCACAACACATGCAGCCGTGGTGTCCCTGCAGAAAGTCTCTGAAGCAGGTATGGCTTATGTAGCTCTCAGCAGGGGGACGTCTCTCAGTGGGCTGGATTTACTGGATTTGGATGAAAAGAAAATATACGCCAATGCTGAAGTGAGCGCAGCGCTCCAGACCATGAGACGAGCCGATGTGGATCACATGATGCCTCTTCTTCAGGTGAGAGAAACAGTACACAGGCCCGACACTCTGAGCCTTGTTCAGCACAACACAGAGGGACTGCCATCTCACATCGGTGACATCAGGAGACATCATGAGCTGTGCCTGGCAGATGTCCTGTGTCTGACAGAAACTCACCTGCAGGGCTCCTTTGTTGCAGACAGGCTGCATCTGGACGGCTACAACATGTTCAAGCGCAACAGACACACGTCCTACACTCAGTATCCTCAGATGGCCAGCAGAGCAGGTGGCGGGGTTGCTGTCTATGTGAGAAAGCACATTCAGGTGCGTGAGAGACAGTATTTGCATAATGTGACTGATCTGGAGTTTGTGGCTTTGAAGGTTGAGGCTCCAGTCTGTGCAGTGATTGCAGCTGTGTACAGACCTCCTGACTACAGTCTGAGACCGTTCCTGGAGAACCTGGGAAGCCTTTTGGATGGACTGTCACCCTGTTATTGTGTGTGGAGACTTCAATGAGAATCAGGTACTCAGGTCAACAAAGCCAGTTGTAGATCTGTTTCAGTCTAAGGGATATGTACAGCTGATCACCTCTGCCACCACAGACAGGAACACGCTGCTTGACCTTATTTTCATTTCCCAGCCACAGCGATGTCTCCACTCAGGTGTCATGAGAACGTATTACAGCTATCACAACCCAGTGTTCTGTGTCCTGTCCACCAGGGAACCATGAAGAGGTCGCTGAGTCTTAAAAATCATGACAAATGTAAACAATTACTGCCTGAAGTTCGTAGTTTTGGTGAAGAGATAATAATGTTTTCTTCAGAAAAGTATAAGAAAAGTTTTATCACAAAATCTGAAGAGCTGAAATATGCTATTGATATTTAACTGAATCGGATAATGACTTTTTCCAAATACTGTATTTTTTCTCAATATTGGATGTTTCTCCTCATAAAATATTATTGACAGCTAATATAATACTTATAATATAACCCTCATACCTGATTTAAAACACAACTTAATTTCTGAAAAGGGACATTTTTGTCCCCTTTTAAAACCACCTAAAAACATCATATATTCATATTTTTCCACTTTATTTTTCACAAACCTTTTATTGCACTTCAGTTCTAATCATAACTTCCAAGTTTTCAATTATTTTTAAAAAAAATGAACCCTTTCGATGCCAATTTGAACTTTTTAGCCCAAATTTTCAGCCTTTAGGTGCCAGTATTTTCAAAATATGGAATGCAAAGTGGAATTATTGAGTAGGGATAATTATGGTCCGGGACATAGCTAAAGCGGAACAAGACAAATATTCTCTCTGCCTTCTGCTTCTGCACAAGAGAAACAACAAAGAAAGCCGAGTGCTGCGGAGATAACAGCAGCTGAGTCCAGAACTCATTAATACAACATGAATAACAGGAAAGTCTCTGAGGACATTAAACAGCTTTGGCTTGTTGTCAGATTCGGATCCATTCATTAAGCTAAACTGGTGGTTTGGTGCAGCAAACTGGTCCCAGCAGCTGGACATCAGTGGTTGGACTGGTGGACTACCTCAGTGAAGAGTAGAGGACATCTGGCTCTGCTGGAGACTCTGAAAACAAACACACACAGTTCCAGCTGCAGGAAACACAACTCCAGGAGAAAGGATTGAAGCTGATTATCTCTGGGACGTTCAGGATCAGAGGCTCCCGCATACCTGCAGCTCCCCCTTTCATCCAGGCAGGAAAAGCCAAAGGACTGAGACCAAATACATCAAATGTTGCTGCATACTTGAAATGAAAGTGTTTCTGCAGCCAAAGACATTTGTACTATATTTGCACTTTATATAACTGGATGAGAATCGATAAGCGACATCGATAATGGAACCGGAATTGGTCAATTTCTAACATTTCCCATCCCAAGTCCTGGGAACCTGGTGAGTGTGAAAATGATGCACTGATGGTGGATAAAGCAGTGGGACACGTCCAGCAGTGGAGCTGCAGCAGAGCTGGAGTCCGGTTGGGTTATCTGAGCATAGAGGCTGGAAGCAGGGTGAACAGCTGAGCTGCTTCTGTGCAGAGTTGGGAATAAAGAGCAGCTGTACCTCTGGTCCTGTTGGATCTGATGACTGTTTGTCCAGAAGTGAGGTGGTCTGTCCTGACTGCAGAGTAGACTGCAGCTGTGAGAAGTCTCAGCATCAGAGAACAGACGGGCATCTGCAGGAGGAAGCTGCAGCTGTGCTTTCACATGCACACTTTCTAACTCCACAGGACTATTCTGGCAAAGTTCAGAATACATCTTTAGGCAATACAGTAACATTTGCTTGTTGTGTGGAAATAAACCGTCTAACATGGTCCCAAACCAGCTCAAACTTCATCTCCAAACTAAACATCCGTCACTTCAGAACAAGAACACCAAGTATTTGGTTTGCCTGCATCAACACACTGAGGAACAGGCAACTTTCATGAGAAAAACCTCTGAGGTTTCTCTGAATGTTTGCTACGTGGAAGCTGAACTCAAAGCAAATAAAAGCAGCCACACAGGAGCAGAGGCGTGAATACTACCTGCCTGCAGAGCCTTTGTAATGAGATGCTCGGGCCTAACGCTGCTTAACAAGCAGCTAAAGTTCCTCCGTCAGAGAACACAGTTTCAGACGGAGTTTTAGAGCATCTGAATGAACTGAACACTGACATGAAAACCCGCTCACAAGCACGACAATGGATTCTGCCCAAAGATGCACCTCTGGAAACAACACCTGGAACGGGCCAACCTTGACATGTTCCCCCTCTGAAATGACTGAAATGAAGTGTTGCAGCACTTTGGGGGATAATCAGGTCAGGCCTAGAGAAGGAGCTCACCTCCCAGGAAGGTTTACTCCAGGAGCCTCCAGCCCACTGTTGATCCTGCGGTTCAGAGGAACAACGGACCAGATATTCATCAACGCAGTTACTGAAGGGGTCGTGGGAGTTTGAACACACAGTCCACATGTTTTTGTTGACTTAGAGAAGGCGTATAACCACGTCCCCCGAGGGATCCTGTGAGAGGTGCTGAGTGTGACGTCATGAGGGCGAGTAGAAAGCATGATTTACAGACTAAGACGTGCTGTGTGAGTGTGGCTGAATGTGGCAGGTAGTGTTGAAGCTCTGAGTGCTCATTAAGATCAGAAAAGTGCTGTACAGGAACAGTCCATTTCTACTTTCTGATAAGGTTCTGTGTGGGCGTGGCCTAAAGCCCATCTCTATCTGACACCACTGTCTCTTAGAGTTCCTCAAACATTTCCTGCTGTCGACTTTAGCAGAAAACACCTGAGCTGAAACAAGGTGGGGCGAGGAGTGGTAAAGCCCTGCTGCCCCCCCCACAGACCACTCACACCGTTTATTCTATACACGCTCAGCTGCAGGAGTTTGGATCAAACTGAGCATTTATTTTGCATTCTTTTCACTTAGTTTCTGTCCGCTCTGAGTTGTGTAAAGTTCCTCCTGAAGCAGCTCATCATCATGTGTTTTCCATCCGACCTCAGCCTGAGCTGTTTTAATGTCCCCTCCACTATCAGAAGTTCTCCACAGAGCAGGAACAGTTAAAGGATTTCAGCTGAAGCAGAAAAACACAGCTTCTCTACTTACAGAGCAGCTGCTGAACACTTGTTTCCAGTGTTGTGTCTCTCACTCATTTGGCCAGTTTGAGCTGGTTGTTGAAGCCCCAAATAAAGCCCGCCCTCTTCCTGAGTGGGTCCCTGTGGTTTCTTCTTCTCTTCATACACCAGGGGGCAAAGTTTTTAAAGATACAAGCCATAAACCATTAATATGTCCAAAGTTGAATGAACATGTTGTAAATAATCAGATCAGATAAATCATCTACCTTTAACTGATGTATGACTGAGCATCTGGACGCACGGCTTGGGCTGCGAGCTGAAAGACAGCTGTGACTCAGAGCATCTGAGGGAACTGAACCCATGATGAGTCCAACCCCAGGCAGCGTCCCATCATCCTGAGCTGCTCCTTGTGAGCAGTGTTGTTGAACTTTAAAAGTCGTCTGGTCGTAGTTTCCACGTTCTCTGAGGCTCAAAGCTTTCAGCCGACAGCCTGAGCTGTTCAACTCCACACTGAAGGGTTGAATCCTAAAGTTTCTCTTTTCATTTTGGCTTGATAAATCCCAGCCTGCTCTGAGCTGAACAACCTGCCCTTCCTTTCCTAACAGCCATCAGCATCCACAGGAGCTGAAGCCCCTCCCTCTGCTTCCAGAAGCTGCTCTGCATCTGCCTGAACCGCCCAATCACAGCTTCAGCCTCCTTTCTGAGCTGCTTCCATTCTTCTGTTGGGATGCTGAACTGCAGACTTTATTTCTTTAGGAGCTTTCATCCCTCATCTTGACAAACTAAAAGCTGTTCAGAACCAGTTTGAGCCATTAAATCAAAGAATGAAACTTTCCACCTTAAAGCTTTTCACTCTTTGCTTTGGCCTCTAAAACCTGGAGACATTAGTCTTCCAACATGTTTCCTGTGAAGCAGCTTTGCTCATCAACTGTCTCTGGTTTGTTCAGCTGCTTGGTGTTCTGTCTCATGCTCTGTATCCCAATAAAGGCTCCGACTTGTTGGTTTCAAACTTTGAAGACTGAAAAAATTGAGTGGAATCTGGAAAAGGCTTGAACTCAGTCCCTATGAATAGAAAATGAAAAGAGAAAGTTTAGGATTCAACCTTTCAGTGTGTAGTTGATCCATGTAGTTGTCTTATCCACCAGTGACCTCACATTTCCCCTGATGATCGAGGTAAGAAATGCTTTAAACTTCCTCCTCCTTTTCCTCCATGTTGTTCCTGCTCTGCATCCTAGACGTCTCCTCTTCAGCTCATCCAGATTTGGGGTATTTTTCCAGCCATTTCTTGGGCTTTTGTGAAGCTCAGGCCGTTTCTCAATATACGTTCTTGTCCGTACTTGTGTTCTTGTGTTCTTGTGAAACGTCATCAGTCGCAGCCCAAGTACTGTCCCAATACACAAGTTCGCATTTCGCTGAGAACTGTGAAAGTTCCCGGATGTGTTCTCGACACGCCCATTTTACCGAGGATGCATCGGTAGCTAACTTGTGCTAACTTGTCAGCGCAAATATCCCACTGCATTGTATCCAATGCACTGCGCTCCTACCCGAGCCGAAATCAACAGGCTGAAGCTGATTTCATTTTAGCTCTAAACTCTTTAAATATATCACTTTATCCACGTTTAAAACATTTTGAGGCGAGAAAGTAGCCCTTTAGATCCCGATTTTATCATTAATTTGTCTTAATACCAGCTATTTATAATTTTGTTCGGAAGAATTCTGCACCTCAAACTTGTCAGCGCTTGGATGAAAAAGCCCAGCTGTTTAATCAGAGCAGGCTGCCTCGGGCACGAAGAACGCATCGTCTCAAAACTGAAAACGGAGCATGTGTACTTGTGATCTCCCGAGTTCATTCTTCCGAGGTTGACTAGCAAGAACATTCTCCTCAAGAACACAAGTCTGTTCTTTGCATTCTTGGTATTGAGAAACGGCCTCAGTTACCTGCACCAACAGGTGAACAACTTTCCCGTTGCTACGGTTACGCATCATAACAGATGTGAAAAACTACCAGAGTGACCAGCAGAAGTCCTTCCAGCAGCATCCACACCAGCTCAGAAACATGTTTTAGAAGTTTCTGTTTTCACAGAGAAAATCTGAAGAAGATGCAAAGAATTCTGGAATAATGGTGCTGACCTGGTTTGGTTCCACCTGAACGCACAACATTTCATCCGGAGCCAAAAGCTTCCATCCAATTTGTATCATCAATCTACATTTATAATTAACTAAAGCTGACATATGAGTTTATTATTTTATTTTTTTAACTAAAGAGGAAAACCTCCATTTAACCAGGAGTTACAGCAGATTAAATCTATAAGTTAGTGTAAATATAAATATATATGGCGAAAAACACTAACTTCATGGTCGCACTGGAGGAAACTCAGGTATTCTGCAGAAGCACAGGAGTTCATCCCCTTCAGATTATGAATATCTGACATTGATTCCTGATTTTAAAAGAATCAATGAGAAATCCCCAGTGAGACGACACTGCCACCAGGAGGTCAAATTGGAACATTACACTATTGTTTGGATCCAGCACTGTGTTCTTCAACAACCTTCAGTTTTACAGATGATTACAGAGGTGGAAAAAGTGAACACAAACTACTGAAAAACACTGAAGCACAGAAGCAGCGCTCAGTGTGCTTTGGGAGCAGGAACCCCAGAAAGACTTCTGGGGACTGAGGGTATTTTCCTCATTTTTACGTCCCTTCAGTCATTTGCCTTTTTCAAGCACTTGTTATTACTTATTTGAATTGGCTAATGAGACAATTCTTCATGCTGCTTCCTGATTTTGATTAGTTTCAGGTGTAGTCTGAGTAAGAGGAGAGAATAATGCAAAACAAGAAACTGCAGCACTGATCAGACACGGCTGGATCTCAACAGGAAACACTCACTGAGAACCAGATCTAACGTGTGACTTCCACTGTGAGTCAGCTCAGTTACAAACTGGGTTTAACTTCTGAGGTTGGTCTCTGACTGAGGGACTGTCTCTGTCACGCTCACAGCCCCCCGGCTGCCTCGCCATGTTTTGCCACATATACACAACATGACGGGGTTCATTCGGGGGAGGTGACTTCACTGATGACCATCTGCATACAGGAAGACAGTCCTGCGTAACATTCAGTCGCTACAGCGACTGTCTTGCATTTCTGGTGGCTACTTCCTGTTCAGCCAGGACCGTAGCGCCAGTCGCTAACACACAAAAGTCACCGCTGATCACATCTTTAGGCCAAAGTGGGATTTGTCAGTGAGATTCTCCCACTGTGAGCGGCAGAAAGCACTTTCTAAGAAACTCTTAAGGACATAATAGCTGTGGGGACGTAGTTACCACAAGAACACAATACAACTCCAAGTCTGTGCTGAACATTTTCCACTGAAATGCTCAGGGTACGCCAAACACAGTCAGCTTAAAACTAAAGGGAACAAAAACAGCCGAAGCAGGTTTACATGATCAGCATTTGAGTTTGTAGATACAATCCAATAAAGTATAAGGGTGTCATGTGCACACTCTGCCACCGGGTGTTCTGGGTAAGTTGTGTAGCCGTCGGGGCAGGAGAAGAAGAAGAAGAAGAAGCGTTGTGGACTAAAACAATGTGAGCAGCGCGACTGAAAGCATCTGAGATTACAGCAGAATGTCTGTTTGGTAAATCTGCTCAGTACCTGATTGTGTGAGTAACTGAGCAGTTGTAGAAGCAACAAACAGATCAGTTCAGTTTTCTCGTGTTCAACGGTTCAATTCAAAGTATCGTTAGCCTGCTTAGCTGCCTTTTCCCTCAGTGCAGCCATGACGTTTGGACTAAAATGCGTTCACACATCTGAGTCCAACACAACAGACATTTGAAAGAGTTTCACAGCTTGAAGTTGAGCCTCGTGCCCTTTTAGTGTTGGAACAGCCTTAACTTTCAGCTTCAGTCATGAGCATCATACAGCTGTCTGGGAAGTACAGGGAACAACTCCAAACCTTTTTCAGACTGCGTTAAAGATTTCTGGGTCTTTGGGGAAGATGATAAGGGTCAACTTTCCCTAGTAACCAAACACACATTTTCTTCAAAAATATCAGTGTAGCAAGAACAGGAAAAGCATGACAAAAGTTAACATCTGACCTTTAATGAACTGCAGAACAATAAAATACAGAGGATACATAAGATTTTTAATCTGAACAAATGCAAGGCTTCTGATTGGTAGTTCCTGTTGCTGCTCTCAGGTGAATGTTTGCTTATCTGCTGTAAAAATTGTTGTTGATTTAAGCCAATCATTTCTCTGCAGTGTGACTACGTTGGTGTCTCTTTAGACTACCTAATCCAGTGAAAGCTGCCCCACACTGACCACAGATGAAAGGTTTCTCTCCTGTGTGAATATGTTGGTGTGTCGTTAGATTACCTAATCTAGTGAAAGCTGCCCCACACTGGTCACAGCTGAACGGCTTCTCTCCTGAGTGAATACGTTGGTGTTTCTTTAGATTACCTAATTGAGTGAAAGCTGCCCCACACTGACCACAGCTGTAAGGCTTCTCTCCTGTGTGAATACGTTGGTGTTTCTTTAGATCAGATAATTGAGTGAAAGCTGCCCCACACTGACCACAGCTGTAAGGCTTCTCTCCTGTGTGTATACGTTGGTGTCTCTTTAGATTACCTAATCCAGTGAAAACTGCCCCACACTGGTCACAGCTGAAAGGTTTCTCTCCTGTGTGAATAAATTGGTGTGTCTTTAGATTACCTAATCTAGTGAAAGCTGCCCCACACTGACCACAGCTGTAAGGCTTCTCTCCTGTGTGTATACGTTGGTGTGTCTTTAGACTACCTAATGTAGTGAAAGCTGCCCCACACTGACCACAGCTGAAAGGCTTCTCTCCTGTGTGTATACGTTGGTGTGTCTTTAGACTACCTAATGTAGTGAAAGCTGCCCCACACTGACCACAGCTGAAAGGCTTCTCTCCTGTGTGTATACGTTGGTGTGTCTTTAGACTACCTAATGTAGTGAAAGCTGCCCCACACTGACCACAGCTGAAAGGCTTCTCTCCAGTATGAAGCTTCTGATGATACCTCAGATTTGATCGTTTGATAACTTTCCCACAGTCCTTACAGCAGTGCCATCTGGATCCCTCTTGGGCTTCATGTTTCTGCAATGACAGAAAGGAAGAAGACTTAGATCCTTTTGAAGTTCACACAAAAGATTTATCTAAGCTAACCTACGCTAACCAACATATTCTAACTGGACCTGGACAGGCCGAGCCACACAGGTCTCAATATCTCAGATCAAACGTGAATGCTGAGGGTGCGTTTATAAGTGCCCTCAGCTATCAGCACTGTGCTCTGATGTGTTCTGCACACGTTCAGCTTTTTAAGCAGTAAACTCTTGCTTTTTGCTCTTTCACTAATTCTTTTTGTCATGATGAAACTGAAAAGGAACTTGAGCTACAATATTTCTAAATGATGGAAGGAACCAGAGTCTTGTCCAAGTTGTTCACTTAAACACCATGTAGAGGTTGGGCTGAAAAAGGTTGATGGCCGCTGGTTTAAAGGAATAAAAGTAACAGTGGTGGTAATACATGACATTCTTTACACTTAACCTACTTGATGTGGTTCAACACTTTAAGTACCTCGGGGTAATCTTTGATTCTAATCTTAATTTTAAGCAACACTTTAAAAAAGTCACAAATACAATTAAATTTAACTTATCAAATTTCAAACATGCGAGACCCTTCCTGACTATGGAGTCAGCAAAGACTTCTACGCATGCAGTGATACTTCCTCGTATTTCCTGCTGTTATACAACATGGTCACATACATCAGAGTGCAAAATCTTGGACTTTGATAGCTATCAGCTGTTTTTGGATGTCTGTCTCATCTTTCAGGTTTCCAAAGGATTAGCCCCTCCACTATTACAGGATTTCATAAAGACAGAATCCTCTACAGTAAACACCAGAGCACTAGAGGAGACTGATGTGCAATGATGCAGGACTAAGTTTGGCCAAGTGGTGGAGTCCATCAGAGGAACAGTGCTGGAACACACTGCCAACTCGTGTTAGAAACTGGGACAATTCCACCACCTTTAAAAAGACCCTTAAACAGTGGTTGAAAACAGCCAGAGCTGCTCTCATGGGTCACCTCTGCGTCTTTTCTCTTTTGTGTACGGACGCTTAACTTTGATGTGAATCTTTCAAAAGATTCCCTGGAAGCGTGGAAGCTTGCTAGCTTCAGCGTCGCGTTAGATTAGCTCAACCGAAAGAAGACGGCTGGCGAAATTCACGAAAGGTTGGTATCATGTGCGCCTCTATAAAATCATACATTAAAAAGTCCTATAAAAATAATTTATATTTTTAATACAATGTTGTCCCAACCCGACCCACAGCAAACAAGCGATTACGCCTTCTTTATAAAGTTAACTAGTCGCAAGTTTGCCGTAAAAAAAAAAAAAAAAAAAAGTAGTTGAGTTGTCGAGGTCAAAACTCTAGCAGCTGTGAATCAAATAAAGTAGGTTTTTTAAACTCTTACACTGAATGTTTGCTGCTTCAGTCCAGACGAGTATTGAAAAATATTTTCTGCGATTGAAAAAGAGACGTGCGTGTTGAGGATGAGGAGCAGCCTGAACCGGAGGTATCAGTCTGAAACAGCTGAACAGTCCGACCAGTGTAATTAGCTATGTTATTCATTTGTTTACAATGAAGATGTGAATATTAATACAATAAAGTTCTGTGTGACCAATTATAAACGAAGGAATTATTTTGAAGAATTGTTATTTCTAAACCCCCCCGTGGCCCACCACCACACATTGCCTTCACATCTGTGGGAAACACTGAGTGTCCTAACCAGTGGCGGCTCCTGACATTTTTTTTAGGTAGTGCAATTTCCAGTCTGTGAAAGCTGCATCAGAGTGAGCTGTGCGAAGCTGAACCGATTGCACTGATGCAAACCTGTTATGTTCCCACACAGGAAATAAAATGTCCAATCGTCCAGAAACTCCTTGTTTTCCTTAAATAAACACAACGCAGAGTCGAGGGGTTATTTGGTCTGCCAAATAACCAAAGTGACTGCAATTTCCCCCCCGTTATGTCCATAAGTACCATCAAAGTCCATAGGACTGAGGTATATTTGTCTAGGTAGCATAATTTATTGTAATCATTTTTAGTTATTTTTTGCATAATTTGCCAATCAGTTAGTATTACACCTTAACCATTATTTATTTATTTTCCTCATATTGTTCCAGGATTCTATGAAATAGGTAAACACACAAGCTCTTAATGATAAGATTCATTCAATTTTCATTCTAAAGAATGTAATTAAAATGACAGCATATAAATCCAAGTCAAGTGTTTATTGAAGTTTTGGAAAATATGACTTAGAAAAGCATAACCAGTTGTCAAACATGGTTAAGTGCAGCTTACTTATGTGAGATTTCTCTCTTTTTTAAATGTAATACTGCACCATTAACAATGAATGTGTCATTATACATTCTGCTATCATTGTCAACATTATATAAAAGATTTAAATCATTACAAGTCAATGACTGAGCACAAAAGTTATTTAGCTACATCAAATACTACCTCGAAAAATAGCAGGGTTGGTGGAGCCCTCTGTTTCATCTTTGCTTCGCAAGGCGAGCTCGAAAATCCCGCAAAATTCTTCCAAACTTCTTCGTAGAATGTTTTTTTTTTTTCTTTATTGAAAACCACAACGTTACAACAACAACGTAGTAGGGCTGGCACGGTATATGTATTCGTACCGAACCGTCACGGTACGGGGGTCGCGGTTCGGTACGCGCATTTCCACGCAGAATACACACGGTACGGAAGTTTTCTGAACGCGGAACTGTTATTTTGCAAGAGTTTCCTTCAGGACCCATTTAAACACTGCCACATGCAAGCTCTGATTGGTCCGTAGAGATATACGCTTTCGGACAGAGTAGTTATAAGAACGCAGTTATCAGAACTGTCCTACTCGAATTTCGTTCTGATAACTGTCCTTCCCCAGCGGAGCTGTTTCAGTCTTCATTCGCACATGAGTCGGGACTGATGCGGCGCGCGCAGCCGTCTGCGTCAGTGACGTGTTAGCCGTTAGCCGTTTAGCGCTACATTAAAAAACAAAACAAAACCGGTAAAAGTAGAAAAAACACCACCAAGAAGCTAATATGGAGAGCGGGGAGGCCACCGTGTTCATGGTCTGCATGATGGTGATATTAATCATGGACAATCACATCAGGCGTCTAATATCGAGGCTGGAAGAGCTCACAGAGTCTCAGGATCAAGCGCAGGCGATACTTCTTCGTTTCACGAAGGAAGAAAGGAGAGCAGCGCGCCGCAGACAAAGGAGACCAGTGTAAGTTTAACTTATTAAACACGCGCCGGTTCTGTCTGTGTGGTATGATGAAACATTTCAGCCGTGATAGCATGACATGGGGCGTAGCTACCGACCACCACACACCTACGTCAGATGTGTATGTGTTCTATAGAACCATGAAAAGACCCGACCAATTACGTCTCCCAAATGTATTACAGTAACCCCTGGATAGAATACATGCAGAGCAAAAAAATTACAGAAGCAATTGGAATTTACATCTTATCTGCTATGCGCCCATATTCCACTGTAGAAGAGGCAGGATTCAGATATCTATTACATGTGCTCGAACCTCGCTACACGCCTCATTCGGCACTGTACCGAAAATGTACCGAACCGTAGGGTCCGTACCGAGGTACGTACCGAACCGTGAGTTTTTTGTACCGTTCCACCCCTACAACGTAGAATGTTTTTTTTTTCAACGTAGAATGTTCATGGTCCCGCGCAACAGACATATGACGAAAGCACGTTGTGCGTCGTTTGTGCGAGCACATAAACCCTCATAGAAAATGCATTGGGAGCAGGATTTTTGAAAAAAACTGACGGACCATTCATGTCAATGGGAACTTCCTGGTGCAAATTCGACCCTGACAGAAATCGATGGGCGTAGCAACACCAGGCGGGACCTTAATCTGATTGGACAATGACATATACAACCAGTTTGCCTAGTAGATCAGTCCCGCCTTAGCAACTAGATTAAAAAAAAAACAAAACTCCGTGTTTGGTAGTGCGTCGCACAAATCGCCCCTATGGAGGAGCCGCCACTGGTCCTAACCAAATAAATAAGAAATAAAATAAAAACGTCCTCCACACTGACCTGTGGCCCGGCGGACCCAGAGGATGAGCCGGCTCTGTTCCTGGTGGAGGGGTTCAGCTCCTGGTTCAGCTCCTGGTTCAGCTCCTGGCTCTGCTCCTGGTTCTGCTCCTGATTCAGCTCCTGGTTCTGCTCCTGGTTCTGCTCCTGCTTCAGCTCCTGCTTCAGCTCCTGGTTCTGCTCCTGGTTCTGCTCCTGCTTCAGCTCCTGCTTCAGCTCCTGCTTCTGCATCAGCTCCTGGTTCTGCTCCTGTTTCTGCTCCTGCATCAGTTCCTGCATCAGCTCCTGGTTCAGCTCCTGCTTCAGCTGCTCCATTCTGGTTCTCCGACTGATGGACTCTGCAACAATCAGCACATACGATAAGATACAGTTGTGGCGTGCAGCGTGTTAAACCACACCCACTTTTCTTCTTCTCTTGATAACCTTTCTGCACAGTTTTTAACCATCCAGTCACATTCCATCAAACTCAATACTGTGCTTTTTATTTAAATCCCTGTGAACTGTAAAATGCTTCTTTAAAGACCCACTAAGGTCACAGTTCAAAATATTTGTAGCTTTTTGATCAAATTCAGAAAAAAATTTAATAATATACTCTGTAAACTGACACCCACTGTGTGCAATATCCCATAAATCTCATCTGAGTCAGTGGAACACCATCAACTTAAATCATTTTACTACATTAAGACAATGATCCTGTTTGAGGAAAGGGTCCCAATATCATCCCAAAGACTGAGGTTCAGATTCTCTCCGTTTCTAAACCTGTTCTCATTTCCAGAACCTTTTTATCATGTGCTCAGTCCTTGTTGATTCGTGGATAAAAGAAAATATTGGATATGTAAAGGAAACTGAATAATGAAGCTTTCATGAGACACGTCTGAAGAGGACAGTCAGACTGTCTTTTAATGGGCTTCTGAGTGTAAATCTGAGAAATCAGACACTGATACTGAGGAGAACTGGATTTCTACTGCTCCTGTTATACTTTCCTGGATCACCAACAAGTCTTTATAATAATGCTATGACTCCTCTTCACACAACTTAAACTCTTAATGTAATTAAAGTATTTATATTGACCATAATTAAGTCATTTTAAGATCTAATCATGAAATATGGCATATTGTGTACGTTAAACACATCAAACACATCGCTGCACACTTCTATCCAAAAGCCAAATGATACTCAGATAAGTCTGGAAAGAACCATTCTACATTTGACATTGATCATCAAACTTTTTAAATCACAAAAGATTTCAGCAAAACTATAGAAAGAAGTTAAGAAAACTGCAGCTTTAGTGGAAAATGTGACAGGATGGTCAAAAACTGCCCCAAAAGGTTAAAAAAGAGGAAGAAAAGGGCCTAGAAGTATGTTTCACACACAGCTAAAAGGAGAAAGCTCCATCTTATTTGGCGGTTAACGGTTAACGATCGTTAGCATTAGCATTAGCGGGACGTGCTAACTGTGAATAGCAGCTAGGTTATTTGAACTTTTTACTCTCTGCTGCATGTTCTGACTGCCCGTGTCCAGGAGCAGGAATCAAACCAATGGCACAGAGCAATTTGAAGACATTTCTGCTAACGTCTAACCACTAAATTCATCCTTTTTCTGGACTCACCTGCTTGTAGCTTTCTGTTGCTATTTTCATAGGTATAGAATGTCTCGTCCGCGTTGCTGGGCAACGGAGTGGAACGTCTGCAGATGGCCGCCATCTTACCACTGACAACATTGTGTTGATGGTGAAACATTCAAACGTTCAAGACATAACTTGCTTAATTCTCAAATGTTTAGGTTATTATGAACATCAAAGTAGTAAGCTAATTATCACACTACAGACGAAGTCCATATATTTTTTTTTAATAAAAAGTAAATATTTCACGTTTATTTGCCCCATGACTCAACTTTATTTATCCCTTGGGATGACTCCCTCAGGGAAATTCAAGTCCCCAGTAGCTCCAATCACACACATAGGATCTCTGTAAATCTAAAATACAGTATAATATAGAATAATTAATATAATATATAATTAATATAGACTAATCTAAAACAAAGTGTAAAAAAGAATATAGGCTATACAAGATATAGAAAGTAAAGAGAGTTAAATAAAATAAGTTATAGCACTATGTTTGAGTTATTGCCCAAATTGCACTACACTTGTGTTAATTACACATTGTATGCACATAGTCTGACCATAAATTGATAACCCAGATAGCAAGCTGACATTGAAATGGTATTGTTTTTCCATCTGAATCATCAGAATGGTTGACATTAAAATCTTGATGGAAAATAAATGTTGAATCACTACTGGAAAACTGATGAAAACCCGACACAACATAATGTTGACCTCAGTGATATTGAAACAACATTGATACATAGTTATCCTTAGTATGATTGATGCATCATTGATATTTGGTTTACCGGGTGATAATGGTAATGTTGAAAAGTCATTGATTTTGAGTTGATCGGGAAATCAGGAAATGTCGAAAAGCCATCGACTTATAGTTGACCGGGAAAGATGATCGAAAAGTCATGGATTTATAGTTGACCGGGAGACCATCATGTGGTAGACCGGCGGTACTGCACCCCATCCCATTCATTTCGGAATCAATTTCAGGTAAGAAAGCACTTTGATTTAATCTTTTGAATGCTGAACTGCACTACACAGTTAAATGTATAGTTTACATGGTGCATAGGCTAGATACTGTCATAGCATTCTGTTATAAATCAAGCAGAATTCCTCCGATCAACAACACTGCAAGTTGTCAAAAGCAAGTTAACTGCAGGCTTCATAAACACCCTGACGAAATAGTCAGTTAGCTAACAATGCTTTATTCACCGGTTTATTTCCCAGCAAGGGGTGTTACAGTATATCTGCATATCCTTGCCCTACCTTTAGCTAGGATCAGCGATCAAAGAGGCAAGGTGTCTAAAAAAACGATTGAATAGGCTACACAACTATCAGAAGATTGACGTGAATTCAACGTTGTCTGGATGAATAAGTTAGCATGCGCTAGCAACACATCAGCTTGCGTGATGCCTGGATAGTGGCTGTCACTATCTTCTCGTCGTTTTTTTATTAATTAGTGGTTTATTGATTCAGAATTAAATTGCTGTTTACTGACACTGTGATTTACTTTTTCTCTTTTTTCAGATCATTAATCCACATCGTCAAGTAAGCAAGTCCTCAGTTTAATAAGCTTCATCTTAAAATATGGATAGGATATTCTATGTCTATGTTTGAGGGAAAGATAGCTACCACACACACATAATGTTTCTGTCTACATGGCCTATATGCTTATATCCTTCACAGGCAGAAGTCTGCTATGCTAAACTAAAATGTATTTTTTGCTTGTTTTTTTTTTTTATTTTAGATGCCCTGACTCAACGACTGAGTACAGTGAACCCTCATTTTTCGCGGGGGTTACGTTCCAAAAAGAACCCGTGATAGGCGAAATCCGTGAAGTAGAAACCTTTTTTTTTTACAATTTTTATACAATGAAATACTGCATAATGCATTGAAACCAAATAACAAAACCTTTTTACAGGCCCAAGCATTTGTTTAACAAATAAAAGTACTGTATAAACGTTTTTTTTTGTTTTTTTTTACAAATAACTACTGTAGCCTACTGTAAAATAATCATTTTCATCATCAATACGAGCTGAAGGCTTCAAATTGCGGAGATCAGCGCCGCCTCACCGCGACCCGAGTCATTGGATTAGAACAGGAGAAAATGAAAAATGATTTTGAAAAAAAATACAAAGTACAGTGGGACAAATAGTGGCTCACGTGTATTTCACTGCTCTTCTGACTGAGCCGCTGCATCCTGACCCCGCTCTGTAGCGTTTTTTTCTTCTAAAGCCCGCGGTGCAGGTGTGTTTTTTTGAGAGAAGGACATCGTTATCGGTAGTTGTTGTCGCTCTTTTTTCTTCAGGGCAAAAAGATTTATATATACCGACATGCCACCATCGATTATGTTTGAGAACTGTAATGAACGTGTACGTGTACATATTAAACCGCAACGTTATTGACACACAGGTAGAGAAGAAGCGAGAGACTGTTTAGCCAATCAGAATGCAGAACACAATGCACGATGCAAATCCGTGAAGCAGCGAGACCGTGAAAGATGAACCGCGTTATAGCGAGGGTTCACTGTGCTGCAAATACATGAATTCGCACAAGCTGTGCAGAAGTGGCTGCGCTACGCTCCAGACCGGGCGGGGGGATCTGGACGACGGCCACTGCAGGAGATAGCCTCGCGCATTAAAAGAAAAATGCAATAAAAACGATTGTTTGATTGTTTAAAAAAATGGATGGGGTGTTATTTGTGCTAGGCGATATAGCCTACAGGCTTAGTCTGCTGTAGTTTCTATATTTTGCTCATAGCCCATCCAGGCTGTAGATAGCAGGATTAATAATAATAAATTTGTTTTATATAGCGCCTTTCATGGTACTCAAGGTCGCTTTACAAAATATTAATGTTAATAGTCTAATAATAATGTTTTTAATATATTAATTTAGACCTTTTTAGATTAAACCTGTGGTATAGGCATAGGTTACTAAAATACCATTGAAGTTTTGTTGATGTGCTGGGATTTCAACATTGTTTCAATATCCATTGTAATCGAAATATCAGTGAAATCTTGTTGATCTCTAGGTATGATTTCAATGTTGTTTCAATGATAATGGAGGGTGCAAAATGTTGTTGAATCAACATCAGAGTTCGACGTTGATTCAATGGCTTTATCGTTGACAGCGGGATGTTGATTTAACATCGTTTCAATGACTATTTGCTATCTGGGTAGTCTTCTGAGGAGGAAGTCTACAACTCACTAAATAATAAGCACTTGCAGAGATGTTTCCAGGTTCAACAAAAGGTTTGAATTCATTTGCATAAACAGAAATATTCTCCGTGGTTGACTTCAAACAATGACGGAATAAAGACTTAATTTAGTAGTTGACAAAACTGTGTCACTCCTTCAACACAAAAGGCAGACAAAGGAAAATCAGCTGTCCTCTCTATCCTATCATGGAGAATGGCCTGACTAGAGGCGGGGGGGGGGAGCAAGAGCATCCTGGAGGGGACACTAGTTGTAAAAGATTTTATTAATGCATAACGATGCTTATATTATAAGACTGAAACATCCTTGAATAGCAGATCACTGTAAAAACATACATATAATATTGTGATTATGTCAGTGGGACAACAATTTTGTAAAGGCAACTTTACATTTCTTTTAAAATTTTCAAAAAATCTAATGTAAACATAAAGAGCAACCTGAAAACAAGACATAGCATGTTACCTGGATGGAAAACCATGTGTCTCTACAGCCTGAAGGAAGAAATCTTGGGTTGTTGATGCCTTATTGTCAGAGATGTATAGTAACGAAGTAGAACTACTTCACTACTCTACTTAAGTACTAAAATGCTGTATCTGTACTCTACTGGAGTATTATTTTTTTCTCCTACTTCCACTTTTACTTCAGTACATATTTTCAATGAGTTTAGTACTTTTACTCCGATACATTTTTTATGTGCTGCATCGTTACTCGTTATTATAAACACACACACACACACATAAAAACGTACACACATTCATGCACAAACACACCCACACGCATACAAACACGCAAACATACATATAAAAACACACACAGAGAGACACACAAGCATGCACACAGTTTAAGAAGGGGAAAAGTTGTAGAGAAAAAAAAAGCACAAGCAGGAAAGAGGGATGCTTTAAATGGAGAGGGGACATGCTTGATCTGTTTGTTCACAAAGAGTTAAGCCCAGTGTTTCAAGGTGCTCTTGTAAATTCCGCTGTACTGCTGTTACAGCCAAACATTTTGAATATTATAAACAATTTGATTTTCAAACTTTCGACTGATTTCTTTAATAACTACACTACACAATACTTTTACTTTCAGTACTTGAGAAGTAATTTTAAAAATAAACTACTTGCAATACTTAAATACAAAACATGTTTAATACTTTAGTACTTCCACTTAAGTACGGTTTTTAAAGAGCACTTGTACTTCTACTCAAGTCACTTTTTTGAATCACTAGTACTTTATTCATGTATGCTCATTGTTATTGGCAGCATGTAGGTACATGATCTTTGTGAGGATTTGGAAAACATAAACACCACAGAAATACATTATTAAACATTAACTGCAATAATATAAAAACAATAAATGAATGAAATGTTGGGAAGCTGGGAATGACCTCACAGCCGAGTTATCAGCGTTCCAGTTACTGCGTCCACCAAAGCTATTCTTGCGCTCGCCTTGTCCGAATATAAACAACTTGTGATCTACCAGGCTAATGTTAGCACGGCCTGCTTTGTAGTTTGCGTGTACCCGACTCCCGAGTACAACTTGAACGCACCATGAGCAGAGGGAGTGAAACGGGGAGGGACGTGGGGACCAGTGACGCGCGGGTCGACGAAAAAACATCCCGCAACCGACCGCTTTTTCCACTAACCCGCCCGTTAACTCAGACCGCAAGAAATATTTATGAAAAAATGTTGACCCGACCCGCTTCCCGTCCCGCTTTTAAAAAAAGTAGCCAATGGTCTTAATGAACATCCTAGTGTCATTGGCAACGCACAATGGACCTCATATAGCCTACCTGCATTCATTTTTAAGGTGTTAAAATTGTAAGATGGCATTGCTTGTAAGTTTATGTTGACAAACTTTCCCTGCTTCAGCATTCAAGTTAAATTAGCACTCAGCATCCAAAAAAATGCAATAGAGGTAGCCTTCCCACAACAATTGGCTATAGGCAACTTCACAGGAGGTGCACATGACAAAGCCTGCACTTTGCTCATCATCTTTGATGATCTCGGCGAATGAGTCCCAAACCTTACTTTTTCTGCGTGTGTGTTTGCGGAGCTTCCATTCTCCCAACTTGACTTTCTCTCTTGCCGTCTCCATACCTACTGTACTTCTGACCACGTACGTCATCTCTGCGGAAGTTATTCAGACGATAAAGTGTATTTATTTAATAGAACATTGTGTCTACTGTTTGAATTACAAACGTTTACCACGTTATTTTTTAATGTTTATCTCAAACGACAAAACGACCCGACTGATTGCAACCCGAATATCATTAAAAATATTTTTTTATGACCCGCAACTGCGGGTGACCACGGATGCCTGCAGGCGCCCGCTGGCTTTGGGTCAGCCCGCGCATCACTGGTGGGGACGGATGACAGGCAGGAAGCTTGGCAAATCATTTAATCGGTCCGAATAAAATGATTGGTCAGACTTCTATCAGAAATATATGAGAATTGAACATATGGTGGATTGCTTTTACATTTTAGTGTGCCATAAGCTTATTAGGAGCATTTTAAGATTACAAAAGAAAAGTGTAAAAATGCCAGAAAGGTAAGTATAGCTTTAAGGAAATTACATTGAATATTATATCACACACTTTAATCTCCATGGGGACACTGACCTTTCTTGAAAAGCCATCTATTCCACCAAACATTACCACACCATATCTTCAAAATAAAAATGTATCAATTGTTTAATGCAGCTACTGTACATCGTGGTCCATTACACCAGTAGAATCCAGAAATCTGGAGAATGTATGCCATAGACCATTTTTTAAATCCATCCATTATCTATACCGCTGAATCCGTCGATCGGGTCGCGGGGGGGCTGGAACCTATCCCAACAGTCAATGGGCGAGAGGCAGGGGACACCCTGGACAGGCCGCCAGTCATTTTTGAAATCGATATGTAAATATATAATGTCTATGTGATGTCCTTTGCTGTCAACTTACCTGATAAACTTGTGGTTGGTATCTATATGTACGAGCGACAGAGGACCTGCGACATTGTAGGTCCTTCTCACAACACATCCGAGGCTTGTCATTCTCTGTAGTATTCCTAGACTATCAACCCGGTGCATCGAATCCCACACTCTTGTCCACTCTGTGGCCTAAAGCCCTCAGACGGCCTTTTACCATTCTGTGACCTATAGGAAGATTAGTGAAAACAATTGTTATTTAAGATCTATTGATTGATAATTATGTGAACAAACCATTAAGCCATTTAACTTTTTCTCAGGTTAGGGTTTTCTCAGGTATACATGCTATGATGAAAATTGTTATGATAATGTCCAGGACTTTCCACTAAGGCACAGACTAGCCCGCCATATTAAATAAGTAGCCAGCTGGGGCGCGGCTGTTGGGGTTAGGTTACGTCATAGCCATGATCATGTACACTGATGAAATGAATGAAAATACACTCTCACGTGTCGCAGGTGGTGCTAATTGAACGCTTGAAGAAAAGACTGGATTACCGGTAGGACAACGTTGGGCTAAACGATGCGATGCGGTTAGGCTTTCTTTTGGCATCTGTCTTTTGCATACGCACTGATTACACTGAAATTTTGCAGTGGATAGCCTGAGTAACTGGCATGCCGGGGGCCACGGATGAGTTTTTCTTACTTGTGAGCAATGAAGTCGGCGGTGATCAGAGTAATTTGTGGTTATTATCAGTATAAGCAGAGCGAATCACAACTTTAATGGAGTGCGGTTCAGTTTGGCATTATTGTTAGTCTGTTAGAAAAACATTTAATTTTATTAAAATCGATCGAAACTAATAATTATAGCCTATAGGCAATAAAAATAAGTCATTAAAGTAGCCGGCTAGACTTAATTGTGTTTCCTATATGGCCGCCAGCTGGCGCTTGTGGAAAACCCTGTCATTTCAAAAGTTACTATTGTGGCACACATTTTTTTTTAATGCTATGGACAAGTGCATGATCATGATGATTCAAAGAAAATCTTTCTGTAAAAAGCACCAACCCAAATTCGGGGAGTCATGCTTGATGGCAGAGACCAAGCTGTCAAGTTCATCATCTGTCATTTTACTGTAGCCTTCCCTTTTTGAGAGGCCCCACTGTCGCATTCTGCGTTTGAGTGTGCTCACTGATACACCCAGCAGTTTGGAAATACAGGGGACAGAGAGGTCGATTTCAATCAAATGCTGGAGGTGGTCTTTGGAAATAACCAACTTTGGACACCCCCTTTCTCCAGCAGTCCTGTCCACTACGACTGCTTTTCTTCTCCCATCTAATTCAGTGATGATGAGGGTGTGCAGCTGAAAAAGACCTTTAAATACCTAAAAGAAAGAAGGAAGAACATTTTCATTTGTCACTGCAGTCAGTGGACCTTATTTATCAAAGTGGTGTAACATTAAATCCAAGAATACAATAGTTTTTTTTATCTTTGGCATTTAACTTATGTCTGTGGACTGATTGGAACATGTGAACAAGATACATAAATGTCTGAATTGGCTGTAAATATTAGACCAACCTGGGGGCTTTCCATGACTATTGCAGGTTTTATCAAAACCTAGGAACCCTGCAGAATAACCAAGCCACATCGCACAAACACCATTTAACTTACCTCCTGTGTGAAGTCTACGTGAGCAGAGAGTGACATAATCAGAGTCATTTCACTCATGCATATGAACTCGAGATAGTCCAGGTCCAAGGGCAGTCGCTGCAATGCCTGCTCCAACCTGGACTGCAGTCGGTCCAGAATATGCCTGCCCAGAATATGCCTGCCCTCCATCACGTCCTGCCAAAGAGGAATTGAAGAGGTTATCATTTATACCTCCCCCCATAAGCAAGTGTATAATACATTCTGTGCAATTTATAAACTGCAAAAATATACAGATGTAGCCTATCTATCATAAAATCTAAACATTAGCAACACCAAATAGACTCCTGTGGGAGTATCCATCACAAAAGGTACGCTGCCTGTCAGGTAGGGATATAACGGTTGTAGCGTTATTGGGCATTTATATATGAATCAAATATAAGGATTTATAAGACGTTCTCACTGTCTCAAATAAACCTTAAACCTCGAATTTAGGGCACCACCTCGCTGATATTTAACTTGCTTTAAGTTACAGTTCAGGGAGGACGACTGTTAAAATCTTACGATCCTGGTATGTTAACTTAATAATCAATTTAATAATCAATTAATAATCAATTAATAATAAGTCTCATATCTCGCTACTTTCGTGAAAGTTCTCATTTGGTTGGACAGACATTACGTAAAGGAAGCATACGACACAATCTGTGATTATAACATATATATAGATATATGAACTGTTTATTACAATGATATGATCTTAGACATGAACCTTTAAACAAACAGGAGATGCATTGAATATGGGTGATTATGTAAAACACTTAGTGAATGGAAAATAAAATATGGGGAATGGAGAGATACTGGATGTATTCAAATAGGTTGGCTGACTATTTGACGCTGAATACTGACATTTCGGATTAATTTATCATTCTGTGAAAGCCTCGAGACATCCATCAAACCCACTTTAAGGTGAAAACGGGTCGGTCTTACTGTGCTGAAGTTCTGTTTAGTCAGCTCGGAACACGGCAGCGGCCACGCGGGGTCCGGGGGGATTTCTCCTCTGCTCTCTGGGCCTTCCTGGTTGTGGTGGCTGACTTTAGCGGACTTCTCAGTTGCTTCTTTCACCGGGAAACGGGAACGATGGTGCCGAGGGCTGTGGTTAGATGATCGAATCCTCCGAGTGTCAGAGTTGGTCCGTTGCTTCTCTGATGAAGTGAACTTAAGTCCACGGAAGATTAATAAAAACAAAAAGCAAGAGTTTAGTGCTTAAAAAGCTGAACGTGTGCAGAACACATCAGAGCACAGTGCTGATAGCTGAGGGCACTTATAAACGCACCCTCAGCGTTAACGTTTGATATGAGATATTGAGACCTGTGTGGCTCGGCCTGTCCAGGTCCAGTTAGAATATGTTGGTTAGCGTAGGTTAGCTTTGATAAATCTTTTGTGTGAACTTCAAAAGGATCTAAGTCTTCTTCCTCTCTGTCATTGCAGAAACATGGAGCCCAAGAGGGATCCAGATGGCACTGCTATAAGGACTGTGGGAAAGTTATCAAACGATCAAATCTTAGGTATCATCAGAGGCTTCATACTGGAGTGAAGCCTTACAGCTGTGGTCAGTGTGGGGCAGCTTTCACTCAATTAGCTAATCTAAAGAAACACCAACGTATACACACAGGAGAGAAGCCATACAGCTGTGGTCAGTGTGGGGCAGCTTTCACTGTATTAGGTAGTCTAAAGACGCACCAACGTATTCATACAGGAGAGAAACCATACAGCTGTGATCAGTGTGGGGCAGCTTTCACTAGATTATCTGATCTAAAGACACACCAACGTAGTCATACAGGAGAGAAGCCATTCAGCTGTGGTCAGTGTGGGGCAGCTTTCACTACATTAGGTAGTCTAAAGACGCACCAACGTATTCATACAGGAGAGAAGCCGTTCAGCTGTGGTCAGTGTGGGGCAGCTTTCACTGAATTATCTAGTTTAAAGATGCACCAACGTATTCACACAGGAGAGAAGCCGTTCAGCTGTGGTCAGTGTGGGGCAGCTTTCACTCAATTAGGTAATCTAAAGACACACCAACGTATTCACACAGTTTGATGTAAAGTCGAGCTTTACACTCGTCTGTATTTCATTGTTCTGCATTTCATTAAAGGTCAGATGTTAACTTTTCTCATGCTTTTCCTGTTCTTGCTACGCAGATATGTTTGAAGAAAATGTGTGTTTGGTTACGAGGGAAAGTTATCATCTTCCCCAAAGACCCAGAAATCTTTAACGCAGTCTGAAAAAGGTTTGGAGTTGTTCCCTGTACTTCCCAGACAGCTGTATGATGCTCATGACTGAAGCTGAAAGTTAAGTCTGTTCCAACACTAAAAGGGCACGAGGCTCAACTTCAAGCTGTGAAACTCTTTCAAATGTCTGTTGTGTTGGAATCAGATGTGTGAACGGATTTTAGTCCAAACGTCATGGCTGCAGAGGGAAAAGGCAGCTAAGCAGGCTAACGGTACTTTGAATTGAACCGTTTAACACGAGAAAACTGAACTGATCTGTTTGTTGCTTCTACAACTGCTCAGTTACTCACACAATTATGATAAAACCTGCATGTAAAGCATAAATAAATCGGTATAGAACTGAAATAAATCTTCTGTCCTCAGACTGCATCTTCTGCAGCCATCAGAGCTGTTTGTGTTGAGTTCAGCTGCATATTTTCTGATAATCTGCTGTAATCTAAACTTGACTAAAGTCTCTCCCAACAAATATATACAGGATACAGTGAATTATGATTCCAACTGTTTATTTACAACTCAGCATAAAGACCATACAATGATCAGTAGATTTTACATGAAACACTTATTCTTGTTTTAACACTGATGGAGCAACAAGCCTTAAAAACATGAAAAAAGGATAAAAAAGATTTTAGAAAAGTCTTTAAAACAATGTTTTTTTTTTTTAGCTTGAGGAACAGAAGCTTCACACAATGAATAAATCATCCTCAGTGACTTCATGACAGAAACAAGCTTCCTGCAGCTGATATGAAATGAGAGATGACTGCATTCTTCTTCCTGTGTTCACATATCTTTCCTTCAGGGCTCTGTTTCTTAGGGCAGGGAAATTTATATTTAATAATTCATGAATTGATCAGAATCTGACAACAAGCCAAAGCTGTTTAATGTCCTCAGAGACTTTCCTGTTATTCATGTTGTATTAATGACTTCTGGACTCAGCTGCTGTTATGTCAGCAGCACTCTGCTTTCTTTGTTGTTTCTCTTGTGCAGAAGCAGAAGGCAGAGAGAATATTTGACTTGTTCCGCTTTAGCTGTGGCTCACTGACATAAACTGCTCCTCAGAATAATTCAGTTCACTTCATTTTATCTATAAAGCGCCAATTCATTGTTATCATAATCCAAATCATTCAATAGTTGTCCAATTCATCCATCCGGAGCCGATTCAAAAACAATCAGGGTTCTAGCTAGAATGAAATTATAGCGTAGTGGTGTGGGCGAGGGAGCGAAGCGACCAAGCCTGGGGGGGATGGTGCGGAAGGGGCGATGCGGAGATTTTGGAAATTTAAGGTAAAAGTTGGCCATTCTAGGGGTACCCAAAGGGAGAAATTGTACTTTAAAAACAATAAAGTCTTAATGGGAAATGTTCCCATCTTTGCTTTTAGTTAATTAATTCAGTTAATAGAGGTGAAGGTTTGAAGCCCCCGGCATCACCACTTTTTGAGTCTCTGCCCTCTTCTTTGCCTTCAGGTATCTGTCCCGTAGCTTCTTCCACACATTCTTACAGAACTCTCCCTCTTTCCCCAAAGTTCTGCCAATCTCTGTCCACCAGTTTTGGGAGTTTACGTGCTCCCTGTGCTGTTTCACTGCAGTTTCGTACAGCTCTCATGTGAATCAGAAGGTGTCTCAGAGTTGTTGCCGACAGTGTTTTTCAACCCACATGTTTAAATATTGAGTAGATTCTTCTCTGAGCTGATTGGCTGATTGCTTTTTGTTCACACTGTGATGCTGTTAGCTCTCATGTCATAGAGGACCCAGACTCTGCTGGAGTTGGGTTACATCCTCATGTTGGGTCCGGGTACTAAAGTATAATCCGTTTTTCTGTCAAAACGAAAAAACGAAAAACGGAAGTAGCTGTCCTTTTTCCTTTTTTCGTTTTAAACCAAAAACGAAAAAACGGATTTTGTTGATTTCATAAAAAAACGAAAAACGAAAAAAAACAAAATCAAATAACGACCCAAATTTGGTTTTTGGAAATTACTTTTTTCATTTTTCGTTTCTTACGTTCGAACATGACGGCAGGCAGACCGGAAGCGGAAGTAACGCCAAAATAAAATTAGCGTGCTAATTTCATATCAAACATATTTTCCGCTATTTATACACCCATTGTAGGTAGTAGGCTGCATTTATTTTAGTTAAGTGAAACTACAACAGCTGGTTGTTTGGGAGAACGTGATAGCCTATATAAAATTATAATACGCTTAAAAAAAGTGATCACAGGCAAATATGACAAAAGATGAGGCTAGCCTTTCATTTCTAGCTGAATATTGCATCTACAAACCTTAAACAAAAACAACCGTCTTTTTTTTTTCTTAAAAGATGTTTTATATTGTTTTCATATAATTTTCTGATGGCAATTATAGAATGCGAGTGTGTGTGTTATATTGAAAGCGAGGCTGTCTATGAATATAGACAACAGTGAGTTGTTTTTTTTTAAATGTGTTTAATTTTTCAATAAGCAGACATACAAAAGACAAGACTAGACAGAATAATAAAACGACAACAACAACAACAAGCTGGGAACAACAACAGAAAAATCAAAAACCCAAATGGAAGGATCAGTTTCAGATAGATGTGACAGGTACATTATACAGTATAAAGTGAGCTAGAGATACAGCGGGAGCTGAAAAAGAAGAGAGACACCCCTCCCCCCCCCACATGTCTTTATTAATATTTTGTTTACTTTGTTTACTCCACTTTGTCCGCACACCTGCAACATTTTGGCTTCAAAGGAGCAAAATGCAAGGTCACATTACAGGGTCTGACATGTTCACTCTTAACTATAGGCTATGTCAGGGTGTATTTTACTGTAATCTCCAGCAATCCTGGCATGGGCCCAACAGTGAGGAGGACCACCACATTGTCCAGATTGAACAATCTAGACACCAAACTGCTGAAGACCTTGTATTGAGAGCCCGCTGGGACCTGCACTGAGGCAGACAGGAAGAGGCTTCAGTGGGTAATCAAAGCAGTAGTAGTATTAGCTAAATGAAGAAACAACATGAACTTGAACATGAATAAGAAAAATCAGTGGAACTCTGTTATTTTATGTCAGGGACACTTTGTTTCATCCATTTCTCAACATATTCTTATTCCGAATCATACAAGGCTGTAAGACAAAACATAATAAATCCCTGGAATAAGGGTGAAGCTTGTCCGCTGACATGTATACATACACAACTGCCATTAGCAAAGAGCAAAGCATATTTGTTTATAGTGTAGGCTACAGTGCTTCATTCAATACACTGATTCGGAAGTTAGGGTAGTTCAGCGTATTACATGGTAAGTGAGTGATGGCATCTTATGCTGTAAGAGTGGAGAAGGTGGGAATTGGCCAGGAGTTAGGCTACACTGGAAGTAGGACATAGAGTAGAGAGTAGAGTATCATTTATTAATCCAGAGGGAAATTAAGGTGTCCAGTAGCAAACATACATCAATAGAAAATACACAAGGCAATACACACATCATTACACATATATCAACCATATAGCTCTTCCATACATTCAGCAAAAAGGCAGATCTCTCTCACACACACACACACACAGTATGTGTCTATTGTCCTAGTGAAAAAGCGCAGAGTCCTAGTGCAGAGAAGTTGTTCCTGATTATTGGGGGGGGGGGGGGGGGGGGGTTATGCAGTCCAATCACCTATGGCAGTCTCTTTCTGTGTGGTGTTGGATAGCTGGATTGCCCTGGGGACAAAGGACCTCCGTAGCCTGTCTGTCCTGCAGGGGATGGCGCAGAACCTGTAGCTGAACAGGCTTCTCTGGCTGGCAAACACAGAGGGTGACTGTGGTTGTCCATTATAGAGAAGAGCCTGCTCAGTGTCCTCTTCTCAGCTGTGGTAGTGAGAGCCTCCAGTTCTGTGCCTACAACAGACCCAGCCTTCCTCACCAACCTGTCAAGGCGTCCAGCATCTCTCTTCCTAATGCTACCCCTCCAGCATGTCACAGCATAGGAGAGCACACTGGCCATGACAGACTGGTAGAACATCAGCAGGAGTCTGTTGCAGACATTAAAGGATCTCAGCTTCCTCAGAAAGTAGAGCCTGCTCTGATCCTTCTCGTAGAGTGCGTGAGAGTTTGCAGACCAGTCCAGTTTATTCTCCAGATGTACCCCTAGGTACTTGTACGTGCAGACTGTCTCCACTGTCTCCCCCTCGATAGAGACAGACACCAGGGGCGGGGTGGTTCGCCTGAAGTCAACCACCATTTCCTTTGTTTTGGTCGTGTTCAGCTGCAGCTGGTTGGTCCTGACCTGCACCATCCGGCAAAGTTCTCCACCAGTCCCCTGTACTCCCCCTCCTGCCCATCCTTAATGCATACAACAATGGCGGTGTCATCTGAGAACTTTTGCATGTGGCAGGTCTCTGAGTTGTAGTTGAAGTCAGTGGTGTACAGGGTGAACAACACCGGGGAGAGCACCGTTCCTTGTGGAGTTCCAGTGCTACTGACCACAGTCTCTGACAGAAATTGGTGATCTTACTCACTGTTTCTGATCCTGTGTTAAAATACAAATTTATTGGAGTAATATCTTATTTGAAATGCAAAAGATTGTGAAAAAGGACCTCGATCTCGACCCGGTCTCTCTCCTTCTGGGCCTTCCCAGTGGGCCCATGCCAGGATTGCTGGAGATTACAGTAAAATACACCCTGACATAGCCTATAGTTAAGAGTGAACATGTCAGACCCTGTAATGTGACCTTGCATTTTGCTCCTTTGAAGCCAAAATGTTGCAGGTGTGCGGACAAAGTGGAGTAAACAAAGTAAACAAAATATTAATAAAGACATGTGGGGGGGGGGTGTCTCTATTCTTTTTCAGCTCCCACTGTATCTTTAGCTCATTTAATACTGTATAATGTACCTGTCACATCTATCTGAAACTGATCCTTCCATTTGAGTTTTTGATTTTTCTGTTGTTGTTCCCAGCTTGTTGTTCTTGTCGTCGTTTTATTATTCTGTCTAGTCTTGTCTTTTGTATGTCTGCTTATTGAAAAAATTAAACACATTAAAAAAAACAACTCACTGTTGTCTATATTCATAGACAACCTCGCTTTCAAAATAACACACGCACTCGCATTCTATAATTGCCATCAGAAAATTATGTGAAAACAATATAAAACATCTTTTAAGAAAAAAAAAGACGGTTGCTTATTTTGTTTAAGGTTTGTAGATGCAATGTTCAGCTAGAAATGAAAGGCTAGCCTCATCTTTTGTCATATTTGGCTGTGGTCACTTTTTTTAAGCGTATTATAATTTTATATAGGCTATCACGTTCTTCCAAACAACCAGCTGTTGTAGTTTCACTTAACTAAAATAAATGCAGCCTACTACCTACAATGGGTGTATAAATAGCGGAAAATATGTTTGATATTAAATTAGCACGCTAATTTTATTTTGGCGTTACTTCCGCTTCCGGTCTGCCTGCCGTCATGTTCGAATGTAAGAAACGAAAAATGAAAAAAGTAATTTCCAAAAACCAAATTTGGTCAGTTATTTGATTTTGGTTTTTTCGTATTTCGTTTTTTTATGAAATCAACAAAATCCGTTTTTTTGCCGTTTTTTCGTTTTTGGTTTAAAACGAAAAAAGGAAAAAGGACAGCTACTTTCGTTTTTCGTTTTTTCGTTTTGACAGAAAAACGGATTATACTTTAGTACCCGGACCATGTTGATCATTTCCATCAATCACCAGTGAGTGGGATCAGGTCTGAGTCACTGAAAACTCAGTTTCAGGAACACAACTTTTTCATTCTTAGTCTACTCCATAAAAGTAGATTTTTACATCTTCAGCTTCTTGGTAGTTCCCAGAACAACCATCTTCCACCATGTCCCACCCTCTGACTTTATCACCTGCAGCCATGTTAGTAAGATGGAAATGTCTCTTCTACCAGAACATCATCTGCTTCTTAGATAAAACTGCACCTCACAGATTCCACTCATTCAGCTCCTCTTAGTCACAGCACCCTCTGCTGGATTGTAGGGGAACTACAGCAGACTGACATTTATGGGAATCTTAGCTGGTACGCACGAGTTAAGAACAAATGTGTGCGTAGGAGCGGTTGTTGCATGAGGCCCAACGTCTCCACTCTCCTGGTTTATTCCTTCCTGGACGACTGGACGCTCATATGTTCCTCTGTCATCAGTCGTCACATTTCTCAGAATCAGCGACAGGTCTCCATCCTTCATCTGTCTGTCCTGCAGATCCACCCGTTTCTTTAAACCCGGATGATGCTTTAATGGCACTCATGGAGCAGAAGTTTCATATCCGGACACAAAGAATATGTCTGCATCCGTTCTAAAGCAGTGTGTGACCTCCTGAGAGATGCTGAAATGTGGAACCCGACATGGCAGAATCCCATCCTGTCCAGGTTCAGCTGTGATGGTTCTGTGTTCTGCAGGAGAGGAAACAACACAGAGCAGAGAGGTTAAAGAGCTCAGATCATGCAGGAAGTCACTGTTCATGTCGAATTGCTGCTTTTTCTGTAGCTACAGCAGGAGGAGTGAGGAGTTCTCCTGTGTTCCATGCACTGAAGCAGCCCACTTTATTCATTCCATCACGCCTTCATGAGAGTTCTGCTGATCTGAGCCGGATGTACCACAAAGTGGAATTAACGGCCAAGCAAGGCCACTTCAGCCTTAGCTTCTTACTTGGGTGAGTTACTGCAGTAAAGTCATAAAGCCAAGCTGGTCCAGATGAATGACCTTAGTTAGAAGCTCTGAACACAGAAAACTTCCTGAAAGATGCTGTAAAAGTCAGTCGATCTTTAGTTAGTGGCTTATTGGTCACCCAACTGCAACCCAGAACATGGACACAACCCCCACTGGCCTGAGAAGCTGGGGACGCTTCATCAAGTTCATCAAACTGAATGTAGGAATTTCTCTGTTGTTGTCAGGGAGGTCAGCAGATGTGGTGGTCGCTGCTGCCATGGATCAACCTTCATCAGGACTTCAGAACTTTTCTACAATGTCCAAACCCTTAAATTTAATCAAATACAGTTCAGTGCTGCAGATTGATCTACCCAACAGTATAAGTAGCAGTAAAAGAACTTCTTTATTAAGGCTTGTTTTACATTTTCCATGATGACATTTTATAATGAAATGTTTGGTTTAGATCTGTTTTTCTTTTTTTTTTTTTTTTGCACAACTGACACGTTTATTTTGTAATTTACTTTGGTTTTAACCAGAAAAAAGTGATCAAATTCATATTTTAATCAATTTATTCATATTTTACAATAGTTTTCTTGCTGGAAGCCCAATAAACAGGGTTACAGATGTTTGTTTCACATGTATTCAGTTCACATGAGATATACAGAATAATTAGGTCTTCTACAGAAAAGAAGAATTGATCCCGGCTCATCAGTCAAAGCATCTACAGCCACATATTTCCCTCCAAGTCATTTAAAGCTTCTTTAAAATAATTTATTCAGCCCAGCTTTGCCATTCAGCTCATTGTCCATCTGACACCAGAGAGAACAGACAGACTGAAGGACATCTTCTACAGATGGAGTGTTTGGGACACCAGGAGGAACAGACAGTGACATCATGCTCTGTTGGAGGATGTAGATCTGAAGGTAAGCCGGACCACTGGCATGATTCAGTATGAAGGAGGACGAGGTAGGAGCACCCTCTACCATTTAAAACGCTGATAAATGTGTCTCTGCCGCTCCAAAAAAGAAAAAGGTTGATAAAACACATCCTCAGTGAAGTGATCAATGCACATTATTGGTCAATATTTACTGAAAATTGCATGGTAAAAGTTAAAGTTGTAGTTTTTGTGCTCCGTCCCGCTTAGACCCGTTCAAGCTGACTGACAGCGCTGTGACGTTTGGAACTACGGAGGCTCACATGGACCACCTGACAGCCCTTGCGGCGACATCAAAGCGTGTCGCAACTCTGTATTACTCTATAGGCAACTTTAAGGCTCTAGCATGGTTGCTGCGTCTGCTCGCGCGAGCGGTGTTGATGACGTCACGAGTTCGTGCCGGCTATATATAGTGGCGCAAGTCGATGCGCCAGTAGTTGCAATTTTCTCTGTCACCGAGGAGGCGCTGCTACGTGAAGGTTACCGCTACTCTACAACCACGAAAGTGGAGAAGAAAACAATGAAGAGCAGGAACACTGACATTAATTATACTGCTGCAGTATTCGGATCATTTTAATTTTTTAATTCAGTTAAAAGAGGTGAAGGTCTGAAGCCCCCGGCATCAACACTCCGAGTCTCTGCCCTCTTCTTTGCCTTCACGTATCTGCCCCGTAGCTTCTTCCACACATTCTTACAGAACTCTCCCTCTTTCCCAAAAGTTCTGCCAATCTCTGTGCACCAGTTTTGGGAGTTTACGTGCTCCCTGTACTGTTTCACTGCAGTTTCGTACAGCTGCTGTACAAACGCACCTCCTGACTGAGCCGGTCTCACATCGGTCCATCCGATTTGTCATTCTCGGCGCAGCCAAGTTACAAAAATCGACTGGTGCACGACAACGCGCAGCGCCGTCTTTTCAAGGCAAGCGCCAGGCCTGGAACGTCATTTTGACGTCACGGTCCGCCACCGCCATGACAGACGCGTCAACTATAACTCCGGCTTTACGCGACAAACCCTGGGCGGCGCCATTACCCTCCACAAATGCACTTCATTTCCGCCGGAAGTAGTTTGCGCAGCGTTTGCCAATGTAAACAGATGATGCTAGTTTTGACAGCCCACTCGCAGATCGTATAGCTAATAATGTCCTTACAATGGGAACAGACTTTAAATACGTTAACTGGAGATGGAGTTACTATCCCCCGCCCGAATTCGGTGCAGGACTGGGAGGATAACGTGACGACGTGGCCCAACATAACAAACAAAACTGAGCACCTAGAAATAGAAGTACCCTACGACCAAGGCTTTGTTCAGGAGCATATCACAAGGCTGCGTACATTTTACTTTTCCCACATGCTCCCGAAAATCGTTGATGATTTTGTTGAGGGAAGGTTACAGTTCTGCAGTAAATATCTCAGCATTTTAAAACCAAAGTAAACTGCCCTATGTAGGTGCCCAAGGGTGCCAACAGATGTCTGTTGTTTACATAATGTAATATAATGTGGAATATATTGTTGTACAAAATTGAAAATAAAGGTTGATGTAATTTCATTTCATTATTGCACTGAACTACGATCATGAGTGCCCTATCTCCCTTAGAGTGTTACAATTTCTTTTAACACAGTTCATTCATAGTAAACTCATACTTTACATTAATAACACTGGATTAATTCATTGTTTTGAGGAAATGAAACAAATGGCTTCAACTAGAAAGATCATGTATTTAATCCTAACAGGTATTAAAAAGTGAAATACAAAACGACCCCACACAATTACATCATTATAATAATTTACAATGTTAACTGTTAAACATATACTAACAGGGACACAGGCAAGATTCTAAACCTCATGAGGCATTCTGATCAGTGAGAAGTGATCATCACCTCTCAGGTTAACTTGGCCAGCACAGATGGTCAAGATGTTGTCCAGTTTACGTGCCATGATGGGAACATAAAATCTTAAAGATCTTCAGTCTCTGGATTGCTCTTTCCACATGTATGTGGACATTTGTCAAAGCACTCTCTATCTAACCACTCGTTCAAGTGCAGCCAACTACTGCACGTCGTTCCCGAACCACTTTTCCTCTTAAGGTTTTCCATCCTTTTTCTCACTGCGTCGATATCGGAGCTAGCTAGCAAAACAACCGGAGCCCGCCAGAACGGAAGTGGAAAGCATCGACGGGAGGAGTTTGGTGAGCTGATCTGTCAGTGTTAAAGAAGCAGAAATGAGAAACTCCTCTGAAGTTGATCAGAAATTGAGGTTTTACGGAGCACCAAAGAAAAATGTTTAATCAATATCAAACGTCAAACTTAAAGGTGGGGTAGGGCTTCTTTTTCTGGAGCATTTTTTTACATATTGCTTGAAATACTCTTCACACCCTCATTGCAACCAATTAATTAAAAGTTTTGACACAAGAATGAAAAGTTTTAGTGGCCTCTAGAACGAACAATCCAGGAAAAACACTATCCAATCATACTGAACAGACTGTTAACGATGATTGGATTCTGATGCGTCTATCAAACTGCAATCTGCTCCTCCCTCCCCCTCGTTCCCCCTCTGCGCGTACCCTGCTCCGTGAACGAATTACGCGTCCAGAAGCTTGGCAGGAAGCTAAACTAGAGCCGGCTTGGCTAGCACCTAGCATTATTAAACATATAGTTAGCATATACTAAATACTAAATACGGCAACGTGTGAACGCTCGTGAACAAGCATTGCGCGTTCATGTACTCTAGAGGCGTGGGTTTGGGGGGAAGTCTGAAGAAAGGGGTTGGGACTTTTGACCTGTGTATTTTCAAAAAGCAGCTTCGCTGGACTCAAAATCCAGGATCTCCTACCCTAGTTTTAACCAGTCAGTCACATTTTGTCAAAATGTTTCATCACTGATCAGCCTTTAACGTTTAAAAGATGCTTTATTTCGTTCCTCGACAGCAAATTAGCTCGCTGATGACGTCAGGATCAAAAAGCCCAAAACCTGCTTGAATGAGAGCACCTGTCGCCGGGAGCGGGGGCGCGCGCCTGTAATCCAAGCTACCGGGAGGCTGAGGCTGGTGGATCGCTTGAACTCAGGAGTTCTGAGATGCAGAGGACTATGTCCATCGGGTGTCCACACTGAGTTGGGTATCGATATGGTGCGCCTGGGGTAGCCCGTGAACACCAGGACAGAACAAGGACAGATGGCTCTCCATCCCAGTTCCAGCAGTTTTTCAACCCAAACTCCAATTAAAGTCTGAAGAATTCAGAGATGGTCCAACTGAGTCTGTAGGTCCTCACATCTTCAACCACACTCTGAAAAATGCTGCAGTAAGGTCCCAGTGTCATAGTGAAACATTCCTGTTAATTATAGTGCGTATAGCTACATCAAATATTCTGATATCTTTGCTCTCTGTATCTTCTAACAAAGCAAACTTTGAATATTTCTCAGAAGCTAAGCAGAGCCGGGCCTGGTTAGTACTTGGATGGGAGACTGCCTGGGAATACCAGGTGCTGTAAGCCTTCTGGCTTCTCCAGGTGCATGCAGTTTGACTACGTCAAATGCAAAGGCAGTCCCTGTTTGACTTTTTGGAACTGCTCCTTTCTCAGGACAAAGTTAAATGTATGAGGATCAAAGCCAACAATGGCCTGGGACATCTCAGCAGGTCCAGGATCAGCAACATGGAGACTGAGAGCCAAATAGAAACAGAGGTGTCTGCCAACCAATCAGCAGCAGCCCAAGCTGGTTAACTTCCTCGAGTCTGTGTGTGTGTGTGTGTGTGTGTGTGTGTGTGTGTGTGTGTGTCACAGGGTGATCGTCAGATGTTTCCACAAAAGAGATGCAGGGCGCAGAAGTAAATATAACTGTATTTTTTTAAGAATTGGAAAGAATTGTCCTTGTGGATCAAAATCATGTCATTAACATCCATTTCTGTGACGGAAGTTAATAATTATTTGTGTTGACAGCAGCACCGTCACTGTGAAGGAGAGAGCATGAGAGTGTTATAAATGGTAGCTGATGGATCACTATTGTCTATACCTGGGTGGTAGAACACAAACACTTCTACACATAGATTATATAAACCACCCCAGTCAGACCTTCACCTGAGATGTCTACCCTGTGAGGGACATTGGTTTTTTGAGGTGTGGGAGTTGAGGTGGGAGCTCTAACAGTCAACCAGCCACAGAGGATGAAGCTCTGATCACTTTTTTCATCTCATGGCTTTACAACTTCACCGCTTGACTAGGCTCATGGATTATCTATGTACATTACATACAAAGAAAATAGACTCAAATGTAACCTCTCTTCTATGCTTATTCAGAACTTATTTAAATCTCTTCCAGAAAAACTCTTGTTTTGATCGTTTTCTTTAAAACAAAGATTTTTAAAAAGCTAATTGACCATATGCTCTGTTTTACATATAACATCAGTTATAGAGGTAAACACGCAAAGTTAACATATTGACAGGTTTCAAATGTATTTTTCAGTGGCGGCCGTGCTTTGGCTCACTGGGCCTTCAGTGCGGGTTTACCGTCCATTCAGAGTCGCTATTTAAATCCGTCCTGAGTGCCCACATGGATCTGGATCTCACTAACCGTGCTGTATGCCAATAAACACAGAGAGACAGCTGCTAGAAGACTTTCTTCTGCAGGTTTCCTTCTGATTTATTTATTTTTAAACACATATTCAGCAGCAGGATGTTTATTCATCAATTAGCCTACTAATAATGAACTATGAGAGGCATTTCACGTGTTGAGAGCGACTTCCATTGTTATTGTTATTATTATCACGTATATCAGCAGTTCAGAATATTTGATCATTTATATTTATAATTTAATATTTATACATGTAAATAAAATACATAATACTCACAAGAGTTCCTGATTATTATCTATTTATTGACATAACACTGAGATGCTCCATATGTGAGTCCATTGTTGCCAGTTAACTGCAGCCTTGCACCTTTCAGCAGCAGCTGTTACCGCTGAGCAATCAGTTCCCTCTGCACTGAGGATCATATGAAAGCAGCTCCTGCAGCTTCAGGTTAGTGTCACAGGGCTCTGAACTTTGTGTTAGTGCAGTTTGGCAGGAGCAGGTCCCAGGCAAGCTTTAATTATATTGCACCAGAATGAGGTGAGTAACTTCTAGTCTATCCCAGTGCTTCTAAGTGGTGGCACTGAACCTCTGCTGCCTTAAATGTCTGAGGCAAGCAGAGCCTCATTTGGTCGCAGCATTACACTATGAATATGCAGTTAAGCTCAACAGGACTGGGCATGTTAAGGGGAGGTGGTGGTTGGACCCCACTGGTCTCTAAATGTACTCAGAACTTCATATGAGATGTCCCTGTTTCTGCAGGGTTTTGTGGATTTCTTGTGTGCTGATTGGAAGCATCGCCTGCATTCCTGCACAAAGCGGTAAGCTGATCCCAATCAAATCTCAGCAACTAAAAGCAGTTTAAATTGACTCGGGGTGTAAATGGAAGGCTGATCTTAATTCTCTGTTTCCTCACCCATGTATTCAGTTTATGGACAAGATCTATCTAAGCCAACATATCAGAAACAAACTGGAACCAGTGGTTCTGGAGCACAGCAGCATGGTGCTCAGGGAGGTCAGTCTGGAGCTCCTGGCAGCAATTACCAGTTTGAAGATGGGAGCTGGAGCCTTTCATCTGACACCAGCGGCGAGGACGAGCCAGTCTTCACTCCTGTGACCGACGAGGATCAAGTCTACGCTTACAAATCTCGGTCCCGCTACAACAAGAAGCGTGTGCTGTTCAGCCAGTTCCGCTACACCCCAACAGAATCTGAGCCAGACCACGGCAAAACATCTCAGCACAAGGTTCAAGTTCAGAGCGGCTTCTGAGGATCTTTCTGGTGAGGCTCATTTTACTCTGCATGTGTGCTCTCTGTAGCTGCTGGTAGGTGGCTGACTTTCTTTGTCTTGCAGATCTGCATATTCTAGAGGCATCGCTGCTGCTACCACCGCTTGAATAAATGGCTTTAACTTGAATACCTTGTTGCACCATCAAATGGCTCCTAGCTGTCTCTGGGTCATCCAGTTGTGGGTTGGAGGGGATAGTTGAGGGTCTGACAGGTTGACATGACTTAATCCTATAAATAAGGTGTTGGCATTAACTTAAGGACAGTTTCTGCTCAAAGGTGAGCTTGTGAAGGTCTTGACGGCTTCAGCTTGGAATGCATTCCCAACTAAAAATGGCTGAAAAGCCAACTGCAGCTCTCTGACAGCAGTGGGTAAAGGTGTGGCCTTGAGCTCTATCAGAAGATTCCACTGCTGCATATTGTGCTGAGGGGGAAACCTTTCCACTCTGTAGCAGTCCTCACCCTACAGCTCTGGGTAAGGGCAGACCCATCAGATGCTGGGGCCATGTGAAACCTGGACAGTAGTTTCTGCAAGTCCATGACCGAGGATGGCTTCATAATATCGTCTATTCTTGCAAAGATCTTCTTTGAATACTTGTAATGAATCTTGTGCTACACAAATCAAAAGATGTGGCAGCAACTTTTAGTGAAGTGGCTTGGGAACAAATGTTTAGACTCAATGTTGTCACTTACTCACTCCCTGGAAGTAAGTTGGATCAGGTGGTGGGGGCAAACATCTAGTGGAGGACCCTGTTCATGACATCTTAAACACAAAGCTGAGTATTTTTATTAAATCTATACATTACCATTGAGGTCGGGTCATGGAAACTGAGAGGATTCTCTCAGCCTCAATTGCAGAGGTGTGGCCAGAAGGTCATCATTTCCTATCAGGACAGTAGCATAGCACCTGCTTGTGAATATTAGCATGTAGGGAAAGAGGCCTTTTGTGTTGGGTTGTTCAGGAGGTTGATCTGAAGCAGGTACCAGGTCTCCATGGAAGGGTGGCTGTCAAGAAGCCGTTCATAAGGAGGGGAAAAGGCTGAGCTATGACACAAGAAGTGGACTGAAAATCAGTGGCAACAGGTCTGCTGGAGGGATGAATCCTCCCCAGAGCCTGGGGAGAGTTTGAATAAATCCAACAACTCTCATGGATTCTGTCCATTACATCAGATTTTACAGATCAAACCGCTATTTTGTTCTACATTTGGATGCAAGAAGACGAGCCAGGTGTTGAATATATTCAGTTCAGTCGTGAGCTGTACAACCTCACAGTGGACTGTGCACAGAAGCATTCACTATCCTGTCTGGAACATGAACAAACACGTCTGATTATGTTCAATTCATTTTTATTTATATAGCGCCAAATACAACAAATGTCATCTCAAGGCACTTAGATACTAAGTCCAATTCAAGCCAATTGGAATTCAATTAATTGTAATCATAATTATTCATAAAATAATCCAATCCGTTCATATAGAGCCAATTCAAAAACAATTTCCTAGCTAAGGAAACCAACAGATTGCACTGAAGACTTTTTGTTTTTCGGTCCAATATCCCGGCCTGAGCGTGCCTGAGGCGACTGTGGAGAGAAACGACTCCCTTTTAACAGGAAGAAACCTCTGGCAGAACCAGACTGCCATCCGCCTTGACCAGCTGGGGTTTGAGAAGATAGAAAGGGGGGGACGGGGGCCGCGGCGGCGGCACTGTAACACCATTCAAAGGATATCTGTTGGAACAGGGAAACACGAGTTAATGACCATAATAATATCACATATACATAAAGAGAGTAAAGTGAGGAAAGGTGTGTCAGATGAGGCCCCCCAGCAGTCTAGGCCTATAGCAGCTTAACTATGGGATGTTTCAGGATCACCTGAGCCATCCCTAACTGTAAGCTTTATAAAAAAGTAAAGTTTTAAGCCTGGTCTTAAAAGTGGAAAGGGTGTCTGCTTCCCGGACATTTACTGGCAGCTTATTCCACAATAGAGGGGCCTGATAACTAGTGATGGCAAAACGAGGCTTTTTGAAGCATTGAATCATTTTGAACCACTGTGTCATAAAGTGGTTCACTACCCGAAGCTTCATTCAATTCCCTTGGGTGACATCTACTGGTGTAGCGATTGTTGCACCAAAAGAAGCCCATCAATAATAACACGTATGTATGTGCGTTGTACATATGGGTTTGTAGTACCTCATTAAAGATTGATTAATTTACCCATGAAATAATAATTTGCCCTCTCCGGGTCGGGAATGAGATCCTTCCCCAAGTGGAGGAGTTCAAGTATCTCGGGGTCTTGTTCACGAGTGAGGGACGAATGCAGCGGGAGGTTGACAGGCGGATCAGTGCGCCATCAGACACGTCCCACTGGGAGCAGACCCCGGGGAAGACCCCGGACACGTTGGATCTCTGGCAGGGGAACGCCTCGGGGTCCCCCCCAGAAGAGCTGGAGGAAGTGGCCGGGGACAGGGACGCCGGGGTTTCTCTGCCTAAGCTGCTGCCCCCCCGACCCTACCCCCGGTTTAAGAGATGGATGGAATAATAATTTAAAAACAATGTGAAATTTTTAAATTGTGTATTGTCATTCATATTTTCTTTGGGAGTGTGCTTGGTGTAATAAAGAGGGTGCTTGTGTTACTTCAGGTGTTTTTATTAAAGAAAAGTAGTTTTTGCACAGTAGAAGGACTCAAACGGTTTTTTTTTTTTTTTTTTAGTCAATTTCTCCAGCTTTGGAAAATACTCTGTCACAGGGAACAGAGGAGGCTGGTGTGCTGAAGGAACTGTTTGGGTCGAAATATTCCCACACTTTAGAACGCTTCCTCGATGGTTGCTCCATGAGAGAATAATCCAAAACTCCGAATGTCAAAAAACGAGAGCTGTTCGTAACGTATAATACGTGTAGAACGGGGACATGAACCGGGGCTTCAGCCATCTTGAATACACTGAATCGTGGCAAATTTTCAAAGCTCCGCTATCAACTGGAAGCAGTCAGCTGACTCGGTCTGAATGAAGCAGTGAAGTGGTTCAAACGTCATCAGTGACGTCACAAGAAGCAAGCTCCGGCCCCCTGCTTCACTATAACTACCCTGTTGAGTTTGAAGCGTGCTTCGGAGCTTCGGGGTTGGAGGTAACATCACTACCTGTTGGAAACATCACTACAGACAAATACGCACATTGAGAAACGGCCCATTACCCGACACACACTGCGAAGCCTCGGCTCATCTCGGCTCATCTCGGAACATCTGGTAGTTAGCAACAGAAAGCTGCATGCAGGTAGTGATGGCAAAATGAGGCTTTGTGAACCAACGAGGCTTTCCAGCCCAAAGGTTCGCCAAAAGGTTCATTACCCGAAGCCTCATTGAAACGGTCTCTCTAGTGACACCTGCTGTGCAAAATGAATATATGACAGACTAAATTAACCCTGCGTTAGAGCATCCTGCAATATAAAATAAACAATTGTTGTCACTGTGTCTCAATGAAAATAAATGTGTGAAAACTGCATATATGGAAGTATTATTGAGTGCTATGGTGTTGATCACTTAAATGAAATATATCAATGATGTACACTGACTACAGTGCTTATGGAACTGGGAGTATGAAAGTGCTTATGGGACCGGGAGTCAGGAATAAACTGCAACCGAGCAGTATGGGCAACAAGACAAATATAAGTTATTGGTTTTTATTTAAAAAAAAATGTGTCAATAACGTTGCGGTTTAATATGCCCAGAAGAAAAAAGAGCGACAACAACTACCGATAACAATGTTGTAGAATATAGCATATACTTTGTTGTCTACAGTAGTAGATCAACCCTCATCTTACTTTGAAGCTCCCAGCTCAACGTTCGCCTGCTGGCTTGTTGCAAACTGTGGCATGGAATTCTTGAACGGAGGCGTGCCTGTGCAATACTGTGATCACTGAGATGGCCCCGTTTAGGAAATCCATTCCACATCTTGCAGTAGCAAAGCAGCATACCAGAACTGTGCGCGGAGAATCTTTTCAGCATAATGTGTGGATCGGAAATCTCGGGGTGTGGATCGGAAATTTCCGATAGGTGAATTACGTTGATATCGGAACCCGATACCGATACTGGATCGGATCGGCCCCATCCCTATTTGAAACCAGGCGGCCATTTTGGGTGAGTTGGCTTGGAGTGAGTTGTGTGGATTTGTTTTTGCTGGTATTTTAGTGATTATAGGTAGTGATGGCAAAATGAGGCTTTGTGAACCAATGAAGGCGGTAGCATGGTTGCCGCGTCTGTCACGGCGGTGGTGGACCGTGACGTCAAAATGACGTTTCAGGCCTGGCGCTTCCCTTGAAAAGACGGCGCTGCGCGTTGTCGTGCACCAGTCGATTTTTGTAACTTGGCGGCGCCGAGCACAACGAACCGGATGGACCGATGTGAGACCAGGCTCAGTGAGGAGGTGCGTTTGTACAGGCAGCTGTACGAAACTGCAGTGAAACAGCACAGGGAGCACGTAAACTCCCAAAACTGGTGCACAGAGATTGGCAGAACTTTGGGGAAAGAGGGAGAGTTCTGTAAGAATGTGTGGAAGAAGCTACGGGACAGATACGTGAAGGCAAAGAAGAGGGCAGAGACTCTGTTGATGCCGGGGGCTTCAAACCTTCTCCTCTTTTAACTGAATTAAAAAATTAAAATGATCCGAAAACTGCAGCAGTATCATTAATTACAGTATTCCTGCTCTTGACAGCGGCATTGTTTTCTTCTCCACTTTCGTGGTTGTAGAGTAGAGGTAACCTTCACGTAGCAGCGCCACCTCTGTGACGGAGAAAATTGCAATTACTGGCGCGCAACGACTTGCGCCACTATATAGGGTCCTATGGCGGGCACGAACTCGTGACGTCATCAACACCGCTCGCGCGAGCAGACGCGGCAACCATGCTAGAGCCTTGAGGCTTTCCAGCCCAAAGGTTCGCCAAAAGGTTCATTACCCGAAGCCTCATTGAAACGGTCTCTCTAGTGACACCTGCTGTGCAAAATGAATATATGACAGACTAAATTAACCCTGCGTTAGAGCATCCTGCAATATAAAATAAACAATTGTTGTCACTGTGTCTCAATGAAAATAAATGTGTGAAAACTGCATATATGGAAGTATTATTGAGTGCTATGGTGTTGATCACTTAAATGAAATATATCAATGATGTACACTGACTACAGTGCTTATGGAACTGGGAGTATGAAAGTGCTTATGGGACCGGGAGTCAGGAATAAACTGCAACCGAGCAGTATGGGCAACAAGACAAATATAAGTTATTGGTTTTTATTTAAAAAAAAATGTGTCAATAACGTTGCGGTTTAATATGCCCAGAAGAAAAAAGAGCGACAACAACTACCGATAACAATGTTCTTCTCTCGAAAAAACACACCTGCACCGCGGGCTTTAGAAGAAAAAAAACGCTGAGTCAGGATGCAGCGGCTCAGTCAGAAGAGCAGTGAGTCATATTTGTCCTACTGTAGCCTTTTTGTATTTTTTTTTCATAATCATTTTTCATTTTCTCCCGTTCTAATCCAATGACTCGGGTCACGGTGGGGCGGTGCTGATCTCCGCAATTTGAAGCCTTCAGTTCGTATTGATGATTCAAATTATTATTTTACAGTACAGTAGTTATTTGTGAAAAAAAAATAAATAAAGGTTACTACCGTACTTCACGGATTTCGCCTATCACGGGTTCTTTTTGGAATGTAACCCCCGCGAAAAACGAGGGTTCATATCCTATATAACTATTCTAACACTATTCTAACCTAATTACGATATATTCTAATGCAGCATAATAATAATAATAATAATAATAGATGATATGACTGATATAATAACTGAACTTAACCACTAACTCTGATACAACCAACGCACACTCTACCTCTCACCAATACCAAACGCCAACTCAAAACCCTCGAAGTGCCGCAAGGTTCAAATCCTTTTAATGCGATAGTGACGCTCAAAATGAATCAGTGACGTGTACACTGAATCCGAGGCCTCCTTTGTCATCAGTCACGTGATTTTTATGGAAACGATACAAGCCTCGAACCAACGCTTCATCTGGCTCGCCCCTTTTTGCTCGACACATGCTCCGAGGCCTTGCTTCAAACGCCACATCACTACACGCAGGTGAGTCCAGAAAAGAAAGAATTTAGCGGTCAGACGTTAGCAGAAATGTCTTCAAAGTGCTCTGTGTCATTGGTTTGATTCCTGCTCCTGGACACGGGCAGTCAGAACATGCAGCAGAGAGTAAAAAGTTCAAATACGGTAACCTAGCTGCTATTCACAGTTAGCCCGGCCTGCTAATGCTAACGCTAACCGTTAAAGCGTTACAGATCCCAGAAACACAACCTTTCAATAAGCCGGCCAGATGGCCAAATAAAATGGAGCTTTATCCTTTTAGCTGTGTGTGAAACATACTTCTGGGCCCTTTTCTTCCTCTTTTCTAACCTTTTGGGGCACTTTTTGACCATCCTGTCACATTTTCCACTAAAGCTGCAGTTTTCTTGACTTCTTTCTGTAGTTTTGCTGAAATCTTTTGTGATTTAAAAAGTTTGATGATCAATGTAAAATGTAGAATGGTTCTTTCCAGACTTATCTGAGTATCATTTGGCTTTTTGATAGAAGTGTGCAGCGATGTGTTTGATGTGTTTAACGTACACAATATGCCATATTTCATGATTAGATCTTAAAATAGGACTTAATTATGGTCAATATAAATACTTTAATTACATGAAGAGTTTAAGTTGTGTGAAGAGGAGTCATAGCATTATTATAAAGACTTGTGGGTGATCCAGGAAAGTATCACAGGAGCAGTAGAAATCCAGTTCTCCTCAGTATCAGTGTGTGATTTCTCAGATTTACACTCAGAAGCCCATTAAAAGACAGTCTGACTGTCCTCTTCAGAAGTGTCTCATGAAAGCTTCATTATTCACTTTCCTTTACATATCCAATATTTTCTTTTATCCACAAATCAACAATATATTTTCAGAGAGTAGAGCAGGTCCCAAGGAGAAGAGAAAGCTAGTTGTTGAGCAGATTCGTAGACAGGAGGAAATGTTAAGGGGTGCAAAGGCAGTGGCTCAGGCTAAGCAGGGACGGTGGGTGAATTGGGAAGGTGTAGAAAAGAAAAAGCTTAGTTGGAAAGAACTGTGGAGTATGGAGGGAAGGAGTATTAGATTTTTGATAGGGGCAACATATGATGTATTGCCTACTCCCCAGAACCTAAAACTCTGGGTAAATGGAGACCCGTTATGTTCGTTATGTTCAGGTACTGCAACTCTAAAGCATATTTTGTCAGGTTGTAAGGTTAGTCTGTCACAAGGCCGGTATACATGGCGACATGACCAAGTATTAAGAAGTTTAGCTGCAGGTATTGAAGATAAACGAAGGCAGGTAAACTTAGGAGGGTCCAAGGTACAGAGAATTGCAATTCAGTTTGTTCAAGAGGGGGAGAAAGTTAAAAAGACGATAAGGAGGCACGGCAGCTTGGAGGATGCTTGTGATTGGGAGATGCAGGTAGATTTAGGAAATAAGCTTGTTGTTCCCCAGGAAATAGCCTCTACAAACTTAAGGCCTGATATAGTCTTGTGGTCTAGGAGTAGAATGAGAGTCTATTTCATAGAGCTGACTGTTCCTTGGGAGGAATTGGTAGAGGAAGCATATGAAAGGAAAAAGCTTAGATATGTGGAGTTGGGGGCAGAAGCAGAGCAGCGAGGATGGAAGGTTAGAATCTGTCCAGTGGAAGTAGGATGTAGAGGATTTGTTGCAAAGTCTGTTGTCTCATTGTTGAGGGAGCTGGGTGTAAGTGGACAGAGTGTGAGAAAAATAGTGCAGGAGGTTTCAGATAAAGCATTACAATCCAGCCAGTGGATTTGGATTAGAAGATGCAATAGCAGCTGGGGGCCCAGCAGGGGGAGCACTTAGGGTAAACAGACTTTTGAAAAAGCAAAGAAGAAGTTCAAGCTATTTAAGTGGAGGGTTTGGCACATGTGATCCTTTTGAAACTAGGGATGCACCGATACACATATTTTCACTTCCGATCCGATTCCGATAACTAAATTTGGATATCTGCCGATACCGATACTATTCCGATATCTCTGATAACAGTCTTGTTCTTTCAAATTTATACAGCTGGGCATGCAGGCAGGCAAACACGCGCACACACGCACACACACTTCCCCATTATCCAATTACTTTTAGTTTACATTGAGTTAATGTCATTAGAATTATTCACGTTAAAGTTAGGAATATGTTAACACTTGATTCAGCAGCATTTTGATTAAATTGCAACAAAAAATGCCTCACCTGCCCTTGTATCGAGCGTCCACTACAGTGGCAACAACATAGAGTGGCTCACTGTTCCCACTTGCATTTCACGCTGCAGGTTTTCCAGGCGAGACTGTGCAAGCTGTGAATGCTTAAAGTGATAGTTCGGAGTAGATTCATCCTCATTTGAACCGTGACATCCAGCCAAGTAGCCAACCCGAAGTTTTTCCGATCTTGGCTGAACATCAGCTGAGTTACTGAGTTATCCCGAGTAGCTTAGTACAAGCGCTAACGAACCCTGGCAGTATCTCCAAAATTACCACACTAAAATCACATGCCATGACACCAAACTTCTACAGTAGTACAAAAATGGTCTGTACTCACAAAACGATGCATTTGGAAGTTTGTACATAGTCCAGGAGTTTATAATTATCAACACAAGCCTGATAGCTTTTCTGCAGCTAAAGCTGCGTCGACGTCACTGGGAGCTGGGAGCTTCAAAGTAAGATGAGGATTGATCTACTACTGTAGACAACAAAGCAAGGCTGCTCAATTTCTCCATTGATAAAATAAATTCACAACTCTACAACATAAAAATTCATAAAAAATCATGTAGAATATAGCATATACTTTGTTGTCTACAGTAGTAGATCAACCCTCATCTTACTTTGAAGCTCCCAGCTCAACGTTCGCCTGCTGGCTTGTTGCAAACTGTGGCATGGAATTCTTGAACGGAGGCGTGCCTGTGCAATACTGTGATCACTGAGATGGCCCCGTTTAGGAAATCCATTCCACATCTTGCAGTAGCAAAGCAGCATACCAGAACTGTGCGCGGAGAATCTTTTCAGCATAATGTGTGGATCGGAAATCTCGGGGTGTGGATCGGAAATTTCCGATAGGTGAATTACGTTGATATCGGAACCCGATACCGATACTGGATCGGATCGGCCCCATCCCTATTTGAAACCAGGCGGCCATTTTGGGTGAGTTGGCTTGGAGTGAGTTGTGTGGATTTGTTTTTGCTGGTATTTTAGTGATTATAGGTAGTGATGGCAAAATGAGGCTTTGTGAACCAATGAAGGCGGTAGCATGGTTGCCGCGTCTGTCACGGCGGTGGTGGACCGTGACGTCAAAATGACGTTTCAGGCCTGGCGCTTCCCTTGAAAAGACGGCGCTGCGCGTTGTCGTGCACCAGTCGATTTTTGTAACTTGGCGGCGCCGAGCACAACGAACCGGATGGACCGATGTGAGACCAGGCTCAGTGAGGAGGTGCGTTTGTACAGGCAGCTGTACGAAACTGCAGTGAAACAGCACAGGGAGCACGTAAACTCCCAAAACTGGTGCACAGAGATTGGCAGAACTTTGGGGAAAGAGGGAGAGTTCTGTAAGAATGTGTGGAAGAAGCTACGGGACAGATACGTGAAGGCAAAGAAGAGGGCAGAGACTCTGTTGATGCCGGGGGCTTCAAACCTTCTCCTCTTTTAACTGAATTAAAAAATTAAAATGATCCGAAAACTGCAGCAGTATCATTAATTACAGTATTCCTGCTCTTGACAGCGGCATTGTTTTCTTCTCCACTTTCGTGGTTGTAGAGTAGAGGTAACCTTCACGTAGCAGCGCCACCTCTGTGACGGAGAAAATTGCAATTACTGGCGCGCAACGACTTGCGCCACTATATAGGGTCCTATGGCGGGCACGAACTCGTGACGTCATCAACACCGCTCGCGCGAGCAGACGCGGCAACCATGCTAGAGCCTTGAGGCTTTCCAGCCCAAAGGTTCGCCAAAAGGTTCATTACCCGAAGCCTCATTGAAACGGTCTCTCTAGTGACACCTGCTGTGCAAAAGGAATATATGACAGACTAAATTAACCCTGAGTAAGAGCATCCTGCAATATAAAATAAACAATTGTTGTCACTGTGTCTCAATGAAAATAAACGTTTGAAAACTGCATATATGGAAGTATTATTGAGTGCTATGGTGTTGATCACTTAAATGAAATATATCAATGATGTACACTGACTACAGTGCTTATGGAACTGGGAGTATGAAAGTGCTTATGGGACCGGGAGTCAGGAATAAACAGCAACCGAGCAGCATGGGCAACAAGACAAATATAAGTTATTGTTTTTTATTTAAAAAAATGTGTGTCAATAACGTTGCGGTTTAATATGCCCAGAAGAAAAAAGAGCGACAACAACTACCGATAACTGTTCTTCTCTCGAAAAAACACACCTGCACCGCGGGCTTTAGAAGAAAAAAAACGCTACAGAGCGGAGTCAGGATGCAGCGGCTCAGTCAGAAGAGCAGTGAAATACACGTGAGTCACTATTTGTCCTTCTGTACTTTGTATTTTTTTTTTTCATAATCATTTTTCATTTTCTCCTGTTCTAATCCAATGACTCGGGTCGCGGTGGGGCGGTGCTGATCTCCGCAATTTGAAGCCTTCAGTTCGTATTGATGATTCAAATTATTATTTTACAGTACAGTAGTTATTTGTAAAAAAAAAAAAATAAAGGTTACTACTTCACGGATTTTGCCTATCACGGGTTCTTTGTGGAATGTAACCCCCGCGAAAAACGAGGGTTCATATCCTATATAACTATTCTAACACTATTCTAACCTAATTACGATATATTCAGCAGTATAATAATAATAATAATAATAATAGATGATATGACTGATATAATAACTGAACTTAACCACTAACTCTGATACAACCAACGCAAAACCCTCGAAGTGCCGCAAGGTTCAAACCCTTTTTATGCGATAGTGACGCTCAAAATGAATCAGTGACGTGTACACTGAATCCGAGGCCTCCTTTGTCATCAGTCACGTGATTTTTATGGAAACGATACAAGCCTCGAACCAACGCTTCATCTGGCTCGCCCCTTTTTGCTCGACACATGCTCCGAGGCCTCGCTTCAAACGCCACATCACTAATTATAGGACTATTTAGGTGAGTTTGTCTGCTGAATCTGCTAGTGTGTCTTATCCTTCCTCCACCTCTGGCACCCTCTATATTTTCACTACCCCTACCCGAACCAGGGTTTGAATCCCATTCCTGCTTTTCTTACCTCTTTTATTTCTTCCCCCTACCCGAACCAGGGTTTGCATCCCCACCCCACTTTAACTGGTGTGCAGTTGGTGAGAGGCTGAGGTAGATTATGGTCGTTGTGGTGTGAGGGGCAGTGTTGGCTGGCATTAGGGGGGTGACTCTGGGACGCCAGTGGTCATTGTCTAGCCTCCTGGAGGTGTCGTGGGCCCAACTAGACGAAACACTGATGAAAGGAGGTTCCCACCTGATGACCCCAATGATATGTTGGTCAGCACTGCTCATTGATCTATATAATACGGAGTGTAGGGAATCATTCACTGAGTCTGGTCCTTTATTTTATTTTATTTTTTATTTTCTTTAGCACAAGTTTCTTGTGTTTATATTGAATCCATATATAAAGCGCACCGGGCTATAAGGCGCATTAAGCGAAACAAAACAGTGTCGTTGCTGTTACTTGGCAGTTCAGTGATGATTCGAAAACGAAACTTATAAAATCGTCTCGGCGCATGGACAAAACCAATTCTCGAGAAGTAGCACAAATCGACTGAACACCGGTCTTCGTGAAAGCTCGGACCACAGTTGAGACTGATACCTTAGCCCAGGCATCCACGATCCATTGGCAGATAGTCAATGGCGATTTTAGGTAGTGGCCAAGGGTGGCCAGGGCCACCACTGAAATGTCATTGGTCACCCCGATGGCCACCCTAGATCTGATAGGTAATTGATCAAGTTCGTCAACACAACAAACAAGAGAAATGCTGTCAGTCAATGGTGATGGCTGGCTGACGGATCAGTTTTACATTTTGAACTAACACAATAATGGTCGGACTGATGCTGCAGAGAGCTGATTTCTGATCAGTTTTTCGAGTGACCATGCAGGTCTGGGCGGCTTTGGTTTATTTTATCGTTCAACATCTGGCAACCCTGCTCAGTAGAGCCAACGCGAGATGAACACTGCCTGTCACCTGCAGCTCCCGCGAAACAGGATCAGAGAGCCCGCATCCATTAACTGGATTTATCGGATTCATACAATAAGGTATGGTAATATAATGATTTATGTCGTAATTTGCTCTGAGTGTGCAGGGGAACTTTATTCAGCAAACTTTATGTAAGAGGAACAGCTAAAAGACGAGAGGAGGGCACACGTTTTAGCTAAAACCGCAGCCTGCAAACCAGTTAGTCAGTTTCTTTTTTGTTGTTTCTAACGGGATAAATTGAATATGAAACCGTTCAGGACAGGAGCAGCACACGTTTCTCGAAAGTTGGGTACTTTCATGAGTAAGATACAGACAGCAGTAGTACTAATTTATCCTGCTGTATGTCGAAACCTAGCACATGAAGTGAACGTTTGAAGTAAGCCGGACTCTGAAGTTGTGGCGATTTTGACAGTGAGGAGCCTCTTGTCCGTGTCTTCAACCCATTTGAAGAAGTAACAACTAGAGTTTAAGTAAAGTTGGATTGATTCATTGAAGTGAAGTCCAGATCACGGTCACCAGCCCCCTGTAACCCACAGCGCAGGTCTACTTCAGAGTGTGACTTCACCCACCCATAGCTAAACATGCGGTACATATTTGACCACAAATGTATATCGTAATCCTGTTGTTCAAACGCAGCGAAAATAAATTGTCATTCACACAAAATCATGATACATTCATCAAAGTGTAATATGGTTTCGAAACGTTTATAATTCCTCATAGATAGAAGGCGCTGTACAAAATAAAAGTATTGTAACGACCCAGAATTAAGGTAAAAACACACGGACTGGCTTTTTTCCTCCTCTCCCTGTCAATCACTGGACCGCAGGTCATGTCACTCAGGTGTGGGCTGGTGATTGGGGGAGAGGAGTGGGCGTGGGCAGGTCTGGTGCTCTCCTGGGGTTGGTTGCGGAGCAGGACTGAGAGTCACCCGTGTTCTGTGATTGTACTGCTAGTGTAAAACTTAATAAAGAGCAGTTCGGCAACCGCCGGTCTCAGAGCCTCCGTGAAGTCACTACAGTATTATTATTATTATTTTCAAGCCAGTTCGGGTCTCATTCATGAAACGGATTTGCACAAGAAAATCTCCAATAACCACAAGCTACGTTTTACCTCATGTCAGGGTTAGCCACAAGATAGCTTTTCAAGCCAGTTCGCAGACATCCCAAGTCTCCCGGAAGGTCCGGGAGTCTCCCTGATATTGATAGTTAATCACGGATGCCCGCGAGTCGGATAAAATATCCCGGATTTTAGACTAGTCGAGTCATCTCCCTGAAATGAGTTTTTGGAACTTGGGATGTCTGAGTTCGGTAACTAGATAGCTGGCGCTACCTAACTGAAAAACGTTGATAACTAGCTAGCTACTGGCTAGCCTTTGACATATTGAGCTGAAACCAATTGAAGTTGTGGCATTTCATATCATTTTTGTTGTATGAACCGTTCTTAAAAAGTCTGCTAGTTGGCGTTGGCTAATATGCTAGTGGTGGCTAAGGCTAGCAGAATATCCGTTTTTTTGGAACCATACAGGAGTTTTTCAGCTCTTAAACTCATCAAAAATCAACTGCGTTCAACTACGTCAGAGAACAGACTCACAGGTTTAGCAATTCTCAGTTTGAGATTGAGTCTAAACGTGCAAAAAATTAGATTTGGATGAGTTTGTTAAGAGATTTGCTGCACAGCACAGCAATCGTCACATACAGCTTCTGTAAATTTGATACTGAATAGCAATCAGTTGATATACATATTTTGTTATTGTTAATGGGGGGAAAACATTTCTGCTGCTACAATAATCCCAAGGGAAACACTGTTTTAATGTACTAAAAAGTGGAATGCTCATGTATGTAGACCAAATATTGAATTTATCACACTTGGGTGTTGAAAAAAACGGTTGTATATGGGCTCATATAAAGTACAAAGTACGATGGGCTTCCTAAAAAAATTGCCACCCTACAATATATGCCTGCCACCCCTCTACCACCCCATGAATAAATCTCTAGAATCGCCACTGCAGATAGTAGCGAAAGTCGCCCGGCGCTGTCTCCCTCCCTTGGTGAATGTGTGTTCGCCTTCTGTCATCCCCTGCTCCCACGCAGCTCGCAGTTTAACTTTGAACGTCCTGTTGACACTGATATTCATGTCCCGTGCTAACGCTGTTGCCTTCAGTCGAATAGAGACTGTAGAGACGCTTCTACCTGCTGCTCTCTGTTTAATAACCCACTGTTCAATTTTGTTATTATTATGGTGAATCACAATAGATATTACTCCGCTACGCTCATGACTACTGTAGCCGTAATGCTGCGGTGCGGCTTTGTAGTTTACCAAAGTCTTACAAAAACATTTTGACAGAGCGCCGTGTACCACACAAAATCGCTTCGGTGTCCGTAAGCTAACAAGAATAAATCCATATATAAAGCGCTCCGGGTTATAAGGCGCACTTTTGTTTTTTGAGAAAATTATAGGCTTTTAAGTGCGCCTTATGGTGCGGAAAATACAGTAGTAAAATGATTTAAGTTGATGGTGTTCCACTGACTCAGTTGCGATTTATGGGATATTGCACACAGTGGGTGGCGGTCTACAGAGTATATTATTACATTTTTTTCTGAATTTGATCAAAAAGCTACAAATATTTTGAACTGTGACCTTAATGGGTCTTTTAAGAAGCATTTTAAAGTTCACAGGGATTTAAATAAAAAAACACAGTAATGAGTTTAAGGTGAGACACTACAGGTGAATAGGGTAATATTTTAAATATCACCATGAAACTTCCTCAGTTGATTGCTTATACAAGTATGAAAAAAAAGGTATTACAAGTTTTAGAAATTTGTATGTTTAATTATGCAAATTAGGCATTATCTCATTAAATATGTGCACATTTGCATATATTTCCAGAAGATAGATCTGAACATATGATAAAGCCAGGTGCAAAGGGATTTCGGGATATCTGCTTTGATTTCCTAGGAAATCAAAATACACTGTCCATAGTCTAAAAAACATCGATTTTTGCCTTTTTGTTTTGTATTGTAATGTCATAAATCAGGCCAGGAATTATTTATCAACAAATCGTTCTGTAAATATCTTCAGAATACTGCTACGTGTATCACTGGAAAATTTGGTGTTAATAGGTGCTCCATAGGCTGAGATATTGATACTGGAAAAATACAAAAAACTGATTTTGAGAAAACGGCATTTAAAGATTTAAATAGGGGGATTCAATGCATTTGTATTTGCTCAAAAACAGAATAAATGCTCAGGCCCTTTAGTAATACTAATATTGAATAAAATAATCATAATAATAAATAATACATGCTCAAAACAATAAAAGATGGCATATCAATTCGTTGAGACGTGCGACATGTATGACTTATGACGGTGCCACTGCTGTGTCGCACAGGCACCGTCATTAACTCCGTCATTTTCTTTTATTGCATCTTGCAAAGCGCAATTGTTGCTTTCTCTTCTTTGAAAGTTGCGGTGTTACCGGACATTTTCAGAGATTCAGCGAAAGCTAAACACAGAAGTGTCAGAGTCGACCACGTGATGCGTCTGAGTAGGGGTGTCACGGTGTGAAATTTTCGGCTCACGGTCATTGTGACCAAAATTACCACGGTTTACGATATTATCTCGGTAATTATTATTATTTTTTTTTTAGTGTTAACATTAAGGTGACCAGGTACCGATCCGAAGACCTCGAACAACAACGTTGTCTTACATTGCGCAATCATTTATAATACACGTGGTGTAATAAACACAGGAACAGTGCATTTGAAAGCTATGGCAATTAAACCCGCGGGAACATTTAGCGAACGTTCCATGAGCGAGTAAGCAAGAAGCCAGAACTGTATGAGAACTAAGCTGTTTAGCGCCTTAGAATGGCGTTTAGTAGTGCACTAGCTACCAACGAATAGAGCATGGCACCGCAGTAGGATGCATTTTAAAATGCTAGCAGTGGGCATGCTTCGACACTGACATTTAATATCAAGGTTTAACATTATAGACAATCGGGTATATCGTTGCATTTTCCCTTGACCCAAAGTCAGAAGTAACTTAATCATTAATGTGTTTCACTGCACTATTTTCACTGTCTCATGGCATATCAAAGTTTAGCTATTCAACTTAGCTTAGAATGGCGTTTAGCGCCCATCTAAGAATGGTGAACACACTGAAGCAGGTGCATTGCTAATGTAATGTAAACGATTATTATCACGATTTAACATTATTGACAGTCGGATATAATTGTTACATTTCCCCTTTACCCGAAGGCAAAAGTTATTTCGAGCATTTCAGCTAAAACTATGTGTTAATATAACAAATATACCTTGCACTGGCTGTGCAGCTGCGGGTGATGGTCTCGTAGGTGAGTGATCAAATTGGATGTGTTGCTCCCTTTCGCGGATACCTTCCGCCGGCATGTCCTACACACGGGGGCACCGTCCTCCACCAGTTGCCCCTCAGAGTTTTTGAAATATCCAAAGTAGGACCACACTTCCGATTTTGTGCGCTTAGAAGGTGGAAAAATGGTACCATCGCGGCTTCCTTCTTCTGCTGCCATGCTTAAAATGAGAGAGTGTGAGAAAAGAACCTCGGACTAGTGGCGCCCGCGAACGTTCGAAAGTGTCACGTGTGTGGTGTAGAGCTCTAGTAACGCACCTAGATAACATTATGTTTTGAAATGCAAAGTATTTAGCGCAGTAACAGTGTAATACAGTGTAACCGTGGGAGTATTAGGGAAATGAAAGCTCTCCCGGTGTAACGGTGTGCGGTAAGGTAACCCACCGAGATAACACCGTGTTTTGAAGTTCAGAAGGTTATCTCACCGTCAAAATATTTTAGCGCGGTTACCGTGTACACCGGTAACCGTGACAGCCCTACGTCTGAGCAAATCACGTTAGCAGAAACAAGCAGCAGCCAATGAGATTCTGTCATTAGCTATAAATCCGCCTTTAGACATCCATGATTGGTTACTGATAGAAAGGAAGTGCCGTTATTTGGGTGACATCATTTTGTAGGAGACTCAGAGCTTTACAGCGATACTGGTTATGACAGACTTCAGTAAATAGACAAAGCTCGGCATGGCGCGTTGGAATGCTAACTTTTTGGTAAATTCGGGCGAAACGTGCTAGTTAACAAAATGTAAGAAAATAAACATTTGAATTTATGTTTTCAACGTTTTCTTTATAGCAGGTCTAAAGAACACATATAATAATAATAATAATAATAATAATAAATTTTATTTATAACGCACTTTACATTTACAATAAAATCTCGGAGTTCTACAGTGGGATAAAAGACAAATATTAGGTTCAAAAGCAGGGACAGTAAAATGCAAATAAAATACACAAATAAAAGTAGTGAGTCGTTTAAATGCAAAAACGAAATAAATACAGGACAGAGCATTCAAAGGGAGATCATTAAAACATTGGGTAAAAAGAAAGGTTTTCAGGCCTGTTTTAAAGTGTTCCACAGTCTGTGGAGCCCTCAGATGTGGAGGCAGAGCGTTCCACAGCCGAGGGGCAGCGCAGGAAAAGGCCGGTCTCCCATGGTGCGGGAGCGGGTTCTGGGAGTGTGAAGAAGGTTGGTGTTGGAGGAACGGAGAGAGTGTGAAGGACAGTGAAGGTTGAGAAGGTCTTTTAAGTAAGATGGAGCATTACCATGCAGGCAGTGGAAGGTGAGCAGAGAGATTTTGTAAGTATATGAAAAATCACTGTTTTTGCCTGGCGTGTCTCGCCTTAATGGAATGTGACTGGATGGTTAAAAACTGTGCAGAAAGGTTATCAAGAGAAGAAGAAAAGTGGGTGTGGTTTAACCCGCTGCACGCCACAGCTGGATCTTATCGTATGTGCTGACAGTTGCAGAGTCCATCAGTCGGACCAGAATGGAGCAGCTGAACCAGGAGCTGAAGCAGGAGCTGAAGCAGGAGCAGAACCAGGCGCTGAAGCAGGAGGAGAACCAGGAGCTGAACCAGGAGCAGAACCAGGCGCTGAAGCAGGAGGAGAACCAGGAGCTGAACCAGGAGCTGAACCAGGAGCTGAACCCCTCCACCAGGAAACGAGCCCGCTCATCCTCTGGGTCCACCGGGCCACAGGTCAGTGTGGAGGAGGTTTTTATTTTATTTCTTATTTATTTGGTTAGGACACTGCACATTAATCAACATATCAGCAAAGCATCTATGTAAATATGCCGGAGTTAGCACAGTTGCTAAATTTCATCCGTTGTCGTCAGGCAGGTATCATAAAAACATACAGACAATACACCATGACAAAAAACTAAAGAACAAACAAACAGAAAATATTTTGAAAGATTCACATCAAAGTTAAGAGTCCGTACACAAAAGGGAAAAGACGAAGAGGTGACCCATGAGAGCAGCTCTGGCTGTTTTCAACCACTGTTTAAGGGTCTTTTTAAAGGTGGTGGAATTGTCCCAGTTTCTAACACGAGTTGGCAGTGTGTTCCAGCACTGTTCCTCTGATGGACTCCACCACTTGGCCAAACTTAGTCCTGCATCATTGCACATCAGTCTCCTCTAGTGCTCTGGGGCCTCATGTACAAAGACTTGCGGCGCACATACTCAATGCACGTCACGGGGAATAATATTAGGACAATTACAAGAATGAAGTTACTCACCAAGAAGCCAACCATCACGCACAGTTCCGCCCTGTAAGTCTGTTCCCAACAATGCTGTTACTCAGAATGTATGAATTGTGCGTTGAACCAGGCCACCTCGCCACACTTTTGGTTAATTGCATTTATGCATCACATATGATCTGTACATGATCGAATGGAAATGTTTCCTGTTAACATACAAATTCATCATGTGATGGCGCTTTTATAGCAATGTGTGCGCAGTCGATAGCTCAGATTACAAAATCGGCTCTCGCTTCAAATTGAGCTTTAATGTTGGCCTGTTGGGAATTTGACTGAGATGCGGATAATTCTGTCCCACACGACTGGCATGGCTCGGCTCAGGGTAGACTGGCACAGTCCCAATCGGGTGGCCAGCTCCCTCTGGAATGCCCCGGTTGCTATAGGAACCCCAGTGTGCACATCACCTGTGGAATGCCCCGGTTGCTATAGGAACCCCAATGTGCACATCACCTGTGGAATGCCCCGGTTGCTATAGGAACCCCAGTGTGCACATCACCTGTGGAATGCCCCGGTTGCTATAGGAACCCCAGTGTGCACATCACCTGTGGAATGCCCCGGTTGCTATAGGAACCCCAGTGTGCACATCACCTGTGGAATGCCCCGGTTGCTAGTGATGCTCCGATCGATCGGCTGCCGATCATGATCGGCCGATAATGCCCAAAAATAGCCTGATCGGCGATCGGAAAAATATGCCGATCAAAAAGCCGATCACGTGACGTAATTACAAGCTTTTTTTTTTTTTTTTTTTGACGTAAATTACTAGCAACCACTTTCTAATGTGGTACGGGACGTGTGTACAGAACCGAACAGGCAAAACCTCTACAGTGCTTCTCGACAACATGACCTCTCCTGTCTGGAATTTCTTCAAAGTGTGTCAGAAAGATGTGAAACTTACTGCGGTCACGCCATCTGCGCTTCGCACTAGCTACACTTGAAAATCGAGTGCCCGTTTACATCGCTTCATACGGTAAAGCGTGTGAGCGGATTTATGGTGCATTCAAGTGCACCCCGTAAACTCAGTAATCTATATCGAAGTTGATTTTCATTTGTTGGAATACATACACCTGTCATTACTTGGTTGTTTTTTTTACTACATTCTTTTTAATGATTAAAACAAAATGATAGAACAAAATTATTGAAGCATATTCAGAATCAAACTCATTTCTGCATAGTCAGATTTGAAAACTTCCTTAAAACCAAATCAAAATGTTCTCTGCCGACTCCACCAGATTCTTGTTCTACATGTCCCCAGCTACCTCTTTGGAGATTTTCAAGTTATTTCACTGCATCATTGTTTAATAATCTGATGCTGAAATCATACCCAGTGGATGATGTATATGGGCAGATTAAAATAATAATAGAAAGTAAAAAAAACAATTGTTTTCTGCAAACTCCACCAGATTCTTGTTCTACATGTCCCCAGCTACCTCTGGCAGTTTAATTTCTATAAATGGTGCACTCTCTGCTAGATGAAAGGCATGGAAATGTCCGATTCCTTCCATGATCGGCAATCGGCAGATCATGATTTTGGTGATCGGTGATCGGTCCAAAAAATGCTGATCGGAGCATCACTACCGGTTGCTATAGGAACCCCAGTGTGCACATCACCTCTGGAATGCCCCGGTTGGAACCCCAGTGTGCACATCACCTGTGGGCACAGGCAGCGCATGGCTCCTCACTGTGTTGCGCTCCAACGCCGGCCGCAGCTCTGCGCACAGTTCTAGGAGGATTTCCCTCAAAACGGCTAATGAGTCAGTCGCCATCATATGCCAGCTAATCCTCTCTGTCTCTGAACACACGCTCTCTTTGAATTGCACCATTTGCAAAGTCTTCTAATACTGCAGCAGTGATCTCAAAACGGTGTATAACTGAAAACAGTAGTGAGATCTTTAACCAGGTCTTCTCTTTAACACCTGCCCTGTCCGGGGCTTTAGTCAATGAGCTCGTCAGTAGCTTCAATACTAAAATGTTAAATGTTATGGATGCTATTGCTCCCATTAAGGTGAAGGTTATCTCTGGAAGGAAGAAGTCTCCATGGCGAAATTCCACACTAGTGAAAAATGGGAAAAGAGAGTGTCGGAAAGCTGAGCGCAGATGGAGAAAAACAAATCTCCAGGTTCATTATAACATCTATAAAGAGAAACTTCACTCTTATAATTTACAACTGAGGAATGCAAGAAAGTCCTACTTCTCTGACATCATAATGCTCATAATGCTCGGGCCTTATTTGCTACAATTGACAGGCTAACAAACCCTCCTGTGTTAGTGGCAACTGAACTTCATTCCACCATGGCCTGCAATGACTTTGCCAAATTCTTCACTGACAAAATCCAAAATATTAGACAAGCAGTTGGTACATCAGCAGTAGGTTCAGCATATGTACCGTCTCCACCGAAAACCCGTTTAAACACCATGACACAGTTCCAACCCATTAACAGCAAAGACCTGGAGGACATCTTACGTCAGCTGAACTCCTCCTCTTGCTGTTTAGACATCCTGCCAACAGCTTTTTTCAAAAGGGTCTCAAAGATTTTGCAGTCAGACCTGTTACTGATTGTGAACTTGTCTTTAATGTCGGGTGTGTTTCCAGAGCCACTAAAAACAGCTGTAATCAAACCTCTGCTGAAAAAGGACAATCTTGACAAGACACAAATGAACAACTACAGGCCTATCTCAAATCTCCCATTTTCAAGTAAGATCATTTAAAAAGCGGTTTTTCAACAGCTTAATTACTTTTTTAAACAAAATAACTGCTATGACACCTTCCAGTCAGGTTTTAGACAGAACCACAGCACTGAGACTGCTCTGACCAAAGTGTTTAACGACATATGTCTGAATACAGACGGTGGAAAAATGTCAGTCTTAGTTTTACTAGATCTCAGTGCTGCATTTGATACAGTTGACCACAAAATATTACTGACACGACTGGAAAACTGGGCGGGTCTTTCCGGAACTGTACTAAACTGGTTCAAAACATACTTGGAGAACAGGAAGTACTTTGTGTCAATAGGTAACTTTACATCTGAGCAGACAAGAGTCACATGTGGAGTTCCCCAAGGTTCCATCCTGGGACCTCTTCTGTTTAACATCTACATGCTCCCACTGGCACAGATTATAAAAAAACAACAGAATAAACTACCATAGCTATGCAGATGACACGCAGATATATATTACAATGTCACCAGGAGACCTTTTCTCCAGCTAAACAAAACTGAGGTAATTGTCTTTGGAGCCAAAGAGAAACGATTACAGTGTAGTGATGGACTCAGACCTAAATTTGGAAAAACACATTAAGGCAGTAACAAAGTCAGCCTACTATCACCTTAAGAATATATCAAGGTTAAAGGATCTGATGTGTCAGCAGGACCTGGAGAAACTAGTCCATGCATTCATCTTTAGTAGGCTTGATTACTGTAACAGCATCTTTACAGGTCTACCTAAAAAGTCTGTTAGACAACTGCAGCTTATTCAGAACTCTGCTGCTCGAGTCCTCACTAAGACCAAAAAAGTGGACCACATCAGTCCAGCTCTGAGGTCTTTACACCGGCTGCCTGTCCATCAGAGGATAGACTTTAAAGTTCTGATGCTGCTCTATAAAGCTCTGAATGGTCTAGGACCAAAATCATCAGTGACCTCCTGACCCAGTATGAACCTTCCAGACTAGAGACCGACCGATATGGGTTTTTCTAAAGCCGATACCGATATTTAGCGGTCAGAGTCAGCCAATGGCCGATGTGACCTGCCGTTTTTTTTATTTCTTTTTTTTATGCTATCATATTATCCTTAATTGGCATGCAAATAAAACATACTAGTAAGGTACAACACTTGTAAACTTTAAACATGTATGCATCGCGAAAACAAATGGACATGGGATGACAATGTTTTAAAACGTTCACTTGTTATTTGTGCGTTCTCTTTTTGTTAATATTTCACTTAGATTGTCCGTTACTTCAGTTTAGATCGTAACATAGCAGTCCCCAGCCGGGCTCTAAATTAACTTTTTTTTTCTTTACACTTCCAGCCAAAATGGCTAGTGGATATTAATCTTTCTAGCCAAACACACACTCACTAATGGGTCGAAGTGGCTAGTAAGTTTTATTTTCTACCAGCCAAACTGAATTTTCACCAGCATTTGGCCGGTTGGCTGGTGTTAATTTAGAGCCAGCGTTGAGGGGGCTTGCATAGTCGGCGCATTCCCAACGCACTTGTAACCACAACGCTAAGCAACTTTCATTTCTTCTTCAACTCCAATGCAGTTGGAAACAAATGGACATGGGATGACAATGTTATAAAGCATTCACATGTTAGATTAGCGTCCTCTTTTTTGTTATATTTCCACTTAGATTATTGTTACTATACAGTATTTCCCGCAGGAAATTGCTTAGTCAAGGTGGTGAGTCGTCAGCCGGGACCAGGGGTTTTGCGCGGATAGCGTTCCGTCGGGTGTCTTTTAATGTTTGAGCCTGGCAAAGCATTATTACTTCGGTTTAAAAAAAAAAATGAAATCATTTTTTAAAAAATTTTTATAAGATTAAATCGGCTGGCCGATCGATCGGTCGGTCTCTATTCCAGACCCCTCAGGTCATCTGGATCCGGTCTTTTATCAGTTCCCAGAGTCAGAACCAGACATGGAGAAGCTGCATTCAGCTTCTATGCTCCACATGTCTGGAACAAACTCCCAAAAAGCCTCAGCTCATCTGAAACGCTCAGTGTATTTAAGTCCAGGTTGAAGACACACCTATTTTCAGCTGCGTTTGAATAAAGCTCAAAACTTAATCACATTTTAACTACTGATTTTATATTGTTCTTATTTCTTTCTTTTTGTTTACAATTTAAATCATGCTTTTTATTTCTCTGATTTTATCTATTTGTATTTTTTCTTATGTTCTTATTTCTTTTTTATGCCTTCTTGTGATTTTATATAGCTGTGAAGCACTTTGAATTGCTTTGTTTATGAATCAGTGATGCGCGGGCTGACCCGAAGCCAGCGGGAGCCTGCAGGCATCCGCGGTCACCTGCAGTTGCGGGTCATAAAAATTTTTTTTTAATGATGTTCGGGTTGCAATCGGTCGGGTCGTTTTGTCATTTCAGATAAACATTAAAAAATAACGTGGTAAACGTTTGTAATTCAAACAGTAGACACAATGTTCTATTAAATAAATACACTTTATCGGCTGAATAACTTCCGCAGAGATGACGTACGTGGTCAGAAGTGCAGTAGGTATGGAGACGGCAGGACAGAAGGTCAAGTTGGGAGAGTGGAAGCTCCGCAAACACACACGCAGAAAAAGTAAGGTTTGGGACTCATTCGCCGAGATCATCAAAAGATGTGATGTGAGAGCATATGTTATTCTTCCATGTGACGAAGTTGCCTATAGCAAATTGTTGTGGGAAGGCTACCTCTATTGTATTCTTTTAGATGCTGAGCGCTAATTTAACTTTTGAATGCTGAAGCGGGGCAAGTTTGTCAACGTAGACTTACAAGCAATGCAATCTTACAATTTTAACACCTTAAAAATGAATGCAGGTAGGCTATATGAGGTCCATTGTGCGTTGCCAATGACGCTAGGATGTTCATTAAGACCATTGGCTACTTTTTTTAAAAGCGGGACGGGAAGCGGGTCGGGTCAACATTTTTTCATAAATATTTCTAGCGGTCCGAGTTAACGGGCGGGTTGGTGGTCAAAGTGGTCGGTTGCGGGATGTTTTTTTCGTCGACCCGCGCGTCACTGGTATGAATTGTGCTCTATAAATAAAATTGCCTTGCCTTGCTAAAGCAGCCATTGTTTTTAATGGTATGCATTGCACCACTTTGCGCTGCTTTCATATCCACTCATGCAAATGGAGACACATGGGTGTATTAATTGTTTATCAGTATTAATTGTTCATCTATCTCAAATGTGCACATCACTGTCTGAGGACTAATTGTTTTCACATTTATTTATTCTAACAGTTTCCCAACATCACCTTAGGTGTCGCCAAAGAATCAACGGCTGCAGAAATGTGCGTACGCCAGCCCTGAAGCTGCCGTGAGGCACCGCACGTTTCCACGGTCTTTTTGTTCTTGGTACATCTGATCGTTGACGTGAAAAGGTGCGTACGCCACTATTTTGTGCGTACGCACGCTTTGTACATGAGGCCCCTGGTGTTTACTCTAGAGGATTCTGTCTTTATGAAATCCTGTAATAGATAGATAGATAAGTACTTTATTCATCCCAATTTGGGAAATTGTTGTGTTGCAGCAGCATACAGTAAAAGATATGTAAACAATTAAAGTAAAAACAAGCAAATAGAATAAAATAAAATAAAAATAGTGAATAAATATTAGCTATGTACAAATCTACAGTATGAAGAGTTTTTTTTTTGTTATTGTTTTTTAGGAGAGACTTCAGGCCTATTGAGCTTGAAGTTCTCTTCCAGCCAGAGGGGAGGTGTTGTAGATGGTGATGGCTGCTGGTAGGAAGGATTTCCTGAATCGTTCCTTGTGACGGCGGAGCTGGATGAGCCTGTTGGAAAAGGAGCTCCGCTGTCCAACCAGCAGCTGGTGGAGAGGATGGGTGGGGTTATCCATGATGGATAACAGTTTGTTCAGTGTCCTCCTCTCCACCACCGATTCAAATGAGTCCAGTTTGCAGCCGATGACAGAACCAGCCTTCTTAATGAGTTTATTAAGCCTGTTGGTGTCACCGGCTCTGATGCTGTTCCCCCAGCAGACCACAGCGAAGAAGAGTGCTCTGGCAACAACAGACTGATAGAACATCTCCAACTAGGGCTGTCGCGGTGAGGAAATTCCCACCGCGGTGACTCATAGCCGCTCAACAGCGCGGTATGCGGTGCTATCGCATTTTTGTTCATTAGGCTACTTTCCACGACACGCAATGTTAGATGAAAATCGAGCGCATAATCCGTCTTTTTTTCCCAGCGATTCTGACATTTCACTTTGCTTTGCCTGTCATTTACTCGCTCACAGACCAACATAGCGGAGATCAAGCAGCGCATACCCCAGTTCTGCAACATTGTTGCCAGTGCCACATGGCAAATATCAACATTGTTGCAGACCTGCGCACGTTTCGTTTAGTAATGAGGGAGAAAAACGAAGCAGATCAGTGCAGCAGTTGAGCTCACGTGTCCGGGATACAGTTTTCTTTAAACAGACTGCCCGCCGTCCAACCAACCCAAGCTGAACTTTAACTGTTTCCGCGAAGTTGTTAGAGCTTATTTCTGGCACGACACATTTTTAAATTTTTTTTTTTTTTTTTTTAAATAGGCCTACAGACCTAGGCCCTAAAACTTAAAAGTTAAGGAACATGACTGATATCAAGTTACTCACCGATGTTTCCTGGAAAGTAGGGCTGCCACGATTAGTCGACGTTGTCGACAAAAATCGATAATAGAAATAGTCGACAATGAATTCCATTGTCGACTATTGTCGCCAGACGTGTTTTTCCAACAGAGTGAGGCATCTCACTTAATTACAATCTCTGCCGAGAGTCGCACATGCACTCTCACATGCGTCTCTGTCGAGCGGTAATGTACACAGAAATGGCGGCGTCCAACACATTAGCTAATGCGTGCCAAAACTTCTAAAGTTTGGGAGCATTTTAGCCTGGATACGGCGACTAAAAAGATAACTTGCAAGGTTTGCAAAGCAGACCCTCGGTGATGCACGAACATTTAAAGAGAAAGCACGTCGGGCAGTTAAACGAAACGGAGTCTGACTCGCCTCGGTAAGTTGAAAATGGTGGAGAGAAAATGAGAGGCATTTTCCCACACTGTCAAACCTAGCAAGATCTCTTCTGTGCATTCCTGCAACATCCACCCCGGCAGAGCGAATCTTCTCAGCAGCAGGAAATATCTGCTCCCAGAAGAGAACAAGCCTCACACGAGAGCATGTGGATATGCTGACTTTTCTTAGGATGAACAAACTGAACGACATAGCCTGAGACTCATGTTGATTTTAAACCTGGTCTGTCCACCATGACAGGTTTTTTTTTTTTTTTTTTTTTTTTTTTAAGTATTTTTTTGGGCTTTTTATGCCTTTAATGATAGGACAGTGTGAGAGAGACAGGAAGCAGGGGGCAGAGAGATGGGGAAGACACGCAGCAAAGGGCCGCTTGGTGCGGGAATCGAACCGGGGACCAAGCCTCTGTACATGGGGCGGCTGCTTAACCCACTATGCCACCGACCGCCCCCCACCATGACAGGTTTGTGTCCAGGTTGTATCACACAGTCCATGTTTACTTGATTTTGGACAACTCTGAATGCTTTATTTTCAGCTGTGTTGTTAAAAGCGGAGAATTGTAAAGCGGACAATTGAGAATTGTAAAGTTCTTTTGCCACTGAATTTACTTCACAAAATGCACTTAAAGCTGCAGTCGGCAGGTTTTCAAAATTGCGAGTCTAAAGTCGGAAAATTCGAACTGATACAACTTTCAGGTCCCTCCCCCAACCTCTAACAAGCTCCGAATCGCCCCCCAAACCCCTCCCCCTCTGTGGACGAGGTTGTGCACGTGGATTCCTCCACCCTAACTTGATTGGTTAAAAACAGCCGGGAGCGCTCGGTTTTTGCAAGCATGATTACAGGCTTCAGAGGGAGCTACAAATTTCGTTATTTTTCCTAAACAGCCTATTTAATATTCTACTTCCAGAATCCCATGACAGTTCAAGCTAATATGACTAAAAAAAAGTTGCCGACCGCAGCTTTAATATTTGTTTTATTTACTGTTTTACTGCTGCTAATGTGCCTGTCCTTGGTTTACAGGAAAAAAATGTTTACTTGATTGTAATTATTTATTTTTTATAAAACACATTTGCCTGTCCTTAAAAAATGGACAGAGGTTTATTTATTTATGGATTTATGTCTATACTGACCGAGCACTGTGCCTAATTGGTTTTAGATAGGACATTTTTATTTACTTTTTGTATGAATCAGCAGCAAAGTTGAATAAAAGATGCATTTTTCATTGAAGTACCCATCTTTCTTGTGTTTATTATCATTTGCCACATAATTAAAGCAACTTCATCCTAAATTTAAGAAAAAATTAGTAATTATCCGATTAATCGTTTCAATAGTCGGTGACTAGTCGACTATTAAAATAGTCGTTAGTTGCAGCCCTACTGGAAAGCATGGCCCTTGACCAATTTATGCAATGATGGTGCATGTGTGTTTTATTGAGGGAACACCCGGAGATAGATTACAAACACTCATTATCATTATTACTGTGCTGGCTTAAAAAAAGTATCAGTTCTGTCTAGTGGTGCAACGGATCATCATTGATCCGTGATCCGTTCGGATCAATTATTTCGGTTCGGCACACACATGATCCGCAGATTGCTTTATGAAAAAAAAAAAATTGTGCGCATGTTCAGTCCTCACACAGCCGTTACCATTCCTGCTAGTTTCCAGGGACAGAGCTACTTTCCACGCTCTGGGTAAAAGTCTACAACAGTTCCCTCTTCAATAAGCAAACAGTCCTATGGCTCGTTTGTGATTTATTGTCCTCAGCGTAAAACATGTAGAACAGTGGGCATGGAAAATAAAAGTAGGCTAGACTTCGGTGCAGACTTTGCAGCGACATCACCCCGGTGTTTCACTGACAGTAGTGAAACCGAAAGCGGGTGAACAACCGCGGCATTTAGGCAGCCCCTTCCTTCACAATCTGACCGGGCTAAAGCGATCACAAACACTATCGGTGTGTTTTTATGTTGCACTTTAAGTTGTTTTTTTTGATTATGTTGAAAAGAAGATGTTAATTGCGCTCTTTAAGTTGATTTTATATATTTCAATTTAATAATTTAAAAGTGTTGATAAACAAAAAGACAAAACATGTTTTTTTTTTTTGTTTTTTTTTGCTGATCCGAAAAATGATCCGATCCGTGACTCTGATCCGAGGAACGATCCGAACCGTGAGATTTTTGATCCGTTGCACCCCTAGTTCTGTCAGTCGCTTTGTATGTACTGTGCATTCTTAAAAACTCTTTTAGTTTCTCGAGTTGTTCTGCGCGCGCAAGGGGGCGTGCGGTGGGCGGTGGTGGCGGTGGCCTGGACATGCAACGCGGAGGTCCTCTCAGCACGGCGGTGATTACATTTTGCGGTTATCGCGACAGCCCTATTTCCAACATCTTGCTGCACACATTGAAGGATCTCAGCTTCCTCAGAAAATAGAGTCGGCTCATTCCCTTCTTGTAGACAGCATCGGTGTTGGTCCTCCAGTTCAGTCCGTTGTCCAGGTGCACTCCCAGGTACTTGTAGTCCTCCACCACTGCAACATCCTCTCCCAGAACGCACAGAGGTTTTGGAGCCGTCCTCCTCCTTCTGAAGTCAATGACCATCTCTCTGGTCTTTGCCACATTCAGAAGCAGGTGATTTCTGCCAGACCAATCCACAAAATCCTCTACCAGCGCTCTGTACTCCCCCTCCTGTCCATCCCTTATACACCCAACAACTGCAGAGTCATCTGAATACTTCTGCAAGTGGCATGACTCTGAGTTGTATTTAAAGTCTGTGGTGTACAAGGTAAACAGGAAAGGAGACAGCACAGTCCCCTGAGGAGCTCCTGCACTGCCAACCACCACATCAGACAGAACACTGCCCAGCAGGACATACTGTGGTCTGTCTGTCAGGTAGTTAGCAATCCAGGAGATGATGGATGTGTCTACCCCCATGACCTGCAGTTTGTCACTCAGTAGACCCGGCCGGATTGTGTTGAATGCATTCGAAAAATCAAAGAATGTGATTCTCAAAGTGCAACCAGATCCATCCAGGTACGAGTGAGCACGCTGCAGCAGGTAAACAACAGCATCATCCACCCCCAGGTGAGGCTGGTAGGCAAACTGTAGAGGGTCAAGGGAAGAAGCCACCTGCGGTCTGAGATGCGTCATGACCAGTCTCTCCAGCACCTTCATCACATGAGATGTGAGAGCTACTGGTCGGTAATCATTGAGTCCAGAATAGTGTCATCTTCTTCGGGACAGGAACCACGCAGGACGTCTTCCACAGTGCTGGGATCCTCTCTAGGTACAGGCTCAGGTTAAACAGACAGCTGGCTGGCACAGGTCCTCAGAACTCTGGGGCTGATGCCATCAGGTCCTGCAGCCTTGCCTAGGTGGAGTCTTTCCAGCTGTCTCTTCACCTGGCCAGTACTCACATCAGGCGGGGGAGGGGGGTTGATGCCTCAGTGGGGTAAAAGCAGTCTGGAGGAGAGGTGTTGAAGTCCAATGCACTCAGCAGGGGGGGTTGAGAAGTGGAGGACAAAGACGTTGAGAGCAGTCGGGGGTTGATGTCCGCAGGATGTGTGGTGGGGGGGCGAGGTGTGAAGTGGAGGAGACAGCTGAAGCCTGATTCTTACTCGGCGCAACCTCGCTTTGACCCATTCTTACTAGCTGGTTGCAAATGGCGCAAACGGTCACGTGACCCAAAATTCCGCCACGCCCCCCGTCGCAAGCTAAAAAATCCTCGCGCGTCGCAAGGTCGCGCACACAACTTTTTTTCTGACTTCGCGCGAGCTCAACCGGAAACAGCTGACCAAGAGAAAGGAAACATGAACACTGCAGAGACCGCGGTGACCGAGAGGGTGCGCCTCTACAAACATCTGTACGACACGTCTATGAAGTTACACTGGGACAACACGGCAGTGTCGAATTCCTGGGGGGAATTTGGCAGGCATCTGGGGCAGTCGGTGGTGGAGGTGAAGAAAACATGGAAATGCATCCGTGCATTCTGTTTTTGCCGCAGCCGCTTAGCTCTGAGATACATATACAGTTCTAGACCCAGAGTAAATTCATTCCATCAGATGTGCCAGCCTCTGCTGACGTGACACCACAGGTGGCATTGTGTATGCTTTTCTTCGTCCGGTTCTTCAGCTTGTTTCCTCAACAGTGACGCCCGCTGGTCTGGAGAGAACTGTAACGCATACTCGGCGCAAACTGCGCTTATAAGCTGAAGGAACTGTGAAGGGGCTGGCGCTTTCGATGACGTCATTAATGGTTCTCGAGCCAGAACAGTTGCGCGGTTGCGCCGAGTAAGAATCAGGCTTGAGGGTGGGGAGCTGAACCTGTTGAAGAAGGTGTTCAGCTCGTTAGCCCTCTCCAGGGTGCCCACAGTCTGTCTGCCTTTCACCTTCAAGCCGGTTATGTCTTTCATCCCCGACCACACATCTCTGGTGTTGTTCTGCTGGAGCTTGGCCTCCAGCTTCCTCCTGTAGGAGTCCTTGCACTGCCGCAGTTTGTCCCTCAGGTCGTGCTGGATGCTCCTCATCTGGGCCTTGTCTCCTGCCCTGAAGGCCTCCTTCTTCCTGGGCTTCTTTAAGTTTTCTAGGAAATAACAAGTTGCTGTCTCTGCTGAATGGAATTTCCTAAATCCAAACTGCATTGGATGAAGAGTGGCATGGCCATTATTTCAGTGTTCAATCGGTTCTGTGGTAACCCATTTCTCCGCTACTTTGGAAATTCCAGGTAAAATACTTATGGGTCGATAGATTTTGTCGGCCTTAAAGACGTCGATAGTACCGTTCCTTGTTTTATGGACACATTTCCAAGATGTGCAGCTGGGTCAGCAAGAGCCTGTTTATTGGTCTTTAAAAGGTCACTAGTAAGACCAAATGAATCTCTGGCCTTTTTAGAGATGAAATATGTGAGCATTTAAAGGGCTTCGCAAGTTCCTCAACTGAAAAATCTATTGAGAACTCACAGTAATCTCCAGGTTGTTCAGTTAGCTCATCGTTTACATGGAGCTGTAGACCACTAAGATGGGGAGATAAATAATTATGGGCGCCAGCCGAAGGCATTAGACATATTTAATCTGTTGCCAGACTTTTTATTCTCCCGTTTCCGCCCTAAAGTTCGGCGTGCTACTAGTCTAGCAGCGATGGTCCGACCGGCCTGCGTGCTTATCGATCGGGAATGGTATGCTATTATGTTTGGCTCTCATTTGTCTAAAGGAATTCCGACAAAATGGGAAAAAGTCGGAAAATTGTGAATGGGGAAAATGCATTGAAAAGCACTTAACGAGTACTATGGCCTATTTTAGAGGCCTTATAACTCAGCCATAAAGCATAACACAGACCTCATTCAAAGTTTATATGTGACAGGAGACTCTCGGCTTTAACTGAATCAAAGGGTTTGTATATATATTATACAGCTTTGACACAACGGCGGTTTAAGTTTGAGGAAGACTACATCTCAGCTGAGGTGTCTCTCCCACTATGTTTCTCACTCTGAATGTAATACTGCACCAATTCCTCAAACAAATGTCTCTCATGTCCAAAATATCTGCCCGATCTGGACAAATTTTACTTCAAAACGGCATTTTTATCACAAATTGCCTCTGAGCCCAGAGAGTCGGCCCTCCAGCTGACATTCCACCCATTATAAAGGCCTAAAATCAGAAAATTCAGGTGAAAATGATTTTAAAACTGCCATAAAAAACGAGCCACACATAGTAGCCGAACTAAAATTACACCGCTGGCTTCTGCCGTCTCTTGGGGCGCTGACGGTTCAAGAATTATTCGGATATGACTTTTGCTTTTCGAACAGTGACCGTTTGGTCGAGATAGTCGACTGCAGTCAAAATTATAGTGCAATTTTAAGAAGCCATAGTGAGCGTACATGTCAGTGACAAAGACGAGCCGCACCTGCTCCTGTTACCGGGGCAACGTCTTGTTAGCCTGCACTGTTCTGACACTGCTTATGAGGGCAGAGCCAAGATGGCTGCCCTATTATAACAGCTTCATGTTATAAATCTGATCTGCATTTCTCCTTTAAACTGATAGTTAAGTTAAGTTTGAAATGACCCACAATGCAATGGGAAAATGCATTGAAAAGCGCTTAACGAGCCAAAAACTGCCCTATTTTGGAGGCATCATAACTTAGCCATACAATGTCACAGAGACCTCATTCAAAGTTTATGACTGTAGACTCAACTTTATATTTTACAACGATACAACGACTCAACGTTACTATTTTTTCTAGTTTAGTTTAATATTATTAATTTTGTTCCATATTAGCTTTTAATTGCCATTTGCCCCATTTATGGCCTCAATATAGAATCTGCTTTCACCTTACGGGTAATCCTTAAGACTTTATCTCGATTTTTCATTCATTTTATAATTTCATTGTTCAATTAAGGTAGATTATTTCTATGTTGCTTGGATTTACCCCTTTTTTTTTAAGTGCGTTATAATATCATTGACTTTTTTTAATAAAGCATCTGAGCTAGCGTCAATGTCGTTATTTTCCAGAATATTAGACCTTCTAGATTTTGGATTTCCTCATTCAGGAATTGTTGCTGGCTTTTGGGTATGAAGTAGAACTGGTGACCTCTGGTGGATGCCATTAAATGCTTCCTCTTAATTTTCCATGAGCACAAGTTGTGATCTGAAAGGCCTGATAATAGATTAAAAGTCTCAGAGATTCTTTCAGGATTATTAGTAAATATTAGATCAATTGTTGTATTTGATGTATTAGTTATTCTTGTCGGTCCTTTTATAATTTGTGTCAAATTGTACTCATCCATCAGCTGTTTAATTTTTTCCCTGACTTGATGTCCCAGTTGATATTAAAATCAGCGAGTAGGATGATTTCCTTTTTCGAGTTGCAGTGATTTAAGATTGTCTGAAGATTATCATAAAACACAACCTCAAAAGGATCTAAGTCTTCTTCCTCTCTGTCATTGCAGAAACATAGAGCCCAAGAGGGATCCAGATGGCACTGCTGTAAGGACTGTGGGAAAGTTATCAAACGATCTCGTCTGAGGTATCATCAGATAATTCATACTGGAGAGAAGCCTTACAGCTGTGGTCAGTGTGGGGCAGCTTTCACTCAGTTAGGTAATCTAAAGACACACCAACGCATTCACACAGGAGAGAAGCCTTTCAGCTGTGGTCAGTGCGGGGCAGCTTTCACTGCATTATCTCATCTAAAGAGACACCAACGTATTCACACAGGAGAGAAGCCATACATCTGTGGTCAGTGTGGGGCAGCTTTCACTGCATTATTTAGGCTAAAGGCACACCAATGTAGTCACACAGGAGAGAAGCCTTACAGCTGTGGTCAGTGTGGGGCAGCTTTCACTCAATTAGGTAATCTAAAGACACACCAACGTATTCACACAGGAGAGAAGCCTTTCAGCTGTGGTCAGTGTGGGGCAGCTTTCACTCAATTAGGTAATCTAAAGGCACACCAACGTATTCACACAGGAGAGAAACCTTTCAGCTGTGGTCAGTGTGGGGCAGCTTTCACTCAATTATCTCATCTAAAGGCACACCAACGTATTCACAAAGGAGAGAGGCCATACAGCTGTGGTCAGTGTGGGGCAGCTTTCACTACATTATCTCATCTAAAGGCACACCAACGCATTCACACCGGAGAGAAGCCACACAGCTGTGGTCAGTGTGGGGCAGCTTTCACTGAATTATCTACTCTAAAGAGACACCAACGTATTCACACAGGACAGAAACCTTTCATCTGTGGTCAGTGTGGGGCAACTTTCACTCAATTATCTCATCTAAAGAGACACCAACGTATTCACACTGCAGAGAAATGATTGGCTTAAATCAACAACAATTTTCACGGCAGATAAGCAAACATTCACCTAAGAGCATCAGCAGGAACTACCAATCAAAAGCCTTGCCCCTTTGTTCAGATTAAAAATCTTCTTTGTGGATTACCACCTTCTCTTGTCAGGACTTTAGTTCTGAATGTTCTGTGGGGAGCACATGTTTGAAGAACCATTGAAAGTGCTTTATAATTTGTTGGGATTGCTTTAACTGGGGACGGATCTCCTGACATTCAAGACAAACATGGCATCAATTGTGAGTTGATGGACAGAACAAAATGCAGTCTGTTTGAAAGTAGAAACATGTTTATTCTGTTATACTGAACATATTTGTTTTGTTTAAAGTTAAGATCCACAAAGTAGCTTTGCACCAGCTGTGGGTATTTATGTAAACATCTGAAGAAGCAATATTTCATTTCAGTTTGATGTGAAGTCAAGCTTTACACTCGTCTGTATTTCATTGTTCTGCATTTCATTAAAGGTCAGATGTTAACTTTTCTCATTCTTTTCCTGTTCTTGCTACACAAATATTTTTGAAGACAATGTGTGTTTCGTTACGAGGGAAAGTTGACCCTTATCATCTTCCCCAAAGACCCAGAAATCTTTAACGCAGTCTGAAAAAGGTTTGGAGTTGTTCCCTGTACTTCCCAGACAGCTGTATGATGCTCATGACTGAAGCTGAAAGTTAAGGCTGTTCCAACACTAAAAGGGCACAAGGCTCAACTTCAAGCTGTGAAACTCTTTCAAATGTCTGTTGTGTTGGAATCAGATGTGTGAACGCATTTTAGTCCAAACGTCATGGCTGCACTGAGGGAAAAGGCAGCTAAGCAGGCTAACGGTACTTTGAATTGAACCGTTTAACAGGAGAAAACTGAGCTGATCTGTTTGTTGCTTCTACAACTGCTCAGTTACTCACACAATCAGGTACTGAGCAGATTTACCAAACAGACATTCTGCTGTAATCTCAGATGCTCTCAGTCGCGCTGCTCACATTGTTTTATTCCACAACTCTTCTTCTTCTTCTGCCCCGACGGCTACACAACTTACCCAGAACACCCGGTGGCAGAGTGTGCACATGACACCCTTATACTTTATTGGATTGTATCTACAAACTCAAACGCTGATGATTTAAACCTGCTTCAGGCTGTTTTTGTTCCCTTTAGTTTTAAGCTGACTGTGTTTGGCGTACCCTGAGCATTTCAGTGGAAAATGTTCAGCACAGACTTGGAGTTGTATTGTGTTCTTGTGGTAACTACGTCCCCACAGCTATTATGTCCTTAAGAGTTTCTTAGAAAGCGCTTTGTGCCGCTCACAGTGGGAGAATCTCACCGACAAATCCCACTTTGGTCTAAAGATGTGATCAGCTGTGATTTTTGTGTGTTAGCGACTGGCGCTACGGTCCTGGCTGAACAGGAAGTAGCCACCAGAAATGCAAGACAGTCGCTGTAGCGACTGAATGTTACGCAGGACTGTCTTCCTGTATGCAGATGGTCATCAGTGAAGTCACCTCCCCCGAATGAACCCCGTCATGTTGTGTATATGTGGCAAAACATGGCGAGCCAGCCGGGGGGCTGTTAGCGTGACAGAGACAGTCCCTCAGTCAGAGACCAACCTCAGAAGTTAAACCCAGTTTGTAACTGAGCTGACTCACAGTGGAAGTCACACGTTAGATCTGGTTCTCAGTGAGTGTTTCCTGTTGAGATCCAGCCGTGTCTGATCAGTGCTGCAGTTTCTTGTTTTGCATTATTCTCTCCTCTTACTCAGACTACACCTGAAACTAATCAAAATCAGGAAGCAGCATGAAGAATTGTCTCATCAGCCAATTCAAAGAAGTAATAACAAGTGCTTGAAAAAGGCAAATGAATGAAGGGACGTAAAAATGAGGAAAATACCCTCAGTCCCCAGAAGTCTTTCTGGGGTTCCTGCTCCCAAAGCACACTGAGCGCTGCTTCTGTGCTTCAGTGTTTTTCAGTAGTTTGTGTTCACTTTTTCCACCTCCGTAATGATCTGTAAAACTGAAGGTTGTTGAAGAACACAGTGCTGGATTCAAACAATAGTGTAATGTTCCAATCTGACCTCCTGGTGGCAGTGTCGTCTCACTGGTGGGGATTTCTCATTAGCCCCTTTCACACTGAGGAAGAACCCGCGTTTAATTCGTGAATTTAGCGTGTCCGCTGTTCCTTTCACACTGACGACCCGGGCTGGCGTGTCAACTCGACTCGCCTTTCGACCCGCGTCGGACCCTAGTCTTTTTGCCGAGCCGAGTTTGATGTGAAAGCAATTGACGCGGGTCGGACGTGGGCGTGACATGAGGAGTTTAAAAGACAGAATGGACAGCTGATTCAGAGCAACAGCGACAGGTGTGGACAAGTTTCACTCTGTTTTACTTCAAGTTCGAGACGTTTTTGAAGATGGCCAACTGGGGAGACAAGGAGGTCCATGAGCTCCTCAGCCTCCGAGCAGAGGATGTTATTTACCGCCACATGTCGGGACGGTGAAAGATGGACCTCTGCTGGAAGGGCTGGCTGTTCGCGTTCTTCTACTTCAAATTGTCGCTGGATTTCTTTAACTTGGAGATTATAGTGCTCTTGTATTCTCCGCATATGTTCTTCGGCAGCATCCCACGTTGTGACCATCCACACCCCGTAAAATAACATCTCCATGAACTGCATATACAATTGCAAAAACAAGTCCTCAAGGTGTATTTAACCCTACCTCCGACGCATGGCTTGGGCCTACGTCATTGTACACGCCCAGCATTTTATGTGTTTCATGTGACGCTCTGCCACTAGGCAACGCCCCCTGAACTCTGCTTCAGGTGACACGGATCACCTAATACGCAAAGCGTTCACATTGCTCGATGCGGGTCGAAGTGGCAATTTGGACCCGCTCAGGTAGTGGGTCTCAGTGTGAAAGGGGCTACAGATTCTTTTAAAAACAGGATTCAACGTCAGATATTCATGATCTGAAGGGGATGAACTCCTGTGCTTCTGCAGAATACCTGAGTTTCCTCCAGTGCGACCATGAAGTTGGTGTTTCTCACCATATATATTTATATTTACACTAACTTATAGATTTAATCTGCTGTAACTCGTGGTTAAATGGAGGTTTTCCTCTTTCTTTAACTGCAGAATTCCACCGTAATATAATTCTAGTTAAAAAAAATTAAATAATAAACTCATATGTCAGCTTTAGTTGTTTAGAAATTTAGATTGATGGTACCCCTAACCCTAACCCTTTGACTCTTCAGTCAAAGGCTTCTTCAGTTTGGATGCAAAACGGACCGCTACAGGAAATCTTTCCTGCCCACAGCCGTCAGCATTTATAATAACTCCTTGATTTAATTGAGTTACATCAACATTTAATATCCCTCTGGGATAAATAAAGTATTTTTGAATTTGAATTGAAATTGGATGGAAGCTTTTGGCTCCGGATGAAATGTTTTGGGTTCAGGTGGAACCGAACCGAGGGCCCATTGCACAAAAGTAAGATTTAGACATCCAGGATGAGTTACTTAGCCAGGTTCAAGGAATCCAAAACATGGGCGCCCAGGCTTAGTTGGTTGCACAAAGGCCAAGCCAGGATGAGCAGACACGGATTCATTAACCCAGGTGAAAGCGATCCTGGATAAGTGCTGCACACGGCTTGCTTAAACAGACCCCACGATCGATCATAGATTAACTGATTCACCATGGCAACAAGGGCGGCGTATTTCTCCCTAGCGGAGCAATAATTATTAATGGAAGCATATGAAGAGGTGAAGGAGAAAATAAAACAAAAAGGAAATACTGCCACAGTTAAAAAACAAAGGGAGCAAGCGTGGCAAACCATTGCTGACCGCCTGAATGCGTAAGTAGTGCACAAATACACACTCACCACTCCACTGAAACTATCACAATTAGGCTACAATCCAAATCAAATGTTAATTAACATATTTGAAAACATATTTGTAGGAGGAGTTTTATAGGATTGCAGGTAAGAAATTTTTTTTTTTTAAATTACAGTTACAATTACAATGTTAACATTCAGAGTAAGATACTCATTGCATCGTATTACAGGTTTCCTCAGGTGGCCATGAGGGGGATTTTGTGAACAGGAAAAACTTCCACAGCATTAATGTACAGGTGAACATGACTTTTGATAAAGTTAATTAATGAACACTGTACATTGCCTGTGATGTGCATTAATTGGTTTAACATCTTATTTCAGATGGTCTGCAATGCTGACTATTTGTTCAGTAATGTTGTGGCAAAGTGGCCCGGCTCGGTCCACGACTCCCGAGTGTTTCGGAACTCAGAGATCTATCGGCGCCCATCATAAGGTGAGCCACAGAACCTCTATTGATAACCACTTTTAACTTCATGGCTGTGTTTAGACTGTCACTACTTATGAGGTTGTGATGGTAACATTTTGTATTCACAGGTGAATTCCTGGGTGTATTGCTGGGTGACAGAGGGTATGCCTGCCAGCCTTTTCTGCTCACTCCATTTGCAGACCCTCTGGAGCAGGGGTCTCCAACCTTTTTCCCTCTGAGAACTACTTTCACAAAATAAAAATGGCCGAGAGCTACTTGTGTTTTGTAACATTTATTATCATCGCTCATTTTGAACAAACAAACTCAATAAGCCTTCTTTTCTTGAACATTTGCAATATGTTACTGTCCACATCTCACATTCTGTATTAAAACATAAAAAATAAAGAACAAAAATGGCATTCACAATAAAAACCATTTAGTTCAGTTCAATGTTGAGCAGTGAAGGTGTGTGTGTGTGAGTGTGTGTGTGTGAGAATGTGTTCAGAAGTTCAGCTTTTTTAGCCAGTGAGATGACTGACACTGCAAGGAGTCAGCAAGAGAGGTGTATGCTGGAGTGTATCCACTTAAGTTCACTCTTATGGAGTCATTTAAATGTTCATCAGTCAGTCTCGTTCTGAGCTTTGATTTCAGGATATTTATGTCAGAAAAAGCTGACTCACAGAGGTATGTAGACCCAAACAAAGCAGACATTTTCAGAGCTGCTTGGTGAAGATTTTCATAATCATATGGCTCTACCAAGCTCCAGAAATGCTGTGAATGCTGCTGAGACTTTAACTGCACATTGTTTTGAAGGTTTATAACCTCCATTTCCATTTCCACAGGATCGACTCAGAAAAGTTCAGCCATCTGTCCTGAAATCTCACTTATGTCCACATTCATGAAAGGGTTGGCCATAAATGTCACACAGGGCTCAAGTTTCTCAAAGTCACTGAATCTGTCAGCAAACTCCTGTCCAAGCCTTGATAAGAGTCACAATACTTGGACACATTTAAAACGCTGGCTGCACCTGTGTGACTGTCCAGCATCTTTGAGATAGAGGGGAAGTGCTGAAATCTTCTGCTTTTCACTTGCTGAATGTACAATGATAGTTTTGCACTGAACGACAACACTGATCATGTTGTCGCCATCGTAAACTCCTTCTCACTGGCCTAGCAAGCCAGACCTGTACAGCTTTTATTGACGCTGGATAGCAGTGTGGGCGGGATAAACGGTTGTCTGTCAAGTTGCGTCTGCACTCAATGCCACGCAATAGGATGGCGCAACAACCAATCAGAGCGTCGTCCCACCAACAGAGCAAGCTGGTAAATTAAACTTTTACCGTACCCGGTGAGCAAAACTCCGAAAACGTCCTTTTTTTTCAAGAAAAACTTAAGTGCAGTTATCTGTTCGTCTCGCAAAGAAAAATTTATATTTAAATCTTCTAGAGTTGCTGCCAAAGCCAACTCGAAAGCCTGTTGGCTGGGCGCAGCCACTGTTTACCTCTCTCTGGAACTACACACTGAAACGTAGCACCTCTGTTGTCACTAGGTAGCCCGGCCCCGACCCCGCTCCTCACGATTTGATTGGCTTGATTAAGTTTCGATTTTCAGCCTCGCAAAACGACCACAAGTGACTAGACTAGCCCGGGAGCAAATTCAATTTGCGGTCGCTGGTCAGTGGTGATGTGAGAATCTCACTCAATATATTCGTTTTAGCAGATACCCGGCTACGTGTGGATGGGGCCTAAGGAGATCCTGGAACTTAGCCTGGTCTGGAGCAGGCTAGCTTCACAGAATAAATCTCCATGGTAACTTAGGTCTGAACATATCCCACTTCCATCCCACTTTTGTGCAACTGGATCACGGATAAGTTGATCCAGGATAGCCAACATATCCCGGCTTAATCCCTTATCTTAGTTTTGTGCAACGGGCCCCTGAAGCACTGCTGTAAACAGTTATGGCACCATGTTGACGTACATAATAACACCATAAGGCACAGCTGGGATTTGAACCCAGGATCTCCTGTTTACTAGACAGGCACTTTGACCAACAGGCCACAGCGCCACATGGTTCATAAAACTGATGAAAGAATAAAGAGCAGAGGTCCGTTTCACGTAGCAGGTTTAGTGAAAACTCTGAGTTGATTAACCCTGAAATAAGGGAAACCCTGAGTTTTCCGTTTCACAAAGGGAGGTAACTCAACCCAGAGAAAGAGGGGTAACTCTAGCCTCTGTTTCACACAGAGAGGTAACTTAACCTCTCGGTCAGTTACCGTAGTAACAGACTCTCTGAACCTAACCTGGTCGGGACCAGGTTTTATTCAAGAAACCTCGAGTTTCTTTCTGTCTCCGCCCTCTTTCAGCCACTGCAGTCACGCCATCTGCGCTTCGGAGAGGCACGGTCGCGCTAGCTACACTTGAAAATCGAGTGCCCGTTTACATCGCGTCGTACAGTAAAGCGTGTGAGTGGATTTATGGTGCATTCAAGTGCACCCCGTAAACTCAGAAATCTATATCAAAGTTGATTTTTCATTTGTTGGAATACATACACCTGTCATTACTTGGTTGTTTTTTTTACTACATTCTTTTTAATGATTAAAACAAAATGATAGAACAAAATTATTGAAGCATTTTCAGAATCAACTCATTTCTGCATAGTCAGATTTGAAAACTTCATTTAGAACCAAATCAAAATGTTCTCTGCCAACTCCACCAGATTCTTGTTCTACATGTCCCCAGCTACCTCTGTGGTGATTTTCAAGTTATTTCACTGCATCTTTGTTTAATAATCTGATGCTGAAATCATCGGTCACATCCCCTCATCTCTTTATATCACTCTTCTTCTTTCCTTTTGCATAATGTGGTTTCATTTCACCATTTTTGCCTTTTACTTGCTTGATATCCTTGTATGTGTGCGTGTGTGTGTGTGTGTGTGTGAGACCATATTCCTTATTGGACATCCAGCCCTACCTGCACCTGTCAGGGGGGTGTAGGGGAGGTGAAGGTAGGACACGGATGCGGACTTCAATATAGAATACTGGGTTTATTAACAAAAACAAAGTACAAACAAAAAGCGCGGCAGGGCGGGGCGGGGCGGGGCGGGACGAGACGAGACGAGATGAGACGAGCAATGGCAAAACCAAAAACCAAGACATGACCCGAAACACAAAAAACTTAAAACATGAGTCCATGGGCGTGACAGCACCAGATCCAAATCAACTTGTCATCTCTACCTTGTCTGCACCTCTCATCAGTGCACTAACACCTCACAGTGAGCAGTTTAATAAATACACCCTATCATAGTGGCCACTTGCATGGAAGATTTTGTTGAGAATTTGAATAAAATGTCTTCTCAGATTCCCAAAGAAACTTAATATTGATAAATCTGATGTAGCAATCAGATTTAACATATTTAGAAATGATTTAACAGAACTATATATGAGTGAAGATCACATAATGAGGACATTACAGTTAAGCCGTTACACAACTAAAACTATAATTTATTTTCCATCCTAATGCCTACACTGTCGATATAGTGTGGCTATAGGTTTAAGGGTATAGGTGATCTATCTAGCTGTGTACAACATAAAATTGTTATCAAGAAATAGTTTATTTGCTGTGTCATATGAATGCAAACTTTTTCTAAAAAGCTGGAAAATTAAGTTTAACATGGAGATGTGAAACTTAAAAAAGGGAAATAAGTCAAAAAATGAAGGAGTGCAGATAAATAATGGAGAGATATGGTATATTTAACCCCATAAAACCACATCTCGATAAAATACATGGTATTACACAGGAACATCTGGGCAACAGCTGAAAAAAAAGGACAAATTGTTTGTTTTGTTTATTTAACAGTGTATTTTTTAATTCCAACATGAACAAAAGCTATGTCAGACGTAGCCGTGAACCTTGTGTTTGAAATCTCAATATTTAGGGATATGCAGCAGTAAAGCAACATGAAAGCCAGGATAGGAGTATCTGGAGATGTGTTGTAGATTACATGCTGCATATATATTTGTCACATCCACTGTTGCTCTGAGCTCTGGAATTGCCAGTCCGTGGTGCTAAAGCTCCACAACGTCACATCATTTCAAGTCAAGAATCAGGTCATGCCTGGGCCTCCTTCATACACAGTTTTGAGTTAGCTTGCTTATTTTTTAAACTGCTCACTGTGAGGTGTTGTGGTGATAATTTAAGTTTGGTTCTGTCTCTTCCCTTTATGGCTGTAGTGCACTGATGAGAGGTGCAGACAGGGTAGAGATGACCAGTTGATTTGGGCTGGTGCAGGTAGGGCTGGATGTCCAATAAGGAATATGCTCACACACACACATACAAGGACATCAAGCAAGTAAAAGGCAAAAATGGTGAAATGAAACCACATTATGAAAAAGGAAAGAAGAAAAGTGATATAAAGAGATGGGGGGATGTGACCGATGATTTCAGCATCAAATAATCACAAAAAGATGCAGTGAAATAACTTGAAAATCACCACAGAGGTAGCTGGGGACATGTAGAACAAGATTCTGGAGTTTGCAGAAAACAATTAGAATTTATGTTTTTATGATTTTTTTAATCTAGCCATATACATCATGCATTGGGTATGATTTCAGCATCAGATTATTAAAAGATGATGCAGTGAAATGACTTGAAAATCACCACAGAGGTAGCTGGGGACATGTAGAACAAGAATCTGGTGGAGAGAACATTTTGATTTGGTTCTAAATGAAGTTTTCAAATCTGACTATGCAGAAATGAGTTTGATTCTGAATATGCTTCAACAATTTTGTTCTATCATTTTGTTTTAATCATTAAAAAGAATGTAGTAAAAAAAACAACCAAGTAATGACAGGTGTATACTCCAACAAATGAAAAATCAACTTCGATATAGATTTCTGAATTTATGGGGTGCACTTGAATGCACCATAAATCCACTCACACGCTTTACCGTACGACGCGATGTAAACGGGCACTCGATTTTCAAGTGTAGCTAGCGCGAACGTGCCTCTCCGAAGCGCAGATGGCGTGAGCGCAGTACTTTGTCGTCCCCTGCTAGCTCCACAATCGCTGTCAGCTCCTTTTTGAAGCCGCCGTCTTTCGCATTCTCCCCTGCATTCCTCACATCATTCAAGCTCGCATTCCTACTTTCTCCCTTCCGCATTCACTTCTCCATTCATTCTCATTTTCTCCTGCATTCATTCTTTCAATAATGGCGCTTTTCCACCAGCTCGCTTTGGCTCGGCGCGCTATTGCGAGTGAGTACAGTCTGCGAGAAAGGTGAGTGGTTAAGTTCGTTTTTTAAAAACATGTTTAGTGCCATATGTGTCTCCTTCTTTAAGAAAGTATTATGTCAATTTAATATAAATATAATTCATTACAAACGTTTTTTGGGGGAAAAATGTCTTTGCCTTGACACAAGACAAAGACATTTTCCTGGGCTAGCTTAAGCAGGTTCCCAATTATGCTGAAAAGAATTGTTCATTAAGACGAACATTTCTTTATTTGGATAATGTGTTTCATAAACTATAGGGGAAGAAAGGATTATATTTCACAAGCTACGAACGAGTTTTGACACCAGAGGGCGTCATGGTCATAAATGTTCTTCGACAGTTAACCGCTTTGAAGAAAATGGCCGCCCATAATAGTTGTCAATGCATTGCTCTTGTTGAAACTAATTATGTAGTGTAAATTACTAGAGGTGTTCGACGGCGCTGTGTTTATATATGTAAACACGTGTATTTTAAATGGTACTGGGTAATGGTAATGGTAATGGTACGCTTTTGCTTTGGAAAATTAAATAAATTGATTTTAAATAAGGCTGCACGGTGGTGCGGTCGTGTGGGTTCTCTCCGGGTACTCCGGCTTCCCTGTCCAAAAACATGCATGTTAGGTTAATTACTGTGTCTCAAATTGTCCCGAGGAGTGAGTGTGAGCGTGTGTGTGGTTGTTCGTCTCGTTTGTCTCTCTCGCCCGATTACCGCTGGAATAGGCTCCAGCCCCCGACCCGACCGACGGATTAAGCGGGTGTAGAAAATGGATGGATGGATGGAGTTTACATAAATTGCCTATTCAGTACAAAACCAGTTCGGTATCATTTTTGGACAGCTAACTTCGGGCACTATGAAAATGAGTGCACAGGAAATTAACCTTAGACATAATCAGAGAGTCTCTATTATGAGGAGAGGGAAAACTGGCGGCTATTTCCGGGTGGTACTGCACTCTAGGGGCGCCAACGAAGCAGTGCAGAGCACGCCAAACTTTATGGTGGTACTATGAAATCCACCTTAGATCCAGCCATTGCTTTGGATATAATTTTTTATATTTTTTCATTTTAATTTTCCCAAAGGCAGGATAAATTATCCTTTCAAACGGCACTTGGTTTGATTTTTTAGACTCACTAGATTTGTTTAAAATACACATTTATTGTCAGTATCAAATCCAGAGTGACGTCACGCATGTGGCATCACTTTACGGCATGGTCAGTCCTAGCGCTGAGCTAGCAGAGAGGTGTTAGCTCAAATAGTTACAGATTTCAGCACAGCCCTTTTACATACTCTCTGACTAGCCTCTGGTTTAGCTTTGGTTGTTGTTAGCAGCACCAGGTTAGCACTCTGGCACAGTGGACGAGTGCCGTAAAGCAGCCGGTCGTAATCAGCCGTGCGTTCTTCAGATTCCGTTAGCTAGATGCTAGCAGATACTGACTCGCAAATGCCAGACCTGTAAGAAAACAGAAAGCTATTACTCCCAGGTTATTGTACTTTCGATATAAATCCACATCCCTCTGTCAGAAATCACAGTGTTATTTTCAGGTTTCAGCCGCTAGCGGGGACATTTTTTGAGTTATTAGCGCCAGCCCTATGGAAAATGGTCATTCTGCACTCGCTCGCCAGCGCCCCCCAGAGAAAATCAACTGAACTGCAGCCAAATTTTTTATAATGGGGCGAATAGGAAGTGGAACGGCTGTCTGTAAAGGGGCTGTGACATAATGAACTGCTCAGTTAAGCAATGTATGATGGGAAACAGAGGCGGGACCTTCCGTAAACCACAACCATGCAATTTTAAGGAGGTATTCAGTGCTCATGGGAAATGCACAACTCCTCACCAATAGAACTGTATATGCTATTGTAGTAATTTACTAAATATATCAAACATATACAGGTAAGTGAGTGATGGTTCATTGTTCTGGTGATGAACACAATTGTAACATATGACTAACATAATGGTAAAGCTAGGTACAAGGAAATTCCAAGGGAATGTTTGTATTTGTCATTTTTTAAACAGAAAATTGTATATATATACACATGTGGATGTGTGTTTATATATCTGTAAATATTGAACTCATTCCTTTGTCTGTGTTCCTCTTGTCTTTGCAGAATGGCACTAAAAGAGCTGCTGACCAAAAAGGCCCTAGGGCCACATTTCAAGCCCCCTACGCTGCGAGTGCAGGTACTGTGCAGCCGAGTACACGCGAGGGTGGTTGCTTGGGACTTCAGTGAGGTGTCAGCAACCCCCCGCTGTACTAAGAGGAACAAGTCACTACTCTGACACTTTTGGAGGAATTTTCCTCCAAAGTGGATGATGGGAAGGGGTACCTCATGAGAGGGTACACCCTGAAAGGGGTTTCTCCTCCTCGCACCATTTGGGTGAGCAGGTAGACCCAGTTTTTTAGGAGCTCCCCATTAGATATATCCCCAGAGCTCAAGAGCCAGGCCCAGGCTCTGCTTTTCCCTGAGTCCAAGGACACACAAGTTGGAGAAATCCAACAGGCAAAGGGCCTCATGACTGTTGTGGGGCAGGTCATGGAAGTAAGTTAGTTCTATGTAAAGATGAAACATCACATCATAATGCACAGAGATAAATCAACATAACAAAGTTAACAGCACCTGCTGTCAGCCAACTTTGCTAACCCTCTTGCAATTTAAGGAAGAAGAGTATTTGATAAGATAACAGTGAAATCTGTCGTTTTACCATAACCATCAACTTTTTAGGACACTTCTGTAATTCTTCATCATTATTAAAATGATCTAATTGACTGACTACTGTGAGTATGTATGGTGTTATTAACACTTTCATCCATTTTGTTTTTTAGTTATCTGCAATAAAGAAGATCGTGATGGGGAGAGAGCCGGTCCCAATGAGGACCCTGCAGCTTCAGGAGGTAAGACGAGACATTGTGAAGAGGACAAGGATTGGGTGGGAGAAGCAGACTTCTGAACAATTGAACAAACTGATGGTGTCAGATCTGCTTTTTAATGCGCTCAAGTTTAATATTTTCTACAGTCGGCCTGGAATTGTGGCATGTGCTAAAGTTCTTTTCATATATCTAAAAATAAAACACCTATGTTTACTTAAGCCAGTTGTATTAGAATTACAGAGCAGTACTCTGTGAGGACTATAACCACAACAATCTATTTTATGTACAGGGTGCAGCCAAGGTCGATGTGGCCCTCTGGAGGGAGGTGGCCATCGCTAAGGTGGAAGTCGGGGCCACCCTCAAGGTCACACGTTTAAAAAGGGGAAAGTCAGCGTATCAGGACCAGCTGAACAGCACAAATTATTCGGTGCTGGAGGTAAATTTTTAAATGATGAGAACATAAAACAATTATAACAATAAAGGCACCACAGTAAATAGTATATATTTTCTAATAAACATGAATAACATGAATAATGACGCATCAAAGGTGTTTCGTTAACACTTTTGTCAACACCAAATACACATTACTAATTCTTTGGTGAAAATGCCATCTTTAAATGCACTACAGCCACCAAAACACTTCATAATTCACCCAAAACTGACTTGTGCTGCCATAATTCTGATAAAAAAAATAATGTAACCTGGCAAAACTTTCCATCCATCCATTTTCTACACCCGTTTAATCCCACTCATGGTCATGGGGGGCTTGGCGCCTAATCCCAGTCATCATTGGGTGAGAGGCAGGGTACACTGTGGACAGGTCGCCAGTCCATCACAGGGCCACACAGAGACCCACCAGACGAACAACCACACACACTCACCCCTAAGGACAATTTTAGAGACACCAGTTAACCTGCCATGCATGTTTTTGGATGATGGGAGGAAGCCAGAGTCCCCGGAGAGAACCCACACATACATACAACCATACAGAAAGAAACTGAACATGGAACCCTCTTGCTGTGAGGTGACAGTGCTAACCACCGTGCCACCCCAGAAAAACTAGTCGAGAACTAAATGTTTACAAAGCTAAAGACCACTAACGTGTATACATCACAGATGTAAACAGGGCTTGTATCCCCCATTTTGTTGATGTGACATATTATCATGTTGATGAGACTAATTTGTTGTCTCCCTCACAGATGCTCAGTGCCAGTCCAACATCGGCCTTGGCCATTGAGGTGCTCGGGGTTCTGGAGGGGGAGACGGAGGGCGTGGTGGACCTCATCCTGGGAGACGACTCCCAGGTTAACATCAGTGCTGCCCTCTGGGAGCCCATGGAGGGGCTCCTCACCGAGGGGAGGCTATATGTGGACCTCCAAATGAGGGGAGCAAATAAAAGTAGTGGAGGCTCCACTTAATTAAATGTATTTTAGTTTTCAATCAGTTCTTTTTTTTGTTCAAATTTAGAAACTTTAAATGTAAAAAAATCTAGTTTATTTGTTTGTATTTTGTTTGTTTTTCATCATTAAATGTTTATTCAGTGTTGGATTCAGCTATTTTTTTACTCATAGTCACATACCTCTGCTAAAAGGTTCAAATGAGCCAGTAAAGCATCATAGAGAGAGCAAAGAGCAGTTCCACAGTGCATGGGGACATGGTGATACACATCAGTCACATGATTTAATTCAATGAAATATCAAATTGATGTATTTATTAAAACAATTGTACATGATACTTAAAGCTAGTGAAACATCTTCAGTTGAAAGATTTTTACAAACATTTGCGCCACACAGTCGTCACTTCTTGGACCTTTCCGAATGCCCTGTGAACATCTGGTTTTTATTCGCGTTCTCCCAGAAGGTGAGACGCTCCCCACCCCGGTCTGTCATCAATTTGATAAACTATGAAAGTTTAGCTGCTTACATAAATTACATAAGTTGTATTTAACTGCAACTGAATGAAAATAAAATGCAGTGTTAGTGTAAAAACATTCAATCCACAGAATGTTAGAATAGAGTACAACAGGTACAATGGATATGTAACAATGTTTAAACTGATAGGAGTTGTCAGAATATGATTCTTTCTAAATTATTTTTGAAGGTGAACAACTGTAACATGATTTCATTAAAAGAAACATCTAAATTTTGTATTTGGAATACTCGTCATGCCCCTGAACGTCTCTGAACATTAAACGGCTCACTCTTCTTCGTTTGCAAAGGTAAGTCTGACGCTGTCTAACTCTGTCTTTCCCAAATGAGGAATTTATGAATCTATGACTTTCAGGGAGAGGACTCAGTCTCCTCCTCCCCCCCAGATACTGTCACCTGGAAATACTGAATGAATGTGTGGACTGGTGATGATTATACTGTGTGCATTAATGTATGTTTTACTGACAGTTTTAGTCCAAACCTTCCATTCAGACTGAAATATCTCAAGTGTTTCCAGTTAAAGCGAGTGTCCCATGTCAGCAGAAAGTATTTCCTTATTTCTGTCAAATCCCCATTTTACTGTCCTGTTCCTGTGGGCAGTGTCACTCAGTGGGTCCACATGATGAGAGGAACTCCATTACAGCTATAGTTGGGTTCTGCTCCTTATTTGGGCGAGGGTAATTCTCCTTGGATATCTGGCGGTGAATGAATGGGATCAGAGGCACAAAGCGTGTCATACCCCGGTATGATAGGTGGCGCTGTACCCATTCCAGCTGTTGCTAACAGAGCCACTTCCTGTTGACCTCTGCACCACCACCAACAACAACAAACTCAGGCGTTGGAGAAAGATGGAGAACGCAGAGCAAGATGAAGCTACGTCCCTCTACATTTGGTCTGTGATGAGCTGCTTGTTGCACAAACTCGATGCCCAACGGAGCATTCTCCATCGCGTTGTTTGTTTCTTTCTGACGGCGACAACAACAGGAATATCGTCTCCTTTGACTTCGTGACCCGACCCCGGGAAAACATCTGGAGCATGCGCAGAACGCAAACTCTGCGCTCCCGCAACTCATGTCTTGTCTAGTCAAGGACTGTACAAACAAGATATTAGATAAAACGCAGGAATTAAAACATCATACCATATTAAAAATATGACCTCTGTCCTTTCAGGCTGCTGCTCCACATTTACAGTAGCCGATAATGTAAAACAACCCACTGGCTGAAGTATTTGCATTAAGTTCATCATCTCCCTCAGGCTTCCCTAATGTTATCCGTGCACTACACTGTACCCATGTACGCATCCAAGGCTCTGATTCACCACGTGCTTCAGCGTCTACAAGCAGGTTTAGTGTGACTTTCAACCCAGTTATCTCGGGGTCTCAATCCGATCCGATCCAATTCTTAGTCAGATTAAGGTGTCTACATGCACTTAAAGGCCTACAGGAAGGTGATTTTTTTGCACAAAACTGATATAGCAGATCGATTCCTTATATACCATGGAATTTTTTTATGATTTTAAAATAATTTTAGGCCCCTGGATAGTCCTGATTAGGCCCAATAAACTATCACCACATTTGACTCGAATTTGGCAAACTGCCAGGTCTCCGCCAGGTGGGGAGTGGAAATCTCGGCAGAGCGATCATCAAGATGATCGCTGATTTCAGGGCAACCATCCCGCGGTGTGTCCGCTCTCCGCCAGGTGGATTCCCCCTGAGCGTCCGCACCGCAGGGAGCTGAACACGGCGGGATGGCTCCGGCTGATTTCACCAGAGAGGAGGCGGCGGACAGGGAGACACAGACACAAGACCGCAGGTCTCTCTGCTTCCTCTGTCCCCGGTGGTGTGAGCTGCTGCTGCTGAGGGCAACACACGCACCCACAGCACTTCGTACATCTACTCGCAATAAAAACAGCACCGAACCCAACGTTTTATTGCCTTCACCACTAGAGCCTGGCTCGGGCCGGATTTTTCTGTCCGAGCCCGGCCCTCAACCGACAGTAAAGTGCTCGAATCCGACCCGAGCCCGAGATTAATTAAAATATTTGTGTCCGAGCCCGCCGGAAGCCCGAGACCAGTGACCAACGCAAGACGGCGCACCCTAATCAGTGCAAATGCTGCTCAACATCGGTGACAGCGCACCATTATCCACCATAATCCATTATAGCTTAAAGCGTTTGCACACAGTGGATTTCCCCCTCTCATTTTCCACGACTTTCAGTTCTCCAGAAGCTATTTTTCTTTTAATGTCCTCCATAGCGCTTCCAGCCAACTGAGCTCGGCTGCACTGATCGCACGTGTTTAATGTAAAGTTGTTCGAATGTTCGATATGCGTGCGTGCGCACCGAGCATGCACAGACCACAGATGCACACAGATGCATGCTGCACGGCATGAGGCACGAGTAGCCTACCAACATTTTCATTTATGCATATTCAATTATTTATGTTTATCACAAAAACTGACGTTTGCAATGAACTGAAACCTGTCCTCTGGCTGTTTATAATTTTCACGATGTCTGCTTGCTTTCGAGCCCGACCCGAGTCCGACAAGACATTCTGATATTTTGTCCGAGTCCGGCCCGGCCCGTCGGGTTCCGACCGGGCCCGTCGGGCTTCGGTCGGGTTGCCTTACTCTATTCACCACTCAACAAGCATACTAATAGCGGCAGCCAGGAAAACCCATGGCACCTGTGACGTCACACGGAAGCCCCGCCCCCAGTTTGGAATTCCAGGAAGGATTTCCAAGCGGCAAATTCAAAATCGCAAATTTCATGCGTTCATGAAATGTTTTGGTGTAGAGTCCAATGATCATTATTGTTCCTCTGTGTATGTATTATCATTATGTATTGGGTGTGGTGTCGGCTTTCTGTAGGCCTTTAACTCAGTCTGATTGTAATTTAGCCAATGATCCGATCCTTTCAGTGCCATGTGACCCCACTCAGTGATTGACAGGTAAAGCAGCCAATAGCAGCAGCTCAGCACATGACGTCCACTGCAGGGCAGCTGGCAGAAGATGAGACTGTGCTGCTTCTAACTTTGTCTCATCAGTTAATATCTGTGGAAATAAAGCTGAAATGGCAGCACAGCTGAGCTCTCTACATGCTCTGAGTGTGAAAAGCCCACAACAACCGCAGCTCCATGTCCCAGTGACACACAGTCAAAGTTGCAGTGGTGTTTTATTTAGCTGCTGTGTCCTCAGCTGGAGGAATTTAACTGACTACTCTCTTTTCCTCCTTTCTTTAGACTAACTGAACTCTGACCCCTGCTCCTGCTCTGACTGGTGAGGACCAACATTTACTTCCTTGATGGTTGTGTTCCTGCTACCTGCTCTGTGTCATATGAAGTGGAGCTTCCTGTCAGTGCCCAGCAGACCTTTTCCCTCTCAAACTGCATGAATGAAGTGAAACATTGATCATTAGTCAGAGAACACATTTAAGATCAGATTTATTGGTCATGCATACACACAAAATTTGTTCTCCGCTTTTAACCCATCCAGGGTGGCACCTGTTGACACACACACACACACACACACACACACACACACACACACACACACACACACACACACACACATAAGAAATAAGACTTAATTCTCCCTCAGCAAGAAGACACAGCTTTGATAATTGAGTCTGTGATGCCCTCTGGTGCTACACAGAAGCCATTACGGGACACAACTTACAATTTTGATTTTTAACATTATTACCATCTTTTCATATTATAAGACAGTGATTCTGGATATTCACTGACCGACCAGCATTGCTTCGCTCTACAGAAGATGAAATGTCGGCTTTGTTTGATTGACGCAATGTGTAAGCTGTGAATGTGAGACATGTATCAGTGTATCAGTGAAAGCTAAATTAGGATAAGAGATGCAAAATAAAACCCAATGTTAAGTATGACTTTTAGGCGTTTAAGTGTACAACTCATGTAAAAGACTTCTATATATTCATCAGTTATTTTTTTTATTAATGTTTAACTTTCAGTTGTAAAAATAAGTTTAACTCATTTTAGATGCAAGTAAGCAATAAACTTAATCTCTTTTTTTTGGATGGGTCAGTAAAAGGACCAAGTATAAGACTACTGAACACTTGGCAGAGGCCAAGTACCTATATCCCTGCCAAATGCAGGACCTGATCCAACCACTGACAAGAAAGTACTGTAGTTTAGTTTCTTTCTCTTTATCAGCAGATTGTGCGGTACTCTGCCGCCACCTACTGTTGAGGCGCTTAGTGCTGCAGTCTGTGGCACAAACTACATCTTAGTTGGGCTTCCTGGTGAAATAAGCAAACAAAATTGACATATCTACGCTCTTTTGTGTGTCCCTATTATACTGTAAAATAATCTCTTAGGCTTTGATTATTTGAAAGCTGCAGTTCCTGTCAGGAGGTGTCACCATGAAGTCAAACCTGGAACCACCATCTGCTTGCAGTATCTTTCTTTGCTGATATTTTACCTGCGTAGAAGTAAAGGTACTGTTGTAAAATTCCAGTTCATTCAAATTCAGCACATCACATTTATGGACACCTCGGACGAGCTGTGGAACTAAATTGAAAACATACAGAAACAGTACATATATGTATATACTTTGAAGAATATCAATTCCAAATATAATAGATAAAGAAGGAATGTCACCCACTTACAGAATTGTGAGCATATCAATCAGTTCCACCTTTGCTAATAAAGACATGAGTTTAACTTCTTTCATGCACCCAAGATACACACAACACTAACTGAAAGAATAAAGTTACATCCTCTCTGTTTTTTGTTTATAACCATCCAAAAAAGACCTAGTAGCGGTCAATTTCTAGTTCATGCTGGCGACCACAGACTGCAGTGACAACAAAGTGAACAGTAGTTACATTCTAAACAGAAACGTGGACAAAGAAACACTTTTCCAGTTTGCTTCTGCATCTTAGTTACAGAAGCATGACCAGGATGCACGAGTTGCCGTCCTCTCATTCACTTCCACAGGCTGCTTGGTTACCACTGTCTGCTTATCTCATTTTGGTGACTGAAAAGTGGATGAAAAAGATTTTATGATTGAAACATGAAGAAGAAATAATGAGTAAACTGCGTAGGGGTAAATGTAGTCTCAATTTCGATGAGGACAGATATTTATGCCTGGATGAGGTACGATGCTAGATGTATCGTTGAAATCATGTCAAGGGCTCATTAATCCAAAAAAAGTTGCAGTCATGGGAATGTGTTGGTGATGGACAAGAGGCTGAGTACTGTGAACTGGTCGTCCCATACATGGCATGGAAACAATTAGTTTCTCTTGAATGTCCGAGCCAGTGGCTCAAAGGAACTGAACTAACTAATAAATAAGACTGACTTTGTGCTGGGTACTGCCCTGGAGCTGGTTGTGCACAGGAGAATGTTGCAAATGCTGCTCAACATAAAGAACAACGCTACACGCTCTCTTCATAGTAATTAAAGAGTGACGTGTGTTCTGTCAGAGGCTTCTTCAGCTTTGCTGCAACATGGAACGATAGGGGCGGTGTTTCCTGCCAACAGCAATAATTCCATGCAATGAAACAACAACATTAGAATTTCACTCTTGTGTTGATAAAATATCATTTCATTCTATTCTATTTCATTCTATTGCATTCCATTCCATTTCAATACAAAACTGGGTAGCCAGGAGGAAACTGCACAAAGGACTGATAGAAAGCTGGAAGTTTGAATACAACTGGGGATGATCAGGTACGTGGATGCAAGCATGCTGATTTCAGAACATGTAAAAAGTGAGGGAAGCGGCACCTGGGGACAGGGGAAGGAGACAAGGACAATGAAGACCTCTTTTAGGTGGAAAATAGCAAGACAGAAGAAAAGAAAAAGAATAAAGGTTCATGACCAAATAGGTGAGATGATAAGCCACCTGTATCCTAACATGTTACGGTCAGAATGATCACAGATTGAATGGCTTTTGTACAAGAAAAGCCACTTTCAGTCACCTTCAGACAGAAATACTAATACGACACGGCTATCCAAATAAAACCATCCTGCTGGTCGTTGTTTTATGAAGAGAAAAACAAAGTTTACGGGGACATACTTGGCTTGGCTTATAACAATAGAAGACTTTATAACAGTGAAGACCATAAAGATGCTCAAAGCTAAATTCAAGAAGTAACATTAAGGAAAACAGACTCATTTTCTCAGTTCTCTGATTTGAGTGATAATTGTTGTAATGACAAATAAAAGGCGAGAGGTCTTACTTAAGAGTGGACTTAACAGTCTTCTGAACAATAATTGAAGCGTGATGATGAATTGGCATTGCAATGAAGTTAGCCAGATCTTTACGACTACAAATGCTAGTCATGATTGTATTTTAGTTCAATATTTTTAGTATTTCACTGAGCTGACAGAAGAGCTACTGTAAAGCAGATATCAGAAATGCACTGCTGATAAAGAGTTGTGTTGCATGAATTGTGACAATGACAAACCCAAGCGACAACCACACAGTAGTGCAGACTCAGTACTACTGAGTTTTCCCATCAAAAGAACTTCACTCAAATGCTTAGCCAACTTTACACCACATATGCCATACAATACGTGCCTTAACACAGTACTTAACAGAACAAAGAGATACGTGGGAAGTCTTTAAAAGCAGCTTCAGAGCGGCGTTCTGAGAGGTTATTCAATTTCAGCTTTCAGTACTATGGACAGCGCAAACAAACAGCGCTGTCCGTGGTTCTGCTGAAACCCTACTCCCTTTATCCGAATATCTAATAAATTACATGCAACATGCGCAAACATCTTTACAATAACCGAGGATAACCGATAAGAGAATAACAGTACAGATAGACACAAAGTTGGAATGGGGCATTTTGTTAGTAACAAATGAGCTTCTTGATCCTGTCAGACAGCGTTTATGGAAGGTCTCGGATCCGTTTTTTTTTTCCCTTTTGTATTTTTCCCTCTAATTCCTCATCATAAATTCCCAAATTTCAGCAACAATAGCTCAAGCTTTTGGCTGCTTGATTTTCTAAGACCAGAGATGATATTGAAAAGTTGCGTGCTCTGTGCCTTATGATCCACCTTCGAATTCGTTTTTTTTTTCAATCGTGATCAGAGGCAGAACACGTGCGTAAGAGGGTGACGTCATTGGTAGGAACGTCCTCCTCAGAGGTGTCACTTTGATTTCTGTGTGTCCTGTTTCAGTTTGTTCTCGAACTTTTTTGGAGAAGATTTAAAGGGATACAAGGTAATTTAGCGGCAGTATAGCGATCTCTACTGGTCAACCTGAAATTCTACACTGTCGTAAAAATGCCCCCCCCCCCATAGTGCAATGAATGTATGAGACCTCTGACCTATTCGTGCAACCTGGCAGATAAACGATGTCTTCTATACATTGTCCGTTTTCCCTATGATAATTTGGTTGTTTTGCATGTTTGTATTATACACATCCACTAACTAAACATCGTGGCGAATGCTGCCGTTGTGTTATTTAGTCAGTGCAGTTAGGTCATCTGATTCACAAGTGTAGACTGCCCACGTAAGATACTATAATCAGAGATTTTCTAAAGAGAGAACTCAAGATAATATGCTATAATACTGTTGACCTGCAGGTTGTCTGGTTATGTTGTTGTTGTTGTTGTTTACCTGCAGGTTGTGTGGGTATGTTGTTGTTGTTGTTTACCTGCAGGTTGTTTGGGTATGTTGTTGTTGTTTACCTGCAGGTTGTTTAGGTATGTTGTTGTTGTTTACCTGCAGATTGTGTGGGTATGTTGTTGTTGTTGTTTACCTGCAGATTGTGTGGGTATGTTGCTGTTGTTGTTTACCTGCAGGTTGTGTGGGTATGTTGTTGTTGTTGTTGTTGTTTACCTGCAGGTTGTGTGGGTATGTTGTTGTTGTTGTTTACCTGCAGGTTGTTTGGGTATGTTGTTGTTGTTTACCTGCAGATTGTTTGGGTATGTTGTTGTTGTTGTTTACCTGCAGGTTGTTTGGGTATGTTGTTGTTGTTTACCTGCAGATTGTGTGGGTATGTTGTTGTTTTTGTTTACCTGCAGGTTGTTTGGGTATGTTGTTGTTGTTGTTTACCTGCAGGTTGTTTAGGTATGTTGTTGTTGTTTACCTACAAGTTGCTTTGAGGTCTGTTTCACGAAGCAGGTTTAGTGAAAACTCTGATTAGATTAACCCTGAAATGAGGGAAACCCCGAGTTTTCTGTTTCACAAAGGGAGGTAACTCAACCCCGAGTAAGAGGGGTAACTCTAGCCTGTTTCACAAAGAGAGGTAACTTAAGCTCTCGGTCAGTTACCGTAGTAACAGACTCTCTGAACCTAACCTGGGGGGTATTCCTAGAAGCTGGCTTGGCGGAAAGCCTGGCTTATTTCGCTACTTCTGGCTAAATTTAGCGAGAGTTCCGCTCCATAAAGGTAGCTTATTTGAACGCCCGCTGAGTAACCATGGTAACTTATGCTGCTGAACTAGCCTGGTCCCGGGCAGGCTAAAGTTGAAGCTTAGCTTAGCTGCAACTCAAAAAATGTCCGACCGGCTGAAACGGACTCCCGAAAGAAATGTTCACCAAGAATTCTGCGCTCCCGCAACTCATGTCTTGTCTAAAAAACGAAACAAAAACTGTGGTTATCTTATCACCACTTTCACTGTCTCGAAAAATCAATCAGTCGGTGCCAGTGCAGCTAAAGAAACGCAACTATACACACGTATTGAACATGAAATTAAATGAGAGAGAACATGGTATTCATTAAAACTAATCAATACCTAACAAACATCCGATCTACACCCACGTAGGACCAGACTCAGAAAAATGGGGGACAGGTAATAATGTTAATGATACAAATTATTGACAGCTCCTTTCAAAACAGTCAAGGACTGTACAAACAAGATATTAGATAAAACGCAGGAATTAAAACATCTTACCATATTAAAAATATGACCTCTATCCTTTCAGGCTGCTGCTCCACATTTACAGTAGCCGATAATGTAAAACAAGCTACTGGCTGAAGTATTTGCATTAAGTTCATCATCTCCCTCAGGCTTCCCTAATGTTATCGGTGCACTACACTGTGCCCATGTACGCATCCAAGGCAATTTGTAGAGCACAATTTGTACACAAGGCAATTCTATGTGCTTTACAGCTACATAAAATCACAGGAAGGCAATAAAATCATTCCAAAAAACAAAAAAATCATTAATTAATTAATTAAAAAGTGAAGAGTGCAGATAAAATACTTTCAGGTGTCATATGCACATCTAAATAGAACTGTTTTCAGGCTGGATTTAAACATTGTCACATTGTCCAGGCCCCTGCTGGACCCGTGGAGGCTGACTATGTAAACCGAACATTTTTCCATATCCTAAATGTACAGGTACACTTGGGGATAATTGTCCATAGACTCTGAACTGGATTTCTCATTTTGAAAAACACCACATCAACCCCTTTGAGTAATGCTGAGCAATGTTACATTTATGCCCTGTGAAAGCTCATCATTGACTCCTATCCTCCGTGCAAACAGATGATCTGTGATGGAGCTCATTTCATTTCCAACATTGAGGCTAAATGGCCGGGATCAGTTCATGATTCTAGGATCTTCCGAGCATCCTCACTGGCACAGAGGTTTGCACAAGGCGAAAGAATTTTACTTACCCGAAGGAGTGTACTTTTGAAGTAAGGTGTAGCATAGGCAGAATTTTGGTGATGTAATGAGAGGTCAGGTGTAGAGGTCATCTTAAGGAATTTAAAGTGCTGTCATACTTTATTATAGATAGCCATATAAGGCACATATTGCATCAAATTGCCAAGTCTTAACACATGTATATCCATCCAACATTTCTCTTATTCTGCAGGAGAGTTCAATGGTGTCCTGCTTGGGGACAGAGGCTATGCATGCTGGCCGTACCTCCTCACGCCATATCCTGATCCAGGAACAAGGGCATGCACATGCACATGCACATGCACATGCACATACACATGCACATGCTAAAACAAGGGCACGGATAGAAATGACCTTTGGCCAAATTAAATACAGGTTCATTGCTTAAACTTCTCAGGTACCATGGCTGACTTCTGACAGAGCCATCTGTTAAATTAATAGTATACTTCATATTTTATACATTTTGTCTTGTGGACAACTTTTCAGGCTCAAGTCTTTCCTCCTTGATTCCCTGCAGGTTGTAGTGCCTGAAAGGACTCGGTTTCTCCTGACACAGTGAGGGACCTATACAGGGACACATATTTCCTTTGATCCTTATTGTTGTGACCTTTGAGTTAGAACTTCTTTTCATAATTTAGCATTGACACAGTAGCAGTTTAAGTCAGAGCAAGTGTAAGAAGGCTAAATGGACAGAGATGATTTATAACTTTCCACACGTTTAGGTCATGGCACCCCACTGTGAATATAAATGTAAAAAACACATTTCTAACACGTTGCATGAACCGTACAATAATGACAAGTTTGAGTTCAAGTTGTGTTGAATTGTTTAATTATTATTTCATGTTTCTCAAGCTGTGGAGAGAAAACAGAATTAAATACAGTTCACAACACGGAATTCTCCTTTATCTGAATTTATACTAACAAGCAAGACCTTGAAACGGGACACGAAAATCTTATTTCACTCCTTGGCGATAGTTGTCTTTTCATCTGATGACTGTATCTGCCACACAGAAGTTCCTCGTTAGTATAATGGACAGTAACGCTGCCTGACACGCGGAAGATCGGGGATCGATTACCTGACGAGGAGAGCTCTGTCTTTTATCAGCTGCCTGCCACCAAGTGATGATTGTTTTGATACTCTCACCCATCTTCGGCCTAAATGTCAATAGCCCCCTTCAATTAGCCTAACATGAGGCCAGGTTGCTTCGGTCAAAAGCCCTTTCCCATTTACTGTGGTGTTAAGTGCAAACCAAGACCTTATAATCAATACTCACTTCGCTCATGGACAGAAAAGAAGTGTTTTCTCAACAGCGGGACCTCGCGCTGTCGCCTTAAGATGTTATTATTTACGTCAACATGGTGCCATAACTGTTTACAGCAGAGCTTCAGGAGTGCTGGACTTCCAAAACAGTCTGTACTTGGAGGCACTTCATCTCATGGCTTTAGTTATTCTTGAGGTACAGAAGATTGAACTGGGACTTAATCCAATGTTTTCACATATAGAGATAATTTGAATAACATCATGCCCTGTTTTATGCAGAGATCACATGAATTTCGGAAATAAATCACAAAAAACACTTCCTGAGGTGGATCCAGTTCCTGCTCTTTATTCCTTCATTAGTGTTATGAACCATGTGGCGCTGTGGCTTAGTTGGTCTTAGTTGCCTGTCTTGTAAACAGGAGATCCTGGGCTCAAATCCCAACAGTGCCTGTGGTCCTTCAGAGCTAACTATGACTTAGCATATAAAACAGCTTATTATCAGGGTTCTACTAAATGCATCTCACTGGTCCACTTAATAAAAGTGCATATAAATAGCCCACAGCTTTTAAAGTGTCATTTATGCCTATTTTATGCTTTCGGAGTGTAATTTTACTCCGTTAACATAACAAGTCAATTGGTTAGGGTACAGTACGGTGGAGGTTCTCCTCCTGTCACACCACATAACATCAAAATGAACATACAAACTGTGAAATAGTCAGAGTTAGCGTAAAAGCTGAGGGTAGGACGTCATTTCCTCAAAATACGAAGTGTAAAATAATAAGTAAAAGCATAAAAAAGCCTTGTAAAAACAGGGTCAATGACTTGGCGTGTAATAAGTACACCGCTTCATGAGATCAGGCTGTAACTGGTGAAAGTGCCTTCCTCATGAACACCAGGGTCTGAGTTGAAAACCCAACAATATCTGCAAGATACGATGAAGTTTTGAACCAATTGGAGGCACTTCTACTCATGGCTTTAACTTTTCTTGAGGTACAGAATCACAAAAACCACTTCCTGAGGTGGATCCAGTTCCTGCTCTTTATTCTTTCATCAGTTGTCCAAACCATGTGGTGCTGTGGCTTAGTTGGTCAAAGTGCCTGTCTAGTAAACAGGAGATCCTGGGTTCAAATCCCAGCAGTGCCTTAAGATGTTATTATTTACATCAACATGTTGCCATAACTGTTTACTGCAGTGCTTCAGGAGTGCTGGACTTCCAAAACAGTCTGTACTTGGAGGCACTTCATCTCATGGCTTAAACTATTCTTGAGGTACAGAAGATTGAACTGGGACTAAATCCAATGTTTTCACATTTACAGATTATTTGAATGACATCCAGCTCTGTTTTATGCAGCGATCACGTGAATTTCCGAAATAAATCACAAAAACCACTTTGCTTCTTTTTGGCTCGTTGGTCTAGGGGTATGATTATCGCTTTGGGTGCGAGAGGTCCAGGGTTCAAATCCCGGACGAGCCCTTCCCTGGTCTGCTGGCCTTGTGTCTCTGCTTTGCTGTGAAATCAGAGAATGATTGAATCAATGACTATAACATTGAATGCATTTGGAATCAAAGCCACAAATAAGGAAATACAGCTCAAACCTCCATCACTCATTCTGAAGTTGCTTCAAGTCCTTCTTAAATGAATTTCTTATCTGGAATTTGAAAGACAGATCCACGCATAAATACCTGTATCATGTAAGCACACCCTCTGCAGTATTATCTAAAGCATTTTTGGTATTTGTTCTATAAATCCAGATTGAAACGCTTCAAGTCAATGGTAGAGAAATGGAGATATAGGCCTGTTCTGTCTTAAAGTTGGGCTTCTTCATAAAATGTGGTGTGAATTGGTGGAACCTGGTGGTGAGTATTGACTCATTGGTCTCCGGAGTTTTTGTGGGCTGTTCAGTGTATGTGCCTAATAACTTCACTCATGCTGAGGGAAGGGAGAGCCAACTCCAAACAATATAGGCTCATTGCTCTGGAAAAGTCAAAGAAGAAAGAAAGCAATCACAAATTCCCAGGATTCCATGGCTACGTCAGCTGTTCGCATCCTCTCACGAAACGCTAAAAGACCAACTTTTCGTTGGTCTAGAGGTATGATTCTCGCTTTGGGTGCGAGAGGTTCCGGGTTCGAATCCCAGACGAGCACTCCTACTTTAAGAAACCTATACGGAAAGCTTGATGGTTAACTTTGGGTACCTTCCTTGATCTCAAATGTGTCTCTCTTTGCTGCCCCAAATTGTTAATTAAGAGTGCTGATAACAATTGCAAAAATGTCCTGTCTTACTATATTGTTTGGAGCTGTAGCAGTTGGCTCTCCCTTCACTCAACATGAGTGAAATTATTGAGGACATAGACTGAACATGCCCTAACATTCGAGCCACTGACAACTCATCTTTTTTTTTACAATGCACTTTTTAGCTAGACAAACCGTTATCCCAGCTTTTACTTGGAGTTTACGTTGACCCTCCACGAGTTTACACTCACAGCAGGGATTTGTAGTGTTACAGATTCATTTACACATACTTTTGGCAACTAATCTCCACGTTAGAAAAAGAGAAATTTGAAATAAAAAAAAGATGGAAGAAACACTGACATTGAGTGAGCTGAACTGAAAGTTGTAGGATGTTTCTATTCGATGATCGAACGTACCTGCCGAGGGTATCGTTTTGCTATCTGTGGCCCCGGGCCCTTGTATGACGTCTAAAGTTGCAAACCTTGGCTCTTTGGGCTAGGGGTATGATTCTCGCTTAGAGCGCTAGAGGTCCCGGGTTCAAATACCGGACGAGCCCTTTTCTGGTATTTTGGCCTTGTATTTCTGGTTTGCTTTGAAATCTACGCATGACCTAAGGCCTGAGGCCCCGTTTACACGATAGGAAGACGCAGATATTTTCCTGCGGTTTGGCCTCTCATTTACACCAAAACCCCGTTTTTATCACAGAAAATGATTATTTCTAAAACCTCCGGCCAAAGTGGAGATTTCTGATAACGCTGGTTATGTGTCAACTGGGAGAAACGGCGTTTTAGGTTCTTAAACGTCACATTATGTGCCAGAAAATGCTTAACGTCATGCGAGCGCCTTATGTTTGCAGTTTGTTTGGCTACTGATCAGGATTATCATGGATGATGTTAAAGTTCTCCTAATTTTTACGTTTGTGCAAATGATTCTGGCCTTATTGCATTTGCCACCCCAAACCTGCTCGCACAGTTCAAAATAGAGGAGCACCACTCTTCCGTGGCCGCTCCTGCGTCCAGTATGCACTCAGGGCTGTATTAAGTCAATGTGGTGCCCCTGGGCACTAAACCTCAAGTGCCCCTAGGCTACATTTTCAAACGTATTCATTCAAAATCAGTAACAATTAAAGCAGCAGCATCCATCTATGTACAGTATGTAGGATTATACAAATATCTCCATTTAAAACCAATCAATTCAATATCAATCCAAACAGCATCCATATATTAAAATGTACAGATTCAAAATGTGTATCAATTCAAAGAGCATTTGTCTATATTGAAATATATTATCAATTCAAAGAGCATCCACCTATGCAGCACTAACAACACTCCTATTATCCAGGGGGACGTCATTGCCACAGCCGTCCCAGAGCACCATAAGTGGTCTCCCCAGAATGCCAAACCACGCACACTTAAAAACTTAATCAGGGTGCTTGCTCTTTTTCCAAAACAAATTCCAGACTTTTTCCAGACTTTTTTAAAACTGAGACTTTTTTTCCCCAAGACCTTAACTTTATGTACTTGTAACTTGTGTGCCTACTGCCTACTTCATTGGTTGAGATTGTACCAACTGTGTTTATTAGAGATGTTCATCTCTAATAAGTATTCAATGAACAAATGCATTATTCACAGTAAATTATGCTTTTACAGATGAAAACGTTTCAAAACATGAAAATCACAAGTACATGAATTTCACATCAAACAAGTGTCACAAAAACTATATATTAAAAAAATAAATGGATGGATGAATGTATGTAGAATTCAGTCTCTTCACTCACATCTCATCCCATTAGGCTAATGCAGTAAGTGACCAGTTAGTAAAATTATAGTTTTATAGCCTACCTTCCTATTTCTCATTTCACAATGCCTTTGAGCATACTGTAAAATTCTAACATACATTTATTTTCCATACTTTATTAAGACTTTCACACAAAATCCAAGACTTTTCAAGGTCTGGAAAACAGTGCTTCAAAATTCCATACTTATTAAGACTTGCAAGACTTGCGCAAGCACCCTGTTCATCACGGCCATAATGCGTCGCAACACCTCTCTCCAATACTTTGCCGCATCCTCTTTTTGTTGTCTGAGAACAACATCAACCGTACCGCATTCCGTGACCTCCTGAGAAGTGCGAGCAGACACTCGCGGTGGCTTGTGCTCTTTTCATGGGCTGTGACTCTGTCCGGGTGTTTCCAGTCACTGTACCCCTCGGTGAAAGCATTTTGCTGCCCGCCCAGACATTTACACGAACAAAAAATACAACATGCCGGTTGAAGGGGAATATATTAGCCAATCTCAAGACACTGACTGTTTGTTCGGCAGCTGGCATTGGATAAGATCATTTGTAAGAAACCTGGTTTTCTTACCGTCGTGCCGTGCTGATGCTGCATATTTAGCCGCCCGGTTGTGGTAGATGGTGGGACCGTTAGCAATAGCCAGCTGGTTGTCGATGTTTTTTATAAAGAAACGATCTAACACTGGAACATTTTTAATTGCCGCTAAACTTTTCTATTCAGACAACCACTCAATTGATGTATATCCATTTTTTTTTTTTTTTAACCGCGTTTTTTAAAAAACATGATGCATTTCACCATAGGTGGACTGGCTCAACTGACAGGTTGAGGGAGGGGGCTTAATGTTCACATTAGGCCACTATTGCTCAGAATTATGATATATCGTTGCTGTTCTTATCACATTAGTTTTAATGATGAATTTTATATGAATATTTATGTCAAGTGTCAAGTGTAACCATTTTAAGTGTACAAACATTCATGAAAAAAATATTTTTAAAGTTTGTCGTGTGGTGCCCCCCCACTGGCTGTGAATGGTTGGTGCCCCTGGGCACTGTGCCGCAGGCCCATATAGTTAATCCGGCCTTGATGCACTGACTGTCTATATTTCCCTCTTATTGTCTTCAGTTTTGTTGTGATATTTGCTCGCGTCATCTCCTCCTTCACATGAGGAAAGTCCTCTGAGGATTTTGATTGGCTTGCAATCGTTTCTCTAAATACCCGGCTACGTGTAAATGTGGCCCAAGACTATGACTACGGCTACACGAAAACGAAACGAGGTTTTTTTGAAAACGGGTACGAAAATTCTTGCGACCACATGGCAACACGCTGCTGTAAAGACTCAGGTCCAGACGAAAACGGATGAAAACGATGAAACGATGCAGTACACACGCCACGCTGTGAGACAATAGAGAAGTGTTAAAATTGGCTCACAGCGTCAATGTTTGACTGACGCAAAAACGTTTTAGCTGTAACAATGGAAACGAAACGAGGCCGTTTTCAAACTTTCCCACTCTGGAACCCGTTCTCAAAATCTATCGTTTTGGGGTAGTGGGAACGCCGGCTCCGTGTGGCCGCGACAGCGAAACGATAAGAAAAAGTATCGTTTACAGTGAAAAACGTTTCCGTGTAGCCGCAGCCTATGTGTCAACTCGTGGACAACTATGTGAGTCCATTGTTGCCCGTTAACTGCAGCCTTGCACCTTTCAGCAGCAGCTGTTACCGCTGAGCAATCAGTTCCCGCTGCACTGAGGATCATATGAAAGCAGCTCCTGCAGCTTCAGGTTAGTGTCACAGGGCTCTGAACTTTGTGTTAGTGCAGTTTGGCAGGAGCAGGTCCCAGGCAAGCTTTAATTATATTGCAGGAGAATGAGGTGAGTAACTTCTAGTCTATCCCAGTGCTTCTAAGTGGTGGCACTGAACCTCTGCTGCCTTAAATGTCTGAGGCAAGCAGAACCTCATTTGGTCGCAGCATTACACCATGTTTATACAGTTAAGCTCAACAGGACTGGGCATGTTAAGGGGAGGTGGTGGTCGGACCCCACTGGTCTCTAAATGTACTCAGAACTTCATATGAGATGTCCCTGTTTCTGCAGGGTTTTGTGGATTTCTTGTGTGCTGATTGGAAGCAATCTTGCATTCCTGCACAAAGCGGGAAGCTGATCCCAATCAAAGCTCAGCAACTAAAAACAGTTTAAATTGACTCGGGGTGTAAATGGAAGGCTGCTCTTAATTCTCTGTTTCCTCACCCATGTATTCAGTTTATGGACAAGATCTATATAAGCCAACGTATCAGAAACAAACTGGAACCAGTGGTTCTGGAGCTCCTGGCAGCAATTACCAGTTTGAAGATGGGAGCTGGAGCCTTTCATCTGACACCAGCGGCGAGGACGAGCCAGTCTTCACTCCTGTGACCGACGAGGATCAAGTCTACGCTTACAAATCTCGGTCCCGCTACAACCAGAAGCGTGTGCTGTTCAGCCAGTTCCGCTACAGCCCAACAGAATCTGAGCCAGACCACGGCAAAACATCTCAGCACAAGGTTCAAGTTCAGAGCGGCTTCTGAGGATCTTTCTGGTGAGGCTCACTTTACTCTGCATGTGTGCTCTCTGTAGCTGCTGGTAGGTGACTGACTTTCTTTGTCTTGCAGATCTGCATATTCTAGAGGCATCGCTGCTGCTACCGCTTGAATAAATGGCTTTAACTTGAATACCTTGTTGCTCCATCAAATGGCTCCTCGCTGTCTCTGGGTCATCCAGTTGTGGGTTGGAGGGGATAGTTGAGGGTCTGACAGGTTCACATGACTTAATCCTATAAATAAGGTGTTGGCCTTAACTTAAGGACAGTATCTGATCAAAGGTGTGCTTGTGAAGGTCTTGACGGCTTCAGCTTGGAATGCATTCCCAACTAAAAATGGCTGAAAAGCCAACTGCAGCTCTCTGACAGCAGTGGGTAAAGGTGTGGCCTTGAGCTCTATCAGAAGATTCCACTGCTGCATATTGTGCTGAGGGGGAAACCTTTCCACTCTGTAGCAGTCCTCACCCTACAGCTCTGGGTAAGGGCAGACCCATCAGATGCTAGGGCCATGTGAAACCTGGACAGTAGTTTCTGCAAGTCCATGACCGAGGATGGCTTCATCATATTGTCTGTGGTTGCAAAGGTCTTGTACTCTGAATACTTGTAATGAAGCTTGTGCTACACAAATACAAATGTGGCAGCAACTTTTAGTGAAGTGGCTGGGCAACAAAATTTATAGGCTCAATGTTGTCAATGTTCTCAATGCTCAATGGTCCATCTATATGTGAGAATCAGATGTCTTACCTGGTCGTCCCTGCAGCAAGGACACTGCCTGTGGGGACTACTTGCAAATAGTCGACATATATTGACATAATTAAAAGAAAAACTTCTGTGGACTTGTTTCCACACTTTAAGTCACTCACATTGTTAACCTGCAGGTTGCAGTTTAAATATGAACATGATAAAGTTTGGTCTTTGTTGGATTTTATGAAAGTAATTATGAGGACAGATGATGTGAACTACTAAACAAATGTTAGTGTTCAGAATTAAAACAACCTGGGCATTTAAATATTCTCATTTTCATAAATAAATATGAAGTTCAGGTGTGACAGTCAACATTTTACAGTAAAAAAGACTTTCTCAGAAACTTAGACCCATATTAAAAAAGAGCATTATTCAAATAGATGCATTTTCCCTTTTAAATGAATTAAAAATGTAACTTTAACTTCAGTGTATTTTCAGTACAGTTCCACCTCACTGATGGCTGCTAAAGCCTCCACAGTACAAAGAACAGAAAACAGTCGCCTACAGACTATAAAGTGCTCAAATGTCACATTTCCCATGTTGGAAGTTTGCTGTGTCACAGGGAGTCTGTGGGAGTCTGTGGTTGTTCTCACAAGGCAACAAGTTTTCAGGAGGAATGATGGAAAGCCACAGAAATCGTCAAGACAAATTTGAGAAACACTTCCAGATATGAACAAAATGATGACACAAGGTGCTTTAAACATTTAACCTCCGTTATGTCCTGTTTAATCAAGTTCATCTGAAATAAATCTAAGATCTCCTCCATATCACTTAATAAAAGAGCAGCTCTGCATCATGTTGTCTCACGTTTCTACATCTCAGCTCAGATATTAATCTGAGCTTTAAATATCTCAGAGTGCGCAAAAGGCAGTTAGCGTGACTTTAGTAAGAATCCACCCTCTGCTATGTTCCAAACACATCCATGCTTCTAGATCCTGGATGGATGAGAGAGCTGCAGAGCTATAACCTGGAGTCCTTCAGACCAAATCTCTGTCACTCCCCTCACACTCCCCAGCCAGAGATTAGGGGCCCACAGTGATCTGCAGGACTTTGGTCCAGATGTTTAACACCGTATCTGACCAAGCGGAATTCACCTTCTTTAAAACATCCCATGTTCATTCCTCACATGTTGCAACAAACCTTTTTAAATGGGATGTCAGAAGTGTTCATTTTCAGAGCTGAATTGAATGCAGCACGATCTGACTGGGTCCCAGGTGAGGTTTATGAGTGTAATTAGAGCAGGTAGAGCACCAATATAAAGTCAGCTGCAGCCTCAGATGAGCTACAGCACAAATCTTCTCTCAACAGCAGTCACTAGATTGCTGTTTTTGACCAGTTTTATCTGAATTGTGTTGCTGCTGTTTTGTCTTGTTCAACATGTTGTTTAAGGTTTTCTTCAGGTGAGTCTTCATGTTTAATGGTTTAGGTTTTTGTTCTCCTATATACTAAAGTTTCTTTCTTTACTTTTGAAATCCAAACAGGATTTCCTGGCTTTGTGTCCTGCTCTTCAGCATTGGAACATGTTATCCCCCCCAGAAAAGCATGTATATCAACATTTAGGTGCACTTTATATAAAGGCAGCCAACATGGGAAGTTGTTTAGGAACAGGCACGTGCACAGATAGACCCCTAGTGGTGCTCAAGCACCTGCCCTTTTGCCCTGGATGAGAAAAGTGCCCTTTCTGCTGGTGCCCAATTTTTTTTATAAATATAATTTTAAAAAAATGACCTTTTCTGTCATCAATTCCCCCCAACTCTGTTTCGATATCTGACGGTGCATTTATTTGAGTTCTTGTGAGAATTTCGCCCCGACATGCACCGCGGCGCCCACAAGCCTCCCACGCGCCCCTCCCTCCTCCTCCTTCACTTACTGCCTACTGCGCGTGCAGTGCTGAGCGTCAGGCTAAACAGCTGAAGCCAACTTCTTCTCTGACTCGGAGCATCAGACAGACAGGTAATGACAGTGCAATACCCCGACGTTGTTTGGTGATAAATTAACAACAACAATTAGCGCCGCTGAAAACATTACGTCGCAACTGGTCTGACGTTTGCTAAAAAACAAACAAAAAAAACCCTCACGAAATCCATGATTTAAAAGCCTTGCCCAGTTGTTTACTGACGTTTGTCATGTTTAATGAAGAGAGAGGGGAGGAGAGAGGCAGGCAGACATTAAATATTTTAATTATTGAAAAGAAAGGTAGGTCTTAAGTTGAGCTACATGACAGTCTGGTGAGGTAATGTGGTAAGCACCCCAAACCCAGAAGCAGAGGAAGCTGTCCATGTTCTTTGGGACTTCTATGAGGAAAATGAGGACCAGCTGAAGACAGAGCTAAAGGTGTTCCACTCCAGCTTTCCCTCGAAGAACCTGCAAGAAATCCTTGCCATTGTTGAAGAGAACACTGGCCAGCTCATCTTTCCAACATTTGTGAAGATGGTAAGGATCTATGCAACACTGCCAGTGACAACAGCTTCAGTGGAAAGATCCTTTTCAAAACTGAAGATAATTAAGACCAGGCTCAGGAGTCTCTGTGGGGAAGAAAGACTCTCCGACCTTCTCCTGCTTGCCATTGAGCACGACATTGAAATAAATCATGCTCCTGTGAAGATCCTTTAATTTATTCAGAGCAGAGTTTTAAGTTAAAAGATTTTTTTTATTATTTAACATATTATTTGGTTATACAATATGGCCTTGAATGAATGAACCTTTACCAAGTCACAAGTACCAGCGAAATTGTAGCCATCAGCCCGTCTTTTTTTTTTTGTCTGGCCTTGTTTTTGCCTATTATTCATTTATTTATTCAATTTGATCATTTGAGTTAGTATTGGTTGCGTTAACAAAAATAAATATATACGTTGAAAATATCCGACTGTGTTATTTATTTATTTATCATTATTTTAATTTCATGTATAATTTTGGCGATGGGTGCCCATTTTTTTGCTTGAGCACCTGCCCCCCAAGATGTCTGTGCACGTGCCTGTTTAGGAATGAGAGAGAAGAGGGTCTGCAACTATATTAATCATGCTGCACCAAATCTTCCAATATATTAGACTTCAGGTTTAATGACCCACTTGAACTGCAGATACTCCTTTAGCTTTGTTTTTGTTACTAAACATATTGGCAGTGATACAGAGGCTACTGAGAGCATGACTAACCATGCTGTCATACTCTGCTTCAACTAATTTCTGGGCTCAGGTCAAAACAGTGGATCCTCTGGCTCTGGTAGTAGCACGTCTGGGTCTGGCTACGGCAGCAGCGGCTCCTCTGGGTCTGGCTACGGCAGCGTCTCTTCTGGGTCTGGCTACGGCAGCGTCTCCTCTGGCTCTGGCTACGGCAGCAGCGGCTCCTCTGGGTCTGGCTACGGCAGCGGCGTCTCCTCTGGGTCTGGCTATGGCAGCGGCACCTCTGGGTCTGGTAGCGGCTCCTCTGGGTCTGGCTACGGCAGCGGCTCCTCTGGCTCTGGCTATGGCAGCAGTGGCTCCTCTGGCTCTGGCTACGGCAGCGGCGTCTCCTCTGGGTCTGGCTATGGCAGCAGCGGCTCCTCTGGGTCTGGCTATGGCAGCGGCATCTCCTCTGGCTCTGTCTACGGCAGCAGCGGCTCCTCTGGGTCTGGCTACGGCAGCGGCACCTCTGGGTCTGGCTACGGCAGCGGCGTCTCCTCTGGGTCTGGCTACGGCAGCGGCGTCTCCTCTGGGCCTGGTTACGGCAGCGGCACCTCTGGCTCTGGCTACGGCAGCGGCGTCTCCTCTGGCTCTGGCTACGGCAGCGGCGTCTCCTCTGGCTCTGGCTACGGCAGCGGCGTCTCCTCTGGCTCTGGCTACGGCAGTAGCGGCTCCTCTGGCTCTGGCTACGGCAGCGGCGGCTCCTCTGGGTCTGGCTACGGCAGCGGCGTCTCCTCTGGGTCTGGCTACGGCAGCGGCACCTCTGGGTCTGGTAGCGGCTCCTCTGGGTCTGGCTACGGCAGCGGCTCCTCTGGGTCTGGCTACGGCAGCGGCTCCTCTGGGTCTGGCTACGGCAGCGGCTCCTCTGGCTCTGGCTATGGCAGCAGTGGCTCCTCTGGCTCTGGCTATGGCAGCAGTGGCTCCTCTGGCTCTGGCTACGGCAGCGGCGTCTCCTCTGGGTCTGGCTACGGCAGCAGCGGCTCCTCTGGGTCTGGCTACGGCAGCGGCGTCTCCTCTGGCTCTGGCTACGGCAGCAGCGGCTCCTCTGGGTCTGGCTACGGCAGCGGCGTCTCCTCTGGGTCTGGCTACGGCAGCGGCGTCTCCTCTGGGTCTGGCTACGGCAGCGGCGTCTCCTCTGGGCCTGGCTACGGCAGCGGCACCTCTGGCTCTGGCTACGGCAGCGGCGTCTCCTCTGGCTCTGGCTACGGCAGTAGCGGCTCCTCTGGCTCTGGCTACAGCAGCGGCGTCTCCTCTGGGCCTGGCTACGGCAGCGGCACCTCTGGCTCTGGCTACGGCAGCGGCGTCTCCTCTGGCTCTGGCTACAGCAGCGGCGTCTCCTCTGGGCCTGGCTACGGCAGCGGCACCTCTGGCTTTGGCTACGGCAGCGGCGTCTCCTCTGGCTCTGGCTACGGCAGCGGCGTCTCCTCTGGCTCTGGCTACGGCAGCAGCGGCTCCTCTGGGTCTGGCTACGGCAGCAGCGGCTCCTCTGGCTCTGGCTACGGCAGCAGCGGCTCCTCTGGCTCTGGCTACGGCAGCAGCGGCTCCTCTGGGTCTGGCTACGGCAGCAGCGGCTCCTCTGGCTCTGGCTACGGCAGCGGCGGCTCCTCTGGGTCTAATGCTGGCTTTACTGCGCAGGACGCAGACTTTGCCCGTTTCCTTGCTGCCCTAATGAACTTGAAGATCGACCGTTCTTTCCCACAGTCTGCCTGGACCTCCGACCAGGTCCCTAAGGACACATCTGAGATGCGCACTGTATACCCTTCATCCCACGTCGTCCAGTCCAGCAGTGGCTACCAACGAGCCCGCGACTCCAGTTCGTACGCCAAATACTCCCAGGATGCTTTTGACCACTTTGATGCCAAGACTGGGTCTAAAGGGCAGAAGTTGTAGTAAGGTAAAGCTGGACTAGTGTCTGAAGTATTGAGACTCCTGTATCAATACTGACCCCTTCATTTTTCTGCAGGTGACTCTCATGGACACTTCCATGGAGATTCCAACATGTGGCTGAGCGCTGGCAAAATAAACTTGACCAATAATACGTGGTCTGTGGATTGAATACTTGATCTCAAGGTTTGTTTTCACTTCATAGAAGATTTGAGTCTTCACCACACCCACTGAGGCTGACTCTGCTTTTGAAGGGCAAACTGAATACTTCTGCTTTAAATTCTACCACTACATGTTTCCTTCTCCTCATGGTTGAATTGCATTACACAAACCCAGACCAAAATAACTTGATGAAGCTCAATACAGTGGTCCTGCTTGCCCTTGCACAATGAAGGTGCCTCAGTTAAATCTGCACTCGCTGGCCTTTTCCAAGCTTTAATTGCATGTGACTCATTAGCCTATGCTACGTAGCTTTGCTCCTCCTCTGCTTGGTGTCTTCTGTGTGCCTCAACAGACCCATACATCCCTCTTAACCAACTTTGTCTCGACTTGCCTTCTGTGTGTGAGGCCACTGCTTCATACAGACTCGGTCCTTAACGTGGCATTGCACATCTTCCCATGTTGGTTTTCATCTTACACAAGACTTGAATATCTCCTCTGCTTCTGTTTTCCTGATTCTACCACATGTGGAAGATGCATTTTTGAATTCCGTCAAGCTCAAAGCTACATGATCAATTACCAAAATATTTTCTAACTTAGTTTCAGATCACTTTCAAAGTACTCTCCCACACTAGGCTCGGATACGGCTCTCTAGAAAAGGTCTCCAAACAGTTCTAGCAGAGTCCCAGTGAATGGAGTGTGGAAATTATTAGACCTTTTCCTGAGTGACTGGAGAGCTGTCCAGGGTGTACCCTGACTCTCTTTCAATTGGCAGCAGGGATAGGCTAAAGCAGAGCTACTCATTATGCGGCTCCTCAATCTTTAATTGGCGGCTCGCACTCGCATAGTAGCTTATGACAATATGGTAACAATAACCAATTTTTTCAAATAACATACGGCGAACACTGCACAGTACTAAGTATTAATTAAGGCTTAAAGGTGGGGTAGGGCTTCTTTTTCTGGAGCATTTTTTTACTCTGCTAGGGGTAGGCTAATTGAGCTAGCCACGCTAGGTGGCTCCACACTGGCAAAATGGACCTGGCTCGCTATCGGTTGATTTTCAACAGTAAAGAGCCGAGCTTCCAATTGATGAATTGACAGATGTAGTGGAGGAGGGTTCTATACCCTGGGCCCTCCAATGTTGATTAGCCAGACACTAGAGGAACTGTTAACATTGGTTATCACATCAAAGGCCAGCCCAATTACATTAAAACTCTATTTCGCACCGGCCCACCGGGAAAAGTCCCGGTACTCCCGATGACCAGTCCGCCCTTGCATACAATAAATACATTATTACTGACCTGGACAATGATGCATTCAGGTTCAGTTACTGTTGTCCCATTTTTAATCACATATATAAAAAGGATCCCTGCTTCTGTTTTCATTTACATCTCAAACACCATTCATACAACCCATGTTTGCCACCATTGCCTGGGCTCTATGAACATGTGCTGCATATTATTTACAGTTCAGATCATAAAGCTGAAAAAGAGAGGGTATCCTCACAGTTTTGCATGACATCACAGTGGAAACATGTCATCAGAGGACATGACATCACTGTAGTTTCTAAAAGCCTGAAAGGCAAAGCGCCTGAAAAACAACACGTACTTAAAGGGGAACTCCGGGGCATTTGAAGCGTGTTTCCATTGCTAGAGGTTGTCAAATACTTCTAGTAGGACACAGAGAGGTCCAGATCTGCGCTCCCTGTGTGGAGATCGCTCTGTCCGCACAGCCTGTCATGCGAGGCTAATACGTGGTGGCTAAGGGGCAAGCGCTAACCTTTCCACGTAAAACAACAACTTGCACACTGCAGAAACGTCACACCACTTTATAACCCATCCGACAATAAAGTCACAAGCCTTACCATCAAAACCATATGCATGGTTCTCACATTACTGGCATGGGGACGTTACAAAACAACTTTATAAACAGCATAGAACTCACCGGCTGGTTGTAGGCTCGCGCATGTGAAAGCCCAAAAGAGTCGATGGACGATAATCCCATATACAAAACAATTATATTCTCTAGAAAAACTACGTTCAAGTATTTAAAACATTACAACAATATTACTGGGCATGTATTGTTGTAATGTTTTAAATACTTGAACGCAGTTTTTCTAGAGAATATAATTGTTTTGTATATGGGATTATTCTCCATCGACTCTTTTGGGCTTTCACATGCGCGAGCCTACAACCAGCCGGTGAGTTCTATGCTGTTTATAAAATTGTTTTGTAACGTCCCCATGCCAGTAATGTGAGAACCATGCATATGGTTTTGATGGTAAGGCTTGTGACTTTATTGTCGGATGGTTTATAAAGTGGTGTGACGTTTCTGCAGTGTGCAAGTTGTTGTTTTACGTGGAAGGGTTAGCGCTTGCCCCTTAGCCACCACGTATTAGCCTCGCATGACAGGGTGTGCGGACAGAGCGATCTCCACACAGGGAGCGCAGATACGCACCTCTCTGTGTCCTACTGGCAGTATTTGACAACCTCTAGCAATGGAAACACGCTTCAAATGCCCCGGAGTTCCCCTTTAAAAAGTCATTTAGACAAACGCTAAAAAACAACAAGCAAAACGAGTCAAAGCAGAACATCCTCTCCTGCACTTCTGTGGGGTGACATAGTAGATGAAGAGATTCTGGAAAATGAGTCGGAGGGTTTCTACATATTTCCCTTTGAAAGTGGCAAAGAGGAAAGTTGTGAGGAACCCGCCAACAGGCCAGAAGCTGTAACAGCGAGCTCAGGAAACCATCAATCCCAGGTCTCTGCTGCTTCCAACACACCCAACACAGAAAATCTGCTGTTGTTAGAGGAGCAGTCAGAGGTCTCTGCTGCTGCTGGGACTCCTCACTCAGAGGATGTCCAGCTCCTGCAGAATCATCCCCAGGCCTCTGCAGCTCAACACGCCAAGAGGAAGTTTACAGATTCAGGAAGCTGTCCCACTCCCTCTGTGGGCAGCACTCAGAGGGAGTTTTGTTGTCAGCTCAGAGAGCTGGACTGGACAGAAACAGTCTAAATACAGATCAGGTTTCTACACATACTTCTGCAGCTGTCACTGAGCACTGATGTTGAAGATGATCGTCCTGTTGTGACCAGTTGTGGGTCAGACTAAATACAGAGCACCTTGAACTAATACATATCATCCTTTTCTTCAGTAAAGCATAAAGTATGTGTGAGGGTTTCTATATATTTCCCTTTGAAAGTGGCAAAGAGGAAAGTTGTGAGGAACCCGCCAACAGGCCAGAAGCTGTAACAGCGAGCTCAGGAAACCATCAATCCCAGGTCTCTGCTGCTTCCAATTAGCCTGGGCGAAAGCCGACTGTTGACTCTGTCAAACAGTCTGGGAAAACCCAAGAGGAATCCGTTTCCATGGAGGGCGGGACCTTACCCAGCAACTTAAATTCATTGGAGTAACGGAGTTCCCTTAACCAATCATAATGTTTAGAAATGACGTTGGTTATGCGCCGAGGTTCATGCTTACTCTCGCGAGGCTCTAGCTCGCGAATCACGCTTCCCACATCCGCTTTCATTATACCGGTACCATTTGATAAATCAAACTTTTCCCAAAGCCAGTTGGAAGGAGAGCTTCGACATCCTTGCCACTAACAATATTGAAGAGGCATTCCTCTTGCTCTCGTTTTAATTGTGTAATGATCTCCAGAGTTGAGACAACTTCATGGATAGCTTCTAGCGTTCTTCCGTCGCCATGTTTATTTCCACTGCAGTTGAACTACAATTATATGGACTACAATGGACTCCGTGCGTGAGTTCTGTGTCACCACTCGCAACTGTTTGATGATTGGCAAAACACTGAGCGAACCGAGGTAGGGGGATTTGGCCAGACTATGTGCAGAGCCAAAATCTTTGGGCAGAAGTACGTAGGATGGCGTCGCCAGGCTAGCTTCCAATACACCCAACAAAGAAAACACATCTACACGTAGAGGCACGTCTACGTCTACACCAGTTCCTACGCTTATGCGGGTGACTCATGTAAATACAATATTTGATATAAACTCGTGTCAGCAACAGCCAGCATAATAGTGTATCCTTAGCCAACGTACAAAGAAGCATAAACTAACGCTTCCCCAGCATCCTTTTGCAGCTTTATGGTGGAACCTCTGGGAGCTCCTTCTTGTTCAGGGTTTGACTCCAGTTCAGACTGATAGTGTTGTTCCATTCTACCAGAGTAACGTTCTTTTGACCAACTTTCTTCCTCCCCCGCAGCTTGCTCGGCAGTTACCATGGTAACGAGAATCTAGCTTTCTCAAGAATTTTGACCAAAGCCTGTCTCACACATTTCAGTAAGACCTCGGGAAATTGTACCAAAAAGGGCAAAACATGTCTCCTTTAAAGGACCAATAAGAGCTACATCTCAGACTCTACAGGCCTCAGTTAACTTGTTAAATGTGTGAGTGGGTCGGTGTGAAAACTCAACATCTAGGCTGTTATTTCCAGCTCCTACATGTAACTGAAATTCCGAGAGAAACTCAGAATAAGTGCACAGCAATAGACAGTACAATGTTTGGCAGTGACTAAGTGCCTTTAGCACAGACAGGAGGGTGGAGCTGAGAGGTGATATTCAGTGGGTCTATATGATGAGATTAGTTCGATTATAGCTATGGTTGGGTTATGCTCCTTATTTGAGCAAGGGGAATTATCCTTGGCTATATGGCGGTGAATGAATCGAATCGTAGGCACAAAGCACGTCATTACCCGGTACGATAGGTGGCGCTGTACCCGTTTCAACTATTGCTAATAGAGCCACCTCCGGTTGACCTCTTCACCACAACCAACAACAACAACAAACTCAGGCATTCGAGAAAGATGGCGAACGAAGGGCAAGATGACGCTACGTCCCTCTACATTTTGTTTGTGATGAGCTGCTTATTGCACAAACGCGACGCACAACCGAGTTATCTCGGGGTCTTAATCCGATCGCGAGTGACCCGATCCGATCCGATTTTTTGTCAGATTAAGGTGTACACATGAACTTAATAAATCAGTCTTATTTTAATTTAGCCCTTAATCCGATTCTTTCAGTGCCATGTAACCTCACTTAATGAGGCTGATACCAGACCAACCAGATGAGCCTCCAGTGTCCACCTGTCCTGATAGTCCCTCACAAGCAGCTGTCTGTTGTTTAGCTCGTTAAGCTTTGATTGGTCTGGGCTGGTCTGTGGCATTATTTATAAACCTTCACCCTTGCTGTTTCCTCTCATAGCTTGTTTTCACCATGACAGCTGCTGGGTTCTTCCTGAGGTATAAGCACAAGCTGCCTTTTACAGTTTTTGTTTGATTGGAAACATTGGTTAATATTGCATTCTTACTCTTTGTTGTACATAATTTCAGGATTTCCCTCTTTGCCTTGTTGACAGCTGCTACATGGGGTTTTCCCACTAAAGGTATGCTATCATCTGTTGTGGTAAAACATTACATGCTTGCTTGAATCAGCTTCTGCTAAACTTGTTGTCATGCACCCAGGTTCAAAATCAGCAGGCCAGAGCAGCAGCGGCACAAGAGCTGCAGGTCATTTTGGCTCTTACCAGGGAGCAGCCGCTGGCCGTCCGGTGACCGTGCCCAACACTGCTTCCAGTAACACTTATATGGCGACACCTGTGCTGGTCTCTGGTCAAAGTCAACCTGTTCTTCAGGCTGACCCAAGACTCAGCGTCTATGGCTCATTTGTGCCAACGCAATTGGTTGTCCAAGCTCCCGGTTTTGTCCAAGCTCCTGGCCTTGTCCAAGGTGCTCTTCAGGCAGACCCAAGATTCAGCAGCTCTGGCTCCGTTGTGCCCGTGCAAATGGCTGTGCAAGCTTCTGGTGTCCCACAGGCTGTTCAGACGGGTCCAGCACTGAGCAGCTTGAGCTCTGGCCTGCCTGCAACAGGATACTCTACTGTCACTTATGTGCCTGTTGACGTAGGATCTGACGCTGGCGCTCTGCAACCAGGAGCTGCCCAACTTGGACCACAAGGTAAATCTTCTGCTTGGAGTGTAGATGGCCCAAAATATGTTTGGAGTGGAGCTTTTAAGTTTACATCCTAGGAAACTGGGATGTCAACACTCTGTGCTATCAGAGCTTCTGCTGTGAAAAGGACTAATTGTGAAATGTCTCCACACAGAAACCCAGTGGGCTATTGCTCCCTCAGTCTTTGAGGATGCGTCAGCCCAAGCCCTCAGCCTCACTGACGTTCTCCCTGCAGCCCCTCTGTCACCACCTGGCCCTGTCCTCCAGTCAGGGGAGACCTCCAGTGTCACAAAGGAAGCTGAACTCGGGAATTACCAGCAGCAGACGGAGGAATTCGGCTACCCGGATGAACGCCAAGGGTCTGGACCGGGATCCGCAACCGTACTGGTGCCACGCTTTGGTGTGGGTGGTTCTCCTGACTTTGACTACAGGCTTTTGTACGGCTTGTACCCCTCTGGAACCTACAGCACCTTCAGCCAGCAGCATGAGAAGGGCAAAGACTACTTTCAGGATGTCCACTACTTGAAGGAGCATATTACTGACAGCCATGGTTCTGGGCAGCAGAAAAAGTTCATCCCAAGTGCCCGCTAGAGCTGAACATGATGTGCAGAGGGTATGTTGAAAGTGGTACCTGCAAATGTCTTTATCTCAATGCTCTAACTAATCTGGTTCTGTTTCAGATTGAAAAGCTGAAACCAACGTTATAAGAAGATTCTTTTTAGTCTTTGAATAAAGTCTTGTCAAATGATCTAGCTTCAGAATGATTAAGGGAAACAATGTCCTATGTACACCATCTGGGTTCAAGGCAAATGGCAGGCATCACCTGTCATATTTGACTGGGACGTTCTGCTTTTGGTTTCAAACATGGCTTCTCAAAGCTCTGCATCTTGAGAGGAATTGCTATGAAGGTGTTAAATAGTTGCACCCTTTGCTCAATTGACTATAGCAATCAGCTACAGCATCCTTTACAGCCATTTCTCTACACCTGTACATGGCAGCCAGACACAACCCCTTCTATGCAGTGCACTCTTGAAATTGGTACAACTTTGTGCCACCACGTAACTCCGGGCACAGATTGCTGAGTGCACGGTAGCCAACCTGAAGGCTTGCTAAACAAACATTGTGCTTGAAATACCTGGCCGGTTACTCCTTAAATATTATTCTGCAATTAAACCACAGCCAGTGCTGTCTTTAGCAGTATCATGTGATGACCTTGTCTGGGTTTTCCCCCATTCCCTGCAGATGGAATGCTAAAGTAATCGCAAGCCAGTGGCTAATGACAGTTTAAACATATTTGAGTTTAATATTATGCCATGTTCATTTGGGTGCACATTTTCAAGATGTAACCTCATGTTAATGGTGGTCAAATGATAAGCTAACTGTAGCTTTTTTACATATGTCAACTTTCAGTGACTCCTGTGACCTGTCCCTGACCCCGTCATGCAGTGTGCCGACTCAAGGCAGGCAGCGGCTGCACAGACGTTTTTCCACATTTGAATATTAATTTTCACCTTTGTCTGTAAAACCTATTCAAATTTAGAATATTCTTTGACAACCCTACCCTGTACCACTCTACTATTGTGCTTTAATAGGCAACTTGTTGCCTTTCCACTCTGTAATGGCAGGTTCTGCAGTTGTGCCAGAACATGCCTATTGATGTTGCATCCTCTGAATTTACAACTTCTAGATGGGAAGTCAGATTTCCTAGTTGGTATCCTGGGTAAGCTTTATCCAGTCCTTGTACAGTTGGAAGTGTACATGGTTTACTGAGTAAACGTGAAATCTTTCATTTGCTATTCTGCTCTAACTCACTGAGCAAAGTATTGGTAGAACTAATGGTGCTCTCCCAGTACCCAGCTCCTCATCCAGCTTTCAAATTTCTATCCAGCAGTTTTTGCTCATAAGTGGTCCAGGAAAGATGTTGGAGCAACTCTAAGCGAGAGGAAGTGTTGCTGATGCCATTTAAGAAAAATAAAGTTGATTTGAAGACTGGTTTGTCTATGAAAATATAGAAACTCTTTAAAATTTTAATCCTCCGTAGATTCCTCAATTGGCCTGTTAGCCTTGTTTTAATGTGCTCTTTTCATGTCTTGTACACGGTTTGTTTTTATTGCTGAGTTAATATTTTACTGTTTTCTGCAAATGCTTTTATTAGTGTGGTCATTTTACAATCCTTGTATTTTGTTTCATTCCATGTTTGTCCTTTTTAATTGCTATATCAAACATTGTTTTACATTTTGCTTGAAAAATGCTCTATAAAGTCAAAAGCCCTGCAAATCCCTGAGATGCTCAGAGAAAGTCTTAAAGGGGACATATTATGTTAACACATTGACTCCCAAGTCACATAAAACTACGTTTTTACTGCCCATGCGTTGGCTCCCAAATGGTAAAAATACGTTTTTACGTTTTTTTTTTTTATGGATTCTGAATCTATACATTCTTAGAATCCCTCCACCTACTTCGTGGTTTTATGAACATGTAAACTGCTTTGACACAAGGACACGACGCAAATCCTCTGACCCGGATATGTAAGTATCTAAAGTGCGACAGGCTGAAAGAGCGCATGTTTCACAAAAGCCCCGATATCTGTTTGTTGTTGACTTTGGTGGATACCCGCCTTGGTTTAGCTAAGGATAGCTCGCTAATGGCGGCACCTAGAGACACGCAGTTTTGACCCACAAAGAGTTTAAAGTCTCAGCTTTCAAACGAGCCATAACATGTTTCAGTGGCCCTATCACATAATATGCTGTGACTGTACAAAAAACGTCAAAAAATGGTTTAGAACGCTGTGATTCTACGACATAATTCCGTAAACACCGCCGGTATTCAATGTGTTAAAATAACTTTTTGTTTTTCCCACCTGTGCTTTTAGAGCATGATTTGGGTGTCTGAAGTCTATATCTTTATACCACGAGTGTTTTGGGTATATCTGGAAGAATGGACTCGCGTGTGTTTACTGCATTAAATTTCACACCAGATGCCCAGGTTTTGATGACGGGAAGCAGCATCAAAGCTGAACAATGTGAACTTTAAACCTTATAGGATGTGAAATAAAATGTGGTGAAGAGCAGGATTTCTCCACACGTCAGTCATCATGATGTGAGTGCTCAGCTGCATAGAAACATAAGAAGAAGCTCCACTTTAAGACTGTGTGATTGTGAAGATCATCGTAGATTTGTCACCTTCAGTTTCTAAAGAATTTGTTCCAAAAATCTTCCCGTGAAGTCATTTTATTGTAGGTCAGCGCCCCCTGCAGGCTGTAGAGTGAAGAGATTCCCCTATTTTACCAGAGAGTTGGCTTGAGAGGCTGATGTTGAGCCTGCACATCGACTTTCCTGATGTGATCTGCCGGTGATACCTCCCGGTGGTTTTCACAGCCACGAACAGGTCAACCTGTGTGAGCTGCTCCACAGGCCGAGGGGGAGCGCTCCTCCGCGCTGGGCCACTCATCGCTCTCCTCTGCCGGCCCAGCCGCCTGAAATAAGTTGAGAGGTATCACCGGCAGAGACTGGAGCTGCTGCTGGACACCTGGGTCTCCAGAAACGCACCACAGGTGAGTCAGGCTGGAGACTGCAGAAGCAGTGCCGTACCCAGCATTGAGGACACACAGGTCATGACCTCGGTATTTTCCCCGGTGTTTTTTTTATTTTTTTTATTTTTTATTCAGAGAAATGTCAAATTAATATATGATGAAAATTGTTTTGACTTTGATTGGTGGCAAGATCAGCATGCATTCTCATTTGTTTTTCTGAAAATAAAGTCCACATAATCCCTTTATCATCACGTTATATTTTTTTTATTTTGTGCCAACTGTGGCTAGTGGTCATTCAGCCTCACTAGCTACAGTTTTGTTCAGTGCTATATGGCTTCCTACAAGTAAATAAAGCAGACTAATAGAAACTGGGTCAGAAACTTATATTTTTCATTTTACTTAAAACAATTGATGATGCACACGGGGCAAAATAACAGAATGAAATACCCCGTGTACTCTCTCATATGACACAATCTTGAGGTTAGTTGTGCTGCTCATGGTGCATTATGAAGCCAAGTTTTACCAGCATTTAGCTAGTTGTCAGGCCCAGCATGATACCTCTGTCTTCTCTGTGTTGAGTGAATGGATTGAATTGAGAATATACATCTAAAATACAGCCAACATCTTGTGGTCTGTTTGGCACATTCTACGATGTTAATTTAGTGGGTGGATTCAACCAGTTACTTAGGTAAAATGATTGCATTTTCCCTAATGAACCATTTGGATTTTATTGCAAATGGTGTCTAAAATTTTGCACATCGGTTAGACCAATAACCCAACTCATTCATTTGACCTTTTAGTGGGTCATGCACATGCATGGTGATGATGGTGACAATAGTAATAATAATAATATAATAATAATATAATAATGTATTATTAATAATAACAATAATATTAATGGTGATGGTGATGCTGATATTATAAAACAGATGACACAGGAGAGGATGAGAATGAGGGAGTTGAAGAGAGAGAGTCAGTAGAGGAAGAAAGGGGAAGAACTGAGTCTCACTCACTCAAATACTCTACTTTTGTGATCACATTGTTATAATAAACTTGTTCACCTACATATTCACCTCCTTGATGGGCTTGTGATTTACCTCTGTTTATTCACATTTCCAAACTGTATTTTAAAAAGTCACCATATTAGGATGTTTTTTTTTTTTTTGTCAAATAAGATTTATCGCAATATTTGACCTCGGTATTTGAAAAATCCTGGTTACGGCCCTGTGCAGAAGCTCTGCATTGAAAACAAATGAACCCTTAATTCATAGGGAATAGATACTTTATTGATCCCAAAGGAAATTCAAGTATCCAGTAGCAAGACATAATAAAGCAATACAAATTTTTATTAACAATCTAAGAATAAAAAGAAAAGTTTAAAAATACACTCTCAGAAAATAAAGTACAGAATTGTACCTTTAGGGGCACGATGGCTTGTCACTGAGGCAGTACCCTCTGAAGGATAGTTTTGTACCCTTATACTGAAGTAGCTTAACAAAGACTGTCTATTATACCCCAGCATGTAGAAAAAAGGGTACATATATGTACCTTTTACCACTTGAGTACATATATGTACCATTTGGACCCTCAAAACAAAAGGGTAAACAGTACACGCAGCCAGAGGCTACTCATGAGCGGGGCGGGGCGTGGCCAGCAACAGCTTATTTGCATAAAAGTGACAGAGCCCTTTAAACGGCTCAATTTGGAAGAGACTGAAAATGGCAAGAATAGAACTGGTGAAATCTCTTTATGTGAGAGGGATTTTGTGCAAAGAACTTCATGAACATGTTTTGTATAGCCAATAGACCAATTCTAACTTGTTTAAAGAGGTAAAATATGTCTCCTTTAAGTCTCGTGTAGGATGAAGATCCCAACATGGGAAGATGCAATGATGTCATATTCAGGACCGAGCCTGTATTAAAGGTAGGGTAGGAGATCCTGGATTTTGAGTCCAGTGAAGCTGCATTTTGAAAATACACAGGTCAAAAGTCCCAACCCCTTTCTTCAGACTTTCCCCCCGAAGGCACGCCTCTAGAGCAGTGGTTCTCAACCGGTGGGGGCGCGGACACACTCACGGGGGATCACGAGTAGACTACAGGATGAGGGAAAAAAAAAAAAAAAAAAAAAAAAAATCACGAAAATTCCCTCCTCAAAAATGCAAGAAGTTGGACTATTGTTTGACTAGTTTCATTTCAAATTTAACAGGGGGTAGTATTTTGAGCCTGCGACGTCACGTCACGTAACGTGTCGTGGGGGTGGGGCTGTGGTATCGGGAGGAGGGGGGGCCTCAACTGCAATGAACCATCTTAGGGGGGGCCCCGCTTGCAAAAGGTTGAGAACCCCTGCTCTAGAGTACATGAGCATGAAGGTGCACGAGCGCTGTTCTGACAACAAGCGTCGATCGTTGCTGTATTTAGTATGCTAACTTTATGTTTAATAATGCTAGCCAAGCTGGCTCTAGTTTAGCTTGGGGCATATGTAATTTGTTCACGAAGAAGGGTACGCGCACAGGGGGAAGGAGGAGCAGATTGCAGTTTGATAGACGCAGCAGAACGCAATCATCATTAACAGTCCGTTCAATATGATTGGATAGTTTTCCTGGATTGTTTGTTCCAAGAGGCCACTAAAACTTTTAATTGGTTGCAATGGGGGTGTGAAGAGTATTTCAAGCAATATGTACAGGGTCATAAGCCCTCCAGCTGGTGTCCCAGGTGAGATGAATAAAGGCCGCACACACAGAGAGCAAGTCGAGACAGTTGGTTAAGAGGGATGTATGGCTCTGTTGAGGCACACAGAAGACACCAAGCAGAGGAGGGGCAAAGCTACGTAGCATAGGCTAATGAGTCACATGCAATTAAAGCTTGGAAAAGGCCAGCGAGTGCAGATTTAACCGAGGCACCTTCGTGGTACAAGGGCAAGCAGAACCACTGTATTGAGCTTCAAGTTATTTTGGTCTGGGTTTGTGTAATGCAATTCAACCATGAGGAGAAGGAAACATGTAGTGGTAGAATTTAAAGCAGAAGTATTCAGTTTGCCCTTCAAAAGCAGAGTCAGCCTCAGTGGGTGTGGTGAAGACTCAAATCTTCTATGAAGTGAAAACAAACCTTGAGATCAAGTATTCAATACACAGACCACGTATTATTGGTCAAGTTTATTTTGCCAGAGCTCAGCCACATGTTGGAATCTCCATGGAAGTGTCCATGAGTCACCTGCAGAAAACAGAAGGGGTCAGTATTGACACAGGAGTCTTAATACTTCAGACACTAGTCCAGCTTTACCTTAGTACAGCTTCTGCCCTTTAGACCCAGTCTTGGCATCAAAGTGGTCAAAGGCATCCTGGGAGTATTTGGCGTACGAACTGGAGTCGCGGGCTCGTTGGTAGCCACTGCTGGACTGGACGACGTGGGATGAAGGGTATACAGCGCGCATCTCAGATGTGTCCTTAGGGACCTGGTCGGAGGTCCAGGCAGACTGTGGGAAAGAACGGTCGATCTTCAAGTTCATTAGGGCAGCAAGGAAACGGGCAAAGTCTGCATCCTGCGCAGTAAAGCCAGCATTAGAGCCAGAGGAGACGCCGCTGCCAAAGCCAGAGCCAGAGGAGCCGCTGCCGTAGCCAGACCCAGAGGAGACGCCGCTGCCGTAGCCAGACCCAGAGGAGACGCCGCTGCCGTAGCCAGACCCAGAGGAGACGCCGCTGCCGTAGCCAGACCCAGAGGAGACGCCGCTGCCGTAGCCAGACGTGCTACTACCAGAGGATCCACTGTTTTGACCTGAGCAAAGAAATTAGTTGAAGCAAAGTATGACAGCATGGTTGGTCATGCTGTCAGTAGCCTCTGTATCACTGCCAATATGTTTAGTAACAAAAACAAAGCTAAAGGAGTATCTGCAGTTCAAGTGGGTCATTAAAACTGAAGTCTAATATATTGGAAGATTTGAGACTGCATGATTAATATAGTTGCAGACCCTCTTCTCTCTCATTCCTAAACAACTTCCCATGTTGGCTGCCTTTATATAAACTGCACCTAAATGTTGATATACTTGCTTTTCTGGGGGGGATAACATGTTCCAATGCTGAAGAGCAGGACACAAAGCCAGGAAATCCTGTTTGGATTTCAAAAGAAAAGAAAGAAAAGAAAGAAACTTTAGTATATAGGAGAACAAAAACCTAAACCATTAAACATGAAGACTCACCTGAAGAAAACCTTAAACAACATGTTGAACAAGACAAAACAGCAGCAACACAATTCAGATAAAACTGGTCAAAAACAGCAATCTAGGGACTGCTGTTGAGAGAAGATTTGTGCTGTAACTCATCTGAGGCTGCAGCTGACTTTATATTGGTGCTCTACCTGCTCTAATTACACTCATAAACCTCACCTGGGACCCAGTCAGATCGTGCTGCATTCAATTCAGCTCGGAAAATGAACACTTCTGACATCCCATTTAAAAAGGTTTGTTGCAACATGTGAGGAATGAACATGGGATGTTTTAAAGAAGGTGAATTCCGCTTGGTCAGATACGGTGTTAAACATCTGGACCAAAGTCCTGCAAATCACTGTGGGCCCCTAATCTCTGGCTGGGGAGTGTGAGGGGAGTGACAGAGATTTGGTCTGAAGGACTCCAGGTTATAACCTCGGTTCTAATACGTCACAAACACGTCAAAGTCATGAAATTGGGGTCCAACACATCACTTGTCCACTTCACTAGTGGGAGCTGCTAGTTGGGTTTCAAGGGGAAAAAAGTGAGCTCAGCGTGACATAAGACTGGAGTCTTAGTAAGTTAACCTGCTGAGTTCTGGAAATAACTCTAAAATAATGTTGACTCCTTGGCAGGAATAAGGAGCTCTGCAGCTCTCTCATCCAGAGGATCTAGAAGCATGGATGTGTTTGGAACATAGCAGAGGGTGGATTCTTACTAAAGTCACGCTAACTGCCTTATGCGCCCTCTGAGATGTTTAAAGGTGCCATGGCATGAAAATAAATGGAGGTTTTTATATATTTTTAAAGGCTTTAGTGGTCCCCTTATACTGTATCTGAGTTTTTTTACCAAAAATTCTGCCTTGGTGCAGAATTACAGCCAGTCCCGAAAATTAGCTTTCCTTAGGATCCTCAGAATGAGCTGTTTAGGGTCTGCAGCTTTAAATGCAAATTAGGGGGAGAAAGGCGGGGCAAAGTGGAGGGTGGGGGTGGAAACATTCGTTGGTGAAATGTTTGGCGCACACATACACAAATCTCTTCGGTTCTGCCGTCACTTTCCCAGAAAAAACTAAATCTGTCCACTGGCTCTTTAGAGGTTCTGATGCAGGAGCTCTAAACAGATTATTTACATCCATATACAGCGCAATGAGCTGGCCAAAGAGCTGTGGGCGGGGAAAGGCAGTTTTGGCATAGCCATATATGGGCTCTGGGTGGAAATAACCTCGACATCATATGAGGCTCCACGTCATAAGAGGCAGCTTTCCCGATCAGGCCATCTGCATGGTCACATTACCAAAGGCGGAAAATAATTTCCATTGCACAGTTTAGGTCTATCATCACTTTTATCCACTGGGGGGCCGCAGGCAGGCAAGAGGAACTCATATTAATATTAAACAACCTTAAAAAGTGAAAATTTCATGCCATGGCTCCTTTAAAGCTCAGATTAATATCTGACCTGAGATGTAGAAACGTGAGACAACATGATGCAGAGCTGCTCTTTTATTAAGTGATATGGAGGAGATCTTAGATTTATTTCAGATGAACTTGATTAAACAGTACATAACGGAGGTTAAATGTTTAAAGCACCTTGTGCCATCATTTTGTTCATATCTGGAAGTGTTTCCCAAATTTGTCTTGGATTTCTGTGGCTTTCCATCATTCCTCCTGAAAACTTGTTGCCTTGTGAGAACAACCACAGACTCCCACAGACTCCCTGTGACACAGCAAACTTCCAACATGGGAAATGTGACATTTGAGCACTTTATAGTCTGTAGGCGACTGTTTTCTGTTCTTTGTACTGTGGAGGCTTTACCAGCCATCAGTGAGGTGGAACTGTACTGAAAATACACTGAAGTTAAAGTTACATTTTTAACTCATTTAAAGGGAAAATGCGTCTATTTGAATAATGCTCTTTTTTAATATGGGTCTAAGTTTCTGAGAAAGTCTTTTTTACTGTAAAATGTTGACTGTCACACCTGAACTTCATATTTATTTATGAAAATGAGAATGTTTATATGCCCAGATTGTTTTAATTCTGAAAACTAACATTTGTTACAGTAGTTCACATCATCTGTCCTCATAATTACTTTCATAAAATCCAACAAAGACCAAACTTTATCATGTTTATATTTAAATTGCAACCTGCAGGTTGACAATGTGAGTGACTTAAAGTGTGGAAACAAGTCCACAGAAGTTTTTCTTTTAATTATTAGTCAATATATGTCGACTATGTGCAAGTAGTGCCCACAGGCAGTGTGCTTGCTGTAGGGACGACCAGGTAAGACATCTGATTCTCACATATAGATGGACCATTTGCTGTTGCATAATGCCCAGTATTAATCAGACATGTTTGTTCATGTTCCAGACAGGATAGTGAATGTTTTTGTGCACAGTCCACTGTGTGGTTGTACAGCTCACGACTTAACTGAATATATTCCAACACCTGGCTCGCCTTCTTGCTTCCAATTGTAGAACAAAATAGATGTTTGATCTGTAAAATCTGATGTAATGGACAGAATCAATGAGAGTTGTTGAATTTATTAATTTATTTAACACATTTATTCTAACCCTCCCCGGATTCTGGGGAGGATTCGTCCCTCCATCAGACCTGATTTTCAGTCCACTTCTTGTGCCATTTTTCATAGCTCAGCCTTTTCTCCCTGTTTCCCCTCCTTAAGAACGGCTTCTTGACAGCCACCCTTCCATGGAGCCCATTTCTGATGAGGCTTCATTGATCAGCTGAAGGTACAGATGCATCTCAGGGAATTACCTGGTTTCTGCAAAAATGCCATTTCATGCATGTCAAACTGTTATTTTATAGATACAAAGAAATGGGAACAGATAATAACAATAAATTTATTTGTATAGCACCGTTCAGAAAATAAAATTCACAAAGTGCTTCACAATACGATGCAAGTCAACGTTTCATATACACACATAAGAAAACACAGTAATAGCAGAAAAGCATGAGGCTACAGAGCAGATGGGCACTTTAAGAACGGATAAAAGCTATTTTAAATAGGTGGGTCTTCAGATTCTTTTTGAAATTGTCTAAAGAAGTTGCAGACCGTAGACATAGGGGAAGAGAGTTCCAAAGAGTTGGAGCCAATACCTCAAAGGCACGATCACCCTTTGTCTTTAGACAAGAGCGGGGGACAGTCAATAAGCTCTGGTCTGAGGACCTAAGAGACCTGGTTGTGTAATAGGGGTGGATCAGGTCACAGATGTAACCAGGTGCCTGATGATTAAAGGCTTTGTATGTGATAAGAATTTTAAACTGAATCCTGAACCTTATAGGCAGCCAGATGAGAAATTCTTCCCATCCCTGAATTTTAGCTTGAGCAGCTACTGATGATGCAGCCCTTTTGGCCACCTGGTACCTGCTTCAGGTCAACCTCCTGAACAACCCAACACAAAAGGCCTTTTTCTACAGTTTGAATTTTTCCCTACATGCTAATATTCACGAGCAGGTCCTATGCTACTGTCCTGATAGGCAATGATGACCTTCTGGCCACACAATTGAGGCTGAGAGGCTCCTTTCAGTTTCCATGACCCAACCTCAATGGTAATGTACATTTAATAAAAATACTCAGCTTTGTGTTTAAGATGTCATGAACAGGGTCCTCTACTAGATGTTTGCCCCCACCACCTGATCCAATTTACTTCCAGGTAGTAAGTAAGTGACAACATTGAGCCTATAAATTTTGTTGCCAAGCCACTTCACTAAAAGTAGCTGCCACATCTTTTGATTTGTGTAGCACAAGCTTCATTACAAGTATTCAGAGTACAAGACCTTTGCAACCGCAGACGATGTTATGAAGCCATCCTCGGTCATGGACTTGCAGAAACTACTGTCCAGGTTTCACATGGCCCTAGCATCTGATGGGTCTGCCCTTACCCAGAGCTGTAGGGTGAGGACTGCTACAGAGTGGAAAGGTTTCCCCCTCAGCACAATATGCAGCAGTGGAATCTTCTGATAGAGCTCAAGGCCACACCTTTACCCACTGCTGTCAGAGAGCTGCAGTTGGCTTTTCAGCCATTTTTAGTTGGGAATGCATTCCAAGCTGAAGCCGTCAAGACCTTCATAAGCTCACCTGTGATCAGATACTGTCCTTAAGTTAAGGCCAACACCTTATTTATAGGATTAAGTCATGTCAACCTGTCCGGCCCTCAACCATCCCCTCCAACCCACAACTGGATGACCCAGAGACAGCTAGGAGCCATTTGATGGAGCAACAAGGTATTCAAGTTAAAGCCATTTATTCAAGCGGTAGCAGCAGCGATGCCTCTAGAATATGCAGATCTGCAAGACAAAGAAAGTCAGTCACCTACCAGCAGCTACAGAGAGCACACATGCAGAGTAAAGTGAGCCTCACCAGAAAGATCCTCAGAAGCCGCTCTGAACTTGAACCTTGTGCTGAGATGTTTTGCCGTGGTCTGGCTCAGATTCTGTTGGGGTGTAGCGGAACTGGCTGAACAGCACACGCTTCTTGTTGTAGCGGGACCGAGATTTGTAAGCGTAGACTTGATCCTCGTCGGCCACAGGAGTGAAGACTGGCTCGTCCTCGCCGCTGGTGTCAGATGAAAGGCTCCAGCTCCCATCTTCAAACTGGTAATTGCTGCCAGGAGCTCCAGACTGACCTCCCTGAGCACCATGCTGCTGTGCTCCAGAACCACTGGTTCCAGTTTGTTTCTGATACGTTGGCTTAGATAGATCTTGTCCATAAACTGAATACATGGGTGAGGAAACAGAGAATTAAGAGCAGCCTTCCATTTACACCCCGAGTCAATTTAAACTGTTTTTAGTTGCTGAGCTTTGATTGGGATCAGCTTACCGCTTTGTGCAGGAATGCAGGCGATGCTTCCAATCAGCACACAAGAAATCCACAAAACCCTGCAGAAACAGGGACATCTCATATGAAGTTCTGAGTACATTTAGACCAGTGGGGTCCAACCACCACCTCCCCTTAACATGCCCAGTCCTGTTGAGCTTAACTGCATATTTATAGTGTAATGCTGCGACCAAATGAGGCTCTGCTTGCCTCAGACATTTAAGGCAGCAGAGGTTCAGTGCCACCACTTAGAAGCACTGGGATAGACTAGAAGTTACTCACCTCATTCTGCTGCAATATAATTAAAGCTTGCCTGGGACCTGCTGCTGCCAAACTGCACTAACACAAAGTTCAGAGCCCTGTGACACTAACCTGAAGCTGCAGGAGCTGCTTTCATATGATCCTCAGTGCAGAGGGAACTGATTGCTCAGCGGTAACAGCTGCTGCTGAAAGGTACAAGGCTGCAGTTAACTGGCAACAATGGACTCACATGTGGAGCATCTCAGTGTTATGTCAATAAGTAGATAATAATCAGGAACTCTTGTGAGTATTATGTATTTTATTTACATGTATAAATATTAAATTATAAATATAAATGATCAAATATTCTGAACTGCTGATATACGTGATAATAATAACAATAACAATGGAAGTCGCTCTCAATACGTGAAATGCCTCTCATAGTTCATTATTAGTAGGCTAATTGATGAATAAACATCCTGCTGCTGAATATGTGTGCAAAAATAAATAAATCAGAAGGAAACCTGCAGAAGAAAGTCTTCTAGCAGCTGTCTCTCTGTGTTTATTGGCATACAGCACAGTTAGTGAGATCCAGATCCATGTGGGCACTCAGGACGGATTTAAATAGCGACTCTGAATGGACGTAAACCCGCACTGAAGGCCCAGTGACCCAAAGCACGGCCGCCACTGAAAAATACATTTGAAACCTGTCAATATGTTAACTTTGCGTGTTTACCTCTATAACTGGTGTTATATGTAAAACAGAGCACATGGTCAGTTAGCTTTTTAAAAATGTTTATTTTAAAGAAAACGATCAAAACAAGAGTTTTTCTGGAAGAGATTTAAATAAGTTCTGAATATGCATAGAAGAGAGGTTACATTTGAGTCTATTTTCTTTGTTCAAAACTTAAAACAAAAAGCTGAAGTCTGCACACTGAGAAAAACTGGTTTTGAGGATATTTCTGAAATTTCCTCCTAATAACCAACTTGGGTGGGTCACCCCAGTGGAACATTTTATTTGTAGGATGCAGGTTTCATGTTTTCAGCTGGAGATGTATGCTTTTTGTTCTGTATGTTACATATTTTTATCTTGATCAGGACATTCAGAACGCTTGCATGCACAGGTAAGTCCAGCTTCAGTTCCAGGTGTACTCGTCCATTTAACTGGACCACCATGTTGTCCCAGCGTACATGCACGGGATAGACTGTGCAGAAAACCTTCCTGACATTCTGCTGCCTCTAACTTTCTCTGTGGGACATCACGCTGCATGTAAGCACAGCTGAAATCGCTGCCAACATGTTGTCTTTAAGTCACCTGAAGGGTGATTTTCTCACATGAGGCTGCGGTTACAAAATCAGGATTTTATTGGAGCAGAGCGACAGTCTGGACATGCTTTAAGTGACCACGAGTTGACCCGTAGTCTTAATGGGCTGATTTTCAGTTTAGCCGTCTGACAGAAGAAACAGAAAAATATGTGGATGAGAGCAGCTTTACTGGGAATTTGGCTGGAAATATACACTCATTCTTTACTGTTTTTACTAAAAGATGCAGAAATATTAAACTCTGTAACATGTGTTTAGTGCACCAACCCATGCCAGCTCAGTTAACATATATACAGTTATAGGAATAGTTTACTGAATGTCCCATCTTGTAGACAGCCTCAGAGTTGCATTTCCAGTCCAGTCTGCTGTCCAGGTGAACCCTCAGGTATCTGTAATCCTCAACCACCTCTTCACCGAGGATGGAGACGGTGTTCAGCTGACTGCTGCTCCTCCTAAAATCCACAATCATCTCTTTTGTTTGTATTCCAGATGAGGCCATAGTTTATTTTCCTATAGATGTGATAGTTTCATGTAGATGTGCTGAGGTGTGACAGGGAAGCTGTTGGTACATGGAGGATGTGAGGTCTGTAGCAGGAGGCAGCAGCATGCTGAGTTTGTCTGAACTCTTCCATCTGTCTGATCCCACATTATCCCAAAGCCTGTGAGCTTTTCCATTCCTGACCACACATCCCTCACACTGTTCTGCTGCAGATAGTTTCCCACCGACTTGCTCTCTTCCTTTTTTCTTCACACTCCTCCTTAACTCCCTGTTTCCCTCCATGAAGGCCTTCTTCTTTATGCTCAGTGGCTGCAACACAAGTTCACATCAACCAGGCGTTTGTTCAGGAAACAGCGTCACAGCTTTGGACTCAGGAAGTGTTTCAGATGTCAGCTGTCACTCAGACAAGCTTTCATAGGGCCTGGATAGCTCAGCTGGTAGAGCATCAGACTTTTAATCTGAGGGTCCAGGGTTCAAGTCCCTGTTCAGGTGTAGAAATGTGATCTCCCACTTAACCTGTACTTCCCTCTATGCCTGCACTCTGTTTCTACACTGTCACCTCTGACAGAGCCTGGCTGATGCTTTTCCTTCTATGTAGCTTATTGTTAGCTTTGCTGTTAGCTGCATCGTTATATCCTCATTTGTAAGTTATAGAAATATATAAATAATAAATAAATATATAAGTTATCTAAAATACATTGTTGCTCAGTTTTCCTCTGAGCCACAGAGATGGTCAGCTCTCATTGTGTCCAATAACTGCAGCTTCTAAAGTGGATTTCATAGCACTGCTGCATCTCTGACAGTTATCAGATCATTTGGGTGGAAAAACATACATCACAACCCTCTGAATCTGCTTTCAGTCCCACTTGAACAGTCTCTCACAGTTTCAGACACAAAATGTGTCTTTTAGTTTGAATCTCAGCTGATATCTACAACAACTGTAGAGGGACTCATATCATTTCACCAGCTGGTGTGATAAACTTACAGAAACACCTCAGGAGCAGCACCTGGGATCTTTTGGGAGAAAAGGGGATTCTCTCCATGCTAATAGAGCTGGTAATAAATGAGTTTATGGATCCTACATATTACACAGTAAAACAATGATAAAGGTGCTTTCTGAGCCTTGACATTTTTTTCTTTTATTAGGAAAATGTTCCAAATTTTATCCCATGGAGGGAGCCAATGAAGTAAAGATTGATGCATAAAAGCATTAAAAAGCTCTCCTGTAAGTTCTCTGTTCAAGTTTCATTTAGGTTCAGCTGCATGTTTCTCTTTGTTGAATCTTTAACCCTCATGGAGTCTAAGGCTACAGCTACACGAAAACGAAACAAGGTTTTTTTTGAAAACGGGTACGAAAATTCTTGCGACCACACGGCAACGCGCTGCTGTAAAGACTCAGGTCCAGACGAAAACGGATGAAAACGATGAAACGATGAAACGATGCAGTACACACGCCACTGTGTCACGCCACGCTGTGAGACAATAGAGAAGTGTTAAAATTGGCTCACAGCGTCAACGTTTGACTGACGCAAAAACGTTTTAGCTGTAACAATGGAAACGAAACGAGGCCGTTTTCAAACTTTCCCACTCTGGAACCCGTTCTCAAAAACTATCGTTTTGGGGTAGTGGGAACGCCGGCCCCGTGTGGCCGCGACAGCGAAACGATAAGAAAAAATATCGTTTACAGTGAAAAACGTTTTCGTGTAGCCGCAGCCTAAGGCCTTTTCAGAGACTTTGAGGCAGTTGTCACCACTTTGACATTTTCAAGTATTTCAACTAACTGTAAACATCTATGCAAAAGTGACACATATGGTTGTATTCTGAAAAGCCTAACAAAAAACAATATGAGAGTGAAGTGAATGTAATACAAACAAGTTTTATTTAAATTGAGGGGAAACACAACTGTACAAAAAAACAAGTTTTAGAGGTCTTCAAACAATGCAAGAAAACACACTATAAATATATCTAGCCAAGACTTTTGAAGGACCTTGTAAACAAAAGTGTTGGCTGCATAAAAGTAAAAAGTGCAGTCAGAAATGTTTTTTTGTTTTCACACAAACTGTAAAAAAGTAATTGTAACTCCAGGCAGTGTCTCTGTTAGTTGAATACTAATTAGATGGGTGTGTAACACCCCTGATTGCCCCCACCCCCCTGTCACTCTCCATGTGATAATTGTCTGTCACTGGCAGGACATTGCTGCCTTCCCCCACACTCTATTGTGTCAGTGCAGTATACAAAGTGTCTTCAAAGTACAAAAAATGTAAATACACAGTATGAAAATATAAAGTATAAATCAGATAAATAGTTACACAGTGCAGATGCAAAGTAGGGTTAGTTTTTTTTTTTCAAGTAAAGTAGAGTACACACACATACACATCATGACAAAGAGTCCGCCCTGGGACTAGGGCAGCTCAAGCATTTGTGTAGTAGATCTACAGTAAGATTCAGTTCCAATCAGCTGTGCCAAGCAACATAACAGTTTCTGTCTGGTTGAAGGCAGAGGTAGACAGCACACACTGTGCACTTCCAGAGAGTTTTCATTACTTTGCCCTGCTGTATGCAGTACACACAGCGTCTGCGACCATCACTGGCTCTCTTCCCATCTGTGGATGATCCAGCCCTGCAAACTGGCAAGTGTAGCCTGCCATCTTCCTTTGGTGGAGCCTTTGGTTCCTCGCAATGCAATGATACACCACACAGCTCTGCAGTAAGCTTCTCAATGAACTGCTTGTGGGTCATGCTTTTCTTGTGCATGCTTTGCATGAGCTCTTTGTGGAGAATGTAGGCATTTGTTGAAGCGATGTCCAAGAAGTGAAGAAAGAGCTTCTTGTACCACTTTACAGTTTCATGCTGTGTTGTGTAATACTGGAGCAACTGGTTAGATAAATCCACACCACCCATGTGCTTGTTGTACTCTATCACAGGTTTGGGGCATGGAACAGATTTTCTTGACCAGAGACCCTGTTTGCTCTTCACTCTTCGCTGCACTGCATCTCCAGTGTAGGCTGCGTGGATGGTGGAGCAGACAGACACCTCTCGTGTATCCATCCACTTCACATAGACAACAGGACCATCTCTTATCCAGCGCATTTCTCCTCTAGGTGAATGCTTTGCCAGTGCATTGATGCTACTGCGTGGGCAGTCCCTCCGGGATTCTCTGTAGGTTCCGCAAGCACCAAACTTGGCATCATGCAAATCCTTGAAAAGCTTTGGGCTCGTGTAAAAATTGTCCATGAAGACATTGTATCCAGATCCCAAATATCCTTTGTCAGTCAGTGTCATGACAGAGTCATAAGAGAGTCCATGGCCCATGGGAAAATTGTTCTTTCCTGTGTATACAGAAAAGTTGACAGTGTATCCATTGCTGGAGTCTGCAAGCACAAACAACTTGAAGCCCCACTTAGTTGGTTTGTCCTTCATATACTGTCTCATAGCATGACATCTGGAAGCCACCATGCGTTCACCCACAGAAATGTTCCTGCGGGGGTGGTAGAATGCTTTGCAGACATTTCTGATGGTGTCCATAAGTGGTTTGACACAGAACAGCTTGTCATGTGCTGAGGTTCCCTTCTTGGCATCATTTTCTCTGTCTTCATCTGGGTCACTTATGTGCAGATTCCAGAAGATTGTTCTGTATCTGTCCCTTGCCATAGTCTGTGCTGGAAAAGGGATAGAGAAGATGGTGTTTCTCCTCCAGTAGTCAGTGACATGTTTCACCTTGAGCATGCTCGTGTAGAACATCAGCCCAAGGAATTGGTAGAATTCTGCAACTCCAACATCAACCCATCTGTACTTTGCACCTCTGGCAACCTTCGCGGCAGCTTGCTTGTTGGTGTTGCGGCAGAGGGTTTGCACAACATTCTCTGAAAAAAACAGCTTGAAGAGGTCCAGAGGAGTGTGGTTGTCCTCTGCCCTCAGCTGAACACCAGGCTCCCTTGCAGGAAGAAAGCGCTGTGGTGGCGGCGGAGCATCTGCATCACGTTCTGTCTTCCATGAATGTGCACGCTGTTTGGTTTGTGCTCTCCTCCTGGCTGGTGCAGGTGGGATGTTTTCCACATCGCTCCGTGCTCTCTTCCTGGCTGGTGCAGGTGGGATGTTTTCCACATCGCTGTAAATACAATAATAGAAGAGACATTGTTTAGAAATTGGTCCTACATTATCTTCACCTAACAACTATGACACACATTAGCATTTATATACAGTGCTTGGCATTCATACATACCAATTGCTGTACCACAGAAAGAACGGCAGTACTCCTGATACACAATGCATTATTTTTTGCGTAAGGGAATGGTCAAAAGTTCTCATGCAATTATGATGCAAGTTTTCTGATGCCTACATTTTACACGTTCCACATATACAAAATTAGCAGAGGAGATAAACCATCGCTAGACAGCACCTCCGTAGCTGATTAGATTCTCCACAGCTAACTGATAAATCATGACAACAGCTAGTAAAACACACAAGCCTACTTACTCTTCAGCAGGATCGATACGAAGCTCAAAATGCACGTCTTCATCGTCACTGGATAGATCTGACAAGGCGTCATCAGACTCACTCTCCAGAGCAAGTTGTTCCTGGATCAGCTGTGCAGCTTCAGCAGGCGACATCTTCCTTGCATTGGTCATAGTCTCTCCTCCAAGTTGGTGTGTTGACAAGTGAGTAGAAGCGTGGCTTTGTTTATGCTGGCTGAATGGGGTGTGTTCTCCCCTGTGAATAGCCACTCAATCACCTGGTACTTTACATGTGAATATTAGCGATAGGTGTGGCCTCGGAAGCTGCTGCAGTCAGAGACTACAGAAAATCCAAAGAGTCTGTTCACTCTCTTTAAAAAGGGCCAGCTATATAATTTATTTTAATTTATATATATTTGAAAACTACAAGTTTCAAGGTTTTTAATGGTGTCACTCATATGTTTGAATGACAAAAACTGTTTTTTTTTTAGATGTGTCAAAAGAAACCACCAGTGGGTTTTAGACTCCAGAGTGTTAAGACCTCCTCTACTGTCCCACAATGGTTTCACACATCCTCCCACCTTCAGATCAGTTTGGGGAGGGAACAAGGAAGTTTCCTTCACTGAAAGGGACAGTGCTGGTTTCACCTCAATCCTGCAGTAAAGTCAGGATTGTTCAAGGGTTTGTTAAATTATTCTTATTTGTTTTCTGTTGAAGGGAAAGATTCATTCATTAACCTTCCACTGAAAGTTGAACATGAAGAAAATCTGTTTTCTCTGCATCTATCAGACCAACATTGTTAGATACGTTTAGCAGGCAGCTGTACAGGAAATGTAAATGTTTCTGAATATTTTCATGCTTTTCATTTATATTTATATAATCAGCTCCGCTCTGCGGAGGTTGATATTTATAAATCATGATCTTCTGCTGATAAGCTCACCTAAATCTTCTGACTGATGCATTCAAGTGCATGAAATGAAACATGAACTCTCGTTGTTCTGTTCCACGTATTGTTTAAGGGTCGTCATAGGTACGAGTTTGGGTGGAGCAGGTAACAGTAAGGTGGAGTTTCCAGCTGACTCCTCAGTTTCAGTCGGCTTTGGAGGCTGCAGATTGGGAGGTAACTGTGCTGTTTAATCTGCCACTTATTGATAAAGTTAAAGTTTACAAAAAATAATAATAAAAGGAAGAAGTTCCCTGAAAGCAGCATCAGTGTTACAGGTTGTGAGTCCTGTGAACAAACTGACACAGTGTTATGTTACACATATTTAAACTTCTCTTTCCTCATGTTGTTGAATCTGCCAAAGCCTCAGTGAAGCTTTCTCATGTCTCCCTGCAGTTTCAAAGCTGAAATCTGAAAACTAACACAAGAGGGCGCCTTCATCCTGCTCACAGGGATGCAGAGGAGGTCAAAGCTCCTGTTCTGTTCATTTACACTGAACTCTGCCTGTGTTCTGGCCACTTTGACCCAGAACATCCTGGTTTATTTTAAATCCGTAATACATAAATATTACCTAAAGTGTCTTTCAAGTATTAATGCCTTGTAGGCCTCATTGACCTGAGTTCATACAACTAATTTCAGTAAACCCAAGAACACCCTCAGAAAGAGAATGCTTCACCCAAAGGATTAATCACCCAAACACAAACTGGGTGGTGTCATGTATGCAGTGCAGCAAAGACTGTGCAGACCTCTTTATAGGAGAGACCAAACAACAGCTCCACAAGCATATGGCACAACACAGGAGAGCCACCTCTTCAGGTCAAGACTCAGCAGTGCACCTTCATCTCAAGGAGAAGGGACACTCTTTGGAGGACAGTAATGTCCACATTCTAGACAGAGAAGACAGGTAGTTTGAGAGAGGAATCAAAGAAGCCATCTATGTAAAACTGGAAAAAACATCGTTGAACAGAGGAGGTGGTCTCAGGTTTCACCTTCCCAGCACCTACAATGCAGCATTGTCTCTCCTCCAGAGGCAGTTTGAGAATCATTCTCACCTTGGATTCTGTGACCAAAACTTAGGCTACGGCTACACGAAAACGAAACGAGTTTTTTTTTAAAAACGGGTTCGAAAATTCTTGCGACCACACGGAAACGCGCTGCTGGTCCAGACGAAAACGATGAAACGATGCAGTACACACGCCACTGTGTCACGCCACGCTGTGAGACAATAGAGAAGTGTTAAAATTGGCTCACAGCGTCAACGTGTGACTGACGCAAAAACGTTTTAGCTGTAACAATGGAAACGAAACGAGGCCGTTTTCAAACTTTCCCACTCTGGAACCCGTTTTCAAAAACTATCGTTTTGGGGTAGTGGGAACGCCGGCTCCGTGTGGCCGCGACAGCGAAACGATAAGAAAAAGTATCGTTTACAGTGAAAAACGTTTCCGTGTAGCCGCAGCCTCACTCTGTCAGGCAGGTAGACAATTCGGAGGTGATAAAGACACTAACGACATGCAGATTGGTGGGTATTCAGTGACACATGTGACTGTAGCGACCCTCAGCGTATAAGCTTATACATGTAGTTCAGACAAAAGAAGATGGTGTAACTCACACAATGTTAAAAGCCATTCAGTCCCTCCCTCCTTTATTGTAGGTGACCTGGGCTCAAATCCCCTACATGAAAGCTAATACCTCCAGTTGGGGTCCTTAGGAAAGACCCCCTTAGCCTACCTGTAAGTTGCTTTGGATAAAAGTTTCTGCCAAATACATATGGTCACAAACTGGGCAGTGATAGAAAGAACTACAAAATTTCTGTAGAAATTTCTGTAGAAATTTTGATGGATGCCAACCCGCTGAGAGACAGAGGCTGTCATGTTATTGTCATGTTGTATTGTGAGTAGACATAACACAGTGGCTGGCATAAACCTGTTAAAACAGATGAACAGAGTTCATTTGAGAGAAAACCGTGAGGCCAAGCACAATGAGGGGAATATTTGGTGAAAGAGGACAAAAATACCTACATTGTGAAGTATATTTTGTCTAGGTGCAGCAGACATTTTGGATGTGAGAGAAGTTTATTTGAGTTATTTTGGTATTAATTTCGAGCTTGTGTAAAAATTGGCTTTGTTCTTAGACATTATAAATGAAATAGTCTCTGTACTTTTCCATGATGACCTAAAGTGATCCAGGAATGGGAAGACAAAACAATTGGGAAAACCTGGGAAAGCAAGGGCAGATTCACACACACACACATTGTTTTGGCTGATCCAGAGAATATGACGAAGCATGTTGAACCTACTCATGTCCAATCATACTCGGTCGAGTGTGAGTCCAACCTATGAGGCTATAAATGCAAATGATACCCGGAAATCGAGGCTCAGTCTGACAGACTTCCTGCGGGAGCTCTGTTCCACTGAGCCCAGCGCTGAAATGCTTGACATGTGACTACCAATAAACACTTTATTTAACTTGAGATTCCTCCGGCTTGTTATTGAGCTGCCATTGAAAGAATCGATCTAACAGGAGGCAGATTTAGTTTTCAGACAGCTCAACTCTGCAGGTTTTTTACCTCTTCTGAAGTCCAACAGCTGTATGAGAGTTCATGTCTCATGTCATATACTTAGGCTAGCCGTCCACTATTCCGGCACGTCAACGTAACTCGCCGGATTGGATGCCTAGTTGTCGCCGTGTTGCTACTACAGTGGGTGTGTGGGGCGTGGATGGCTCCGGGGGAAAGTAAATAACTTGTGATTTTAACCAACCGAAGTTTCTCCCTCTAAAAATTTGAGTTTTGGAGGGAAATTAATGTGTATGAATCGTCACCAATGGAACATTATTTCATATTGTACCATGGATCCGGATCTGCGAGCGAGGAGAGCTGCTGTGCTGCTGCTGCTGCGACACAGGAGAACACATGATCTACTGTCATTGGATAACGCACTCCGTCTGCCGTGGCAAATTTGCATAAAGTCCGGCCGAGCCCAACTTTTTGACGTGCCGCGGTCCGCCGCTCGCTGTGCCGGAATCCCAGCATGCTTTGCGAGCACGGCGACAACGATCGGCCGGATTTCATTGAAAATGAATTGAATGCGTTGGATACGGCTTGACGTGCCGGACTAGTGGACGCCTACCGTTACTCTGCTCTGAGGTCATTTGAGGGGAAACCGTGAGGCCAAGCACAATAAAGGTAACATTGGGTGAAAGAGGATAGAAATACCTACATTTTGAAGTATAATTTGTCAAGGTACAGCAGAAATTTTGGATGTGAGAGAAGTTTGTTTGAATTGTTTAGGTATTAATTTTGAGCTTGTCAAAGTAGAGTGTGAGACCCCATGACAGCAGAGTGAGAGGAGTCCTGATTTTTCCTAAAACTTAAACGGCCATTGTGTCAAAGCTATAAAATATATCAACAAACCCCTTAGTTCAATTAAAGTTGAGTCTTTCTTGGCCTGTTTAAACTTTGAATGATATCTCTATGATAAATTATGGCTAAATATTCACAATATTTCCCAATTTTCCAGGAATCTGTTTGAGTAATGAGAGAGAAAAGTCATAGCACACTAATCCCTATCGGTGGACACGTTGGGATATGCTATTTATCCCGGTCGGACCGACTGCGCGGGACTAGTTCTTTGCCAAATTCCTGACGGAAACAGGAGAATAATAAGTTTGCACAATAGAAATATGTGTGCTTTGATGCCTTTGGCATTGGCACCCATAATAATTGTATTTATTTTCACTGAGGCTTGTGTAAACCAAAGACTGTATATAGTTTAAACTGTGTTTTCATTACTGAGCTTATCTCATTCATCTGATGACACTCCTTAACTGTCACTGTTGAGAATGAGATTAAAGTCCCTAAAATTATTTATAGTTTAGAACGAAATTGTTAGATTGTTAGAAATGGTTGTTTTTAATGTTCATCGTGAGGAGTCATTGTTGTGCTGAAGTTTGTCCAACTTTGGGGTTGAGTTAATGTCTGAAAACATGGGGGATGGATGGTGACATCAGCGTCTTTTTGTCTTTCAGATCAGTGCAACTGATTCAGGTCTTTGGCTGCATGGATGTGATTATCATGCAGGAGTCTTTAGGTCAGTTTGTGATCTGTGTGAAGCCTCAGTTGAAAGAAACAGTCGTTAGCAGAGATGTTTCTCAGAGTACAGCTGTTTATCTTCTATCACCACTTTTTGTCTTCTACACCTTTGTCTGTCCCCACACAGGTTACATTTCAAACCTCAACCATCTGAGCTGTGAAACATCTTCTGCTTCAGATACTGATCAAAGATAGAAGTTCTGAAATGATCTCCCACTCCTCCATTATAGATATACTAAAATCCCTGCAGTGGTTTGGAGTTCAGTTTTTTTTGGCATCAGATGGACCCTGATGTTGTCAGAGTACCGTCACATTATTCTGCTGTTTATGTTGTTTGTGTTTTCAGTGTGAACAAGAGTGGACAGAACACCAAAGGAACTCCATCTTAAGATGCAGCTTCTTTTATACACAGTGACAAAGAGACAAAGAGGGTTTCTATCAGGCTCAACCTGAAGATGCCAGTCAGTATACAGAGCTCGAAAGATAGATGATGATCAAACATGTCTGATGCAGTCTTAAGGAACCTATAATCAGTAATATCTACATCTACATACGACAGTTCATTTTTCATGTCATGCACTTGAATGCATCAGTCAGAAGATTTAGGTGAGCCTCTCAGCACAAGATCATGATTTATAAATTTCAACCTCTGCAGAGCAGGGCTGATTATATAAATATAAATGAAAAGCATGAAAATACTAAGAAACATTTACATTTACATTTCCTGTACAGCTGCCTGCTAAACGTATCTAACAATGTTGGTCTGATAGATGCAGAGAAAACAGATTTTCTTCATGTTCAACTTTCAGTGGAAGGTTAATGAATGAATCTTTCCCTTCAACGGAAAACAAATAAGAATAATGCAACAAGCCCTTGAACAATCCTGACTTTACTGCAGGATTGAGGTGCAACCAGCACTGTCCCTTTCAGTGAAGGAAACTTCCTTGTTCCCTCCCCAAACTGATCTGAAGGTGGGAGGATGTGTGAAACCATTGTGTGACAGTAGAGGAGGTCTTTAGTGAAGATCAGCTGCAATAAAAGGAGGTGGAATTTGTTTTGTAAGACAGCACAGACGGTGTTTCTGCTCTGAGAGTCACACACTGCTCTGCCAAATGGAGGAAATAGCAAAGAAAATGGTTAAACTGGACCTGGAAAGCTTCTCTTGTTCGATCTGTCTGGATGTGCTGAAGGAGCCGGTGACTATTCCCTGTGGACACAGCTACTGCATGAACTGTATTAAAGGCTACTGGAATGGAAAGAATAAGAAGGGAATTCACAGCTGCCCTCAATGCATGAATACTTTCACACCAAGACCTATTCTGGAGAAAAGCACCATGTTAGCTGATTTAGTGGAGCAGCTGAAGAAGACTGGACTCCAAGCTGCTCCTGCTGATCTCTGCTATGCTGGAGCTGAAGATGTGGCCTGTGATTTCTGCTCTGGAAGAAAGCTGAAAGCCATCAAGTCCTGTTTATTCTGTCTGGCCTCTTACTGTGAGGAACACCTTCAGCCTCATTATGATGTGGCTCCATTCAGGAAACACAAGCTGGTGGAGCCCTCCAAGAAGCTCCAGGAGAACATCTGCTCTGTTCATGATGAGGTGATGAAGATGTTCTGCCGTACTGATCAGAAGTCTATCTGTTATCTCTGCTCTGTGGATGAACATAAAGGCCACGACACAGTGTCAGCTGCAGCAGAAAGGACTGAGAGGCAGAGAGAGCTGGAGGGGAGTCGACAACAGATCCAGCAGAGAATCCAGGACAGAGAGAAAGATGTGAAGCTGCTTCAGCAGGAGGTGGAGGCCATCAATCAGTCTGCTGATAAAACAGTGGAGGACAGCCAGAAGATCTTCACTGAGCTGATCCGTCTCATCCAGAAAAGAAGCTCTGATGTGAAGCAGCAGATCAGATCCCAGCAGGAAGCAGAAGTGAGTCGAGTCAAAGAGCTTCAGGAGAAGCTGGAGCAGGAGATCACTGAGCTGAAGAGGAAAGATGCTGAGCTGAAGCAGCTCTCACACACAGAGGATCACAGCCAGTTTCTGCACAGCTGCCCCTCAGTGTCAGCACTCAGTGAGTCTACACACTCACCCAGCATCAATATCCGTCCTCTGAGGCACTTTGAGGATGTGACAGCAGCTGTGTCAGAGCTCAGAGATAAACTACAGGACATCCTGAGAGAGGAATGGACAAACAGCTCAATGAGAGTCACTGATGTGGATGTTTTCAGAACCAGAACCAGAACCAAAGAGCAGAGCTGACTTCTTAAAATATTCATGTGAAATCACACTGGATCCAAACACAGCAAACACATGTCTGTTACTGTCAGAGGGGAACAGAAAAGTGACATTAATGACACAACCTCAGTCTTACTCTAGTCATCCAGACAGATTCAGAGATCGGTTTCAGGTCCTGAGCAGAGAGAGTCTGACTGGACGTTGTTACTGGGAGGTGGAGATGAGAGGGGGAGGAGCTGATGTAGCAGTCGCATACAAGAACATCAGCAGAGCAGGGGATGAAGGTGGATTTGGATTTAATGACAAATCTTGGGCATTAGATTGTTATCAAAACAGTTGTGAATTTTGGTTCAACAACATGAAAACCTCCATCTCAGGTCCTCAGTCCTCCAGAGTAGGAGTGTACCTGGATCACAGAGCAGGTGTTCTGTCCTTCTACAGCGTCTCTGAAACCATGACTCTCCTCCACAGAGTCCAGACCACATTCACTCAGCCGCTCTATGCTGGAGTTTATGTTTATGATACTGGAGACACAGCTGAGTTTTGTGAAGTGAATTAAAGGTATTTTGTTGCTGGGAGTTCATTGCTGTGATGTATCTGCACTGCTGTTCTGTTGTTTATTTGATGTTGTTTATTTGCTGCTTTTTCCTGTGTCTGTGCAGCCATGGAGGATATCACTGCTAATGATAAGTTTGATTCACAGAAATATTTCTCTATTCTCTAAATAGAGATAGATTCTCTAAAATATTAACTTCTCTGAGCTATAAATATCAGTTGGATCCTTGTGTTGATGTATTTTTTTGTTGTTGTTTCTCTTCCACATCATGGAGCAGAACATAGAAATCAACAGACCTTCCTTTATTACAGATTCTTTTCAATTCATCACTTTGCAAATGTAAAAATAATTCTGGACTTACAATTTGATTTGTTTCAGAGATCAAATGTTTTTGTTGTTTTCTAAATCAACCAAGAAATGATAAAGTTTGTTATGAGGTGTTCAGAAATTAATTTCTAGGATCAGGGGATCAGTTATCATGTTTATTGTGAGAGCAAATTAAAGTTTTTATAAGAAATACCATTTTATTGTTCTGACATTTATTCTTTTAAAGTGAGGAACTATTTGTATATGACTCATTAGAAAAAACAGCAGGGACATTATGAACAAGAAAATTTCTGAAGAAATTTTGATGGGTGCCAATGGAGCTTCTGCCGCTGAGAGACAGAGGCTGTCATGTTATAGTCATGTTGTATTGGGAGCAGACATGACACAGTGGCTGGCATAAACCTGTTATAACAGGTCAGCCATCTTGGCTGTGCCCTCAGAAGGAATATCAGCGGTGTGATCAGAGTGGGTAAGAGGAGAGTGCCAGAAGGGACGGCAGAAGCCACTGGTGTAAGTTTTATTCTGCTCCTATGTATGGTATTTTTTTATTGCCAGTTTTAAAAACAGCCTTCACATTGATTTGATAAGGAGATGAGTTTACCTGGCTATAATGGCCGTCAATGGCAGCCCGAGTGGTCGGTCTCTCCGCTCGGAGGTCATTTGAGAGAAAACCGTGAGGCCAAGCACAATGACAGGTACATTGGGTGAAAGAGGACAAAAATACCTACATTTTGAAGTATAATTTGTCTAGGTGCAGCAGACATTTTGGATGTGAGATAAGTTTATTTAAGTTATTTTGGTATTAATTTCGAGCTTGTCAAGATAGAGTGTGAGGCCCCAGGACAGCAGAGTGAGAGAAGTCCTGATTTTTCCTAAAAATTAAACTGCCATTATGTCAAAAGCTATAAAATATATCAACAAACCATTTAGTTCAGTCCTGTCCTGTTTAAACTTTGAATGATGTCTCTATGATTAACTACGGCTGAGTTGTGAGGCCTCCAAATAGGGCTACCTTTGTCCCATTATATATGAATTCTAATGCATTTCCAATGGGGCAAAATTCACAGTATTTCCCAATTTTCGGGAATCTGTTTGAGTAATGAGAGAGAAAAGTCATAGCACTCCAGTCCCTATCGGTGGACATGTGGGGATATGCTTTTTATCCCGGTCGGATCAACTTTGAGGGAGTAGTTCCTTGCCGAAATTCGTGACGGAAACGGGAGAATAATAAGTATGCACATCTTAATATGTGTGCCTTGATGCCTTTGGCATTGGCACCCATGATAATTGTATTTATTTTCACTGAGGTTTGTGTAAACCACAGACTGTATATAGTTTAAACTGTGTTTTCATGACTGAGCTGATCTCATTCATCTGATGACACTCCTGTCACGATTGAGAATGAGATTAAAATCCCTAAAATTATTTTTAGTTTAGATAGAAATTGTTAGATTATTAGAAATAGTTGTTTTTAATGTTCCTCTTGAGGATGTAGCGTCATTGCTGTGGTGAAGGAGTTTGTCCAAGTTTGGGCTTGAGTTAATGTCTGAAAACATGGGGGATGGATGGTAACATTCCCGTCCCTTTGTCTTTCAAATCAGTGCAACTGATTCAGGTCTTTGGCTGCATGGATGGGATCATCATGCAGGAGTCTGTAGGTCAGTTTGTGATCTGTCTAAAGCTTCAGTTGAAAGAAACAGAGTCGTAAGCAGAGCTGTTTCTAAGAGTACAGCTGTTTATCTTCTATCACCATCTGGAACCTCCACTTTTTGTCTCTAAACAGTATAGTTCTATTTTAGAAGTCAGAATGCAATAACAGATTCTGTTTCAGAATCTATAAAAAGCTGATTGAGAGGCTGATGTTGAGCCTGCACATTGACTTCCCTGATGTGATTGTTCTCTGCAGCTGAAAATGGGACTCTCAGATAACTTAGTGTCTGTCAAGCTCCTCTGTTCTCTGTGTGTAGTTTTGTGTTTGTTGTCATATAGAGAAACCAGGGAAGCTCAATCCCACGACGTGCTCATAAGCTGCGTCTTTCCTAAACAGCATAAGTATGTGTTGTTTTTCAGGTGCTTCGCCTTTCAGGCTTTTAGAAACTACAGTGATGTCATGTCCTTTGATGACATGTTTCCACTTTGATGTCATGCAAAACTGTGAGGATACCCTCTCTTTTTCAGCTTTATGATCTGAACTGTAAATAATATGCAGCACATGTTCATAGAGCCCAGGCAATGGTGGCAAACATGGGTTGTATGAATGCTGTATGAGATGTAAATGAAAACAGAAGCAGTTATCCTTTTTATATATGTGATTAAAAATGGGACAACAGTAACTGAACCTGAATGCATCATTGTCCATGTCAGTAATAATGTATTTAGAGTACTGGGACTTTTCCCGGTGGGCCGGTGGGTCAGTGGGCCTGTAGAGTTTTAATGTAGTTGGGCTGGCCTTTGATGTGATAACCAATGTTAACATTTCCTCTAGTGTCTGGCTAATCAACATTGGAGGGCCCAGGGTATAGGCCCTCCTCCTCTTCATCTGTCAATTCATCAATCAATCAGCGGTGCAAAAATGGAGAAGAAACGTAAAGGAGGAGCACAAAAATTGAGAGAAAAGAAAAGGCACGCACTACAAGCAGATGTGGCCAAGCGTCAGAAAATTATGTGACAGGGAGGAGGATGCTAGTCAGCTGTAATGTGATGACGGGCGCTGAATGGCTGCCCACCGCTCCAGGTTGGCATCTGTCTCTGAGTGTGTGACCCTGTGCATGTGCATGTGTGTGTCAACAGGTGCCAACCTGGATGGGTTAAAAGCGGAGGACAAATTTTGTGTATATGCATGTATGCATGACCAATAAATCGGATCTTAATCTTAATCTTAATCTTAATTATTTTGCTAGCTTGCTAACTTTTAGCACAACGCATTTCGGATAGTTTGGCTGTAAAAACGTCATTATCGTGTGTGGACTAGGCCCAGGCGTGAAACATAGATATCAAACAACACGGTGTAGGAGAATGTTCAATACATTTAAAGGCATGGTTGGTAATCCTGGAGAGCTAGCAAGATTTGAAAGTAGCACCTCCGCTAAGCGGGATGGATCAGTGCTCCATGGAAAGCCACGCCCCCACAAACTTGAACGCGCATCTGACGGTGGGACTCATGTCTCATTTACCTGTACATATTTCATGAATATAACAAATCCCCCCAAAGCAAAAAAAAGAATTACCTGCCCAACAGGTTTTATGTCCTCGGCCAGAGGAGTTTGGATTGGTCAGCTTTTTGTCAGTCCTGCAGCTGTCTTCACACTATTAAGCAACTATTGCAGACTATTCGAAGTAACTATGAAAACTATTATATATTAATTCTAATCAAGGCCTCGGATGAAATTATGTGTCATTATCTCTTCAATAATGTTTACATGCATATTTTTTTGTCTCCCACAATCAACATATTTGTTCCACCTTCCATCATCCGCCTCCAGTATTCGCCACCATGCTCTGCTGCCCCGGCCCCTGAGTGGGCCAGTCAGGTAGTAAATTCCCGGGCCACTCTTTTGCCCCAGTCCGCCCCTGATTGTATGTTACAGTGCTCACAGCTGCTTTCTTCACGCCTCACCTGGAAGTATCTTTGAAGCTGTTTTGTATGTTGTCTCCACTGACTGTGAAGCAAAAGTAACACAACAGCCACATCTGCAGCTTGTTCTCAGTGTTTACAGCACAATCATTCAGCTGCTTTCATGCATCAACATAATACAGGAATAACAGTGCAGTCATACTGGTTTCTATTAAGAGCTGCTTACAAGCAGAATGGGATTATTTCTACGTGTCAGCATACAGTGTATAACATGGATTCTAGTAAGAATCTGACTTTGAAAGGCAGAATCAACATGTAAATGATAAAGTGTCTTCCTGTGGATGTTCTCAGATATGTACAGTATGAACACTGTGATCCTTTCCCACATGTCCCAGTATGTCTGATTGTGTTCCAAGTGAGGGTCAGACTGGAGAAAGTGTCATGAAGCTGCCACCCTTAAAGAATCAATAAAAGCTCTGAATACCAAAGCATCTCAGTGTCATTCCAGTGTCATCTCTCTAAGTAATGATGGAAGAAGCAGAAGCTCCAGCTGCTCCTCCTGAGCTCTACTTTCCATATTGTCCACACTGACTGTGAATCAGAAGCAGCACAACAGCCACATCTGCAGCTTGTTGCTGAAAAGCTGTTCTGACAACATTCACAGCCCAATAAGCAGCACAGTGACAGCAATGTAGTTGTGTTTGTGGGTCAGAGGAAATCTCATGTCCCCACCATGTGAGTGAAGGACAGACTGCAGCACTGATAAAAATGAATTCCCAGCATCAGTGTGTCAGTGGAACTGAAGGTGAACTGTCTGAGAGCTGAACACTGACAGCACTTTGTTCTCTTCTGGCTCGATGATGACGGATAGAAATAAAGCCTTCATGAGATCTGCCACCTTCTTTTCTTGTGTCTTTGTTGCCTCCTCCTGTGCTGTTAGTCTGGAGGCCAGATTAATATCGGCGGCAGTCTTTTCTTTCAGTTGCTCTTTCCAGCTCTCTGCCTCTTTCAGAACTGACTGATATTCAGTTTCTGCTGCTGCTGCTTTCAGAGTTTCACACAATCCTGCAGGGACTCGGTTGCACTGCTTGAGCTCCTGCTCACACTTTTGACGGAGATGACGCTCACGCGTCAAACAGTTTTCCACCTTCTTTAGTTTTTCCTCAGTCATGGAGCAGCCGCTCTCTGCTGCCACTCTTCTGTCTTTTTCTCCTGTCAGAAAGAAATGTTTCTTCAGCAGCTTTGTCCTGAGAATATCCATCCCATGCTATAAATAGCTGATCTAGTCATTCTTCTGTCGGTAAGAGTTCTGTCATTTCTCTGATCCATAATCTCGGTCGGCAGCAGAGGCGTTAGAGGGAATCCCCTCGGTTTGTGAAAGTGGAAACTTCCACTTGACGCGAGGAACTACGGAGGCCTGGAGATGATCCTGCAGGAGCTGGACATCCTCTGAGTGAGGAGTCCCAGATGCAGCACAGACCTGGGATTGTTCTTTTTCCAACAGGTCGGTGGGTTCCTCATAACTTTCCTTACTGCCAAAAGTAATGGGACACGTGTAGAAACCCTCGGGCAAATCGTCGTCTGCCATGTCACACCACTGAAGTGGAGGAGATGATTTCTTGGTTGAACACTGGACGTGTTTCTTCAGATAAACTCCTGACCAACTGTGAAAAAGCAGTGAAAATGTCTGGCCTGTATAAACTTTGTGATGTCAAACAAGATCAGAGATGACATCGATTGTGATGTCACCACAGTGATGACATCACAACTTTGTGAAGGCTTCTGTTCTGTCTCTTCTGGTCTGTGGTTCCAACCACAGATTCTGGATGGAACTGAAGTCCGGATTCCAGAATGTTGATTTGTGTTCTCTGTTAATCTCTGGACGACTTCAGCTGATTACTTCCTGTCACTGTCACGTTGGAAGGTCCACTTCTGCCAGTTTTTCAGCAGCCAGTATCATGTTTTCCACCAGCAGTGTTTTCCAAGACAGAATAATGTCAGTTTGTTTAAAATGTTGCCAAAATAAACTATTACAATTACAACAAATGTCATCTCAGGGCACTTCAGTAATATTTCAACTTCAACTTTCCACTTTATTGTCCCCAAAAGGGGCGATTGAATGTGCAGCAAGACAACATAAGCACAGAGAACAACAACAGATAACACAGGACAAACATAAAGTGCAATTGGTCAGTAAAAGGTTAAAAGGACCATAAATATGGTATAAAATAAGATAAAAACATCATAAATAAATAAATAAAATAAGAAACATCATCACACCATAAAATGCCATAGACAACACCAGGGATCAGGTCAAGTGATCAACGAGGATGTGAATTTAAAAGAGAGATGGCACTGGGGACAAATGAATACCTAAATCTGTTGGTTTTTACAGAGGGGAACCTAAAGCGTGAGCCAGATGGAAGTAGCTGAAAATCAGAGTGGAGGGGGTGGGCACTGACTGATAAAATAGACTCAGCCTTCCTCAGGGTGGCTTTCTTGTACAGGTCAGTGAGACTGCTTGGCTGGGCACCTATAATTTTGCCACTGACCGTCACAATTTTGGCAAGGGAGTTTTTGGCTTTCACGCTGAGGTTGTTGAACCAACAGGATATAGAAAAAGATAAGACTGACTCAATGTAGGACCTATAAAAAAGCGTCATCATGGGCTTGTCCACATTGAATTTGGCTAGCTTGCGTAGACAAAACAGACGTTGTTGGCTTTTTTTACAAATGTGTTCTGTGTTGATGTTAAATTTCAGTTTGTTGTCAATCCAACTACCGAGGTACTTGTAAGAGTCTACCACTCCCACAGCCTGCCCCTTGATAGTAGTGGTCAGGGCAGGGAGGGGGTTGCGCCTGAAGTCAATGACCATGTCTTTAGTTTTTGTGACATTCAGGTGAAGGTGCGAACTGTCGCACCAGGCCATAAAATCATCTAAAATGGGATCATGATCTATTTCGTTTCCATGGAGAAGGCTAAGAATGATTGAATCATCTGCAAATTTCAGGATGTGTCTGTTTGCATACTGGCTTCGGCAGTCATCAGTATACAGAATGTATAGCAGAGGAGACAAAACGCATCCCTGGGGTGATCCTGTGGAGGATGTCATTTTGTTAGAAAGTACCCCATTTACCTTCACCTGCTGGGTTCTATTAGTTAAAAAGTCCAGAATCCACCCCACTAAACCATTATCCAACTTAAAATTTCTTACCAACTTATCAACTAAAATGTGTGGTAGTATTGTATTAAAAGCAGACGAGAAGTCTACAAATAAAATCTTCGCATGTGTGTTGCTGCCCTCAAGATGTTTAAATAACATGTGCAGTAAAGTGGCAGTGGCATCCTCTACCCCACGTTGGGTCCTATAGGCAAACTGTAAAGGGTCCAAGAATCTCTCTGTGGCAAGTAAAATACACCTTTTCATGAGTCTTTCAAAACACTTCATAACCAAAGAGGTCAGGGCGACTGGTCTAAAATCATTCAGGACCTTAGGGTGATTGTGTTTAGCCACAGGGACAATGGTAGAGTGTTTCCAGATTTGGGGGACTCTCTGTTGACTGAGAGAGAGGTTAAAAATATGATAGAATATTGGAGCAAGCTGCTCAGCACATGACATGAGCAGTCTGCCTCCTATGTTTTCTGACCCAGGACTCTTCTTTGGGTTAGTGTGTTTGAAAGCATTAGTCACAGCATGTACATTGAAAGGCGGGGGGACACTGTCAGTAAGGTGATGTTTCAACTCTGAGATGGTGTTGTTAAATATTGGTGAGTCAAACCTCAGGTAAAATGAATTAAGTTCTTGTGCAAGCAGTTTATCACAGTTAAAACCATCAAATACAACTTTAGAGTCCCTTGTCTCTTTAGTCCCAGTTATAGTCTTCATACTATTCCATGCAGATCCTAAATTATTTTTCCCCAACTCCTCTTCAAGCTTATCTTTATAGTCACGTTTTGCCCTCCATATTTCGGATTTCACCTCCTTATTCAATATTTCCTTCTCTAAATGCACACCTTTTCTGATAAAGCAAAGTCTTCAGTGAGGTTGTTACCCAGGGTTTACTGTTAGGGTATATTTTAATGGTCTTTTCCGGGATTACGTTGTCCACACAGAAGGAAACATAGCTGCTGACAACATCTGTCAGGTTGTCTAAGTCAGAGCATGTGTCCTTAAACACCTGCCAGTCCGTGCAGTCATAGCATCCTTGTAGGCTGCGTATGGAATCTTCACTCCAGACTTTAACTTGTTTGGTGAGGGGTTTATCCCTCTGCAAGACAGTGCGATACTTTGGTATTAAATGAATGCAGTTATGATCGGCCCCTCCTAATGGGGGAAGGGGGAGCGATTTGTAAGCGCCTTTAATCGACCCATAACACAAGTCCAGTGTTTTATCGAGTCTTGTCGGGCATGTAACATATTGGTCAAAGTTCCTTAAGTTGGTCTTAAGAGAGCAGTGGTTAAAATCGCCGAGGATGAAAGCGGGCGCTTCCGGAGATATGGCCTGCAGTTTTTGGAGAGAGTGCGTTATAGTGTCTGATGCGTTATCCGCGTTTGCTCTAGGATGAATATATACCACCATGACGAATATTTGAGGGAATTCGCGGGGCAAATAAGGAGGGCGCAGCGACACGGACAACAGTTCCACATCTTTTGTGCACAGTTTCTCCCTTACATGAACATTTTTGCAGTATCTTTGGTTCACATATAAGCAAACTCCACCCCCGCGTGACATGCCTGTCACCGCGGCATTCCGATCCAATCGCACGGGTACGCCAAATCCATCTATGGCCAATTCGGTGTCCACGTCCCTATCTTGCAACCATGTCTCTGTAATAGCCAACAAGCATGAATCTCTGAACTCGTGTTGAAGTCTCACGTTGGCCTGCAACTCATCCGTCTCATTTCGTAGTGACTGGGCATTCGAGAGTATTATGGATGGCAAGGGAATGCGAGGCAGAGTTTGCTTCCTCAGTCTGTTACGCACACCTCCCCGCTTACCTCACTTCCTGGTTCTTCTGCGAAGCGCGTTGCTTAAATCCCTTTTGCTCCAGCAAAACAGTCAATGTCAGGAATGATTAACCCATTGGCGCCTAAAGCACCTGCAAAAAAGGCTGCTCAATGCCTAAGCCAGTTTTAAGAAAAGGTCCCCAATGCCTGAGGGTTTTTTGAACTAAAAACAATTTATTGAAAACACCTAAGAAAAATTCAATTTTTTTTCGCTGGCTGGATTGTATTACTTTTTTTTTTATCAATGTTGGACATTTGGTTCATGTAGTTTTGCTTTATGATTCAGGATAATACCCAATGCTGCTATTTATTATACTACTATTACTATACTGTTACTATACTATAACTAAATCATAATCATAATATCAGCAATAATAATGAATGATAAAAAAAACCTGCAATATATCTTGCATTGTGCAGTTATACTGTATACTTCAGTGACACGACTTCTAAAACATCATAGTTGTCATACTGCAGTAATTCGCACCGGGCTCTCTTTTTTTTTACACAAGGGCAACGCCACTCAAATAAGAATGAGAAGTCGTCAGAATGCAGCGCAAGAATAAATAATTACCTCCAGATCATGTCGAAACGATCTCGTGCCATCACTCGGGCGACATTTGTCTGATACAGCCACTTGCTCTGCCTCCAGTAATCCCGGCGAGTTGGTAGTTTGATTATTCCAAAAGTTTGGCAGAGACCGATGAAAGATTTCATCTCCTGCTTTGACACAGGGCTCCACTTCGAGTTGGATGGTGTGTGGCCGCGCGCCTGATCCGCATATAAGTTTGTCTGTGTCACCAACATATCCCAAACTTCATCAGTGAAAATATACGAGTAAACTTTTGTTGACGTCGGGTGCGAAATCCAGCGGACTGCCTCTCTTCCTCTAATAAATTCTGTTGATCCAAATCCACATCACTTCCATCGCTGTCACAGTATGTCTCGTTAACCGCAGCCATTGTAGCCGAGCTGTCAAATTAGCTACAAACGCACTATTGCAGAACAGGCTAATCGAAAACACCCACCTCATGTGTATTTGAACCAATTATTGTCCATTACATGCTGCATGCGTCTTGAAAATAATGATAAATGAACAATGTTGCGCTACGCAACAACCGGCGTTAGGGACAATGTTGCGCTACGCAACAACCGGCGTTAGGGACAATGTTGCGCTACGCAACAACCGGCGTTAGGGACAATGTTGCGCTACGCAACATCCGGCGTCAATGGGTTAAATCCACTGCACTTAGATCTTGGAAATTACTCCACTGAACGAGAAAGTCTCTGCTGTATCTGATGCGCTCTGGTATGGTGAAACCAGCCAGAGCCTCCACGATATAGAACGCCGTCCACAGCAGAAGCAGGCCCATTAAATCCATTGTTTACTGTTCATCAGGTTTTCGCGATACACTGTAGCATAGTGCAACACTTGACTGATCAATCAGTGTTATTTATGTTACAAATCATGTGCGATGATGTGCGTAAATAACGAAACAAACATAACATAGAACGACACAGACGTGACTTGCTGCAGGTCGCCGCACGAGCATGCGCCCCATTAATAAAGTCCAATTCAGGCCAATTGGAGTTCAGTTCATTGTGATTATAATCCAATTAATTCAATTCAGAATGAATCCAATTCATTCATTCAGAGCAATTGAAAAACTATTTCCTAGCTAAGGAAACCAACAGATGGCACAGAACTTGCACTATTTCTAATTAGATATAACTTTTTAATAGTTCTAAGATCATATCTTTCTGGTTTTATTTGCATTTTACAAAGAGTCCCGAGTAATTATGAAAGTTGGGTTTTAATTTGAAGAAAAAGCCTTAAAATAAAGGGATTTTTAGGAGTATGCAGGGATTCATTTCCATCTAATGAACAGGTCAGTTATATTAAACAGTGGGCCGTGGTGAGCAGCAATCAGGGGAGTAAGGAGTTCACAGATCATAGACAGAGGCAACCGTCCAACTATTCAAAGCTGTTAAAATGAGTAATAAAACCTGACAGGTAACCAGGGAAGGAAGGACCAGAGGCAGGGAGGTGGTCAACCACTGTGTGGCCTGGTGTGGGAATAATCACCTCAGCTGCTGATTTTAGGAGGAGCACGAATAAGCCAAACAGCGTCTCCATCCCAGGAGAAGAGGTGGCTGAGGAACACCTGGGAGGTTACCTGGGCAGCAGACTGTACTGGATATGCAACTCTGAAACGGTCTTAAAAAAGGACAGACCAGACTGTACTTGTGAAGGAAATTTAGATCCTTCAGTGTCTGCACCAAGATGCTGCATATCTGGGGGGGGCGCTATCGAGCAACGGACCAAGATGGCGGCTTAATGTGGATGCTCCGTACAGCCTCGCACTAAATAACTTTAAAATTGTAAGTCAACAATACTAATTGAACTGGGACTATGTCTAAAGCTGCTACAAGCAAAGACAGTGACTTTTTCACTCGAAAACGCGGTTCCCAGAGGCCGAAAGTCAGCACTTCACCGACTGAACGAGACGAAGAAAGCACAAGTGGCATGGCGGACCTGTCGGAGGTGCTTAATGAGCTTAAGTTACTTCGCGCTGAGTTCGGATCTAAACTTGACAGTATTGATGACCGCCTGGGTAAGATGGCCAACTCTGTTACTGCTTTGGAAAACAGCATGTCAGAAGTGAAACAAAATGTAGCTGCTAACACCACCCGTATGGAAGAGGCTGAACACCGAATAATGTCGGCACAGGAGCAACAGGAAAAAAATGCCGCTAACCTGACTAACGCCATGAAGCGGGTCGCCTATCTGGAATCTAAGGACCGAGGACCTTGAAAATCGAAGTCGAAGGAATAACTTGCGGCTGTTCGGTGTACGGGAGGGCGCTGAAGGCAACCAAACGCTGCTCGATTTCATACAGAACATGCTGCCTCGCTGGCTGGAGCTGGACACCGACAGGACCTTCATCTTCGAGAGAGCCCACCGAACCCTAGCGCCACCGAAACCGAACCAGGATAGAGCGGTTCTCATTCGGTTCCTGAAATTTCAAGACCGGGAGTTTGTTTTTCGCTCCGTGAAGCAACGTGACATCATGTATGAGGGAAACAAACTTTTTTTCGTCCAGGACCTTTCAGCCGAGACCATGCGACAGCGCTTTGGATTCAACGCAATAAAGAAGATGTTCATTGAAAAGGGAACTTTTCGTGGATTTCAGCTTAACCCGTGCAAAATGAGAGTCCTCCATAACGGGAGGATACACTCGTTTTCATCACCAAAAGAGGCGGAGGACTTTCACAGTAAACATGTCTGAGGGATTTGGATGAAGTCAGCGGTGAGGTGTGAGGCCCGTTTACTTCCTTCGCCATGGAAACCAGTTGACAGTGCTTGTTTAAGAGGTATGGTGTAACCTGGCAATGAGTCCCAGAACTTTTTTATTTTTTTATTTTTTTATTTTTTCACTTAATTTCATTGAATGATTATTATTGCCTTATGGACTTTGGAATTGTATGGACCCGAATAAGAAGAGAAGAATTTATAACAGACAACACTGACATATATATTCAGTGTCTATTTGATTTATTATATTTTTATTTATTTATTATTTATTATTTTTTATTTATCTTTATTTTTACATTAACATAACATTTTACAATATATGTTGACTATATATTGTTGGAATACAAGGTGCGAGGCTGGCAGACTCCTCTGGTCGCCTATGGAGCTAGTTCGTGTAGTTTAGCTGCTCCCCTATAGAGTGGATCGGCACAAGCCCTCCAAGTTTCTGTTCTGAGTAAGGGAGGGGAAACAAGGTGTTTAAATGTCTATATGTGTAAGTGTGTATATGGTGTTCTTTTTTCTTTCCGTATGTCGTGTACTCAACGCAGCAGAAACGTTTCTTACTCCTTTCCCCTGTATGACTGACTGGTACCACATTGTTTATGGAGCACTCAACCACTCAGAATATCTCTGATATAAAAATTACGAGCTGGAATGTTAGGGGGTTACGGAAATTGACCAAAGTGAAACAGGTTATAAATAGGATCAAACAGCTCAAGTCCAAAATAATTTTTCTTCAAGAAACTCATCTGACAGTTTCTGATATTAAACCGATACAGAATAGATGGCCTGGTAGAGTGATACATGCATCATACAATAATTATGCTAGAGGTGTACTTATTCTAATTCATAGAAGCATACCATTCCAACTTATAAAAACGATCCAGGATCCAGCTGGGAGGTTTGTCATTATGCATGGTAACATCCTCTCCCTCACATTAAATTTAGTTAGTGTATATGGCCCAAATGAGGATAATCCTAAATTTTTTGAAAATCTTTTCCTAACTATGTCTACTTTACGGGGTTCCTATATTGTTGGAGGAGACTTCAATTGTACTTTAAACCCGGAAATGGATCGCTCTACAGGTTGTGATACTTATAAGGCACAGACAAGAAAATTACTAAAGCAATATATGGATGACATAAATTTAGTTGAAGTTTGGCGAGAGCAAAATCCTGGTAAAATAGAATATTCTTGTCATTCAAGTATGCATAAATCTCGTTCCCGAATTGATTACTTTCTTGTTTCTAGGGAACTCTTGTCAAAGGTTAAGAGATGTTGGTATGACAGTGTAGTAATAAGCGATCACGCTGCTATTTCATTAAATATGCATATAGAGAAATTTGTTCATAACCCCCCTAATTGGCGATTGCAAGTAAGATGGTTACAAGACCCGAATTTTGTTAAATATGTGGGAACTAAAATAGACAGTTACTTTGAGTTAAATACAGATCAAACCAGTGCCAGCACGAGATGGGAGGCGTTTAAGGCATACATTAGAGGAGAAATCATCAGTTACACAAGCTCCAAGGCTAAACAACAGAGAGTAATGATGGAAACATTGGAAAAACAAATTAAATCCTTAGAGATAAGTTTAAATGTAAGGGACGATCCAAGGAAACAGAGAGACCTGCTACTTTTGAGAGCTGAATATAATAAGTTATCTGCTGATAAAGTTGTAAAAAGTTTAATGTGGCTAAAACAATCCTATTATGATCAAGGGGAAAAAGCTGGGAAACTTTTGGCATGGAGAGTTAAAAAAATACAGTCTGAGAGAGCAATTAATAGCATAATGACTCCTACAGGGACTTTGTCAATAGACCCATTGGAAAT